>NC_045801.1:76143552-77343552 GCF_009873245.2 Balaenoptera musculus | reverse complement strand
CGGTAGGGCGTTCTGCTGGAACAAGCAGCAGCAGGTTTGTTGGTAGTTTGTTAGATTCAGGAAGGAAAGGGGAGAGGGGAGTCGAGAATGACTCAAAGGCTATGTGGTTGGGAAACCTCGGAGCAAAATCAGGCCACCAGAACACAGTGGGAAATCTGAAGTGGTACAGACCCGGGGCGGGGGGGAGAGGATGCAAGTTTGGATGGTACTTCGTTTGTGGCTTAGAGTCGGAGCTGTGTCCGTGAAAGTCTGTGTTCATGAAAGCGGGAGGGGTTAAAATACTCTGTAGATCTTGCTGCCCAACTGTTTACCGTCCAATGTTAAATCCTGGTCCTTGGGGCGAAACGTGGTCATAGTTAAGGGTGAAGTGGGTCTTAGGGATGTTGGACTTGGGCTGCTGTCCTGGATGGCATTCATCTGCTGGCATCCTGGATTGAGTTCCACTTTCAGGATATAATTAACACATGCGTTTTTGGTGGTTCTTTCAGTAGACTTAAAATGAACGGGTTAACGAGGTGCTGTCTGAAAACGGCTGTCTTCATTTTATTCTGCTCTCTCAGGTGGGGAGAGACCGGTGGCCCCCCGCAGCCCGGCACCCCATCTAGTTGATGGAGATGAAGGGAGGGGCTGCTGCCGCAGAGGAAGTTGTGTGCATGCGCGCCTCGGGGCAGTGTCGGGAGGGACCAACTGATGGAGCGAGACGCTGACAAAAGCATCACTTGTCCCCTATCGGGCGTGCCCTATGCACCGAGCAGTGTTCTAAGCACTGTATATGATGGATGGTCTCATTTGATTTCAACAACCCAATTAAATGATTACTATTAATGCCCTCCTTTTATTGTTAAAGAAACTAAAGCACAGAGAGGCTAGCGGATTCGCCCAAGGTTGCAGAGCTGGGATGGCCTGACCACCAAGCAGCACCATGAACACTTCCCAGGCAGGTACTGTCCTCACCTGTCTTGATAAACCGGCAGAAGGCAGTAGAGTCAGAAGCTGGAGAGACTGTTTTCTAGGGCTGACAGTACTGCTTCGAGTGCCCGGGTGGTTAAGTTGTGACCCAACATCAGGGAAAGACACACGCTTCTCTCATTTTCCAAAGGCCATGGGGAAGTCAAGGCTTTGGGTGCTTCCACGGGGAGGGCCATGGCCCTCTGAGAAGCTCCACACCCCGGAGCGCCGGCAGCCCTGCGGTCGAGCCGCCCTCAAGCGCTCATGTACAGTGGATTTCTGCAGAGAAGCGGGGTGGACCATTCCGGGGGATGGCAGAAGAGGGCACTTAGGAACTGGCCAAGGACCAAGGTTCTGCAGCAGCTCAACGGACACCATCCAAGCTAGCCGAGCTCAGGAAAATGCAACCTACTTGTTCCCACGGGCAGGTGAGGTCCGGAGATGTGCTGAAGGCGTGAGGAGCCTCCACTCTAGAAACAAATCTTTATTCAGTTTCTTTCTATCAGTTCCCAGAACCTGTTCAAAGCACAAAGGAGGGGACATTTTCTATCAGGAAGATAAGCTCACCTCGGTTGTCAAGGGTTTTTGGAGGGACAGGAACTGTTTGGAGTCTGCTTCTCAGCCAGGTGTCCCCAGACTCAAGGGCACATAGCAGATGCTCAGCCAGTGCCCCCAGCCTGAGCATTTCACACGCGAGAGGAACAGGCCGTGTCCGGTTTTTAGTGGACAAATGTAGGGCTTTTCCTTGAAGCTGTTTAGATGCTACGTGAGGAAATGCAAATAGGAAACATCTGACAGTAAAACAACAAGCAATTATTACATAAAGGTGAAAAATTCAGTCCCTGGAATAGAACAGCACATAGAGATGAGACGCAAAGCTTAAAGCCATGAGAAGGAGAAGAGAAGCAACGGCACCTTCAGGTACTGTGGAGAAATGGCCTTGGGAGAGAATTTAGGTTTTACAGTCTTCACCCCAAATGCCAGTGACCCCTCTTGCTCTGACCCTCTGTCTGTCATTTTTCAGTCTGCAGCCCGTCGGTAATGGTGATGCCGCCACTGCCTGGACCGTGAGGGGCCTCGTACCCTCAGTGCCAGGGCTGCGGCGCGGCTGGACCACCAGGAGGGTGGGTAGGGGGCAGCACGTTTTTGGTGTCTGTGTGGTTCCTTTGCTTGGCAGGTTGGAGTACAGACTAGAATGTTTTCCGTTTACTTTGCTTGTTGCCTCCTTCTTTGTTGTGAGTTGCCCTTGAGATTCTGACTTCACTGTCTGTTGAAGTTGCTGATTTTTTAGTCACAAGTTATGCGTTATGTAAGAGTACGTGGAAGCATTTTACTGGGAACTCTTTCAAATAGTCACTAAACGACTAATTCTAATTCAGGGAAGATCTAGTGGGCCTGCCCTCCTAATGATTGATACTTTGCTGGGAGCTTTCGATTATATTGTTCAAGAATCAGAAAAAAAATTCCTGCAGGGAGGGATTATTAGCCCCATTTGAAAACTGAAGTTTAGAGAAATTAGTTGTCTAATCCTTTTACTGAAAGAGACAAATGGTCCACATATGTGATTTCTTTAATAAGCTGCAAAATAGATAAATAGATGAATAAATCCATAAATACAAATATGTTCAGTACCTAACACTGATTAAAAAGATTCTTCAGAACATCTCTGGAAAATAGGTCAGAAATAGTGTTTCATTCTATATCTTGTGGTACATTTCGGACAAGGTGGAAATGAAATTGTTTGCACACCTGCATATCAATGGAAAAACTGAACACTTGGAGATTACATTCTTACAAATAAATTAGTAATATTGTTTCAGCAGCACTAAAGGCTCCAAGGAGAATAAAACAGAGTGACCTGCTGCGCAGTGACTGGGGTAAGGTGAGCTGACATTACAGGGTGGCCTCAGAAGGGCTCTTAGCAGAGACATCAGAGCTGAGACCCAGCTGGGGAGGAGGAAAGAGCCCTGTGTGTGACTGGGGAACAGCACCGGGGCATGCAGAGCCCTTATGGGGTCAGGACTGGGCAGGGAGCAGGCTGGGCAAGGAGAGGATGAGAAGACTTAGCACCATTTGAAACAGTGTTACTTGTGAAATTACTTGTGAATTGTCTACCATCCTCTAAGATGTAAACTCCAAATGGCCAGGGACTCATCTGTTTACTCTTGTTTCCTGTTCTAATCTAGCACTGGCAGGGCGTCTGGTACATAGTAGGTAGGCAGTAATATTACTCAGTGAAAGAAAAAAAATGCTACTGTAGTCAAGTCTATCCAACCCAGGTTCTTACTTTGCAGACGTCTTAGATACTCAGCAGAGGTGAAGCTACTTCCAGAAGGATGGGACCTGCCCTGGGTTTAGGCTGGTCAGCCTCTGATTCTCCACTGCACCATCCTGCCCACTGCTGCTTAACCTATAAAAAAAAAAAAAAAAAAGGGGCTTCCCTGGTGGCACAGTGGTTGAGAATCTGCCTGCCAATGCAGGGGACACGGGTTCGAGCCCTGGTCTGGGAAGATCCCACATGCCACGGAGCAACTAGGCCCGTGAGCCACAACTACTGAGCCTGCGCGTCTGGAGCCTGTGCTCCGCAGCAAGAGAGGCCGTGATAGTGAGAGGCCCGCGCACCGCGATGAGGAGTGGCCCCCGCTTGTCACAACTGGAGAGAGCCCTCGCACAGAGACGAAGACCCAACACAGCCATAAATAAATAAATAAATTTATTTTAAAAAAAACTAAAAAAACAACGGTCAGTGTTTCTAAAGGCACAGGTTCTTCTGGACAGAATTTCTCACTCTCCGTAATTAACATTCTAAGTTACATTCGAAGGAACTTTGTTTCTTGTGTGTTCCACTCACAAAAATGATATTTTCTGTTTCAAGGAGGAAAGCGAACAGACTGTGCCTTTTCTCTGAGCATTAAAACAAATATAAGACCACAACGCAATAGCAAAACACCCCGAATAAGCCACTTATAAAGTGGGTAAAGGATTTGAACAGACATTTCTCTGAAGAAGAGATACAAATGGGCAACAGGGATATGAAGTGGTGCTCAACACCATGAATTATCAGCGAAATGCAAATCGAGACTACAACAAGCTGTCACCTCACACGCGTTAGGATGGCTATTATTTTTTAAAAAGTGTAGGTGAGGTTGTGGAGAAGTGCAACCCTTGTACACTGTTGGTGTTAAATTAAAATGGTGTCGCTGCTATGGAGAATTGTATGGAAATTCCTCAAAAAGTTAAAACTAGAACTACCGTATGATCCAGCAATCCCACGTCTGGGTATTTATCCAAAAGAACTGAAATCAGATCTCAAAGAGATATCTGCCCTCCCATGCTCATGGCAGCTCTTTACACAATCGCCAAGATATGGCAGTATCCCAGGTGTCCATTGACAGAGGAACGCATAAAGGACGTGAAGTCCATACACATGTGAAAAAAGAAGAATATCCTGCCATTTGCAGCAACATGGATGAACCTGGAGGATGTTATGCTAAGTGAAACAAGCCAGTTACAGAAGGACAAATACTGCATGATTCTACTTACATGAGGAATCTAAAATGGTCAAACTCATAAAAGCAGAGAGTACAAGAGTGGTGGCCAGGGGGTGAGGGAGGGGAAGGGAGAGCTCTTCAATGGTTGGAAGGTGTCAGCTCTACTGGATGAGTGAGTTCTAGAATCTGCCGTACAACGTGGTGCCTGCACTTTACAGTGTGGCGTGCACTTCAAAACGTGTTAGGAGGGTCGGTCTCATGGTGAGTATTTTTACCATAAAAACAAACAAACAACAAACAAACAACAAACAAAGGGACACAAGGAAACTCTGGGAGGTGATGGGTGAGTCTGTTCCCTCGATTGTGGTGGTGGTGTCATGGCTGTTGTGCAGATGTTCATACTCATCACATTGTACACATCAGATATGTGCAGCTCCTGTGTATCAGTTACGCCTCAATAAAGCTGTTAAAAAAACATGAAAGAGTACGAGACCTTCAACCAGGGGTTCTGGTGACCAAAATGAAGGTACTGAAGATGACAAGGGATTTATCACCCTCTGGGGCCCCTACCTCCCTGGGCTACTGGCAGTGCTCAGAGCTCCTCTCTGCCTGGGCTGAAGACATACTTACATGGGTGTTGAGAGAGTGACAAGTGAAGCTAATGCTTGCATATTAATAGTCTAGTACAAAAGATTACTGGCTTGTGGACTGTTAGAAGTCAGGGTTTTTGTTTTTTTTTTTCCCCCGCAGGCCCACGTCTTAAATGGAGCAGGCATTTAACAGATGTCGGCTGAGTTGAACCAATCTACTTGTTATGGGGACTTGACTTCCACTTCATGGTGTCGTACTCAACGAAAACATAGTTTTCAAGATAAATATTCAAAACATCAACTTCAAAATAAGGTAAAAAGCTCCCATGTTCACATGCCACATTCTATTTGTATGCCACAGACGATCTATTGAACAAAATGGGTTATTTTTTTGGCCATTTAATAAAGTATTATTGAAAGTAGATTATTCGGTTGGATGGTATAGGCAGCTAGAAAGGAAAAGCAGTTATAGGTGCTGTGGTCTGGATGTTTCTTCATCAGAATAAGGAGAATGTGCCCTCTGATACCTCCTAAAGCAGTTATAGGTGCTGTGGTCTGGATGTTTCTTCATCAGAATAAGGAGAATGTGCCCTCTGATACCTCCTAAAGCAGTTATAGGTGCTGTGGTCTGGATGTTTCTTCATCAGAATAAGGAGAATGTGCTCTCTGATACCTCCTAAAGCAGTTATAGGTGCTGTGGTCTGGATGTTTCTTCATCAGAATAAGGAGAATGTGCTCTCTGATACCTCCTAAAGCAGTTATAGGTGCTGTGGTCTGGATGTTTCTTCATCAGAATAAGGAGAATGTGCCCTCTGATACCTCCTAAAGCAGTTATAGGTGCTGTGGTCTGGATGTTTCTTCATCAGAATAAGGAGAATGTGCTCTCTGATACACCCTAAAGCAGTTATAGGTGCTGTGGTCTGGATGTTTCTTCATCAGAATAAGGAGAATGTGCTCTCTGATACCTCCTAAAGCAGTTATAGGTGCTGTGGTCTGGATGTTTCTTCATCAGAATAAGGAGAATGTGCTCTCTGATACACCCTAAAGCAGTTATAGGTGCTGTGGTCTGGATGTTTCTTCATCAGAATAAGGAGAATGTGCCCTCTGATACCTCCTAAAGCAGTTATAGGTGCTGTAGTCTGGATGTTTCTTCATCAGAATAAGGAGAATGTGCCCTCTGATACACCCTAAAGCAGTTATAGGTGCTGTGGTCTGGATGTTTCTTCATCAGAATAAGGAGAATGTGCTCTCTGATACCTCCTAAAGCAGTTATAGGTGCTGTGGTCTGGATGTTTCTTCATCAGAATAAGGAGAATGTGCCCTCTGATACCTCCTAAAGCAGTTATAGGTGCTGTGGTCTGGATGTTTCTTCATCAGAATAAGGAGAATGTGCTCTCTGATACCTCCTAAAGCAGTTATAGGTGCTGTGGTCTGGATGTTTCTTCATCAGAATAAGGAGAATGTGCTCTCTGATACACCCTAAAGCAGTTATAGGTGCTGTAGTCTGGATGTTTCTTCATCAGAATAAGGAGAATGTGCTCTCTGATACCTCCTAAAGCAGTTATAGGTGCTGTAGTCTGGATGTTTCTTCATCAGAATAAGGAGAATGTGCCCTCTGATACCTCCTAAAGCAGTTATAGGTGCTGTAGTCTGGATGTTTCTTCATCAGAATAAGGAGACTGTGCCCTCTGATACATCCTAAAGCAGTTATAGGTGCTGTAGTCTGGATGTTTCTTTATCAGAATAAGGAGAATGTGCCCTCTGATACCTCCTAAAGCAGTTATAGGTGCTGTGGTCTGGATGTTTCTTCATCAGAATAAGGAGAATGTGCTCTCTGATACCTCCTAAAGCAGTTATAGGTGCTGTGGTCTGGATGTTTCTTCATCAGAATAAGGAGAATGTGCTCTCTGATACACCCTAAAGCAGTTATAGGTGCTGTAGTCTGGATGTTTCTTCATCAGAATAAGGAGAATGTGCTCTCTGATACCTCCTAAAGCAGTTATAGGTGCTGTGGTCTGGATGTTTCTTCATCAGAATAAGGAGAATGTGCCCTCTGATACCTCCTAAAGCAGTTATAGGTGCTGTAGTCTGGATGTTTCTTCATCAGAATAAGGAGACTGTGCCCTCTGATACATCCTAAAGCAGTTATAGGTGCTGTAGTCTGGATGTTTCTTTATCAGAATAAGGAGAATGTGCCCTCTGATACCTCCTAAAGCAGTTATAGGTGCTGTGGTCTGGATGTTTCTTCATCAGAATAAGGAGAATGTGCTCTCTGATACATCCTAAAGCAGTTATAGGTGCTGTAGTCTGGATGTTTCTTTATCAGAATAAGGAGAATGTGCCCTCTGATACCTCCTAAAGCAGTTATAGGTGCTGTGGTCTGGATGTTTCTTCATCAGAATAAGGAGAATGTGCTCTCTGATACCTCCTAAAGCAGTTATAGGTGCTGTGGTCTGGATGTTTCTTCATCAGAATAAGGAGAATGTGCTCTCTGATACACCCTAAAGCAGTTATAGGTGCTGTGGTCTGGATTTTTCTTTATCAGAATAAGGAGAATGTGCTCTCTGATACCTCCTGACTGTCGTGACTCTTGGGCCAGCTCTGGTCTCGGCTAGCGTGCGCCCGTGAGTCACATGCGGTGCTTGCTGTTACTCCAGGTAATCCCGGTGACGAAGCAAACATCACTGTTCCCTCCGACCAGCAGGACCAGAGCCAGGTTTACTCCCAGGCGGTGTCCCTGAGCCACAGGCTCCCTAGGATGCCGGGCCCTGGGCTCTGATGCTTCCTTTAAGAAATTCTGGAGGCAACTGAGGAACTTCGTTTTGGAAATTACAGGTAAAATATATGCTTTTTTTCTCCTTGCCCTTATCAAAACAGGAAATGGTAATTAAAATTTTAAGCTTTATAACTGGGTTTTTAAAAGGGAGGATGTCTTAAACTGGTATTGAAATGTGGAAGATTGCTTAATTGTGTGGCAAGTACGCCAATGATGGTAAAGAAAGCCGGAAAGGCCGGAGCTAAATCATTTTTAGTCTTGGTTGCTGTGGGGAATGAACTTATTTTTCTTGTGGGGAACTGTTGCAGATGTTTCTAAGGAATTCTAGCTTTCAGAGATTGTTTGGACAACTGTTCTCAAGTTCAGGAACCTGTGGGCCATGCACAGGACTTGGAATCGATCCTCAGGGCCCTCGGGGACCAATGGAGGGTGGTCAGAGGAATAATATGATCAGCCTTAGGTTTTGGAAAGAATAACTGACATTTTTTAAACTATGGAGGCAAACAGGAGAGTGACTTACCGTAGGGCCAGACCAGACGGAGGCCTGACGACCAGTGAGGAGGCTGTGGGGAAGTCTGACGTGGGTTGACTCCTAGGGAGGTGAAGGGCCGGATCGGAGAGCATGAAAAGAATCTTCAGAGCACGAGAAGGAGCAGTGATGCGTGTAGGGACTGATCTCCAGCGGGAGAAGGCAGAGTTTGACACGGCTCTGCGGTTTCTAACCTGGATGACATTAACTTCTCATGTTCTTGCAACTGCAGTTTTTCATGTTCAATGAGTAACACTGAAGCGGCAAACATATTCCTAGTGTGCAGAACAGGTGAGCTGAGAGGAGAAGCTTCCGGAGCATCCTGGCGAGAACGTGGGACGTGGAGTGGGGGGCACCCCCTGGGTGTGTACCTGCGGCAGCCTGAGTCTGCTACGGGAATGTTAGCCGCTGTCTTAGAGGTTTTTCTCGCTGTCCAAGTGGAAGTCCGTTGTCATTTCGATTAAGCTCCTAGCTACTGTGTCTGCTGTGGGGCTGCAAGGAACATCAGGAATCCACTCCCCACCTCCTCCCCCGCCAGCTCACATCAGATGCGGACAGACCAGAGTCTTGGGGTCTTCTGGCCGCAAGAGCGCCGGTGGGAAGCCCCCCTGCTCTCGCTCAGGGCTGAGTTCACTGGACACGCTCCCCAAGGGAGGAGGATGTGGCCGGTGTGGGTTTCCCGTGAGGCAGCATCGCAACCTGGTCCAGGGTGCCTGCCCCAGTCCTTCACCCAGGGCGGATCATTTCTCCTCCTCCTCCTGTTTCCAAATCCGTCAGTTGGGAACAATAACGGTAGGGCTGCGGAGGGCACCACGTACGGTGGTCAGTACCTTGTGAGGGCCCAACACGTGAAAAAAGATCTCGTTTCTTCTGGTCTGGTAGGTCGACGTCATTCAGGTGGGGAGACCCACAGGGCCAGTGGCACATCTGGTGTCATCGCTATGTGGTGGCATTCAGTGGCTTTATGTGGGGCTAGCGCGGGAGCCTCCGCGTGGGCACGCGGGCTCTAGCACCCTTCCCCCAACGCCCAAGCATCGGGGACGGGGCCACTCCGCATCCTCAGGAGGTGTGATCCTCAGGAGTTTGGATGCTGAGAGACCACAGCGGATTGCGGGGAGCGCCAGGCAGGGAAACTATGTGAGCCCCGTTATCCCGGGAGCTGGGGATCCTCAGAAGAGGGTTTTGTCAAGCTGGCCCCACTGAGCTGAGCAGAAGCTTCTACTCCTGAACTTGTTAATAAATCCCCAACCTCCGTATTTCATTTGGCATATCTGAAATTAATGGCATAACACTTTCACAGGAATATACCATGAAATCTCTTTCTTCCTTTTGGCCAAGCAGAGTTTATATATTTAAAACCTGTGATGTGGGTTCTGAGTAAACTCAGAGCGACTGTTCAAGTTAGTTGCCATCAGCACCGTAGCAACAGGTGTTCAGTGTCTGTTGACATTTACTTTCTTTAGCCTCAGACAGATTTCATAGCAACATAACACAAAAGCCGAACGGCATCCCTGGAAACTTGTAAGCACAGCGAAGGCCTGGATATACCACAGTGGAAGGATTCCTCAGTACAGGGAAACGCCAGAGAAGTTTGGCAAACATGACTTAACCGGTCAAGCCGTGTAGAAAGGGAACATCGCAGATGGTCAGCTTATAAAAAATAAACTGTGGCTTTTCAGGTGATTAATAGGCAGAGTGTGTAAACTCTGGCCATTGGATTATCTTATTCCAGGTTAATGTACATAACCACAAAATAATTTTAGCAATTAGAAAATGGAGAAAAGATCAATGACAAATATCATTGCTAGAACATTCTATGAGGAATGTTGGTGAATGCCATATTCCAATTATTTATATATCCTGATAACATATGAATTAATACCATGGTGTTGTACATACAACAACTATACTCAGATAATGAAAATACACTCAAGTATAAACGAAAATAATTTTTGACTTTTTTTGAGAAGGTATTTCAAATTTTTATGGCATCTCAGGGACATTAACATAAATATCACTTATCGCGATAAAGTGCCGTCGCTACAGAAGGCATATGAGATTGGCTGCTGAAGAATAGATGGTCCCCTAATATACCTAGAGAAAGATGAGATCTTAATACTTAGTATTAAGTAATTTGAAATGAAGCTTTCTAAAATATCCACAGCTTTTCTATTACTCAAATGATTTAAAACTCAGAGTTTCAAATTTCTTGTCTTAATTACGTTCATCTATGAAACTAGTGAATATGGGTATGACATTTTTACGCCCATTAAGAAAATGATGACTGATTGATGATTGCTTTTTATTAAGCGATTAATAAAACTACCTGACATTTCAGAGAAGGCATCTTTGGATATTGAAATGATAACATTTGTCTATGATAAATAAGCCAGTCTCTGAAAGAAAAGAAAGATTTTTAGTAATGTTAGAGCTGGTAAAGTGTCACTATACATTTATAGTTGTCATCTAAGATTTCAATATTAATTGATCAGAAAAGCATTTTCATAGCAGGTACTAGACACATGGCATCTTCTTCAACATAGAAGAGAAAAGCAGGGTCTCAAAGGTCTTTGAAGGTCCGCAAGGGAGTTCTGTGCAAAGAGCACAAGGCCAGGCAAACATCTCCTATTTCTACAGATTTTGCCCTGGCTGGTGATGCAGGTGCTTGTCAACAGGCCTAACCCTAACCCCAACCCTAACCTAACCCTTTCCGAGGCCCCTGTAGGCCCTAACCCTGACCCTAACCCTAACCCTGACCCTGACCCTGACCCTAACCCTAACCCTAACCCTAACCCTAACCTAACCCTGACCCTAACCCTAACCCTAACCCCAACCCTAACCTAACCCTGAACCTAACCCTAACCCTAACCCTTTCCCGAGGCCCCTGTAGGCCCTAACCCTGACCCTGACCCTAACCCTGACCCTGACCCTGACCCTAACCCTAACCCTAACCCTAAACACTCAAGGTGGCCCAGCAGTAACTGTGGACTCTTTCCCTTAAGTCTGCCCCCTGTTATCTGCCCCCTGGTCTCACCACTCTGACAAGGAAGGAAACCAAATCCCAAGAAAGAAAGAGGAAAACATAACTGGATTCCCTTTAAGCCCAGGGCAGAAGGGTCAGCCCGGGCGCTGGCTGTGGTTGCTGGGGGGCTTCCTATGGAGATGGGAGATTGGGAGCAGGCTGAGAGGGCGGCGCTCCCGGGCCCCCCTCACCCTCCGCCCCCCCGGTCACACTGGGAAGCTGGGTCCTGAGATATGCTTGCGTGTTGGGATGGGCCTCAGAGAACCCCCGTGCAGAGGACTGTCTCTCCCCCCCTGAGTCTCCATTTCCACGTGTGTGATGCAGAACAAGGACGTCTTCTGTAGGCTTGTTTGATTTTTAAGAGTCAGCACATTTTAAATGCCTTACAAGCATTAGCTGTTGTTATATCTTTTTTAACAGTTACATCTTCACGCCATGGCCCCAAGGCCCATACATTTGTCCAACAAATGGAAAGAGCAGGAAAGGACTAGCCTGTAAGCAGTAATGTTGGCTATTGCATCAGAAATGTGAGCTCACCCCAGGAGGAGCTACCTCAGGTTACGTTGATGAGACAGACGTGATGGCCGTGGCTTTTCCTCACAGAAATGGCGACTCTCCCTAGAACATTCCAGGCCAGGTCTTCTGTGGGTGGGGCTTGAGGCTTCCATCCTGCCCTGCATTCATGGCGTCAGGGCCGGAAGGCACAGGGAACGCACAGCGTTCCATGCACAGATGTACAGCAGTCGTCTTCGGCCTCTGGAGGCCTGTTTCCGAATGCAGACTTTTTTTGGCCAGGAGGATTTCTCTCATTCGGTCATTACGGGGTCTGATGGCCACACTAAACTGGATGTTGCCATTCTGGGGGGACAGAATGGTGAGGGGTGAGGCAGAGGGGTGAGGCTGGGCTCTGGAGCCAGGGCCTGGCCTGGGTCTGAGACCCGGACCCATGACCTCCTGGCGCCGCCTGGGGGAGTTTCTCAAGCTCTCCGAGCCGCGGTTTCCTTCCTGGTACAGCAGGGAGGGTAGCGGAACGGACCTCGGATGGTCGTCGCGAAGGAAAGGCGTGCCCAGCGAGTGTTAGCCGGGGCCGCGTGTCACGTCACCTTCACGAAACCTTTCTCCACAGCTGCCGTCTGAGGTCAGGTCCGCCCCCAGGGCCCCGGAAATGGCCATTTAGTGGCGCCAGCAGAGCCTGCAATGACAGGGCCCTAGGACACTGATACAGGTGTCCACCTAACGAGACACTGGGCCCTGAACGAGCCCAAGCAGGCAGGCCTGTCTGGAGCCTGGAGCCCCCCAAGCCCGGCTCTGTGCCCCCGGAGAGCATCCGTGAGGGACCGCGTTCCTGCCAAGCCCGCCACTACACGTCTTCTGCTGCTGCAGTGGGTGAGCTCCCTCCTGCCCAGACACACGCAGCCCTGATCCCCGGGCGGAGTCCCTGCACGCCGATGGACCGCGCGCGGGCTTGGCCTGCTGAGGTTTCAGCTGCTTGCGACGGGCACGTCGTCCTGTGCCCGGCAGCCTTCCCGGCACCTCGCACACCGAGGGCTCACAGTCAGGGCTCTTCTTTCCGAGACCCGCCTAAGAGGCCCCGCTCTGCAGACATCCTCCGCCACCTGTAGACCCCGTCCGCCGACACACGCACGTCCGCTACCCTTCCTCCTGGGACGCTGGAGGCCCCCGGCGTCCCCGCCCTGCTGATGCCCGGACGAGCACCCACGCGTTGGAGGAATCAGCCACCTCCCGAGCTCCGCAGCTTCTGCCCAGCTCTGCCCGTCCTCAAGGAGCCGGGCCGGGAGCGCAGAGCACGGCCCGCCGCCAGGACTCGGCCGTGGGTACCCGCCTCGCGTCCGTGAGCTCGGCCTGCTCAGGACGCGGGGCGCTGGGAGCCGGGGAAGCAAGTTCCGAGGTTCCAAGTGGACGTGGGCCCCGAGCACAGCCGCCCCCACGGACTCGGTGAGCGCCGCGGACCGAGCCGCGTCTCTGATCTGGTTTCGTGGTCTGTGCAGCGGCGCTAAGGTCCCATCGCAGGCCCTCCCCCTCGGCCCTCCCTCCCAGGCAAAGGAAAGCGCACCTTTCAGGCTGTGGAGGATGCAGGATCCCCAAGGAAAGCCCCGCCTCCCCCTCCTCCCCGCGGAAGGACTGGCCAGAGCAGGTGCGGCCCAGAACAAAGCCGTCCACTTTGAGCATCTCCTTTTTTTTTTTTTTTTTTTTTTAATTTTTATTTATTTATTTATTTTATTTATTTATGGCTGAGTTGGGTCTTCGTTTCTGTGCGAGGGCTTTCTCTAGTTGCGGCAAGTGGGGGCCGCTCTTCATCGCGGTGCACGGGCCTCTCACTATCGCGGCCTCTCTTGTTGCGGAGCACAGGCTCCAGACGCGCAGGCTCAGTAATGGTGGCTCACGGGCCCAGCTGCTCTGCGGCATGTGGGATCTTCCCAGACCAGGGCTCGAACCCGCGTCCCCTCCATTAGCAGGCAGATTCTCAACCACTGCGCCACCAGGGAAGCCCTGAGCATCTCCTTTTTAAAATAATTTAAAATTTGTATTGGAGTGCGGTTGATTTATAATGTTGTGTTAATTTCTGCTGTAGGGCCAAGTGAATCAGTTATACATATACATGTATCCACTCTTTTTTAGATCCTTTTCCCATGCAGGCCATTACAGAGTACTGAGTAGAGTTCCCTGTGCTCTACAGTGGGTCCTTACTAGTGATCTGTTTTATATATAGTCGTGTGGATGTGTCAGTTCCAGTCTCCCACTAAGTCTCCTTCCTAAGAGCTGTCTTCATTCAGTTGGCTCCTTTCTCCCTATCTGAGCTGTGACTTTGTGACCTAGGCTGGCCCAGGAGAGCTCCGGTGGTGGCCGGGCAGTAGAAAGGGTCAGCGCTGAGCTCAGAGACCCTACCATCTCCCCAGACCCTGAGCCTCCCCTCCTTGTTCCAAAGTGAAGGGGAAAAGATAAGAGATTACATGCTGAGGAGTTATCTACAAAGGGCTCAAATCAGCAAGTGCTACAAGCCACAGAGACAAAACAACCTTACAGGACCAGGAAAGTGCTGAGGTGCGTGGGACTACCAGAGGAGGGTTCCAAAGCCCGACGGGGTTGGGGATCCTGGCTGAGTCCATGGTGGAGGTGAAGCTCAGGGGCTCGCCTGGTCCCACCCTAGTGTAGGGGGAGGGGTTAGAGCTGACCGGTCCCCTTGCAAGTTCTGCCTGGAGCTCTGGGCCCACCCTTTGTCCTGGGTTTTCCCTGATTTTCTTACAGTTGATCTGAAATCCCTGTAGCTCAAAAGGCAATCTGACTTCTGCTTCTCCAAAGACAAATCTCAAGGGAAAAACTCTTCAATATAGGCAATTATTTTGTCTCCTTACATCTAAGTGCCTATTTGACATATTTTGTCAAACTTCCTTTAGTCACAGAATGTAATATTGTTATTCATCAGTTAAGGTCTTTAGACTTACAGAGAGATGCCTGCCCCTGGCAAAATGAGTAGAGAACTTCCATTATATTCTGGTAAAAGGGCCAACTTAATATGGGCATCAATACCTAAGCAATTTTTTTTTTTTATAGCCTTAGATCCAAATACCTTTCAGGAAACTACAAAAGGCTTTATTTTTACAGCTTAATTCAAAGCTTATCAAGGTCACAGGCATTTCACTTATTATCAGAGGGCTTCCTGAGGAAAAGTAGAGTAAAAATAGAGGCAGGCAGGTGGCACAACTTTACTTTTTAATAGGTGGGAAGGAGAAGGAAAAATATTCCTACTGGTTTGAGGTAATTATTTTCAGCGTAATGGTCTTTGAATGCAGTAAGCAGTGGGAAGCAAAATGACCTCACTTTGTAGATTCAGGAAAAAAAAATCACTCTTGTGGGAGAGGAATCTATTATAAAGTATTGGATTTGAGAATGTTTCACAAAATTTCAGGGTCCTCTGAAGCATTTCTGTAAAATCTTTAGGAGTAATGTCTGTGGTTGGTGTGATGTATCTGTGATTATTGCATTAGATCAGGCATTGCTGAAACATCCAAACTATTTATTTTACTGTCTGAATGTGTGTATTGGGGGTGGGGGAGGTGGAGGGAGATTTGTTTCAAGCCCAGTGCGTGGCACACAGTAATGCTTCTCTCAGATAATTCTGGCTGCACATAACTGAAACATGAAAAATAGATATAAATATGTTTCTTTCTTATTAAAAAATATGAATCCACAGTGCAGGGCTGATTTGGTGGATCTACAATGCGAGACTGAGGATTCTTCTATCTTTTCACTCTGCTGTGACTGGCTACCGTTCCCTTGGACCGCCCTGTGGCCCAGGATGGCTGCTGGAGCTCCGGCCATTGAACCACATTCCAGGACAGAAAGGAAGAAGAAGGAAAACGAAAAGAGAATCCCTCCGTATTTAGGAGTCTTCCTGAAAGAACCATACAACACTACTGCTTCCAACTCTGTGGTTAGACCCGGAAGCAGATGGCTGTGATGGACACTGGCAAATGTGCTTGGCTTAAAGTACTTAAAGGGCTGGAGTATTAAGAAAAAAATGAATGTGAAGAGTATGTGCCTGGCACATACTAAGTACTCAATAAATATTAATGGTAATTATTAATAATGCAAAGAGCAGAACAGAAATCTTAAAAGTGATGTGGAAAATCCAGTGGCCCATATGCCTTTATTCCTGGGTTGTCTTGAGGGCGGGGAGAGGGCAGCTAGTATCACAGTATTAATCCTTGCAGAGTGTGGTCGTCCTTTTTCAGAAACCAGTTTGATCAGTATTTAATGGTCTGTGTCTCTTTCCTTTCGTATAGTTTGCAGTATTTGTCAAACTGTTCTCAGCGATTTTCAAACAAATAAGCAAACGCACAGAACACGCCTTCTCCCAGAAACCTAACAAGCAAACGTTGTTGAAAAGGAAAACTGACTTTCGGTCTAGATGAAATAGTCTGCGCTTAGTCATCAGTTCTGCCTTTGGCCTGCTATGTTGAAATAGGAAGCAGAAAGGATGCCATTAGGCCCAACAGAAATCCAAATATAACTGAGGTTTGGAAGTGACTCATCAGCGGAGGGTTCCTTTATGACCTGTGCTGCTGCCACTGCTCCGGACATTGCCTCCACAGCCCCGTGTGGCCTTGACCAGATGTGTCACCAAGAGCCCTCTGGCTCTCCTCTCTGCCCGGGTAGGCGGTCTCCTCCCCTGGACTCACTCTGTGCTGGTCCTGCTGGCACGTGACACCTCCCTCCCGGACCCGCTTTGCTGGGGTGCTGACACCTCGCCCTCATTCCTGTCCCCTCCAGCCCTCCCCTGGCCCACGGACCAGTCCAGTTTCCCCAGGGCGGCCTCTGTGTTTCTGCAGCCTGCACCACAATTTTAGTTACTTGCTTAGAGCTGATCTTCCCTGGGAGACGTGAATTCTGGTCCCAGGGACTGTGTCTTCCTGTTCACGGCTGTGTCCCATACCTCGTGTCCCCTCCCATGGCCGTAGAAAGGTTCCAAGGCCAGGCATGGACTCAGGGCCTCTGTACAGTCCACGCCTACACGGAACCTGGGGAGTTTGGGTGGGAGGGCCAGTGAGATCAGTTAGTTCACCCAGCCTTTTTCAGATGAGGCAACGGTACTAGTTTGGTGGGCCTGTCGAACAAAGTGCCACAAACTTGGTGGTCTGCACAACAGAAATTTACTGTCTCACAGTTCTGTACACTAGAAGTCCAAGGTCAGTGTCAGTGCGGCTGGTTCCCGCTGAGACTGTGAGGGGAGCGTCTGTTCCCTGCCGCTCTCCCAGCTTCTGGGCTTTGCTGGCAGTCTGTTACCTTTGGCTTATAGAAGCATCTTCTGATCTCTGCCTTTATCTTCACATGACGTTCTCCCTGAGGGCCCGCCCGTGTCCACATCTCCCTCTTATGAGGTCACCAGTCATACTGGGTTAGGGCCCACCCTAGCACCTCATTTTAACTTGATCATCCGCAAAGACCCTGCTTCCAAGGAAGGGACCATCCACAGGTACTGGGGGTCAGGACTCAACATCTCTTGGGGGAAAACAATTCAGCCCAGAACGATGACAAAGTTCATCACACATTGTCCTCTCTGTTGAAAGATGATGCTACTTACCCACCATTTAAAAAATCTGGGGGTTGTGTTATTTCCCTAGGTTTAGTCTTATTTGTGTGGTTTTTTTCTTTTTTTTTGTGAGCAAGAACCGTAAGTCAGAGGAAAGCCTGGGTTATAAATTAAGAAGTTGGTTTGCTTGGGTAATGGAGCTTGTTTGCTAAGTTTGGAAAATTGTCTTCATATGATGCTTTCTTTTTTTTAAAATTAATTAATTACTTTTTTTGGCTGTGTTGGGTCTTCATTGCTGCGTGTGGGCTTCCTCTAGTTGCGTCGAGCAGGGGCTACTCTTCGTTGTGGTGCGCAGGCTTCTCACTGTGGTGGCTTCTCTTGTTGCGGAGCACGGGCTCTAGGCACGCGGGCTTCAGTAGTTGTGGCTCGCGGGCTCTAGAGCGCAGGCTCAGTAGTTGTGGCGTACAGGCTTAGTTGCTCCGCGGCATGTGGCATCTTCCCGGACCAGGGCTCGAACCCGTGTCCCCTGCATCCGCAGGCTTATTCTTAACCACCGCACCACCAGGGAAGTCCCCATATGGTGCTTTCTACTGACATTAGACCCACTTGGTTCCAAGAAGGGCAGCCACAGGAGTGCCTTTGTTCTCATGGATCGATAAACAATTATTTAGAGAAAGTGACCTTGTCCACAAGTTAATGAAAGTCACCCAACCTTTGAAATTAAGAGTAATTCAAGTTTTGCCCCATATTAGCTGTGTGGCCCTCAGCAAGTCGTTTCACTGTCTGGTCATCAGTGCACTGTCTGGGACGTTCTGGCACTGGATCAGGTAACCTCTAAGGACCCCTCTGGCTGGAAGCTTCTGTGGATTATGTGGTTCTTTCAGTGTTGAAAGCAGAAAAGTTCTGTGAGGAATTGGGCTGTGCAAGTATAGAAAGGGATCAATCAAGCGCTTTTCCTATCCATTATCGGCGGTAGACGTGAGCTGGCTCTAGCCTCAGCACAGAGGGAAGAGGCTCGGTCCCTGCCTTCGTCACCTTTTATGTGCTCAGCGTCTATTCCCTGCAAGGGACAGCCCAGCACAGGGGACATGTGTCCTCTGCTAGCAGTACTGCTCCCCACCCGACCCCAGGGGCCACACGCTGGTGGGTTTGTGGTGTCAGAATTCTCAGGGGTTGAATGTGTCATTTTCATCCTCACAATGACCAATTTTTCAGACAGTTATTTCTGTAAGTCTCTGATAACATCTTCAGGAGCCTAATCCGAGTTTTTCCTCGTACAACGGAGCCTTCAGGGTGTACACGCTCGCTCTTGATAATCTTGGCATAAAAACTCCTGCTAATGATAGCATCTTTACTATAAATAGAGGTTTTTAGATGCCCTCTCCCCCTATTGTCCTATCTCTTACAATACTCAATGCATCTTAACCCTTTTTCTTTATTTCGTCATAAAACCGTGACCCTTGATGGTTGGTAGGATAACACAATAGGCCAGATGTCTTAACCATGTTTGGATAAATCAGTCATCACCTTCTTTTTCCAAGAAAAATGAGGCAGAGCAGCTTGAGTGAGGCGTAGACTCTGCTTTCCATTCGGTCTTTCCAAAGCAAACAGAAAAAAGAGGTAACCGTCTGCTAGCTGTGCCGGGTCAGTTGTGAGGAATCGGGTTTAAGGATGTGCAACCATCGTTATTGTGAAAAGAGAGGGAGGCCACACTGTCAGTGTTTCGTCTCATTTAAAATTGAGACTGAAAATAACCACCTCAGGAGAAAAGAGGATTGATTCATGACCTTAGTTCTAGTTTAAGTTTGAGGGGAATATAGATTTTATGTGAAGCTGGGGAGACAGGCTCTCAATACAGTGGCCTTTCCCTCAGATTGAAGAACGCTTAGATTTACATTTAAATAGTACGTGATTTCAGAACTTTGCTTTTTACAAAAACATATGATCTATGATGATGAGGCAAGGGGTGGATTTGTAGCAATGCACCAGTAGAGTCAGTCATCAAAGTATCTCGTGTTCTGTGATGTACATCAGTCACTGGGTTAGGTGTTGAGCATGCACGATATCATTCAGAGCAAAACAACCTTAGGACATCAGAACAACTCCAGTTTACAGATGAAGAAAATGTAACATAGAGGGGGTTAAATAATCTCATCTTTGTCCAATTAGGAAGTAGTATGCTCAGGATTCCAGCTTGCAGTAGGACCATTTGACTCAAGCCCTGAGCTCTTTCCGAAAACTCTGATGTCCTATTAATAGGACCTTGATTTGTGTAAATGCTGCTGTCACACAGCTTTCCGGGCGTGAACATCAGATGAGTACAGAGCCCTTGTTCTGACGTGGATTCCCACGGCATCATTAATCTAAGCCAGGCCAGTCCTGGTGGAGTGAGAAGGAGAAGGATTGGAAATAGGCCGTCAGGGGCAGGCAGGGATGCAGGAAACGCAGTTCCTCAGAGTACTTTCAGGAGGATCCTGAAAATACACACATCATTATGATAAAAGGGAGAATAAAGGTGTCGTGAACAATTTATGAAATAATGCCACTGGGGGCCTAAGGAGGGAGAGATCCTGGCGCCAAAGCCGTTCTGAACTCAGATCCACAGATGGCTATTGACGGCGGTGGGCTGTATCACGGGGCGAGAGGGTAAGGGCATACCTGTTAGAGGAAGGGGCACGGGGGATGGGCCTGAAGGACGGTCGGGGTTTGGGTGAGAAGAAGCACGTGTGGGAGATGGCATTCCAAGCAGAGGGAATGATAAGCAAGAGGCATAAGAATGGGAACCTTTTCTGTAGAGAAGCACCGCTTGGGACAAATCCTGGGAAAAGCAGCCCTAAGCTCGTAAGACTGGGGCCTGGGAGCATTGCCATCCAGGGATTTCAAACTTGAAGCCCATTCCTAGCTCACTGGGAAGCCTAGGAATGGGCCTCAGTTTGTCTATGACGTTTTATTGACACCTTGAGCATATGACCATGTTTCGGTTATTTTTGCTACGTGATGAACCACTCCGACGCGAGCTAACACACTGACTTAAAACAGCAACAACTTATTGTTCCCCGTGATTCTGCCATCTGGGATTGCTCAGCCAGGAAGTAGAAATTTGCCCCAGAACCCCAGCCTGGTGTTTGGGGCCCTGTCGCCTATTTTGAGGCCTCCTTTATGTTTTGTGCCTTCCCTCCTGCTGAGAGTTTGAAATAACAGCCAACCTGTCAAGGGGTTCCCCACCAAAATCCACCTCTGGGTATATTTCCACAATTCACGTAGAAATTCCCGTTGCTGTCAAGCACAGAATTTTTAGAAAAGAGTGGACATGGGACTTTCCTGGCGGTCCAGTGGTTAAGACTCTGCCTTCCACTGCAGGGGGCGCGGTTCGATCCCTGGCTGGGGAACTAAGATCCTGCACACCACACAGAGCGGCCAAAAAAAAAAAAAAAGAAAAAAGAAAAAAGAGTGGACATCTTGAGGACCAGTTTGATTCTTGTATCTGGAGCTGTCTAATTATGGGCTTTGTCCTAAGGCAACACGCCTCCACTTTTAGATGAATTGAAGTAGCGGATGCACGACTGTGGCTCGGGGATTCTGCAGGATCACATCTTTCATTCCAAAACTCTATTCCACTAGACGATGGTCTTATGATGACTTGGAATTAAGGATCCTGAGTTAGTTGTTCACTAAGGTACCAAAACTATGGAGATGGAGAAAAGCCAGTGAGGCAGTCCGGAAAGAGCAGTGTACTCGACAACTGGAAGCACGGAAAACGTCCAGTTCTGTTGCACCGTGACTGACTGGTGAGAGGGGAGTTCTTTCTCACCCAAGGGTGTGGACAGAGAGAAGGAAGACGCCGCTTTCTCAATCACTCTTAGCTGCTTTAGGAAGTTCCCAGCCTATGTGCTATTTGCACGTCCTAAGGAGAAAATGAATGAGCGAGTGTCAACCTCTTACCGCTGATCAGTGCTGGTGAGCTGGCGACAGCTGTTCGCCTAACAAGTCCATCAGCAGCTGCGCAATTGAATGTTCCTGCTTCTCTTGCATCACTTAGTGGCAACCTAATTGACACCGTGCCTCTTCTCATGCTTTAAAGACATTCTTAAAAGGTACAGTAGATACCAGAAAAGTCATTGTCAGCTATGTTAAAAAAAAAAAAGTGATGCCACATGGGTGACAAGGACAAGATTCTAACTTACAGCTCCCCATTTTTACTAGGGATCAGAGTGTAACTGATCATCTTTGTGATGGATGTGTAACACTTCTGGTCATATCCAAAACTGCAGGGAAAATGGTAGAAGTCTGGAAGTGAAAACACCGGGAAGTGATTTATTTCAGAGCCAGAGCTAATCTCTTTCCACTTCGGGTCCGGAAATTCCTGGGCTTTGCGTCCTTGATAAGACTCCAGGCAGCCGCAGGCCGACAGGGGTGTGGCGGTAAGGCGATCTAGGTGTGGATGGTGTTATCAACAGCCCCAGGTTAAGTGTGACAGACATTTCTGAAAACCTGGCTTGATTCAATTGATCAGAATATGTTTTAGATTTCTTTGCAGTGCTGTCATTTCCAGTTGCTCTATCTACTATTCTACAATTTTAAATATGAAATGAAAGCTTCTTTAAATAAGAGAAAGCTATCTGAGAGGATGGGAAAAAACTGCCTATTTTTTGGTGTAAAAAATCTCAGTTATTCATGTGTGATTTCCATGTAAGGGAGAAAACGTCACTGTCGTATTAACTAAAATATAAATGCAAGAAATAATGAATCTGCATTCAAAATTTATAGCCCATGTGGTTTTCCTTACATGAAAAAATACTTTTCTCCTTATGCAATGTTGAGAAAAATGTATTATTAAATTCACATTCCCTTCTTACCTGGTATGTGCGTTATGGAGCAGTCAAGAATGTTATAAATTGCTTATTAATAATTATGGCTAACGTGATTTCTTAGTAGGTACTGTGCTACTTTACTGTGCTATTTAATCTCAAAATAATACCGTAAGCCATGTACCACGATGACCTCCCCATACTGTAGATGATGAAATGGAGGCTTACACTGTGTCATCACCCAGGTCGCACGGCTGGAAGGTGTACAGGTGAGGCTCAAGTACAGGTGTGCCTGTGTCAAGCCATGCCTTTAATCAGTGTACTCCGCCAGCCTTACACACGGTGCCTAGATGACCTCAGACTTGGGTAAATTCCATTGATGAGAAGCTTGGCAGTCATTTCCAGAAAGGAGGAGGTGGAAGCATTTTCTAATTATAGAGGGAGGAATGGCTCAGAGTAATCAACTAATTTCTTAAAGAATTTTAGTTGACACAGCTCAGTTGAAATTTTACAAAAGCAATTCTGTATTTCATTTCTTTTTACCTCTGATTTTTGCTGTGGAAGTGAAATATTTTAGAATTTCTAACAAAGGTCCTAGGATGATGTCATACTTCTCAAGTAAAAATATCCTCTATTATGGCTTCACAAAGTGAGCTGCTGCGTTCTTTTGTCCTGTTAATCAGAGGAAGGACTCCAGTTTGCTAAGCACAAGACGCGGTGCTGGAAGCAGGTCACTTCATTTAATTCTCACCCGTGCTGTGTGAGCTGGGTGTGAGTGTGGCCATGTTTCAGCTGAGGAAGCTGTCTCAGGAAGGCTAAGTGCCTTAACAGGAGTTGTACCTACTGCAAACCACAGGGCTGGGATTCCAACTCTGCCGCATGCCCTTCTTAGAAATAGATTTATTGTCCCTTGAAAAGCGAGGGAAATCCGATTATTTCCCCATATAAGCAGATTCTTAATTAACCTTCCAATTCTCTGTTTCAGTGCTTCATCTCTGTGGTTGGGTTACAGAGTCAATATGAGTCCCAATTCAAAATCTGCTGCAGCTTCGAAAAGCTGCGTTGTCTGTTGTTTCAAGAACTGCCAATCTAATCAACGTAGCTTTGTCTAGGAAGCTGAAATCAGGGCCTGAAGTGTCCAGATTTCCATTCTGTTATCTCAGTAGACACACAGCTGCAAATCTGTAGCTCCAGGCGGGCTCCTTTGATGATTCTCGACATTTCCCTCCAAATGAGAGGGCACACGGAGCAAGCTGCTGATGGGTCTAGTCAGCATGTTTTACGCATAAAGATTCCAGAGGCTGAAGCGTAGACTCAGTTCTGCAGGCCGGAGAGCAGAGAGGTAGCAATGACTCGCCTTCCTGCCAGGCCTGCTCCTGCCCCGTCACTTTGGTTTAACGAAGGTTGGGTGTCAGGGAATTCCAACCCCCCTCCCTTCGTTAAGTCTGGGGCCTTTGGGATCATTGAGTCGACTGCAGGAACGAGTCCTAATATTCCTCGTAGAAGTTCTGGGTCAGGTTCTTTAAAACACCCCGTCCCATTCATCTGTTCAGCTCCTGAATCAAAGCCCTGGACGGTCCAGGGTCCCTGAAACCTCTGTGGAGTGGTCAGCGGGCTGCAGCCTGAGTATCAGGCGCTGCTTCTTCGTCCTGCTCTCTCCCCACTTAGGGGAGCTGGGCTCTGTCTCTCCCACCCCGTACCCCCGTGCCCCCCGAGCCTCTGCGCGGGGTTCCGCATTCCTGTGAGTTAACGCCAGGCACCAGTCTCTACCTCACCGTCAGCCTGCGAGACTCCCCTCCTTCTCTCCAGAACCCCTAGAGGCAGCTCATCTCCTGGGAAGCGTGGAGCTCTGTTTCCTCCTCATCCTCACATTCTGCCTGGTTCAGGAGATGCCTTCCGATTGGACTTGACCAAGGGCTGATACTCTCTGACCAAGGTGCTGTGGTAACGGCACAGGGCAGCAGAAAAAGCAAGGGTTTGAGCCAGACGGACTTGACCGAGACACTGGTTCCAACCTGCATTGAACTTGCCGTTGGACCCTAAACAAGGGCTCCGTTTCCCCAGGGTCGTTGTAACGTCTGAGTCGATGCATATGAAGCCCCCGGTGTGAAACCTGGCGTGTGTTAGCCATCACTACTTGGTAGCGTTGATGATGTCTTTTCAATGAACTCTTTGGGCAGTTACAAATGTAACTCAGATGTTCTTAAGCCGCCCGGGATCGTTGGCAACACTGGGAACAAAGAGAACTCAAGTTCTCCTGTACCAGCCCAGTGATCTTTAGAGGATGCCTATCTTGCTTTTGATGAAGTTTCACCTTTCTTAGGTATTTTAGAGGTAGATTGACAAGGAAGAGAAAATTGTCCCTTTAGCACTATATCTGGATGTTCAGCCAGGGAAGGCCAAGGGAGCCTTTGGAACTTACTGGAATGTTGGAAATTTCGGCTAAAGGGCTGGAAGTCTTGACAACTTGTGAAGGTCCATTAGACAGCAGGATGATTTTACACACGAAGGGCCTAGAGTCAAGACTCTTGGGTCATCGAAAATCAGACCGACGAACACTCATGGATGAGCTCTGCTGGCCCGGAAATGACCAAGGTGGCCGGAGGACTTTTTCTGTTTCTAATTTCTGTGAGTCTGTGGAAAGGTCTCTTTCTTTTTTGTATTTTCTAATATATGTATATTTTTTCTTTTAGCCTTCTTGGCACTTTTTTCCCTCACATATATTTATAGATTCTACTTACAAAGCTTAAAATGACAACAAAAATGCCATTTCATACGCTAAGTTTAGTCCATTTTAAATCCTGTCTTGCAAATTTCTCCTCCTACAAAGCAAAGCTGTCCCATCCCATTGCCTTCTGTCTGTTGCTATTTTTGAATTACATTTACAGAAGAGTTCATCCACCTTTGATAAGGAATTTAATACCATTGGCAGGTCCACTTGTGACTTTATCCCGTGACTATAGCTGCAAATTATGGAGCATCTTTCCATTTTAGTTATTCCCTGGGACAGAAAGCCAGTCCAAAGGCAGAAGAATACTTTCTGTTATAAGGACTAGAGAAGGAATTTTACAGAAACAATGTTCCCAGGGTGGACGATGCTTTCAGGATGGCATGTCACGGAGGAGTGTGATTGGTCCTGACGTACGGAAGGGAGTTGGGTGCAAAAGAGCAAAAACGAGGCTGGAGAAGCCAGGGAGAGACCAGGAGGGGACTGAAAGGGGCCCAGAGGAAGCTGATCGTGGCACCGAGGTCAGAGTCAGGCTCAGAACCTGGGTTAGTGCAGGAAGCAAGTTTTTTTTTTTTTTTAAAAGGACTTGATCATTTTTTTTTTTTTTAATTTATTTATTTATGGTTGTGTTGGGTCTTCGTTTCTGTGCGAGGGCTTTCTCTAGTTGTGGCAAGCTGGGGCCACTCTTCATCGCGGTGCGCGGGCCTCTCATTATCGTGGCCTCTCTTGCTGCGGAGCACAGGCTCCAGACGCGCAGGCTCAGCAATTATGGCTCACGGGCCCAGTCGCTCCACGGCATGTGGGATCTTCCCAGACCAGGGCTCGAACCCGTGTCCCCTGCATTGGCAGGCAGACTCTCAACCACTGCGCCACCAGGGAAGCCCAGGAAGCAAGTTTTGAAGGTTAGAAGAAGCAGGTGGGCAGGAGTTTAGGAAAGCAGTTGCAGTATTAGGATCTCACCACAGTAGGAAACAGGACCCAAGAAGGAATTGGACAACAGGCTTTGGTAACAGAAAAGGCTTTGGACATGAAACTGACATTTCAGTTTAGCCTGAATTTTTTTTTTTTAAATTTATTTTATTGAAGTATAGTTGATATACAATGTTGTGTTAATTTCTGCTGTACAGCAAAGTGATTCAGTGATACATATATCTATATTCTTCTCACATTCTTTTCCATTATGGTTTTTCACAGGATGTTGAATATAGTTCCCTGTGCTATACGGTAGGACCTTGTTGTTTATCCGTCCTATATATACTGGTCCGCATCTGCTAACCCCAGACTCCCAATCCACCCCTTCCCCGCTCCCTTCCCCCTTTAGCCTGAAGTTTTGTAACTGGCACCTTAGGTCAGAAGGTGCAGGTGTAGGTAGGTGAGAACATTGGGAGAAATGTCATGGAGGGGGATTTGCAGGAAGAAAGACAGTTGCTTATTTTACAACATCTCCAGGTATAGGTCTATCTTGATTTCAATATCCCTGGATTTTCAGCTTTTATTCAGGTACTGGATCTTCTCTCTGGGAAGGAAGATGAAAGGGAATTAGGCAAACCCTGCTGGAATGTCTACCATTTAAAAAGTACTTGGGGACTTACCTGGTGGCGCAGTGGTTGAGAATCTGCCTGCCAACGCAGGGGACACGGGTTCGAGCCCCGGTCTGCGAAGATCCCACATGCCGCGGAGCAACTAAGCCCGTGCGCCACAACTACTGAGCCTGCGCGTCTGGAGCCCGTGCTCCGCAACAAGAGAGGGCACGATAGTGAGAGGCCCGCGCACCACGATGAAGAGTGGCCCCCACTTGCCGCAACTAGAGAAAGCCCTCGCACAGAAACGAAGACCCAACACCACCCCCCCCAAAAAATTAATTAATTAAAAAAAAAAAAAGAAAAGTACTTGGCTTCGCACTTTACATGCACTCCTCGTCCAACTGTTACCGCAGCCTATGAGATACTTATTTTTACCTGTTTTTCACAGACGGTAAGGTAGGTAAGTTCACCCGAGTGCACACGGGCTGTTAGTAGTGGACTTTTTTTGGGGGGCTGTGCCGTGTGGCATGCGGGATCTTAGTTCCCCGAGCAGGGATCGAACCCTCACCCCCTGTGGTGCAAGCATGGAGTCTTCACCAGTGGACCGCCAGGGAAGTCCCGGTGGTGGCCTTTAGCCATTGATTCTAAAATCCTGTTCTTTTCACCTTACATGCTGCTTCCTTTCGGTGCCCGGTGGTTCTCAGTAAGTATTACATGCTGTCGACATCCTGTCTCCCTGCATCTTTCTTTTTCTCCTACTAATCTCTTAAAATCCACTTTTTTATGATGTGTAAAAATAGGCTTTATTCCTAGAGCAGTTTTATGTCCACAGCATAGCTGAGCAGCAGTACAGAGATTTCCCATTACTGCCCCAGTACCTGCCTATCAAGGCTCCGGCCTCTGTTCCTGCTGCAACCAGGGTGGTCTCTCCACAGTGTAAACCCGAGTTCCTCACCACAACAAACCCTGAAACCCTCGCCACGGCCTGGAGCCCTACACACCTCCGGGCCTGGAGGCCCAGTGCCTCCTCCTCCTCTGATGTTACCTTTCTTCACTCTCCACTGGGCTCGTATTTTCCAGCCTCTCTGGCCTCATTTCTGTCCCAGGACCTTTGCATGTGCTGTCCCTTCTGTTTGGCATATGTTTCTTCTACACCTTGGAACAGTTTTTTCTCCTTCAGATTTAGTTTCATCTTACACATCCCCTTGTCAGAGAGGATTTCCCCAAGAAATTGACTGATCTTCATCACTTTCTACCAAATTACCCTGCTTTATATTTTTCAAATCACTTCTGTACCTGAAATTATCTTATTTACTAATTTTCTGTTTTTTTTTCTTTTTTCTTTCTTGCTGTCTGTTGTTCCATCAGTTAGCTTTTACAGCATAAAAAAATCACCCCAAACTTAGTAGCTAAAACAAGCATTTATTTATATGCATATATATATATATATATATATATATTTTTTTTTTTTTTTTGTGGCTGCATTGGGTCTTCATTGCTGCATGCAAGCTTTCTCTAGTTGTGGCGAGCAGGGGCTACTCTTTGTTGTGGTGTGCAGCCTTCTCATTGCGGTGGCTTCTCTTGCTGCAGAGCGTGGGCTCTAGGCACACGGGTTTCAGTAGTTGTGGCACACGGGCTCAGTAGTTGTGGCTCACAGGCTCTAGAGCGCAGGGTCAGTAGTTGTGGCACACGGACTTAGTTGCTCCACAGCATGTGGGAGGGATCCTCCCAGACCAGGGGTCGAACCTGTGTCCCCTGCATTGGCAGGTGGATTCTTAACCACTGCGCCACCAGGGAAGTACCAACAAGCATTTATTAAGCTTACAGTTCTTTGGTTGGACTGGGCTCGGATGGGTGGTCTTCTGGGTTAGACTGGGCTTACTTAAGTGTCTGTAGTCAGGTAGGCGGCTCTGTTTCTGAGGGTCAGCTGGCTGTTGGCTGGGGTGACTGGAGCATCTGGGCTAGGTTTCTCGCGTCGCCTGGCAGGACAGCTTGGGCTTATTCATGTGGATAACAGAGGATTCTCAGGAGAGCTGCGTGTACCCGTTCTCTTGAGGTTTAGTTTTGGTGCTGCCATAATGTCCTTCTGCTTCATTCTCTTGGTCAAAGCAGCCCAAATTCAAGCAGTGAGGAAACAGACACCACCTCTGATGGAGGAGCTACAGATCACATTGTAAAGGGGTGAGTATGTAGGGAAGGAATAAAGGTACTCATTTTTGCAAACAGTCTACCGTAACAGTGTATATTTGCAAATCATTTTAAATTATTCGTATCTGCAACTTCTTTTGAGTTTGGGAGATTACCCACCTTACGAATCTTTGTTGGGCCAAGAGTATTTCTTCCTGTAGGAGCCGAACGAGCTACACATTTTCTGTCTATTTTTTTGCACTAAAGGCATAGGTACTTGTGCAGGTTGGCAGTGAGCAAGGTGAGAAAGCAGGCTCCTTGGGGACCTGATTCTCCAGTTAGGGTGACAGCAAAGGTGACTGTGCTAGGTTGGTCTTTTTTTTTTTTTCCACACACACACACTGTATTTTATTTTTATAAGAGATAAATCAACTGACACCAAGCATTGTAAATGGATGACCACAACAAAAGCAACAATGATTGCAATTACCAAACACGAAACACACTCATACTATGTCATAATATTGACATTCAGTCCAGTAATCCTCCACTGTAACAGCTCCTTTACTTTGCAGTGAAAATTGATTTGTATATTTTTTGCCTCTGAGTCCTTGTGGGATATTTTTTTTTTCATTCAAACAGAAAGTCACAAAAATTATAATCATCCTCATCAGTTCACTCAGTCCCATGTAATT
This sequence comes from Balaenoptera musculus, assembly GCF_009873245.2. Lineage (NCBI taxonomy): Eukaryota > Metazoa > Chordata > Mammalia > Artiodactyla > Balaenopteridae > Balaenoptera > Balaenoptera musculus. The sequence goes on along the minus strand of NC_045801.1, from coordinate 77,314,263 downwards.
AATTTTTTTTTATCTTGATCTTTTGTTAACACTTTTATGAATTCATCAGTTTTCCATTAGAGTTCTGAAAATGCTTATTCATTCAGTTCAGCAGTATAGTCAGTTACCTAGGTTGGTCTTATTTGCAGTACGATTGTGTTCCTGGTGGGAAATTGGCAAGCTTACCAACCATAGCAGCTTGGGCTCTGTGGCATGCAGGTGATTTCTTCTTTGGGCCGGTATGATGAAAGGTTTTGTATGTTTGTTTCTGAAACCTTAAGTTTGAGCTGTCTTCTTTATACCTCTCAGAGATTCTGTGAGGCATTCAATATTCTTTCGATAGACTCCTTTGTGTGTGATCCCCAGGATCAGATTTAGTTGTTTGCCAGGGAGGGTTCTGTTCCAGAAGTTGGTGTCAGGAATAGGGTTAATTCTTCTTACATAATGAGAAGAGTCAGGAGGTTACCAGATTAGCCCAGCTGCTCACGGAGCCCTCAGGACCACGCCTCTCTTTCTACTTGGCCATCCTCTGTGTGTTAGTGTTTTGTCTTCATATGTGTTGCCTCTTAGCTCCCTGTACTACTTCCACGTTTCAGGCAGGAAGAGGGAAAATGGGGTGGCACCTGCTGTGTCTGTTTCTTTTGTCAAGAAAGCCACAGTTTCAACAAGTGCTCCTTCAGATCTTCCCTTACACAGCTTTGGCCTAAACAAGATCACCTAGATTACTGACACGAGAGGCTGGGAAGTGAGTATCCATCTTCTTAACCTCTGTGAGGAAGGTATGAATGGAGAGAGCTTGGGAATGTGTGCTGAGTAAAATGATGACCTTTGGCTGCTGCATCATTAGCTTCCCCCTTTAGAAGGGTGGTTCCTGGCAGGTAGGGTTGAACCTCACTCATTGCTGTCTCTCCCGCGCCTAGAACAGTGCTTGGCAAACACAGGACCTCAAAATTCGTTGACTAACTGGTTTTTAATCTGCTACCAACAGCTGGAGATTCTTTCTTCAAAATCTGTCTTGTATTTTGCTTTCGTTACAGAACCCCTATTTTATTCTAGGCCAATTATTAAAGATTTATTGATTAGAGATTTGTTTCCATCCTATATTTCTCTCCCTAGTCTTTTCCATCCTTTGTCTACATTACATTCTGCCACTAGAAGATCATCTTGCATGCCATTTTTGTCTCGTCCTTTTCTTTCTCAAAAATCCGTGTTAGTTCTGTGGTAGTAAATGCAATCTCTCAGCCTGGGAGGCAACTGCTTGCATTAGCTGTCTGTTACCTCCCCACATCAGCAGCTTACTTGGTAATCACTCCCAAACCCGGCTAATCTCTCGGCCATCTGGTGTAGGCCGCCATATCCAGAGTATGCAGAGGACAGGCTGCAGGGCTCGCTGGGCCAAGAAAGAAGGCTGTAGAGGGAAGCAAGTAAGCGAGACCTGATTTAGGGAAGACCCTCAGCGTTAGGACAGGCTGCCATGCTGCTCTGTTGGAAGGGGTGGGCAGTCGCCATTCGCTTTGACCTTGTGCTTAGTCTGCAGTCTCATCGGTGGAAGTTATAGCAGGCAGGGGATCTGATTGGGCTGCAAGGCAAGGGCCATCTCTGTCCAATCAGTGGGGTCCACTGTAGTCTTTTTGCCCCAGAGAAGGGGAGCATGAACCAAGGTCAAGAACAGCAGATTGAAACACAGTCTGGCCCACAGGGAAGGCTGAAGTTCAGGGCCCTGTCTCTGAGCAGGCACTCAGCGATTCTTAATCCTCTAGAGAGGATGAGACCATGGAGGGCCAGCCTGGGGAGGCTGGGGCTGCCCTTTGCTGGACCTCAGTGTGGCAGCCAGACCGAGTCCGGTCAGGCGGGGACTGGTAACCCCACCCGTCTGCCTTCTTGGTACTTAGACAAGTGTTGCACTTTTTGTTAGAAACATATTCTTTGCTGCTGTGCTTAGAGGGAGATTCTGAAAAGCCATGGGGGACAATTCTGATACATCTCAATTTATTTGATGAAAAAAAACTTGAACCATTTTTATAACGAAACATTACAAAATTACAATATAAAATTGTCATGCTGTTTTTCAGGCAAAATTAAAATTTCAGTTTCAAACTTTGATTAAAACTCCAGTCTGTGATTACGAATTTATCCTCCCCTTTCCTTAGAGGTACTAGGATGGAAAGAACTGAGAAACACAGAATTCGAAGACAAATAAAGGGCCACTAGAGGGGGCCACTGCAAGTATTATGAAAGTTGTTAATTAAAGATGTACGTTTTTACTTATATGCGGAATCTGAAAAAACAAAAACAAACAAATGAACAAATATAACAAAACAGAAACAGACTCAGAGATACAGAGAACAATCTAGTAGCTGCCAAAGGAAGGAGAGGTGGGGAGAGGGACAAAATAGGTGAAGGTACAAACTACCAGTTATAAGATAAATAAATCACAGGGATGTAATGTACAGAAAAGAAAATATTGTCAGTATTTTATAATAACTTTACATGGTGTGCAATCCCTAAAAATACTGAATCATTATGTTGTATATCTGAAGTAAGTATGGTAAGTCAACTACACGTCACTAAAAAGTACACGTGCTAAGAATTTAAACTAGAAATCAGAAATTTCCATTTTTAGAACAAATTGAAAAGACCGTGTTTGAGAGTTAAAAATATTTTCTTTAACAGGAAGGGAAAGCTCCTGATGATAGAATTAGTGGTAAGGATTAGCATGAAACTGCTATTTGGAGAGAATATCCAAATGACTTCCTTTTTAAGGTAAAAATGTCAAGTCAGTCGAAAAGAATTTCAAGGTGTTTTTCTCACTTTAAAAAAATAACCAACATCTATCTTAAAATAAGTAAATCTTTTTGCATAGTGCAGTTTTATTCAGGAATATCTATGTCCCCTAAGCAATAAAACATCTTTCCACAGGCAGTTGTTATTTTAAAATAACAACTTAATCTAAACACATGGACCGAATGAAATTTTCCACTTTCATCTCTTGTAGCACGTTGGAATCTTCGAGCATCTAAATACTTCCCTGTGGCAGCGTACCAAGAACACACCATGGGATATTTACCTAAAATCGCTTTTTTTAAACTGGCTGTTTCCAATCATTGATGTGAAATCCCAAGAACTGCTTATCAGCTGAGAGAGCAAAGTGTAAACTGAGGATCTACTTACCTGATTTTTCTAAGCAGAGGTTTTGCTTTATTGTTCTGTCAAGATATTTAGGAATAAGTTTTTTGGATTGACTTGTCTCTAACCTTAGCTTGGTTATGTACATTTTGATGATAGCTGCATTTGCTGTCACTAATAATGAAGTTATTCCTTTTTTGGTAGAGTAAAATATACCCCTTTACAGTGCTTTGAGCACTCTTGAAGATTTTATGGAAAAGGTGATTTATCCCTGACAGGCAAGTTTTTTAGAGCAACCCATTTTTTTCAGTCTTTCATTAGTAAATAGTACTTACCAAATTCTGACCAAGAGATTATAACTCATTAATTTGTCCTGAATTAGAAATAAATATTAGTCACAGAAATGATAAACTTCAAGTTAGTATAGTTTAAGAAATTCTTGAAATATATAGAATTCTGCTTCAATAATACTATTTCTCCATAAGACTATAATAGGCTTGAACACATTTTAATCAGGATCATTTTGAATTTTAATTTATGGTACATCTAGATCAGTTTCATCTGGTCAGCCAGTGATGGAAATGTGAAATTCCACTGTGAATTTGGGGTCTTTTTGTTATCTCACTATAACTTAGACTATCAAGTCCATCATGGGCTCTGTCCATATCACAACTGTAAATACTGTATAACTGCTAGAGTTTGCTCGTTTCATTACATGAATAATATTCACCACTTTCCCAATTATTTCTCTCAGTGATCCCAAGACACAAATTACAGCCCCTACTTGAATGCCTCTAAACTCTCTCTTCTTCTGATCTCTCACCCAATCTTGAATGTCATATTAATTACTGCTTTTTGGACATCACTACCTGGATCGTTTCTGTGACCTCAAACGAAGTATGTTAAAAAAAAAACGCAGTGGTTGAGAATCTGCCTGCCAATGCAGGGGACACGGGTTCGAGCCCTGGTCTGGGAGGATCCCACATGCCACGGAGCAACTGGGCCCGTGAGCCACAACTACTGAGCCTGCGCGTCTGGAGCCTGTGCTCCGCAACAAGAGAGGCCGCGATAGTGAGAGGCCCGCGCACCGCGATGAAGAGTGACCCCCGCTCACTGCAACTAGAGAAAGCCCTTGCTTAGAAACGAAGACCCAACACAGCCAAAAATAAATAGTAAATAAATAATAAGTAAATTAAAACCGCATTAAAAAAAAATGAAATGGAATGGATTTAGACAGTTCCTGACTTAACAGTCTCTCCTCTTACGTAGATTTATTGTTGTTATTGACACTACAGTTTTTTCCAGGCTTGAAAAACTTGAGTTACCCATTTAAACGAGGATACAGCAAATACTTGATAAAAAGCCAACTCCTGTTGTCATCTTTGTTCTGCCTGCTTCACACAACTTTTGCTGAACTATGCTCTGTACTGGCTTCTTTAGTTACAGTAGATTATTCATTTAAAGGATTAAATAAATTACCTATCTCCTTGCCTTCCACAATCGACCTATTGTTATGTTATTTTGGGTCTACCTCTGAAATTTTTGGAAATAATTTCCTTCCTTTCTATTCTCATTACTCTAAGTCAGCCCTCAGGAGCTCTTGATTAAACTATTTTTAGGGCCACCTCCCCAGTTTCTGTCACCACAGCCTCCTCCTCCAAATCATCTGACTTAGCAATGTCAGTGACATGTTGGGTTCTGATGTTGTCATTTCCATGCTCAAAAGTCTTCAGTGCATTTCCATGTTCTACAGAATAGAATCAAAACTCCTTAGCCAGGCATTTAAAAATTTTTATTTTATTCAAGTATAGTTGATTTACAATGTTGTGTTAATTTCTGCTGTACAGCAAAGTGATTCGGTTATACACATATATATACATATATATATACATTCTTTTTCATATTCTTTGATTTATCACAGGATATTGAATAGAGCTCCCTGTGTTATACAGTAAGACCTTGTTGTTTATCCATCCTATATATAATAGTTTGCATCTGCTAATCCCACACTCCCAACCCACCCCTCCCCCACCTCCCCCTCCCCCTTGGCAACCACGAGTCTGTTCTCTATGTCTGTGAGTCTGTTTCTGTTTCGTAAATAAGTTCATTTGTGTCATATTTTAGATTCCACGTATAAGTGATATCATACGGTATTTGTCTTTCTCTTTCTGACTTACTTCACTTAGTATGATAATCTCTAGGCCCATCCATGTTGCTGCAAATGGCATTATTTCATTCTTTTTTATCTTAGCCAGGTGTTTTTGATCCTCCACAGTATGCCCTCAACACACATATAGACTTTAACATTAGATAGAGAACATTACTGCAAGGTGGTTAAGAGGTTTCACTATTTACTAATTATGTGTCCTTTGGTAAAATACTATTCCTTCCTTGACCCTGGTATTCCTAGCTGGAAAACAGGGACAATAATAGTACATACCTCATAGAGTTGTTGCGAGGATTGAATGAAATAATTTAGTTAAAGCATTAAGCATGGTTCCTGGCACAAAGTAAGTAATCAATACACTTTATTATTATTATTATTACTATTATTGTTCTTGTTACTACAGCACTGCTAGATGGGTAGATAAATAGATGCTGTTTATACATGGAATTTGGTATCAGTTCAGTTCTTCTCTATAAATTTTAGAAGCTGGAATGTAAGTCTGCTACAGCACTGGGAATTATGGCTCCCATGTCATTTAGTTCCCGTGTATTTCTCGTTAGCAGTTATTTCCAGATGAAGGCCTATGCCTGTTGTGTTGTATGGAGCACATTCAAAATTGATGTGACTGCTTGCTTTACAGGATTAGTAATGAAACCTAAATATCCATCAATTGGTGAATGGATAAACAAAATATGGTATATTCGTACACCACACCACCACTCGGCAATAAAAAGAAACAATGTACTGATATATGCTAAAACATAGTTGAGCCTCAAAAACATTATGCTATTGATAAATGAACAAAGCCAGACAGAAAAGACTCCATATTGTATGATTCCATTTATATGAAATGTCCAGAATAGGCAAATCTGCAGAGACAGAAAGTAGATTAGTGGCTGCTTTGGGGTATGGGTGGAAATGAGAAATGACTGCAAATGGGGACAAAATGTCCTTTTGGGTTGATTGAAAAGTGTGTGTATTGTTCTCTGTCATGTCATCACATGTGTAACCACCCCACAATCAAGACACAGAACTGTTCAGTCACCACACCCACCATTCTCCCACACCATCCCTAACCCTGACGACCACCAATCTGTTCTGTAATTTTGTTATTTAAAAAATGTTATATAAACAAAATCATACAGTATGTGAGGCCACTTACCTTCAATCTAATTATTGATATCTTAGGGCTTAAGTCTGCCATATTATTTTTTATTTTTTGTTCTCTTTATTCTTTCATTTCCCTGCTTTCTCTTTCACACCTTCCTGTGGGATACGTGAACGGTTTTTAGAGTTTCATTTTGCTTTTTCTATATTGTTTTTGAGCATATCTCTTTGTGTATGTTGGTGGTAGCTCTAGGTATTACACTGTACATACATAATTATCAGTTTACTGATGTAGACATTTTACCAGTTTAAGTGTAGAAAACTTAGCTCCCCTTAACCTCCCCCATTTATATTTGTTTTAATAGTTCCTTTATATACATCGAGAACCATGTAAGACAGTATTATGTTTTTTGCCTCACCTATCAAACAAAATTTAGAAAATTCCAGAAAAGACAAGTCTATTGTATTTATTCACATTTATGGTCTTTCTGTTGTTCTTTCTTCCTTCCTGATAGTCCAAGATTCTTCTTTTCATAATTTCCTTTTTATTAGTTAACTTTCTTTATAAATTCTTTCAGAGTAAGTCTGCTGGTGACAAATTCTCTTAGCTTTCCTTCATCTGAGCATGTTTGGGTTACTCTTCGTTCCTCAAGGATATTTTCACTGGGTATAGAACTCTAGTTGACACAGCTCTCATTTTAGTACTTGAAAAATGGTTGTAACTTCCTTCTGGCCTCTGTGGTTTCTGATGAGAAATCTGCTGTCATTCAAATTGTTTTTGTCTTGTATGTAATATGTCATCTCTGGTTGCTTTCAAAATTTTTTCTTTGTCTTTAGTTTTCTGAAGTTTGATTATGATGCATCTTGGTGTGAATTTCTTTGAGTTTATTGTCTTTGGGATTCAATCAGCTTCTTGTATCATAGTTTTTCTGTTGCAGGATATGGGAAATTTTCAGCTGTTATTTCTGGGAATATTTTTTTTCAGCCCCACCTACTTTCGCTTTTTCTTCTGCAACTCTTGATGACCCAAATGTTAGCTCTTCTGTTATAGTCCTAGAGGTCCCTGAGGCTCTGTTAATTATAAAAAAATCATTTTTTTCTGTTGTCCAGATTCCAGAGATAAAGAATCCATAAGTTCTGAATTGTGCACCATTCTGAGTAATGTGATGAAATCTCACACCGTCGGCTCCATCCCACCTGAGACATGAATCATCCCTCTGTCCTGTGTGTCCCACCCATTAGTCACTTAGCAGTTGCTTGGTTATCAGGTCGACTGGCATGGTATCACAGTGCTTGTGTTCAGCTGACCCTTATTTTACTTAATAATGGCCCCAAAGCACAAGAGGAGTGATGCTGCAATTCAGATATGCCAAAGAGAAGGTTCACCAGGAACCACATTGACTGATGCTTTGATCTTGGACTCCCCAGCCTCCAGAACTGTGAGAAATGATGCCTGTTGTTTAAACCACCTGCTTCATAGTATTGTTACAGCAGCCTGAACTATGGCAGATGCCTGTTTCAAAGTCCAGGAGATCAGTAGTGTGGGAAATTGTTTCCAAGGCAGAGACCATCCAGGTTTAACATCTAGTAATTTAACTTCATCAGGATGGACCTTACACAGAGTTCCATGTGGGTTGGATGGGAATGACAAAGGGCATGTTCCATACTAACTGCTCCAAATGATTCTGCTTCTTGAGGAAATCTGAGCCCTTCCCTGGGCTCCTTGGATCTGCCTAGAGAGGTAAATTCTAGCAGTTAAAATGAGGCAGGGTTCTTCAGGCATATATATCTCTATAACACACTACATTAAACCCAAGCAGAGGATCATTCCTTTCGCAGATACTTACCGAGTGTCTGGTGTGTACAAGGCACTGAGCTGTTCCTAGAAATTCTGAGGGAATAAATTAGTTACACTTCTGGTGCTTAATGAGTGTATTGACTAAGAAGCCACCAACGGCAGTGTGGTGACAAGTGTGAGAGAGTATATATTTATACAGATAAGTGAGCACAGTGGAGGGTATCTATTCAGCAGAGAATGCTTGTGCAGTGGGAAGGCAAGGGTGCAAGAGAGGTTCCTGAGATGAGCTGAGTGTTGAAGAAAGGGATGGAAAGGTGGATGGTAGTGTAGGGCAGGGGGTTAGGGCTAGAGAAGGCATACCGAGTAAAAGATACAATGTGTGCAGAAGTGTGGAACCACATTTAAGAAATGTCAAGTGATTCAAATTGTTGAGTAAGACACATGAGATGAAATTGGAAAAGTAAGCTGGAGTCAGACCACAAATGGTGTGGTACAGTAGGGTGTGGGAGTAGTTACTAAAGGATGTGAGAACAATGGAAGTGTTTTAAAAGAATATTGACATGGCAAAATAATAATTTACATTTATTGAACACATTAGGACATTAGACACTTTGCCTAACATGTAATATATATTTTAGTCTTCCCAATGAGCCTAGAAGGTGGGTGTTTCCCGCTATTTTACGGCCAGGGAAACAGTCACAGAGAAATTAAGTAAATGGCCTGGAAGGAAGAGACAGGATTTGAACTGAGGTCTGACTTTAGAGCACATATGCTTAACCTCTGTGCACTGGCTCCCCGCGGTCTGGCTCCTTGGTCAGTGTTGACCAGACAGAATGGAACAGAGATCCCCAGGTGATCTGTGTGCATGATCAAGCTTGAGAAGCAGTGGTTTAGACTTCCTACAGTGGCATCTGCCAGAGACAAGGGCATCTCCATGGTGGCAACAGGTGTATTGGTCCCCGTTCCTGACTGGAGTTATGGGAGTGGAACGTGTGTTAGGGGAGATGCTTGGAAAGGGAGGGCCCCTTCATGCTGACTTATATGTATGAAATTTTACTTTTTCTAGAAGTGCCCCAAAGGAATTCCTTTAGTTGAAATTCCTTCGTTGTTGAAATAGAAGGAAATGGATGTGAATTGTTTATCCGATGTGGATTATAGGATTCATTAGTCCTTAGCTATTTAAGAGCAGATTATATCTAACTCCAAACTTTTAAAATTTACACTTCAATTTTGAGCTGGTAATAATGCCATTCATGCCTATTGCTACCCTGTAAACATGCATTTCTTTAATGATGCAATTGCCCTGTCTTTGTGTGATGGTGATGGTTATAAATGGAGGTCTGTATCAAGTTAAACACTACTGTTTCTCTTATCTACCCCCCTCCCTTCCTTCCCTCTGTCTTTCCTTCCTTCACTCAGTGCCTCTCTGTCTCTGCCCTCCCTCCCTTTCTTACTCGTTTTACTTTTTAATTGGTCATTTGTTACAAAGGCAGCATTTACAAGGCAAACCGTGCAGCGTTATAATCTTTTTCCTTTTGTGGTCTGTTTGGAGGCAACGTTTGGCAGCACAAGTGTGAACCTGGTCCTTCTTTCCCAGAGAACCTTGTCTTTGCGGTTCAGAGCTGAGGCGGGAAGCCTGGTAAATCTGATTAGGTGAGGTATCTTCAAATCAGATTAGGCTACGGGTAGCCATCAGAGGCAGTGCGTGTCATCTGGGGACTGCATGTGTGACAAAGTCCTGAAACATGTTCAAACCCCATGATGATTAAGCAGAGCGGTGGGAGAGCTGTGTGTGCAGAAGTGTCACATCACTTCTGGGTGGTGCCTCTCTCATTTGTCTCGTTATGCTGAGTAGCCAAATTGTTACATTTACAGGCATTTTCATAGAACTACATTGATACCATAATAAGCAAGAGTGCTTACATTAAAAACAAAGGCTGTTTGTATATTTTGGAGATTAATCCTTTGTCCGTTGCTTCATTTGCAAATATTTTCTCCCATTCTGAGGGTTGTCTTTTTGTCTTGTTTATGGTTTCCTTTGCTGTGCAAAAGATTTAAAGTTTAAGTAGGTCCCATTTGGTTATTTTTGTTTTTATTTTCATTACTCTAGGAGGTGGGTCATAAAAGATCTTGCTGTGATTTATGTCAAAGAGTGTTTTTCCTATGTTTTCCTCTAAGAGTTTCATAGTGTCCGGTCTTACATTTAGGTCTTTAATCCATTTTGAGTTTATTTTTGTGTATGGTGTTATGTAGTATTCTTTTTTTTTTTTTTTATAAAGTTATTTATTTTTGGCTGCGTTGGGTCTTCGTTGCTACGCCCTGGCTTTCTCTAGTTGTGGCGAGTGGGGGCTACTCTTCATTGCTGTGCGTGGGCTTCTCATTGCGGTGGCTTCTCTTGTTGCAGAGCACAGGCTCTGGGCACACGGGCTTCAGTAGTTGTGGCTCATGGGCTCTAGAAAGCAGGCTCAGTAGTTGTGGCACACAGGCTTAGTTGCTCCGTGGCATGTGGGACCTTCTCGGACCAGGGCTCAAACCCGTGTCCCCTGCATTGGCAGGTGGATTCTTAACCACTGCGCCACCAGGGAAGTCCTGTTAGGTAGTATTCTAATTTCATACTTTTACATGTAGATGTCCAGTCTCTTATTGAAGAGACTGTATATTCTTGCCTTTGTCACAGATTAGGTGACCATAGGTACGTGGGTTTATCTCTGAGCTTTCTATCCTGTACCATTGATCTATATTTCTGTTTTTGTGCCAGTACCATACTGTCTTGATAACTGTAGCTTTGTAGTATAGTCTGAAGTGGGGTGTGTGTGTGTGTGTGTGTGTGTGTGTGTGTGTGCGCACACACAGTGGAATATTACTCAGCAATAAAAAGGAACGAAATTGGGTCATTTGTAGAGATGTGGATGGATCTAGAGTCTGTCATACAGAGTGAAGTAAATCAGAAAGAGAAAAACAAATATATATTAATGCATATATGTGGAATCTAAACAAATGGTACAGATGAACCTATTTTCAGGGCAGGAATAGAAACGCAGATGTAGAGAATGGATGTGTGGACACAGTGGTGGGGAAGGGGAGGGTGGGATGAATTGGGAGATTAGGCTTGACATAAATACACTACCATGTGTAAAATAGATAGCTAGTGGGAACCTGCTGTATAGCACAAGGAGCTCAGCTTGGTGCTCTGTGATGACCTAGATGGGTGAGATTGTGGGGGGGAGGGAGGCCCAAGAGGGAGGAGATATAAGTATACATATAGCTGATTCAGTTCATTGTACAGCAGAAACTAACACAACATTGTAAAGCAATTATACTCCAATTAAAAAAAAAAACCTAGAGTTTTAAAAGTAAAGCAACAAAACAAAACAAAACAAAAACAAAAGGCTTAGGTCCTTTTCTTTTTAATGACTACCGTGAGTAAATACTGACTCAGACTTGCTTATCAAAGAATGACAAAATGTCATTTTTAGCAGCGTAACAACTTTTTCTCTTTAATAAAAATAAATGAGGACTTAAGGCTGTCTGGGAGGGAAATGCTTATGAATTGGCGAAGTATTTTCTCCTGAGAATGATACTAGGTAAACAAGATGCAATGCAAGGGCAACTAATTAGGAAGATTTCAGAACTGCGGAGCATGCCGGGAACTGGCTTGTTTCTGGCTATGGTCCCCTTAAGGTGAATTCTGTCTGGTGATTAGCATCACCTCGGATTAAATTAATTGGCTGTACTCAATCCCTGAGTGAATACACTAAGAATAAATCCAAAGACATTAGTTTCCTTGCACAAAACAAGCAGGTTACATATCCGGTAACATTTATGGGAATCATTCAAACAACTTAACCCATCTTTTCCTTTATAAGGGAAGTTTCAAGTTCTGGTAAGTACAAAACTATTTAAAATCTTTATTTTGAAAATAATCTATTTTAGCCAGTTGTACTTTATTTTACATATCTAGCCTACATATTTGTGTTCTGTATGTAACCATTAGAAAAACAATAAATACTGCTAATATTATCTTTACCCAAATATGCAAGAAACCTTCACAATATGCTGATCTTAAAGTAGGAGGGAACTTCAGTATCAGGAAATCAAGCAATTCGAGTGTATTAAAACATGGGAAAAGTTTTGTTTTCTTCTGATTATAAAAGCTCTATTAACTCTTTAGAGCAATCTGTGCAACACCTTAAGAAGGAGGAAGCTGCTTGTGCTTCAGCAGTGCTGTGGCTGCCGTGTGCTTCTCTTCTGAACCCTCAGCCCCAAGGCCACCCCACAGCGTTATGACCTGTGAGATGAACTACTTTTTCTTGCAGCATCAGATCTCTGAATTGCTATAGAACATTATGAATATACCTCTCTTATGTTTTGTTTTCTACTTCATTTTTCTTTCTGAATTGCTTGAATTCCTACTACATGCTAGAAAAGTAAATTAAAAATATAATTAGGACATGATGCACCTGCATCTTGTGAATCCGTCATCTGTTTTGTCAAGTGAGTAGTGGAGAGAAGGTACAGCCCTCTTGGTAGAGGCAACTATTTAGCTCTGAGCAGCACAGATGATTCAGACCAATGAAGGCAAGGATCAGCATAACAATGGTTGAACCTAGTGAAACAAGGGTGTTAAAAAAAAATCCGCTTTATGTTAAAAACCAACGCAAGTATCCATGACAGGTCCGTGGTCTGACTGTAGGCAATGAAGAGCTTGCAGAGAAGTGGGGAAGATATCTACAGCAAGCGTCAGGCCATTAGAAGAAGATTTCAATATAATTTGGGCTGGAGGCAAGAGACTGTTAACTGGGTCCTTTGCTACCTCTAGGGCAGTCAGTGGTGAAGAAAGTAGAGGGCCTGAAGATCCTAGCTTCCTCTGTTCCCTCTGTCCACCTCCACTTCTCCTCCCTCAGCATAACCTGCTGGGAGAAGAATTAGACCACTTTAGGTACTCAGTTTTTTTGCTCCCTACATAGCCCCTAAGTATCCTACCGCATTATCCGATTTCAGAGGGCAAAGAATAAACCTTGTTATCTAAAATGTATGTAAAGAAACATTAAAAAAATTTCCATCCAAATAATTCCGATTAGTCTTTGAAGCTGATTACGAAAGGTGCACAACTAAGACAGGGTAGCTAAAAGTTGTGGAGGCGGGTAGCTCTGTTTCACGAAAGCGGACGCCCTACTGCCAAGGCTGACTGACTGCGTCGCTGGTCTGCTCCCGTGCAGCAGCAGAAGCTGCGCTAATCCCTGCCTTCTTCCTGGAGGGCATCCCCCCACTCTGTGCCCCTGGCATCGCAGCTGTACACAGCTCTTCCTCTGGAGACCGCCACCTCTCCCCAGCCTCAGCATCTCTCCTTGATGTTTTCCTGGTACCGTGACTCTTCCTCAGTTGTGCTACTGAATTACTCTGTGATTCTCCCATGGACACCGTAGGACATACATATGATGATGTCAAGGCAAAGGCTGAAACGCTCCCTCTGGAACGAATCAACTTTGCACTCTGTTTCCCAGTGATGATACGGTGCGCTGTATGCACGGAGATCCTTCTATTCACCCATAATACTGACTCTTCACCGTGCTCGGTGCAATGCCCACCTCACCCTAGGCTCTTAAACCTTACCCACACGTATGCAAACTCTCAACACTCTCCAAAACTTCCCCCAGTGACTCCTAGGAGTTCCCAGAGATCCTCTTACATGCAACTAGGACCAGAGGAACTTGCATTTCCATTTTGCTTTTGCTACAGCTTCCTCAGCAAGGTGCCTGGCAACTGCCCCACTGCAAGTACTCGTTCTGTAAATGCTCCTCCACTGCTGGGCATATGGCATCTTCCCAGGATGTGGTAACTTTAGCTTCTTCCCTTCATGCATCAGGTTCAAAACCAATGATCAGGACGGGGCAGCAGTGGGATAGGGACAGTGGGGGCCATTTCTTCCCTCCAGTTGACCCTGTCTTCCATGGTCTCCTTTGTGGTCCAAGCACAAAATCTCCTCTCTCTTATTTTAGCCCAAAACGAAGAAATCAAAACGAACAAAACCCCCAAAACAAAACCCTTAGCATATCAGCTCACATAACTGCGTTCTCAACATGACGACCAGGTCAACAGCTCTCCAAATAGTGAGATCCAGGCAGAAAACTACTGGAATTAAAAGCCTCACTACGCACTTACATATAGATAAATATAATTTCCAAAATTAGGTGAAAAATGTGTCTCAAACATTATTCATGTAAAATATTTTCAAATAAATACTAAGTAAACCAACCTAAAAAGTAGTTAGAGGCAAATAGTTCTGAAGTCTTTTGTTTAAATACTGAAGGAATTCATCCCTTTCACAGTTGGTGAGGGCCTGGAGATTCAGAGCATGGCACAGTTTATCAGCTGAGGATGAGGGGAGATTGAGGTTTTGCTGACTCCACTGCAAAGCTGGATTCCCCAGCTCCTGATGCGCATGCCTGCTACAGCTGCCTTTAGTGTCTTAAGAATTGTTATCATTACTTTAAACTGCTTGGGAAGAGAGAAGGGGAGACACATCTAATTTCTAGGCTGATCTTTGAATGCAGTTTCCTAAGTTACATATAAATGAGATTTGTAAATCGTATTGTAGATAAATGAAGAGTCTTAGACAACAGCTTGCAAACATTTAAGTAGGTGATTTGGGCCAGATTTATAGCTGATTTATAATGACAGACATGCCTTGTTCATCTCTGTAATACTGATCATATTTATTTAGTTTGTTCAATTTGTCTTCAAGGCTGCAGGGCATTCTTACTCTGTCAAAAGACACCAATAATTACATTGATTTAAAACAACAGAAAAATAGCCACACTATGCTACCAATGAAAAACAAGCCCAGCATCAGATAAACCCTCCCACAAGCTGCTCACTTGTCAGTCAGACTCTGGCTTCACTTGGAAAGTGGAAGAGAAAAACCTCAGTGATTGGTGAAAGTGGCTCTTAAATTCCCTCCTGAAGTTCTCACTTTAGAACCACTACAGTGAGCAGTAACCAGATTGCACCATTTTAAGCAGCCCATAGTAATGTCATTCATTCTAAAAATATTTGTTTAGTGCAGCGTTTCCCAAAGTAAGATTAGTAGTGTGTTAGATAATGTACCTGCATGTTCTACAATCTGTAATGGAAACATCTTACACTACCTTAACATGGCCCTTAGTTAAGGATATATATGATACATTCCTTCTAGAATTTAATGTCAGGAGCCAATTTCCTCTAGATGAGTTCATTTGATTCCATCCAACAGACAATTTGAACTTTATAAACTTTTCCTGTTTTCTCCCTTTTCTTTAACTGCCAGGACATGCAGAACTAAATCAATCAGTTGCAAAACTCTCTTTTCTCATTGGATGATGGTTTCTGATTTTTTTTTTACCTGTTCAATAATACCTGGTAATTTTAAAGATTCACAAAATTTGGCAATGTATAAAAAACACAAACATTATCCATAGCTCTGCCATCAGAGATAACCACCATCAACAATGGGCTGTATATACTTCAGACTTTCTTCTTCTAGTATAATAAATATTGTACACATTGGCAATGGCATAGCATGTGTATTCTATAAGCTGCTTTTTCGTTTAGTAATAAATAGGTCATGACCATTTTTCTATGCCAATAAATAAAGCCATGTTCAACGGCTCATAGTTTTCCATGGGTGTATACATCACGATTTACCTACCTAGGACCTTATTAGTGTCTTTAGGTTGTTTTTAATGTTTCAATGATAAATACCGTTACTTAACTGCTGCTTTTATGTCTTATTTTAAGCCCCGAAAGTTATCTTTCAAAATAGGTAGGTATAATGAATGAATGAATGAATGAATGAATGAATGAAATTCGAGGAACAGCTATCGGTAGCTGGCTTTAGCATTAGCACCTATTCTTCACGGTGTGAAGATGAATAATTTCCTTCCCTCTCCAGGTCTCAACCAAAATGAATGAAACTCCTTCCACCAGTTTTTCCATGATTCGTCGGATTTCTTCTGAAGGTCAGGTTCCTTCTCCTCGCCAGCTGGGCGTCACTCAGCCTGTCGTGGCCAAAAGGATCAGCTTCTACAAGAGCGGAGACCCGCAATTTGGCGGCGTCCGGGTGGTGCTGAACCCTCGTTCTTTCAAGACATTGGATGCTCTGCTGGATAACCTGTCGGGGAAGGTGCCCCTACCCTTCGGGGTGAGGAACATCAGCACCCCCCGAGGAAGGCACAGCATCACGCGCCTGGAGGAGCTGGAGGACGGCCAGTCGTACCTGTGCTCCCACGGCAGGAAGATGCAGCCGGTGGACCTGGACAAGGCCCGCCGGCGGCCGCGGCCCTGGCTCAGCAGCCGGGCCCTCAGTGCGCACGCGCAGCGCGCACGCGCCGCCGCCGCTCCCGCCGCTCCCGGCATGCTGCGCGCGCCGCGGCGGCTTGTGGTCTTCAGGAATGGCGACCCGAAGACAGGGCGCGCGGTCTTCCTGAGCGGGAGGGTCATGCAGAGCTTCGAGGTCTTTCTGCAGCACCTGACGGAGGTCATGCAGCGCCCGGTGACCAAGCTCTACGCCACGGACGGAAGGAAGGTGAGCGTCATGAGGGACGTGATGGCGGCCCCGGGGAAGGAAGGCTTTTCCCGCGCCTGTGCGTGTGCGTGTGTGCGTGCGTGCATGCTCCCTGCTCATGGAGGGCGCTGGCTCCCCCCGGTGGTTCTTCTTCGCTTCCAGGTCAATGCAACGAGGCGTGGGCCCCGTGGGCCTTTTTTTTCCTTGCACGCCCAGTTCCCCGAGCCTCGCGTTATAGAATGTGTCGGCACAGAATCTGTCTTGACGCTATTTCTTGAAAAGGCGTGGCCAAGAGTGACATTCTGTTGGGTACAGAAAGCTTTTCCTGTGACCTGCGTGTCACTTTCCCGGTCCTGGTGTGTCTGTCAGGCCCTTTCCCAGCTGGATGCTTGGGTGGGGAGGACAGGGGCAGTGCTGTGTATCCTTTAAAGGTTTCTTTGGTTACGATGGCAGAAGACCGGTTGGGCTGTGCCAACTGTGGGCTGAAGACGGGCGTTGGTCTAACACCCCCTTCCCCTCTCCCCTTTGGTTCTTCGGTATTTTGTATACGTCATTTGGTGCCCAGTGAGTGGTGAGTGATTATCACTTTCAAACCCAGGAGGCTGTTGAGTTAATCAGTTATAAACTCACCGTATGGAAAGAACAAAACTTCATGCTGCTCATGTCAGGACCATAACTCTGATTTTTTTCCCCTAGGTCCCTAGTCTCCAGGCTGTGATCCTGAGCTCTGGAGCTGTGGTGGCAGCAGGAAGGGAGCCATTTAAACCAGGAAATTATGACATCCAAAAGTACTTGCTTCCTGCTAGAGTACCGGGGATAATCTCTCACCGTGTGTACCACAAGGGAAATGCTAGGTCACAAAGCAGAAAGAGTAAGTCACTTAAATATATAGCTCTTATTTTTAGCACTGAGTTTTTTTTTTGTTTTTGTTTTTTAACCTCAACAACAACAAAAATTCATCTTAAATGACCAATTTCCTTCATCACAGAAAAGGAGAGGATCAAAACATTCTAAACTGAAATTCGTTTTATTTGTAGCTGGAGAGAGTCGTAGAGATCATCTGATAATTTTTTTAAAAGATTTTTTTGAAGTCAGTCGATATATCTGTTTAAATTGATGAGGTTTATCTTTTTGTTTGTTTTCTGTTTTTGTTTTTGCATCTTATATATAGATAAAAGATCGAAGTGCAACCATTTCTTGATTTAGAGAGGAATTCTAAATTCCGTGGAATATGTGTGACACTCTGGTAGTTGCAGAGTTTTCTCTAAATAATACCATGCAGATCATAGCTGAGCTCAGGTTAGTTGATCAATGTATTTAAAAAAAAAATCTCTGGAAATTCCCTGGCTGTCCAGTGGCTAGGACTCCACGCTTCCACTGCAGAAAAGAGGGCACGGGTTCGAACCCTGTCCAGGGAACTAAGATCCTGCATGCCGCACTGCGTGGCCAAAACAAAACAAAAAAAAGAAACCTCTAACTACATACATGCTCTACTTTCTGAAGTTATTCCAGTAAAAATCACAGGCCCTTAAATCCACTTTTTATTTATTAAAAAAAAAAAAAGGTTCATATAGCCAGTTCATGCTGGTTAACAGTACTCTGGGTTGATAGTTCCTTAGGAGATGCCGTCCAATGAGACGTTATCCTTTGGATAGGGGAGGAGGAGTGCCTCTTGACACCCAAGAATGTGGGATAGGCTGTAAATTCCCTTTTCAGGCAGAGCTAATCTCATTATTCACAGTGCTCAGTATTTTAGCTCCATGCGAACGTGTTGATTGCCATTTACACTTCCTTTTTAATTTTTATTTTATGTAAACATGGAATGATACACATTTTAAGTGGTGTTAATTCCTTTACTTATTGCTGAACTAGGCAGGCTCAACTGTTCCTTACTGTCGTTCTTTAGTTATTTCATGGATATACTAAATAGCCAATTGTTCATGTGTCTGTTTCGTAGGCATCAGCTGCCCAGCATCTTACGTGCAGGGTAGTGCTAGTTCACCTTGGTCATTTCATCAAAATGATTTTATTGTCTTCTGTCTGATGTGGGTTTCTGAGCATGATTTTTAATGGCTTCAGGGAATCTGAGGGCTTTGTTAAGTTTTACTTTAAAAAATGATGAGTGAGATTTTCATTTATAATTTTGGTGAAAGTATACTAAAAATAAGAGGAAGTATCTCTGGGCTTATACTTTGAAACTAAAGGTATTTAATTGATGGTAAGCATGTGCACATCTATACAAACTACTAATTTGACTGAGTTTAGAAAGCATGAGTTCCAAGGTTATCTCTAGAGGTACACATTAAAAAAAATACTTAGATATCTGGGTCTTTGACTAGCTCTGTTCTCTTTTGTGGCTGATATTAAATTAAATGCACTGATTATACAAAATGAATGCTAAATTAATAATTATTACTAGATTAACCTAGCCTTTAAAATAAATTCTAAAAATGTTTTTACTTTCATAATGGTATAGATATCTCACTTTGATATACACAGGTAGGAAAATGAATACCACTGTAAATTATTACTTGTTTATATGAATAGATAAGCAGCACTTGGTTAGACCCCAATTTCAGTACTGGTGAACAGAATAAAACAACAAAACCAAATCCCACAAAAATCTCTTTATTTTTGCTAGAATCCTTAGCAATTTCTACTTTATACTTTCCTTTTTAAAATTGCCTTATTAAACTCGTTAAGATTAAAATTCTGTGAATTTTCCTCACTGAAGTAGAGTTATAAGTTCTCTTTTAAAGAGTAGTTTGTAGAAGTGTACCAGATATTACAGTGAACTAAATTGACCAATGAATATATAGAGGTGAGAAACCTATTAACAACATTTTACTATGAAATTTAGAAAATATGGTATTTTTCATACTAATTATTTTTTGTTTTCTTTCTTTGCTGCCTCTTCTATTGGATATTTATAACTTCTGTCTTCCACATTATATTTTGATGTGGGGCATCTTTTACTTTTAAAATCTGAAAGTGAGCACACATGTACCTTCAAGCCCAAGGTCTCAAATTTATTCTGTTTCTTCTGACAAAATGCAGAGTAATGATTGCTACTCAGACCATTCTTTTGCTTCTGAAAATTACTTGGCCTTAGAAAAAAATGATTCTCAGAATTTATTGATATATCCTTCTGAAGATGATGTTGAGAAATCGATTATTTTTAATCAAGATGGCACTATGACAGTTGAGATGAAAGTTCGATTCAAGATAAAAGAGGAGGAAACCATAAAATGGACAACCACTGTCTGTAGAGCTGATCTTTCTAATAATGATGAAAAGAGTGAGATAAGCAGTGTCCCAGGAAGAACAGATGATGGATCATCTGGTTTAAAGATTACAGCATGTTCATTGTCTGCAGATGTCTCACCTCTGGAGAAAGGCAATAATCAAGAGGGCAGTTTGGCAGAGGAGATCAACAGTCCAATGAGAGATCAGGATACTGAAACTTGCAATTCTGCTAGTTGGGAGAATGCTGCTATGGACACAAATGCCACCCAGGGAACTCAGGATCAAGCTAAACATCATTTTTATAGGCCCCCTACACCTGGACCAAGGAGAGTCAGGCAAAAGAAATCTGTGATAGGGAGTGTGACCTTAGTATCTGAAACTGAAGTGCAAGAGAAAATGATTGGGCAGTTTTCCTATAGTGAAGAAAGGAAAGATGGGGAAAACAAATCTGAGTA
Organism: Balaenoptera musculus; assembly: GCF_009873245.2. Classification (NCBI taxonomy): domain Eukaryota; kingdom Metazoa; phylum Chordata; class Mammalia; order Artiodactyla; family Balaenopteridae; genus Balaenoptera; species Balaenoptera musculus. The sequence continues at coordinate 77,293,843 of NC_045801.1, read as the reverse complement.
TCACATGTTCACACATTCTTGCAGTAAAATGTCATCAGTATCCAACAGACCGGTACTTGTTCAAGTTGCTAACAATGAGCAGGTAGAGTCATCTTTAGAAAGAAAAAAGGAAAGCAGACTGCTCAAATCAAACGCACTAAGCGCTGGTGTTGTAGAAATTACAAGTCAGAAGATGTTAGAGATGTCCCATAATAATGGCTTGCCACAGACTACGTCAGAAAACTCAGTTGTGGAGGAAGGTATAGTTGATAGTGTAACAGCAGACAACAAAACTAGTGTCAAGAATTTAAGAACTTATGGTAACACCAATGATAGATCCAGTCCTTTTTTAGCAGGTGCAACTCATTCTTCAGGTAACAACTCTGGAACTGACAAAACTATTTCAGAGACCCCAGCTTCAGTAGGATCCTCTACTGTCACCACAAGAATTGAAAAACTAATTAGTGAGTTTTCTCAGTGTGGTTTAACAGAACTTCCAGAAAATGAAAAGCAGATTTCATCATCTGTTGCCAGCAAAAAGAAGATGAAATCTCAGCAGCATGTGATAAATTCCAAGCATCAGGGTGGGGAGATTGCAAGGAAAGGAATCCCCAGGAAGAGTAAGAGAATAAACACAAGAGGTAGAATTGCACAGCAAACCATACTGCAAGATTCACGTAGTCCCCTTAAAGGAGAGATACTTTGTGAGAAAGACCTCCATGCAAGTGATATGGTAATTGAATCAAATTATTTTTCTTCCAGAAGTAATAATGCTGTGAATTCCAGGAATCTCCCTAGAAATAAATTAAATACTATTCATAATCCTAAGGTTCAGGGACTTTTAGCCAAAAGAAAATCCAGACCACTAAACAAAGTAAACTTAGGAGGACCTACAAAAAGAGAAATTGGTCAAGGAGAAAAAGTGTTTTCCCATAATGAATTTAGATATTGCAAAAATACTTTTGAAAATCAAAATTTATTTCATATGTTTAACTTTCTTGAGCAGAAACCCAATGCTTTTTGTGGACCACAGGCTCAAGCAGAAAGAGCATCTTGGTATTTGAGAGGAACGTCAAAGAAGAGTTTAGTTTCAAAAGTTAATAGTTCACACATAACTTTAAGAAGCCAGAAAAAACAAAAAGGGGATAGATTGAAATCAGATACTATTGTAAGTAAACAACATGTCGCAACCAGGGCAAATTCCTTAGCTTCTTTGAAAAAAGCTGTTTTTCCTGAGGCTATTACCCATCATTCAGTTCAAAATTATGTACAGAGATGGTTGCAGAACATAAGTTCAGATTCAGCTTTGCAACCTAGACAGTCAGCTCCAATATGCACAAAGGAAAGGAGTGTGGTAGGTTATAACAACAGTTGTTTTCCAAGAAATAATTCCCACAAAAGTTCTGGAAAAGGAAATAATTTTGTCCTGGAAGGTAATAAACATATAACTGAAAATGCCAGTTTGACAGGAGATAATCTAGGGAAAGAGGTCGGTACATCTTTTGACAAAGATAACAGTGAAGAACTTACCAAAGATCTCTGTGGGAGCCAGGTTGAATCTCTGAAGGATGCTTACTTGCTTTCCATTCATGAATATTGTACTTTGTCGCAGTCAGCTATTGATGATGCTAATACTGAAAGTCAGGTATCTGCTGAAAAGTCAGGACAAGAGGTAAGCCTTGTTTACAAAGACATAAACCTAGCTACAAAAGGGCAAAGTGTAGAGGCTGCCATTCAAGTAGATCTTATGGAAGAGGACACTCCAAAACACCTGTTACCAGTCTGGTTGCTTCGCCAACTGCAAGCTTTAGTTCCTAGTAGTCACAAGACTCAGAATGGAGTTGTTCAAATGCCAGGTTCACTTGCAGATATTCCCTTTCCTTCTCTGATATATAATTCATCCACTAATGTTCTTCTAGCTTGGCTCCTGGTGCTAAACCTAAAGGGAGGTATGAACAGCTTCTGTCGAGGTGATGCTCGCAAGACTACCAGCAGAACTTCAGAAACGCTTGCGTTGTTGGAGGTTCTGAAGCACGTTGCCGTCACAGAGGAAGCGGATGACTTGAAGGCTGCTGTTGCCAGTTTAGTGGAAACAACCACAAATCACTCTGGACTCACTGAGAAAGAACAGGACGTGGTTCCAATAGATCTTTCTGCAAATTGTTCTACACCCAACATTCAGACAGTTCCTAAATGCATTGAAAATGAGAAAACACAGAAAATCTCCTCTTTAGATGGAGGCTGTTCTGCCAGTGAGGACAGTGTCTCTGAAGTCTGTGTTTCAGAGGTGACTTGCTCTCCATGTGAGATGTGCACTGTGAATAAGACTTATCCTCCAAAAGAGACTTGGAACCTCAGTGATAATTCTTTCCCCCGTGATGGCTGTATCACGGATCAGACCTCCATGAATAAGGCTTGTTTCCTAGGAGAGGTCTCTTCACTTACTGACACTGTGTCTTCTCATAAGGCTTGTGCTTATGATGAAAACCGTATCTGTGAGACGGCTTGCCCAGTTGATGAGGCCTACATTCCCATCAAAGTCTGCAATACCAGTGACTTTTTAAATTCCAAAGAAAACACGTATACTGATAATTTGGAATTGACCGAAGAGTTAGAAAGAGTTGGTGAAGTTCAGAAAGACCTAAATATTTTGGCAGACACTGGGTGTAAACATGGCTTTAGTATATTGGTGTCACACCAAAATGTCAGTAATTTAAGCCATGGTGGCTTTTTCCAAGATGCAACTGAACCAGAACTTCATAGGAAACATAGTTCTCTAGATGAATTTAAAAATTGTTCATTAAAGAAATTTCAGGATAAAAATGCATATACATCTTTTGATAAGGAAGACTCAAAGACTTCTGAAGAACCGGGCTCAATAACCAACAGCATGACATCAAGTGAAAGAAACATTTCAGAATTGGAATCTTCTGAAGAATTAGAAAACCAGAACACTGATATCTTTACTACAAAGGTAAATTCAGGAGAGCGAGCTACTGAAGAATTGATCCAAAAGGAGTTAGAGGCTAGTAAAAATTTGGAATTGATCAAAGTCTCTAGCAGGAACATTACAGAAGAAGAAGGAAGGAATGGTGTCATTTGTGAGACAATCAGTAGGAGGCTGGCAACACCACCATCTTTAGTATTTTGCTATGATTCTAAGCAAAATACTGAAAAGCAGCTCATTGAAGGAGAAACTGAAATGAGAGTAAAAAAGATGGTGGAAAGCATGGAAACTGGAAGTTTTGCAGAGTCTCCCCTTAATTTTAAAAATGACTTCAAAAGGTCAGGGACTTCTGATTGGTCAGATTATAGACAAGACAGTGAGAATGAACAGTCATATAAAACATCCAGTGATGGCCTCAGTGACGGTGGTGAGGAGATGGCCCAAGAGAAAGAATATAATAAAGGATTTGTTAAAAGGACAATAGAAAAACTTTATGGTAAAGCAGAGATTATGAAACCATCTTTTTTTTATGGGTCTACACACACATCTCAGGTTTGTCCTTATGATTCTATGGAATTTCGGGGTGCTGGGAAAGTAGGCCTTTATGATTCTGAAGGTCAGTCATTTGGCTCTTCTGAACAGGTATCTAGTAATTCAACTGTGTTGCAGAAATTTCAGGAGGAAAGGCGAGATAAATGTGATTTTAATAATGTGAGGGCCAGTTACCATGGGGAAGACATTGTGGAACATGGTACTGAACAAAATGGTCATAACAGAATTCTCAGAGACATGGAAGAGGGGGTACTGATTGACAAGGGCAAGTGGCTCCTGAAAGAAAATCATTTGCTAAGAGTATCATCTCTTGAAAATTCTGGCATGTATGGCAATGCAGACACCACATCAGTGGATACTCTACTTGATAATAACAGCAATGAGGTACCGTATTCACATTTTGGAAATTTAGCCCCAGGCCCAAACATGGCTGAACTGTCCTCTTCAGAACTGGAGGAACTGACTCAACCTCCTGAACTGAGATGCAATTATTTTAACATGCCTCATTGTAGCGACTCTGAGCCTTTTCGCGAGGATTTGCTGGATGTTCAAAATAAAACTTGTTCTCAGGAGAGAATACCAAACCACCATGCAGAGGAGAAGGGTAATCATAGGTCAGAGAGAGTATGCACATCTGTCACTCATGTCTTCACATCTGCTGGTAACAAAGTCCATCCTGTCTCTGATGATACTATTAAAAACCAACCATTGCCTGGTAATAATGTAATTCACAGTGCACTTCAGGAAGGTGACTCTTTGGATAAACTCTATAATATTTGTGGTCAACATTGCCCAATACTAACTGTTATTAACCAGCCTGTAAATGAGGAACACCGAGGGTTCGCATATTGCAAAGATTCTGATATTGAAAATTCTTTGAGTCTCCAATTATGGATGAAAATACACCCATGTTTACTACAGTCAAACAAAAACATGTTCAGAGATAAGAACAATAAACCAAGTCGTAGAAAAGCATTTATTGATGATGCCATTGGCAGTACATTTGATTGGCTTTATTTTAATAGCACATTTGACTTGATGGATAAAAGGAGAAAATTAAAAAGAATTAACTTCTTGGGCTTAGAGGAAGAAAATAATTTAAATAAGTTTCAATCATATTTAAAGAATTTCTTGCACACATTGTTGCTAGTTGTGGGTCATGTGAATTCAAATACACAGAACCCTGGAAATCAGACAAGTGAAATCTTTGAAGTAGTTGATGAGAATAACAACGTACTAAATAACAGATTCCAGAACTCAAGAACAAATCTCAACCAAGTAGTAAGAGAAAATAACTATCATTGCTCCTTTGAAATGCTTGGCCAAGACTACCTATTTTGCCAAGTTGAGGCATCCTTAGATATCAGCAACAGAAGCATATTAGAAATATTTTATATTTTTGAAGATGAAAATCTTTTCATTTGGGAAGAGGAAAACTAATTAAATTGAACTGATCTTGAAAGCCGTGATGAATGAGAAGCTCTCTCATTTCAATATCAGCACGGCCTTTCTTCATGAGAAAGATGAAGCACATGGGATGGATGTGGATTAGATAACCTCTAAGAATTTGCCACTTCTTCAAAATGAGCTTACCCTAGAAATCTTGCCACTGGATTATCCAACTTGACTTTCATCATTTCTGTGTTCTTCATTTTTTCAGCAATTACAGACTCAGTTTCTATTCTGTTATTTTTGAAATTTCTCTGTGTTTTTTTCTTGAGCATGTATAATTTCTTGTTTCTGTTATTTTTCTCCTAAGACATCATAAATGCCCTGAGGACAGGAATTACATCCCCTCCTTTTTGTTATGTTGTCAGCTTAGTGCAAAATGTGTATTGAAGGTATTGGTGAATTAATGGAATAGACATAGCCTCAGATTACTTCATTTATTAATTTTAACTGCTGATTTGATAAAAGTATGATTGTAAGATCTCAACAACAATCTCATAAGTTTTTTTGTGTGTGTGTGCCAAATGTGTTGAATCTAGTTTCCTCAGAACATCTGTCTAATGTACTTGCAAGTATTTCCATGGGAGAGGATTCACTGTTTTTCCTCATGACTAGAAAAAGATGCTCTACTACTAAGCTGGCTCTCCAGTACTTTGCGTAGAAATTAATGATCTCCCAAACATTAGTAAAATGTCAAGAAATTCAGATAGGTCAGAAAAAAATGGAAAAGTGTAAGGCATGCTCTGTGAAGAAAAATGAAAGGAACTGGAATGATTTAACTTGGAAAAGAAAAGAGAAAGGTGACTTCACCCAGAGTTCTCAAAATTGAAAAAGAACTGCTGTGGAGAGGAACTTGACAGATTTCTTTCTGTGTCCACCTGCATTAATAAAATATTTAATTAGATATAAATAAAAACATGTTGCTTAGAAGGATAAATAAATTTGATTAGACTAAGAACCATAAATTGTCTCTTGAATACTTGTTATTTTTGCCTGGGGCTTAACCAGGGAATCTTTTAAGTTTCCTTGTTCTTCATGACTATTTGATGGTATAGAAACAAGTCTTATAAAACGTGGAAATTTATGTCTCTTGTCTGGAACTGACTCAAAATAGAAAAATTAATGTTTTTGGAGCCACACACGGAGGTGCTAAAATAACATGAATTTGGCGTTGGGGAACTAAAAGTAATTACCTATATAAGGAATACCTTTGGTTTCAGTTCAGCATGAGTCATAAATCCATAAAAAATGATGAGTTGCTATTTATTTAACCAGAGGAAGTCTACCTCTACATAGAGTAGGGCTTTTCTGCATTGTGATGCGCTCTTCTAATTGAAACATGGAAGTTGTAATGTTATGTAAGCTTCTGTAATGAGCAATGAGAAAGTTTGGTGAAATAAAAGGGCTAAAACTGTGGAGATATACGTGCACTTAGCGTTACTGCACTTTGCAGATACTGCGTTTTTTACAGATTGAAGGTTGGTGGCAACCTTGTGTCGAACAAGTGTGTCGGGCACATTTTTCCAGCATTTCCACATGTTCCCTTTGTGTCTCTGTGTCACATTTAGGTAATTCTTACATTGTTTCAAACGTTTTCATTATTAATATTTGTTGATTTGTGATTAGCGATCTTTGATAACACTACTGCAATTTTTTTGCTTTGTATTTTAAAATTATGGCATGTATATTATTTTTTAAAGATGTAATGCTATTACATCTTAATAGGCTATGGTGTAAACATAACTTATGTGTATAGGGAAACAAAAAAATTTGTATGACTTGCTTTATTGTGACATTCACTTTATTGCAGTGGTCTAGAACCGAACCTGCAGTATCTCCCAAGTATGCCTGTGATAGAAAGGGGAGGAGAATTAACACTAAAGTTGTGCTAACTGTATACCAGGGGCTATGGTAATCTTACAGATTTATTATCTGTAACCCTTCCTCATAAAGATGCTGTGAGTTTGGCTTTGTTGCTCCCTTTTTATAGATGAGAGAACCCAGGAGCAGGGAGGTAGAGTACTTTTGTCGGTGGTGCACAGTACATATGTCAGGATTTGAACCCAGTCCCTTTGTGCTTGAAAGTCAATGCTATTTTTACTACATTTTTATTCTTCTCGCGTGAGGAAGAAGGAGTAAGATGTTTTAAAAATTATTAGCACTCTCCCCAGAGCAGAGAGACAAGGAAATTATTTTTCTTTTTAATTTGGAAGGAATGATATTTAGATGTACCAAGGAGATTGGGGAAATCACTCACAACAACGAGGAGTTTTTAGGAAAATGTGGCATGTAGCATATGGTTTTTAGTAATACTACATCAAATGATGTCCTAGGAGACCCAGACGATATTGGGAAGAAGAAATTGGGAGTGACAGACATGAATGGGTAATGCACGACTGTGTAATGTACTTGTCTAAAATGAACATGTTCAGAGGCATTGAATTCTGTCTGAGCTTTGGAACCAGGTCTTACTCATGTTGATATCCCAGATCTAGCGTATTACTTGGGACGTGGTAAGCACCTAGTAAATGTGTGTTGAATGGATAAGAAGTGCTTTTGAGCGCTCTTTATTAACTTCGAATCCATACATGTAGAAAGATATGTAAAGATGCTGAAGGATAGAACTAAATTTCTTATATTTTTTGAAGCAATATTCCAATCATCTTTAAAAGAACGTGAAAATTATTTTTTTCTTTTAAACATTCAAAGGATTTTTTTTTTCCCACAAGACTTACATTTAAAAAAACCTTGAAACGCTGTGAAATTTAGAAGACCAAATGAGACATTAGAGGAAATGTAAGAGTATTGCCCAGACCTGCGCGCCTTCGAGATAAGTGCTTGCGGCAGAGGAAGGGGCGCGCCTGCTGCGTTCAGGGGAATGGCCCCAGGGCGGGCTGATGCAGTTCCCGCTTGCGCCCACCAGATGGCAGCTGTGCCCCGTGCGGCCGGGAGCTCAGGCCCCTTCGGGGGGAGGCTTCCCGGGCTCGCGGGAGCACCTGCGGCGCCTAAGGCCCGGGGGGGGGGGCGGGGGGGGCAGTCCGGGGGCTGTTTGCTGCCGCTTCAAAGAGCTGAGGACCCAGTTGTGCAGGCAGCCCCAGGTCTTTAAGCCCGGAGGTATAGAAGTGTTCGCAATGAAGGGAAAGGCACTGTTAGCAAGGAGTCTAAGTCCGCAAGTGGAGGGGCTACGACGGGGAACGCCGGCTGTCAGGAATCCTCGGAGCCGGCGCCAAGGAAAGCCTGGGGAGAGTGGGAGCAAAAAGCAGACGGACCCCGACGTCGAGCGGAAGCTCAGGTAGCGAGCTGTTGGCCCGGCGGGTAGGGGTCGCTCTCGCGCGAAGCTGTCACCTCTCAGTGATACGCAACCCGTGTCCCATTTTCAAGGTTTAGACTGGGGAGTTGACGCCCTGGTCCAGGCGGGCGGCGCTCGATTTGTCGGCTTCCTCCTCCGTAAAATGGGGCCCCGTGAGGAGCCGCCTCGTGAGACGGCGGAGAGGCTCTGGCGAGAGTGGCTGTGAGGCTCGAGGCCCAGAGCCTGGCCCGGAGCCCCGGCTACGTTTCGCGGCCCCCGGAGGCGGTGCTCCCCGTCCGGCCCCCCTGAAGGCACCTTCCGCCAGGGACTCTCCGTGCGGGGCCCAGCGCTTTTCAAGCTGCCGCCTCGGTGCGGGGACCTGGAGCAGCGCCGCGAGAGCAGAGCTGGCTTCTCCCGGGTGTCAGCTCTGCTGTTAAAAGCCAGGCGTGGGGGGGGGGGGCTTGTTTCCTGGGGCTGTTTCCCTGGGCTCGGGAGCTCGACCCGGGCTTGCACGCCTTGCTCCCCGGGGGGACCTCCATGGCTGGGACGTCCCTCACACTTGGGGGCCGCCACACCGGGGCTGGGGAGTGGGTTCTGACTAGACCGCATCTCTGCCCCTCCCACCTGACTTGAAGTGGTCTTTTCTTATTTATACCCCTCGTTGTAGAACACCTGTCCCCCTAGCCTCCAGGGCTTTCTCAGAGATAATCGCTCTGTGTGTAGTTTTAGTCTTGGTGTGTCTGTGCGAGCAGGGGAGCGCAGGATCTTCCCGCAGGGAAGCGCAGGGTCCCCTGTGGAACCCCAGTTCCACATCATTTGTGTGATATCGGGAACTCTTTTACAGTCACAGTTAACACAGGACGATTAGACAGTGGAAATTCTCAGTCAAAAAGATAAAGTAATTACGTGAAGAATGACGGGCCAGCGGAAAGCTCTCTAGTTTTGTTGTTTTGTGCCTTTCCTTACTTTCGGCCGATTCACCCACTAGTATGCACCAGTGTGCACGCTGAACTCTGTCCTGCGTGTCACAGAACCTACGCTCCCCCTGTCAGCCTTCCAGAGGTTATGGTATAGGATGGCCTTGTGGGGTTCAGGGTGGTGCTCTCTTCCTTCCGGAGGTTCATAGGGAAGGTAGCGTGATTGGCAGTCCACCGGGCGTAGTTATAATGTAGACCTTGACGGGGGTCAACAGATGGGCTTAAGCTGACTGATACGAAGAATGTGGAATGTGTCGAAGGAACTGACTTAACCCTTGAGTGGCCTTGAGCGGGGTGGGAATGGGGTCCATCCACAGTGGCTGCCTAATTGCAGACACTGCAGGCACCGCCTGCAGCCGTGCCCGCTGCTTTCTGCCGGGCGAAAGGAACTAGCGCCAGAGGTGGGCCTGCACTGCCGGTGAGCCGGCTCAGAGGTTTTACTTCTTTGGATGACAAACCCTTCCCCTTGCATTTTAATTTTTTAATTAAAATTATACATGTATAAATAGTTTTTAAAAATCAGGTAGAAATACAAGGCTCAAAATAAAAAAATGTAGACCACTTTCCGACCCTTTACATACATAATTTCCACTCCACAGAGGCATTTACCTTTAAAACTTTTAGCTCTTCTATTTATGTATGTCTAAGATACTGGTATTTTTTCAGTTTTAGATTTTGTCTGTCTGTTGATATCCTCCACCTCCCACCTTCTACTTCCCGTCTCTGTTCCTCCCAATAATGTTATAATTAAAAAAACAATCACTATTCTGAATTTTTATTTTAATTACCATGCGAATATTATTCCTGAAATGAACCTCTTAGTGTATTCTGACTATATTTCCTTTCTTGAACTATTCTTTGTTTTCCCTGAACCTTAAAACTGACTACTGCTCATTCATTACCAAACCCTTTTCCATGGTGGTAAATCCCTATCATCGTAGAAGTGCGTATCAGTTCTTCCATTGGACCATTTTTTTTTTCCCTTGGGGACATTAGTTGTCTTGGAGACTTTCTTCATAAAGCCCCCTCTCACCTCACCGGACCCCTCCTCATCCAAAGCGGACTGTTTGATCTCCAGGCCTGCGGCACAGCCATCAGCTTGAAGCTTTCCTTCAGCAGTATCCTGGGAATCTCGTTTCCTTCTCGGTATTGCATGTCCTGAAACCCATATCTTACTATTAGTTTAGGCCTCAGTTTTGATGGAACGAATTTTCTGATGGTTTATAAGGAAGACTTATATGGAGGAACTTTTCGTGTCTTAAATGTTTGGAAGTGCCTTTATTCTATTCTCATGCTTAATTGATAAAAATGATATAGCATTACCTGTTGGAAATAACATTTTTCATTTGTCTCCTATCTCCTAATCCCAGTTTGAAAAGTGCTAAGCCATTCTCATTCCTGCTTCTATGTGTGTAACTTCCCCACCTTCCCTTTTCCAAAGGCTTTTAGGACCCTCCGTTTATTCTGGTATTCTGAAATTTAACATAGATGCACATTGATTTAGGCATTGTTTTCATTTTTTATACTAAGCATTCAGTACCCATATTCTTCAGTTCTGGAATTTGTTTTATGTTATTTCTTTGATTTTCCCCCCCACTTCTGTTTCTTTGTTCTTTCATTTTAGAAATCTACTATGAATATCCTCTGAAGATGATGAACATCTGATTTAATCTCTTAATTCTCTTTTGTATTTCCTTTTTAATCATTTAAAAAAATAAACCTTATTCAGATATAATTTACATTCAATAAACCCCTCAATTTCAAGTCTACAATTTAATGGCTTTTGAGATAGGCAGCCATATAACTACCATTATTATTAAGGTATAGCACATGTCCATCACCCCCAAAAGTTCTTTTGTGCCCCTTTGCAGTCAGTCCCCTTCCCCTTTGCCAGGCCCTTGGAAACCACTGATTTGCTTTCTGTTGCTATAGTATTTTTCCTGGAATTTCATGTAAATATAATCATATGATATGTAATCTTTTTTAAAAAAAACTAATTAATTAATTTATGGCTGCATTGGGTCTTTGTTGCTGCACGCGGGCTTTCTCTAGTTGCGGCGAGCGGGGGCTACTCTTTGTTGCAGTGTGCGGGCTTCTCACTGTGGTGGCTTCTCTTGTTGTGGAGCACGGGCTGTAGGCGTGCGGGCTTCAGTAGTTGTGGCTCGCGGGCTCCAGAGCACAGGCTCAGTAGTTGTGGCACACGGGCTTAGTTGCTCCGCAGCATGTGGGATCTTCCCGGACCAGGGCTCGAACCCGTGTCCCTTGCATTGGCAGGCGGATTCTTAACCACTGCACCACCAGGGAACCCTGATATGTAATCTTTGATGTCTGCTTCTGTCACTTAGCAAAATGCTTTTGGGATTCACTAATATTGTTGTTTGATTCAACAGTTTGTTTTTCTTCTTTGTTGAATGGTATGCCATTATATGGATATACCACAATTTGTTTATCCATTCACCGATTAAAGGACACGAGTTATTTCTGGATTTTGGCTATTATGAATGTAAATTATATAAACATTCATGTACAAGTCTTTTCACAGGACGTATGTTTTTATTTCTCCTAGGTAAACACCTAGCAGTGAACTTGCTAGGAGGTATGGTAATTGTATATTTAACTCTATCAGAAATTGCCAACCGCTTTCACAAGTAGCTGTACCATTTCACATCCCCACCAGCAATGTATAAGAATTCCAGTTGCTCTGTATTCTTGCTTGCACTTGGTGTTATCATCTTTTAAATTTTAACCATTCTAGTTTGTGTTTAGTGATATCTTTGTGGTTTTAATTTGCATTTCCCAAATAACTATTGATGTTTGCCATTCATATGTCTTTTATGGCACAATGTCCTTTCAAATCTTATTTTCTATTGGGTCTTTGCAGTCCTGGAGTGGTAAGAGTTCTTTATACGCTGTGGGTATAACGTATTCAGATCTATGTTTTGCACATATTTTCTCCCAGTCTGTAGCTTGCTTTTTAATTTTCTTATTGGTGAGACTTTCAATTAGCAGAAGTTTTAAATTATGGTAAAGTTCTATTTATTTTCTTTTTATATATTTTATAAGATATATGGTTTATATCTTTCAAGTCCTATCTAAGAAATCTCTGCCCAATGATAAGACTTTCTATGTTTTCTTGTGGGAGTTTTACAGTTTTAGTTCTTATCTTGGGTCTATTTGACTCATTTAAGGTTATTTTTTGTATATGGTAGTAGGTAAGGGCCAAGGTTCATTTTATTTCATATGAATATCCAATTATTCCATCACCCTTTGTTGAAAAGACTATTCTTTTCCCATTGAAATACTTGGAATTTGGAATTGAAAAGTCTAGACTTTTGTTGAAAATCATTCACCCATGTATGTGTGGGAGTATTTCTGCACTCTCTATTTTATTTCATTGATCTGTGTGTCTATTTGTATGCCAAAACACACTGTCTTGATTACTGTAGCTTCATAATAAGCCTTGAAACCAGGTAGTGCAAAATTTTCCAACTTTGTTCTCTTTCAAAATTGCTCTGTTAGTCTATCTTCTTTTGTTTCCCTCTTCAAGACCTGCTCAACCAGCTGGAGACCAAAGCCCTGAGTGCCTAGCTTGGAGTTCTCCACCACTGCCAAGTACACAGCCAGGGAAGTAGCCTTGGGCCTTATACTCCGGGTGTAAATAGAAACCATGAAGAGATACGGGAGCCCAGTCAGCTCAGTGCTCAGAGGCAGTGTGCAGACGAGTGCCACAGAGAACCACACACGGCGACCCTGCCCATGTGTCAAGCCGTCCATCATTGTTTTGGACTCTCACGGTGGTGTTTTGCTACTTAGGGGCAGAAAGCTAAAAGAAAGGCTTTTCTGGCAGGACTAGAGAAACATTTCTCTTCCATTAGTTCTATGTCTCCTACTACTCAGAAGTTATTTATTTTACGGCTACTTCTGATTTCACACAATCAGTCTTCTTCAAACAGTAGTAGCTGCGATGCAACACTCTTTTTGTTGCCTTGCTTGGAATAAGATTTCCAATGGTTTAATCACAAGTATTTGTGGTTTATATTTGGCTAACACCCACCAATATAAATTTCCTTATAGACACCACTGTCATCCAGCGACATACATAACTGTGTCCTGAGGCTGATCCCCTTTCTTCCATGTTTCTTACTGCTATGTGCACGAATTGCAATCATTCAGGTATATAGACAGAAACAGGCACTATTTCTCTAACTTCGTACTTCAGGAGATTAACTTTCATTTATGTAAACATTTTATTCTTTGAAATTTATAAAGTTGATAACAGCATTTATACATAATTCTTAAGCGAGTTACTAGCCTATTTCATTCTTCCCCAACTATTTTTTTTTTCATTATTGCCTTCTACTAGTGAGAGAAATTAAGTACTAAGGAATAATATTTTGTTGGGTAGGGTTGAGTTTAGAAGAGCCACACACCATTGCAATATTTAAGCTTTTCACCCTCCAAGAACCAGTTTTCCTCCTTTGGGAGTGATATTGCCCTTGCTGCGAAGGCGTAGTCTACTTTATAGAAATGAGGTAATTCTACAGCAATTACAATGATAATAACTTTCCTTTGTTAAGTGATTTTCATGCACCAGATACTGTACTATGTGCTTAACAAATTTTAATCTTGTATAGCTCTCATAAAAACCTGAGTGTATAACTTCTGTTTTCTGAATGAAGAAACTGAGATGGAGAGGTTGTTACCTCATCTAAAACATAGTTTCAAAGTGTGGATCTCAAGGTGGTTCAGCTTGGACCTCAAAGGTTCTCCCGTTCTCTACTCCTCACAATGATACTATACAAATTAACTGAAAAGTCATATACGTGGATCTAAAAAAATGATACAAATGAATTTATTTCCAAAACAGAAACAGACTCACAGATTTAGAGAATGAATTTATGGCTACTGGGGAAGCATGTTGGGGAGGGATAGATTGGGAGTTTGGGATTGACACCTACACACGGCTATATTAAAACAGATAACCAACAAGGACCTGCTGTACAGCACAGGGAACTCTGCTCCGTACTCTGTAACAACCTAAATGGGAAAATAATTTGAAAAAGAATAGATATATGTACATGTATAATTGAATCACTTTGCTGTATGCCTGAAACTAACACAACATTTTTAATCAACTATATTCCAATATAAAATAAAAAAATGTTTAAAGTTGTGTCATTCTGTGGCCAGAGATATACAATTTAGTGTGGGGCTTCTAGGAGTGCTTCTGTCCTAACATGCTGTCTTCTAGGAGTGCTTCTGTCCTTCCTGTTTGGCACTGCTTGTAGGTGACTATATATATATATATATATATAAATAAAATGTATATATATAAATTATTTATTTTAATATATTTTTATTTATTTATTTATTTATTTATTTATTTTTGGTCTGTGAATTGCTAATAGTTTACTGGGAAGAACACTTGGCAAGTGATGAGAAGGAACTCTGAAAATATAAAGGATAATTCTAGAGAGGATTTTTATAACCACAAGTTCAAAACATTTTGTTTTGGAAGAATTCAGATGCAATTTTCCTATATCCCGATACTCCTAAAGAGCCCTTCATCTATAATAGACAATTCATTATTTAAAGTTATATCTATTTTTCCTTTTACATATTTGCCTATTTAAGAAGGTAAATGAAATATGGCACATGATAAAAATCAAAAAGAGGAGACAAAAATAAAATGAAAAATCAACCTGCCCCCAGCTCTATCTTCTAAGTTCTACTCCCAGATAGTTCCAATTTCCCCCTAAATTTTAAATGCATTTGTTAGCATGTGTAAATGTATCTGTGGATATCCTTTTTACTTACAAACTTGAGAATGTAGTATTCAAATTGTGCCATATTTTGCTTTAGTCATTCTTTTCTTTTCTCTTTTTAACATCTTTATTGGAGTATAATTGCTTTACAATGTTTTGTTAGTTTCTGCTTTATAACAAAGTGAATCAGCTATATATACATATATCCCCACATCTCCTCTCTCTTGCATCTCCCTCCCACCCTTCCTATCCCACCCCTCTAGGTGGACACAAAGCACAGAGCTGATCTCCCTGTGCTATGCGACTGCTTCCCAGTAGCTATCTGTTTTACATTTGGTAGTGTATATATGTCCATGCCACTCTCTCACTTCATCCCAGCTTACCCTTCCCCCTCCCCGTGTCCTCAAGTCCATTCTCTATGTCTGTGTCTTTATTCCTGTTCTGCCCCTAGGTTCTTCAGAACAATTTAAAATTTTTTTTTAGATTCCATATATATGTGTTAGCATATGGTATTTGTTTTTCTCTTTCTGACTTACTTCACTCTGTATGACAGTCTCTAGGTCCATCCACCTCACTACAAATAACGCAATTCCGCTGAGTAATATTCCATTGTATATATGTACCACATCTTCTTTATCCATTCTTCTGTTGATGGACACTTAGGTTGCTTCCATGTCCTGGCTATTGTAAATAGAGCTGCAGTGAACATTGTGGTACATGACTCTTTTTGAATTACGGTTTTCTCAGGGTATATGCCCAGTAGTGGGATTGCTGGGTCGTATGGTAGTTCAATTTTTAGTTTTTTGAGGAACCTCCCTACTGTTCTCCATAGTGGCTGTATCAATTTACATTCCCACCAAGAGTGTAAGAGGGTTCCCTTTTCTCCACACTCTCTCCAGCATTTATTGTTTGTAGATTTTTTGATGATGGCCATTCTGACTGGTGTGAGGTGATACCTCATTGTAGTTTTGATTTGCATTTCTGCAAATGATTACATTTCTGTAATGATTAGTGATCTTGAGCATCCTTTCATGTGTTTGTTGGCAATCTGTATATCTTCTTTGGACATATGTCTATTTAGGTCTTCTGCCCAGTTTTGGATTGGGTTTTTTGTTTTTTTGATATTGAGCTGCATGAGCTGCTTGTAAATTTTGGAGGTTAATCTTTGTCAGTTGCTTCATTTGCAAGTATTTTCTCCCATTCTGAGGGTTGTCTTTTCATCTTGTTTCTGGTTTCCTTTGCTGTGCAAAAGCGTTTAAGTTTCATTAGGTCCCACTTGTTTATTTTTGTTTTTATTTCCATTTCTCTAGGAGGTGGGTCAAAAAGGATCTTGCTGTGATTTATGTCATGGAGTGTTCTGCCTATGTTTTCCTCTAAGAGTTTTATAGTGTCTGGCCTTACATTTAGGTCTTTAATCCATTTGGAGTTTATTTTCGTGTATGGTGTTAGGGAGTGTTCTAATTTCATTCTTTTACATGTAGCTGTCCAGTTTTCCCAGCACCACTTATTGAAGAGACTGTCTTTTCTCCATTGTATATTCTTTCCTCCTTTATCAAAGATAAGGTGACCATATGTCCATGGGTTTATCTCTGGGCTTTCTATCCTGTTCCATTGATCTATATTTCTGTTTTTGTGCCAGTACCATACTGTCTTGATTACTGTAGCTTTGTAGTATAGTCTGAAGTCAGGGAGCCTGATTCCTCCAGTTCCGCTTTTCTTTCTCAAGATTGCTTTGGCTATTCGGGGTCTTTTGTGTTTCTATACAAATTGTGCAATTTTTTGTTCTAGTTCTGTGAAAAATGCCATTGGTAGTTTGATAGGGATTGCATTGAATCTGTACATTGCTTTGGGTAGTATAGTCATTTTCACAATGTTGATTCTTCCAACTAAGAACATGGTATATCTCTCCATCTGTTTGTATCATCTTTAATTTCTTTCATCAGTGTCTTATACTTTTCTGCATACAGGTCTTTTGTCTCCTTAGGTAGGGTTATTCCTTAGGTAAGTATTTTATTCTTTTTGTTGCAGTGGTAAATGGGAGTGTTTCCTTAATTTCTCTTTCAGATTTTTCATCGTTAGTGTATAGGAATGCCAGAGATTTCTGTGCATTATTTTTTATCCTGCAACTTTACCAAATTCATTGATTAGTTCTAGTAGTTTTCTGGTGGCATCTTTAGGATTCTCTATGTATAGTATCATGTCATCTGCAAACAGTGACAGTTTTACTTCTTCTTTTCTGATTAGGATTCCTTTTATTTCATTTTCTTCTCTGATTGCTGTGGCTAAAACTTCCAAAACTATGTTGAAGAATAGTGGTGAGAGTGGGCAACTTTGTCTTGTTCCTGATCTTAGTGGAAATGGTTTCAGTTTTTCACCGTTGAGGACGATGTTGGCTGTGGGTTTGTCATATATGGCCTTTATTATGTTGAGGTGAGTTCCCTCTATGCCTGCTGTCTGGAGGGTTTTTATCATAAATGGGTGCTGAATTTTGTCAAAAGCTTTTTCTGCATCTATTGAGATGATCATATGGTTTTTCTCCTTCAATTGGTTAATATGGTTTATCACATTGATTTGTGTATATTGAAGAATCCTTACATTCCTGGGATAAATCCCACTTGATCATGCTGTATGATCCTTTTAATGTGCTGTTGGATTCTGTTTGCTAGTATTTTGTTGAGGATTTTTGCATCTATGTTCATCAGTGATATTGGCCTGTGGTTTTCTTTTTCTGTGGCATCTGTGTCTGGTTTTGGTATCAGGGTGGTGGTGGCCTCGTGGAATGCGTTTGGGAGTGGTCCTCCCTCTGCTGTATTTTGGAAGAGTTTGAGAAGGATAGGTGTTAGCTCTTCTCTAAATGTTTGATAGAATTGCCTGTGAAGCCATCTGGTCCTGGGCTTTTGTTTGTTGGAAGATTTTTAATCACAGTTTCAATTTCAGTGCTTCTAACTGGTCTGTTTATATTTTCTATTTCTTCCTGGTTCAGTCTCGGATGGTTGTGCTTTTCTAAGAATTTGTCCATTTCTTCAAGGTTGTCCATTTTATTGGCATATAGTTGCTTGTAGTAATCTCTCATGATCCTTTGTATTTCTGCAGTGTCAGTTGTTACTTCTTTTTCATTTTTAATTCTATTGATATGAGTCTTCTCCCTTTTTTTCTTGATGAGTCTGGCTAATGGTTTATCAATTTTGTTTTCTTCTCAAAGAACCAGCTTTTAGTTTTATTGATCTTTGCTATCATTTCCTTCATTTCTTTTTCATTTATTTCTGTTCTGATCTTTATGATATCTTTCCTTCTGCTAACTTTGGGGTATTTTCCTCTAATTGCTTTAGGTGTAAGGTTAGGTTGTTTATTTGAGATGTTTCTTGTTTCTTGCGGTAGGATTGTATTGCTATCAGTTTCCCTCTTAGAACTGCTTTTGCTGTATCCCATAGGTTTTGGGTCGTCGTGTTTTCACTGTCATTTGTTTCTAGGTATTTTTTTATTTCCTCTTTGATTTCTTCAGTGAACTCTTGGTTATTTAGTAGTGTATTGTTTAGCCTCCGTGTTTGTATTTTTTACAGATTTTTTCTTGTAATTGACATCTAGTCTCATAGCTTTGTGGTCGGAAAAGATACTTGATACAATTTCAATTGTCTTAAATTTACGAAGGCTTGACATGTGACCCAAGATATGATCTATCCTGGAAAATGTTCCATGAGCACTTGAGAAGAAAGTGTAATCTCCTGTTTTAGGATGGAATGTCCTATAAATATCAATTAAGTCCATCTTGTTTAATGTGTCATTTAAAGCTTGTGTTTCCTTATTTATTTTCATATTGGATGATCTTTCACATTGGTGAAAGTGGGGTGTTAATGTCCCCCACTATTATTATGTTACTGTCAATGTCCCCTTTTATGGCTGTTAGCATTTACCTTATGTATTGAGGTGCTCCTCTGTTGGGTGCATAAATATTTACAATTGTAATATCTTCTTCTTGTATTGATCCCTTAATCATTATGTAGTGTCCTTCTTTGTCTCTTGTAATAGTCTTTATTTTTAAGTCTATTTTGTCTGATATGAGAATTGGTAGTCCAGCTTTCTTTTGATTTCCATTTACATGGAGTATCTTTTTCCATCCCCTCACTTTCAGTCTGTATGTGTCCCTAGGTCTGAAATGGGTCCCCTGAGGACAGCATATATACGGGTCTTGTTTTTGTATCCATTCAGCCCATCTATGTCTTTTGGTTGGAGCATTTAATCCATTTACCTTTAAGGCAGTTATCGCTATGTATGTTCCTATTACCATTTTCTTAATTGTTTTGGGTTTGTTATTGGCAGTCTTTTCCTTCTCTTGTGTTTCCTGCCTAGAGAACGTTCCTTTACCCTTTGTCTTAGAGCTAGTTTGGTGGTGCTGAATTCTCTTAACTTCTGCTTGTCTGTAAAGTTTTTAATTTCTCCGTTGAGTCTGAATGAGATCCTTGCTGGGTAGAGTAATCTTGGTTGTAGGTTTTTCCCTTTCATCACTTTAAATATGTCCTGCCAGTCCCTTCTTGCTTTCAGAGTTTCTGCTGAAAGATCAGCTGGTAACCTTATGGCGATTCTCTTGTATGTTAGTTGTTGCTTTTCCCTTGCTGCTTTTAATATTTTTTCTTTGTATTTAATTTTTGATAGTTTGATTAATATGTGCCTTGGCATGTTTCTCCTTGGTTTTATCCTGTATGGGACTCTCTGCACTTCTTGGACTTGATTGACTTTTTCCTTACCCATATTAGGGAAGTTTTCAATTATAATCTAATATTTTCTTAGTCCCTTTTTTTTTCTCTTCTTCTTCTGGGACCCCTATAATTAGAATGTTTGTGGGTTTAATGTTGTCCCAGAGGGCTCTGTGATTGTCCTCAATTCTTTTCATTCTTTTTTCTTTATTCTGCTCTGTGGTAATCATTTCCACTATTTTATCTTCCAGGTCACTTATCTGTTCTTCTGCCTCAGTTATTCTGCTATTGATTCCTTCTAGAGAATTTTTAATTTCATTTTTTGTGTTGTTCCTCATTGTTTGTTTGCTCTTTAGTTCTTCTGAATCCTTGTTAAATGTTTCTTGTGTTTTCTCCATTCTATTTCCAAGATTTTGGATCATCTCTACTATCATTACTCTGAATTCTTTTTCAGGTAGACTGCCTATTTCCTCTTCATTTGTTTGGTCTGTTGGGTTTTTACCTTGCTCCTTTTTCTGCTGTGTATTTCTCTGTCTTCTCATATTGGTTAACTTACTGTGTTTGGGGTCTCCTTTTCACAGGCTGCAGCTTCGTAGTTCCTGTTGTTTTTGCTGTCTGCCCCCAGTGGGTGAGGTTGGTTCAGTGGCTTGTGTAGGCTTCCTGGTGGAGAGGACTGGTGCCTGGTTCTGGTAGGTGGGACTGGATCATGTCTTTCTGGTGGGCAGGGCTGTGTCCGGTGGTGTGTTTTCGGGTGTCTGTGAACTTAGTATGATTTAGGCAGCCTCTCTGATAATGGGTGGAGTTGTGTTCCTGTCTTGCTAGTTGTTTGGCATGGGGCATCCAGCAGTAGAGATTGCTGGCCGTTGGGTGGAGCTGGGTCTTAGCGCTGAGACGGAGATCTTTGGGAGAGCTCTTGCCAATTGATATTATGTGGGGCTGGGAGGTCTCTGGTGATCCAATATCTTGAACTTGGCTCTCCCACCTCAGAGGCTCAGGCCTGACACCTGGCCAGAGCACCAAGACCTTGTTAGCCACATGGCTCAGAAGAAAAGGGAGAAAAAAAAAGGAAGAAAGAAAAAATAAATAAATAAAATAAAATAAAGTTATTAAAATAGAAGAAAATTATTTAAAATAAAAAAATAACAAAGTAATAAAAAAAAGAAAGAGAGAAAGAAAGAAGATAGCAACCAAACCAAAAAACAAATCCACCAATGATAACAAGCGCTAAAAACTACACTAAAAAAAAACACCAAAAAAAACAAATAAAACGGACAGTCTGAACCCTAGGACAAATGGAAAAAGCAAAGCTATACAGACAAAATCACACAAAGAAGCATACACATACACACTCACAAAAAGAGAAAAAGGAAAAAATATATGTATATGTAAAAAAAAAAAAAGGAAGAGAGGCACCAAATCAATAAACAAATCTACCAATGATAATATGCTGTAAGTACTAACATAAGATAAACATAAAACCAGAAACAAATTAGATGCAGAAGGCAAACCCAAGTCTACAGTTCCCAAAGTTCACTGCCTCAATTTTGGGATGATTTGTTTTCTATTCAGGTATTCCACAGATGCAGGTACATCAAGTTGATTGTGGAGATTTAATCTGGTGCTCCTGAGGCTGCTGGAGAGATTTCCCTTTCTCTTCTTTGTTCGCACAGCTCCTGGGGTTCAACCTTGGATTTGGCCCTGGGTATGCATGTAGGTCACCTGAGGGCATCTGTTCCCACCCAGACAGGACGAGGTTAAAGGAGCAGCTGATTAGGGTCTCTGGCTCACTCAGGCCGGGGGGAGGGAGAGGTATGGAATGCGGGGTGAACCTGCGGCGGCAGAGGCTGGTGTGACGTTGCACCAGCCTGAGGTGTGCCGTGTGTTCTCCCGGGGAAGTTGTCCCTGGATCACGGGACCCTGGCGGTGGCGGGCTGCACAGGCTCCCGGGAGGGGCGGCGCGGAGAGTGACCTGTGCTCGCACACAGGCTTCTTGGTGGCGGCAGCAGCAGCCTTAGCGTCTCCTGCCCGTCTCTGGGGTCCGCGCTGGTAGCCTCGGCTCGCGCCCGTCTCTGGAGCTCGTTTCGGCGGCGCTCTGAATCCCCTCTCCTCGCGCACCGGGAAACAAGGAGGTAAGAAAAAGTCTCTTGCCTCTTCGGCAGCTGCAGACTTTTTCCCGGACTCCCTCCCAGCTAAGCGTGGCGCACTAGCCCCCTTCAGGCTGTGTTCACGCCGCCAACCCCAGTCCTTTCCCTGCGATCCGACCGAAGCCCGAGCCTCAGCTCCCAGCCCCGCCCGCCCCGGCGGGTGAGCAGACAAGCCTCTCGGGCTGGTGAGTGCTGCTCGGCGCCGATCCTCTGTGCGGGGATCTCTCCGCTTTGCCCTTTGCACCCCTGTTGCTGCGCTCTCCTCCGTGGCTCCAAAGCTTCCCCCTCCGCCACCCGCAGTCTCTGCCCGTGAAGGGGCTTCCTAGTGTGTGGAAACCTTTCCTCCTTCACAGCTTCCCAGAGGGGCAGGTTCCATCCCTATTCTTTTGTCTCTGTTTTTTCTTTTTTCTTTTGCCCTCCCCAGGTATGTGGGGAGTTTCTTGCCTTTTGGGAAGTCTGAGGTCTTCTGCCAGCATTCAGTAGGTGTTCTGTAGGAGTTGTTCCACATGTAGATGTAGTTTTGATGTATTTTGGGGAGGAAGGTGATCACGTCTTACTCCTCCACCATCTTCTAGTCATTGTTTTAAAATTGTTGTATTGTGTAGCATTTCATTTTGGCTGTTTCATTATTTCTTTGACTCATTTTGTAGTAAAAGATATATGGCTGTGTCCAAATATTCACTCTTCCAAGGAGTCTTTTGAAAAATGTTCTTATTGCACATAGTTTGGTATCTTTGTGAGTATATTTGTACAGTAGATAATAGCAGTAAGACTGTTAGATCAAAGGGTATGTGAATTGTGAATTTTCATAGATATTGACAAATTGCCCTTCAAAAGGGGTACAGGAAACTACATGAGGCCAAACAGTGTGTGAGAAGGCTCACTCTCACAGCACTAGATATTCTAAAACTAAAGATTTTGCCAATCTGATACATGAAAAGCCATGTCTTGTTTTGATTCGCCTTTCTTTAGTTACAAGGAAGTTGAGCATATTTTCTGTTTCTTTGCTACTTGTGTGTGTGTGTTTTAATGAATTTCTTATTCGTATTCTTGCCCATTTTTCTCTTGTGAAATCCATGTTTAGTTTTGCTTTATTGATTGTATGAGCTGCTTGCAAATGAAAGAAATTAATCCTTTTTCATTTGTGTGGCAGTTTTTTTTTAACCCCAACTTAACCAGTTTAAGTTATGGCTTTTACAAGTTTTTGTTTATCTGTTGTTTAAAACAATCAAGTGTATTCATGTATAATTTATATAAACAAAATGCACGTATTTTAAGTCTACAGTGTGATGAGCTGATAATCAAGTTCACCTGTAGAACTACCACTTCAGTCAAGACGTAGAATACTTCTGTCATTCCGAATTGTTTCTTCACGCTTTTTGCAGAAAATTCCACCATCCCTAGCCCTAAGAAAGAACTTATTTGCTTTTTGTTACTGCAGATAAGGTTGCCTTTCCTAGAACTTCTTGTGGCAATCGTAAAGTGTATACTCGTGACTAGGATTTTAATCAGCATAAAGCTTGATATTCATCCAAATTTTTCTATGTATCAGTAGTTTATGTCTTTTAATTGCTGAGTTGTATTCATTTAGGTGGCACAGTTTGCATATATAGTCACTTTTTGTATTAGTTTCCAAATACTGCTGTAACATTTAACATAGTCAGAATGGCTTGCAAAAAAGGAATTTATTCTGTCATAGTTCTGGATGCTAGAAGTTGGAATTCTTCAGCTTGCAACTGCGTATTTGCAATCTCTGCTGGCATTCTTCTCTCTGTCTCTGTCTCTGTGTCTCCTCTCTTTTTAAAAGACTAAGCCTGCCCTACTCAAGTGTGACTTCACCTTAACTAATTACATCTGCAACGATCCTGTTTCCAAATAAGGTCACATTCACAGGTACCAGGAGTAAGAACTTGAACATATCTTTTTGGGGACACAGTTTAACTCACAATAGTTCTCCTTTTGGTTCTGGAAATTCATGCCTTTCTCGTATGCCAAATGCATTGATCACATCCCAACATTCCCCAAAGTCTTAATCATGCCAGCATCAACTTACGTCCAAAATATCACTTATCATATAATATCATAT
Source organism: Balaenoptera musculus (assembly GCF_009873245.2). Taxonomy (NCBI): domain Eukaryota; kingdom Metazoa; phylum Chordata; class Mammalia; order Artiodactyla; family Balaenopteridae; genus Balaenoptera; species Balaenoptera musculus. The sequence continues at coordinate 77,269,964 of NC_045801.1, read as the reverse complement.
AATCATCTCAAAAAGTTTGGAATCCCTTTTTTGATATCTAAATCAGATATGGGTGAGACACTGGGCGTAATCTATCTCAGGCCCAAAATCCTCTCCATCCACAGACCTATGAAACTAGGAAACAAGTTATCGTGCTTCCCAATTACAATGGTGGGACAGGCATAGACTAGATATTCCCATTCCAGATGGGAGAAATTAGAAGGAAAAAGGCAGTCACATGTCGCAAGCACATCTGAAACCCAGCAGGGCAAACCCCATTAGATTTAAGGGCCTGGAATAATCCTCTGTGGTTTTACTGCTTTGCTCTCTGGGCCCTGCTGGGGCAGCAGCCCCCTCCTCATGGCCCCCCAGGGTGGAAGCCCTGCCCCCTCAGCCCACCAGGGCAGTGACTCCACCATCTTTGCCCTCAGAGTCATGCTTCCTTTATTTCATCCCATTTCTTCCCTTTTCATCTGCTGGAATGAAATTCTTGAAAACCTTGCTGGTCTTCAGTGGATGTCATGGGCGTTCACATCATTAGACACAAGAGTTCTCCACGGATCTCTTCCTGGATAACTCCGTCTCTATTCCTGGCTTCTGCTGAGATGGCTGAGTGGATCCTAAGTCACAGGCCCTTGGCTCTGTTTCCAGAACAGGATATCTGGATAGGTTGAGAATTTTCCAGATCATCAAGTGCTGGTTCCTTTTTGCTTAACAATTTCTTCTTCACTTTATCCCTTTCCTCTTGAACTTTTACCATCAGCAGCAAGGAGAAGCCAGGGCACACCTTCCACATTGTGACTGGAAATCTCAGGTAAACATGTAAATTCATCACCTATAAGTACTATTTCCTCCACTGAATAATAGAGCACAATTCAGTCAAGTTCTCTGTCACCTTATAACAAGAATTGCCTTTACTTGAGTTTCTAATAAGAGTGTTTCTCATTTTCATCATTTCCAATAATAAGTTTCTATCATGAATGGGTATTTAATTTTGCCAGCTGCTTTTTTTTTGGTATCTATTGAGGTGATCAGATACATGTTCTCTTATTCTGTTAATGTAATGCATTACACTGATTTTTAAATGTTAAAAAGCTTTGCATTCCTGAGATAAACCTGAAGGTTGTGGTTGACTTGATTTCCTAATATTTTTTGTTAAAATATTTTCATTTATGTTCATGAGGGTTATTTCTCTGTAGTTTTCTTTTTATGCCTTTGTCTGGTTTTAGTATCAGAGTAATGCTCATCTCACATGATGAGTTGGGAACTCTTCCAAAGGATTTGTGTAGGATTGGCATTATTTGTTTCTTAAAGGTTTGGTAGAAAATTCACCATCTGGGACTGTAGTTCTTTGTGAAAATGACTTAACTTTACATTTTAATTATTATTTTTTAAAAGATAAAGGGCTATTGAAATTTTCTAGTTATTTTGTGTATGTTATGGTAATTTGAATCTTTCGTCAAGCTATTTGTCCACTCCCTGCATCCTGTTTTTCTCCAGCCCATTTACTCACCCCTTCAACCCACTCTTTCAAATTGGGGCCTAATAGGGTATGAATATTAACAAGGTTTTTAGAATTTTATCTACTCACCTTCTTTCTCCCATAATGTTGCTGAGGAAGCTGTGTTAGGTGCCCTATAAATTCCTGAAATTGTGTCTCACTCTTCTCTTGGCTTCTGTTTTACAAAGATTATAGGACAAGGTTTTGTACCTTCTTTGTTTAATTTCTATTGATTTTTTTTTTGGCCAGTTATTTTTTTTAAATTAAAAAACAATTAGTTTTGCTAACTTTTCTGTGACCTGGGCCCACTTCACCAAAATCCTACCTTAAGAATTTTCTGATATTTCTTCCTTTTTGGTGTGTTGGCCTTCCTACCTCATATAGATTATAGGCTAATGGAGGACCAAGACATCATTCTGTGATTTCCATCTACCCCCCATGACACTGGACACCCAGTAGTGACTCAATGACTTGTTGGCTATCGATTGACTGAAGATATAAACTAAAAGATGAATCTCGGTTCATGATCTTTAGATTCTGCTCCAGTTTTTACAACACTTCCTCCCAAGGTTAAGGTTTTAATGATTTAAAGAGGTAAATGGTTTAAAGACATGTGGTTGGCTTCCCTGATGGCGCAGTGGTTAAGAATCCACCTGCCAATGCAGGGGACACGGGTTTGAGCCCTGGTCCGGGAAGATCCCACATGCCATGGAGCAACTAAGCCCGTGCGCCACAACTACTGAGCCCACGTGCCACAACTACTGAAGCCTGTGCACCTAGAGCCCGTGCTCCTCAACAAGAGAAGCCACCATAATGAGAAGCCCATGTACTGCAACGAAGAGAGACCCCCATTCACCGCAACTAGAGAAAGCCCATGCGCAGCAACGAAGACCCAACACAGCCAATAATAAATAAATAATTAAAAAAACAGAAAAACAAAAAAACAAAAAGAAACATGGTAAACAGACATCATATTTCATTATTTTCATTTTTATTTCTATTCCTACGCAGTTCATCCTTTTCCATCTTAGTTGTTGGAAAATGCAATTTCTTTCCCTATTGATTTGGTCCTTGTACATTTAGCAAGTATTGATTCTCCCCTGAACTCTTTTGCTGCATTTCTAAGAGAGCAAAAGCTGAAGAGCTTTATTTCATTTTATTCAAACAAGCACTAACATACTAGTTATTCTACATAAAACAGCTAGGATTTTCCCAGCTCTATAGTTTGTAATTGCAATGTAGCTGCTTCTGCTATTGTTAAAGATAGCCTATTCATCTCTTTCAATTTTTTAAAATGGTGTTTGTATTTACTAACTGATTGTCTACCAAGATGATTTGGTAGCCTAACATGGCTTTTTACTATGTGTTGGATAAATAAAGTAGAATTTCCTGTTTTAAAGTGGATTTTTAAAAATAGACATTCATTTAACATATATTTATTGTACCATATAAGTAAAATTTAAATCTATAATTTGATTGCTATTTGAAGGATCAAGATGGGAAATACACTTTAGTTCAAATATGGGAGAGAGAAAATCACAGCCTAAAGAGTAGAATGTTATTTAAGTCCATAGTTCTGAATTTTACTGCATCATATTCTTTCTTCTTTAATATAAGCTTGAGTGTGTTACCATAATTTCTCATTACTTCAGTTCTCTTATTGATCAACTCTTGATGTTCACTCCAAAGAAACCTGGCAAAATTAAATTAAAATTGTAGGAAGTAATATCATACCACTATCAATGTGTTACGATGTTTAGTTAATCTCAGTTATGTTCACCAGGAACCATACATTTTCCAGCACTGTTTTTATTTGTTGCTGGATGATACAAAATTTATTTAACATTTGTGGAACTCAGGCTAATTTATCTATTAATTAGGAATACTTAAAACAATAAGTGAAGAAATTGTACCAGATGACTTTTGAATTCCTAACTTATCTGATTCCAAATTTTATGTTTATATAAATTATTACATAATTTTTAGTTTTGGAAAAAAAACACCTAAACTCAAAAGATCTTAAAAGGTATAATTCTGAATGCACATATTGGTTTGGCCAAAAAGTTTGTTTGGGTTTTTCCATAAGATGTTACAGAAAAACCTGAATGAACTTTCGGGCCAACCCAATATTATATGTCAGAGCTAAGACTATTGGTGATATTTTGTTAAGATGCTGGGAACTTAAGAGAACTTATATAGTGACTCTCTTGTTGTCCAGGCATGATCAACTATGACAACTTTATTAAAGATCTTCTAGAAATATTCTCCCAGTTACACTGTAGGACATAGTCATTTTATTGAGTATTTATTTATTTATTTATTTTTAGAAAGAATATTCTTTTTTTTATAATTTTTATTTTTTTAAATTTTATTTTATTTTTAAATTTTATTTATTTTTGGCTGTGTTGGGTCTTCGTTGCTGCACGCGGGCTTTCTCTAGTTGCGGCGAGCGGGGGCTACTCTTCCTTGCAGTGCGTGGGCTTCTTGCAGTGGCTTCTCTTGTTGTGGAGCACGGGCTCTAGGCACGCAGGCTTCAGTAGTTGTGGCGCATGGGCTTAGTTTCTCCGCGTCATGTGGGCTCAAACCCGTGTCCCTTGCACTGGCAGGCGGATTCTTAGCCACTGCGCCATCAGGGAAGCCTAAACTCTCCCAGCTTTATGATGACCTGTTCTTCTGAGTCTTCTATTTTTATAAGTTGTTGTAATTCTCTGTGTTATTTGTGCTTCTTATAGGTGGTAAATGGAAAGTTTCCATAATCACCAGTGACTTGCCAAATGTTGGGACAAGCTCACAGATTTATATTATATTTTATGGACATCATAGAAGTTCAGCCCCCATATATCTTTATGGAACAGATGGAGCTCGATTTCATGGCCATGAAGACATATTTACTGTAAGTAATAAAACTGAGTAAAACGTGGTAATATGAGGGAAACAGCTAGTAGGTAGTTTGGAATGACTGCAATCTATGGAATTGAGTGCTTCCTTTTATAACAATGTGTCCTGTAGAAGATCAATCAAGAGTAATTCATGGCAGTTTTTGCTCAAGTGGATTAAAACACCAGTAAAACTGCAATACAATAAGAGACAACAGCTAGAGAGAAATACTGGATGACCAACATTTGCTGTTTGTATACTCATGGCTGTCAGGAGCAAGGGCTGTGCCTTTCCATCTGAAGCTCTAACAGATAAGCCTGAAAGTCAAGGTCAAAAAGGGGGAAATAAATGATCAAATAAAGGAAGGCAAAGAAGTTGTCATCACGTTATTAGGTCTTGGCTGGACACATTGAGATCAAGATCTAGGGAGAAACAGAGGTAGCAAAGTTGAAGCAGGGGGGACCCGGGTCACATTGTTAAACTAGAGACAGAAAGACTCACAATCAAAGGCAGGACTTGATGTGAGCCCAGCACCTTGCACTTCAGGTGCTTAACTGTGTCCGTGGAACCAACGACTGGAGGTACAGAGGGATTGACTAGAACCGGGTAGAGACAGAGAATAAAGTCACAATCAGAAAAAAGGGTCCTTAAGTATCTTTGATCTTCACAGAAACCCCTTCCATGTGGTCCTGGGTGTTTGATTTACTACAACCTGTGTACTCAGCCCACATACGTCACAGAAGAGGTTGAGCTATCCAGAATGAAACTAATAGTTTAATTTGAACTGTTCTTTCCATACTTTCTATATGAGTCAGTATTTGAATAAACTCTTTCTTGTGTCAATGGTCATTAACGAGTAAAAATAAAAAACGAAGATTTTGTTGTTATTTTACATGAGTAAGAAATAGTTTTAGAGGTGCTTGTACCAAAAGAGTCTGAGCTGTTTTTGTTGTTGTTTTACTATTTTATTGTTTCACATTTACTTTTAAATCAAATTATACCTTCACATGGTGTAGGGTTAATCATTAAATTTAAGGTGAATTCTGTAGTAAGATAGGAGCACCTATAACCCCCATTTCCTTTTCCTCTCCCACAGGAAACCATTTTCATAGTTTGATGCTTCTGTTTTTCTTAGCACTGCTACCTGCATTTCAGCTGTTTGTGTTGTCTTGGTCTCTCTTGCTTGACCCTGGGATTGCTACATTTATGTCTTGTTTGTAGAAGTGATGGCATCATTAACTTTAGTAATTTGTTGCTGATTTTGATCGTAGTGTTCATTTATTCTCATGAATTGTTTTATTGTAAGGGTTTTTAAGTCAGCTTTTGTTTTCCCCTTTCCTTTTCTTTTTCCTTACAGTTTCTTTGTATAGATCTTTTCTTTCCTTTTTTATTGTGGTAAAATCTACAAAACAAAACTTACCATTTTAAAATTAACAATCCAGTGGCATATAGTACATTCACAATATTGTTCAATTATCACCACTACCTAGTTCCGGAACACTTTAGTCACCCCAAAAGGAAACCTCATTATGCCGTCCCTCCCAATTCCCTTTTCCCCAATCCCTAGCAACCTCTAATCTGCTCTTTGTCTTTAAGGATTTGCCAATTCTGGATATTTTATATAAATGGAATCATATAAAATGTGGCCTTTTGTGTCTAGCTTCTTTCACTTAGCATGTTTTCACGGTTCGTCCATGTTGTAGCATGTGTCAATACTTCATTCCTTTTTATGGTTGAATAATATTTCATTGTATGGAAATACCACATTTTGTTTTTCCATTCATCTATTGATGGATATTTGTTTTTTTCCTACCCTTTGGCTATTGTGAATAACGCTGACATGAACATTTGTGTGCAAGTAATATTTTTTGAATCACTTATTTTTGGGGTTTTTTTTTGAGTATATATCTTGGAGTGATATTTCTGGGGTCTTATGGTAATTCTATGTTTAACTTTTTGAGGAACCACCAAACTCTTTTCCACAGTGACTGTACCATTTTACATTTCCACTGGCAATGTATGAGGATTCCAGTTTCTCCACATCTTCACCAACACTTGTCAATTTTCGAAAAAAATTCTAGCCAAACCTCATTGGTATGAAGTGGGGTCTCATTGTCATTTTGATTTACATTTCCCTAATGATTAATGATATTGAGTATCTTTTTATGTGCTTGTTGGCCATTGGTGTATCTTCTTTGGACATATATTTATTCAAATCCTTGGCCCATTTTAATTAATTAATTTATTTCTTTTTTTTTTAACATATTGATTGTAGTATAGTTGCTTTACAATGGTGCGTTAGTTTCTGCTTTATAACAAAGTGAATCAGCTATACATACACATATATCCCCATATCCCCTCCCTCTTGCGTCTCCCTCCCACCCTCCCTATCCCGCACCAAGCTGATCTCCCTGTCTTGGCCCATTTTTAAATTGGTTTTTTTTTCTTTTTGTTGTTGAGTTGTAAGAGTTCTTTATATATTCTGAATACTAGACCCTTATCAGAAATATGATTTTCTCCCATTCTGTGGGTTTTTTCATTCATTTGATAGTATCTTTGGATGCACGAGAATTTTTAATTTTGATGATGTCCAATTTATCTATTTTTTTTATTCCTTGTGTTTTTGGTGTCATATCTAAGAAACCATTGCTGAATCCAAGGTCATGAAGACTTACCACTTTGTTTTCTTCTATGTTAGTTCTTTGATCTATTTTGAGTTACAGTTTATATATGGTATGAAGTAGAAGTCCAGTTCCATTCTTTTACAGGGACATGCTTAGTTGTCCTCTCTTTGTTTGTTGAAGAGACTATTCTTACTCCTATGAATAATCCTATGCCTTTGTCAAAAATCAACTGGCCGTAGATGCATAGGGTTTATTTTTCAATTCTATTCCATTGATCTATGTATATATCTTTATGCCCATACCCCACAGTTTTCAATACCATAGCTTTGTAGTAAGTTTTGAAATCAGAAATTTTGAGTCCTCCAACCTTGTTTTTATTTTTTTCAAGATTGCTTTGGCTATTTCTGGCCCTTTGCAATTCCATATGAATTTTAGGATCAGGTTTTCCATTTCTGCAAAACAGGCCATTGAGATTTTGATTATACACTGAATCTGTAGATCACTTTGGTAGTATTGATATGTTTTCAATATTAAGCCTTCCAATCCATGAACATGATATCTTTATATTTATTTACTTTCTTTTGGTGATATTTTGCAGTTTTTCTTGTGTAAATCTTGCACCTCCTTGGTTAAGTTTATTCCTAAGAATTTTATACTTTTTGATGCTATTGTAAATAGAATTGTTGTCTTAATTTCTTTTTCATATTGCTCATTACTAGTTATAGAAATGCAACAGATTTTTGTGTGTTGTGTTTTGTGTGTTGTGAGTGTTGTGTAACTTTGCTGAATTCATTTTTTAGCTCTAATAGTTTTTTTTGTGTGTGTGGAATCTTTAGGATTTTCTATATATCAGATCATATAGTCTGTGAATAGAGATCGTTTTATTTATTCCTTTCCAATTTGGATGTTTTAAAATTTCTTTCTCTTGCCTAATTGCTATACCTACAACTTCCAGTACAATGTTGACCAGAAGTCATGAAAACTGGCATCCTTATCCTGTTCCTGATTTAGGAGGAAACTTTCAGTCTTTTATCATTAAGTATGATATTACTTGCTGGTTTTTCACAGATGCCCTTTATTATGTTCAGGAAGTTCCCTTCTATTTCTAGTTTGTTGAGTGTTTTTATCATGAAAATGTGTTGGATTTTGTCAAATGCTTTTTTTTTGCATCAATTGAGATGAGTTTTTTTTTCCTCTTCATTCTACTTATGTGGTGTATTACATTGATACTTGTATGTTGAACCACTCTCCATTCCTGGGATAAATCCCAGTTGGTCAGGATGTATAATCCCATTGGTCAGAGTGTATAATCATTTTATTATGCTTCTGGATACAGTTTGCTAGTATTTGTTGAAGATTTTTGCCTCTATATATTTTTCTTTTTTTTTTATATTAGTGCATTTTTATTTTTTTATTTTTTTAAACTTTTTTATTGGAGTATAATTGGTTTACAATGGTGTGTTAGTTTCTGCTTTATAACAAAGTGAATCAGTTATACATATACATATATCCCCATATCTCTTGCCTCTTGCATCTCCTTCCCTCCCATCCTCCCTATCCCACCCTTCTAGCTGGTCACAAAGCACCGAGCTGATCTCCCTGTGCTATGTGACTGCTTCCCACTAGCTATCTATTTTACATTTGGTAGTGTATATATGTCCATATATACACTACCACTCTCTCTCTCACTTTGTCCCAGCTTACCCTACCCCCTCCCTGTGTCCTCAAGTCCATTCTCTAGTAGGTCTGCATCTTTATTCCCATCTTGCCCCTAGGTTGTTCATGACCTTTTTTTTTTTTTTTTTTTAGATTCCATATATATGTGTTAGCATACGGTATTTGTTTTTCTCTTTCTGACTTACTTCACTCTGTACGACAGACTCTAGGTCCATCCACCTCACTACAAATAACTCAATTTCATTTCTTTTTATGGCTGAGTAATATTCCATTGTATATATGTGCCACATCTTCTTTATCCATTCATCTGTCGATGGACACTTAGGTTGCTTCCATGTCCTGGTTATTGTAAATAGAGCTTCAATGAACATTGTGGTACATGACTCTTTTTGAATGATGGTTTTCTCAGGGTATATGCCCAGTAGTGGGATTGCTGGGTCGTATGGTAGTTCAATTTTTAGTTTTTTGAGGAACCTCCATACTGTTCTCCATAGTGGCTGTATCAATTTACATTCCCACCAAGAGTGTAAGAGGGTTCCCTTTTCTCCACACCCTCTCCAGCATTTATTGTTTGTAGGTTTTTTGATGATGGCCATTCTGACAGGCGTGAGGTAATACCTCATTGTAGTTTTGATTTCCATTTCTCTAATGATTAGTGATGTTGAACATCCTTTCATGTGTTTGTTGGCAATCTGTGTATCTTCTTTGGAGAAATGTCTATTTAGGTCTTCGGCCCTTTTTTGGATTGGGTTGTTTGTGTTTTTGATATTGAGCTGCATGAGCTGCTTGTAAATTTTGGAGATTAATCCTTTGTCAGTTGCTTCGTTTGCAAATATTTTCTCCCATTCTGAGGGTTGTCTTTTCGTCTTGTTTATGGTTTTCTTTGCTGTGCAAAAGCTTTTAAGTTTCATTATTGCCTCTATACTTACAAGTGGTTTTGTCTCTAGTTTTGCTTCATTTGCAAATATTTCCTCCCATTCTGAGGGTTGTCTTTTCATCTTGTTTATGGTTTCCTTTGCTGTGCAAAAGCTTTTAAGTTTCATTATTGCCTCTATATTTATAAGTGGTTTTGTCTCTAGTTTTCTTGTCATGTCTTTGTCTGGCTTTGGTATCAGAGTAATGCTGACCTTGTAGAATGTGTTAAGAAGTGTTCCCATCTCCTCTGTTTTTTGGAAGATTTTGAGATGAGTTGGTATTAATTCTTCTTTAAGTATCTGGTAGAATTCACCAGTGAAGCCAACTGTCCTAGATTTTTCTTTGTTGGGAACTGTTTGATTACTGCTTCAGTAACTTGTTACAGGCCTCTTCAGACTTTCTTTTTTTGTTGTTTTGTTCGAGTACATTTTGATAGTTTGTGTGATTCTAAAGATTTGTTCATTTCATCTAGGTTATCTAATTTGCTGGCATAAATTGTCCATGATGTTCCTTTATAATACTTTTTATTTCTGTAAGGTTAGTAGTAATGTCCCTATTTTCATTTATAATTTTAGTAATTTGAGTTTTCTTTTTTTTTTGCTTAGGCTAGCTAAATGTTTGTCAATTTTGTTGTTTGTTCTTTTCAAAGAATCAGCTTTTGGTTTCGTTGATTCTACTGTTTTTCTATTCTCTATTTTATCTCCATTCTAATTTATTATTTCCTTTCTTCTGCTAGCTTTGCATTTAGTTCACTCCTCTTTTTTCTAGTTCCTTAAGTTGTAAAGTTAGGTTATTTATTTGAGAACCTCCGTTTTCTTCCTCCTCTTCCTCCTCTTCCCACTTTCCTCCTACTCTCACCCTCTTCTTCTTCATTCTCTTCCTCCCTTCTCCTTAGAGTCTCTGGATTTATTGGATCAAAATCTCCAAAGAAGTTTTCTCTCACAGCAAGCTTGCCAGTCTAGTTGATGGACATTCACCTGAAATGGTTTCCTCCTTTTAAGTACATTCATATTTTATGGGTTTACAGCTAAAATTTCCCTGTGACCTCTGCTTCAGCATATCCACTATGTTTTTGTATGTTTTTTCAATCATCTCAAGGTATTTTTAAATTTCCCTTGCAATTTCTTTGACTCATCCGTTGCTTAAGAGTATGTAGGTTAATTTATACGTATTTGTGGATTTTCCAGTTTTCTTTCTTGTATTTATTTCTAGTTTCATTTCATTGTAGTTAGAAAAGATACTCTGTATGATTTCAGTCTTACTCAATTTTCAAAACCTCTTTTTTGACATAACATATAGTCTATCCTGGAGAATGTTCTATGTGCTCTTGAGAAAACTATGTATTCTTGCTGTTGTTGAGTGGAGCTTTCTATAAATGTCTGTTAGATCTAGTTGGTGTATAATGTTTTTCAAGTCCTCTATTTCCTTATTGATCTTCTGTTTAGTTGTTCTTTCCATTATTCAAAGTGGGGTATTAAAGTCTCCAACAATTATTGTAGACTATTTCTCCATTCAGTTCTGTCCATTTTTGCTTCATATATTTTGACACTCTGTCATTAGGTGTATAAATTTTTATAATTCTAAGATCTTGTTGATAGATTGATTACTTTATCAAAATATAATGTCCTAATATAAGGTTTTAAAAAAATGGATTTTGTGAAATTACATTGAAAGAAGTTCTCTTGGTTCCTTTATAGATCACAGTTGGAGACATTGGTACACTCTTTAAGGTTCATATTGGTCATACGAACTCCGGAGTCTCCCCTTCCTGGCACTGTAAAGAGGTAAATACATATCAATACTTCCATCCTTTGCAAGATCCTCATAAATTCTGCTTAAGAATCAAACCTCAAGGGGGCATTTCACACCTATTGCGAGTGGATGGAGTCAAACCTGGACTTTTTAGTCAGTGTATTCCTCAAGGCAGCAGCATCATGTGCCCTTATTAATAATTGTAATCCCTAATTAATTGAGGGAAGCACCTCAACCAAACAATCCTTTTGCCTCTTTGCAAAGAAAAGAAAATACTTGGGAATCTGGATAAACTCACATTGCTTCTTGATATGGTTGCCATAATGATGAAAACGTGACTAGGAGGTTGTTACCTGCTTCAGAAGGGCTGTAAAATAGCCCATTCTTGTTGGTGAAATAATTATCTACTAGACTTGAATGCCAGCCCTCAAATTTAGTCCACTCATGCTAAATGAGATAATGCCCCCTGAGTACTTTTTAGGAGCAAAAAGAGGCTTAAATTTTCTACATTGTTCAGAATTTAAAATTTTACTTATTACTGTGATTGCCAATATTGCATGTCTTTAACACTGGATATCATGCAGCTTGTAATCCATTTTTGTGTATGGTGTATTTCCCTCTTTTGTCATTTCAGAATAAATAATCTTTAAACAAGTTCTCAAAATGCAAAGAACACCTAGTCAAACCCCTGATATTCTTGGCAAACTTGTTCTACAGTTTTATAATACATGAGAAAATTAATGAAAAATTCATGGAAGATGAGTAATCCCTTAAAAACATATTTTTTCTTTCATTAGCAGAAATATACAGTTGTTAATAATGCCATCTTCTTTACATTAAAGTCACAAAAGAACCTGAAGCAGAATGAATCAATGAAACTCACTTTATGAAAATACAGAATGTAGATGTTAGATTTCAAAATTACTACCTGGCTTCTATATGAAATAATTTTCTCTTTTATGCTATTGAGATATAGAGCTTTTGAAGTATAGTATTGAAACTGATATGTAAGTGATCATATATGATAATAATATCTTTTACTTTTTCTCTCCTGGTAAGCTAAACTAATTTATGAAAATTAACACTCATCTCATTTGATAAGTAACCAAGAAGCAATATTATATTCATTATGAAGCTGGGATGCTGAGACAGTGGTTAAGTGATCTGAAGAAATTATATAATATTGCAGAGGAAAGACAAAAAAATCAGGCTGAAAATTCTTGGTGTCTTTCTCTCTATGGCGAGTACTCTGTCATTGCAAGGCCACGTGTTTGCCTGAGGTTTACCTCACCTGTCCTTCAGGACCAGTGAAGAGGAGATATTCTTGATCCAAAGTCTTATTCTGAGTATATAACGCCCATATATAATCTACCCATTTGGCAAAATTAAGATGCTAGATAATGAGTTTAGAATTTTCTGTTGAATTTTTATAATACAGTTTGGAAGTTTGAAATTTAAAATTTTAAGTAAGCCAACTTGTGCCTATAAGTTGAAGGGATTTGAATTAAAACACTGAGTCTATTATAGCAATAATGATACAACATTTCCACAGTCCATAAAATAATCACATTACTTTTATGAACTTAATCTTGATTCTTTAAGTTTAGCTAAGGAAGATTACAAAATAAAACATTTTGAATGGTGATTTTTTTGTATTTCTCAAATGATCTGCCTTGGACTGTAATCTAAAAACCAAATCAAATAGTGGTGGCAGCAGTGTCAACCTTGCAAACCAACGGTAATTCTGTGCAGCTCTCAGGGAGCCTTTCTAAAGTGTGATTGCTCCAGAATCACACTTGATGTGAATTTATGAAGGCAAATTTCTGGGCCTTACCAAGACCCACAGAGATAGTAAGTTTAAGGATTGAAAATCTACCTTTATAACAACGTGATTTTCTAAACACATTAAAGTTGAAAATCTCTGATTTAAGGCATTTTAAAGACAGTAAGATTAATTTAACAGATAAAACAACACCTCACAGAAGTTTTTAAAAGAATGATAGTACCCTTCTCATGAAAGGCTAGATTTTAGAATCAGAAAACATATTTCTACTTTTCGATGATTTTTGGCATTCATCTGAACCTATCAGAATTTATTAACATCTTTAAGCCCAGGATGAATGGATTAGATATAATATGGTATAATAGGTACCCAAATAAATAATTATAGCTTGAATTTCATTAATTGCTAAGGACCCAAGGAGGGAACTATATTAATTTGAATCTGTAGTGCATGGAATCTAAGCTCATGCTAGTATTCTAGAAAATCACTTTAAAGTAAAAAGAAATTCATTACTAAGAGGTTGGAACAGGGAAGTAATAGATTTTTAAAAATTGTAAATATCTCTTTCTAGATAGGAAAATATTGATGACACTTAGAAAATTTGGGAGGAAATTGGCATGTGTAGCATTTCAATATGGAGAAATTAGAAATAGAAAAATTTCAAAATAGAGAAAAGAAATGCCATTGTACTTGAGATGGCATTAAAAGAAGAAATTAACACTTTTCTTGTCAAGTATTCAACGACTTCTACTAAAAAAAAGGGAAAAGGCCTTAAGTGTCAGGCTTGGACAAAAATTTTTATTTGACTCTTTGATAAAGTATTCTTACATTTTTTATAAGTAATATTGTTGCTGTTATAGACACAGTTGTGGGACATGAATGCTGGAAGACAGTTTTATATACCTGTTCAACGATTGTTGGCACGCGATCAAGAGGACAGGGAAGTCTGTTGAGAATTTCCTGTTTTAAACAAAGGGCAGTCCATCCTTCCAGGTAGGGAAGGTCCACTCCAGGCAGCACAAGTAAAACTTGTTTGCCTAAATGCTGAAGGACAGAGAAGTTCAATACGTGTTGAGTAAATGAATAATTGAATGAATGAATGATTAAGGAACTGCTTATTCCTCGCCAATTGCCTCTGCTGGTGTGACAGCTGCATCTAAATATTTTTTAGTTGTTTCATGTAGTGGCATTCAGGAATATGTTCTTGTCAACAGTTAACCCTGTAGGAATGTCAGCTGAAATGCCTCCTAATCAAAAAAAGAAAATTAGGGCTTCCCTGGTGGCGTAGTGGTTGAGAATCTGCCTGCCAATGCAGGGGACACAGGTTCGAGCCCTGGTCTGGGAAGATCCCACATGCTCCGGAGCAACTAGGCCTGTGAGCCACAACTACTGAGCCTGCGCATCTGGAGCCTGTGCTCTGCAACAAGAGAGGCCACGATAATGAGAGGCCCGCGCACCGCGATGAAGAGTGGCCCCCACTTGCTGCAACTAGAGAAAGCGCTCGCACAGAAACGAAGAGCCAACACAGCCATAAATAAAAAATAAATAAATAAATAAATAAATAAATAAACCCAAAGTTTAAAAAAAAAAAAAGAAAATTAATTCTTAGAAGGTCATGAGAAAATTGAATGCCCAATGAAATTATTCCTGGGTTAAAAAATGCAAAATCAGTGTATGCTTTCCTTATCAGGCTCAACCTCATTTTTGAAAATTTATCTATTTGATTAGGAAATGAAAACAGAACTGCTCAATGACTTCCTAAGCTTTTGGCCAAAAGCAGAGGTGTGTTTAAGACTCGTGTAAATGTGGCTGAGGAATAGGCTGTGCTCAGAGTCAGTCGCTGCTCGTGGCCACGAGAATTCAGGGCGACTCTGTCCAGAAGAGCTGCTTGCTCTTGTGTCTGCTGGCTTCTGCTTTGGAAGAGAATAGGAGAAGGATATATGAGAATTATTATATGGGCAATTGATAAAAACAGATTTTTCTCCAGTTCACAACATTTTCCATTAAAAATGTGATATCTTAGTTTCCTAAAGAAATAAATACTATGTAAAGATTAAGAAAAGCTCCATAATGTCATAGAATCTAATATTAGGTTTAGATTTATAATAACTTGTATAACTTAATAGGGACCATGAGCTGCTAAAACATTTGCAGAGACTGATGATTCCTTTGTGGTTTTTAAATAAGGTGTAATCAACTCTTTGTTAAGTTTCTGAAGTTACATTTTTAACTTCTGAAAAGACATGAATAGTTCCATTTGCTGAAAAGTGAAGTCTTGTGTGAGCACTGTTCTCGTCATTCATAAGCATTTCCCTCAACATTTATGAGTATTTTTCTCAACACTCTTCCTCCTCAGCCCACACATTCACCTGGTAGGAGGCGTTCGCCAGGTGCCCTGTTCTACTTACTGTTAGTAATAGATGCAGAGGTCACTTTTGCTTCTTCATCTCTCATTTTTAAAAGAAAAAAATTTATTTTATATTGGAGTATAGTTGATTAACAATGTTGTGTTAGTTTCAGGTGTACAGCAAAGTGATTCAGTTATACATATACGTGTATCTATTCTTTTTCAAATTCTTTTCCCATTTGGGTTATTACAGAATATTGAGCAGAGTTCCCTGTGCTATACAGTAGGTCCTGTGTGTGTGTGTGTGTGTGTGTGTGTGTGTGTGTGTGTATATATATATATATATATATATATATATATATATATATATATATATATATAAAATTTTTTTTTTAATTGTGGTAACAAATACATAACATAAAATTTACTGTCTTAAACATTTTGAAGTGTACCTTTCATTTAAGTATATTCACATTGTTGTGCAGCAGATCTCCCAAAGCTGAAATTCTGTTTCTTCTTGTGTGAGCTTTGACACAGTGTGTCTTTCAAGGAGTTGGTCCACTTCATCTAGGTTATCAAATTTGTGGACATAGAGTTTTTCATGGTATTCTTTTATTATCATTTAAATTTTCCTTGGGATCTGTAGTGGTTCTCCTTGTTTCATTTCTGATGTTAGTAATTTGTGTTCTCTCTCTTTTTTTCTTAGTTAGCCTGGCTAGAGGCTTATCAATTTTATTGATCTTTCTTTGGTTTCATTGATTTTTTTCTATTGATTTCCTGTTTTCAATTTTATTTCTGCTCTAAGTCTTATTTCTTTTCTTCTTGCTTACTGTGGATTTAATTTGTTCTTCTTTTTCTAGTTTCCTAAGGTAGAAACTTAGATGATTGATTTTAGATCTTTTTTATTTTCTAATGTTATGTATTCAGTGCTATAACTTTCTCTAAACATTGTTTTTTCTGCATCCCACACATTTTGCTAGTTGTATTTTCATTTTCATTTAGTTTGAAACATTTAAAAATTTCTCTTGAGATTTCTTCTTTGACCCATGTGTTATTTAGAAGTGTGTTATTTTATCTCCATACATTATGAGATTTTCCAGTTATCTTTCTGTTATTGATTTCTAGTTTAACTCTACTGTGGTCTGAGAGCCAACAATGTATGATTTCTGTTCTTCTAAATTTGTTGAGGTATGTTTTATGGTCCAGACTGTGTCTATCTTGGTGAATATCCCCTGTGAGCGTGGGAAGAACGTGCATTCTGCTGTTGCTGGATGAAGTAAGCTATTGATGTGTATTATAAACTGTTGATCAGTAGTGTTACTGAGTTTACCTATGTCCTTATTGATTTTCTGCCTACAGGATCTGTCCATTTCTGAGAGGGGTGTTGAAGCCTTCAGTATGATAGTGGATTCATGTATTTCTCCCTGCAGTTCTATCAGTTTTGCCTCATGTAGTTTGATGCTCTGTTAGGCACATACACATTAAGGATTATCATGTCTTCTTGGAGAACTGACCCTTTCTTTATCATGTAATGCCCTCTTTATTCCTGATAACGTTTCCTGTTTGACATCTGCTCTGTCTGAAATTAGTATAACTGCTTCTGCTTTCTTTAGATTAGTGTTAGCAGGGTATATTTTTCTCCATCAATTTACTTTTTAAAAATTTTTAAACATTTAAAAAAATATTTATTTTGGCTGTGCCAGGTCTTAGTTGCAGTACGCGGGATCTTAGTTGCGATATGCGGACTTCTTAGTTGCGACATGCGGATTTCTTAGTTGCGACATGCGGACTTCTTAGTTGCGACATGCAGACTTCTTAGTTGCAGCATGCAAACTCTTAGTTGCAGCATGCATGCAGGATCTAGTTCCTTGACCAGGGATGGAACCTGGGCCCCCTGCATTGGGAGCTTGGAGTCTTACCCACTGGACCACCAGGGAAGTCCCTCCATCAATTTACTTTTAATCTATGTGTGTATTTATTTTTAAACTGGGTTTCTTATAGACAACATATATATGGGTCTTATTTTTTGATCTACTCTGACAATCTCTGTCTTTTAATTGGTTCTTTTAGACCATTGATGTTCAAAGTGATAATTGATATAATTGGATTAGTATCTACTGTATTTGCTACTGTTTTCTTTTTGTTGCTCTGATTCTTTATTCCTATTTTTATCTTTTACTCTTTTTCTGTCTTCCGTGGCTTCAAGTGAGCATTCAATTGAGAAAATCATTCTATTTCTCTCCTTTTTTAGCATATCACTTATACTTTTTTCTTTAACTTTACTTAGTGGTTGCCCTAGAGTTTGCCAATATACACTTACAACTGATCCAAGCCCACTTTCAAATTACACTAAATGTCTTCATGAGTAATGTGAATACCTTATAACAAAATAATCTATTCTTTTCCTCTTATCCCTTGTATCATTGCTATAATTCATTTCTCTTATATATAAACAAATGTTATGTATACATACATGTAGATAATTGTGGTATTATTCCCCAATTCTCCTGCTACTGTTTACTTTTCAGAGCCTTCATGTAGCTGCTCCACGCATTCTGTCAAGATTTTACGGCTGTATTTGGTGAGCGAGGCTGAGGGGAGTGTGTTACCCTATCTTACCCGGACCCGGAGCTTTTGATTAGACATGTGTAAATTTTCTGTCACATGAGTAATGCTTGGCATGTAAAGCTTAATTTTCTTTTGGTGTCAGTGACAGTATATGAAGTGCACGTGGCAACAGGTGAGCTTTGGAATGCTGGAACAGTAGCAAATGGCTACATTTCTATCTGTGGGGAAAAAGGAGATACAGGATCCAGACAACTATTTCAATCAAAGAGCTCCTTCAATTTTTTTTTTTTTAAGTTGTGGCACACGGGCTTAGCTGCTCTGTGGCATGTGGGATCTTCCTGGACCAGGGCTCAAACCTATGTCTCCTGCATTGGCAGGCGGATTCTTAACCACTGCGCTAACAGGGAAGTACCCCTTCAATTTTTTAAGAGGACAAGTAAGTGACCAAAAAGTCCTTTGTCTGATTTTTAAAAATTTGTAGTAAAAAAATAAAATAAAATTTGCTGTCTTAGCTACAGTTCATCATTGAACAACCCAGGGGTTAGGGGCGCTGACCCTCCACACAGTCAAAAATCCACGTATATCTTACAGTCGGCCCTCCTTATCCAGGGTTCCACATCCAAAGATTTAACCAACTGTGGGTTGTGTAGTACTGTAGTATTTAGTATTGAAAAAGATCTATGCATAAGTGCAACCATGCAGTTCAAGCCCATGTTGTTCAAGGGTCAACTGTATTTCTAAGTGCACAGTTCAGTAGTGCTAAGGATATTTACCTTGCTGTGCAACAGACCTCCAGAAATTTTTCATCTTGCAAAACTGAAGCTCTGCACTCATCGAATAACAGCTCCTCGTTCCCCTTTCCCCCATCCCTTAGTAACAACGATTCTACTTGCTGTCTCTCTGAATTTGAATATATAATCAGAATCATACAATGATTGTCTTTTTGTGAACTAGCTTATTTCACTTGGCGTAATGTCCTCAAGGTTCATTCATGTTGTAGAATCTAACAAGATTTCCTTCCTTTATAAGTCTGAATAATATTCCATTGTATGTATACACCACATTTTCTTTATTCATTCATCCATTGATGGACATTTTGGTTATTTCAAACTTTTTTGTTTTTTTACTTTTTAATTTTTTTTGGCCACACCAGCACGTCTTGCAGGATCTTAGTACCCTGCCCAGGGATCGAACCCGGACCCCCAGCAGTGGAAGCGTAGAGTCCTAACCACTGGACTGCCAGGGAAGTCCCTCAAACTTTTGACTATTGTGAGTAATGCAGTAGGTGTCCTCTGCATACCATTGAATTGGTATCCTCAGTTCAATTCTTTTGCATATATACTTAGCAGCAGGAATGCTGGATCATATGGAAGTTCTATTTTTAATTTTTTTAAGGAAACAGTATACCGTTTTCCATAGCGATTGCACTATTTTACAATCCCACCAACAATGCACAAGGGTTCAAGTTTCTTCACATCCTTGGCAACACTTGTTATTTTCTGTTTTTTGACAGTAACCATCCTAATGGGTGTGAGGTGATATCTCATTGTAGTTTTGATTTGCATTTCTCTAATGTTAAATTAGGTTGACATCGTTTCATATGCTTGTTGGTCATTTGTATATCATCTTTGTAGAAATGTTTATTCAAGTCTTTTGCTATTTTAAAATCAAGTTATTTATTTGTTGTTGAGTTGAAGGAGTTCTTTGTATATTCTGGATATTAATCTCTTGTTACATATATGATTTGCAAATATTTTCTCCAACTCATATAGCTTTGTGTTGCTATTTATTATCCTTTTTATTTTTTTTCAACTTGAAGGACTCCCTATGGCATTTCTTGTAAGGCAGTCTACTGGAAATGAACTCCCTCAGCTTTTGTTTTATCTGGGAAAGTCTTAATTTCACCTTCATTTTTGAAGCACAGTTTCATCTGATATAGAATTCTTAGTTGACAGGTTTTTCTTCCAGCAGTTTGAATATATTATCCCATTGCCTTCTAGCCTGCATGATTTCTGCTCAGGAATCCACTCATAAACTTACAGAAGCTCACTGGCAGATGATGAGTCACTTTTCTCTTGCTGCTTTCAAGATTCTCTCTTTGTCTTTGACTTTTGACAATTTGATTATAATGTGTCTTGGTTTGGGTCTCTTTAGGTTTATCTTAGTTCAGGTTCATTGATCTTGAATTTGTATGTCCATAAAAGCTCCTTGCCCCTTTCTCTCTCTCTCTTCTCCTTCTGTGACTCCTACAATGCATATACTATTCCGTTTGAGGGTATTCCAAAAGTCCCTTAGGTTCTCTTTACTTTTCTTCATTTTGTTTCTTTTTCTTCCCATTTTGATGGAGTCCCCTCTTCATTATGCATTGGACTGGGTGCTGCAGCTTCTTATCTGGTGTTCAGAATTTTCACAGAAGTATTCTAGTCCATACACTGTGCTTAAAATGGTGTCTCCATGAGGAATGAGGGCTTGCTTCTCCTTAGTCCACCATCTTGCTGAAGTCATTCCCAATTGTCTGATTTTTACACCTACTTTTATATTGTTAAATGAGGATTACTATATACAGTTGACCCTGAGCAACAGAGGAGGTTAGGGACACTGACCCCCACGCAGTTGAAAATCTGCATATAACTTTACAGTTGACCCTCCACATCCGTGGTTCTGCATCTGAGGATCCAACCAACTGTGCTGATTGTGTAGTGCTGTAGTGCATGTTTATTGAAAAAAATTCATGTATAAGTGGACCCGTGAAGTCTAAACCTGTGTTGTTCATGGGTTGACCGTATAACAACTTTCATTGTCAAATTTAGAAACTGAATATGTTATTTTTTTTTACTATTACTAATATTAATATGTAAGTAATATTTAATTTTTTTTAACTCAGTAAATTATAGAGGGCCCATTGTATTTTAGTTATCTCAGCTTTCTGTGATAATCCAAATAATTTTAAGTATATCAGCATATTTTCATTACGTTTCCTCTTTTTTTCTTAGCATTCTCTACATCAATCATCATAAATATTGTAACTCATGATTTTCTTTGCTAGTATTTTCTATTATTGCATAGGATGTCCTCCTTTTCTAGCAGATCTCTTTCATGATAAAGAGATGGCAGTGTTATCCATTAACCTTTATCAGGCATTGACTGTATTCTTTGTAAATAAATGCTAATGGATTTATCTGTTATTTATATTTTTTATAGTCCACTTATGCAGAGGCAGAGTGATTGCAAAGGAAGGTAGTATGATTACATATCAGAGGAACTGAGCTCTAATACTGGTTCTGTGCCTCACTGTTCTTTATCTGTAGAGTGGATATGTTTTTTTCTCACTGAGTGACTTTTAAGGATAAAATATCGCTATGTGTGAAAATATTTCAAAACATATAAGAAACTGAAATGCAAAGCTTATTTTTTGTTTTTGAATTATTTTTCAACCGCTATGCTCCATCATGTATTTTCTTGCATTTTAACCTGTATCATTATCGTAGGTTTTATCAAAAGAACTCTGGCTCCTCACTTTTACCCATATTCTGAATACACAAACCATTGGAGCACAAACATGAACAGTTTTGATCGTAGCAGTGCATGGGGACATTGTTCCAGATAAATGTTATAAATTTTCAATAATTTTTGCATCAGTATTCTAAAATTACTTTAGAAACATTATTTTTGCAAATGATCCATAAACATTGCTAAAAAATTCCATTCAGGACAGATAAGAGTTTGTTGAATTCAAATGAGTGGAAACATTTAGTATATAATTACTACATTTATGTTATCATTATTTGAAAACATTTGTAGAGAGTCCTCAAATTTATGCTTTTATAATGAAAAACAGGCAAGAAGGAAGAATTAGAAAACTTGTTATTATGTTCTATAAATTAATATTATTGTTTTACCTTTACTTTCTTAATTTAGACAGATTTGTGTATTTACTGAATGAACCTAATCCCTTTCACAGTGAATTTTTGCTGTATCTTAATTTATACTCATTAGAAATCAGACTCATAGTCTGAATCTAACTATACTTTTTTGATTTGTTACAGATTGACACCTTCTCCCTAGAAGCCATGCACCTTGAGAATTTGTACAAGATTGTCATAGGCCACGATGGACTTGGACCAGGTAAGAGTCTTCCATAGGTAGATATTCAAGGTCTGATTCTGCTCTGTTCATGTGAAGCCCTGTACAAACCTAGAAAATAATTGTGGAAAACTCGTAACGAACTGATCTCTAAGTATTGACTATCTGAAATTAAAATATTGTCCCAAATATTCTTTAGATTTTAAGTGGATGTATTGTTTTTCAAAATTATATAGGCTTTTTCAAGTGGATGCTCTGCCTAGAAAGCTAGAAGGAATGATGTGTAAGAACTGGGGGAATTGGGGATTTATACGCTGTGGCACGTGGCAGTGTTCCAGAACGCTGCTGGTGGACATAGCGGCAGTGTCCTCCGACGGTGACAGTCCATTAAGTGCTAATGATGGTGCCAGCAGTGGCACCTTCCGGAGACTGTCCTGGCAGCCTTGCTGTGTTTTCTGCTGCCATTTTGTTCATGCTTCTATCTCAGTTTTCCCATCATTTTTGTGAGATGACCAGTATTTTCATTTTCTGCTACTGTGTAAGATTGCCATAAGATAAACAAAATCCTTTAACAAAAGTGCATATACCACAAAAAGGATAAAAAAAAACCCAAAAATATGAAACAAGACAATAAACTCTTTTACTTAAAAGTGTCAACATATACCTTTCAAAATGTTAAGAACAAAGTTCTCATACCAATATATAGTGGACACGTGTTTAAATAATGAGGGAATTAGCCAGTTGACAAAGCTGGTTCAAAGGAAGTTACACAAAACTGAAAAATATATACTTATAATCAGTGAAAACAAAAAGAATGATAAATAAGATTGATAAATTAAATTAAAGATATGGCTAATGTCCTAAGATAATAAAAACATAACTTTGAGGTTATTTTCTCTCTTGGGCAAAATTCATTTATATTTTGACCAGACCCAAGCCTTTTGCATCTTATTTTTCTGTCAGTTGACAACTAATTTTACAGAGTTTGGGCTCCGATCCACAGTAAATACTAAGGTAATATTCCATTTCTGCAGGGAGTCAGGCAGGCTTGTAGGACAGTGAATGCTCTGGTACAACAATAAAAGGATGTGTTAATGTGCCCAGCTAACACTTATATGGCAACTAATTCAATTTTGTAAATATATTTGGTGGACCTGCTATGTATCAAGTGCTGTACTGGGTATTTTCTATGGTAAATATGGAAATAATTTTCTGTTGTTTATAAGCTACCCAGTCTGTGGTATTTTGTTATAGCAGCCCAAGCAGATGAAGACAGTATTTTAATTTGACAGATAAATTTCTCGTTTTGCCCTACCCCAAATATCCAAATAAAATTGAATTTCTGTTACTTCTGAGGATATTCACTGTTGGTGGCACAATGTGAGTATCCCATGGAGTCTGCATTCTCCAGAAGAACAGCTGTAGACCAGCAGCACTGCTACACGCATGTGCAGGTATTCAAAGGTAAATGTGTACAAAGTGAATCAAGAAGTATAGTAAAGGACTAATGTATAACAACTAAGGAGGGCTCATGCCAGGAAACTGAAGGATAGTTCAGTATTAGGAAATCTATTAATAAAATACATCACCTCAGAAGGTTGAAGCAGAAAAATTATTCGTAAGCAGTCAAATAATACCATTATTAAAAATTCTTTGAAAATCTGGAACAGAAAAAATACTTTAAAATTATTTAACTCAAGATGACCACTTAATAAACAATGAAATCCATTAAAATTAGAAATACAATAAGGGTTTTTCTCATTATGAGAATAGTCATTCTTTGGAAAGCATTTGTATATATATTTTTTTAAAGTTATAATTTTGGAAAGAAGAACATGAATTTATTGCTTACAGGTGATAGAAATGTCTAGTAAACTGCAAAGAAGATCAACTGAAAAATGGATGAATGAAGAGAATTTATAAAGCGATTAGAATTTAAATCAATATACAATAACTGGAGGCTGTTTTTCTTACATTGAAAATATGAGATATAAAAGATCTTATTCAGAGTAGCAGCAAAAAATTATAAAATATATAATAATTAACATCAACAATAAGAAATACATGCCCATCTGAATTATTAGACTGGCTTTGTCTGAAAGTCATATTGAGAAGTAACAGGAAGTTCTAGCCAAGAAAGTTTGGTTTATAGATTCTATCCCTCTTTCAGATTAAGTGAACCTATTTGTTCTTTAACGATTTATTTACCAATGATCTCAGCTAGCTGTAGATCCAGTCGTTGTTTGCAGTATTCCAACAGCACTGTTTTCTTGTTTTGATTTGTTTTGTGTTTTGGTGAGAGAGGTGAAGATTTTGTGCTTACATATATTTACATATATAGTTTAGGCCCCAGCTGCCTGTGTCTGTGGTGTATTGGCAGTTATAAAACTACAGAATTTTGTTTAACCAAATTGCACCCAGGTCTGTCCATTTGTTTGGGCAAAAACAATCTGATGCAAGATTTATTTTTACATAAGATAAGCTCTCAGACTATGATGGAGAGAATCTCCTGCAATGGTTTCTTTACAGGAAGACTATCAGTCTCACTCTGGGCACCAAGCTAGGCCTCTATCTATTAATTCAGGACTCCATGTATGTGTGTGTGTATATATACATTCATTTTTTCTCTCTTCACATAGGTACTACATCGTCTTATTAGTGTTGTTCCAAGGCTTTTGGTTGCTATTGTAAATAACCCCTTTTTCCATAATAAAGCTAACATATATACAAATATATAGAAATCTGTAGTTTTTATATGTTTTGTTCATTCAGTATATATTAAGTGCCTATTATATGTCAGGCACTGGTCTAGATATATATTTATCTTGAATCGTACCACTTTACTCCACTCTAATTAATTTAAAGAGTTTTTTCAGATTTTACAAATATAATAAATTTATCTACTACTTCCCAATAGTTATATCTATTGATTTGGTTTTAAGCACTTTTCCACTGGCAAGAACATCCTTAAGAAAGTGAAATAATGTTGGTAATATTGGCATTCTCATTTTGTGATTAATTTTAATGGGATGTTTTTATTGTTTTTTAAGAGTTGGGTATTTGAAAAGGCGTCAATAAATAATACCATTTTCTTCCGCTCCTGTGTACAGAATCAATTAAGAGATAAGATACAGAACACAGACGAATAGAAATCAAAATCTCAGCTTTATTACTGATGGAATCAAGTGGGGGTACTGGCTCTGTTTGTGAGCCCACAGGACTTGCTAACCGTCCCCAGAATGAGACAAGCTTACCTCCCCAAATGTAGGCAGTGTTGGGCAACCACAGGCTCCCCCGGGGGGCTGCGCTCACCGGTGATGGAGAACGCTAGAGAAAGG
Organism: Balaenoptera musculus; assembly: GCF_009873245.2. Classification (NCBI taxonomy): domain Eukaryota; kingdom Metazoa; phylum Chordata; class Mammalia; order Artiodactyla; family Balaenopteridae; genus Balaenoptera; species Balaenoptera musculus. Next base: position 77,244,520 of record NC_045801.1, on the reverse strand, counting down.
GCCTTCGTGAGGGCGGCTCCCCTGGGATAGAAAGGACACAGCTGGAATACTTAGCTCCTTTCAGTCACCAGCCTAAGGGCTGCACCCTCTTCTCTGGTCTCAGTGGGAGGGAGTGTTGAGCATCGCATGGGGAAAGGAGGGTCCCCCTTACGTTGCTGGTGATGTGGTTAGTGATTTTTACATACTTGTCCCGTACAGTGGTAAGAGAGTAATCTATTTCTAATTTTACTAAGAACCCTATTAAGATGATTGAAAAATGAATGTGAAGACATTTCTCTTTGGCATCTACTGGATTCAATACGTTTTTTCATGTTGGGCTTAGAGTTATGTTACTTGAATAAACACATTTTCTTAAAACTAAATAATATTTCCATTCTTATTTTAAACTCTTTACTCATGGTGAATAGCTCCTTAACTCTATAATTTAAATGAGATTTCTAATTTTTTTTGTTTTTCAACAAGTTTTGAACACTTACCTTTTTTTTTTTTTAATTGAAAGATAGTTGACATACAATGTTATGTTAGTTTCAGGTGTACTACGTAATGATTTGACATTTGCAAACATTATGAAATGATCACCATGAGAAGTCTAGCAAGCATCTGTCCCCACACAAAGTTATTACAATATTATTGACCATACTCCTTATGCTATATTACAAGGCTGACAAGGATATAGTTACATTACATTCTTGTAACTTAATTATTATATAACTGGAGGTTTGTACCACTTAATTTCCTTCACCTATTTTGCCTCCCCCTCTACTCCCTCCCTCTGGCAGCCACCCATTTGTTCTCTGTATCTATGAGTCTGTTTTTGTTTTGTTTTGTTTTTTAGATTTAACATGTAAGTGAGATCAGGCAGTATTCATATTTGTATTTGGGGATCTAATTTAGTGATCTTATCTAAAGAATATTTCTAAGCACCTACTGTGTCTGGCATTGTTCTGAGAGCTGGTATATAGCTATACACAGAGTAGACAAAAATTCATGCCCCCAAGAAACTTACATTTCAAGATAAAATGGCATGTAAAGGTATACTGAAAGCTAAAAACCATCAAATATATGATGACATAACCTTTATCATCATAATCATACAAACTAGTCACCAATGCCCAAATAATATATATTTAATTTTATAATGCATCCATTTATTTTACCTCAAGTCTCTGAGACTTATAGAACAGAAATGGGTTTTTACACTAGGATAATCTATCTTTCTGGAAACGTTTCTGTTGAGTGTTATTTGGGGTGGGGTGGTCTCAGGGGCTTACTGACCAGCATGGGAAGAAGGCATTAGAGATTTTCCGTGGAAATTCCACCAAATTGCCAAGCAGCATGTAGATTATTAAGGGTTACTGGCATTCTACCTTTTGACTAATTAAAAACATTTAGCTGAGAGATATTATAGAATGTATTATTAGGAGGTTTCAATGTAGAATTGAATAGGAAGAAAAGCTTTAAAAGCAAGAATTACTTGCTAATACTTAAAACGTTTTATAGGTCTCTTTGATGTTATTTTCAACAAAGGAAATGTATGCATTTTCCAAAGTCATGAAATGAGGCATCTTTCTCTGACTCTTGACAATGGCTCTGTCACTGGAATGGTACATAGAAATTTTTCTTTTTGCTGTTTGTCAATCGTATTGTATCCGTATATAATATATTTTTGCATAAGGCACTTTTATAAGATTATCAGTTTATATTTTCCTTTGGCTTTTACTTTCACTTTTTTCATTGTTCTGTTTTGCCTCACTAATTTTTGAGAAACTGATACATAAATGGTCCTAAATTTCAGCAATTAGAATTTCGAAGAGAAAAAGTAGACCACATCTCTGATAACATTCAAAATTTTAATGAACCTCCTAAAAGAGACAATCTGACTTCTCAAAGGCCCCTTGGGGGACCACATTATTAAGGAGAAAAACAATAATTTCACATAACTATGCTTTGTTAGTCTAGGTTTGAAACGGAGCTTTTAATATATAAGGCTTTTAAAAATGTCTTTTAAAAATACATGCATATTATTTATTTTGAAAAATGAGAAGGCATAGGGTAGCATGCGCTGTTTTAAGTGCTTAATGTGTGTTACAACATCAGCTTTTGTATCTGCCCTTTGGGAGAGTGCATTGTTATCCCTTCCTGACAGAGGAGGAGCCTGCCTGTGGAAGGACTAGCTGCCCAAGGTCTCAGCTCGTAAGTGTGGAAGCAGGATGAGCCCAGGCCACCTGACTTCAGCTTTCATTCTACGGCTTTCTCGTATGATGTTACATAATTTTCACAGTGCTCTTTTACTCATGCATGTTTGTTAACTTAAGGATAATAATAATTACTGAAAAAGAAAACCCATGTAATTTGTAAGGCTGAAATTAAGGCTAAGTGATTAATCAGTCACATTGCCTTCATGAAAACTTTTCTTTGCTCTGGACTCAGAAAGTTACCCCCTACTGTATTTTGTAGCACATTCTGCTTAGTAAAGGTCCTAGTCAATAAGAGCTTAATAAATATGAATGTAGTGGATATGGGATCTACCCAATTAAATTAAGAGTTCAAAAAATGTTCTGTTACTTTATTTTTCTAAAATCAAATTAAATCTACCTCTAAGCCCCTATCCTGCTAGGTTGGAGAGAGGTTCCATCTTATTTATTACGAGGTTCATCTTGTTGCACGCAAGATTTCACCTGTTACGGGGTCTCAGAATAGCTGGTGACAGCTCCCTTAGCTCCAGTCCACAGCTTTTCTACTTCGGCAACTTTGCTAGAACCAGTCTTGTTGGCAGCTTGCCGGGTGAGGGACTGGGTCTGGAATCGTGTCCTGTCAGCCTGTCCTGTGCCTTAACCAGCATGAGGAGCCCCACCCCTTCCCCGATGGGCTTCTCAGCACGAGAAGCTAGGTTCAGGCTTTCCTGTGCACTTTGGAACTGAGGCCGGCAACCATGTGTTGGTGTTTTAAACTCAAGTATCACTTCCTAAAGGTTTTTAATAACTTGAAAAAAGCAGAGGCATCTATTCTGTTTGCTTTGGGACAGAGATAGCCAAAATGGAGAACCCGGTGAGGTCTGTTGGTCGCGGTTTGATTGCATGGAATTTGATATTTAGAGCATTAAAGTAGGCGTTCAGTCCACTGCAGAGCGCAGTGCAGAGACGCCCCAGGCCTTTTGCAAATGAGCATGCCACGTCTCAACTGCATGTGATTTGTCCCAACGGCTGGGGCCATTCCTCTGAGGCCTCGTGAGGGGGCACCCATGTGTGAAGCAGGAGCTGAACGGAGAACACCCTTGTCTCAAAGGGCAGACGGGAAAGGACAGGTCCGCGTGAGTCAGAACCCGGCCTTTAACCGCGAGCTCAGTCCGTGCCGCTCCTGCGAGTACAGCTGAGAGGCAGAGCAAGGAGCAGCGGAGCCCGGGGGCTATTAGCACGGGGAGGTAGCACGGATGCCCGTGTTATCGGGACCCGGTTCCTCCTGCTGGGGTCCAGCCCGCACCCCACAACACCAGGAGTGGGCCCTGGCCCCCCGGGCTCTCGCAGGCCGGAGCAGCCCGAGCGCTAGGGCGAAGTGGCGGATCAGACCGCAGCTGCTGACCCTCTAGGATGGAAGTGTTTCAGTACTTACAGAACGAGCGGCTCTCCGGACGCGTGCAGTTCGCTATCGGCGCCCACACACGGGGAGGTGGCTGCGATCCTTGAGGGCGGCACAGGAAATCTTGTCACTTCTTTTTTTTTAAAACATCGGTAAAAATCTTCAGTTTAAAGTAAGGTTTTAGAGGTCTCCCTGGCTTATGACGTACTTGAAGGTCAGTTACTTTTGTCCATCTGCCTCCTAAAATCGGGGACTCAAACATTCTATACAGGTCTCTAGCTTTTCGGTATTTCTGTTAAAAATTCAAAGCCTGGTCTTAGAAAAATTATTGCATTGGAAAGTTATCGCTAAAAGATCTGAAATTTTAAAGAGCCTTTCCAGGAAGCCAAGGCTCCTGAGTACTCTGTAAATCACAGGAAAATGTGCCGTAATTCTGGCCAAAGGTGAATTTCCTGATTTTGTAAGAAGATCAGCAAGGAGAGCTAGGAGAGGAGATGGACTCATAGGCTTGGGTGTCTGTTGCCTGGAAAAGGCTGAGCTAGCTTTCTCGTATTTGTATGACACCCGTAACCCCTGAATAATCAGACAAGCAAACAACAGTAGCGTGTCTTTACCTAAAACTGACCCATGAAAATGATCTAAGGACTCCTTTAGTGTCATTAACAGATTGGCCAGGACTGAAGCATTTCTAGTCTAAATTTAACGCTTTTACCCACCAGGCACAGCCCAGATTGGCCCCTTGGTGTGGCCATGGGACATCGAGGGCAGTGAGGGCTCCTCCTGCGGGTCCCGTGTGGCCACCTGTTTTGTGCATATGGACCCGCGTCATGGCTGGAGGACTCTCCACCTCCTAATGGCGTCCACCCTTTAAACAACATTGATGTTTCACCTTTACGTTGGTATTATTAGAAAGAAGACTGCAGGCCCAAAACAGAGTCACTTACGCTAGACCATGTCGCCAAACTGGGACTTAATACCTCATCTAACTGAAGTTTTACCCTCCTCCAGAAATGTAGTCTTAACTGGTCGGTCAGGAATTTTCTGGAATTACCTCAGCTCCAATGAGGTAATCTGTCACGTGGGCCCTCTCCATCCCCAAAGGAAGACGAGGTAACCCACCTAATAAGACCCTTTTGTCCCCAAAGGGAGATGACTTAATCCGAAATAATCTTTTTATTTGTTTGTTTATGACTCCCTTGTCTCGCCTTTAAAAACCTCTCCCTCTCTGCAGCCCTCTGAGGCTCCCCTCTACTTGCTACCTGGGAGGCTGCCTGGGTCATGAATCATTCAGTAAAGCCAATTAGATCTTTAAGATTTACTCAGTAGATTTTTTGTTATTTAACAGCACTTTCGTGGAGAAGGTTCTGCACGGAACTCTCATCATATGTATTTTCCTTCTGCCACTTCCATCGTAGTGTTTTCTTTATATTATAACTTGTTTAGTGACTCATTGATATGGTTGTCTAAAATTCTCCACCTGAAATTTTGGTAGTGATACGGACCAGGGTTCTTGGCCTCTGTAATCAATAGAAATTGACTAGAGGCCAGACAAGAGGTTCAGGCGAGGCTTTACTGGGACCCCTGCAGCCGCAGGAGGGAGTGAGAACAAGTAACAGGTTCCCTTGCTTGCTCCCTGAGGGGGGACAAGCTTGTTTCTTACATGGGGTGAGGGGAGGGGTGTGTCCCGGGGTCAGGCTGGAGGGGTGGCTTAGGTGGTTTGCCCGCCGCTTAGGGGGTGTCGTGTGCAGGGAGCATGCGCAGTACCCTGCTTTTGCTCCCAACACCCTGCTTTTGCTCCTGGCTCTTCAGATTTAGCAGTTGGGGTTTTTTGGTCTTTTTGTATCTTTTGTCCAGAATTTGCCCCAACTGTGCATGCACGCGGTTATTTTTAGTCCCATATAGTTTCTTTGTATTTTTGTTCCTTGAGGAGAGATGTGTCCAGGTGCAAGCATTTCAGCACTGCAGCAAAGGGTCCCAGGTTCCAACCTGTCTCAGTAGTGGGTCTTTTTAGTCAAAATGCATGTGCTTTTTTGCTCTTAGGATATAGTACAGATGCATAACAACAGGCATATTATTGTTCACTTTCACTGTATCTGACCAGAAATCCCTGGGCTGGACTGGCTTTACTTTTGAAAATAGAATGGTAACAATTATCTTAATTACCCTCATTTGCATAGAGCCTGTGATAAGGCTTGCTTACGATCTCCAAAGGAATTTAAGATGCAGCCCGTGTTACTATAACTTAAATACCTAACAGTGCCTGGGTCCTGGTAGCAACTCAACAAATGCTGATTGTATAAATTGAATGAATAAAAGTACTAATGTTTCCAATGTGTCTGCCATTGTATATTTCTTATAGGCAAACACATTTATGTTTAACCAAGCAATGCTGATCATATAACAAACATTTCTATTTCTGTCGCCATAGAATTGTTATGCTGTAGGAATAAGTCACTTTAACAGACTCGGGTGGAGTAGGGATTCAAGTTAGCATGAATGCAAACAGCTTGCCGTTCACTAGCAACAACTGTAAGGTTGTTAATTTAAAGGAGAAAAACAAGCCTCAAAACAGCATGGGTGGAACTTGTCACTACACATGAATACAAAGGGAAAAAAGGTGTAGGATTTGTAGGAAAGACAAGCTGAAGGGTGACCAGTATATCAAAGATAGTGCACACGCAGATACACCCTACACTGGTAGGATCCTTGTTTGTGGGCGAGGGTCTAGTTTGCAGAAACTAGGAATGATTCTCTCATCTCAGACCTATCTAATTTTGCCTCTTCACTCAAAATATATTTCTACACATGCAAATAACTAAAAGTTAAAGACTATTCATATTTTGACCAAGTTGCTTATGAAACATATAGATGGGCTAGGTATACACAGTGCTAGACCAGTGGGTTGAAAAGTATAAAATTCAGTGAAAGACATACTTAGTTTCATGCAAATAATGATAAACCATGTTCTTAGTGGGTCTATGTCTCTGTCAATGAAAAAAATTAATCAATAGTCAATATAAGAAAGAAATAGAAAATAGAAAATACAGTCCGAGCCAAACTGCAGACTGTAGCCCAGGAGACGGCCTCTCGGAGAGCTCTGAGAACTGTTCCAAAGAGGTAAGTGGGGGAGGTCAGTGTGTGTGTGATTTTGGAGGAGGGGGTACGTGCAGTCAAGCATGAATCCCAGCAGAAGTTTGCTGCTAGTCACAAGGAAGAGACATCTTAGTTAATGGTTTTAGTGCTCTTCGAAGTATGGGAAGATGCAAACATCCAGGTTCATAAAACATTTCTGCTGAAAATATCTAACCATCTGAAGGTCTGTTCTGCAGTTTTCCCAGAGCGCAGAGCGCCTCATCCTGATCTTCGCCCTGAACTCCTTTCAGGATGTACTGTAGGTCAGTGGCTGCGGTGGCTATTGAATGACTTGATTCTTGTAGAACTGGATGGTCGGCAACATTCTTTATTTTACAATCCCCTCCCTTTTGGTCTTAATTTTGACCCAGGTTTGGAAGGCATTTAGTGGCTAATTTGTCCCACGGTGCTAGGAACGCTCATTCCCAGGTCAGGTGAGGATTTCATCGATAAGCCAGTCAGTGCTGTTCCTGGATTAGGCCCTGTTAACAGTAACCAAAGGCCTCTCGGCTGCCTGTCCTACTAGTCTGCTATGGTCCAGGAAATGCTCTCCTCTCATTGCTTCCTCCCATAGCTAGAGCTACACGGTTACAATCATTGACCTTATAGAACTATGTATTTGGTTAATTGTTTCAAGTTGCCTAGTCATCGTTAATTTTATCTGAGGCTTAGTCACACATTTGGTAATGCAAGAACCAATAATCTCGTAAAATAGGCAAGTAATGTAGCTAATAACATTAATATGGTCATAAGTAAGTATTTAAGCTAAGAACTTAGGTGCAGCCCAGGATCTCCCCAGGTCCTCTGACCGGTCAGTTCTGCACTAATCGCTCTCTTGAAGGGAAATGGTATATTGGCATTTTACATAAAGTTCACCAAAGATGTCTGCACGTACAAGGTGAATGGTGGGTCATCGTGACCCCTTATAGGATTGAGAAAGAAATGTTATCTTCTAAAGACTTACAAGGCTAGCTCCAGAAGGAGAAAAATTGATCTTTATGGTTGAGCAGGTATTTCTGCCATCGGGGAGGTCTGGTTAATGCATAATGAAGATGCATAACACACACTAGAAGGCAAAGAGAAAGCCAAAGGGCAGAGAAAAAGTTTTGTTTAAATTTTTCTTGTCTTGCCTTAAAATGTGAATTTTTATTTCATCAGCTCTGGAGTGTGAGCTTCACAAGCGCTTCTCAGTTCTGGGATGGCTAGAGGGGGCTGGAGCTGGATAATTCCCTTCCCCTAGTTCAGCTGGGCTCTGATAAAACCTAAAAAGATTAGGCTCGGGGTAACTAGTTTTTCCTATGGGCAGTCCTTGTTAAGAAGAACAGAGTGAAGCCCTGAAGTAGTGGTTAAACCTGAGTGTTCTTACGCTGGGTGTGATAAAGAGTTGAGGAAAGAAGTGAGAGGACAAAGAAGGGTATGAGCTAAATGTGGTGAACTGGGGAATGAGCACGATCTGTCCATCAAAGTCCCTCTGCCTTTGGAGACAGGATGCTCTGGGAGGACACCGCTCACACGAGGGTCTTATGACCTGGTTCGTGGGAAGGTCAGGAAACCCTTCCTGCACCTGCCAGCTTGAAATATTCAATTCACCAAGGTGCCATATTTTTGGGTAGTGTGTCCTAAACCCGATCACCTGGAATGGTGAATTTTACAGGGAATAATCCCATTTTTCATTGTCAAAAGGAGAGGAAAAGACATTACATGAAGAAATTATGAGATTAGAAATTCGCAAAATAGAGAACTTTTTTTAGAGCTAACAAAACATTTATTGGTTTCTTCCTTATTCTCCTGAGTTTAGTGCCTTTTCTCTCCCCAAACCTAAGGAATTCACCTTTATCATGCTGGCCTTACATATTATATTATTATTTGTATATGGGGTTGTGTCCTCTGCTTGGCCATGGACAAATCAAAGCCAGAGTTTTATTATATCCATAACAAGAACAAAAGGTAGAAGTTGCTTAATTTATATTTATATTATAAGAGAGAGACGGACAACAGACATTTGGTTCTTACCTACAAGAAACTCACATTGGAGGGCAAAGATCAGAATGCAATTATCTTTTACAAATAAAATAATAGATGCTATTGGAAATTTTAATTCATTCTCACAAAACTTATTTTCTAGAACTCTTAAATCTTATAAGAAAACTTTTTAAAGCAAAAGGTGAAAAAAGTGAAATGTTTTCTAATATTAGATTATAAATGCCGTGAAAGCGAGGTGATTTTGGTGATCTGAAGGGTGTGTAGATCACTCCTATAATTTATAATCATCTAATTCTTGAATGCTTTGCTCTACAGTCTTTGAGTAATTTGTGGGAACTCTGTTTACTGGTGAAAATTGGTTTATGTTTAAATGTAAACGGACTTGTAAGAATTGCCCTCTTTTTCATCAATATTTTAGAGTGTTTTCCAAAAGGGAAATCTCACATTTCAGCATCCCCTATTCACATACAGAGGTGGGCAGCTCTGGAGGGAATCAGCACACACTGCACTCAGCTTACATGAAGCTCCTCTGAGATTCAGAGCCCTTTGTCCTCTTTCTCAGCTAATCACATGGTCCCTGTTTCTGGATCTTATGGAACAGGGTGAAGCATCTTCTAGATTTGTCATGAGGACTTGAAAATGAAGCAAAATTATATTCTTGTGAAATGACTGGTTTTAAATTCTGTCCTTCAGTGTTTGCTCATATTTATGAAATAATCTTCTATTAATTGTAGGGTACAGGAGACACTGACTGTCATTTTAAAATTAAGAAGAACTTGGAAAATGCATGTATAAGCCTGGAATCTGCGAAGAGCCCAGGGTTGTTTGTTGGACTTCGGGCAGATAGACAGGCAAAACCAGTTGCGTATACCGAGAATGGGAACGTTTTCTTCTATCCGCAAGTCATCAAATGTACGTTTACCGTGAAATACTTCCGTTTTGGTGTGCTTTGCGATGGTTTGTGTACAGTGTCTGATAATCTCATCATATTTTCCTATTTGTTATTCTAGAAACAGTGAAAAACACCATAATGAAGACCCTTACCTCAAATTCTCAGATATTTAGAGAGTTTTTGCTACATTAAGCTCCTTTATAGTTTTTTAAATTGAGTGTGTGCATTTTTAAAAATTGGGTGTGTGTATGTGCGTGTGCACTTGTATTTTGTTATTTAAGGATGTCTCCGTATACACTGAGAGGAGATGGGGCTGTTAGAGACATTCTCAACTTCATTGCTATTAATTTTTAATATTCATAGTGTAAAAGGAGATAAAAAGATCAACACTAATGGGATTTGAATTAAAAATAGGATTTGGGACAAAAATCCAAGGATAGGACAGAAATGTGAATATTTTGAAACTGGTTTCTCTCATATTTAAGTTCAGATTATCTAGCAAATTGAAATAAGGATCTGAGGAATTTATTTAAACAGTTTAAGCTTAGAATATATTTGCCTGAACAAAGCTTAATGAGGTATCTCTATTGTGTTCTTAAATTACCTCAAATCTCAGTTTACTATCTAATTTTTACCTGATTTAGTTCCATGGATTTTGGCTTAATCAAAATCTAGATGATTTTCTTAGTCAGTCTGACTCTTATTTAACTTCTCTTTTCTTAGCAAGGTCTACCTATACTTTATATGGAGACGTATAAAATCTGTAAGTTTAAAAAATATATATCCTATCAGATGGGTGATATATAAATATAATATATATCTTTAGGGTAATATACCTATATCTATATATCTATATCTTAATTTATATTATATTTTATTGTATATATTTATATATACAATATCCTATAGAAGATAGTTTAAAATAAGAATATGATAGTTTAAAATAAGAATATAATGAGCTTGATTTAACATAAGGGTGTATCTGGCCCTGTTCTTTGTGTTATCGGCATCAATTCCTTCTCAGCCTTTAGTTGCCATATTTAAAATTTTGCAAATTGTTGGGCTAGTACACCTTAACTGACTGCCACCCACACCCACTCCCTCCACCCTCCGTTTCCCACAGGCTGGCACAGAGTGGCACTCCTGCTCAACAAAATGGGTTTGCCATCTGTCTCTGGAGCTCTTGAGAGACAGCAGAAAGACGCAGGGTGGAGTAGTCGAGCAAGCAGGGAGAAATAGCTAGCAGGGGGTAGCAACCGCGCTGGAAGAGCACAGGGGGGAAGGAGGACTGACACAGAGGAAGGGGCAGTGGGGAAAAGGTGAGGAAGAAGAGCCAGCAGTAATTTAGAAAAGGAGAAGAGCAGAAGAAAAATAATTTGTGGCAATAAACGAGAGAGGTCATAAAAGGCTGTGTTTGCCGATTTAGGGTATCAGTACAAACAGAACAAATAGAAACAAAGTCATTCTTTTTTATAGGCTCTACAATTTAGTTCTTTCTCTAGAGCATGGATGATTTGAGTTTTCTTCTCTGTAGACCAGCTGTGTTGTCTTGGTGAAGCTAACTAACATGGGAGAGTTTTGGTTTCTGTGTCTGTGTAACCCAGATAGCAGCAGTACCTTCCCTCTCTCCCCTGGAGAGCTGGTGGGGATCAAAGGAGTAACTGTATATGAAAGTTCTTGTTTCGGTAATAATAGCTAACATTTGTGGGCAGTTATTTTAATGCAGATGCTGCAAAGCATGGGTTATCTCATTTTATGTCACTTTGAGAAGTAGGTATACTATTTTTATTGTGTTTTGAAACTGCACTCTTATTATTTGATAATGTTTTTGAAAAAATAATTGAATATCTCAGTGATGTGAATTAACTTTAAAAGCTTATAGCCAATAGAGCTGGAACTGATTCTTTTGATGCTGTGTTGATTAAACTGGTTGATAGACATCTGTAATCTGTTTATATAATTGATTTTCTCCCTTTATTATTTTTATTATACAAATAATACATGTAATTTAGTGGACAGTTTTGAAAATTTGCTCATGTAAAAATCTATCCAGAGATAAAAACTATTTACATTTTGAGGTATATCTTTTCGTGATTTTTTTTTCTATGAAGTTATCAACTTTTTTCTATAAATATACTCAAAGTATTTATATTTTTAAACATAAAATTGGGCTGCAGTCTTGTATATGTAAAACAATTTTATCTGCCTTTTTATTTTAAAAATGATTTTCATCAACACACATAGATTTATACCATATTTTCAAATGAGTTTCATTGATGCATTTATTACAAATTATTTAACCAATCCCCCGATGTTGGATATTTTATTGTTTAATTTTTTGTTATTATAAACAATATTGGGATGATCATTCACATACATACATATTTTTGTAGTAGTCTGAAATTTTTTCTTAGCATAAATTACCAGAAGAGGAATTGTTTGCTCAATTTAGATACAATAGACCTTTTAAATCTGAATGTCCCATAGCGATACTAGCAGTCTCGGCAATGAGAAGTGGGGCTTTGGCGCTAGTTGTCAGTCCTGTGGCGAATTGCCTAAAGGTTCTCGTTTGTCTTGGCTGTACAGAGAGCTTCCTCTTGTGCTGAGTTTGGACTATTAGGTATCATGCTTAGATCTTACAGGTTATTCTTAGATGCAAATACATGATGGTACTATTTGACAAAACTCATTGAAATTATTATATATAAATTCTATCTCAATAAAGCTGATTTAAAATTAAAAAAAGATCAATGATCACAGATCACCGTAACAAATATAATGATAATGAAAACGTTTAAAATATTGTGAGAATTACCAAAATGTTTCACAGAGACGTGAAGTGAGCAAATGCTCTTGGAAAAATGGCACTAATAGACTTGCTCAATGGAGGGTTGCCACAAACCTTCAATTTGTAAAAAATGCAGTATCTTCAAAGTACAGGAAAGCAAAGTGCAATAAAATGAAGTATGCCTGTGTTTTTTTAGAACAGTTTTAGGTTCTAAGCAAAATCGAGGGGAAGGTACAGAGATTTCCCGTATACCTCCTGCCCCACAAATGCATAGCCTTTCCCATCAACATCCCCCATCAAACGGTACATCTGTTACAAACTGATGAACCTACATTGACACATCATAATCACTCAAAGTCCATAGTTAACATTACGGTTCGTTCTTGGTGTTGTACATTCTGTGGGTTTGGACAAATGTATAATGACATGCATCAATCATTATGGTATCTACAGAATATTTTCACTGACGTAAGAATCCTCACATTAATTGATTTTTGAATATAGAATCAGCCTTGCATACCTGGGATAAATCCCACTTGATACTGGTGTATTAATATTTTTATAGACTGTTGGATTCAATTTGCTAATATCTTGTTGAGGATTTCTACATTGGTGTTCATCAGAGGTATTGGTCTATAGTTTTATTTTCTTGTGATGTCTTTGTCTGGTTTGGGTATTAGGGTAATGCTGGCCTCATAGAATGAGTTATGAAGTATTCCCTCTGCTTTCATCCTCTGAAAGAAATTTTGGATAATTGGAATTGGTATAATTTCTTCCTTAAATGTTTGATAGCATTCTTCAGCGAACCACCTGGGCCTGATGCTTTCTGTTTTAGAAGATTATCAAGTATTGGTTCAGTTTCTTTAACGGATACAGGCCTATTCAAATTGTCTATTTCTTATGTGAACTTCAAAGAATTGTGTTTTTCAAGGAATTGCTCCATTTCATCTAGGTTATCAAATCTGTGGGTATAGAGTTGTTCATTGTATTCCTTTATTATCCTTTTAATGTCCATAGGCTATATAGTGATGCCCCCTCTTTCATTTCTGATGTTAGCAATTTGTGTTTTTTCACTTTTTTCTTAGTTAGCCTGACTAGAGGCTTATCGATTTTATTCATCTTTTCAAAGAGCCAGCTTTTGGTTTCATTGATTTTCTCTATTGACTTTCTGTTCTCAGTCTCCATTGGTTTCTGCTCTACTTCATTACGGTGTGTCTTTTACAACTTAAATAGACTTGATAGGTTCTCGGAAGACAAGAGATACCTCTCATTCCCTCTTTTAATCTTTTTTCTATAAATTACTTAACTTCTCTGTGACTTGGTTTCTTCATCTACAATTTGGTTAGGATTTGGTTTAATTAATTAATTGTGTATTGAGACTTTATAATAAAAGCCATTTATTCCACTACTATTTAGCTGGTGCAGCAAAACTTCTTCATTTGCTCTTTCATAAATTTACATTTACAGTACTATGAACCTTATGTATAGGAGAAAGTGTGAAGAGATCTGACTTCATGTGCTTACTATTGCACCCATGGAGACAGTTCTCAATGGATTATCTGGGTATATGGATGATTTGAAAGTTCTGTTCATTCTTACTGTTCCAGATAATAAGCCCATCCTTATAATTCCATATAAGACCACACTGTGCCAGGTATCATTTAAAGATGTTTAATCGATGTAACTTGTGACTTTTCCTTAACTTCAATTTCCTGTTACTTTTTTAGAACATCTAGGTAATAGTGAACATATCTGAGTTTTATAGGTATCATAACAGAGCCTTAAATTATGCACAGTAATTATGCATAATAATCCTTTTGCTCTAATTCCAGCCCAGTTTTATGGTATTAGGCATCCTCTGTATACAAATTGTGAGGCTCTGGGTATTAGTAACATGAAAAAATGCAGCACCAAAGATATGGTTCAGATGTTACATTTTTTATTGCACTAAGAGGAATTTCAGGTTCAAGACTTATGGAAATTTTTATTGAAATATGTTTGGAAAATTCATTGTTGCTTCATGCTAGTCTTCTAAGATCACTCATGTTTCAAAATCTAAATGAAATACTGTTATATACTTGATTCATCAGATATTGAGTATGTATATTATGTTCTTATTTTGGAAAATATGGAAAAATATGTTTTGGATAATAAAATAGACTTCCTGGATTTAAAATACATATGCCATAATAACATGACCCATTGCTGTTTTGTAAGTTTTAGCTGTTTTAATTTTTAAATAGCTGGTATTAAATAAAACAAAAGTTTTTTTTTTTTTACTGGTTCACATTGTAGAATTGCAGCCATTTTGTCTGGTGGATCTTGATACTATTAAGCTTTTGCATATAATGAGACACTTGCAGAAGTGGAAAAATGAATCATTTAATTCCAGCTATATGTGTAATACTGTACATACATTTTGATAGTATTTCCAGCTAGACAATTCTGGTTTTTTGACCTTCATCACAGGTTTTATTTTATGTTATAGTGGATATATTTTCACATTCCTTTATCAACTGTGAAAGTGAGACAAAGGGCATACCGGTAAGAGTTACTCCAATTCAGAGTAGGTTGTGAATCCACTGGAGGGCCATTTGGTACTTGGGTTTTGGACCTCCATCTGTAACCTGCCTGGCCCAAAGGCAGAGCATACAGCCTTCTGCAGAGGACAGGAACCTCCTGAAAGACATTTCCAGAAAAAGTCTTCCAAGCCCTGAATTTCCTTCTATTAAGGCAACTATCGTGTTTATAATAAAATATTGACATTGTTTTTGAGGGTAAGGTAGAATCTTGAGCAGCCAGTGGTGGGGGGTGGTAGAGAGCTGAAAGATGCTTATCTCATTTCACAATCTGCTTAGGTTGACCCTGTTGTGCAACCCTTTCTGTGCCTGCCTCTGATTTCTAGATGGTCACATTAATTGTCTTCTTCTCTGTCCTCCCTAGGGACTCTGTGCATGTGTCTATTATAACACTCATCAGTATATACCAGAGGTCATTGTTTATGTGTTCTCCTTCTGGGCTGCAGCCCCATCAATGTCAAAGCCATGTCTTATGCGTTGATTTATTATTATGCTTATGGCAGTGACTGCAAGAGTTTATCTTGTCTTTGTAAATCCTGGGTGTCTACATCATTTATAAATAACGTAGACACTTAATTATGGGTTCCTTACTTGGACAATAATAAAATGGACCCTAAATTATATTTAGGATCTTTTTTGATTGTTTTCCTCTCCAAGTGTTTGTTTACCCTAAGTTGACATATTTCTAGTTATTTCTGATCTTCCTTGTAATATTTTAAAGTTCCTTTATTAGCATCAATCTCCAGTGTCTATGTCTTGCATTATAAATAAACCATATGGAAAAACTTCTGTTTTATAGGGTTTGATGTTTAAAAGCTTATTATTGTCTGAAATGATATAATACTTGCAGGATATAAATGACAATATGGTCATGGGCAGTCCTTTAGACACTAGTATTGTATGGTCTGTGCCCGCGTTCTATGTGATTAAGTGCTGCTAATTCCCATTAGGAATGGGGAATATGAGGTTGTTACGCCTTTTCATGCCAACATATATTTTATGAATCATCTTAAATTATTGACTACATTGTGGTATTAAGAAGTAGCTGCTATTATTATGTACAATCAGACATCTATATAGTTTTTTGTCACTGATGAGGCCTCTAAAATCTGACAATCATAGTATGAATTACTACCATTAAATAATGACTGTACTATGCCTGATCCTTAAAAATGAAACACAGACAGCTTGAACTTTGAAATCCTAAATACAGGTAGCACTCGTGAGCATATACTATGAAATTGGACTCATTATTCAGCTAGGTTGGAGATATCTGTTTTTGAACAAGACACCGAAACAGCTTGCTTCTAAATAAAAGGCAGAAAAATAGCTGATGCTTTCTTCACTTATATGTATACTTCTTTCATTTTCACATTTCAGTAGAGGCACATGAAGTATTGTTTGAATGACATTTTCCCTTCGTCAGTTTTCCCTTTTGATGAAGGTAATGTACATTATCAAAGGAATTCCAATTTAGAACCTATAAGAAAAACATCTTGAATAAGTCATCTGAGTCATACTGTGGCGTTAAATTATTGCTTGGATTTACAAAGCAGTGAATAGATTTAATAGGAATACCACTCATGTGCAACCTGCTGCTATAAAAAATCATTTTCTGGTTACTATGTAATACAGAGTAAAGAGATTTGACTATGCATTGAGGTGGAAACAATAGCAAAATTTAAACTTGCAGAGCTGAACATATGGTGAGTCTTCTGAGAAGAAACAAGTGGTTTTGAGAGGATAGAATCTTTTAAAATCTTAATCTCAGTTGGCAGAGAAAACCCAGCGGGTATCTCTGCAACACCCAGCCAAGAGGAGGAAAAGATCCTTGAGTTGATAAACCAGCAAGAAACGCCACCAGAACCTGAGGCCAGAGGAGCTTTTCTTTCTTCAACTGCAAGTGAGAAACAGCTGTTTTTCTTCTTTTGGTTTGTCTGTCTGCACTGCTTTTTTTGTGGCCACCTCAGGGAGAACACCGAATTATTTTTATAATAATATAGGTGACATTATACCACGTGAACTTGCTTTTAAGATGTTACCTTGCTTTTTCATGCTTTGGTTTTATATTGCAAAGAATATGTATATTTTAAAATGTGTTTATTTCTTTCTCTTGAATTAAGTGTTCACTCCAGAACAATACTTGAAAGGAAGGTAGTATTAAATTATAACAACATATTGGACTACCACTTAAAAATATTTTATGAATATGTTTTACGAATAACAGCAAATTCTCACCAAAGTCTAAGCAACAACAGAAATAACCTCCTCCATTTCCCTGATTTTGAAATTGAGGCATGAAGAAAGTACTCAGGCCGCAGAGGTCTGAATTTTTAGTCCGTCTCTTAGTATGTTTGATTATTTTTCTTGCTCTTAAATGTATTAAATTCCATCTGACTGAGAAGTAAAATGAATGCTATCTGACAGATGCTGTGCATCAGAGTCTAGTCATCTTTGGGCAAAATGAAATCGTGACCACTGTCTCTGAACCTTTTTTTTTTTTTTAAACCTATCTTGAGAGACAGATATAATGTTATCTTTAAAAACAGTGCTTTTTGAAAATTAGTTACTGAGTGTGCTCTCTTTTCTCTCAGATAGTAACAGAAAATAGATGTCTCTTGCTTACAACCCAGAGTTACTGTCACATCAGCCAGAGGGAAGGGAAGTTAGCCTTTGATTTTTGTTGCATTGGACTAGGCCCAGTTTTATTTACTTATTTATTTTTGACTGAGTTGGGTCTTCATAGCTGCACGAGGGCTTTCTCTAGCTGTGGCGAGCGGGGGCTACTCTTGGTTGCGGTGTGCGGGCTTCTCATTGCGGTGGCTTCTCTTGTTGTGGAGCACGGGCTCTAGGTGCATGGGCTTCGTAGTTGTGACACACAGGCTCAGTAGTTGTGGCTCGCGGGTTCTTGAGCACAGGCTCAGTAGTTGTGGCGCACGGGCTTAGTTGCCCTGTGGTATGTGGATCTTCCCGGACCAGGGCTCGAACCCGTGTCCCCTGCATTGGCAGGCGGATTCTTAACCACTGTGCCACGAGGGAAGTCCCAAGGCCCAGTTTTATATTTCTATATCATGGCATGAATCCATGGAGCAATGTGACAGATCACACTGCATGAGAAACATGTACTTAGTTAAATTTTTCACAGAAGGAGAATTTAATCTTGTGTCAGGAAGTAAGGGCAACTAAATCTGGGAAAGCCACCTTAAGTAAAATTTTCCTTGGTTGAAAATAGCATGCTAACTGAAATTTCTAGGAATATTTTTTTTTATGAGTTGCAAAATGCTTAAGAGAAAATCTTTTACATATTTTATGCAAATTTTTTCTGGCAGAAACATTTAAAAATGTTACCGTTGTTAAATTTTCTTTTTTAAGTTTAAGGTGTACAACATGTTGATTTGATACATTTATATATTGCAATATGATTGCCATTGTAGCATTAGCTAACACCTCTACAGTGTTGTTTATTTACTTCTTCTCTGTGATGGGAATAATTAAGATCTAGTCTCTCAGTAAGTTTGACGTTTATAATACAATATTGTTGTCTATAATCACAATAATGTACACGAGATCTCCAGGTCTTATTTGCAAGTTTGTACCTTAAATATTTCTCTTATTATGCCCCTCCTCCCAACCCCTGTCCTTGGTGACCACCATTTTACTTTCTGATTTCACGGGTTCAGCTTTTTTTAGCTTCCACATATAAGTGCTATCATACTTGTCTCTGTCTGACTTACCTTACTCAGCATAATGTCCTCAAGGTCCATTGTGTTGCTGCAAATGGCAGGATTTCCTTTTTTCTCATGGCTGAGGAATATTTTATATACATTATTATTTATGTATTATATATGTTTTTGCTCTCTATTCATCCGTTTAGGGGCACTTAGATTGTTTCCATGTCTTGGTTATTTTGAATAATGCTGCAGTAAACATGGGAGTACATATATCTCTTTGACATCCTGTTTTCATTTCCATTGGGTAAATAACCAGAAGTGGAATTGCTGCCTTGTATGGCAGTTCTATTCTTAACTTCTTGAGAAACCTCCATACTGTTTTCTATAGTTACTGCACCAATTTATATTCCCACCAACAGTGCACAAGTGTTCCCTTTTTTTTTTTTTAACATCTTTATTGGAGTATAATTGCTTTACAATGGTGTGTTAGTTTCTGCTTTATAACAAAGTGAATCAGCTATACATATACATATATAACCATATCCCCTCCCTCTTGCATCTCCCTCTCACCCTCCCTATCCCACCCCTCTAGGTGGTCACAAAGCACCGAGCTGATCTCCCTGTGCTATGCGGCTGCTTCCCACTAGCTATCTATTTTACATTTGGTAGTGTATATATGTCCATGCCACTCTCTCACTTCATCCCAGCTTATCCTTCCCCCTCCCCGTGTCCTCAAGTCCATTCTCTACATCTGCATCTTTATTCCTTTCCTGCCCCTAGGTTCTTCAGAAACTTTTTTTTTTTAGATTCCATATATAGGTGTTAGCATACGGTATTTGATTTTCTCTTTCTGACTTACTTCACTGTGTATGACAGACTCTAGGTCCATCCACCTCGCTACAAATAACTCAATTTCGTTTCTTTTTATGGCTGAGTAATATTCCATTGTATATATGTGCCACATCTTCTTTATCCATTCATCTCTCAATGGACACTTAGGTTGCTTCCATGACCTGGCTATTGTAAATAGTGCTGCAGTGAACATTGGGGTGCATGTGTCTTTTTGAATTATGGTTTTCTCTGGGTATATGCCCAGTAGTGGGATTGCTGGGTCATATGGTAATTCTATTTTTAGTTTTTTAAGGAACCTCCATACTATTCTCCATAGTGGCTGTATCAATTTACATTCCCACCAGCAGTGCAAGAGGGTTCCCTTTTCTCCACACCCTCTCCAGCATTTATTGTTTGTAGATTTTTTGATGATGGCCATTCTGACCAGTGTGAGGAGATACCTCATTGTAGTTTTGATTTGTATTTCTCTAATGATTAGTGATGTTGAGCATCCTTTCATGTGTTTGTTGGCAATCTGTATATCTTCTTTGGAGAAATGTCTTTTTAGATCATCTGCCCTTTTTTGGTTTGGGTGGTTTGTTTTTTTGGTGTTGAGCTGCATGAGTTGCTTGTATATTGTGGTGATTAATCCTCTGTCAGTTGCTTCATTTGCAAATATGTTCTCCCCTTCTGAGGGTTGTCTTTTGGTCTTGTTTATGGTTTCCTTTGCTGTGCAAAAGCTTTTAAGTTTCATTAGGTCCCATTTGTTTATTTTTGTTTTTATTTCCATTTCTCTAGGAGGTGGGTCAAAAAGGATCTTGCTGTGATTTGTCATAGAGTGTTCTGCCTATATTTTTCTCTAAGAGTTTTACAGTGTCTGGCCTTATATTTAGGTCTTTAATCCATTTTGAGTTTATTTTTGTGTATGGTGTTAAGGCGTATTCTAATTTCATTCTTTTACATGTAGCTGTCCAGTTTTCCCAGCACCACTTACTGAAGAGGCTGTTTTTTCTCCATTGTATATTCTTGCCTCCTTTATCAAAAATAAGGTGACCATATGTGTGTGGGTTTATCTCTGGGCTTTCTATCCTGTTCCATTGATCTATATTTCTGTTTTTGTGCCAGTACCGTACTATCTTGATGACTGTAGCTTTGTAGTATAGTCTGAAGTCCAGGAGCCAGATTCCTCCAGCTCTGTTTTTCTTTCTCAAGATTGCTTTAGCTATTTGGGGTCTTTTGTGTTTCCACACAAATTGTGCAATTTTTTGTTCTAGTTCTGTGAAAAATGCCATTGGTAGTTTGATAGGGATTGCATTGAATCTGTAGATTGCTTTGGGTAGTATAGTCATTTTCACAATGTTGATTCTTCCAATCCAAGAATATGGTATATCTCTCCATCTGTTGGTGTCATCTTTAATTTCTTTCATCAGAGTCTTACAGTTTTCTGCATACACGTCTTTTGTCTCCATAGGTAGGTTTATTCCTTAGGTAAGTATTTTATTCTTTTTGTTGCAGTGGTAAATGGGAGTGTTTCCTTAATTTCTCTTTCAGATTTTTCACCATTAGTGTATAGGAATGCAAGAGATTTCTGTGCATTCATCTGGTATCCTTCTACTTTTCCAAATTCATTGATTATCTTTAGTAGTTTTCTGGCAGCATCATGTATAGTAACATGTCATCTGTAAACAGTGACAGTTTTAGTTCTTCTTTTCTGATTAGGATTCCTTTTATTTCTTTTTCTTCTCTGATTGCTGTGGCTAAAACTTCCAAAACTGTGTTGAATAATAGTGGTGAGAGTGGGCAACCTTGTCTTGCTCCTGATCTTAGTGGAAATGATTTCAGTTTTTCACCATTGAGAATGATGTTGGCTGTGGGTTTGTCATATATGGCCTTTATTATGTTGAGATAGGTTCCCTCTATGCCTACTCTCTGAAAGGTTTTTTATCATAAAAGTGTGTTGAATTTTGTCAAAAGCTTTTTCTGCATCTATTGAGATGATCATATGGTTTTTCTCCTTCAGTTGGTTAATATGGTGTATCACATTGATTGATTTGTGTATACTGAAATATCCTTGCATTCCTGGGATAAACCCCACTTGAACATGGTGTATGATCCTTTTAATGTGCTGTTGGATTCTGTTTGCTAGTATTTTGTTGAGGATTTTTGCATCTATGTTCATCAGTGATATTGACCTGTAGTTTTCTTTTTTCGTGACATCTGGGTCTGGTTTTGGTATCAGGGTGATGGTGGCCTTGTGAAATGAGTTTGGGAGTATGAGTCTGCTGTATTTTGGAAGAGTTTGAGAAGGATAGGTGTTAGCTCTTCTCTAAATACTTGATAGAATTTGCCCCAACTTCTTCCCCGCTGTCACTCTGACCCAAGTCGAACACTCTCTCGTGATGAATGACCTTGTAGCTGCCTAACTAGCCTTGGGCTTCAGCTCTGCTTCTTCCAGAGCCCGTCTGTCACACAGCAGCCAGAGTGCTGCTCTAAGACCTCTTTTTTTTTTAAATTTTATTTATTTATTTTTGGCTGCGTTGGATCTTCATTGCTGTGCATGGGCTTTCTCTAGTTGAGGTGAGCGGGGGCTACTCTTGGTTGCGGTGTGCGGGCTTCTCATTGCGGGGGCTTCTCTTGTTGTGGAGCACAGGCTCTAGGCATGTGGGCTTCAGTAGTTGTGGTTCATGGGCTCTAGAGCGCAGGCTCAGTAGTTGTGGCGCATGGGCTTAGTTGCTCCTAGGCTTGTGGGCTCTTCCCGGACCAGGGCTCTAACTGGCATCCTCTGCATTGGCAGGCGGATTCTTAACCACTGCACCACCAGGGAAGCCCCTGTGAAGCTATTCTAAATGCTGACATGGCACAGACTTTGGATTTGGACATGAAATCCTGGAAATCCAGATGATAAAGCTCTCCTAATACAAATGCCATCTACGAAATGCCCATGACTTGTTTAAACTTTGCCTTCTCTGGTTGCAGTAGAAATGATTTTTATATGCATCCATGACTTAGGTGGGAAAAATATCTCTTCCCATATGAACATTACCTAGAAGACTCTCATTCATTGCTGATTAATTAGATCATGACTCTCTTCAGTTGTCTTCTTTCTACCTCTACCAAACCATAGTTAAAATTTGTTTCTCGCAAGAATATCTTCCTCTTGCGTTTGCAATTTAGCTGTCATGCTAGATAGATTTGGGTTACATTAGCCATTCATATTAAAATCATGTTAGTTGAAAAGTACTTCAGAAGACTTATTTCATACTTTCAAAGACATCAGAAACAACTATCATCTCCTGAAGAATGAGATTATGTTTGTCAGTGTACTTTCAGGGTAGGGCAAGGTGTTCATTCATTGTTCAGGGGATTAGGTATTGTAGGTAAAATAAACCTGTCCTCTGTATTCAAAATGCTCATTTATTAAAAAAGAAAAATAGGACTGTTCTCATCTACATCAAAGGGAGACAAAGGTTTAGAACTTATAATACCGCATATACAGTAAACGGTGCTTTTGTAGCGGTAAATAGAGGTGCAGTGCCTGAATTTGCAGTGCTCTCCTGAGGGCTATAGGTTGGATTATGTTGCTGGTTCTGTTAGAGAAAGTAAAGCTCAAGGAAGAAATCTTGTTTTTTAAAAGAAACTTTTAATTATGGAAAATTTCAAACATATATAAAAGTAGAGAGAATGGAATAATGAGTCCTCAGGTATCCATTGCTCAGTTTCAAAAATTACCAATATCTGCCTAATCTTGTTTGTTCAGAACTATAGGTTTTATTCAGAAACACCCTGAAGGGGTCTGTCAGTTAATCCAGAGTCCCCATCAAATATTCTTCCAGCTTAGAATGTTTTAAATCTCCAGTCGACAAAAGCAAGTGCTTTTATGTTTCTCAAATGGATAAATTTATGGTCTGAGACGAATGGACTTTGGTTCATTTCCAAAAGATCAGGGCATTGGATTGAATTCATATTTAATTGACAACAGCACAAACTTTGATACATTGTTCTATATTACAGGTTACACCACGTTCAGTCATCAATTTTTGTAACGTGAGTGCACTCTGAAGATGTGCTGTGTTCGTGCAAATGCTTTATGTTTGTGAAAATGCTAGACCGGGAAGAAGAGGCTTTGGAGACTAGCAACTTGTTTGCAGGTTAAATCACACAAACAAGCTGAACTCAGACACACACGCACACACACACATGCAGACACACACACTTGTGTGTGCACACCCGGAAAGCTAAAACCAAGTAACCACGGTCTCTGGACCCACCCCAGCGTTCGCCGGTTGTTTGCTGTTCCCTGTTCATCGTTCGTTCGCTGGCCTTCCTGCCCGGGTCTCTCCCTGCTCCATACAGCTTACCCGTTTCAGGCTGATGTTTCTAATACTCCGATCACCTCACCACCAGACTTTAGCAGATGGTGCCCGCACAACTGTGTCCCGACTCCCTCCCCACCTGCCCGTGCCTTCTACCATCTCACTGTCTCTCCTCTTCTCACGTGACGTCTTCGTGATGTCATGGTCAACACGTCACCACGTGTGGTCCTCCCATCGTGCCCGCTGCTTCAAGCCTTTGTACGTGCGGGCCTGCTGTTCCCTCCACCTGGAATGCCCTTCCCTTCTTCTTTCTGCAAAATTCTGATTCATCGTCATACATTCAGCATGTGGTTCCCTCAGGGACGCCCCTCCTGCCTGCCCCTCCACAGTCAATCACTCCCTGCTCTCTGCTACGTCTCAGCTTCATAGCATTTCTTTTGTCTTCTATGAGTGCGTCTGCTTGTTTGAAATCAAATACCTATACATCTGCCTTTCCCACTAGGCAATGTGTATCTCCAGGTTGAGATTTTCATTATTTTTCAAACTGTTAATCTCTGTCATTAATACTTAGAGAGCCATGAACCACACACAGTGCCCAGCGAAATAATAGGAACTACATAAAGTTTTCTTGAATGCAGTAAAAATAATCCTTTTTGATGACTAAGATACTGATTAAATGATTAGCCTCCTACAGCATCTCTTACTGACCTGGATCACTGGTTGCTCTCTGGGACTCACGAACGTGCTGCGGAGTTTTCCTCACTAGAGATCTGACCGCACTCTCGTCTCGGGTCTGGAGAAGTTCCAAGTGGGTTTGCAAGGTTCCTGATGGTGCTTGACTAGAAATAGCGAGAAGAGCAGTCATGTGTGCCCAGCCAGCATTTGGGTGTTGAAGGTTAGATTGTGTCAGCAAGTTTCGTTGGACCAGTTTTTTGTGATCTTTCCCAGGGCAGCTACCTTTGATACTTCATCCGGGACGGCATGGGGCTCACGCTTGCCTGCCTGGGGTTCAAGTTTAGTTCTTTGTTGCTGCCTGTGTAGCTCTGGGCAGACGATTTAACCTCTGAGTTCTGGCCTGTCCACCCGTTTGATAGGGCTCAGTGCCTCTCAGGATAGTGTGAGGGACGAGCAAGGTTGATGTGACGCTGCAGGTCCAGTGTTCAGGGCAGCGCTCGGCACGGAGTGAAAGGTCTCGCGTCCCGGGGAGCCGCTCGGCACGGAGTGAAAGGTCTCGCGTCCCGGGGAGCCCGTGTCTGCTGGGGCAGCCAGCACCCGTCTGGCTTGTTTAAGCACCGAGGCTTCGGCGTGTGACATCCCGTTGTTTCCTTATTGCGTGACTGGGGCGTGTGAGTTAACCTCTGCCTCTTTTTCTCGTCTTAAAATGGGCATCAGAATTTGACTTACTTCATGGGATGAGAAATGAATATGAAGCGTTCAACAAAGACTCTACTATATAGTAGGAGCTTGATAAATGGTGATTATTATTACAATTGAAGGGAAAAAAATGCCTGCTGTTACAATGACAGAAATTACCCAGGATAGTAAAGAAGGAGCAACTATTAAACATGATAGCTAGTGGGAAACAGCCACATAACACAGGGAGATCAGCTCGGTGCTTTGTGACCGCCTGGGGGGGTGGGATGGGGAGGGTGGGAGGGAGGGAGATGCGGGAGGGAGGAGATATGGGAACGTGTGTATATGTGTAGCTGATTCACTTTGTTATAAAGCAGAAACTAACACACCATTGTGAAGCAATTATACTTCAATAAAGATGTTTAAAAACAACAACAAAAAAAAAACAAAAAAAACAACAAAACAAAACAAAAAAAACAACAAAACAAAACAAAACAAAACAAAAATGAATGCAGTTCTTTCTCAGGGCTCACAGCTTTTGTGTGTGTGGTTTTGATTCTAACGTCTCTTCATTAGCGTGGGAAATAGCTGGTTATCTGCTGGCTTTGTTGTCATCAATGCTGGTGCCGTACTGGTGAGACCCTAGGCGCTACCTAGGGTTGCCTGTAGTTTCAAGGAAGAGTCTTGGCTTCCTTTTAGCCATTCGACCTGAGGAGATTTGTCTCATTTCCGAAGTCTGCGATATTTCTACCCGGAAGTATCAGTGAAGATCTGACGTGAGGTTCTAGGGTCAGTCCAGACACCAGTGCAGTGCGGCTTGGTACCCGGCATCTCCTTCGGTGCGGGGACAGGCTAAGCGAGTGCAGAGAAGGCGGCAACTGTAACCCGCTTCCTGAGCATCTCGTGCAGACGAGGAGTGGCTGTTTGGTGACAGCCAGCGGCTGCGGCTGCTACCGGGCAGGACCTGTTCCCACACCACTGCAGGCTAGCCTGCTCAAAGCACCTCAGAAACCATTTGCATTTGTGACAGTCCTACCTTTGGTTCCAAATCTTTTCACTGTTCTCTCTGGTAGGGTACCTTTTTTTCCAGAAACATTTCAAAAAATTTTCTCTCTCTTTCATCGGTCATTCTTATATCTCATTTGAAAATGTGTTTTAATTGCACTTCTCTTTTGTTAATTTATATTGTAGTAGTTCTGCCTAAAAATCTGTAAGCCAGGCAGGCAGATTTATGAGAAAACTGCAAATTCCAGCACGTACCCGTGCTGTGTTGAGGACAAGTGAAAGATTGCTAGGCATGTCAGATGTTTAACGCTCTAATTTAATTCACTTCAAGTAGTTGAGCTTCAGTTGACCAGAACCTTGCTGTGAGGAGACAAGCACAATCAACTCCCGGGAGCTGTAGCCGCTCGGGGCCTCCCTGTCCCACCCCAGCCCTCCCCACTCAGGGCTGACGTCCTTGGGCTCCAGGTGACAAAAGATTCTGTCAGCCTGACGCGGCATCTGATCCGCTGCTTTTCCCCCACAGCAGAAATCAGACCTTCCCAAAGCCCTGAGACTCCCCTGTCGGAGGATGCGTGGAAGGTGTTAGTGTGACGGGAGGCGCAGGGACTCGAGCCGGCGTCACACTCTGGGTGTACGGAGACCCAGGAGTCGCTGGACCAATCGCTCTCGGCAAGGACAGCCCAGGGCAGCTGTTCCTCCCAGAGAGGAAGGTACGTTTCAGGTGAGCAGCGCTGGCCACCCTGTTGGCTTTACGAACATTTCGAAGGGATTTCTGTAACACAGAGGGCGCGACTGTGTGTGTGTCCCGTGTAAAATACACCTCTGGCCCGTTAGAATCCCCGTGAATGGTGCTAATGCCGACTGTACTGATCAGAGGAAGCCTTTTCCCCCCTACATATCTTATATAAGCCAAGCTGTAGAAGATAATTGCTTTCTTTAAAAACAGCTCCTGTTAGGCCATTGGTTTGAAACTCGCCCCATAAACTGTCAACCTCAGCTCAAATTATAACCAGATTATTAGCCATTTAGAGATTGTTCTGATGATGAAAACCCTTCTTTTATGTGCTTGCATATACTCTTAGATGTTGCTCCGCTGACCTGTATGGGTGTGAAATCATTTTCTTGACATCTTCAGAGGCCGTTTTCTGAGGTTCTGCCGATGCTCATTTGAATAGCTCTCTCCTTAGCATCAGAGAACACTGAGCTGCATTGTTCTGAGAATCGCTGGTTGCTTCCCCCAGTTCCTCAGGGTTTTGGACAATGACATTCCACTTCGCTAATTCACCGCACTCCCGCAGGGTGAAAGCTAAACAGGTCTTTGGTGCATTGTTCAAGGGCAGTTTTTCTCCCAGGGGGATGTTCCTTTGTGTCCTAAGACTAGACAGAGAATAGGGAATGATTGGGGCCAACTCAAGTCACCAGGAAGCCAAGGCTGCTTAGGCTGCAGTACATGGCCATCACTAATACTCACGTAGTTTATAGATTTTCAGACCTGAGCCTGGCATTCTTCTCTTGCAACCATTAAGTTTTCAGTCAGGACTGCAGTCATGAAGGAGCACTTTGGGCCAGTTCACAGGCAGTCATACCTTATACAACACGTGCATTTCAAAAGATTATTTGAAGATGATCGTTTAGAATTCAATATGCACGCATTACGGCTAGATCCCTGGGCAACCCCACAAAAGTCTATGACCGAGAGTATACTTTGTGGTGTGTGTATTTAATGTGTCGGTAAATCCTGTCAAGGTTTTCCTGGGAAGGTTCACCCAGGGTCCTGTCTTGGAGTGGATGGCGTAGATTCTCAGTGTTGATTGCACATTGGAATCATCTGGGGAGCTTTAAAAACCGCCAAAGCCTCCTTGTTCCACCGCCAGACATTCCAATTCTAGGGTGCAGCCCGGGCACTGAGGTTGTCAGAAGCTTCCCAGCTGATTGTAAAGTGCAGCCAAGGTTGAGAATCCCAGTTGCAGCATTCGACTGCGAATCAGGTGAGCTGGGTCAGAGCCCTAGCTTTCTGTGTATTCACTGTGTGACCTTGAATGTGTCCCTTATTTTCTCCAGGCCAGGATTATATTTACTTATAGAATGGAGGAAATGATATCTGTTCTTTCCCTAAATTCCAAGGTAGTCTGATGACAAAAAGAGAAAATGTATATACGTTTTAAAAATCCTATTGACATATAGAGAATGTAGTAAATTGGTTAAGAACAGAGGTCTTGGAGTTATAGAGACCAGTTTCAAATCCAGATGGGACACTCATTAGTTCTGTGTGACCTTGAACAGATTACTTATTCTCACTAATCTTTGATTTCCTTCCTAGTAAAGAGGGGGAGGTGGGTAATAATTCTACTTATTTAAAAGGCTCGTGAGGTTTAAAGACTGTCTGGGAACGTGTGTGATGGGCAGTGCCCCTGGGAGGTGGGTATCATTACAGTTGCCGAGGACTCTCTCCTGGCCAGTGGCACCAGCACATGTCCCTCTTGGCTGTGAAGTGAGAGCAGGACTTAGCCAGCTCTAAGCTCCTACCTCGACTGCAGAGATCAGGGCTGGGTACAAAAGCCCCCAGGAGTTGAGGGCCTCGCGGACCCTGGGCCAGCAGCGCGGGCATCGCCCAGGAGCCTGTGACACAGACAGGCTCTTGGGTCCCACACCAGACAGACTGAACCAAAATCCGCATTTTAACAGGATCCCCAGGTAGTCTGTGTAGACGCTAATGGTTTTCTGCATCCTTTACTTTCTTTTAATATTTTTTATTGAAGTATAGTTGATTTACAATATTGTGTCAGTTTCAGGTGTACAGCATAGTAATTCAGTATTTTTGCAGATTATACTCCGTTATAGGTTATTATAAGATAATGGGTGTAATTCCCTGTTCTATGCAATATATCCTTGTTGATCATCTACTTTCTATATGGTAGTGTGTATCTGTTAATCCCATACCACTAATCTGTCCCTCCTCCTTCCCTCTCCCCTTTGGTAACCACTGCTTTGTTTTCTGTCTGTGAGTCTGCTCCTGTTTTGCATATAGATTCATTTGTATCATTTTTTAGGTTCCACATATAAGTGATATTATACGGTGTTTGTCTTTCTCTGTCTGACTTATTTCACTTATTTAAGTTATTAAATAACAAGGTGGTGTATTGCCCTTCTGAATCCTCACAGTTCAATGGCCTAGACATATCTTATTATAGTGAAAATGTCTGCTTATAAATCTATCTCCCTCACTAGACTAGAAATTTCTCTGAGTTAGGAACTATGCCATCACTTTCATCTTTGTATACCTGTGGCCTTGCACATTTCCTACATTATATGTTACATAAACATTAATTTAGTTGAACTGAAAATTGTATGCAACAGACATTATGTCCGTTCAACCCATAAAGAAACTGAGGACCAGAGATGTAAAACAACCTATTTTACCCAGATCACAACGTCCAAGATACCAGCTGAGCCCAAAGTGATTCCAAAGCCAGTTCTCCACAATGTCACCTGGATAACAGATAGTCTTGGACCACGTCAGACACTAAGCAGGTGCACATGCTGTGTGTGCAAGTTTGTTTCTCTTCCTTGAACTTTAAACCTCTATGTCTTAGCCTATGAGTCTAACTGAGAGGATTTTCAGAGTAGAAGGAAGTTCTAGACTCACTGGTACTTCTTCTTAAGCTTGTAGAAATAGCTATATTTAACTTTGATGAAAATTGGGTTTTTTTCTTCTTAAAATAAGAGCCCATCTTTCTGTCATTGGAACTGAGCTCGGAAGACGTTGGCTTCCAGTGAGACTGCGGCAGTCAGAGAACTGAGCATATGCATGCTCTTACCCTGTTCTTGCAGCTGACTCCTTCTGCATATTTTTTTGTCAAGCCTCATGATATTTCTGTCTCATATTCTGTGTCTGTGGTGCCCACTGATAGCTTCTCGGGAGGGCTTAATCCCTAGACTCTGAAAGGGTCCCTGAGAGCTATTCAACTACTAGGAACAAAAAATGCATTTAATTAAGAAGAGAAAGAATTTTTTAACATGCTTAACTTAAAACAGTCTTCTAATTTTTTCTTTGCATTTCATTCAGGTTGAGTTAAGAAGCATTGGTAAGATATATAAAGATAGGACATGATGGAACCGAGTGGAGCTTACAGAGGGTAATGTTTTTTATTTTGTGCTTCATAGTTATTCCATTACAAAAAGAAATAAGCAGGATTATTAAAGCAATGAGAAAGATAACATATTTCTGTAGTTGTTGTGCAAAATGTGAACAAAATTTTTGTAGATATTACACTTCAAATACATATGGTTCATCTTCAAGAGTTTTTAAAAAATAGCATTTTAATTGTATTTGCAAAAGTAATGTGCGTTCACGGGAGATCTGAAGATACAGTGAAGTATAAGAATGAAAATACGTAGTTATTCATTGATCATCAGGTGACCACTGGGGTGGTTCTTTTTCTTCAAATCCTTTTTCTATGAGTCTCTCTCACAAACTCTCTCTCCCTAAACAGAGACACACACACACACACACACACACACACACACCCCTAAACATGTAAATGTTATATGTATGGAAGAATATATATTGTATACGTACACTTACACATATCTCACCCTTTTATGAAATTCAATCATGCTATGTGTGCACTTTGGAATCCTACCTCAACAGTAGCAATAATAGCAATACCAATAATCATAAGTGTTTGCTGAGTGCTTAGCATATACCAGCTGCCTTACAAATACTATCATATTTCTGTTGCCTAACAGCTACTCTTTGATTTAGGTGCCATTGATATTCCTATTTTATAGATAAGAAAACTGAGGCTCAATAAAGTTAAATAATTTGAAATAAAGTAATTTGAACCAAAGTCACTTAAAAATGGTTTTACTGTATTTTGGGCCCTGGGGACTGAGCTCTTAAGCACCATCATGGGCCTCAAGTTTGTTTTCAGAAATAGAGAGCAGTTAAATTCTTAGAAGCCATGAGATTTCTGTATGGAAGCAGTAATTATTGTAGGGTCAGATACCATGGTTTGAATCATAGAATATCTCTGCTTTCTAGCTTTAAATGCTGGGTCTGTCACAGATTCCTTTACAGGAATGTTATGATATGTTATTTAAAATTTTTTAAGGTTTAAAACTTTGAAAACCACTGATAGAATCTAGAAAATTTATCATTTTTCCATTTAAAAGTTTCTTAATCTTATCTGTGATTTTTAACCTTGTGTGTTTGATCATATAATGAAAGTAAATGAGAAAATGTTAAATTTGCTGAAATGTTTATTGTAGCGTTTCTTAGCACATAACTAATACTATAATGAAAACTGGCATTCTTACCATATAGGAGCAGGTAAATATGTTCCAGTGAGTTAGGCAAGAAGTATTTTCTGAGCACCTAGTATATGACTTGCATTGTGCTAAATGCTGGTGAGAATGGGAGAAAACCATATGGAGGCTTTAAAGTTTTTCTAGTCAGAAGCTTTGAAAGGTTTCAAAGCAGAGACAAAAAGTGACCTTTTAAGAAGAAGATGCGCAACCCATAGAACGTGCAAAATTTAGCAAAATTACAAATTCTGTACTTGTGAATTACTGGGAAAGACAAGTCAGAACATCTGAGAAAAGACCTACCCGTTTGTCAAGTTGGCCTGTAGTCACTAGCATGATTAGTGCTTTCTCTGGGGCCCTGGAATGAGAAGGGTGTTCAGGGTTATAGCAGTATCACTACGCAGTGATCCTCTAGCTGGAGGGGAAAACATCCGCGGGCAGGGGGCAGGGGCGCTGAAGGGAGGGAGGACTCCAAACCTGGCCAGGCCTCTGCACGCACAAGATGCTCCCAGTAAATAGTTCCATGGTGGAACACTGAGTTTTCATTCCTCTCTTGGAGATTTGCAATGCATGTTGATATGGCTAAGGCTCTGAGATGCCCCAGAGTAAAAAAATCTCACAGCATTTCCAGACTAAATTCACCATCAGACCATATTTTGCAGGTAGAATCTATTAACATCCCTTGAAATGAATATAGAGTATCGTGCATTACTATAGAGGTTTGAGGTATTTGGAGGCCAGTCAAGGAAAAACACACGACCAGGAGAAGAGCAGCAGTGGCACACCCGAGCTTACTGTGTGAGGCCTTGCCAGGCTTGCACATGGCGGTGCCCCTCATAGCAGCAGTCTGTCCCCCCTCAGGAAGGGCAGAGGGCAGAGGGGCTCCCGGGGAGAGGAACATCTGGGGAGGGGGCTTTGTACGTCAGATGGCGTCTCTCAGCAGCACAGTGGGGCGTCTCTGTGTCCTCGAGCTCCAAAGGACAGCAGATTGGGGCCTTATAACCGCAAGGCCCTGTTTTCTCAAGGTACGAGCTGTTGGGTGAGGTTTTGTGGGGTGTGCAGAGCAGGCAGACTGTAAATTGCTACAGATTTGCTTGTTGGGGCTATTATTTTTTTTTTATTGCGGAGAAAATCATTTGGGCTGTTTTAAAGTTATAAAATTTGAGTTTGCTGCCAGTGGGTTTTTGAGCTAATGGGTCTCTGTCTGCAGTGAAGAAATAATCAACCTATGGGCCAGTATACAGAGGTTACCTTTGACTCATTTATATAACAATTCCACACTGGGAAATGTGACAAGTTTATATGAATCCAAGCATAGTTAATAATATATAAGGGTTTATAATTTATATGATTTGGAAAATGACTAGCTAATGTCTAATCCACTCTTTTGAGCTCTCCAGGCCTATGGAGAGTTCTAGGAGAGGTGATCAAAATGATCCCAAGGGACCATCTTTAACCTGGAAACAGCGCAGTGAATTATTGGGTTGCGATGGTATATCCAAGAGAACATGATGGACTTACCACAGGTCTGGCTTAGCCATTGCAGTGATACAAAATTAGAGTCAACCATGGTTTCTGCTTTCAGTCTGGGTGGAGAAGGAAGATCAAGTAGCAAACATGTACAGAGTAGGGGGCAGTTAAATGCTGAATGCATGTTCAGGCCCTAGTCGCAGTAGGTTTCCAATAAGAGATACACGTGTGCCCTAGAGGAACTGGGAAGGTTTGTGGACAAGGAAGACCTTGAGGGGTGAAGAGGTGTGAGCAAGGGCAGAGCCGGGAGAGGCGGGGAGCGGAAGGCCGCTTGGAGATGGCCTGTTTCAGTTATCAGTGTGCACATGGGTTACCATGAAATATTATATAATTACGTGCGTAAAATGACTTGTTCCCCCACGAGGGAAAGTGAAGCTGAAGTAATTTCCTCATGTTTGAACGGTACTTTAATAGCCTAGAGTTTGTCAGACACGAGTTGCTTGAGCTTGTTTAGGTAGAGTCGGTGGATAAATGCATTGACTTAAGGACCTTCCATCACCACGTCTTGCGTTCCTAGAAAGGAATCTGTGTCTGTGACCAACATCTTCTGTTGATAATTACCCTCCAGCCATTATATCTTTTCTCAGTATTTCACAACTGCACAGGAAGTTCACGCCTGTGCAATAACAAGCTTTAGTCATCTCTATGCCTTGCCCAGAGGAGCAATGCAGTGATGTTTACATCTTCTACATATTCTTCTTAATCAATATTTCCCTTATCTTCCAGGACTCCCCACCCCCTCCCCTTTTTTGTTTTTTTTTTAAACTAGGACTAGCATAGTCCTACTTAAATTAGCTCTATATTTTAGGACAGAGCAGGACCAAGATAATTTTCCTTTTATATTTCAATATGCCTGGGTGGGAGGAAGAGAGCAACAGATCTCTCCGTTTTGGACTTCGTCGCTCAAGTTAATAGTAGCGCAGACACATAAAGGCGTGTATAATTGCACTCACACTCCAAGTACTCCAGCAGGTTGCGCTGGAGCCCCCATGATGTAGAAGGGGTCCTGCCAGGAGTCTGAGCGTGCCAGCATGACTAAGACACAGCTCTTGTCTTCGATGCGTTCATTCCACAGTTAATCCGACTATAAACCAGGTTGTGGTTTAGTTCTCCTCAGAGTTTTAATTTTAATAGTCATATATCCATGACAATGCCTGTCTCACTACATCTTTCTTCCAAAAGATTTATTGAAGGAGCTAATTGATTTCTGCCATTCTCTCAAGTTCTGAGCAGAAATGGTGGGTAACCTGACTGAGGTGTTACAACCTCAGTCTTGAGTTCTGATGTGTCAATTCAGGCCTTGTAAATAGTACTTTGTGGCTGTTCCAGTTAGCTATTTTTGGGACGTGTATGTACTCGGTTGAACTTTCTTAAAGTAATCCAGGAACTTTAGGTTTCTAAGAAAGCAAGAGTGAGTTTTTATGGTAATATTTTCTTGTAAAACGACTAATTTTTGCTGCTGTAAATCAGTAGGGGGAGCTCAGCAGATGAACTTTAGTTTCTACTGAAGCCATTCCTAAAATTCTTTCTATTCATTCAGAAAATTAAAATAAATGCTGAAGATTTCATATGATAAAGACACTGCTGTTCCTTAAGCGTTTAATTTATTTGTTTGTTTTAAAGGGGCAATGAATGTATGTTTCAATGAAAAAATATTTTTGAAAACTCACCCTTTTATTCCTCACACCTATCCCAACAGAAGATGGCTTTGAACCTTAGTATCTCTGTATTTTTTTTCTCAGCCATACTGACTTTTTATAGTACTCACATCTGGCAACTTTGTCTCAGAGCTCAAGCAAAAGTCAGGGCTTTTGGTTTTTTCAGTAGAGAAGTATACTGCATGATGCTCTGGTCTGAGAGCCAAAAGGAAATACTGTTTTCAAAAAAAGAACGGTTGGCTCTATATTGATCAAAGGCTACCTTTTGTGGACTGAGAGAATCTATAAAGTCTGCCGTTATTAGGATATGTGCTGTGAGGGTTTTTCCCCCATTGATAATGATGGTCTGTTTATAGCCAACAGTTTCTTGTGATGAGTAACGAGAGCACTTACCGGACGTTACTGTTTGAGGGAACCAGTGCTTCTGGCACATGTTTGTTGGAATTATTCCTCGTATCCCAAGTTAAAAATGGGTGAAAACATGCTTTTTTGCTTAACATTTAGATTTTCAGGAGGGAATACCTGCCCCATTTTGTGATGCTCTGGCAGTTTGGGGCCTAGTGGTAGATTTTTATATCATTCAAAGTTTGAGAGTTTTTTTTCCTTGATCATACTTTAGGTACCTCTTTGGAGGTCTGACTTGCTACTTCAGTCACAGTAATACACATTAATACAATTGTGCTAGCTAGCTTCCAAAATACTGATATAAATTATTAATCCAAGTCACTGAATTGATTCCAGGTAACAGATAGCTTGGAGCCCAAATAAAATGGCTCTAACTGAACACTGTCATATAGTAATTAACTTTGAATATTGAAAAAAGGAGGGGGACAGTCCAAGATGGTGGCACAGGAAGGTCCTAAACTCACCTCCTCTCACAGACACACCAGATCTCCAGCTACATTTCAGAGGAACAATCCCCCCTGAAAAAACCCTGAAAACTAGCTGAACTGCTCCTGCACAACAAAGGATAAAAGGACACATCAGGCCGGGTAGGAGAGACAGAGGTGCAGGTAGCCAACAACCCTACCCCCAGTGTGGCATCCCTCGATAGGGATGGACTCACAAGTCCGGAGCTTCTCCCAGACCTGCACAGGAGAGATGAGCCCCCAAGACATCTGGCTTAGGAAACAAACGGGCCCGGTTCTCCTTCCAGAGGGCTTACATGTGATCTCATTTGCCCGGGACCCAGCACAAAAGCAGCAGTTTGAAAAGCACCTAGGCTGTATGTGAAGGGGATCCATTTGCTAATCTTAAAGCATCTACTGGAGGGGCAGGGGACATTTGGGACTCTCCAGGGACAAGTGGTCACGGCACTATCCTGCTGCCTCGAAGAAGCAGGCAAACACGGGTGGTTGTATCACTCTTACCACTCCTGGTTGGGGCTGGTGAATACACACACACACACACACACACACACACAGAGTCACAGCATCCTCCTGATTCTTTGCTAAAGCGGATGGGCACCCACAGACTAGGTGTTTTGCTGCTGCCTTGCTGAAGCCGGGAGTGTATCCCTCCCCCGTGCTCTCCAGCTGCCTTGCTAGAGCTGGCAGGTACATGCATTCCACATGGAGGACAGCCCTTGATTACCTGGCCCTGGCGGCCAAGGGTGTTGCATTCCTGGACTCCACAGGATTGTAACAATTGGAAAGATGGTTCTTGGGAGGCTCCACTCCCAGGGCACTGCCCAGACAGCAGACTGAAACACACCCCCCACTCTTCCTGTGGAAGAGGCCTGTTTACTGTCAGGAGCTTCAGCCTGAGGGACAGGCTTCAGGTTTGTTGCACATCCAGAGGCTGCAGAGGTGCTCTCAGGGAGCATGAGCAGGGAGACACCATCCTTGCTAACTCCTTCGGCCTCACTACACTGTAACAATACCTCCCAGAAGGGAGCTTGTACACTCAGCCAGGGGACACTTCCAGCTCTCCTGGTCTGGAGACCAGCAGGATTTATGATTGTGACCCAATAGGACTAAATATATTTGCATACTTTAAAAGCTGCTGCCTCAGGGTTTGGCTTCCAATCACCTAAAACTAGGTGCTAAATGAGATCACTCCACCTGGAACACTGACACGTCTTGGCATACCGTCAACAACAGGGACCATGAATAAACCAGGCTACTTAGACAATCACACAGGTTTGAGAGACAACCAAGAGCTAGGGCAAGCTCGAACAATAAGGTCCATCACCTACACAAGGCCACTCCTTCAAGACTGGGAAAGGTAGCTGTTTCACCTAATACATAGACAAAAACACAGAGAATCAAGCAAAATGAGG
Source organism: Balaenoptera musculus (assembly GCF_009873245.2). Classification (NCBI taxonomy): domain Eukaryota; kingdom Metazoa; phylum Chordata; class Mammalia; order Artiodactyla; family Balaenopteridae; genus Balaenoptera; species Balaenoptera musculus. Next base: position 77,207,621 of record NC_045801.1, on the reverse strand, counting down.
AAACAAGAATATGTTCTAAATGAAAGAACACGATAAAAACTCAGAAGAAGACCTTAATGAAATGGAGATCAGTAATCTACCTAATAAAAAATTCAAAGTAATGGCCAAAAACATGCTCACTGAGCTTGGAAAAAGAATTGATAAACACGGTGAGAACTTCAATAAAGAGACAGAAAACATAAAGTATCAAACAGAAGTCACAGAGCTTAAGAATACAATAATTGAACTAAAAAATGCATTAAAGGGGTTCAACAGCAGGTTGGATGAGGTAAAGAAATGAATCAGTGAGTTGGCAGACAAAGCAATGAAACTCACTCAAACAGAGAGGCAAAAAGAAAAAAGAATTTTAAGAAGTGAAGATAGCTGGACGTATGGGACAGCATCAAGCAGGATAGCATTAACATTATAGGGGCCCCAGAAGAAGAGAGAAAAAGGGACAGAAACCTTATTTGAAGAAATAGTGGTTCAAAACTACCCTAACCTGGGGAAGGAAACAGACATTCAGGTCCGGGAAGACCGAGAGTTCCAAATAAGATGAACCCAAAGAGATCCACACCAAGATACACTATAATTAAAATGTCAAAAGTTAAAGATAGTGAGAAAATCTTAAAAGCAATGAGAGAAAAACAACTTGTTATGCACAAGGGAAATCCCATAAGGCTATCAACAGATATTTCAGCAGAAATTTTTCAGGCCAGAAGGGAGTGACATGATATATTCAAAGTGCTGAAAGGAAAAAAAGCTTCCAACCAAGAATACTCTATCTGGCAAAGTTATTCAGAATAGAAAGAGAGAGAGAGTTTTCCAGACACAAAAACTAAAGGAGTTCATCACCACTAAACTGGCTTTATAAGAAATGTTAAAGGGATATCTTTAAGTTGAAAACAAATGGCACTAATTAATAACAAGAAAACATATGAAAGTAAAATCTCACTGGTAAAGGTAAATATATAATAAAGACAGTGGGTTAATCACTGATAAAGGTAGCATGAATGTTGAAAGACATAAGTTGTAAAATTAACTAGAACTACAATAATTAGTTAAGGGGTATATAAAATTAAAATGTGACATTAAAATGTCATATAAAATGTCAAGTGGGGGAGTAAAAATGTAGAGTTTTGAAATGAGTTCAAATTTCAGTTGCAAACTAGCTTAAAATAGACTATTATATACATAGGATGTTATATGTGAACATCAATCACAGTAATCACAAAGCAAAAACCTATAGGAGACGCACAAAGGAAAATGAGAAAGGAATCTAAATATAACACTAAAGAAATTCATCCAACCATAAGGAAAGACAAAAAAGAGAAGAAAGGAACAAAGAGGAACTACAAAAATAGCCAGAAAACAATTAACAAAATGGCAATAAGTATATACCTATCAATAATTACTTTAAATGTAAATGGACTAAATTCCCTAATCAGAAGACATAGAGTGGCTGAAAAGGTGAAAAACCAAGACTCATTTATATGCTGCGTACAAGAATTTCATTTCAGATATAAGGACACACACAGACTGAAAGTGAAGGGATGGAAAAAGATAGTCCATGCGAAAGAAATGAAAAGAAAGCTGAGGTACCTGTGTTCATAACAGACAAAATAGACGTTAAAACAAAGATTGTAAGAAAAGACAAGGAAGTGCATTATATAATAATAAAGGCTTCAATTCACCAAGAAGATAATAACGTTTGTAAATATATGTCTACCCAAAATAGGAGCACCAAAATATATAAAGCAAATATTAAGACCTAAAGGGAGAAATTGACAGCAATGCAATAATAGTAGGGGACTTTAACACTCCACTTACATCAATGGGTAAATCATCCAGGCAGAAAGTCAAGAAGGAAAAATCGGCCTTAAGTGACACATTAGTTCAGATAGACTTTATAAATGTATACAGAACATTCTATCCAAAATCAGCAGCATACACATTCCTCTCAAGTGCACATGGGACATTCTCTAGGGTAGATCACATGTTAGTCCACAAAACAAGTCTCAATAAATTTAAGAATGAAATCATATCAAACATTTTTTTCCAACCACAATGTTATGAAAAAAGAAATCTGATAAAGAAACAAAGCCTGGAGAGTTTTGGAGGCTTGGCTGAGTCACGCAGAGTTAGTAGCTTTCAAGGCCAAAGCCCCTCCTCCTGACCCTTGGCCTGGTACTCTCTCCAAGTGTCTGGGCTGTCTCTGTAGTGTGTGCTACATGTGACTTGGATAAATTGAGTCACTTGGAATAGGAACTCTCTGGAAGCTTCTTGATTCTTCTGAGCCTTTGAATTGAAATGAGATGTAGGTTTTCGTGTATTTGTTATTATTTTAAAATTAGTACTACTTGGTGTGAGCTCTAGGCAGTCTTGAGATTAGCTAAACTAGGTAAGAGATTGCTTTATTTATTTATTTTTTGAAGTTTTAAGGCATCTTGTAAATATTTCCAGTTCCTTTTCATTTTCAGTTACTTCTTCACTTCAGGATTCTAGAAAGAACCACAAAAGAGAAAGAGCAAATTCTGAAATGCAGTAAGAAAAATAGTTTGTTTTTGAGGATTTTCTAGTTCAATGAATAGCAGGAAGCACCAGCTTCCTCTTCTCACAAAATCTCCAGTCAAATGTTTAATCTCAAAAGACTCCAGCAGTTTATAGAATCGTTCTAAAAGTTGTGCCAGTTCATTTGAACCAAAGATAAATTCATGCATTTAATAGTTCCTCAGTCAGTTGCAATTACCATACTTGATCCTCCTTGTATAGTCCTTGTAACAAATAGAGTATTATCATAAGGAACAGACCAGAAATAAGGAGACTTAGAAGCAGGCTTTGACTTCGTATCTGATTTGCAACAATGCTTGGAGTGTTCTCTGAGAACATGTTTAAGCCTTACTCTCTTTTCATTTTTCCAACTCCAGAAAGAAAGCATCCATACTGGCATTAGTACTTGCACCTCCGTCCCTATTACCAGATCTTGTAGAACACCATAAACACTTTAAGTGCCCAACAAATGTGTTGGTGATGAGTTGCCTTTATTATTCATATTCGTATTATTGAATACATAATAAGAGTAGAAGTATTTTTTGTTTTATATTTACAACAAAGGTTTGTGATATTTCAGAGTAGGATTTCTCAAAGCATTTTCCTCAACTTTTCTCATCCTAATACAGTCTGTATTTTATATCCAGTGTCCAGCAGACAACTAGCCTCAAGAATGTGTTTGTTGACTTTGACTGTATATCATTTCTCTTCCAAGAAAAGATAAGATTAAATTTAGGATTCAATAATACACGTGAAGAGTGTTTCATAAAAGAAAGGAGAATATAAATACAGGTGGTAGTAATTGTTGTTGGTTATTAACTGCATTTAGCCTGAGTCCTCACAGGCAGGAAATGAAGATGTGAGCCTGGGCCAGGGAGGAGGGCTGCTGGCTCACTCTGCCCTCCTGATTGGGTGTGCCCCTGCCACAGTGATGGCCCTCGCTCCCACCCACCTGGACCCCATCCTTCCTCCATCGGGTGTCCTGGTTGGCACTAAAGATAGGCCCTAAGGACGTGGACGGACAGGGCTACAGGGCCATCTCTGAGGGGCAAATAGGGAGGACATGAGCAGAAGAGGTAAACCCATGGAGAGGCATTAGGACAGTGCCGGCCCTTCGGTTTAGAAAAATGAATATCCTTTTCCTTATGTGCTTCTGCCTGACGTCACAAAGGATCAGAACGGGAACCACCTCACAGGAAGCACGCAAGGATTATATGACTAGGAATCTAGGTGCTTAGAGCTTTACTGGGGATGGGATGAGCAAAAGAGAGAGCTTAGAGGATAGCTTTAGATTCCCAAGACTTTGGAGGTCTCTATTTTTCTGAAGTTAGGGGTTTTGCCTTTGTTTACGACTGCTGGGCTAGAGAATTCAGGGTGGGACCCAGAAGAGAGGAGGATGCAGGTGGACCTACTTCATGGTGGCTTGGGGCAGGAGAGGCAAAGGAGACCTTGCTCTGTCTTCCCAAATTGTCCTGGCCAGTCATCCAAGTAGAGTCAGGGGGGACTGGTTTAGTTTAATTTCCTCTGTCGGCAAATACCCATTTCACTTTGTTATTTATTTAATCATTCACTCAGCACACAACCTAAGGACTGCCTTGTAGAAGCTTGTGGAAGTCGTGAGATGAATAGGACATGGTCCCTTCAATCAGTCAGTCAGATACCAGGTGTTAGGTCAGAGTCATGAGGGAGTAGATCACCAAGGATCACAATGTGGGGTCACCTAACCAGACTGGGGGCCCTAAGAAGAGGTTATGCCTGAGCTACGTGAGCAGGGGATGGGCAGATTGGGCATGCTGATGAGTCAGGGGAAAGCTGTTCTAGGCGGAGGTTCAAGCGTGTGAGGAGTCTGAGGTGGGAAGGCAGGTGGCCAGGTTGGGGACAATAAACAGGTCAGTATGACCAGATCGTAGCGGGTGGGTGCAGCCAGTGCTGGGAATGAGCCCCTGAGAAACTATGGGGCCTCTCCTAAGACCGGGGAGCCGAGGAAATTCAGGAGGACAGAGGCTTATTTAGGAGACGAACTGGTATCTTAAAAGGAGGAGGGCATTTAGTCCACTGTGATTGGAGGAAAGGCAGGTGACGGTGAAATTCCTTCAGGAAGTCATCTGCTGAGACACGAAGGGACGGGCACCTTCTTGTGAAACAGACACCAAAGGAGAAGAGCTCCTGTGGGTCTTTTGAGGGTTAGTGAGCAGGGAGGCCAAGGCAGCTCACTGCGCCGGGAAGGGCAGGCGCTCTGGCTGCGGCAGCCGAGGGCTACCCCTCAGCCTGCAGGTATTATGAACACATTTACAAGGCATTAGAAATTTAAAATATTCTGCTGGGTGCCTGCTTTGGTGATGAAGATGAACACAAAATCTCTTTCGGGGTCCCTCCTATAGATTGCTTTTTTAGCAACTCCTGTAAGTGAAACTGAGAGCTTTGAATCAGACAGAGTCCGTTTCAAACCTCCAAGTGTCGGTTTTCTTATCTATAAAGTTATAAGAAATTTACAAATTTAATTGGTGATGGTTAAAAGATATAGTTAAAACACATCACTTAGCATAATACTTGGCAAATAATAATTGCCTAATAAGCAACAGCCACTGCTGGTACTACTAACAACCACCCCCAGGATGTGTAGTATGTTCTGGCAACCCCGGGGGGCAGTGTGGATTCTGGGTTCTATGGGGAATTGGAAACCACACAATTTGGTCATTGTTGTTTCTACTCTCAGGTGACCATGCAGCATATGAAGAGCAAAAAGACCCTAGATTTTGTAGCAAATGCATGGTTATCTCGAATCCAAGCAGATGGGGACACTGTCTGTGAGCTCCCTGTGGTACAAGGAGGACAAGCTATTTTTCCATGTGTGTCATTACCCTTCGAGAGCATATATTGCATGTACAAATGTTTTATAGCTGCTTAGATTTGCTTCTGAACTATTTAGTTACAGAATATTGTTTTCTACTTCTAAGAGAGTCGTTTGACCCACTGAAGAGTGGCTTCTTCCTCATCACAGAATGAGTCACTGGTGGATCTGGGATTAAACGTGACCTCAGAAAGATCCTTATGGTCTAGATACAGTCACGGGGGCTGAGGCTGTGAGAAGGAAGAAGTCATGTCTGTGCCTCGTCTGGCTTTGCCTGTGGCTGGTTGGCCGCCTCATGTCACCACTTCACTTTTGATATATTTCCTCATCAACCCTTACATCATTTTAAACTTTAAACGTCACACACAGTGATATTGTCACCCTTGCCAATAAAATACTAATCATGAAATATCCTCCTATGTCATACATAAAAGAACAGCTTTTTTTTTTTTTTTTAAAGCTTTTATTTGTCTTTTTGAAAAAAGCTATTTGTTTTTTCAGAGCATTTGCTCACGGTGTAAAAATACCCATTTATAATTAAAATTAATAATTGAAAGATCAAAAATCTCTCCATAGATACGGCAAGTCCAGATTAGAGGAATTCTCACACAATGATTTTTATTGTAGCGTGGCCCATGGGCCTGGTTCTGTCTGTATGAACTCCCAGGTGATTAATTTCCTTGTTTCTGTCCCCTTTGCTTTGTCCGGAGTGAGACGCCTTGCTGACGTCTGTACTGGGTAACTGAAGCAAGCAGAAACGGGGGCCGAAGTGTCCCTGTGTCTCTGTGCGACACTGTGTCTCAGAGGTGAGACTCTGGCCTAAGACTGCTGTACAAACCCAACATGCCAGTAAAATTTCAAAGAGGACAGGTGTGTCTGCACAAATAACTCTCCCATGTTCTTAGTAATCTCTCCAAAGGTGGCCATACGTGACGGAAAGTTGAAGAGGGCTTGACACCCTTCAAGTTTTTGTTTTAGAACATCTTCAGCGCAAGTTTTTCCTGACCTGACTTCCTAATGTGCTTTGTTTTAGACGTTTTTCTTGAAAGAAAAATGGGACACACTATACTAGCAATGAATAATAGAACAAAGAAAAAGACATTAAAAATTAGTGAGGGTGTAAGTAAAAGAAAAAAATGAGATTATATCAGGGAAAAATATATGTGAGCATACCCTGTCAGGACTGGGAAGTACAAAGCCTTATTCTAAAAGGTCAAGTCATAGAAGGGCCATTATAGGATATTTCACAGAATAATGCAATACCCTTTCTTTAAAACATCTTGAATGGAGCCAAATACATTATTCTCGCACCTTAAAGCCCTTCATATTCCCTTTTGTCCTTTATATACACATATGAGGCTTTCTATGTAGTTGATGTTTGAGGAGTTGCAGTGATGTATATAATCAGCCCAGTTAATTTTTAATGTTATTTTGTTGTGTATAGAGAACAAGAGTACTATTTGGGGTCTGAGATTAAGAATAGGGATTATCTAAAGCATGAGTACATTTTTAAGAAAGAAGACTCCCAAACCAGTTTGAGAGTGCTATTTTTCAAACTGTTTGTACTTGTAGTTTATGAAATATTTTGAAACATCAGAGCTCTTAAAGCTTACCTAGGGCTTCCCTGGTGGCGCAGTGGTTAAGAATCCGCCTGCCAATGCAGGGGACACGGGTTCGAGCCCTGGTCTGGGAAGATCCCACATGCCGCGGAGCAACTGGGCCCGTGAGCCACAACTACTGAGCCTGCGCGTCTGGAGCCTGTGCTCTGCAACAAGAGAGGCCGCGACAGTGAGAGTCCCACGCGCCGCGATGAAGAGTGGCCCCCGCTTGCCGCAACTAGAGAAAGCCCTCGCACAGAAACTAAGACCCAACACAGCCAAAAATAAATAAATAATTAATTAATTAATTTAAAAAAAAAAAAAAAAAAAAAAACTCACCTAAACCTTTTATTTGTCACTGCAGATTACAGAGCTTTCATCACAATGAGGGAAAACAGCAAAATTATGCCTAATTTTTGCTGTCACAAGTGAATTATTAATTTTGAGCAGAAACAAAGTTTTAGATGCCATGATATTATTATTAATATTACACCAAGTGATCAGTGAGGTTATCCTGGCTTTCATTCCCAGACGCTTTGACCTTCCCACTTGGTGGTGCTTGGTGAAGGTGCCATCTCTCCTGGCCGCCTGCTGGTGGGTCGGCCCGCGCGGCATGGTGTGGGATTACCAACTAAGGTTTTGCAAGTGAAACATCTTCGTGGTGAATCGTCTTCCGTTCGTCATTGTGTACAGCACCTCCCAGAGAGTGGGAAGGGTGTATTATAGATTGAAAACAATCTATATATATATATACTGGACACGAAGTATAATTGCAACCAGTGTATAAAAAGAGTAAACAGTGTAGGTTTAGTGGCATGTTTTAAAGTTTAGAGTCAGAGATGTAACTGCTTTTCTTCCCTAGTTCATTTTAGAGTTCTCTATTATCTTCCTCAATGGATGGAATGTAATGGAAATGCCAAATGGTTACAAGAGTTCTGCTGCAAGAAACTGTGGCAACGCTCTTGTAGTTAATTGCCAGAATGATTCCACACGAACCACAGCTCGCATCCTTAGCCACTGCTGGGCTGGTTGTTGTCGTTTTCTCTACAAAGTGTACAGCTGTGTAATCAAAAGGCAGCCGCACACATAATAGACCTAGTTTCATTCTGTCTTCAAAACTAAAGATACTTTAAGAAAAAAGAGGGAACAGGAGAGCTGGTTCAGGCAATCTTTCTTGACCTTGAGGATCCTCATTCAGATTTGCTCCGAAGCAGAACGTGAAGACCAGGGTAGTTGATCTGGGAGGGGATCCCAGCGGGACCTGAAGGAGCGTGAAGAGAACGGAGAAAAGCCCGAGAAGGGGCAGTGCTGGACTGTGGCTACTGGGACTCCTTCTTGCTAGAGGATTTCAGAGAGACCCTGGGGACACCCCTCAACACTGCCCTGCCGGCGAAACCCTCAGGAGAAGAAGCAGGGAGGCGCAGGGGTCTGAGATGGAGAGCTGTCAGCACGCCTGCACGATGGACCCACAAATGGCCCCAAGGACAGGGCTGGGGCCCAGTCGTATCTACCACCGCAGGTGACGTGTATCAGGAAATGTCCCTTTCGAAGCACACTGGGGGTGCGGGAGAGTGACAGCGAGACTGTGCAGGGACACCAGCAACACACAGTCACAATTTGGTGACCAAATATCACAGGACTGGCGATGGTTTTGGTTTGGCCTAAACAAGAGAAGATTTCCGTCAACAATGTGGAACCAACAGCTGATGCCAGGTAGTGTGTCTTCAAATATGGAATTGAAATGTACTCTAGGACCCGTGCAGGCGGCTGTTTAGACAGCCTGTGCCACAAGAAAATACAAGTGATACTGGATTCGCAGTTTCACCACAAAGTAGTGGAACAGTAGTTAATAGTCAACTGTCACTTCTGGAAACGTCTCAGACTTAATTAAATTCCTGACCCTTTCCTCAGATGATCTTCAGGTGGTCTATTCTCAGCAGGAATCTGTGAGGAAGTGACGTGTGAGTTCTTTCCCTTCCAACCAGCGTAGCACCTACTTTAGGTCCTGCGTCTCTGGAAACCTCAGTGAGTTTTTGACATGATAAAATGAAGGTTCCAAGATGCTCTTTCACGACAAACCCGAGAATGTGCTTCACATTATTTACAGAAGAAGGTGTACGAGAAGGTTTATTGGAGAAAGAAAGGAGGGAGAGAAGGAAGGAAGGAAGGGAAGAGGGGAGGGAGGGAGAGAAAGAGGGATTTGTTCCTCCGTGCCTCAAGGAAAATCAGCATTCATGGAAAGTAAGTGTGCTATCAGGCCCCGCGGTCGCCAACCTGACCATCTAGCAAACTGCATCCCGGGGGCAGGAATCTAAGCAAGAGAAGAGCGCCAAGCTGGAGGCCTTTGTGTTAGGGTTTGTTTCTTTGTTACACTGGACACGACCACAGTGGAGGAAATAAAGCTCCAGGAGAGGAAAAAGCATAGCCAGAAATACATCTTTAATAGATAAAAAAGTAGTTGCTTATTTTCCTTTCCTTCCTGGCCCGTTGGATGCGGACTGTAGTAGCTTCTCTGCTGAAGTACTTTGCTGCCCCCGGCGCTCCTCGGGCTGCAATGATTGCCCCCATTCGTCTTGTGCTGGACTCACGATATCTCTGTGGGGTTTTCTCTGCCTCGGGCACCGGGTCGGTACCTTTCAAGTGGAAGCAGTGTCGCCTGGAAAACTGCAGACGGCGCTGTGGCACTGTGAGGCCAGTGACAAGCCTCAGGGCTGGTGCTGCGAGTTGGTGGCGGCCAGGGAGCGAGGGCTGCGTCCGCGTCCACCTTCTCCTGTGAACGGTAGTGCTGTCCCCGTGCCGCCTCAGAAGACGGAACTGCAGTGTGTGTGAGTGAGTGTGTGTGTGTTTAGGTACGTGGATTTGTGTCATTTCCTCAGCATTCCACATCACGCATCACTCATCGAGTGTTTCAGTAAATAATCTATTGCTAAGCATTGTAAGGAAATCTTATCTTGTAATTTCTTATTATGTCAACATGCTCTAAGTCACAAAAGGACCAAAAGTTTCACACTGGAAATTGCTGCCTACGACATGAGAATATTTGTTTAAATGTTGGTCTCCTTACATTACTAAAATGGTAGCATTCTAACAATTTCATATCGAATTGAGCAAGGAGACTTTTAGAGAGAACTCTCAGAACATAAGAAAGACAAAGATGGAAACCTAGGTAACTCGGGCTTTCCCTCAAGCCTCATAAGAAGCAGACCGCAAGCAACTCCCTCCATTTCTGATCTGACCCTACAGCCTTGAGGTTGAGCTTTGCTCTCTAGATCCCTTCCTTTCTCAGGAAAACCCAGCTTCAGCTGGCCAGGGCCAGGAGGGGACACAGACCCAAGACAGGACAGGTTTCTCCATGAAAACCCAATCTATTGTGGACATGGAGTGAGAATCCTTGGGCTCTATTCTGAAATTTTGGACCCTCAGTGTTGGGGACAGCCTTCTTTCCAAATAGATAATCAACAGGAAATGAGGCACAAACAGGGGCACTGGAAAATTCAAGGGGACAGATTTGGAGATGCCAAAACCACTACAACTTTAACTACTAAGCAAAAAGCGGGTAAAAGACAATGAGTCAGTTCGACTAAAAATACTCACCACATACCACCAAAAACTACAAACACAAAGGTGATTGGCGGGGCTGCAGTGAATGAATGGAGCGGTGGGATCCAGGGCAGGCTCGCCCGCCTGTTCCTCGCCTGGCTGGGCGTTAAGTGCAGTCAGTTGCTTTCTGCGAGTTCCCGCTTAATTCATCCCGCCTCCTCTGTGGCCACTTCCTCCACCCTAGTCAGCGTCCTTGTGTCTCAGCCTGGATCGGAGCCGTCTTCTGATCGTCCTGGTTCTCTCTGCGCCCCTCGACCCCGCTCACGGCTTCCAAGCTGACTGTACTCTGGTACTTACGGTACTAAGCTTCATTCGGACTCTAGCTTGTCTTTTCCTCTTTCATTCTTCCTTTGCACTATTATGATTTTTATTCTCTAGCATTATATTGTATAGTTTTGCCCTAAATTTTTTCAAGAAAAAGCGTGGGGAAAATCCTGTTCCTAAAGCAGTGTTTGAATTACATCATCCTCCTGTTCAAAAATCTGTACTAACCCCCATTGCCTACCAAAACCAAAACCAAACTTCATGATCTTTCCATTCAAGGCTTTATACCAGCTGACTCCATTTATTTCCCCTCCAGTTTGCTTCTCTAATTGTCCTCCTGCAGGATCTCAGTGAAGTTAGACCACCTGACTTCACGTCTTTGCCTCTGTCCCTCGGAGCGCGCTGTTCTCCGCTCGGGGTCGCCCTTCCTTGCTCCGCTCTGTGTGTCCTGATCCCGCCCTGCCTTTAGTTCCCACTCAGAGTCCGCCCGCTCGCATGAGCGAATCGGCCCGATTAGCAACAATGTGTCTCTCCTCCCGAGCTTACTCAGAACTCAGCGCAGACGCCCCCGGCTGCTGAGCGGCAAGTGCGCTGAAGCGGCTTCAGCATTCACAGCCCAGCCCACTCCCACCCCCGCACCGGGCATCCTGGGGGCTGGGGCAGCTGCATTTATTCCCCACGGCAGAGGAGCTAGGGAGTGATTCATCTAGGGTTTTCTTCTCAGGTTCCTAGGTTCTGACAAACTTTATCACACTAACTCAGCTGATGTATTTAGTTTTATATTTGTTTTTAATTTTTATTGAAATACAGTTGATTTACAATGTTGTGTTAGTTTCAGGCTTACAGAAAGTGATTCAGTTATACATATATGTAAATATATATATTCTTTTTTTACATTCTCTTTCATTATAGGTTATTACAAGATATTGAGTAGAGTTCCCTGTGCTGTACAGTAGGTCCTTATTGGTTATCTATTTTATATATAGCAGTGTGTATAATTTAATTCCAAACTCCTAATTTATCCCTCTTCCCCCTCTCCCCTTTGGTAACTATGAGTTTGTTTTCTATGTGAGTCTGTTTCTCTTTTGTGTGTAAATTCATCTGTATCACTTTTTTAGATTCCACATGTGAGCGATATCATGTGCTATTTGTCTTTCTCTGGTTTACTTCAGTTCGCGTGATAATCCCTAGGTCCATCTGCGTTACAGCTGATTTCTTTACAATGTGAAATCTCCCGGACGTAGTTTGGATTCGTTCATCACGCTGCCGTGCCTGCACCACCGCCGCCTCTGGGGCTGCCCCACCGCCAGCCCCTCCCGCTGCCATCACCTCCTGCATCCCCTCAGCACGTGTCTGTACTGTGCCAGCGTGGCCTCGACTGGAAGGAAGACACCGAAGTAATAGCTTAACTTAGTTTCAACGGGTTGTAGCTGAAAAAATTTTAATTATAAAATACGTTAAGCGACCAAATGTCATATAACACGTACGCACTGTCCTGGCGTAACAAACGCTGCTCTTCGGTGTTCTGCCCGTCGCGGTGGGTCCCGAAGAAATGGCAGCCGGTGCTCACTCACACGTCAGCTGATGAAGACAGTGAGCTGCAGCGCCCCTTCCCTCCCATCTGTAGACACGGAGGCGAGGCAGGTCCCACGTGCTGAGAGAAGCAGAAGAGCCGCGGCACCAGGCATAGCTCTCAGGCTCAGCCGACCCGTCTACGACAGAAGCGGACTGCCCTGACGCCGCTCGCGGTGGCCTCTGTGCCCCCAGGGCCTTCTCTCCGCGCGTGAAAGGTCCAGGACATCTTCCCCCGAGGCAGCTGCCGGCCTAGAAGGCTGCGGAGACGGGCGCTGGGGCGGGACCTGGACCACCTGCCTCCTCTCACACCTCGGGCGGCGGGGGCGCAGGGGCCAGGCTGGGCTGCGGGGCGCGCTCGTTGTGGGCATGAGTTCTGGGGCGCAGGCAGCAGAGGCGCACATCAGCGGGGGGAAGGAAAGGCAATCTCAGTCGTGCTCCCGGAAGCTTCCCCACGGACAAGAATGTACAGCACAGCCGAACTGGGGCAGAGAGAAAGCCCAGCAACGTTTCGTTCCTTTCCTAAGTTAACGGGGGAAGAGGCTTGGCTGAAATACACGGCCCGGCGACCGGGCGAGGACTCCTTTGTGCACCGCAGACGCCTCCTGCGGGGATTCGCATCTCCTCTTCAACTGGACACCCACGTCCTATGGCTTTATTTTATTTCTATACCTGAAGATTTTATTTTTCTGCCATTTCTGCAAAAATAGAGTATACGGCACTGAATTTCTACCATTTACACATAAGATTTAGCTATTTGAGGTTTGGAGCAAGCAAAATTTGCGTGTGCATGGGGCAAACATTCAACTGACTATGAATTGAAGTAAATATTCTTATTTACTCTTTGTATTAGTTGCCTATGAATGCTGTAACAAAATACTATAAACCTGGTGGCTTAAAGCAGCAGAACTGTGTTCTCTGACAGTTCTGGAGGCCAGGAGTCTGGAATCCAGGTAGGCCGGGCCCTGAAGTCTCTGGGTACTCCCTTCTAGCGCTGCTGCTGGTTGGGTGCGGCCCGCAGTCCGTGGTGCTCCTGGGTTTGTAGCTGCCTCGCTCCAGCCTCTGCCTCTGTCGTCACAGTCTCTCCTCCTCTTCCGATGAGGACCTGGAGCTGAGGGCTGACCCTGCTCCAGTCTGATCTCATCTGAATCAATTACATCTACAAAGAGCCGTTTCCAAATGTGGCTGCATTCTGAGGTTCTGAGCGCACATGAATCTGGGGGGGCACTGTTTCATCCAGTGTACTATTTGAGTGTATTACCCACTGCAAGTTTATTAGCATTAAATTAGGTATCTCTAGACTTTTCTGTTTGTCATCAAACTTGTGGTATTGTGTACACGTGTGTGTGTGTAGACCTTTAATGAAATCATTTAAAAGAAGTTAGTATCTACCTTTAAATAGCAACAATGTCATTTATGAATATATTCATTAACCCACTTGATTTAGAGGAGTCTAGATTCGCAGACAGTTAGTAGCAAAGTTCATCAGCTTCAGGACGAGGCAGCTTCCCAGTGTCGCCTTCCATTCCTCCCGACTGGTCTGGGAAGTGGCATTGACGTGAGCGTGTGCGAGCAGGTTATTTGAAATAAAGGCCTACTGTGGGCAATTCTAAATAGGAGGAGATTTATGGATGCAGGAACTGAAAAGTTAAATACAGATGAATGATACGTGAAACAGCTGCCTGGCTGGACTTGTCAGGGCACAGCAGAACGACCAGCTTTGTCTTCACAAAACCAAATCATGGTCAGATTCATGGTCAGATACGCGGGGTGACCCCAAGGCGTTTTTCCCTAAGGAGGAAGGACAGGCAGCTGCACAGTGGTCCCCAGGGCTGAGGTCGCAGCCAACACTTGTAAAGTGTTGTAGCCTCATTGCTAGTCAGGAGGCTTTTTTTTTTTTTTTTTTTTTTGAGAAAAGTTGAGATCATTTCCTTTGTGTAAAAATGGAAGGAAAGAAGACTTGAGAAGGTGTCCTCTACGGACAGCATAGACCATCAGCAAGTCCTGGATACTTTCCGAAGGTGAATGCCACCTCCGCTCCAGGCCAGGCTCCCCATTACATAATCCTCAGTGCCTTCTTACTAATGTTGGAAAGAGGGTCCGTTGCGCCATTAAGAGGGCTCACCTCCCTGCAGGCCGGCGAGGCAAGCGTTCGAGCAGAGGCGGGTAGGACGGCCTCCCCCCGGCCCCCCTCGGGATGGCTCTCTGTCCCGGAGGCGGCCTCGGCCACACCCTGGGGCCGCTGCCAGGCCAAGAGGCCGCAGACTCGGTTCCTCTCTGCTCCTGGGCGGTTCCAGCGCCCTTCTCCGTTGCTTCAGCTGCACCTGAGCTCGCCCCCCTCCTGCTCCTCCCCGGTGCCTGGAGCCTAGCGGGCCCTCACGGTGTCTTTGCTGTGAGTTACCAACAGGGGGCTCCCTTCTGCCTGGAGCCTTCCCTGCAGCCTCGGGTTGGGCCAAGTGCCGCTTCGCCGTAAGCTTTTCCCAAAGCACGTATCGCTAACCCGGTGCTTCCTAGCCCTATTTCTGTGTTTCTGTCCAGCCTGCCTCTTCCAACTCTCGGAAGACTTTCCTCGAGGTCAGGTCAGTTGGTCTCCGTTTTTACTTTCAGCCCCACCACGTTCCGTGGAATAGAACAGGTTAAAATTGCATGTTCAGCGGAACCGAAGGGCGTGTGTTCGTGAAGACACCTTAAACCCTAAGGGACATCACATGAAAGAAGGGATTGGAAATTAGAACATGGAATCTAAAAGGTTTAAATATGTCTTAATCTCACTAAGACGTGTAAACAAAATTATCACTGAATATTCATTTGTAAGTATTAATACAGTACCAAAGAGTGACTCTTGGAATTAGCACAGGAGTTAAGAAAAGAAGTCTGCTGTGCCACTGGTATAGATATTTAGGCAAAACACGCTTTGTTAGAGCTACTCCAAGATATCTCAGTCTGGAAAAACTGAAGTTACTGGTGGGTCAACCGCCACGGGGACCTCTCTGCCTTCACTGTCTTGCAGGGGAGGTGTGTTTTCTATGGTTCCATCTCTGCAGCCTCAAGCACTAGCAGGGCTGCATCCTGATGCAACAGGTTCTTGAACAGAAGCAAGACTGCTAGTCACCTCCTCCCAGCCTACCATTATTATTCACAAAGCGTTTTCCTTGCTTGACTACTTGGTGCCAGCTCTCGCGGTTATTCCAAGAAAATCACCCAGGAAGGTCCATGGCCTTGGAAGGTTGTAGTCAAAGACCTTCAGTGTCCATGCGACAAACCTACAGCAGAACATAGTAGATGCTCAGGAAGTATGTGCTAAATTGACGAATGTGTACAGCATAAACTGTCATACACAGCTCAGGGCTGAATGCGTCCTTGTGGAGAGGGTCAGGAGAAGACCGGGGGGCCCCATGTAAGCAGCGCCCTTCTATGGCACACCTGCACTGACAAGGGAGCTTGCACACGTAGGCCAGCCATGTGTGAAGCTTGGCGCCAGGGTTAAGATGAATGCATCCCTCCTGCCTCTCCGTCAACCTCTCTGGGCTCCCCTCCCAATTCTCCCTAGTAGAGTATGTTCTGCTCCCTCCCTAGGCATCCTCCAGGGGCGTTAATACTCTCTTAAATCGCATGTCTTAGCTTGGGTTATTCTTTCCTCTGCTTACTGAGGAAATCTTTATCCTTCGAGGCCCAAGGTAAAGTGCTGTCCATGCCATGAAGCTTTCTCCTCTTATCCAACCAGAAGGGAACTCGTCTTTATTCTCTTGAAAGTTATCCAGCCTTTACTTAGACCTCTGCGCAGTACTGACACGGGACAGCGGCCACTGTCGTTGTCAACGTGTTTGTCTCACGTACTAGATGATAAGTTTCCTAAGGGTAGGGTCATGTACATTTTTTTTTTATTGTTCAGCATGGTTTCTTACACCAAGTAGGGACTTGGCCAGTATTTAAAGAAAGAAGGAAGGAAGGAAGGAGTGTCAGGAAGGTAGGAATAATGAAAAACACAGTGGAATCCCAGGCTGGAAAAAACCTTAGAGATCACCTAATCTCAGTTCCCTCTGTAACAATCCTCAGATGTGTCAATTAGAAATTGTTTATATATTTGTATACTTTCAAAATAGTTCAGCCCATGTACAAGTGGTTTTATTTTCCCTTTATGGGAAAAAGGGGGAAATGATAAATTACATAGATAAGAAAGGATGTTGAAATTTTGATAAAGTACAGAAATATAAAATACTATTTTTATAGGGAAGAGAGAATAATAAAAATTATCATGAGACAGTGAGCAATCATTTAACTTCACTGATTTTTTCTCCTGAAAGAGGCCACTATTAATCATTTCTTGCTATTCTGAGCATGTTATTTGTGCTGCTGCAGGTTTCTGTGCTCTTCTTTGTCAGTTTGAGCCATTCCTTGGTACGAAAGTGACAAGTGGTGATGGTGGAAGCTGACAGAATGAGGTGCAGCGATGCGTCTTGCTCATTTTTTGGATGGGGGTGGAGACACAGAGCCTTCTTACAAGCATTTAGGTTTCTTCTGCTGTTTGCAGGATGAGTGAGTGGTTGCCATAACTGAAGTGTATCTCAGACAAAATCTAATCTCTACCACCTTCTTATACCCCCTCTCCACCAAAAACAACCCACGTATCTTAGGGCCACATCACACAAACACATTCCATGGCTGTCTACTTTAATCATGAAAGACTAGAGAAATTTTGTTTGTTTCTGTATTTGTGTTTCCTAGCTGTCCCAGTGAAAGGGAACTCCCTGGTGATCTGGGGGTATTGAAGTGAGCTTTTGCTATGGCTGCATAATGTGTATGGTGTTCTTGGGCAAGCAAGCTCCTGCTGTTCGCTTTTTGATTCCATTCCTTTAATATCACCATGCCTCCCTCCAGGCTCACTGCTCTAATTCTCCCATCTGTTCACTGGCTTTGGGGGGATGTTCACGTCCTGATGTAAAACGTGGTTCACAGTCCTCAATGACTGGCCTTGGCTAGTTCACTCAGCTTCTTCTGCAGCACATGATGAGGTAGAAATTGAAGGATGGGTGCAGACACGTGCGTAGGCAGGTAGATAGAGGCACATGCAGAAGAAAATACGTGTGCCCTACAAATGACTCTCATCTAAAGCAGCTAAAATCTATCCTGTTCTATTCATTAGAAATGGTCCATGAGGAAAGATCTGATGGCAATGTAAAACTAATTTTTAAAAAATCCCATAGAAATGATGGGCACTGAAGGGAATTAAGAGTTAACAGTTTTGATGGTTTCAAGTGTATAGGAATCTAAACCTGGAGCCATCTAGAGGGAGTTATTTTTAGTAGATATCTAGTGCTCAGAGGTCTCTGTGGCTTTCAGGGCCAGAGCATTGCTTTAGTTCAGTAGTTTCTGAAAGAAGAGAAATCATAGAAGAGACATTCCATAGGTAGACTGAACAAAAGACAAGACTAGAGCATGATTTTTTAAACGTCAGTTGGTCAGTCAGTAAACCCTGGTTTGGTTGCAAGGATGAGAAATTCATTAAAGCTAATTTTAGAAATGGCAATTTTGAACGTGACTGTCATGGAATCCAGCTTTAAGAAATAAAGCTCAGGGTTTCCCTGGTGGCACAGTGGTTAAGAACCTGCCTGCCAATGCAGGGGACACGGGTTGAATCCCTCGCCCAGGAAGATCCCACATGCCGCGGAGCAACTAAGCCCGTGCGCCACAACTACTGAGCCTGCTCTCTAGAGCCCGTGCTCTGCAGCAAAAGAAGCCACTGCAATGAGAAGCCTGGGCACCGCAACCAAGAGTGGCCCCTGCTCGCCTCAACTAGAGAAAGCCCATGCATAGCAACGAAGACCCAACACAGCCAAAAATAAATAAATAAATTCATTAATTAAAAGAAAAAAAGAAATAAAGCTCAACTTTGTAAACTAGAAAGTCACCAGTCAGCCCATCACTCTCTTTGAATTTTCAAGGTGTCTCTTCGTTGAAAATCTCCATTCTTCTCTCTGGAGACCAGCTTCTTCTGGAACGTTCTTCTCACCCATCTCTTTGGCTTGCAGCTGGCTCGGGTTCCGGAGTACCAGCTGGCCTTACCAGTACCAGTACCGTGAAGCCTCCTTGGGCAGCGTTCTCGGATCACAGTTGCCGTATCTTTTAGGTCAAAATATTAAGAGAGAACATCTGATTAACTAATCTCCAGTCAGCTAGGACGGAAGGCAGGTCCTCTGGTACAAACCTTGCTCTCCAAGGCTTACTTCTTTCTGGAACATCTGAAAAGGGGATGGGGGATGGGGGATGACCATCGCCTGAATCACATTTGCTGTGACACCAACTATGTACAAGGTACTGTGTTTGGCAATGAGAGAATATAATAGTAATCATATTTCTTGACCATTTATCACATGTCAGCAGGTGTCAGATGATAAATTTAAATATGTATGTTTAATCCTGCATCCTTATGCTGTAGGTATGATTATTACCTATACTTTACAAATGAGGAAACTGAGGCTTAGCGAGGTCAAGAACATGGGCCGGGCAGTCTGACTCCACGCCATTCCCGAGCCTGTGTCCTTACGCACAAAGGTGACCTCCTTTGTCCTGGCCTGTGAAGGAAGCTATGGGGCCAGTCGTCTAGCTGCAAAGATGGATGCACAAACCGAAACAAAGCAAGATAGCACGACTAGGGGGCTAAATCAATGCATAAAATAGATGCTGTGTTACTAGATTCTAGAGGGGGAAGAGAAAGGACACTGTGAGCTGAGCGGTCAGAAGGAAATGAGGTCTCTCCTCGCCTTTGAAGGGCGCAGGGAAGAGCGGTCCTGACGGCTGAGGAGAATGTGTGAGCTCACAGTCCCCTGTCAGCCCCACCTGTGAGCATCCTCCAGGGATTCCAAGGCCAGAGTGGTTGAATTAGTCCCACAGCTCGGCCTCTGAACTCCTTGGCGTTCTCGCCCCCCTTCAGTGACCCCCATGGCCCCCCCGACTGCCCCCGCTCCATGCCCGCCGCGTCTTTCCCGGCAGCCTCCTGTGCCCCAGCCCTGCAGCGTCTTCCCTCCGAGCCCTCACCATGCTGCTCTCTCTCCCTGCGGCGCCCTCCTGACCTCTTGCTGGCTGTCATCAAGCACCTGCTCACCGTCCAAATTTCAGCTCCGTCGGCACCTCTTCGTTGAAATGTGTTTGTTCTTCCCCACTCTGGCCATTCAGAGGTGGCCAGTCCCCTTTCCTGCTCCTGTAACACCTGGAAGCATTTCTTACATCACGTGCGACACTTTGCGCAGTCACACCTTTGCACGTTCATCTCTTCTCTTATACTGAAAACTCCTGCTCAGGCTCCTTGTCTCTCTTGTTCTTGCATCTTCAGCACTTAGCGGAGTACCTGGCCCACAGGAGGGTCTTCCTGAATGTCTGTTGCCTGGTGGATGGATGGAAGGCGTGTGGGATAACCGAAACTGTGGTGACCGTGGGAAAATGGCAACATTCATGTACCACGTAGTAGGATAGGCAGTGTTTCCACAAGGCTGTGCCTTTCAGCTTCATCACAGCTCTGAGGCAGGTAGTCTAGCCGAGGAGACTGAGCTTCCAGAGGGTAACATTGCAAGGCCAGGAAGTGCTGAAGCTGGGTTTCCTGAGCTCAGCTGCCTTCTGCACAAGTTGCTTCGAACGTGGAAGTTGGTTTGTTTAGAGGGAAGCTGCCAGGATGTGCTGCTACTCCCTGAAAGCACATTTCCCAAAGTGGGAATATTTGCACTGAATTTTAAGGTAATGTGATTCTTTTTGGAGATGCCAAGAAAAAGCTACTAAAGGAAGTTATGTGAAAGCAAGATAGAGACACCACTCAGGATGTACTAAAATGGTGGCGCCTACCTTTCTGTGCCAGATTCCTTGAGACCAAGGGGTGGCCACTCTCCGCCCGAGCCCGGGGGTCAGGCTCAGAGTCTCAGCCCCGCCCTTGGCCTCGTCACAGCCCCGTCATGAACAGCGACCCGCTGGGGGCCCGGCTGCATCTACCAGTGTTAGTGCGTGAGGACTGAGAGGCAGACGGTCAGCAGGTCTAGCAGTTCAGACGTTTCATTCTTCAAGCCACAGTTACGGTATCATTTTCCCACAGTGATGAGTACACAGTAGATTGGATTGTGTTTGACTTTATAAAAAGCTACTCCTAAATTACCTTTTAACTTTCAAAATTAATGCAGAATCAAACTTATTGTAAAAATAGAGAAAAACAAAAATTAATTTTCTCTCCTGTTTTCTTCTCTCTCTCTCTCTCTTTTTTTCTTTTCCTCAGATGGCTTCCCTTTATGTCTCAGGGCATAATTCATTTAGAAATCGAAATTTATCTGCAAGGTGAGGATTAATGACAGCTTAAATAGAAGAAAGTACAACATGATTTTGGTACAACTGACATCCGGGACATCCCCAGGTGCCCCCAGGATGTCCCCTTCGGTAGTTTACCCTTCGCATCAGATTTCCAGCTATTCCTCATGGTGAAAATAGAAGCATGCGTAAAGTGTGTCTTGGCAATGCAAATGCCCTCCTGTAAGTTAAAAATCGACCCAAGGATTTGCTTCCATTTAAGAGTTAAAGTCACACTTTTTTTTTCTCCCATTTATAATGTCATCAGACAGATCTATCATTAACTGCACTTCGCTTTTATTTTTTCAGAAGTGCAAATAAATCATCAAGCTAAAATACAAGAGGAAGCAAATGGTAAATGTTATTACCACCCTTTGTCTTTTTAATTATCTGAAATAATTTATTTCTGTTTTAAGATTACCTGCCTTGTACAATTTTTAATATATTCTTATTGAGTATAAACTATTGATTAAAAATACTTAAAATGAATCTGGAAACAGGTATTAAATTATAGCTTGATTTATAAAGAAACGAACATAAGCAACTTTAGCCACAAAAGCTTTTTCCCTTCAATAATTTAAATGTATGGGGGAAATAATTATTTTTCAAAGGATTAATTTCTATTAATATACTTTTTTTAAACCACTAACTTTGCATGTTGGTTTCTCAGTTTTATTTTTAAGTCTTTTGAGATTAGCTTTTGCTATTAGATCCTCTTAAAATCAACTTGCAACTGTGTTATTAATACGTTTACACTTTAAAGCTGATCTGAGTGAGGTAAATACGGATTCCTAATATGCATGTCAAGTCAACAAAACCTCTGTGTTTTCAAAAATGTTTGTACTGTGTGTGGTAATTTGAAACCAGGCAAGGTTTAATGCTAGCATTATTATATTCATAAAGTCCCGTACTGACTAGGATGGTTGCTGAGATGCAAACATCATGTCCAAGCTGATAATTAGCATTTGCATTTATTGATATTAGAAATTGCATTTTGGCTTATATTTTACTTTATGTTTTTAAGTTATTTATAGAGAAAAGGCTGTGCATGTATTAATATGGACAGAATTTTATTAATGTTCTGGAATCACTTGGTAATTTTAAGGGGTCTCAAAAGGTCTGTGTCTTACAATAAGCCCTTAAGTAATAAAGCTTGAAATGACATTCTAAGTAGAAAATTATCCATTAATTCCAGAACTTGGCAGGGCATATATGAATAATAGAGGCTAACAGTTTTAAACTGAAGATTCTAATTAAGGATGAAAATGTTGAAATTCCTTTGCTAATAATATTAGCCATGTAATCAATATAAGTGTTACGGAATATAGTGAAGTTACATTATACAGCAGAGGTGTTTACCTAGGAGTTTGGTAGATATAGTTTATCAGTGAAATTTTGATTAGAATAAACTGTTATAAGGTGGGTTTTTTGGTTATTATTTCTGTGGTTTTAGTTTATTCTTATGGCCTCACTAAAATGTCTTCTTTTTTTTAACATCTTTATAGGAGTATAATTGCTTTACAATGGTGTGTTAGTTTCTGCTTTATAACAAAGTGAATCAGCTATACATATACATATATCCCCATATCTCCTCCTTCTTGTGTCTCCCTCCCACCCTCCCTATCCCACCCCTCTAGGTGGTCACGAAGCTCCGAGCTGATCTCCCTGTGCTATGCGGCTGCTTCCCACTAGCTATAGCTTTCTATTTTACGTTTGGTAGTGTATATATGTCCATGCCACTCTCTCACTTCGTCCCAGCTTACCCTTCCCCCTCCCCGTGTCCTCAAGTCCATTCTCTACTTCTGCGTCTTTATTCCTGTCCTGCCCCTAGGTTCTTCAGAACCTTTTTTTTTTTTTTTTAGATTCCATAGATATGTGTTAGCATACGGTATTTGTTTTTCTCTTTCTGACTTACTTCACTCTGTATGACAGACTCTAGGTCTGTTTTTGTTTTTTACAGTACTAATGTGGATTAATCACAGACCTTAGTTCGTGAGACACTATCATTTGTCTGTGAATGATCCTCTTTTATTTTATTTCATTTTTAAATTCTGAAGAATATGATCTTTAATATGTCTTGGGATATTGTTACCGAAAGTGGGGTCCCTGCTCTGTTTCAATATGATTCTAGAAATACATTGATAGTCTTATAGTTAGGTGAATAAGCTAATTTATGGTGTGGCAAGAACCTTGAGAAGTTAGGAAGTCTAACCTGATGAGGCGGGGTTCCATTGTGGTTAAGTGCTGAGGAGCAACCGTGAGTCTTAGATTTTGAAAGTATATGAAGCACATTTACATAATTCATCCCTTTTTATGTTGCTGCATAAAATATGCTATTTCAGTATAATGGTAGAAGGAAAGGAAAAGGAAGGAATCAGCTGAGCTAATTTCATCTTGGGGTGATTAATAATAAGTACAATTAGGTACCATCACTAACTCTGTGTCATGTTTAATGAACTCCCACAATTATCTAAGACATATTTTCCAAAGCTTGACACCTTATAAACATAAATATAATTCTATAGGTAAAATCATTGCCATAGTAAAACTGCATTTCTGAGTTAGACTGGACTTGGTCATGAGATAATATTTTTAATGTACATTGCTGGATTGAATTTTCTAACTGGTCAGTGCCTTCTGTGTAACGCTCTTATAGCTAGCCACTATACTAAACCCTCTTATTAATGCCAATACGTTTATATTAATTCTATAATAATAAGTACATTTAAATTAATTCTAATTCTAATAAATTTTCTCAAGATACTTTTGAATGATTTGGAAAAACAGCCGTATCACATGTGAATAATCAGGCACCTTTCCTTGTCCTAAGATGCTGTCTAGGTCCCTGGTACAATGTGCAGAAGCAGTAATGGGAACATTAGTAGTGAACACATACAGGACTTGCTATGTCGGTGCTGAGTGTTTTAGATATATTCACTTATGTAATCCTCACAATAACCCTTGAGGTAGATAGTATCACTGCTCCATTTTACAGGTGATGAAACTAAAGGACAGAGAAGTTTTTTTGTTTGTTTGTTTGACTTTTTTAGCTTGCCTGAAGTCACACAGGTGGCAAATAGCAGATTTAGAATCTGAATCCAGACGGTTTGACTCCATAGTCTGTACTGTTCTTGCTTTAAAGGAACGCCTTCTAACTTCCCCCAGACATTAAGAATGTGTGGGTTTATGTGTGTGTATATATCATCTCTAGCTTTGGATTTACTTTGTTGTGTTATTTTTCTAACTTATTAGGCCATATTTTTGGATCTTTAGCTTTCAACCTCATTCCGGGCCCAAGTGAAAGGCTGTTTTTAACTGTCAGGGGAGATTATTATCGTATTGTTATTATCCTTATGAATCTCTTTTCCACCTAGAACCTTTGTGGAGACAAATTGCGTTTCTGCTAAACTCCCCTTGCTGACAGGTATTGCCTGGCCCACCTCTCACCAAGGCTGCAGCCCCTTTGGGCTCACTTCCGAAGTTGCCGGGCCGGCCAGCTCCCACCTGCTCGGGAGCCCAGCCCGGGGCCTCGGCACCACCACAACAGCTCAGCCGGATTGTTTTGTTTTCTTTTTTAAATTTTTATTTATTTTATTATTTATTTGGTTGTGCCGGCTCCTTAGTTGCGGCATGTGGGCTCCTTAGTTGCGGCCGGCAGCCTCCTTAGTTGTGTCACGCGAACTCTTAGTTGCGGCATGCATGTGGGATCTAGTTCCCTGGCCAGGGATCGAACCCGGGCCCCCTGCACTGGGAGCGCGGAGTCTTACCCACTGCGCCACCAGGGAAGTCCCTAGCCGTCTTGATTTCGACTGTGCTCACGCCTTGGTTTCTGCCGACGGCCCCTTTTATTGTTATTGTTATTTGGCGTTGGGGATTTTTCTTAACTTCCTTGGGAATGAAACAATGAACAAAAAAGTTTGGGGTTTTGAGTTTTTTTCTGTGTTTGTTTTTGTTTTTGCAATTTATTTGGAATCTAATGGTGTTATAGTGCAGGGAGTTGGGGGGGTAAAAATCCCATCCCAGGAAACTGGCTCAGAAGCATTAGAAACTGGTCTTAAGTCAAGAAGTTAGTGAAAGAAAGAACTCAGCGCTTAACCATTATACAAAACTGCTTCACTCTAAATGACTCTGCTTCCTACACACCCTCAAGGGTTTCTGACTTGAGGGGCTGTAACATTCTTGGAGCGCTTACTCACTTGTTTACAGGCAATGCCAACTCTTTGTAGCATGATTATTAGCAACTTGGTGGATTATCTGTGGTAAATATGTTAAAATATTTCCTCTCTTCTTGATTCTATTTTCCATATATGCTCACTGGCCTCACAACCCACCTGGCATCTGCTCTGGGGAAGAAACTGAAAGTTAATTATTAGCCTCAGCTAAACACAATTAAGAGCATAAACTATCCTATGAAATCCTCCTGCATCCCGAATTTAATGTCGACGGCTTGGGATTGCCCCCTGCTCCCATCACTTATGGCACAGTTTTCAGTGGCTGTGTGGACAGTAACGAGCTCCTGCGTCAGAACCTTCTGCCCGTGTCAGTCTGGCTTCCTGGAGAGGAGGACACGCCGAGGGTGCCTGGGAACGGGGCGGGGGAGGGTGGGTTAGGGGCCAGCGTCGCAGAGAAGTGCCCGCAGTGTGTGCAGCGGACGTGCCAGCGAAGCCGCCTCTGGGCTTGCCTCACCGGCCCTGACACACACAGCCTGCACCCGGGTCATCAGACTCCAGGGACTAATGGGCAGGAGGGGGCCGTGTGTGAACAGGTGTGGAACCCGAGGAGGAAGGTGAGCCTAGCGCGCTCTCCTCAGCAGAGGCCAGATGTTTGCTGGGACTTGCTGTTCGGTGCCCGGCACCTTCGGCGTGGGTCTAAGGAAGAGCTAAGTGAGCAGCCAGGAAGAGGGCACGGGGCTTCCCGGGCCCCTGCTTGGCTTTCGCCTCATTTTCTCCTGCCGTTAAATAGCCAGCGTTTGGCTAGGCATTCATGTGCCGTTGATTCTGGAGTATTGGTCCGCGCCTTTCCCTGACTGAGACAAAAAACCCATAATTCAACACAGTGATTGAATGGAATGGGTTTGGCGTTAACACAGAAATACTGTGATCTCAGCATCTTCAGAATATCCAACAGCTACGCAGACACATTGCCCCAGGGAGTCTACTTTCAACCAGTTTGCGTTTAGAGATAATTCACAGATAGCATAGTACGGTTTGGGGTGAAATAAATTAATCAAGTGGTCCTTACTTAATCTGAGGCAAGGTTTCTCAACGCTGAGACTGTTGACATGTGGGGCTGGGTGATTCTTTGTTGTGGAGACTGTCAAGTATATCATAGGATGTGTAGCAGCATTCCTGGCCTCTACCCACTCCATGCTAGTAACGTTCAACCCCGGTTGTGGCCATAAAAAATGTCTCCAGGCATCACCAGATGTCCCCTGGAAGCAAAATCAGCCCCCTGTTGGGATCCACTGAACTAGAGAATAGTGGTTCTGTTGGAAAAGGGGACTGAGGAGTGTCGGGAGGGGGCAGACTGCATCTGCTACAAATGTTTGCAGTATAACATTTCCTGTCCCATATACTCTTCCAGAACCTTGCCAATTCCTCATCAGAAGGTGGAGTCACCTGGGCAGACTTTTAAGACTCCCTCAGCTAAGCGTGTGTGGCGGAAGTTGCGCTATGTGACATTTCTGCTGTGCACTGCGGGTCCTGAAAGGCGATGTTGCTTCTGCCTGGCTTTGCCTCTCTCGCTGGGGATGTTTGGAACGCAGCCCCCATGCTACGGGGAGGCCTAGACCACATGGAGAGGTCTGCTTGCAGAGACACAGAGGCTGTCGCCCTGGGCCCTGGCGGAGCTTCCAGTCGTGTAAGAGCCATCCTGGAAGCAGATCCCCCCGCCCGCAATGGAACCACCCCAGCTGACAGCGTGTGGAGCAGAGAAGAGCCTTCGCTGCCAAGCCTGCCCCAAACTGCCGACGCATTGGCAAAAGCAGCAAGCGTTGTTGTCTTACGGCATTAAGTTTAGGGTGGCTTGCTGCACAGCAATCGATGACCACAGCAGCAGAACTGGTAGAGGGTAGCTCACGTAGACGTGCATACCTCAGTCAAGACTTGACTTCCACGTAAAATGAAGGTCATGGGTTGCTGCTCTAGTGACTGGCGTACAGCGATGTGCTTCTGAAGGTAGATTTGGACCTAGTAAGTTGCTCGGCGATCAGAACACAAAGCACTTGAGAATTGTTAGCGAATACCCACAGGGAGGCCGCTAGGTCAGCCAAAGTGAGGTGGTGGTGAGCAGGGGCGGAGGGGCACGGGGAGGTTAGCAGCGAGTGTAAGTCTGAGGGGATTTGGGGTAGGACGAGGCAGAAACGCCTCTGATGGGAAGCTGGATCCAGGCTGAGGCTGATCACAGGGAACCTGGGCACCTGACAGGAACTTGCCGTTTAGCTGTGATGCCGTCTTCCCTGCCAAGGATCGAGGTTTGAAGTGGAGCTGAATATCCTACCCAGAGGGGCAGGGGATTGGTGGTAAGCTGCCCTAGAGAACAGTCGTTCTTCCTGAACAGTGACGTGTAACAGGTTCCAGCATGCGGAGAGGCTACTGAGCATCCTGGTTAATAGTGTGGGTTCTAAATCTTGATGGCACCACTTCCTCCCTGCATGGCTTGGGGAAATCACTGTGTTTCCCTGTGTCTCAGTTCCTTCGTATAAAACGAAGACAATAACAGAAACGACCAGGGTGCTGTGAGGATTAGGTACAATTATATCTATAAAGCGCTTACACAGACCCTGGTGCATCTTCTGTATGCAGTAGATGCTCATTTTTAAACTCCTTTCCCTGGTGATGAGATGTATCACGGGTCTTGAGCATCTGGCAGCAGCCCCACTGCACCAGCATCTGGGCTGGAGCGGGCGGGGTGGGGGGCAGGCTGCACCGCTGTCCGCAGTCTCTGGTGCTGCTTCTCCATTTAGAACCGGGGTGTCCTTCCCCACAGCAATACATAGTGAACAGAACCAGAGGAACGACGAAAGGTTCACCCTAATCCAATATCAATATGAAATATATAATAGATCCATTGCTGATAGTGTTCTATGGTTGTTTTCTGGAGTTAAAGTGGAGAATATTAAGCATTGCTTGAAACCATTTTATTCTAGGAAGCATAACTGTTTCTAATTCAGAATCAAATTTTTCCCAACTCCTGTGGTAGTCAGCATGTAATTTCTCTATTGCTTTACATGTATAATAGGATTAGTAATATTTGTCTCTTGGAAGAATAAAAATATTTGTAAAGTACTTAAAAATTTCAAAAAAATCTCATGATCCTCTTATGAGGTTGTATTTTGAAGGACTTGTGAGTTTATATACATAGAATTGTTTGGAGATAAAATTATCAAAATTAGAATAACAATTTGTCTTATTTACAATATCTTTGCCAATCTTATTGAAATGTATTTACTTACCCTTCAAAATTTGGGTCCTACGAGGTCAATATTGTTTCTATTATCTTTGTGCTAATAACAAGACCAATTATGAGGTAAATAACAATGTCCTTGTCCTTTGTACAAAAAACAACACTAATGACATATCATCAGAAAGACTTGTTGCTTGTTAATTGAGAAATATTTTTATATTGTGCTGAAACATTCCTAATAATACCTTGAATGCCCTTCCTCACCCATGAGGTCTTTACTTTTCAAAATACTTCTTAACAGATCCCCAAATGTTGTATGCATCTTTCACTCGTTCTTTGTCTGAGAGGCTACCGTGTGCTGATGTTGTGCTAGGCGTTGGGGACACAGGGACATTTAAGATAGAAACGTGCCCTTCAGGGGGTGGGAGGCGTGGAGAGGTGGCATTAATTTACATGTCTAAGGACTGAAGTGTGCCCCAGTCCAGGAGAGCAGGGGCAGGCTTCATTCTCGTGACTGTGAAGGGCGTCTGGAAACTCTCCTTAGAGGGGGCGACCTTGAGCTGAGCCCGGGGTCAAAGGTGTTCACGGGGGGTGGTGGGGTGGGGAGGAGAAGAGGTGGGGGAGGAACATCCTGGCTGAGCCTGGAGGTGGGAAGGGGCCCTCTGGATGGCTGGAGGGTGGAGCAAAGCAAAGCCGTCCTGTGAGAGGGGCCTCGGGGGTCGAGGCTGCTTTCGGGGGTGCTGCGGCTCGGCGGGTATCAGTATCACCAGCAGAGTTGAGTTAAGCATATGACAGGCTTGCCGATCTGTGAGTAAAATACTGCTGTGGAAGTAAAGATGGGGAAAGACCCCTCTCAAGGAGCCAAGGGACGGTGGGTGGAAGGAATTCTTGGATTCACCACCTGGCGTCTGGGGGACCCTCCCCTGGGGGCTTCGGGGTGGAGGCGGATCTGTTTAACATTAGGGCCCGCAGTTCTCTTTCTCTTCCATCTCCCCTGCGCCGACGCTCCCCTCCACCTAGCAGGCGCTGCGCAAGCATCTCTGCGGCCGTGTGGTACCTGTCTTCATAGGCTGACCCCACCTTCCCTCCCCGTAACCAGGCCCGCGGAGGTGCATCTGCACAGGTGCACTGGGTTTTGTTACCTTCACTGCATCTCCCTGTGATGCTTGGGTTCGTGTCAGGGGCATGTGCTGCTGTGTGTGTGTCATCAAGCAAAGTGTGCCAGTGCCATAGTTTTTACTGTGCTTTGTGTGACTTCATGGCAGGCAGCTTGAAGACTTTTCCCTCAGTATGTGAACAAGCAAGTACATGGTAAGAGCTTAATTTACATGCATCCTCCCTACATTTCTTTGAGTATTCATTCAGTGGAGAGTTGCCAAGTAACTGAAACTGCGTCTAGACACAGAAGTTTCTATATTCAACCACAGGGGCAATTTTCTGAGCCACAAAGTCAAGTCCATGAACCCCTGTAACAGAATGCACAGAAGAAGATAAAGACGAAATGCTCAGCTCTAAGAAAGGGCTTTGAACTCCACCAGCTACAGGGACTTTGTTCACCAAAATAACTCGCTCATGCCTTCCTGAAGATAAACCTCCAATTAGTAAGAAAATTTGGAGAGGAAAAAGTTAACAGCAGGCCTGCAATCTATTTTTTTTCCCCCCCTTTACCTGGGAAATGAAAGGGATGCCTCAGTCAAATCCCTTGCATACATGCTAACAATCAGACCTCCTGGAAAAAACACAAACGGTATCTGTAAGTAAAAAGATAATTGAGAGCTCCTGTCTGTGAAATGGTCTCAACAGCTGCTCCAGTTTTCTCTGCACAAGAAAAAACCCCAAAACTTAGTGGCTCGAAACAGTGATTTATCGTTATCTTTCAGTAGATTGATGTGGCTCAGCTAAGTGGGTTTGCCTAGGTGAATCTCCTGTGATTTCAGTCCGATCGCTCTGCAGCGTGCTTATCTGAAGGGGTGGCGAGCTGGACTCTCCTGCAGCTCACTCGTGCGGCCGCAGGTGCTCACCTGGAGTTACCTACCTGCCTGAAGCCTCGCTGTGTGCCTCCGGGGGCCGCGAGAGAGTGTTCTGACAGACCCAGGCTGACTTCGACTCGCAAGTCCCAGAATGTCACTTCTGCTGCGTTGTATTGGCCAAGGGCAGCGCAGACTCGCGGGGAGGGAAATAGACTCCACCTCTTTACAGAGCAGTAGGGTGGTCACGTGGCAGAAGGACAAGTGGGTTGGGAGTTATCAGCGAGGACTTCTGTAAATCATGCAGCATGACACAGCAGGATACGCCTGGTTTGTCCAGGCTGCCTGTTGTAAATAAACCTGGTGTTTGTGGATTGGGGCATGCTTGGAAACTGTTACGTGAGCTGGGAAATCAATGGGGCGTGATTGCTCTGCATGCCTTGTTTATATCCCACATGTTCAATCTGAACCAGCACATGTTCTAATGCAGGCTGGAGAGGACCTTTTTGAGTTGTATTGGTCATCTAGGGCAGGCATCAACAAACTTTTATGATAAAGAGCCGATTAACATGCATCTTAGGCTTTGCAAGACGTGTGGTCTCTGTGGCAGCTACTCAACCCTGCCATGTAGCACAAGAGCTCCCACGGACAATCCATAAACAAACGAGGGTGCTGGTTCCAGTGGCACTTTAATTACAAAAACAGGCGGCAGGTTGGATTTGGCCAGTGGGCCATAATTTGCCAACCCTGGTCTATGAACTTTCCAAAGGAAGAACGCTTAGCTTGTGGTTTGCTGGTGAATCACCGGTAAGCTTGGTATTAGGTGAGATCTATAAACTCTGTTGAGTCGGAGTTCCTAATTTGACTCATGTGGTCCCTTAGAGCCTCTTGAATGCCCATCACAAGGCTTGTACGTAATATGGACACTTAATATCTGTAAACCAGCTGGTTAGCAAGTATTATGGAATTCCAATTGTTGGCATAGCTTTGTGTCCTGAAGTTCAGGATTTTCTAGTTCAATTGTATATATACTTATTGCCCTTAGGTGCATAGGAATGTCAAACGACAGAGCCTATACTTTTCATTTTTAAAGTGAAAGTTCCTGTTAAACCTTACTTCCTTATTGACAAGAAATCCAAACTGTTACGGGCTATTTAGAGATCATAAAGTATATCTAGACTTCTTTAAAAATATTTTTGACACAAGAGAAAAATAAGCCTACTAGGACGAAGTCTCCAAGAAAATTTTTCTTTTTTCTGTAGCAGGATTTAGTATCTTCCCAAATTTAAGGTCAAAAGCCAACAAAAAGAGAATAAAATGGGACAGTCTGAGGTAGATTATCAACAATGGTATTTTTTAAGCCTTTCAAAACACTGGTAAACATAGAAATATTTAGACTTCAATTACATGAAATTCTGTTTCTTCCTTTGGGAGTTTTGAGTTAATAGAAATGATTTCTAAAGGGGTTAACAGATGATAGTATTTTTGGGTATGATTCCTTGGTTGAATAGATAGCAGCTACAAGGAAAGAAAAAAAAAAGAAAAACTTGTATAGACAGAATATCCGAACTCATGTTCTTTTGATTTTTTTGGTGAAAAAAGTTTCACAAATTACAGAAAAAAACTCGTAAACGTGGCACATATTATAAGCAATACAAAAATTATGAACCTATTTTTAACTCTGATAAAAATAAACTGTTTCTTAGGACAGTAGAACTTTTAAATATAGACTCAAGAGTGTTCCTCTATGTTATTTTCTACAAATGTTTCTATTTTGTATTTTAGATACTGAGACATTCGTAGAGAAGTTAAGCGATCATGTTTTAAAAGTATACTATAGAAATATTGGAAAACACTTATTTTTGTCCAGCGGTAGAAAAGAAAATTATGCCCAGGAAAAGTTGAAAATCAACAAAAATCATCACATTAGAAATTTCATTAGTAACTCCACCTTTGAAGCTCATGTCCTGGTGACGTGCTCATTCCAGAAGGGAAGAACACGAGAGTATTATATAAATCCATGGGTCATTGTTGTTTGTCTGTATTTTAGTAAACAAGACATCCAAGCTGATGTGCAAACTCATTCCTGACCTTCTCCCCATGAGAGCACGATGCCAGGTCCCAGGGCAGGCTCAGGTGGCAGGGAAGGAGACGAGGACGAGATGGGAAAGATCTAAAAAAAAAGGAAAGAGATTCTTTAACTTCTTGAATTGTTCATCAAAGCCCAGGTGGAAAGCTTTCTATAAGAATCGATACCGTGATAGGATTCTCAGTGGAATTATAGTTTGAAATTTGCACGTTTCCTATTTTCCTACATGAATAGCAGTTCCTCAAAGCATACTTGCCACAGGGTAGAAGGGGCGGAGGGGTCCTCTCTCAGGTCTGTACTCCTGGGCCATCTTGGCAGCAAGCCTTAAGCTCCGCCTTCATTATCAAATCTAACATTACACAAAATTTACTTGACCCAAGTTGTGTTAAAGCAATCAGATATATGAGGGATCTTTGTGGACACACTGGGGAGGGGAGAATAGCATTATGTAGTGAAAGGAAGATAACGTCTCGGTGGAGACGTTGCTGAGAACTCAGGTGTCCGGGTTGGTGGTGGGTCTTAATCACATTTTGAAAATGTAAAAAATACGCACAAGGTGGCGTGTGTTCATGGAGCCTTTGGAAATAACAAGAGAGACGTCTTTAAATTGTCCCTGTAATCCAGGGGTGACCCGTGATGAACAGACTGTGTGCCCTGCATAGATTTCCAGCAGAGAGGACCTCATCCTCTGTTACGCTTGACTGCCTGGCGTGCCTCAGCGTCAGAGGGTTTACTGCTGCCGGGTTGATGGTATGGTTTTCCAGAGTGCACAAAATGATCAAATAAATACCATCTCAATTTGTCTTTCCAACTAAACAATCATAGAACAAGCTGCAGATCTTTAAAAAGATGTTTTCCGTCATGCTCTGCTCG
This sequence comes from Balaenoptera musculus, assembly GCF_009873245.2. NCBI lineage: Eukaryota > Metazoa > Chordata > Mammalia > Artiodactyla > Balaenopteridae > Balaenoptera > Balaenoptera musculus. Next base: position 77,174,552 of record NC_045801.1, on the reverse strand, counting down.
CTCAGCCTTCCTGTGTTCCCAGCGCCACCGGGGCAGGGAGCTCAGGCATCCATTCTGCTTACATGATATGTTGTCTCTCTTTATTTCAAATACCTCTTCTCTTCATCCTCCCTCTCCCAAACCCAGCTTCCTTTGCTAGGTCCTACATACAACATTCCAACCCCTAAGGGACTCCAGTATTTTTCCTTGAAAAAAGTTTTAGCTCTTTTTGCTTTGTTTTTAGGTCTTCCGCATCCTCACCATGATTCTGCTCTGATCTCTAAACTGTGTCACTAGCCCCGGCTTGTGAAAGGGTGACTCCTAGTGCAGATAATGCCTTCATGTTAGGCTGTCACATGTCTGTCACCCATTCCCACCCACAGATCTGACAGTGATGCCTAAATAGACTCCTAAATCTGCCAGCCAAACACCTAGTGCTAAATTCCCCCAAAGTATCTGTTGTCATGAAAAGCCCACTGCTTATTTGCTCTGTAATTAAAATGCTATCATATTGCCAAAACTTTTCTACATGCTACCTTCCAAAAGGGAGTCCACGATTAGCAATGATTTTAATACTTCTTAACTTCACAAATTATTCATTTCATAACTAAGTAGATTACGTAGAATTCCTCATTTCCTAATATCAATATGGTTTTCCTCCGCAATTTCACATTGATTTCCTTTTTCCTTTGCAGAAGGAGATTGGAAGGTGACTGTTGTCACTGGGGATCTTGAGAATGCCGGCACCGCGGCAACAGTATCCCTTTATGTCTATGGAGAAACGAGATGTTCAGGTCCTATTATTTTGGGATCTGGGAAACACCAGCTGTTTAACCCCAACCATGCAGATATATTCAAGGTAAAATTGATATAACTTTCTTACTAAGACATATTACAAGACACATTCTCTAAGATGGAATAGAGAGAAGTTTTGTTTGTTTGCTTTGGTATTGCATTTGCATTACATTTTCTCGGTAAACATGAAATCTTTTATTCTGAGGGAGCTGGGAAACAAAATAATGACAGGAATACAAGACTTTTGTTTCTGCCCCGCTTTTTATTTGTATAAAGCCAACAAAGTATATGAACTTTAGAAAGTTAAAGAGTTAGAGTGAAAACATGTACTCCTAACCTTGCCATCAAGTCAGATATTTCCATGTGGAATATCTTTTTTGGTCTTTGTCCGTATCCATGGAGCACAATGCTTTGCTGGAAAGGTGGTCCAGCCTCCACCAAAGGTGGTCCAGGCTAAAGCACGGTCTGAGGCGTCAGATGGCCAAGATTCAAATGCTGACCCTACCTCTTACTGGCATGCTGACCTCTGCAAGTTACTTAACTGCTGTGCGCCTGAATATCACTGACCTCAGAGGGTTACCGTGAGGATGAAATGAATTAATCCGTGGAAAGTGTTCAGAGCAGTACCTGAAATGCTCAATAAGTGTTTGCTATTAATATTGTAGCACATAAGCAAATTTGTAGCCCCTGATTTAAACAAGGAACTAGTCTTCCCAGTTATAATTTTTATGGATTAAATATTATGTATATGAAATTTACCACTGCATTTACCAAAGGTAGATGAGCACTCCGCTATTGTTGGACATTTAAATGGCTTCTAGGTTTTAGCTGTTATAAATAATGCTGTAACAAAGGCATTTTTTACCGTAGTTTCTTCCTTTTTCTAACCAAAGCTGTCTTATTTCCTTATGACGCTTTCTGAGAAATGGGATTCTCTTGATCTATTCTGACAAAGGACTTTGTAAAAGTGTCTAATTTATAGCACAGTGCCCAGCAAGACATAGTAATTGGTAAATTTTAATTGTTATTAAATCATTACTACACACCCCAAATCATGGTGTTTATTTCTGCCATATGTAGTGTTTAATATCTTTCTTTTTTTTGCCCTGCAGTAAAACTGATGATATATTAAAAAAATTTTTTTAACTTTTTATTTTATATTGGATTATAGTTGATTAACAATGTTGTGTTAGTTTCAGGTGTACAGCAAAGTGATTCAGTTATACATATACCTGTATCTATTCTTTTTCAAATTCTTTTCCCATTTAGGTTGTTACATAATATTGAGCAGAGTTCCCTCGGCTGTACAATAGGTCCTTGTTGGTTATCCATTTTAAATATAGCAGTGTGTACATGTCAACCCCAAACTCCCTAAGTATCCCTCCCTCCACCCTTCCTCCCAGTAACCATAATTTCATTTCCTAAGTCTGTGAATCTTTTAATTAAAATTTCTCAGCACCTTGTTGCAAGCTACCGTATGTGACTGTGGATCTATGTAAGTTATCTTCACTTCTTACCATTTTGTTAAAAGAGCTTTATGAAGATGAATTCACATACCATAACATTCACTTGTTTAAAGTGTACAATTTTTGGTGTTTAATATATTCTCAAAGTTGTACAACCATCACCACGCTCTAATTTGAGAACATTTTCATAACCCTCCCCCCAAAATCCATATGCAATAGCAGTAACTCTCCAACCCCCTATTCTCCAGCCTTTGGAAATCAGTAATTTACTTTCTATCTCCACAGATTGGCCTGTTCTAGATAATTCACATAAATGGAACCATACAACATGGAGTCTTTTGTGTATAGCTTTCTAAAATTTAGCATAATGTTTTAAGGTTAATCCATGTTGTAGCAAGTATCAGTATTTCATATTTTATGGTTAATATTTAATTGTATGGGTAGACCACATTTTATATAGCCATTTATCAATTGATAGGCATTTGGGTTGTTTCTGTTTTTCAGCTATGAATAGGAATAATTATTCGGTATAATGCTGCTATGAACATCCACGCTTTTGTGTGTTATCATTTCTCTTGGGTAGACACCTAGGAGTAGAATTACTGGATCACATAGTAACTCTATGTTTAACATTTTGAGGAACTGCCAAATTGTTTTCCGAAGTGGCTGAAACATTTTTACATTTTCACCAGCAATGTCTGAGGGCTCTTATTTCTCTGCCTTCTCACGGAAATTTATTATTGTCTGTTTTTTGATCGTGGTGGTCCTAGTGGGTGTGACATGATGTCTCATTGTGGTTTTGAGATGCGTTTCCCTAATGACTAATAATGTTGAGCATCTTTTCATGTGCTGGTTGGACATTTGTATATCTTCACTGGAGAAATGTCTATTCAAATGCTTTGCTCATTTTTAATTGGATTATTTATCTTTTTACTAAAGAATTTGAGTTCTTTATATATTCTGGATATGAGTCTCTTATCACATATGTGACTTATAAATGTTTTTTCCCATTTTGTGAGTTGTCTTTTAACTTTCTCAATGGTATGTGTTTGAATTACTTCTGTTGTCCTTTCAATTCAACCTAAAGGATTCCCTTTAGTTTCTATTGTAAGGCTGTTCTGCTACTGATGAATTCTCGGAATGTCTTAATTAGCATGTAGAATTCCTAGTTGACAATTTTTCTTTTGTCTTTTGAAGATGTCATCCTACGGCTCTCTGATGTTTTCTAAGTCAGATGTTAATTTTATTGAGGATCCCTTGTATGTGATGAGTCATTTTCTTTTACTGCTTCCGATGTTCTCCCCTTATTTTTGGTTTTCAGTAGTTTGACCGTGTTGTGCCTGGAAGTACACAGGCTTCCTGTTGGTTTTCACAGCCACTGTGGTTGCAAGGTTGTTGATTTTTAAGGATATTGTGGAACTGGTGAGAGAAAAATGGAAGTAGATCAAGTTACAGTACACAAACCCTTCTGTTCTTACCAAGGTTTAGAGTTTTCATTGAATAAGTACTCCTCAGATTGTTGCGAGCCTTTGGTTAATTTCCAGAGTTCTTAAAATTTTGATTTCAATCATTTTTGCTATTGCATTTTTGGAGGAGTGGATACATGGAGGGACTCAATATGTCATTCCAGAAGTCATGCTCTACCCTTTATCATATTTTGTTCTATCCTATTAAACTTATATTCCTCTATGAAATCTTCTATTTATGGCTGTGATTTCTGTAATCTGCTGAAGACAAATAAGAACTGACCCAATGTAAATGTGACTTTGTGCCTATAATATGTCATGTGACTGAATCCATGAAATTTAAGAGCTACCAGCCAAGTAGTGTTGAAACACTGACTATCTCATTACTGTCAGAACAGTGAAAATTTCCCTTTTGTATAACTGGTTCATGTTGTATGTGGCAGTGGGGCAACTGTAATGTTCTCCTGACCCAGTCATAGGTCTTGAAGGGAACCTTGATTGTAGGATGGTATAGAGAGTGGAGAAAGATTCTTCCTTCAAAAAAAGGCTTGCAAAATAATGTCAGGCTTTGCAGCAGTTTTGACAGCTACCCTCCGTAGACTACAGAGTCAACCCTATAGGAGCGCCTGAAATGTCACTGAGAGACAGGCTGGAAAAAATGAGACATCTTTAGAAAAATGACCAAGACAAAATCAGAGCAAGAGTCCATTAGAGCAGAAAGTTTAAAGAGAGCAGGCAGAGAAGAGCTCCTAGACTGTAGGGGCTGGACCTCGTTCAGTTGCTAACTCCTGAATCTTATCCATTGACTGACATAGACGAGACACTCCTGAATATTCATGTTGAAAGCATGAAAGTTTAATGACAATGACTTGGCTGAAATCTGTTGAATATTTGCTCATTTCCCTTGGGGCACTCATTGTTAAATTTCCCTTGCGATCTTTCTCACTTGGAGGGCATCATAAAGGAATCCCATGTATCTTATATGGTTATTATTTGCTTATAAACCTGCCCGGAGATTCAGCTGAGCTTTTCATTGCATTTTTGCAAATTGAAACACTAAATAGTACTCTCTCTCTGTTGCTTGGGAAAAGTTAGTGGCTAAGCCCTTCACTCCTAGAAGGCAGTTTCCTGCTTCTGGTTTACTACTGTATGAAGGCAATTAATTTTGTAGATGAATAGGTTTAATATTTATTAAGAGCTCACAGGGCACTTGCACAATCATTTGAATATCGCTTATGTTCCTAGAATAGAGTGCATCATACATTTTTGCCTTTTAAAGAACAGTTTATACCAGCAGGAATTAGAAGACCTCTATTTGAGTTCCAACTCTGACCTTTACTATCTAGGAAGTGTGGACAAACCACTTAATGTTTCTAAGCTTTAATTTCCTCCTTTGTAAAATGGGTACAATAATACCTTATAATGCTACTGTACAGATTGAAAGAGTTCACAATTAAAGCACTTTATATAAAGCATAAAACATTCTTGTCTTTATATTCCTGAGGCTGATTCTTAAAATCCTGCCCACAGACTGGGGTCGTCTTCCTGATGGGGCGGGATTTAAGATAATTCTTCCGATGAATGAGGGCAGGAAGGCAGCTTGGCAGATGGCTGGTGGGTGGCTATTGCTGGGATGGGGGTCTGTGCAGAAACACGAGTGGAGGCTACAGGCAGGAGGAAGTGCACAGGGAGCCCAGACTAGGTTGGCGACCTGGAGGACGGCAGTGAGTGTGCACGTAAGAGCAGGAGCGCTCCTCTTGGGCCTTTTCACTGTTTACAGGTTACATGTCTATGCGGATCTACAGCTTATTAGCCATTAGCTAAATGGGAGCCAGCATGTCATTTTGATTTTGGCAAAACTCTGTGTGACTTTCTTCTTTATACTTTTCTTTTCTGTTCTCTCCTCTTCCCCTCCATCCTCCTCCTTCTTCGTCTCCTTCTTCTCCTTTTATTTATTTATGTGTTTGTTTATTTATCTTTTGGTGGACCTGAAGCTTGGAATTTGGTGATATTTCACACTGACTGCATCGGGCACGTAGGAATTGCAGCACTAAGCAGTGCCCCGCTGACACGACTGACTCTCCTGTGTTTGCCAGACCCTAGGGACAATTTACCTTGATTTTTTTCCTGAGTCACAGAAGTTGAAGTATTTTTGAATGACATCTACATCTCGACCACCAAATTTTCACATGTGAATTGTTACCGAGAAAAGCTGGTGGAGTTGCTCTGCTTAAATACAGAATAAACTTTAGAAACCGAAATCCCAACACAGAATAAATTACAAAAAGAAGGTAACCACTTTTCAGAGGGAATACATTTTCTCATTCAATGGCTACATATTAAACAAAAAGATTATGGGCCGCAGAGAGTAATCAGGTTTTATTTGTTGGAGGAATGCCAGCAAAGAGTGGCTTGACCCTCTCCTTAATTAAGCCAAAAACCTTTGTGAGGAGACGAGAAAAAGGGCGTTTAATGAAGTCTGCTCTGAGACAGATGTTAGATGTTGGGTAAAGCTGAGACATGAGAGAAAAAAACTTCTTTCTCTAACCCCTCTCTGGGGACCTGGTGAAATGGTGCCTTTTCAATGACCAGCACCTCGATGTGTGGTCTTCATCACATCCTCTTCTGCCTTGCAGGATGGTGTTCCATCAGCCGTCCTTATTCTTCTCGCCTTTTCAGGATGCTTCTGTTTAACCTCTGCTTTCATTCTACCAACATGCTTATGCCCCCGTGTTCTCAAAATGACCCTTGTTCTGCTCTGAAACGACTGACCGTTCTCCTCCCCTTCTTTGCAAAACCTTTTGAAATACTAATCTACCCTTCTTGCCTTGTCTCTTTCTCTTCCCATTCTCTCCTAAATCTTTGCTGTTTGGGATTTTCTCCCATCATTCTATTTCGGCCATGTTTTCTAAGATCAGCTGTGAAGCACTAATTTTCCCAGCAGTTGTGATCCTGGGTTGCTGATCAAAGAATTGTGATAGGTGTGGGTGTCAGGATCAGATCTCCTAGATTCACATTTGAGCCACTTGACCAGCTGTGTATTTGTGAGCAGCTATTTAAAATTGTATCCTCTGTAAAATGGGCAAAAATAACTGCACCTATCTAAGAGTTGTGAGGATTGTGTGGAATATATAAAACCCATGTAAGATGTTTAGCACAGAGTAAACATTCAGAAATTTTAAAATATTTTTATTGCATTTGGAAAGCAAATGAACAAAAGAGTTTCAAGAAAGAAGAGGTGACCGTTATGGGCATATCCCCCCAAAAGATGTTGAAATCTTAACACTTGGTATCTGTGAATGTGACCTTATTTGGAAATAGGGTCTTTGCAGATGTGATTGAGATGTAAATTCACAAGAGGTCATACTGGAAATAAGGCAGGCCCTTGATCCAATACGACTGGTGTCCTAATAAGAGAGAAGAGTGACACACAGGGAGACGCCTGTGAGGACAGAGACAGAGATTGGAAGACACCTGCTGTGAGCCAAGGGTGATGGCCACGACCAGCAGCTAGGAAGAGGCAGGAAGGACTCCGTCCAGAGTCTCAGACGGAGCACGGCCTTGCCGACAACTGCATTCAGACTTCCGGCCTCCACGACGGTGAGAGAACACGTTTCTATTGTTTTAAGCCGCCCAGCCTGGGGTGCTTTGCTATGGCAGCCCCAGGAAAGTAAAACAGTGACCAGCGACCAGATGCTCTGCAGGAAATGGAAAGGAAAAGGAGGAACTTGCCAACAAGGAGGCTATTACTGAGGGAGCTGATAGGGAAGTAAAGAGTCTGTCATGGTGTGAAGAGAAATGGTGTCTGTAGATGTGGGGCCTTTCCCCTCATGCTTATTGGTTGAAGAGAATCAGGAGATTAGACAGAGGCACGACAGGGTAAAGAGTAGGACTTTGACAGGAAAAGGAGGTTGTCCACTTTTCAGTGGGAGGAGAAGGTGTCAGGGGAGAGACGTTTTTTTACATCGAATTGCTGAAGAGAGCTGCCGCAAGTCTTAGAGCTAGACCCCTTGAAGGACAGAGTGACCCACCGATTTAACTGCCACCAAAAGCACAGCTGGAAGAATAGGTTTCATAAACGGGGAGGGCACCTCTTTAGAAGCATTGAGACTAGAAATTAGGAGAAGAAGTAGATGTAATGACAAATGTTAAGGTGGAAATAAAGTGTGATTAGTTAGGCCATAACACTTGTTCTGAAAATGTGAATTTGTTCCAATATGATTGATATATTAAGGAACAATTTGAGCATAACTAGAATTTCACATGTGCTCATTATGCATAAGATATCCACAAGGAACACAGAAAACTCCACCCAACTGAACCAGGTCACAAAGGAGTATAGAAACTACACACACACACACACACACACACACACACACACATCTCAGGCATCTACCGCTATCTCAGTTCACTGTCTGTCATATCTGTCCATATCTGGTGTTAAAAATTTCCTTCCAATTTCTGATAACACTCCTTCCACCACTTGACTATAACTCACAAGCTGCATTTCTTTCCACACACCTTCCACGAGTAAATTTCATGTTTTTTTCAGGGTAAAGTGCAACATCTATTGCAGTCCTTACATAGTTCTTAACCATTAACATGTATGAGACTGACTACCACTTTGATTAGGTATCTATCCTTTTTTTATGTCACTGATGGAGTTTTTGAGTGTTGTTCCCCAACCGCACGTTTTCCCAGAAATATTGTGATTTTTACCGTACAATTTTGTGGTGTGGTGATTTTTTGGTGGAAACTGAAATCCTTGCATTGCTGTAAGACTGGCTCATCCTCCCAGCCAGCACCAGGAGGAAATCTTTCTTAGTGTTCTCCTCAGTCTTCCCTGCAAATGCCTGATGGGTCTCCTGGAGCAAACGCCTGCGAGGAGGTGAAACTCTTGAGACAGTTCCCACCTAGCTTTTAGCATTTGTTCCAAATTCCTAGGGGAATTACTTTACTGACTTATATGACACCTGTTGGCATCGGCTCCACATAAGGAAATATTTAGGTCCTGTCTCTCTATGCAGAAACCTGTCTCTCCCTAGATTTTGGGTTAGTTTTTTGGGTGAGTTCTCAAGAAAAGTTATTAATTTACAGTTTGTCTAGGCTTTTATTTCTTGTAAAGATGAGAGTGACACTCCTTCCAACTCTCTACATCTCTGAGCTCATATATATGTGTAGGTAGATTTATTTATTTCTGTTTTGTTAGTTCTTTTAGGACTACAGTCACTAAAGAGCTAAAGATAAAATTTTAATTTTCCAGTGAGGAAAATAAGATGTTCTAACAAACATAATGTTCCATTTTCTCTGAGAAGAGAATAAATATATTGTAACGAGAAATTAAAGTCATGTTCAAAAAAGAACTTCTAAATAATAAAGGTAAAATAGCCTTGGAATGATATTTGTTTTCTTCTTCTTTGACAATATTAAACAATAGCTGGGGCATTTTTAATACGTCTTGATTTAGATGAAACCAACCTTTAAGTAATATCGTTTACTTTTAAACTTATAAATAGACCATTTAAACATAATATTCAATAGAAAGTATTAGACATTTAAGAATATAGACTTTTTTGGGGGGACCTTCAAGATGGCAGAGGAGTAAGACATGGAGATCACCTTCCTCCCCACAAATACATCAGAAATACATCTACGTGTGGAACAACTCCTACAGAACACCTACTGAATGTTGGCAGAAGACCTCAGACTTCCCAAAAGGAAAGAAACTCCCCGCGTACCTGGGTAAGGCAAAAGAAAAAAGAAAAAACAGAGACAAAAGAATAGGGACGGAACCTGCACATCTGGGAGGGAGCTGTGAAGGAGGGAAAGTTTCCACACACTAGAAGCCCCTTCGTGGGCGGAGACGGGGGTGGGGGGTGGCAGCGGGGGAAGCTTCGGAGCCACGGAGGAGAGCGCAGCCACAGGGGTGCAGAGGGCAAAGCGGAGAGAGTCCCGCACAGAGATTGTTGCCAACCAGCACTCACCAGCCTGAGAGGCTTGTCTGCTCACCTGCCAGGGCAGGTCGGGGCTGGGAGTTGAGGCTCAGGCTTTGGAGGTCAGACCCCAGGGAGAGGACTGGGGTTGGCGGCGTGAACACAGCCTGAAGGGGCTAGTGTGCCACAGCTAGCCGGAAGGGAGTCTAGGAAAAGGTCTGGACCTGCCTAAGAGGCAAGAGACCATTGTTTCGGGGTGCGCGAGGAGAGGGGATTCAGAGCACCGCCTAAACAAGCTCCAGAGACAGGCGTGAGCTTCGGCTATTAGCGCGGACACCAGAGATGGGCATGAAATGCTAAGGCTGCTGCTGCAGCCACCAAGAAGCCTGTGAGCGAGCACAGGTCACTCTCCACACCTCCCCTCCTGGGAGCCTGTGCAGCCCGCCACTGATATTTATAGGACATTCCATCCAAAACAACAGAATACACTTTCTTCTCAAGTGCTCATGGAACATCCTCCAGGATAGATCACATTTGGGTCACAAGTCAATCCTTGGTAAATTTAAGAAAATTGAAATCATTTCAAGTATCTTTTCCGACCACAATGCTGTAAGACTAGATATCAATTACAGGAAAAAACTGTAAAAAATACAGACACATGGAGGCTAAACAATACACGACTAAATAACCGAGAGATCACTGAAGAAATCAGAGAGGAAATCAAAAAATACCTAGAAACAAATGGTAATGAAAACACGACGACCCAAAACCTATGGGATGCAGCAAAAGCAGTTTTAAGAGGGAAGTTTATAGCAATACAATCCTAACTAAAGAAACCAGAAACATCTCAAATAAACAACCAAACTTTACACCTAAAGCAATCAGAGAAAGAAGAACAAAAAAACCCCAAAGTTAGCAGAAGGAAAGAAATCATAAAGATCAGATCAGAAATAAATGAAAAACAAATGAAGGAAACAGTAGCAAAGATCAATAAAACTAAACCCTGGTTCTTTGAGAAGATAAACAAAATTGATAAACCATTAGCCAGACTCATCAAGAAAAAAAGGGAGAGGACTCAAATCAATAGAATTAGAAATGAAAAGGGAGAAGTAACAACTGACACTGAAGAAATACAAAGGATCATGAGAGATTACTACAAGCAACTCTATGCCAATAAAATGGACAACCTGGAAGAAATGGACAAATTCCATTGTTTCTAATGAAACATAAAAGCTTTTGCACAGCAAAGGAAACCTTAAACAAGACGAAAAGACAACCCTCAGAATGGGAGAAAATATTTGCAAACGAAGCAACTGGCAAAGGATTAATCTCCAAAATTTACAAGCAGTTCATGCAGCTCAATATCAAAAACACAAACAACCCAATCCAAAAATGGGCCGAAGACCTAAATAGACATTTCTCCAAAGAAGATATACAGATTGCCAACAAACACATGAAAGGATGTTCAACATCACTAATCATTAGAGAAATGGAAATCAAAACTACAATGAGGTATTACCTCACGCTGGTCAGAATGGCCATCATCAAAAAATCTACAAACAATAAATGCCAGAGAGGGTGTGGAGAAAAGGGAACCCTCCTGCACTCTTGGTGGGAATGTAAATTGATACAGCTACTATGGAGAACAGTATAGAGATTCCTTAAAAAACTAAAAATAGAACTACCATATGATCCAGCAATCCCACTACTGGGCATATACCCTGAGAAAACCATAATTCAAAAAGAAGCATGTACCACAATGTTCATTGCAGCACTATTTACAATAGCCAGGACATGGAAGCAACCTAAGTGTCCATCGACAGATAAATGGATAAAGAAGATGTGACACATATATACAATGGAATATTATTCAGCCATAAAAAGAAATGAAATTGAGTTATTTTTAGTGAGGTGAATGGACCTAGATTCCCTCATACAGAGTGAAGTAAGTCAGAAAGAGAAAAACAAATACCGCATGCTAACACATATATATGGAATCTAAAAAATAAAAGGTTCTGAAGAATCTAGGGGCAGGATGGGAATAAAGATACAGTCCATTCTCTAATGGACTTCAGGACATGGGGAGGGGGAAGTGTAAGCTGGGACGGAGTGAGAGAGTGGCATGGACATATATACACTACCAAATATAAAATAGATAGCTAGTGAGAAGCAACTGCATAGCACAGGGAGATCAGCTTGGTGCTTTGTGACCACCTGGAAGGGTGAGATAGGGAGTGTGGGAGGGAGACACAAGAGGGAGGGGGTATGGGGATGTATGTATACGTATAGCTGATTCACTTTGTTATAAAGCAGAAACTAACGCACCATTTTAAAGCAATTATACTCCAATAAAGATGTTAAAAAAAAGAAAAAAATGAGAAAGAAGCTTGAAAGGCATGAAATTCACATGGATAATATGAAATCATAAGTAATTATGCAATTATAATTATGTCTAATAATTACAGAGCATTTACTGTGTACCATGCACTATTGTAAGGGCTTTATATATATTGTCTTTTAATTTTTACTATAGTCTTGTGAGGTAGGTGCCATTAGTAACCTCATTTTATAGAGGCAGAGAATGAGGCATAGACCAGTTAAATTGCTTGTCCAAGGTCACTAACCTAGTAAATAGCAGAGCTGGGTTTCAAGAGCGTTTGTAATCTTAACCTCTATGCTTATGGCCTCTGGAGACCCTGAGATTTAACATTTCTGTCCTCCCTGGACAATGTGGAAAAACTAGCTCGGTCAATTATGCAACACTCAGGGACGTTTCTTAGAAATTAACTCAACCTCTGGTTTAGGTATTAATCATAGCAATATTCTATAAGTTAGTTGCTTTAACATGTGTTAATTAATGATCCCACACTCTTCACAATAGAATCTTTTAAATAAACAAACATCTTGCAATTTATAAATAGGGAAAGATTACCTAAAGCAGAGACCATTAAACAATTGTGAATATAGAGTACTGGTTCTCTCCATTAATGGATGGCATTAAGTTAGAGTCCAACAAGCAACCTGGACATGGCAGATTAACTTTAAAAAACATAATCATTATAAAAGAATTTCAATAATATAGACAGAATAAAATATGTATCAAGATTTTCTAATTACAAAAAGTAGAAAAAATAAACTCATAGAGATGAAGTATTAATTTTTTGTAATTAATTTTTTGTAAGTTTTTGTAACCAGTAATTGCTTTCTTACTGGTTAAAGTTTAATAAAAGCAGAAGTACAATTATATATAAAAAAAAGAATATAGGCTTTTTAATGAGAAAAAGAAACAAAATGAGAAATACCTTCAAATATAAATTTGGAGTAGGGAGACCAGAAAATCCCTGTCAAACTTGAGAAAGGTAGGATAAAACCCAAACAAAATATTTCATTCAGCTTTTCAATAAGCATTTTCGGAAGACCAAATTTTTTCTTCTTTTTAAAGATAGGGTCTTCAAAGGATATTATTTATGTAAATGTAGTTCAGCAAGTGCTTATAGAGTGCTTATAGAGTTATTATATATTATATATATATATATACCATATACATAACTTATAAAATACTCTATTATATACAGAATATTTTTGATCCTGTGCTAAGACCTCTGAAAGTTACAGAACTGTGAAATAAGGAACTATCACATTGAAGAGAAAGGACATTTACACATGAAACAGATAAGAAGACAGAAATTTTATGAGTTAGTACCCCATTGAACAGTAAAGATAAAAAATGCTATAGGTGCTCAGAGAGAGGATGTACAGTTCTCTCTTGGGACTGTCCTTGGAATACTAGCCATCATAGATGCTTAAGGAAGGGCTCATGTATTCCCCCTCCATTTCCTTTCCTGTATTTCTACTAAAAATGTTCCTTGTTTTTAAAAAATTGTTGCCAGTAATGGATGAGGAAGACCATTTAGTATCTCAAGGGGAGATGGCTAGTTCTTGCTCTCAGACAACACTGTTGTTAAGGTTACTGAATGCTGTGTGGAACCCAAAATAAACTGGGGCACATCAATTTGTTACCTTTGTCTTTAAAGTCTGATTTGCCACAAAATTAGGTTTTTGAGAGAAAACTAATCCAAACAAGCAGATTCTCAGGGGCAGAGATGTCTCATTCTTGTCTGCCTGATAGAGTATCGAAATTAATATTTATGGACCACCCGCAAAGGGCCAGGTTTGTGTGGAATATTCTACGTACGACATTTAATTAAATTTTCTCCACCTGCCAGGATGCAGGCTACAAAATAACAGATAACTAGAAAAGAGCAATGGGCACAGACTTTTGTGAGTCTAGGTATGCAAAGTATATCAGCCTTTCATTATATCACGTTGTCCATACGTTTAGAGACTGAGGTACTCTTAACAGATTTCAAAGAACAGGGCAGGGGGTATCACTCATCCTTCAAAGAGAAAACTCTTCTAAACTGGGAATAATATTTTCCTCTTTTTAGTCGGAAGTAATCATGGTAGTTACTGGTTAGAGACGTCCCTCGCTAAAATGTGCCACAACCTAGGCCATCATATCACTAATCCATTCACTCCTTCGACTGAACGGGTATAAATTATGACGTATTGGATATGTTTTAAATCATGGGGATGTGATGTACAGCAGGGCGACTATACTTAATAATACTGTATTGTATATTTCAAAGTTGCTAAGGGAATAAATCTTAAAATTTTTCAACACAAGAAAAAATCCATAATTATGTATGGTGACAAATAACTAGACTTATTGTGTTGATCATTTTGCAATATATACAAATATCAAATCATTATGTTGTACACCTGAAACTCATATAATGTTATATGTCAGTTATACCTCAATTAAAAACAGTTAACCATCATAGCCATGAAACTTCATCAACCAAATGAAGAGGAGGTTATGGGATGCGGAGTTCACTGAGGTACAATAAAGCTCTCGCTTGTCCCAGAATCAGGAGTAGCGAAATGTCTGCCACTTGGTGATCCCTCAGTAAGTGCATGGAGGTTTGCGCCATCCCAGTAACCAGGCTGCCCTCCCCACACAGCTGTCCACAAGGTGGTCTTAGGATGCCTGGTGCGAATGGTCAGAGATGGCCTTGCTTCTAGGTCTTGTCCAGCATCCCTCGGCCGTCAGTAGTGTGAAGGTGGACATATCTGCATCCCCTCACATCCTGCACAGATTTGCCATCAGCCTAAGCTTTGGATGGCTTTGATTTAATACTGAGGTTCGTAACTTGTGGGAGGGTCATAGTCCTGATCTTCTGAGGTCACTTGATTATATCACGGATTAAGACACCTGGTTGGTCATTACAGATCATGCTTGCAGCTTTCTTAAATCGTTTCAATGAATCAAGGAGATGTGAGCAAGGCTCTCTTTCCTATTCTTTACTTTTCATTTGTATTCATTCTTTTACCATTTCTTTCTTAAGACTCTTACAAGGGTCTGGTGCACAGTTGTTGACGTACATTTGTTGAGCTCTCTGAAAAGTCAGTCATTGTGTTACCAGGAGACCCTTGATGACCACGCTCCATTCAACCTAGATCAACTTCACAGAGTCCAGCAAAGCTTCAAGTTCCTTCTGTGCCAACATTATCTGTCCCATTGCATAAATAAGATGGCCACGCTCCATTCAACCTAGGTCAACTTCACAGAGTCCAGCAAAGCTTCAAGTTCCTTCTCTGCCAACATTATCTGTCCCATTGCATAAATAAGATGGCCACGCTCCATTCAACCTAGGTCAACTTCACAGAGTCCAGCAAAGCTTCAAGTTCCTTCTCTGCCAACATTATCTGTCCCATTGCATAAATAATTAATAAATCTCATTTTATAATGCTAATGAAGAATATGAGCTCTCCAGGAAGCTAAAAGCTTGAGTTCTAGCAAATATTTGAATAGCTTTTAATTTATCCAAGTGATTTCGCTCTGTCCTTCAACCTTTGTTACTTAAGACTTTACCCACATCTTCCCGTCTTTATTTCTAAACTCTGGGCAATGACATTTGCTTCCTTCACTGCCTTTCCCAGGAAAGAATGTGGGTCTATACAAGATCAAATGTGCTCTTATTAACTTGGAGATAGTTCTGAAGTTTAGAAGTACGTACGGCTGGTTAACACCTTATGCGGTCGTAAATAAGCAGCTCATCTGCTTTCTCATACCTTCTCTGTCTTCATTCTGCAGTGCAAACCTTGGATCAGGATCAGTGGGAGTTATGTTTCTGCTTCCAAAAGAGGCCTAATTCTCACAGGACATCAAAATAGCCTGCTGAGATAGTATTAGCGACAGGGATTCAGGGGAAGAGATGGAGTCTGCAGCTGGCATTTGAAAGATGTAAAAGACAGATTCATGCAGTATGTAAGTAGTTGGTGACTGTGTTGTTCAGAAAAGCCTTAAATTCAAACATATTCTCTGTATTTATTTCAACCTTATGCCAGGAAGACAGGCTGTATATAAAGATGACTGTTTCTTTTACAGCCATTGTACTGTAAAAGAAATAAAAATCTATTCTGTTTGGTGACTTTGCTAAGGGGAAAAAAAACAGCACTCTCTCCTAGAGCAAATTGTGCAATCTACTTTGATACTGAGAACTGCACGCCTGACATTTGCAGTGACATTTGCCATCGTTAGGTGGATGCTGGAAATTAAGTAGCAACTTCAGCTGTATTACTTCAGGTGGGATTAAGACCGTCACTTGTGATGCAGTGTGAGAGTGAGAGCATTTTCCCCTGAATTGCAGCGTGAACAAGGGTGCTGAAACACGCTTGACAGTGTTCTAGTTGGCAAACGCTAGCATTTTAATAAGTCAGTACTGCCGGGAGTTCGATGTAAGAGCTCATCTGAAAGTGAAATAAACTGACGAAAACTCAGACCAGTGGACACTGTCACCATCCTCGACAAAGTGTACATGCGAGTCTGGAGCTCATATATGAGTAACCTTTCAAAATAATGCACACGTCTGATCACATGCTCTAGTGAACGCCATGAAAATCCCTGCCATGGTTTTCGGAGAGGAATAAACATAATTTATATTTGGCATCAGCATGAACTGGTAATTATCTTGGGATAAAAAATACTAAGCAATATTTTAAAATCACTTGCGTGCTGGAGAGCTCTGCTTCCCATAAAACAATCAGTGAGAGGAGATGGAAACTAAGGTGATTATTTAGATCTCAGCATAAGATTTTTAGGAGAGGTGTTTTCTGAACATTTGAAATACTTAGTCCTGTTTGGGGGCAATTGTTTCCTTACAACTAGTCGCTGATCACTTTTTAAATAGATTTTTAAAAGCTCTGCGATTCTATTTTTTGCCTTTGGCCATTATTTATTATTATTATTATTAAATCTGATTGTCCAAGTGTTGTTCCTGGAGAATATTCAAATCCCCTTCAAAGGCATGGAGCCTCTGGGGCTTCCCTGGTGGCGCAGTGGTTGAGAATCTGCCTGCCAATGCAGGGGACACGGGTTCGAGCCCTGGTCTGGGAAGATCCCACATGCCGCAGAGCAACTAAGCCCGTGAGCCACAACTACTGAGCCCGTGCGTCTGGAGCCTGTGCTCGGCAACAAGAGAGGCCGCGATGGTGAGAGGCCCACGCACCGCGATGAAGAGTGGTCCCCACTTGCCGCAACTAGAGAAAGCCCTCGCACAGAAACGAAGACTCAACACAGTCATAAATAAATAAATAAATAAATAAATAAAAGAACGTGAATTTCTTAAAAAAAAAAAAAAGGCATGGAGCCTCTTAAAACTAACCATATATTGAATTATTTTTTCCCTTCTGTTGGAAAACAGTTGGAAATAAGTTGACTGTTAACTATTGCTCCCAAGTAAGTCCCACCAAGATCCCTGTGTTCCTTTCTCAGAGAGATAAACTTCACATTATTGCAACACATGACACAGGTAATGCTTGCACAGTTCCTGTGGAGAATCCCTGTTCAAACGCTGTGCTGGTTACTGTTTTATGTTGCTTCTGGAGAGGAAAGAAGGGCCTGCCCAGCATGACGTAGAAGATTCACACTGCATGTCACCACTGCCCATCACAGAGAAGGGCGTGGAAGGTGGCACCAACCCCCTCCCCAGCTTTAAAGCAGGACCTGTTATCTGGCCAAATCTTTATTTCTGCCACTCCCAATGGTAAGAGGTTCAAATCTGTGCAAATGCATTGGAAAAAAGGATGCAAAACACATGAGGAGAGCCAAATCCAGGGTGGTTCTCTTTGTCCGTTTGGGCTGTTATAGCAAAGAATGGTCTCTAGGTCCCTTGCTACCATGAGATGCCCTCCTCCTTGCTTATTCTGAAAGAGCCAAAGTAAGTCCAGGCTTAGAGCAGGAGAAGCCCCTCATTTTGACAAGCACGTCGTGTGAGGGTCCATCCATTTTGCTTTGTGTGACCTGCATTGTGCAGCTTTCCTTGTAATTGTTGCTACTTCCACCTAAGCCAGACTTGTCCTTATTATAGGGCCCCCTGCCAGGATCACCCCCAAACCTACCTTCAGCATATTCTCATCAGCGCTATTTGCAATTTTAAAAATAAAACATGACATTCCTTGAACCCTAGATGCGCTTAAGTCAACATTTTGTGTTTCTCCACAGCCCTTCCTGCAGCATCACCTCCTGCCAGACACGGGCCCTCAAATATCTGTGAAGTGGGTAAACTTGAGACTGCTAGTGAGTTTAAACACATATTTCAAAATTTAGATGTCCTTATGGGTGGAATCCACAGATTCAAAAGGTTGTGGTAGGGAACCCTAAAGTTTCCAGGTTTTAATTGATTCCAGTTTAGGGCTTGATCTTGATGGTTTTCATGGAATCCAGGATTGTACAGATAAGTCCAAATGGGTTGCCCACTGACAATGTGCTTCCTCTCTTCCTGGTACCCAACGAGGTTGGGGACAGAGCTCAGTCATAATCGAATCAAAGCATTTTATAGAAAAAAGTACTTGTGGAGTCAGTTTTAGGAACAGTCTGTATCCTGTTCTCTAAAACTGGTCTGTAAATTACAGAGTGGCACAACTGTGTGATAGTGAGACCAAGAGAGAAACTCACAGAAGTCATCAACACCACAAGAAATATGGACATTTATAAGATTTTTGTTTTCTTATAAAGTGCACATGTTGGCTCCAATCATATGATAATACACAGATTAATGTTCAAAACATCTCATCAGGACTTCCCTGGTGGCGCAGTGGTTAAGAATCCGCCTGCCAGTGCAGGGGACACGGGTTCGAGCCTTGTTCTGGGAAGATCCCACAGGCCTCGGAGCAACTAAGCCCGTGTGCCACAACTACTGAGCGCACGTGCCACAACTACTGAGCCCACATGCTGCAACTACTGAAGCCCACTTGCCTAGAGCCCGAGCTCCACAACAAGAGAAGCCACCGCAATAAGAAGCCCGCGCACTGCAACGAAGAGTAGCCCCCGCTCACCACAACTAGAGAAAGCCCACGCACAGCAACGAAGACCCAACGCAGCCAAAAATAAATAAATAAATTTCGAAAACAAACAAGCAAACAAAAAAAATCTCATCCTCAGGACTGGCTTCTCAATAATCAACCTTAGAAACATCTATAAGGTTATTAGGTCTTCAGTTCCATTTGTTTTCCTTTGTCTCATAAATACGTGTTAATTTTTGTCTCAAGCATAAAAGTAGATTGTAGACTCTTTTACATGACTCCAATTCTCTCTCTCTTCCTCCCTCCCTCTCTTTTTTATATCTACCTATCTATCTATCTATCCATCTATCCAGCGTTTTTCTATTGAATTAGAAAGTAAGGGATGTAGGGATGATATTCTCGATAATCCTCCAAAGAGTCAAGCTATAGTTATTTCAGTTTCTTAAATGCCTGTGGTAACTCATTCTTACTAATCCATCTGGCCACCAGATTTCATTGGTGTCAACACTTCTGTGCCACAGTCAAAATTTAGTTTTAGCTCTTGTTTTCTGTGAGAATCATTTTGTGGGTAATGGTGAGGGGGTGTTAAGGGGAAACCCAGTCCAACTTGATAGCTTGCGGGCCAGGAAAATGAGTCACGTTTTCAAGCATGAAAGCGAAGCCTTAGGCACTGAACTCTAGTTACTCCTGAATTGTCTCTAGCAGTGCCCCGAGTCTACTAACAGGAGGCATCAAACAAATACCTACGTGGTTCCCCTGGAATATTTTTCATCCTCCTTTAGCCGGACGCAGAGACTGAGTTCACTGACAGCAGCCTGCAGACCCGAGGGCTGTCAGGCCGCTTGAGGGTCTGAGTTTCGTGAACAGCCCTCCCGGGCCCCCCGGGGTGCGTCCGCCCAGCGCTACCCTGCGCCCTTTACTCTGCGGCCTTCTCTGCCTTCGGCACCCCGGCGAGCTGACAGGCGGCTTCTGCTGCCCTAGTTCAGTCAGTTCCGCATGTCCCCACGCCCGTGCTTTGCTATTTAACTGCGCCTCAGTGTAGTGTCAGCATTTGCAGAAATGGCTAGCCTTTGCCCCGAATGGGAATAGAAGTCAGGTGCGCCGTAAGCCAGGCCTCTACCCGCAGAGCCCAGGAGCGGCGGACGGATGCTGTCAGCCCGCTTACACTTAGAGCAAGATGGAGACCTTCCCCACGCAGCAGACGCAGAGGACATTTAAACTGAATCGGCCTTAATATCGTTTGAGCGTTTGCTCTTGCAAACGAAATATTACGTAATTCCCTGGAGAATACTGTCGAAAACTCTCTTCTTGAACTTTTATTAAATGAAATAAAGTTATAACATAGTGACCATTACTTAATATTTGTGCTAACTCAAGGAAAAGGTGCAGTTTTAATATTCTAGCCTATGAGTACATCCAATACTGATTTTTTATATTCCAGACAATGTAGTTTGATAATAATATTCCTAACATGAGATGTGAATACTGAGGTAGATTACCAAGGAAGTCTAGGATTTTCTTCATGGTCTGGGGTGGCTCATTTGTAGCTCAGACAGATGGGTTACATAGCATTGTAAACTGCTTTCCAGCTCTTTAATTCTTGGAGCACTTTTATGACAACAAAATTATGTGTGTGTGTGTGTGTGTGTGTGAAAGAGAGAGAGAGAGAATGAAGAAGACCAGGTCTAATATTGTAAATTTTAAAAATAGATGCCTGCCTTGAAGTTCTGTTTGCGAATGTTAATAATTTTCAGAAAGATAGTTCGTATTTGGTTCAGTTATAGCTAATTTTTAAAATGGGGATTAACTTATGTCTAGACATGAACATTTTGCCTTTGCTTCTAGTGATGTTATTTCTTCAGAAATTTTAATACAACTTGAATATAAACCTGTAGCATACTCATATATCCCAATGTGACCATAACACTATCTGGGCGTTACAGATCTCTTGTCTACCAGCTCTGTCATGACTGCTGGGTCTCAACTCTGTCTTTCACAAATGTAAATGTGAATCTTTGGGAGATTTGGCTTATAAGGAAAGGTAGATTCTTAAAAATAAAAACCTTACTCTCTAATTATAAACAATCCCAATGAGAGAAGGGGGGAAATTATTTAATAAAGTGACTACATAGAGATTTCTTTGATGAACTAAAATTTTGAAAGCTATGTTCTAAAATGCATATAGGGACAAAATTAAGAACACATTAAAAACAAATGGCAGGAGCTTTCATAAAAGATCTCTGTAAGGTAAAGCTTTGTGCACCTGGAGATGTGGAAAAGGCCAGTGGTCATTTAAAGCGAATAAGAAGGGAAGAGGGATGTGAAATGGCAAATGTGAACGAAAGCCAGGGAAAAAGTAGAATTACTGAACTCTGACAGGACTTCAGTGAGGAAAATTTCTAACCTGGAAATATAAGGCCAATTAGGTGGAATTTCAGCCCAAGAAATTGAGGGTGTAGTCAGATAAAATACGTTGCATAGATGTACTTCCAAATATATTCGGAATCCTTCTTCTTCCCTCCGCGCCCATTTCCAACATCCTAGTCAAGGTCACCATGTTCTCCACGCGGATTCACACCCTAGTCTCTTCTTTAGTCCCCCCACCCGGCTTTCACTTTACTGCCCTGCAATCCTTGTTTTGCAGAGCAGTCAGGGGAACCTTTTAAAGACATAAACCAGATCACATCATCTCCTGCCTACAGTCCCATCCCTGATGGACACTACATGTCCACCTCACTGCCCTCCACCCATTCTGACTTCTCCTGGCCGAACAGCCCAGGGAACTTCCTTTTGCTCCACACTTGAACCAACCAAACTCATTCCCATGTTCGTGCTTTTCAAAGATCATGGTAGCTGTTCCCTCTGCTGGCAGGGCTCTCTCCGTTAATATCCACCCGCTGAATAGCTTTTTGTCATTCAGATCTCGGCCTGAACGTCACCTCCTCCGAGAGGCCCTCCCTGGACATCCCATGTAGAATGGCAGCCCATTCAGTCTCTGTAGAGAACTGAGCACGTCATTGCTTTTCTCCCATGTGTGTTTATTCTCTCTCTCACCCCATTAGGAGGTATGCGCCAGGAGAGTAAGTACCCTGTCTACCTGATTCCTTGCTATCTGTCCCCAGTGCCTAGAATGGTGCCTGGTATATAATGGCTCTCAATAAAAGTTTTTGCATGAGTGACAGAATGCATGAATGATTAAGAGCTGAGGGAATTCAAAGACCAAGGACATCAATGCAGGTTAGGATTGGTGTCTTGGGGATGGTTTTGGAAGAGGTGGAATTGGGCTGGAACTTTGTCTGGGGCCTGGAAAGGTGGAGGAAAGGCCTGGGCACACACTGTGGGTGGGGAGATTAGTAGGAGGGAAGATATTAATGGGGAAGGCCCACAGCCTTCAGGAGCTGGTGAGGAACTTGCGTGGTGGGAATGGCAGAGAATGAGACTGAACAGAGTGGGATCTGAGTAAAGGCAGGGGTATTTGAAAACTACAGAGCAGCTTGGTGACTTGGTGGAAACTAGAATGTGTGTTTTTATGTGTGCAAAATAAAACTATGTTTAATACACAGGAAATTATGTCACAATTCATTTTCTAAACAATTTCTTCACTTATACACAAAATAATTTTTGTTAAATGACTCTAGAACACCTCATTACTCTGTTAATTCTACTGATGTTCACACAGACATAAAGTAAAACATTTTTCTTTAAAAATAATATGCGCTCTTCATTTTAATTTATTAGACTTGGCTTGTAGCTTTACAAAATCCCACTTACAGAGAAAGTCATAATTAATATATGGCCTATTTCATTTTATTTTCAGAAAAGAACAATGTAAGCCATTTCATAATTGGGAAATGTGACATTTCCTAATAGAGCTTATTTTTCCTATTATAAAACTTGAACCACTTAAATGCTCACAACCAGAGTTTGTCTATGAAATAAGAAAAAACCAAAAACATACAAAAAAACCTCTCAATCCTTTTTAACACTGCAAAGATGGGCTGTGTTAACAGCAACCACTGAACTCATTTTCTCACACCAAGGTCACCTTCAGCTGCCTTGGTTAAGAATAAACTTGACTGACAGTTTTGAACCAAATGTGCTGGAGGCCTGCGTTGTGAGTTTGCGTGCTTCCTGTATAACCTTGGACTAGCTACTTTAGCTCAATTTTCTCAACTGTGAGATGGATTCAATGAACAGTGTATTTGCAAAGATGCAAACTGTGGCTGAAATCAGCCTTATGCTAATGATGGCCTGTCCTGACAGATTTCCTGTCCTCTAACTTCCACCAGCCCTAAGAAATGCTATTTTGTAAAAATTCATCAGATTTACTTAGGTTGAGACTTTTTGTTCAGAACAGCATCGATCTCCCAATGAACACATGAAGATGGAGTAACGGTGAAAATCTCAACATGGAAAACTAAGGCTAACAACAGCCGTCTTGATGCAGAAGGACATCTAAGTGGCACGGAGGCAGGAAGTGGGGCTCAGCTTTACGTAAGGAGGGCACCTGCCTCAAGAAAGGTGGTGAGATGTGTGCCGGGGGCATCCCCGCCTGGTCCTCTGAACTCCTCCGGGCCTACGCCTGCTGGAGAGGCCGGCCACCTGTCCTTGCCCTGTGGAACTACTGTGAGAGGCGGATTACTATTGGCTCTGCTTTTTCTTCAAGCAGGAGGACCCTTACTGCCAGGATCTCTGAACAAGGCAGATACTTCAAATCTCAGAAACCAGGGACCAAAAAGTGGGAGGAAATTGGTGGTGACAGAGTGCATTTGTAAAGTGGTGTCTTCAGGAGCGAAGCCCTGGAGACGGGGTAGAAGGGACTCGGGGAGCAGTATTATTACAGTGTATGACAGAGAGGGGGCAGGGCGAGGGCGTGAGGATGGGGAGAGGTGAGACCACCGCGGGGCCCGGACACGTTTAGGACAGCGGTGTCCTAACCAGAGAGCAAGAAGCCTTGGTCCCCAGGACCCCACAAAGAGGACCCATGAGGAGAGAGTGTCCTGAGACAAGTAGCAAGCTGAGGGGTAAAGCTGGAAGTGGCTTAGAAACAAAAAGGCAACAGCAGAATGAAAATTCATGCTTAAATCTGAGAGTGAGAAATAACAGGGCCAGGGTTGAATCAGCGATGTAGGCCGTGCCAGAAACGATCTCCCGGGAGAAAAAGAGAGAGAGAGAGACATAAAGTAAGGCACGGTGGGGAACAAAAAGTAAATCAAGGTGTTTTGGAAAAAGAAACAAAAAAATATAATGATAGCCGTAAAAAATAGAGTGGAACACAACTTCTAGAGTTATAGAAAGACTATCACATATCAACGAAAGGGCCCATCAAGTTCTACACAAAACTGGTGGAAAGAGGCCCATGTCCAGATACACAGTGGCAGCTTTGGGGAGTGCTAAGGATAATCCAATAGGTGTTTGTTAAAAACAAAAAAAAAGGATCCTGCTAAACCATATGAATAATTCACATTAACACATTTACACAAATTTCAATAGGCTTATATTGTCTGAAAGAAATGATCATACTTACGGTTTTGAGTCCATGTTCTGCTTTTCTGGGCAATGATGGCCAATTCAGTACTTTCTAAAACTCTGCCTTCTGATCTGTAGAAAGAGGTACAAATATAATCCCTTATATTGGTTGTGAACATCAAACTATCAGTATAGGTAGCTTCAGTGGTTGATGCAATCTCATATACTACGAAAAGTAGAGAGAGCAACTTAATGTGATAAACTGGAAAAATTAGTGTAAACTCATGACCTTAAAAAGGTGCAGATTTTTTCAATCTGTCACCAGTAATTGTCCCAACAGCAGCAGCACTTTCACCCACCCACTCTCATGTGTCCCTAGTGCCCACGTTTTGTACCTAATGTTGCAGACCACGAAAAAGAATCAGGATACCTGGGTGGGAAATTGATTCCGTGTCTCCCAGTGGGAAAAACAGAATTGGTCTGGAATATCATTTTGTTGTCTGGAATCAGTAATAGCTTCAAAAATGTCAAGGGCAGTGCTGAAGTACAGAAGGAGAAATTTAAAGGGGTTTGCATTCGCTAAGCTGGAAGCGTTATCTTCGTAATAGTGGTGATAATCATATTAGTTAATTGAAATAAGTGGAGACTGTGAAAAGCCATGAATTAGTAATTGCATTCAAAAGAGAAAAGTGAATATAAAACGTACAAAATGTAGTTGTAATACAAAGAAGGGTATATATAATAGTATATGTTTAATTATTTATTGATTTTAATAAATAAAGGAGTGTTAATAAATGGGATTCCTGTAAAGCCCTGTGCCATTTGAAATTTTAATAAATTCACTTCTATAAAAGATGTAAACAATCTGCAAAATGCAATGGAAAAAACTACCCACAGAGTAGAATATTTGATTGTAGAAATCTTATCTTTCAACCTATCCACCGTGATTTTGGATAATTTTGATGTCATTCAGCATAGCATAGTTTTTATTACCTGTAATATAAAAGAAAGAAATTAGAAAAAATGAATCATTAGCAATTTAATTTAAATGATGAGTAAATTCCATCTCTCCTACATTGTGCAAATTGTTTATATCTTCCATAAATGCAAATGTATTAAAATTAAAAACTGCACATTTACTTTATGGATAGCTTGAATATATGAGTATTTTGTTTCTTATTTTAATTATGTATTCAAATATCTTGAAAGTACCATTGTAATAATGTGTCTGCTTCAAAATATTTGTGTTTATCAGACTTTAAGTAGTGAGAAAATAAGTGTCTTTCCAAAATGCTTACTGACAACCTACAGCAAGTTTTAGATGAGAACAGCTGAGCTCAGATAAGTTTAAAAAACAAGCAAGCTTTCCTTAATGCTTAGCCTTTATCCCAATACCCGTATTCAAGGGGAAAATGTGGGCTTCAGAGAGAGACGGATCCTTTCATTGGGGAGACAGCTGAAGCTCAGAGAAGCAGAGTCTGGCCTCAAATCCTGGTCTCAATCTGGGGCAGATTACACAGGTTTTCTGAGTCTCAGTTACTTTGTCTGTGAAATGGGGCTATGATACCTATACTAGAGTGATCTCTATGACATTGGCCATCCCCCCCAGGGCACATTTGTGAGAGAAGAAGGGCTCCATTAATCATTACACCCAGCCAACAGATGTCAGTTGGGACCATTCCAGACAAACCGGGGAGTGGTCACTGCGTGGGGCTTCCATCAGGAGGAGTGAGAGGGCGTGACCGCAGTGCTGTCACCTGGGTGGCACTCAGCACTGAATTGATTCCTTGGTCCTCTGCCTGAGACTTGTCTCTCCGTCCTGCTTCCTTCCTACTGCCTGGCTGGTGTCATTTCTATGTGTGTGGGAAGGAAAGAAAAAAACACAGAGAATTGTGAGTTATTTAAGTAATCCAGGAAAAAGTAGGTATTACACCAAGGCTATATACCAAGGCAAGGAAGGATGACTTGGCCCTGGACACCCCCAACAGTCGACTTAAGGGGGGGGTCACGATCTGCTCTAAGATGGTGAATTAGCTAGACGCCCAGATGAGAGCTAACTATGCAAACAAAAATCTCTCATCTCCTTGGAGAGGAGACCTCTCGATGGTCTTCCTAATCATAACGAAATGCTGGTAAGTACATGTTTCTAAAAAAAAAAACTGTTATTTTTAAATAATTATAGATTCACAGGAAGTTGCAAAGGTAGTAGAGATCCGATATACCCTCCACCCAGTTTCCTCCAATGGGTTCATCTTACATAGTCAGAGTTCAGTATCAAATCAAGACTTTGACATTGGTAGGTATCGTTACATGTCATTCTATCAGGTGCATAGGTTCATGTAACCACCACCACAAACAAGATATAGAGCTATTTCACCCCGCAAAGATCGCCCTTGAGCTATCCATTCAAGGTCACAGCCCCACGCCCACTCACGCACCACCACCATCCCCCGCCAACACTATTCTGTTTTAAATCTCTATAATTTTGTCGTTTGAGAATGTTACATAATTGGAATTATACAGCATGTGAATTATGAGATTAGCTTTTTTTTCCATTTATTATAAGCCCCTGAGATCTATCCAAATTGTTGCATGTATTAATAGTTTATTCCTTTTTATGGCTGAGTTGTGGTCCGTGGTATGGACATACCATATTCACTCACTGAGGGACATTTTGGTTGTTACCACTTTGGAACTCTGATAAATAAAGATGTTAGACCATTTTGTACAGGTTTTTGTGTGGACATAAGTTTTCATGCATCTGGGATAAATGCCAGGAGTGCAGTTGCTAAGTGGTATGGTAGTATGTTTAGCTTTTTAAAGGAAGTGCCAAACTATTTTCTAGATTGACTACCATTTTACACTCCCACCAACAATGTATGAAATGTATGAGATCCAGTTTTTTTGCATCCTTGCAAGCATTTGGTATTGTCATTAATTTTTATTTTAGCTGTCCTAGTAAGTGTATAGTGGTATCTCATTGTGTCCTTAATTTGTATTTCTTTAATACAAAACATATTTTCATGTGCTTATTTGCCATTAATATATCCCCTTTGGTAAAATGTTTCTTCATATCATTTGCCCATTTCGAATTGAAGTGTTTGTTTTTTTAATGTGTTTTGAGAAGTTTGTTTTTTATATATATGTGTTTATATCTATAGGTCCTCATTTTTTTCCTTATTGCAGTCATTCTTTATAGATTGGCAACTCTGTAAGACATTAAGGGCCTGGGTATTGAAGGTTGAACATTAAATATGTATTGTATATGGGTATGAGTCCTCTATCAGATATGCGGTTTGCAAATATTTTCTATCAGTTTGTAGCTTGCCTTTTCATCTTTTAAAAGGGTTTTTACAGAGCCAAAATGTTTAATTTTGAGGAAATCCAACTTATCATTTTTTCTTTTGTGGATTGTATTGTTTGAGTCATGTCTAAGAGTTTGGATCTGTATGCATTTTATTTACTTTTCTTGTGTTATTGCACTGGTTAGAACTTTCAGCACTACATAGTAAAAGAACATAGAAAACATTTGCTGTGTTCCCTTCTTAGGGGAAAAGCATTCAGTCTTTACCACTGAGTATAGCATTAGCTGCAGGATTTGTTTGTTTGTTTTGTAAATGCTCTTCCTATTTTTCTGAGAGTTTTTATCATGAGTGAGTGTTGAGTCATATGGTAATGGTTTGCTTAAATTCATGAGGAACTGCCAACTTTTCCACAGTGGCTGCACCTTATTGTTATTTTAACAATTTAAAAATATATTCTGTATACTACAATCTTGTCAGATATACGATTTGCAAGTATTACTTTATTCCTCTTTCCTACATTCTTTGGGAGTTAAACAAATTTTTTAACTATTCAGTTCATCTTCTCTTTTGGTGTTTTACTTATGCCTCTTGCCTCTTTTTATTCTTTGATGGTTTATGTATGCATTATAATATATGTTCTTAACATATACATGTCATATACTAAGCTTTAAAAAGTACCATTCCAGGGAATTCCTGGTCCAGTGGTTAGGACTCCACGCTTTCATGCCGAGTGCACAGGTTCAACCCCTGGTCAGGGAACTAAGGTCCCACAAGCCATGTGGTGCAGCCAAAAAAAAAAGAAAAAAGAAAAGAAAAGAAAAGAGGAAAAACAAGTACCATTCCATTTATGCCCCTTCCATTCTTTGTACAATTATTGTCATATATCTTATTTCTATATACGTTATAAACCCCCCAAAACATTGTTATATTTGCTTTAAACAGTCATCTTATTTGTATAAAATTTAATAAAATAGAAAAAATTATCTTTTATATATACTTGCATATTTACTAATTCCATGCTATTCCTTTCTTACTGTAAATTTACATGTTCATCTAATATCATTCCTCTTAAGCCCAGAGAATTTCCCTTTGCATTTCTTATAGTACAGATTGGCTGGCTATGAATTTTATTAGCTTTTGTCTGAATGAAAATATATTCATATGTCTTAATTTTTACTAGATACAAAATTCTAGGTTGACAGCTTTTAATTTTACTTAGCCATTAATACACATTTAAATACATTGTTCCATTGTATTTCTGAAGAGAAGTTAGCCATCACCCTTATTTTTATTGCCCTATATATAGTGTCTTTTTTTAAATCTGCATTTAAGAATTTTTCTTTCCTTTTCATCAGTTGGAATATGATTTGCTTAGGTGTAGATTTCTTTATGTATATCTTGCTTGAGGTGCACTATGATTTCTGAATCAATGGGGTTTTGATCAAATTTGGAAAAATTTTAATAAATATTTCTTTAAATATTTTTCCTGCCCCATTCTCTCTCCTTTCCTTCCAGAACTCCAGTTACATATATGCTACTTTACTTGACAGTGTCTCACAGGTGACTGAGGCTTTGCTAAAATTTTTTATTCAGTTTTTTCCTATTGTGTACTTCAGTGTGGATAAATTCTATTAATTTGTCTTCAGTTTTATTGATTCTTTTTTTGTATCTAAACTGTTATTAATCCCATTCAATTAATTTTTATTTCATTTGCATTTTTTAGACTTGAGATTTCCATTTTTTTTCCATGTTTCCAGCTATCTCCTGAAAATTCCTATCTCTTTACCCATTATGTTTACATTTTCCTGTA
This sequence comes from Balaenoptera musculus, assembly GCF_009873245.2. NCBI lineage: Eukaryota > Metazoa > Chordata > Mammalia > Artiodactyla > Balaenopteridae > Balaenoptera > Balaenoptera musculus. The sequence goes on along the minus strand of NC_045801.1, from coordinate 77,144,963 downwards.
GATTCTTTGGTGTATTTATTACAGCCGTTTTAAAGTTCTTGTCTCCTAATATCAACCTCTGGGTTGTTTGTGGGTCTATTTTTATTAACTGATTTTTCTGTTGACTAGGCTCACATTTTACAGTTTCTTCACGTCTGTTGAGTTTTGATTGCATACTAGAACTTGAGGATAATAGTGTAGAGACTCTGGATTCTGTTATATACCTCTGAAGAATGTTGAGTTTTGTTAAATTACTGGTGGATCGCCTTGAGCTTGTGGAGGTTTGTTTTTATGCCTTGTTTGAGCAGGTATATCTCAGTTTTATCCTTAGCCTCTGGAGAACCTCTCTAGTAAAGAGATGTAGTCTTCATTTCTAATGCATGTTACTTTCGGGGATTCACTGGAAAGCCCTAGGTGTTCACCATGCCCTTATAACTTGCTGGGACTCAGACTCTAAAGTCTCTCCCTGTGGCCAGCAGCAGCTGAAATTGCCACTCTTCTTTCAGCTTTCTGACTGTTATTTTCTCTCCAAGCTCCTTGGAGCCTTAGCTGCACATGCATAGTGCAGTTCTTGGTCTAGAATTTGTTTGGAATTTATATGCATATTTGAGAATCGCCTATTTTTGTTTCCACCCTACTAGGACTTCCCCTCCCAATTTCCAGCTACACTGGCAGTCCCAAATTCAATCTTCTCGCTCTTCAACAGATTATTCTATGGCTTTCTCCTTGAGTTCTACCCTCTTTATGCCTTACAGACTTGGAAATGACCTCAGGGGAAAAGCCATGCTAATATAGATTTTGCCCATTTTCAAGGGTAAGGTCTTTTTTTTGCCATGATTTCAAGGTCAAATCCCCTCTTTTTCTGGCTACTTTGGTTGTTTTCCAGGGCTTTTAGACAGTTATTTTATCCAGAGTTTGTCATGGTTATTGCTAGAGGACTAGGTCAATACAAGCTACCCTGTCATTAATTAAACTGGAATTGGAATTGATCACAATCTGTTTATATTTGTCCCAGATGTATCAAGATTTATGAGAAAATCTGGAAAAAATACCTCTGCTATGTTGGAATAAATCAAAGATTCATACTATGGGATGTTGGTTTTATCCTTTATCATACCACTCCTTATAAAGATATCAGGTTTTGTTTCCCAGTGCGTTTGCTATCAAAAATTTAGATGACATAATATGGTAAAAGCCATGTTTTCATTCATTTGGACAGCATTAGTTGGATTACAAATTATTACTGAGTTTAATAAAAAGCAACAAACATGTCAAAGTATGACTAAGAATTTTCTCCTGGTTACTGGGGCTCAGATACCTACCACAGGTACGTCATAACAAGTCATTATAACTTTCCATATTATCATCAAATTTTTTCATCCACTAAAATATTTATAGAAATCAAAGAGAATGAAGGAAACACATGAAAATAAAAAATAATTAAATTATGTATTCAGAAAATGTTTATAACCACCCATGCCAAATGCTGTGTAAATACTAAGGATACAGAAAAGAAGACAGAACTCAGGTCCTCAAAGAGTTCAGAGTCCAGTGGGGGAGATAGCAAAGTAAGTCAACAACCAGAAGAGACCAAAGATTGAAGTTTATCAAGGTTTATGAAGAAATTGAGAGTACGGTGTGTAATGTACCCAGAATTAGTTTAGGGCTAGTGGCTCCCAAATCTTTAGAGACATATCACTGGGTAATCAGGTGTGTGAGAAGCTGTTCTCTCTGAAAGTTAAGATCAGACTCAGGGACTGGGGACTGGGAATGGGGGGAAACCTAGTAGAATCTGAGATCACTAGGTTCCTTAAGCTTTTAAGATTGGTGAGAGAAGAGCTTTTGAACTTAACTTAGAATAATACATAAGGCATTCTTCAATTCAGAGACTCCTGTCTAGTTTCAGAAGGAGGTCTGAACATTCTAGGACCTAAATGTTTCCCCTTTAAAATCTAAATATCACTTATTAAGCTGGGAAAAGTTTCTTTTCCAGTTCTTTGAAGAGGAATGACATGGTTGGTGGATTGAAAAGGCCAGGGGGGCAGGGCCCCTAGGAAAGTGCATGCCAATGGCAGCCTATGAAAAATGAGGAAGGAGTATCTTGCTTCCTGTCCTTTGAAGGGTACCCTGGAGCTGATCAAGAATGTTTACCCAGCATGTGTGTAGGAGAAAAGCATCTTGTTTTCATTTTCATGTTGTATGATATAACAAAGTGTCTATGCTTATAGTTGCTCTGTGGATTTTGCGAGGGCTTTTTTGGAGGTGTTGCTTCCTCTAAAAAATTTACCCTAATACTTTTAAGTGTTTCTAACGTATTAGAACTCAAGTTTCCAGTCTACACGTCCACATTCCTGTCCTGAGCTTTCAAGACATAATATTCATTTGAAGGGCAATAAATATGTAAAATGAGCCATCCTGTATGAATTGAGAAATTGAGTTAAGGTGAAACACCCCAGATGGGATTTTAGTGATCACAAAGTTAATTTATGTTCCAGTATGTTTTTCCAAAACGTGAAAGCCTTCTTAAACAAGAATACAGGCTTTGCACAACATGAAATTGGCTTCTAGAATAGATTTTAAGTTTTAAAAAATAACTTATTTACTGTTTATTGAGAAAATACTGAAGTTCTGCATGAAGAGATTTAGTGTCTCCAAATTAGAAAAATCCAAGTGAGCATTACGTGTGCAAAAATGGCTGGATTAAGAGCTACATCTGAAAGTTGATACCTGAAGAGGGAATATTTTTTCCATAAACTTTTTGTGCGACTATTCCTGGATCCACTAGGCATGTTGTTTTCCTTGAAAATATAGGCTATTCCTTCATAATTCTGAATCTGACCATTCTCTCATATGCTATGCAACTTTTAGTGTAAAAAGGCCTCCTCTTTGAAAATGTAAGATATGCATTGTATTATGGAAATTGAAAAAGGAATGTATTTTATTCAAGTTGATTTTTCAACTTTGAGAATCTTTTCTGCTATCTTTGGCATGGACATTTCCATTTTTGTTCACAAATGAAAATATCCTTTCTTGTGATAATCCTGAGATTCTTTCTTGAGTAACCCTCAAATTATTGCCTAATTTTCCCAGCTTTTTCAATCCCATGAGCTCCAAGAATAGGATCATGGTGGTCCGAACCCAAGGTGTCAGTTCAAACCCTCCTGCTTATTCTTTAGAGACCTCTTCAAACCTCTCTACCCTGCTCTCTGTCCCTAGACCTGTATGGGTTGACACTCTACGAACTACAAAGCATTTTCACAAGATTATCTATTTTGGTCCTTTTTACAAATGAGAACTTGATGGGCAGGGATGTTGGTGGCATGAGAAGACTCAGCCTCCACCCTGGTTTCCACTGACAAGCTCCGTGCTTCTCCTCTCGGGCTCTGCTTCCCAGGACTGGACTCTGATCCCACACGGCAGAGACCACCCTCCTTGGAGCCCCTGGTGATGCTGCTGGCCGGCAAGGACACCGGATGGACAGGACTGATCTCCTTTGGTTTATCTCCTCCTCCCATCTGAATGCCCAGCGCAGGGCTGGAGGGTCAAAGGCACTGGAAAAAGTGCCTGTAGAATTAAAGCAAATGGTGTTTAGTTTTCTTCCCCCCATTGTATTCATCACTGAATTCCTTCTAATCCCCCTTTACTACTACTACTAATTATTATTTTCCTTAGACCACCAGTGTTCATTGAAGATGTAATATGTGTTAATTTGTCCGGTTTTTGCTCATTAATCTGTCACTTACCCTCCTAACCTCCCAGAAAAGTGATTCTTAATACCCCATTTTGTAGATGAGGAAACTGAGGTTTAGAGAGAAGACCTAGCTTGCCCCCAAATCCCAGTGTCAGAAGGTCGTACTGCCTGCTTTGCACATGGTGCGTCTGATCCAGAGCCGGTGCTCTCAGGTCTCATGCTGGACGCTGCCCCGGCCCCCCGCCCCCTCCCCCAAGTAGAGGCCACCATGCCTGCTCCAGGTTCATTTCTCAGCAGCAGCACCTACCTTTGTGAAGTACCTGTTCGTACCTGAAAGCATACTAGATTCTGTTCAAATAGAATACAACTTAGAATTTTAAAATTTCAGGAACGATGACCATTTCCACCCTGCTTGGTTTTGCTTGTGCGTTTCCTGTCTCCTGCCCTCCTTCATGGACTTGCTTGTTCCTCAAAGTCCAGGGCCCTCCCTGCCTGCCCCCCGTGCACTGAATCACCCCATCACGCTCTTCCTGTGCCTCTGCTTTGCTTACGTCTCTCTTTGAATGTAGTGAATTAGTGTCTCACATCTCTGTCCTCGTACGTGGATTGTGAGAGCCCTGGTTTTTTTCATGTTTATATGCTTGCTTAGGGCAGTGTTTGGATGTAATAAGAACTTCTTAAATGTTTAAATGGTTTAATCTACTTGGTGCACATTTAAAATATTCTTGGAGTAGTGTATATAATAAACAGAATTACCAAAAAATGTGGATATACAGAGTGCTTTAGTTTTGTCCTTAAATTCAGTGTATACTTAACCCTTTTTTTTTCTTTAACATCTTTATTGGAGTGTAATTGCTTTACAATGGTGTGTTAGTTTCTGCTGTATAACAAAGTGAATCAGCTATACGTATACATACATCCCCATATCTCCTCCCTCTTGCGTCTCCCTCCCACCCTCCCCATCCCACCCCTCTAGCTGGTCACAAAGCACCGAGCTGATCTCCCTGTGCTATGCGGCTGCTTCCCACTAGCTATCTATTTTACATTTGGCATCCTTTTTTTGTTAATAATTCCAAGTACCCAAATCAGACATTATCAGACAGCAATTTTAAAAAATCTTCATGTTCTGGCTGTGTAGTGGGAGTTTACTGATATTATTGCAATTTTCAAAATGTGACATTAGAGCGATGGGAATGGACTATATGTGCACTTCTCTTCTGCCTTTCTCTCTCTGACCCCGTATCCCAGTCCCGAAAACCGTTTTATTTTCATCTGGGACTATCTTATTATTTTATTAGATTATTTTATTCTTCAGATCTAACTACTGAAATAACTAGTGTGTATCAATAATTTCAAAAAAACATTTACTTTGCAAAATAGTAATTGCTAAAAAATGATATAATGAAAGCTAGTTGGATTTAATCTGTTGGTTTGTTTGTGGTCAATGGATTCTTGTTTCACCATATGAAACAGTATTTCATGGTGTCACAAGTTACTAGTTGTCACGGAAATCAGTAAGGAGTATGTGGGGCAAAAGTAGCCACTGAGTTCGAAATCGGATATGAATTTGCAATTTGAAAAATCAAATTGGAGATGTAGGGAGTTTCATTTACTTTTTTTCTTTTGTGCTGCAGATTAATCTTAAAGATAATGGTGACATGTATTAAACACATATTGGACATGACAACAGCAGAAAGGATCCCAGGTGGTACCTGGAAGAAATTAAACTTGAAAATATAGAGCTGTTTTGTCTACCTGTTGATTCCTGGATAGCTGAGAATGAAAATGGTGCAATACATGGAAGGAAATGCCCATTGTGAGAACTAACAAAGCACCCTTGCCAGGTACAGAATTTCATTTCCTTTGTGATGTGTATTAAAATTTTAAATAATTGAGATTAGTTGGGACACAGGTCAGCAATCTTCTTCTGTAGCTGGCCAAACACTAAATATTATGCTTCGGGGGCCATGAAGTCTCTCAAAACTACTCAACTTTGCCAGTTAGTGAGACACTGCTATAGATAATACATAAACTAATGGAATGGCTGTGTTCCAACAAAGCTTAATTTGTGGACACTGAATTTGGAATTTTATATAATACTATTTGTCAAGGAATAGTATTCTGCTTTTGATTTTTTTGTTTTTTTTTCTTGACCACTGAGGAACAGTAACAAGCATTTCTATCTCCTGGACTCTGTGGACGCAGGTGCTGGCAGATTTGGCCCAGAGGCCGTAGTTTGCCTCTGCCTGACTTAGAGCACTGGGGCTTCGGGACTGACACTTGTCTGGTTGCTCAGAAGGGAAAATGTCCACAGAAAGAGGTATGCATGTCGTCAGCTCATCTTTCTGTGAACTCTTTTGCTAGCCATTTAAATGTGACTTTCTTCTTGGCTATACCATGTTAACAAATGTTAGCAATCATGAACTTCGAAGCACCTGAATTCATTTACTAAGTTTTTGTTTTAACTTTTGCCCAAAAGTGAACTCATACATGGCCTTACTTTTCTCTCTATCCATTTCCTGTGTCTCTGATAACCACCCTGTTATTGCTGCCACCACTGTAGTAAAATTGTTCTCTCAATGGATACCCATGGCCTCTTTGTTTAAATGCCCCTGTGTGTGCGTGTTTGCGTGCATGCACACGTTTTCTCCGTGTCCCAGACCCCTCGTGTGAAGAGGCAGAGATTTCTGGAGCCTCTGGAAGCAGACACACTGGGTGAGTCTGGGCGTGGCCATGTGTTTATAGCCTCGTCACCCTGGGCAACCTTCTTAGCCTTCCTTGGCCAACATTGCCTTATCTATAAAACGGGGATAAAGGTAGTGCCTGTGTCATAGGATTGCTTTGAGTCTGAGCTAATGCACTTAGTCTTTAGGATAATGTACTTCGGGTACTTAGCTCCTGGCACATCGTAATCATGCAGTAAACACTAGCTATTACCGTCACTACCATTAAATCTCTGTCCAGCCCTGACTTGCATCATGTGATACCAACCTAGTTCTGTTTCCTCTGATTTTTTCCTGTTTTTATCACTGGCTCCACCTGGTCCTTGTCCCTTGAACATGCGGGTTGAAATGCTGGATTCCTCCGTGCCTGTTGAGCCTCTCCCCAACTTCTGAGGTTCACTCTGCACAGAGGAAAACCAGCCTTCACCCTGGGCCCTGTCCTCTTGCCTGCCCAGAGCCCCAGTATCCCACTAAGCGACTCAATGTCTCATCATTTTTAATACCCACTCGCGGTCTATTCATTCAACCATTCCACACGCAAAGCTAAACACATGTGTGCCAACAGGTATTAGGCGCCTAGTGTGCCAGGAATAGTGAGCACCGTGCAGACAGGGCTCCTGATCCCACAGTTGTTCAGTTTTCACGGCTCTCGTTAGCATCTTCAGTCTAACGACCCCCCTCTTCTCCCTTCCCGTCAGTTGCTTGTTTTCTGCTTCCCTCGGAAGGCTTGGCTCCGAGGATCACGGGTGCTTGGAAGCCATCACATCCCCCTCCGCCTCAGCCTGTTTCCTCTACATGTACGTGGGGAGTCTACCCTCCCCATGGGCTTCCTGTGAGGTAGCCGCATCTCCCCGCGGGACCTCTACATGATAGAATGACGCATGCGCCGTGTGCCATAGAAATGCTTGGTTAATTCAGACATGGTGAGAAAGATTTAGGATAAGACCAGGTTAATGAATGGAGAAATGTTTTATAATAGTAATTCTTTTTGTATATATTTTGACAGTTTGCAAAAGTGCTTTTTCATATAAAATCTCATTCAGTACATACGGCTCCAGGTCCTAATGGTTTTAGTTGTTCTACAGTCATGTGAGGATGGCAGTGGTGTTCAGGGATGTCCAGAAGACTGAAGTGGAAAAGACAGAAGGATCCTAAGAAATGCAGAATCCTGGTTTTCACCCTTCATCACCCTAGGCCCTATCTAAACTATTCACCCAGTTGCTAACATTTGTCAAGAATCCATTCTGCTTTTTAAAAACGATGTATAGAAGAATTTTGAAATCCATAGTACCAATAAGAAAGAGAAGAAATCTTAGTGGTTTGTTTTATTTCTCAATCTGCAGTGTTTTAAAAGGCTGCATTATTTTAAAATGAACTTTATTTAAACTCTATTAGGCAACTATTTTGTATTTTTTCCAGTTGCCTCCTGGTTGACATATTTGCACAATTTTTTTACATGTAGAAAAATGTGGAGGGCAGTTGTATGGGTTTTTAAAAAAATCCAGGATACAAAAGAAACTTCATTGTGCTTTACGTGAACTATTGATTTTGGGTTCATTTAACTCGAGCAGCAATAAAAGCTCAGCAGGCCTCCCCTGCATCTTTCTGTTCATCCTTTCCCCAGACTAGCTAATGAAACTTTTCCATTAGCATTTCCCATTTAGAGGGGTAATTTCTTAGCTGAAACACACCAACCATTTCTTAAGACATTTTCTCCTACAAAATAATATAAGGTAATACATGATGCCTCGCTCTAATCTCAGCCAGACTTCTCATTTTTCTCCGGTTCTGACAAATTAGGCCAGGTGCCCCTTTCCCAGACTGAGTATTTGCTCATTTAGGAGAAAATCATTAAAATAAGAAAGTGAAAAAATAATGACACCTCAATGTTGGGGCATGTCCTAGTGAGCACGGAGCAGTCTGGGGTGCTGAGTCTCCCCTTTGGAAAGTCACGTTGGTGCCACAGAGAGGTTCATTTACTCTTCCTGTGACATCACGGGAAGCCACAGCAGATCCAAAGCACTGGATCGATGCTTCTCTGGCTTGGATTTGGAAGGAGGGGTAAGGAGGGGTTGACCTTCAATATTTTAAAATTGTTTGTCTGTCAAAACATTTTGAAGCCGGCTTAGGGAAGAACACAAAGAGGGACGTGGAGGAATTTTTTTTTCAATTACGCTATTAATATGTTGGGTTGCCAGACTGCATAGGGTCCTAGGGACCCACTGGAGGTTAATACATATTTTTAATTTGGTAGCACAAAATAGTGCTTTTCCTTGCAGCTGGCCCTTACACTCCGAGCCAATTAATATTGTGGCTTTGCCTCTTCTTTTCAAAAGATTGCTGGAGTGTTTTCAAAAGAAAAGGATTCTGAGACGATTAGACTCTAAGTCATCACCCTTTGGGGGCCTGAGCGAGGTTGCTGATGGGATCAGAGTGATCTCCTCCTGGACGTGAGCCCTGGCAAGTGGAGCTCCGTCACGCACGCGGCTTCCACACCTTCCTGCTAGGTGTTCTCGTCTGCCGTTCGTGGGGAAAGGCCCTGGGAGCTGCTGTTGGCCCTCGGTTGGTTGTCCTGCAGGATCTGTAGTCGATGGCCTGGCAGGGATGCCCAGAGCTGATAAGAATGCCGGCTCAGCTCTCAACAGCCTCCTCACATTCTGGCTCCAGGCTTTCTTCTCGAGAGATGGATGGTAGCGGGAGATGAGGTCTGGGACCACATCTGGGGGTGAATAAATGTTTGATGCTAGGTTTTGGCAAGTGCACACGAGGTGTGCTTAGTGGTTTCCTTCAAATCAAGAAACAACTGTGAGAGAATATAAGAAAGTACCATCGTAATAATATGTCTGCTTCAAAATATTTGTGTTTATCAGACTTTAAGTAGTAAGAAAATAAGTCTTTCCAAAATGCTTACTGACAACCTACAGCAAGTTTTAGATGAGAACAGCTGAGCTAAGATAAGTTTAAAAAACAAGAAAGCTTTCCTTAATGCTTTAGCCTTTATCCCAATACCCGTATTCAAGGGGAAAATGTGGGCTTCAGAGAGAGACAGATCCTTTCATCGGGGAGACAGCTGAAGCTCAGAGAAGCAGAGTCTGGCCTCAAATCCTGGTCTCAGTCTGGGGCAGATTACACAGGTTTTCTGAGTCTCAGTTACTTTGTCTGTGAAATGGGGCTATGATACCTATACTAGAGTGATCTCTATGACATTGGCCATCCCCCCCCAGGGCACATTTGTGAGAGAAGAAGGGCTCCATTAATCATTACGCCCAGACAACAGATGTCAGTTGGGACCATTCCAGACAAACCGGGGAGTGGTCACTGCGTGGGGCTTCCATCAGGAAGAGTGAGAGGGTGTGACCGCAGTGCTGTCACCTGGGTGGCACTCAGCACTGAATTGATTCCTTGGTCCTCTGCCTGAGACTTGTCTCTCCATCCTGCTTCCTTCCTACTGCTTGACTGGTGTCATGATGGAGGAAGAAACACAAAGAACAGCTTGGGTAGAGGACAGGCTCTTTTCAGCCCCACAGCCAGAGGGACCCTCTGAAAATGTCAATCAGATTCTGTCACTCTTTTGCTTACTACGCCCCAAAGGTTTCCCAACTTGCTAAGAGTAAAAGCCCAAGTCATCACCACCTCATACCAGTCCTTCCCTGGCGCCCCCAGCTCCAGCCTCAGCGCTTCCCGATGTCGCAGGCAAGCTGTCCCTCTGTCCCCAGGCCTCAGCCCTTCTGCTCCATCCGCTGTCCCCTACCTCCCCGGCCTCTGCACGGCCAGTTCCTTCACCCTCCATCAGGTCTCTGGTCCAGGGGCCTTCTCAGCTAGAAATTCCATCCCTCCCTTACCCTGGCATTTCTTTTCTTTCTACAGCTCAAAGGTACTTCTTTTTCAGCAGTAAGATAAATAATTTCAACCATGGGGATTCAGCCCCGAACTGCCAATGTATATGGTCTCGGACCACAAACCTTCAGTGCAGATGGAGGTGTCTGCACGTGCTTGATGCTGAATCTCATTTACCATCTGTGTCTGAGCTCTGATTCTTTTGGGCAGTTTGTATCAACACGATCACACCACGATGAGTGCTGAGAAAGCTTAATTCTTGGTGACCTGCAAGAAAGCACTGAAACAGTCCATTAATTATATCCAGTTAGAGATTGAGCCGAGGGGCTCGTCTTAGTGACGCTGAGTTGTGCTGCCTGCGTAGGCTTCCTGGTGCTGGGGGTTACACTCCCCAGGCGGTGCCAGCAGGCTCAGGGCTCACCGGGCCCCCTCCCCCCAGCACCCCTCCCCATGCCCATGTGCAGAGGGGCGGGCCCCACACGACCCTGGCGGGGCAACGTTACGCAGTGTTACCTGGGGATATGTGAGCATTGTGGCTGAAAAGACGGTACTGGGGAAGTTCCCCAGACATAAACAGCTACACCTCTTTTCCCGGATTGAGAAAGTGTTCAGACAAAAAACCCCCAAAGCTGACATTTGCTAAACACATTGTGAGCACTTTGATCTGTAAGGTTCATGGCCCTTCAGCCTTTTCCTTAGGCTCTGGGATTTCTTGTTTATGTCACCCAAGGTTGGTAGGGCCTGCAATGTGTCAAGAGTTTGTCTCCCAGGATGGAGGAAAGGGCACTGAGAGGTCATGTCCCCAGGTCACCTGCCGGCTGGAGAGATTTGGGAGACGGGCTGGCCCAGAGACCCTTTGGTACCCCATCTCTAAATTGGGAAGCTAAGTATTTAGAAGGGCCTGGGTGGAGAATCTTTCAGTTAGGGCCCTACTTAGGATTTAAGGTCCCATGAGTTTCACTGGAGTATCAATGTGTTTGCCCCCAACTCAGGGCATGTGTGTGTGTGTGTGTGTGTGTGTGTTTGTGTGTGTCTGCCCACAGACATTTGCACAGAGGCACGTCTCTCTAGGGGAGGTCCCATAGGTCATTTCCCAATGAAAATTTGAACAATATACCCCCGGTGGAGAATGGAAATCTACAACATTAAGGACAAGCAGGAAGAATGATATTTTTATGTGACTCTATCATTTATTTGATAAATGGAGAATTTTGTTGCAGCGGATTGAGAACTCTTGGAGTTTTAGACCAACAGGGAATGAGTTACACCACTGGGCCATCTCCATAAAGAAGATGAGGAGGCCTTGGCCATGCGCTCGCTCGGGAGGAGCGTGAGGGGTTTGACTAATGCCAGGTCTCTGCCCCCCTTTGTTCTTCAGTCACTGGGGGTGCGGGTGCTCCTGGGAGAGGGTCAGAGTCTGGGAAACCAAACTCTATTGTCCACTCCTTCTGGCACATATAGATCTAAGATTAGGAGGCAAAGCCAAAGGGCCCAAAGCCAGGTGGACCCTGAAATAAACTGGGAATAGGAGCAAAGTTGAGAGCAAAAGGAGCCTGGGAAGGTAGGCGCTGTTTAAGGCACAGATCTGCGCGAAGAGCAGCCACGGCACTTTCTAGATGATTCACACTTGAACGGTGCTTTGGGCAGCCAGCAGGAGCAGGACACAACACTTACTGATGGATGGATGGATGGATGGATGGATGGATGGATGGATGGATGGATGGATGGATGGATTACTAGGCGTTCATTTATTCAGTAGTATTCAGTATTTACATGTGCCGGGAGCTAGGGGTTCAAAGCTAAGAAAGACGTGAGCCCTGCACTTACGACACGTGGTTTAGGGGAGTAAGCCAGCCGCCTGCTCCTTTCCGTATTGACTTCTGGGGCTGACTTTATTTGGCCATCGGTACTTCTTTAGAGTTGTTCAGTCTTGACATCTTGGATGGGTGAGAGGTGGTCCTTTCCTCCTGAAACATACAATGGCCCTTAATGATCCTGAATGAGCCTGATGGCAAAGGACTCAATTCAGTTCCACAAATAAACTCCTGGTGTCTAGATATTTAAAACCCTCCATTCCAGATAGATTTGTGAAGAGGCTGCCCCTCGTCACCACATAGCTGATACCTTGGGTGATCAAGGGATTGCCACCAAGGGAATGAAAAACTTCTTGGCATGATAGGATATTAAGAGGTGATCCTTCAAATGGAATTGAGATTAAAATCACAGAACATCACCAAATGTAATATATTTTATATATTATATGTAATATATTTTTATATAAAATATATTATATTTTTATATAAAATATAATATATTTATATATAAAATATATATTTTATATAAAATATAATATATTAATATATAAAATATAATATATTTATATATTATATATAAAATATAATATATTTTATGAACAGTTAATTGGATTCAATGCCCTTATATGCTCATTCAAAAATCAGGCAGGTATCATGTCTGAGACGATATTTCTAGATACCATCCTGGCTATTACTATATCTGCATTGTGTTTATCATCATGTGATGGCTTTGAGTCTTCACAATCATAACTTTGAGGACTGCAAAAACATAATCTTTTTTGTTCTCTATAACCGATTAAAATCACACCGCTCATGAGGAAACTTTTTAAGGTGATGGAAATGTTCTCTGTCTTGATTATGGTGATAATTAAAGGACTTGTGCATATTTGTCAAAACTCATCAAACCATATACCTTAAAAGAGTGAATTTTACTACATGTGAATAATATTTCTGGACTTAAAAATATTCCAAGCCCCTATTTTCACTGATGATGGAAATCTTAATCCTTTTAATTCAAAATAAACTCCATAAATTCCAACATAGAGCTTAGTTTCTCTTGGGTGAAAACTGGTCAGTTTAGGCTTCTTCTCATTCTCCTCCCTCTCTTACTCCAAGTGGACATGTCAGTTCCGGGAACTCACCTTCAGATGTGGCCAGGACCCCTGTGTGTGCACCACCCTCTGTTCTTGGCCATCCCTGAGGTGTCTCTTTCTACTTCCTCTTTGGGTAATGCTTCCTCCCTCTTAACTTGTGCTGAAGGGAACATGTCCCATCGTGCCTTTGGTTTCCCTCTTGTAAACATCCAGTGAAAAATCATATTATAGCTTTCTCCCCAGCCATGTGACATTTTTAATATATCCTTGTGACTAAAGAATTATATATGTCCCCATGAAGAGCTAATATATGTAATGTAAATATAAATATACATAGACAGATGGAATTTTAACTCTTTGTATGCAGTAAGCAGAAGCAGAAGAATCCAAGATTCCTTGTAAGGAAAATCATAAGGATACTATTGACAGCGATATTAAGGCTTGGAGTTGAGTCTGATAAGTCATCATTAACAAACGCTTGGCACAGGTTCTGCCCTAAAATGATGTTTGAAAAAAAAAAACTGTGGGGGAAATTTGAAAGATTTTTGTGTCCCTCATGAGATGGTGTTAAATCTTATTATGTAGGCCAAAGGTTTATAAAGCCCAAAGAATGCTGAGCTTTGCAATGATACATATAGTGTGCATTCCTTGAGAGATGGGGACATTGTTGAAATGACAATAAATACGGTAAATATAAGGACGAGAGTGTTGAAGATGGTGACATTACAAACACAGGTGAAAGAATGCCCCCCAAACAGTGAAAACAGGCAGCTATTAAAGGAAGTGGTTGACAATTGCGGCAAATAGGATACAAGAATTTTCTTCTGTGCTGATGGCGAATGGGAAAGGCTTTCCGAACAGCTGAAGCTACTGACTAATTGTCGGAAAGAAAAAGTCAACATCAGCTACGGTGAAAAGAACTTTTAAAAAATATTGGCAGAAATGCCCAACATTTACGGGTAACCTAAATCAGCAAGTTAACTTTTTCAAATACTTTTAGCTAAGAGGGTGATAGATACAACTACTTAAGATAACTACTTAAAATCCAGTGCTTCAAGAATGGTTATTTGTAGTCAGAATGATTGGTTAGTAATACCTGCCTTTGAATATGTTCAGGTAAAATGGTCTTTTCCATTCTGTATAACATTGACACCTGGAGACCCATCCTTATAGTTTTCAAGTATTCGAGCTAATTGCAGGTTCTCTTCTAACTCACATTTTGGACTTATCACTGGGATCCCTCAGGAGTTCACCCTTGTGTGTGGGGTGTCCCTCTCCTAAAGATAATTTGCCGGCCTCTACATTTTTACAACAGAATGCGTGTCGTTAAGCTAGAACATACAGCCCTGCCGTTAAACCAACAACATCGAGCCCTGACTTTCATGCCCAAGGACAGACAGTGAACAAAGGATTCTTGATCTTCACTTGCTGTTTTAGCACATGGTATTTTAAGGTGTGTCTAAGCAACGTGGTAACTTTAAAAGTTCCCTTTGCGTTGTTAGATAAGGAAGAATTTTATATTGCCTTAAGGATCATGAAAAAGTCTGGAGTTTTTAGAATCTATTGTGATGCATTTAACATTTTTAAAAAGAATCTCCATGCTTTCACTGCAGAAGCAAATGCTTCGTGAATCATGTTAAAGGAGAGTTACTGTTACAGATTCCAGCAAAATGTCTGTTTCTCCTAGCGGGATCATATGTTTCCTTTCAACCTACAATTTAAACTATGTGACTCTTCTTGATGTAATTTGAGAATAAAATTTAGTGCTCATCTATGATAATCACTTTGTTCTAAAATTTCTAGTACATTTATTTCTGTTTCTTTGAATTTAGACGACAAGTTAAGTTTTTTTTTTTCCGGTGCGTGTATATTAAACTTAATTGATAGCATCTTCTGGAAGCACAGAGTTGAGAAGTATTGAAGGTGCATGCAGGTAGCAGTCAAGGTACAGGATGTGGTCATTGCCGTGTACAATGATTAAGGGATGGCTGAGCATTGTTTGTGCTGCAAATATATGTCTCGGTTCTAAATAGTTTTTGATATATACGTTTTAAACCTTTAACTATTCACTCATTTTTGTCATATGTATTTTAATTTTTTAAAGGTCTTTATTATTTTTAAAATTTTTTACTGAGGTATAGTTGATTTACAATGTTGTGTTAGTTTCAGGTGTACAGCAAAGTGAATCAGTTATACATATACGTATATTCACTCTTTTTAAGATTCTTTTCCCATATAGTTTATTACAGAGTACTGAGTAGAGTTCCCTGTGCTATACAGTAGGTCCTTATTAGTTATCTATTTTATATATAGTATCTTTATTTTTTTTTTAAGTTGTAAACAAGTTCACTCTTTGCCTGAAATGAAAATATTCTGGGTAAACAGAAACAGTGTTTCTCTATAAAGACTTCTGTTCATGCTCGTCCACACACTTGTCTTCATGAAGAATTCTACCATAAGTTTTAGCTTAATTCAGTTCATGCAGCTACACAGGTTGTAAGACCAGATCATCTTAATAGGTAGCTTTTAAGATTTCTGTGATTGTCCTAAATTCATCAGCATTCTAATATTCTGCTTAAGCTCAGCTGGGTTTCACTCTGGGGCATTTTAGAATATGTAAGACGGCACAAAGAAACTGATTTATCTTCTCTGCTTACACCATTTCCCAGTATACCACGTTTGTCTTTTTAAAGGTCAGGTGTGATGGAAGCAGACAATGTTTCTCGCTTACTTTGTTTTCTTACTTGTTGGACTTTCATGTCTGAGTTCTTTGGAAAATGTTAATGTGAATTTCTATAAATGCAACTGTTCAATTGCACAGAGGATGGTTTAGAAAGAGTTCTAGGATCCTGGAATAAAAAGTACTCATTGTATCCAAGATATTATTCATATTAGTAGTATCAGCAAGAGCAATCTCTTTCCTAATTAGTGACTTCTGCCAGTGTCTCAAAAATTGCTTTAATTGTAAGGTCAAATATAGTGGATCATAATTTGCTGGTACCTCACTGAGCTCTTTTTTAAAAATCATATTTAAATTTGCATCTCTCTAGGATCTTTGTATTTTTTCACTCTCAAGAGGGCTATTAAAAATCTCCATTATTGGAATAGTGATCTCCATGAAGTAGCAGCATGAGTGACCAGCTGTGATTAGAACAGCCAAACTTCAGGGGAAAAAATTGCCACTTTTGTCTAATTAAGAGAGAGAAGAGTTTTTTTTTAATACAATTTCTCATAATAACTGTGAAAGTGTAGTGGTTAATGAAAGTGCGTAATTGCTAACAATAATTATTTTGAAACAGTAGTTCTGGGAATAGCTGAGAGTCTGTATGAATGGGTTAAACATGAAATAGCCAAGAGTGTGTTTGAATAGGGGTGCACATAAGAAAAAGGGCCAAGGCCAAGTACCATGGAAAAACTCACATCAAGTAGATTAAAGAATGTTCTGATTCCCTTCCAGCGTATCTAACTACATTCAAAGAGAAAATAAATATGAGAAAGATAATACCAGATTTCTGACATTTCAGTGGTGGTTTATGATATCTACGTGTACACTGGCAGGAGGCCAGGTGCCGAGACAGAGTCTAACGTGTTCATCAACCTCATCGGCACCAGAGGAGATTCAGGGAATCAAAGCATTCATCAATCCAAAAATAACAAAGTCAAGTTTCGGCTTGGACAGGTAGTAAAAAGATCCTTCTAAATTCGTGCCCACAGTTTTTCCTCTGATTTCTCTAACTAAAAAGACACTCAAACAGGAAATTCCTGAGATGCTCATTTGATACCAGCTGGGAAGTACAGTAGGTGTGGTCATTTCTTGGTGTGCATCTTGTCCTCAAGTTGAGTTGAGGTGGGACTTAGCCAAGGACAATGCCACCATGAGTAAGTCCCAGTTTCCACTTCTTTTAAAAACAAGTACCCTCACCCCCCGCCGAAAAAAAAAACACCCCAAAACCAAGATTCTACCTCCAGATAGGACGGACAGTATAGCTTGTCACAAAATGACCATCCTGCTGACAACTAGAAATGTTTGTCTTTTTAAATTGGTTTTGAAGGCACTGAAGAGCTGCCAAGGCAGTTAGGGCTTGAGGGTCCACGATCTTGGATAGGAAGGAAGTTCAGAGGAGAACCTGATACTCAGCAGAGCTTTCTGTTCGGTCGTTCGTTAAGTGGAAGCTTAGATCAGAAAGTGGCATCAGAGAGCCTGAGAGGCTGTGCAGAGATTTCGGAGGCTCCTGGGGCGGGGATGCAGCCCAGCAGTGGAGACAGACCCTCATAAAGCCCCACCTGAAAAGAGGGAACTTTGTGTGGGTTCTCCCCGGGGCAGGTCCTGCAGGTCGTTAAAGGGGGAAGTGACCCCAGGAAGCAGCAGTGAAGGAAGGTGGAAGAGAGAAAGAGAGAGGCAGAGCTGATCTGAATGTGTATCCCAGAGGTCACTGCTGTAGGCAGCAGGCACTGGATCCCTGTGACCTCAGCTGGCAGCCTGGGCACCCACAGCCCTGGTGCCAAAGCAGCCTTAGGGGAGGGAGCCCAGGTCCTCGGGCCACGCACAGACAACTCTATCCCTGCCACCATGCTCACTCCACCCATGAGCCCATTTCACACAGGAACTTTGGGGCCACAGCGAGGCTCTACATGGAAAACTACAAAATATTATTGGAAAAATGTAAAAAAGACACAAATTAATAGAGATATAGGGACTTCCCTGGTGGTCCAGTGGTTAAGAATCCAATGCAGGGGACTCAGGTTTGATCCCTGGTCAGGGAACTAAGATCCCACATGCCGCGGGGCAACCAAGCCCACGCACCACAGCTACTGAGCTCACGTGCTCTGGAGCCCATGTGCCACAACTAGAGAAGCCCAGGCACTGCAACTAAAAAAAAAAAAAAGATATACTATGTTCCTGGATTGGAGGACTCAATATTATAAAGTTCTCACTTCTCTCCTAATTGATCTGCAGTTTCATTGCAATATCAATCAAAATTCCAGAAGTATTTTTTAATGGAAATTGGCACTCTCATTCTAAAATGTATGTGGAAATGCAAAGAGTCAAACACACCACAAATAATCTTGAAGATTATTAATCTTGAGAAAAACAAAACCAGAGAACTCACACTGTCACATATCAAGATTTATTTTAAAGTTAATACAATTAAAACAGCACTAATTGGTACAAGACAAATAGAGCAGAAAAACAGGCAAAGACCAGAAGAATATATAAATATCCTTCTGTCCAGCATCAAGGAAACAATAGTCTTTTAATGAATTCAGAGAGTAAACTGGGTATCATTATAGAAAAACAAAATCATGAGCCCTATTTTATACTAACCCTAAAAACCAGTTCCATACAAATTTAGGTCTAAGTGTGAAAGATAAATCAATAAAATATCTAGAACATAGGGGAAAATCTTCATGACCTTGGGAATAGATTAGGATTTAAAATTTTTTTAATTGGGCTAAAGTATACATAACATGAATTTTACCATTTTAACCATTTTAAAATGTACAATTCAGTGACATTAAGTACATTCACACTGTTGTGCAACCATCACCACCATCCATCTCCAGAACTCTTTCCTCTTGCAAAACTGAAACTCTGGAGCCATTAAATAAAGATGTCCATTCTCCTCTCTTTGTTCCCTAACCCCAGACCCTGGCTACACCTCTCCACTTTCTCTCTCTATGAATTAGAGTCCCTTAGGCACCTCATCTAAGTGGAATCATACAGCATGCGTTTTTTTGTGACTGGCTCATTTCACTTTGAACAGTATCTTCAACATTCCTCTGTGTTGTAGCAGGTGTCAGAATTTACTTTTTTTTTTTTTTTTTAAGGCTGACTAGTATTCCATTGTACATAAATACATCTTGTTTACCCATTCACCCATCAATGAATTAATGCACCTTTTGGGCACTGTAAATAATGCTATGAACATGGGTGTACAAATACAGACTAAGATTTTAAAGACAAAACAGAGAAAGCACTACAAATAAAGGGGGAAATGTAAATTACACCATTTTAATATTAAAGACTTTTGTTCCTCAAGACGCCATTAAGACAAGTCAGAAAGTGTGAGAAGATATTGTAAAATAAATACAGGCTAAGGACTTGTTTCCAGACCATATATAGAATGCCCCCAAATCAACAAGAAAACGACAGAGAACCCAGTTTAAAAGATAAGCATGACACTTGAACATGTCCTTTGTAAAAGAGGTTGTCCAAATAGCCAGTAAATGTGAAAAATATATCCAACTTTGTTAGTAACCATGAAAATACAATGGAAACCACGGTGAAGTGTCTGTGCACTATCACACAGCTTAAACTCAAAAAGAATCACGACATCAAGTATTGATGAGCCGCTGGAGCACCGAGGCCTCTCACACAGACACTGAGCCCACAGGGCATGCGTCAGTGTCAGCAGTTTGGAAAACTGAGACTATCCACCAAAGCTCTATAACCCAGCAGTTCCCCAACAGCAACGTACACGCGTGTGCGTGAAAAGACGTGTGCAAGAGCCTTCTGAGCAGGGGGTTATTTGTAATACCCCAAACCTAGAAACTATTGTCCACAAGTAATATAGATAAATAATTCGGAATAATCTTCAGCAATGAAAATGAACAAAATGCTGTTAAACAAAACAATATGGATGAATTTCCCAAAGGCTGAGAGAGACCAGCCAAGCAGAAAGCGAACACACTGTATGCTTCTGCTTGTGGTCGGTCCCAGACCTGGCAAAACGGATTAAAAGCATAAAAAGTCAGGTTACCGGTTCCACTTGGGGAGCTAATGACTGGATGGGCCATCGTGGTGGGTGAGTCTTGGGTGAGGCTGACGTTTTATTATCTGCGTGGACGTGTGTGCGTTGAGTGTGTTGTGCACTTAGAATGTGTGCACTTTATATCTAGTTAACAAATAGTCTGTTTAAAAACTTTATATGTATATATACATACACATATTTCAGTACATAGTTCATTTGGAACTGAACCACCGAGAGGCAAACAGCAGTGGTGGAAAAGCAGACCGCTGGGGTCTGAGTCCTGGCTCGGTCAGCTACTAGATGGTGTCCTTGGGCGAGGAATTTAATTCTGTGCGTCTCATTCCCTTCAACTGTAAAATGAGAAAATAAGTAGTGCTTACCTCATGGCTTATTCTAAGAATTAAATGAGTTAATATATTAAAAACCCTTAGAAGGGTTTGTACCTTGTAAGGACCGTAAGAACTATTATTACCACTAGCAGTAGTAGACAAAACAAACGCTATGATTAAAATTTATAAACCTTTTTTTTGGTAGACCGTATGATTGAGGAGGGCAAGAATTACATGTTACATGTTTGTGCGTGTCCCACAAGGCATAGGATAGGACGTTGAACGTAAAATAGTAAGTGGGTAATTTTTATGGTAATAGTAATAATATAGTAGTAATATACAGCAATATAGTAATGTACTAATATAATACTAATAGCAATGCTATTTTTTTCTAGAGAAAGGAAATGTCCTAATGGTCACTGAGTTTACTTTTTATCGTACACATTGATATTTTTTCCATTGAGGCAGTGTCTCTTGGAAAATTGAAGAAAGTTCTGATTAGTCATGATGGGACAGGTCCAGGTAAGATTTGCTTAGTAAGAAGTTTGTTCTTCAGATTAATTAAAAGTAGCATAAAAGGTGGGTGAAAGGAAAGATGAATGTATAACTCATGGAAAATTGAGATGAGAAAATAATTTTCTTTTAAGAAGTTATGGCTAGATGAAGTTGTGTAGGATTAGACTTATTACATGACTTTAAAAGCTCACTGCTATGTTATTATGAGGGACATTTCCTAGGAATATAGAAGCTTTATTTGTGTGTGTGTGTGTGTGTGTGTGTGTGTGTGTGTGTGTGTGTTTAAAATCTCCAGACCCACTAGGCAGTATTCAAAATTGCATCTATCATGTTTCCCTGCAGATGTGGTTCCCCTGGCTCCTGTCCTCCACACCCTGCAACAAACTAGAAACTTAGGAATCATCCTTGATTATCCCGTTAACTCCCTGTCTTCTACCCATTCCACAACTGTTAACTAGGTCTTGTCAACTCTACCTCATTAACATCTTCTTTATCTTTATCTTTATTAATATCGTCTTTACCTCCCTTAGAGCTATTGAATTCAAACTTAAATTTATTTGACTCTGGAATCTGCATTATTTATTGCTAAAATGCAACTACATATTTTAATTCATATCATGGTACCTAAACCATTTATTACATTTATTTCCAGACGCCTTTTCTCCTTCTACTAGATTTTGAATTTTTTGAGGTCTGGTATTATATATTATTCATCTCTATTCTCCCAGTGCCTAATTTAGTGCTTAATAGTGTAGAAATTTAATGAATGACAATGTATTGAATGAATGGATTTAAATCAGTGAAATAATTTTGAGTACAGCTCTTCAAAAGGAACGAGGAGAGCTTAAAATGACTTTCGCAAGAAAGAAGTGTGTGTATTTTGGGCCAAACCGAGGAGAAAGGAAGAAGAAAAGGGAAGGACGAGTGTATAGAAAGAAAACAGACACATGATAAAGGAGATGAGGATCACATGGAGGAAATTATTAGAAAGAAGCAGAAATAAGGAATTGAACAGAGGGAAGAAAGACACGCTATGCCGCCCCCCACACCTGGCGTCCCTGCAGAGAGGCGTGGCCTCTGCCTTATCTCCACGAGGGATGGAAACTTCCACCATTTCCTGCTTTTATCCTAAGTCCCCCGGCAAACAGGGCCTGGATTTGCAGAGCGGCTGTAGGTGGGTCAGAACAGGGCCGTTAGCAGAAATTCCTGGCTTAACCAGGCTCTAGGTTTTAGAAATTATTTTGAGACTCCTCTTGGTGATGAGGGAAGCCAACAGTGGTGGAAGATCTAACCCCAGAGACTGCGGGAGGTACCGTGGAGATGCTGTGAGAACAGGACCTTTTCCGGATGAAAGGAAGAAGAGGGAAGTTACACGAAGGGGCAGGTTTTTGAAGGGTCAGGTGTTACTACCACGGTTGGTTGATACAAAGAATAAAAATGGCCAAGGGAAAATTAAAGGAACATTGTGATTTTAAATATATTTAAGGAGCTAAATTACTCATACAGAAAAAGCTTTAGATGGAGGAACCAACAAACTTCTAAATATTGATTTTTCTTTCCAGTGGAACACTGATTAACAAAACCTGTGCAGGTATGGAAAGACTTCAGCTAAACTCTCAAGACCCTGTTTTAACTGCCCATTTTAAAAGGAGAAGCTGCTAACAACATTATTCTCTTAGCTTGGATACAGTTGTATCTGTGGGTGTCTCACCTCAAATAGAATAAATAGAAAACTGCAGTAAAGAGCCCTGTGTTTACAGCATACCTTGTAAACCTTCAGAATAGGAATTATTTGGGTACCTTAAAACAAACAAACTAGACTCCTGGGCCCACCCCAGAGATTCTGATTTAGTAGGGATTGAGTCATCAGAAATAAGATTTTTTTTTTCTTTTTGCAAGCATCTTAAGGGATTCTGAGTCATGTGGTCTCAGACCATTTGTTAAAAAAGCTCTGCTTTCTGATGTAAGAGTTCTTTGTTGAGCTCCTACTTTGTTCCTGGCACTTGTCCGAGGCTGGGCGTTCAAATATGAACAGGGTGCATGTGGCCTCTGCCCTCACAGTCCGGGCTGGGCCGGGGCAGACACATAAGAAATAAGCAGGTAAAGTATGGCACCTCGTCTGAAAGGGATCCTTAGAGTGGCCAGGGGACCTAGCCTTGTCCAGAAGAACACGAAGATTCCCCAGGAAAAGATGAAAAATGACAGGTAGGCCAGGAGTGAGGGCTGGCTTTGGTGAGACACTTGGGGATTTTTATGGGCTCTTCTGACTGATGGGCTTGGGGTACTTGACACTCAGGTAAGGAAAGTTGAAAGCAATTACTATAACATGATTTTAAAATTCTTTGACTAAACTATCCTTCCTACATTCTGCACACTCTTTTCACTAAAAGAAAAAAAAATTACCATGATAGAATATCTAGGCTATGTTTTTCTTTCTTTTCCTTTTCAAAATTTGTATTATATATAAAGTCTGAGATAAACCGTCACCCAGTCTGAGCCTAGAACATTGCTGTACCTGTACTCACCTCTCCTATTCTCTCCCCCAAAGCCGTCATCCTGAATTTTCTTTTATCATTTCTTGATTTTTTTAATCCTTGCTTTAAAAAAAAGAAGTCTTTACTAATTATGTAGGTATCCTTAAAAATACTTCTGATAGTTTTTGTGCTTTGTAAAAATTGTGAATTGTGAAAAATTATTGTACATAATTAATTTATCCATCTCTTGTTAATGGATAATCGTGCTGTCTCCAGTTGAACTGTTACATACACACTGAAGTGAATATTCTCGTGTGTGTCCCCAAGTGCATAGACTCCAGAGTTCCCTAGGGAGGTGGTTCCCAAATGGGGGTGATGTGGCATCCCCCGGGGACACTTGGCAATGTCTGAAGGTTGTTTTTGCTTGTCACACTGGGGACGGAGTGCTACCAGCATCCGGTGGGCAGAGGCCTGGGACGCTGCTAAACCTCCTACAATGCACAGGACGGTCCCACAGCCAAGAATTATCAGGCCCCAGATGTCAGTAGTGCTGAGGCTGAGACACCCTGCTCTAGGGTAAATCCATAGAAGCCGATTGCAGGATCAAAGAATAGGATCATGTTCAGCTATATAAGATAACCTAGTTTTTTCAAAAGCGATTGTACTGTTTTACTGTTACCTAGAGTGTATATGAATTTATATGACATCATATTCTCATACACACCTAGTACACTTAATTTTTGCCTTTATTAGATGGGTCTGAAATGGTATCCCATCGTGGTCTTACTTTGCATTTCCCTGATTTCTAAGAAGAGCGAGCATTCTTTCATTTTTTTGTCTGTTGAATTTCGTCTTCGGTGGAAATGCATGTTCTTGTCTATAAGATTTAGGGTAAAGACAAAGGTCATGTGAGAAAAAGTACTCAGAAAGGGGTTTTAAAAAGATAGAAGTTTATTTCACATGCAGATAACAGTCCCAACGTGAGCAGCTGTGAGGACTCTGCCTCCGTGCCAGCCCTCGGGGGCCCGGGGCCTCTCGTCTTGTCAGTGTACCGCCAGCTCCACATCAGCCTCCTCTGAGCGGTCAGAGCTGGCCGCAGCACGTGGGAAGGAGGGCAAGGCCCTGGCAACAATGTCTTTTAGGCAGGTGAGGTGGAAACTGCCCACACTACTTCTGGTCACATGGCATTACTGAGAAATTAGTCATCCTGTTATCTATAGCTGCAAAGACTCCTGGGAAATGTGGGCTGGAGCCTCGCAGGGGTTGAAGAAGGCGTGGCGGCACAACTAGCAATTACCCCCGCAGTATCTTGTCTGGTTGGTGGTATATTTGGATGAACTGAAATTCTTAATTTTAATGTGGTTGAATTTAACAGTATGGTATTTTTTTCTAATAATCAGCACATTTCATATCTTAAGGAAGTCCTTTCTCTACCCCTAAGATATTCCATATAGATAGATAGGTAGATAGATAGATAGATAGATAGATAGATAGATAGATAGATGGATGTAGATATGGGTAGATAGATACTCATATAAGTATGTTCATACACACACATTTATTTTTATATATATACATATATAAAGCCTTGTCTCTCTAAGATTTAGATATCTACTCCAACTGTAGTTGATTTCTGTGTCTGACAGGAGACTAGAATCCACTTTCCCTCTTTTCCGTGTGTATAGCCAGTGGTACCCACTACTTATCACAGGTTCCATCTTTTCCTGAGGGCTCGACAAAGTTGGCCCACCTCCATCACATACAGGCAGTCTTTGCTTTGCATGGCTTCTGTCTGCACTAATTCCAGTTACAATGATTTAGTTAAATAATAGAAATCCCCCGACAACATGGTTCAAACTTCAGTTACCACGGTTTGATCATGGTAACTGCATAAAGTCCAAATTTCACTGCTAGCTCTTCAGCCCACGAACCACCACCTAAGTCCCAGATGCACATCCTGAGCAGTGACGAATCACTGCGTTTCTCTCGGAGTCTGACAGTGACGCGTCACTGCCCATCTGTCACTTGGTTCATGCACAGACAGCAAAGCATGTAGTTGTAATTGTAGCTGTATTGACTCCTACTCAACTGACACTTTACAAAAATGTGTAATTCAAAGATGAAAGCACATCAAAGAGACCAAAAGGGGTAATGCTGGAAGTGAAGTTCAAATCAAACATAAATGGAGTTATAGGAGCAACATCCGACTCTGGGAATGTTGACACTGTCACCATTTGCGAGACTTTAGATAATAGCCAGCAGAATGTAGTGAAAGGAACTTGTGACCATAAATGAGCAAAGTGGTTGTGACAGAAGGATGAACACGTCCCAGAGAAAGTGATGTTGGTAAAAACGTCACATTAAAGGAACTCTCGGCGATATTTTATGGGATGAAAATCACAGAGGATGAAATGAAGCTGCGGGAACCTCAGAAAGCAGGAGGCCAATTTGCTAAGGCAGAAACATGATGCCTACTGTTTACAGTGACTTGTATGCTGAGAAGGCAGCACCATTCACATTACTCTTGATAAGGTTTTGTTTTTTAAACAAAGAAGTACACCTTTTAATTCTCAATGTTTCTAATGTATTAAATTACACTGTATTAAATTACAGTGTTCTAAATATGGTGTTGATTTTTTTCATCTTATACATTTATAACAGTAAGAGAGTTTTGTTTTGTTTTGTTTTTTAATTTATTTTTATTGTTTATTTACTTTTTTTTATTTATGGCTGCGTTGGGTCTTCGTTTCTGTGCGAGGGCTTTCTCTAGTTGCGGCAAGCGGGGGCCACTCTTCATCGCGGTGCGCGGGCCTCTCACTATCGCGGCCTCTCTTGTTGCGGAGCACAGGCTCCAGACGCACAGGCTCAGTAATTGTGACTCACGGGCCCAGTTGCTCCGCGGCATGTGGGATCTTCCCAGACCAGGGCTCGAACCCGTGTCCCCTGCATTGGCAGGCAGATTCTCAACCACTGCGCCACGAGGGAAGCCCCAGTAATAGAGTTTTTGATGTCTTGATATCATGCATGGTCTCAGCATGTGGTCTTTTCATGGTTCTGCCCTATTGCTCAGAGCAAGTTGTGTAAACGTGTAGGTCAATTCCAAGTCCTTTTTTCTATTCCGTCAGTCAGTTTATCTATGCCAGCACCAATTCTGTGTTGTCTTACTTAGTATAGATTTATAATACATTTTGATACCTGGTAGGCTGACTCTCCTACCTTACTGTAGTCCTGGAGTGCCTGAGACAGTCCTGGGCTGTGCTCGTCCACATACATCTTACCATGCACTGGTCAACTTTCTTGTAAAACCCTATGGTGAATTTGATTTAATTACATTGAAGTTTTGGACCTGACATCTCTATAATTTCTTTATACTCACGAGTATAGGCTCACTCTCTATTTGTTTATGTCTTCTTTACTGTCACTCCTGAAATTTAGGTAATCTTTCTACAAATTATACTACATCTGTTTTTTGATTTACCCTACATTCTTAAGTATTTATAGCAATTCAACATTGTAACTTTCATCGACTTACGCTTCTTAACTGTTCCTTTCTGGTCAATAGAAATGTCATGGGTTTTTATATATTTATTATATATCTAAGCATTTTCCTCATCTCTCTTGATTCCACTATTTTCTGTAACTTCTTGGGGTTTTAAATTTAGAAAGTCACATTATCCATGATTAATGACCGTTCTGTTTCTTCTTTTCCAACAAATTACTTTTCATTCTCCTTTCTTCCCTCCTTCTTTCCTTCCTTTTCTCTTTTTTCCCCTTTATTTAATTGCATTGACAAATTCAATAATCAGTGATAACTTCTAAATTTTTACCATTAAGAATGATGATTGTGACTTTACATTATTATTTAAACATATCAGTCTTCTATAAATAACGTACTGAAATGCATTTATGTGAGTTTATTTTGCTGTGTTTGGCTTTTAAATACTTTTTAAAGAATTTAACAGAGAGTTTGTGCCCCTGACAGAGAACCCTCTCTCTTCTTCTGCTTCCCCTGCTCTGAGTAATCAGGTAGCTCACTGAGGCTTGCATTTCTCTGCTGGTATAACTTGGATGTGCATAGTTTTGTACACAAATTGCCTGGCAAGTGTATTTTAACAGGAAATTAGGAGATTCTATGAATAAAATCACAATACTAGTATAGTTTATGCTAAGAGTCAAAGCGATCTCCTTTGTCAGTTTACACAGGTAAGCGGTTGGTTTCTTGAGAGGATTGTTGTTAAATCTGAAAAGGAAGATGGCAATGCAGAAGTGCTGTTCCCGTGCAACAGGTGTGCCGTCACTGTCCATTTCTTCCAGCTGTGTCACCAGCCTGCCCCCTCCATCCGTCTGGCCACCTCCCCCCCTCCTTTAAAACCAGAGCTGAAGGCCTTCTCTCCCCAGGAAGCCGTTCTTTATCCACACTAGTAATTACTAAATGTTGTAACATTTAGTATTTTTCTCTTCTGGAATAAGCATGCTGAAATGGAAAGGATGCTGAATTAGGACTTAGAAAACAGGTTTTTGATTCTGTTTCTCAAACAGCTGCTCTGTTTTCCGCCAGTTCTGCAAACGTGAGTATTGCTGTCCATGTCTCTGAGGTTCAGTTTCCTCATATGTAAAGTGGGAATAATACCTGTTCCTCCCGGTTCATCTGAATCATTTAAAATCAAATGAAGGTATATGTATGAACTGTGAACTCTAAAGCATTATTCTAATATGGTGTAGATATAATATAAATTAAGAGAATTAAGTTGCAAGGGCAGCTCTGGAATTCATTGACCATTCATAGGAGTATCACTTAAACTCTCTGGTCCTCAGTTTCAGACTCTTTATGCTAAGAATGATTAAATGAGACCTACCTACTTTATAGGGTTGTTATGAACAACATCTTAAAACAAAGTGTGCTATAAATAGAAATCATATAACTAATTTCCTGTTGTTATTAATCTGTAGAATATGTTGGTTCATTCATTCGGTCACGGTACAAATAGTAATTTACCATGACCCATAGTAGAAAGTGGAGTAGATAAGGAGATTCAGGGATAAAGTAATATGGTCCCTGCCTGCAAGGACTCAGTAGACGCCCACGTGAAAACAAATGTTCACGACCTAAGGGCCATGATAGAGACATGTGTGAGAGCCCAAGTGCCAAGGTGGATGTCTAGGTGATTGCATGTTCCCTGAATCTAGAGAACACATGCATTGCGTTGTGTTTATTCATTTATTCATCTGTTGACTCAAGCACAAGCTGCATGCCTCCTAGGTGTCAGGCACCATACCAAGTCCTGGATATCTAGGGATAAAAAATGAAGCGCCCCTGTCTTCAAGGAGCTCCCACTTGGTGATGAGGTAGGGGAGGAGGGATGCGTGCTCTGAGTTCAGCAGGTGTTTGGTCATTGCTGACTCCTGAAGAGGACACTCTTTCGGACACGTGGGGAAGCACTTCGGTTGACTGAGTGGGTTTTACCTCACAATAGTTCCGATTCTAGGAAATATCCATACTTTTGAAACTTTATAAGGAGTTGCCTTCTTATTTGTATGAACAAGATGAATAACACTCCTCTGATCTTCTGTTTGTTTTCTTACTACACATCCACTTGAAACGCATGTGCGTCGTAGGAGTTACTGCCATTTTATACCTTCAAGCTCTAGGAAGAGACCTTATATTTTTAGTTTTTGCAAGGACTCTTTATTTCTTAATGGGGAAAGATTGAAGTTTTTCAGAACTGGCCTTGAATTACAGCTCTTTCATGGACTAGCTCTGGGAGCCTCTGTTTATTCTTATGTAAAATAGCAATAAGGACACCTATTTTGCAAATTGTTTGAGGATTTCACACAATATACATAAATTACCTGAAAAAAGTCTTGCAGTGATTAGAAGCTCCACAATGACAAATGTTATTGCAATAGAAGCAATTTTAGATTAAATAAATCTTTAGATACAATGCCATACATGCAAAAGAGGTAGAAACTTTTATTTCTAGATTATATGTCAAGGATTTAGAACTCTCCAAATAATTAACCTTCATTTTTAAAAATCTAGATGTGTACAGTCCAATACAGTAGCAATTGCTACATGTGACTAATACATGTAAATTGATGAAAATAAAATAAAATAAAAATTCAGTTCCTGGGTAGAACAAGATACAGTTCCAGGGCTCAATAGCTGCAGATGGTTAGTAGCTACTGTATCGGGCAGCTTATACACAACATTTGGTTCTATATCACATCTAGATATTTGGTATCATATGAAGCTATGCTTAATATTATCCAACATATTTTTATTGCTTTTAGTACAGTGGTAACCATGGAATAACCTAAAGAGTAAATAAAAGATTATTACTCTTATAAATGTGTCACATTTAAAAGATCAAGAATCATCCAGAGCAGGTGATAATAGTCATATTCTCTTCAGAGCTAAAATCAATTTTATTGGCAATGCAAAAGAGTAGAAGTCAAGATGGAAGTGACTTATTTCTCCAGGGTCTGTCAACATTTTGGAATAACTACAAACAAGGAAATTGTATTTGTAAAGAACAGAATGATACAAATGAAAATGGTCTAGTGTTTTACTGTGTTATACTAGATCATATGAAATACTACACACGGCATATCATTGCACTGTTATCATTAACTGAACTCTAGCAGTATTGGCAGACTTTGCCTAGCTCATTCTCCTTGAAGACCCGGGGTTACATAAGTAAGAAAAGGGGAATTTTCTTGCTACCTCATTAGAGGTGGAAGAACCGTATTTAACATTTAGTCTCCTGCCTTGCTTGACAGATGAGAAAACTGACACCTAAGGAGATTAAATACCCTGCACAAATCACAGACGAGTCAGTCAGTGCAGGGCCTCCTGGTCCCTTGGGCACTCTATGGAATTTTGATTTAGTGTCTATCAACCTACTGTTTGCATTTTATCACCATGATTTTGTGAATTATCCACTAAGGAAGATCCCTGCAAAAATTACTGAGTTCAGTAATTTGATTACTGATTTGTCAGAAAATTCTACTGAGATTGTGGAAAGTTTAGAAGACAGGTTTTGGGAATTCCCTGGTGGTCCAGTGGTTAGGATTCAGAGCTTTCACTGCCAGAGCCCCGGTTTCAATCCCTGGTCTGGGAACTAAGATCCCGCAAGCCACGCAGCGCAGCCAAAAAAAAAAAATAGAAGACAGTTTTCACTTGTTTCCCCAGCAAAACTTAGCCATTTAAACTCAAGTCCCCTTCTACTAATAAGAAAAAAAAAAAGTACCTGAGAAAGAAGTTATTTAGAACTTTATTGTAGAGTTAAAATAAGAGGGAGTCTACTCTGCCGTTGGACCTCCTAAGATTTGTTTACGCCTCTCCTTCTGTGTGGTTGGGAGAAAATCAGAGGCGTGTCCCCAGTTGGCGCATACTGCTCTCTGACCCTGGAATAGGCTCCCCGGTGAAGCAAGACTTCACACAATCTCATCTGATCCTCACAGACGACCTCTGCACAGGCTCTGTGATAACCGTATTCCACAGATGAGGCAGCTGAGACACAGAGGTCAAGTTTCTTACTTAAATATGATTGGTTGAGTCAGGGTTCTGGTCAAGATACATCTAAATCTAGAATTGCACTGTCCCACATGGGAGCTAGGTGTCTGTTGAACTCTTGAGCTGTGCCTATTCAAAATCAAGGTGTGATGTAGGTGTAAGGTCCATACCAGCTGTCAAAGATGTAGAATAAATAAGAATGTAATTGTATAAAGCCATTCAGGCTGCTGTAACAAAACACTATAGTCTAGTGGCTTATAAACAACGGAAATTTATTTCTAACAATTCTGGAGGCTGGAAGTCCAAGATCAGGGTGCCAGCATTGTCAGGTTCTGATGAAGGCCTCCTTCCAAACTGTGCTGCAAACTGCCAACTTCTTGCTGTGTCCTCCCAGAGGAGGGAGAAGGGAGCTCTCTGGAGCCTTGCTCAAAGGCACTAATCCCATCCAGAAGGGCTCCACCCTCCAGACTTTAAACACCTCCCAAAGGATTACAACATAAAAATTGGGGGGAGACACAAATATTCAGACCATCACAATAATATATCTTAGTAATTTTTATATTGATTACATGTTGAAATGATCTTCTGAATTTATTAAAATGAAAATATTAAAATTAATTTCACCTTTTTCCTTTTATTACATACATGACTCTTGTTATATTTCTCTTGAAGAGTCCTGTTCTAGAGTCTGAGGGTTTAGCCACTGTATACACCTACCAATCATGTGAAAGGAGGGAAACAAAGGCTTGCACCGTGGAAACTGCAAATGAGAAAGTTTTACTGACTTTAAGATATATTAGAATATTTATAATGTTACCATAGGATGTTTCTGAAAACTGACACGAAAGGACGACTCAG
Organism: Balaenoptera musculus; assembly: GCF_009873245.2. Lineage (NCBI taxonomy): Eukaryota > Metazoa > Chordata > Mammalia > Artiodactyla > Balaenopteridae > Balaenoptera > Balaenoptera musculus. Next base: position 77,113,380 of record NC_045801.1, on the reverse strand, counting down.
TGGAACCTTCAGCTTGAGTGCAGGACGGTTTCACTGCAGGTGCCCTGCTAGAGAACGTTTGGTGTGGCTTGAAATCTTAAATGCTCTTAAAAATGTCTGAGCTTCTCCCGGAAGGCCTCCTTAAACCGCTTCTGTATTTTATTTTCCGTTCTGAGCCATGTGCCTTCTTTACATCCTCTCTCGTGTTACTTACCTTCCCCCTCCCCTGGCAAGTGGTTGTACCAGTACCAGGATGACGGCAGGGCCGGGCGGGAGCTGCTCGCGGGAGGCAGCGGCGGGGCAGGAGGGAGTGGCTCTCCGGCCTCCTGAGAGGGCCCACCTGGGTCTTTGGCTGTGCCTTCAACAGGCTATTTACCTGATGGTCACAGTGTGTCTGCCCTTTCCTCGTGCTGGGGCAACTCCCCGGCGGCGTCGCTTGTGTCGGACACATTCGTTGCTTTTGGGAGAAGCACCAGCCAATGATGGACGGAGATCAGCCCGCGATAACCAGGTACACAAATGGTTTCCTCTTCTTCCCGCTTCCTCTTCCAGAAAACCTGACACCTGCTGGGTTCACTGGAATGTTCAGGTGGCCTTAGTGGAAAGTAACTGAAGAGGTACATAATGCTTGATGACGGTAAGATGCTTTTACACAAGCTATGTTAATTTTAAAGTGGAAGTCGTATTCTTGGAGAACAGTCCGTCTCTCTTAGTGTTGGTGGTGATGTACAGAATAAAAGGTGAAAAGAAAACAGTTGATTGGTTACATTGCATTCCCTCTGCACTTCGCACCCACCCTCGTCCACTCGGTCTCTAGGGAGCTGGTCACTGCGGCTGCCGCGGTGAGCAGCTGGGCCTCCTGCAGGGCACATGTCTTCCATCCGCTGGTCAGTTTTCTCAACCAGCCTCGCATACTTGTAAGCTCGGTGCTTCTTCCAACCCTTCCACTGGCACAGCGAGGAGCGCCGTGGCTTTGACATCAGAGACCCGGGTTGGAATCTCGATGCTGCCACCGCGAGGTGGACGCTCTCATCCTCCACGTTTGGCCGGTGCGGAAGCAGAGACTGGGAGAGGCTTGCCCGCGCTCATCAGGGGAAATAAATAGGAGAGCGGAATCTGAACCCGGCCGTTCCGCTCCAGAGCCCGCATCGCTCCGTGTGTTTTCAGGTGTCCCAGGAGGTCACCCAGCTGATCCTGCAAATCACCTTCCTGCTCTTGTCACATGCAGGTACCACCTGGACCATTTATACGCAACATTTTCTTTTCTTTAAACTATCTTTAAATTAGGTTATTTGAGGGTGGAGGGAGCTTTGCCTCATTTTAAACCATATTCATAATATCCATGCAATCACTCATGTCATTACATTTTTTTCCTAAAACATATTAAATGAATCTATGTGTAACAAAAATCGTAGTTTAGATATATGCTGCCTACAATTATCTTATAGCAGCCGGTGGGTCTGACATTCAGTGACCCATAGGTAGTGTTTCAACAGATAGAAGCTGTTGTTACCACAGTTTACCTTTCACTACTGCATGACTAAGGCCCAGCCTAGTCCTTAGAGATGGTACATTTTACAGCTGAGTTTGAACACACATCAACAGTAGAGCCTCAGTGATTTGAAGTTTAAAACGGTTTTTTTCCCCTAAAGTGGCCAGCAGACTGTGTTAAGGGTTAGCACAACCAATATGTTTCACGCTGGCTGTCGGAGAGCCTGGTGGACCGCCTCTAGCCTCGGCTGTTGCTGCTGCATGGTGCCCGGCACAAGGCAGGTACTGAGGAAACACACCCGTGTATTAAGCAGAAGTTTAAGTGTCTCCTGTGTCCCAGACAACAAGAGTCAGGCACCGGGGTAAAGGGCAAAGCGCTCAGTGGTTCTCCCTGCCCGCCGAGGGACTTCTGTGCTAGTGGGGGACCCAGTGAGTAAACCGTTGCTGTGCACAGGTGGGCACCCCTCCTGCTAGATCCTGAGCCCTTTGGAGTCGGGACCCTTTTATGCTCCTCGGCATGTTTTGTCCTGGCACGCGGCCTGACTCATAGTAAGCACTCTGAGTCTATTAAATGCACGAATCATCCCTGCCCTACAATTCAGCACACCTTTTAAGAGATTAGAATATTAAATTATACCTGATTCAGCGCGTATATTTATGGAATTAGTACTCACAAATAATCACACTCAATTCCTCTGTTTGTACAAACTTTCCTACAACAATATATTTCAATTCTGAATGTAATCCTGCCCCTTTACTCCCACCACACAGATGGGAGCAGGATCCTTACCAGTTCTATCCAGCGGCATATTTACAATCCTCTCCTGGGGGAGGAGGCAGTGTAAACACTGATTTTACCCATTTTGTGTTGATTCCTTTTTATTTATTGTAGCAGATTCTGGCACTATCTATCTCAGTCTAACCCCCATATATATCGACTATACCCTGAAAACTGGATAAAGGGCAGAGAAGCCATACTTATTTCTGGGTTTTCTGAGAAGGCAAAAATGAACAGAGTATGCGGTACAAAGAAGGCAAATAGATTCTTTTTTTTTTTTATAAATTTATTTTATTTAGTTAGTTTTGGCTGTGTTGGTCTTCGTTGCTGAGCACGGGCTTTCTCTAGTTGCAGCGAGCGGGGGCTACTCTTCGCTGCGGTGCGCGGGCTTCTCATCGCGATGGCTTCTCTTGTGTAGCACGGGCTCTAGGTGCGCGGGCTTCAGTAGTTGTGGCTCACGGCTCAGTAGTTGTGGCTCGCGGGCTCTAGAGCGCAGGCTCAGTAGTTGTGGCGCACGGGCTTAGTTGCTCCGCGGCATGTGGGATCTTCCTGGACCAGGGCTCGAACCCGTGTTCCCTGCATTGGCAGGTGGATTCTTAACCACTGTGCCACCAGGGAAGCCCAGAAGGCAAATAGATTCTTTTTTTTTTTAAGATGCATATTTTCATTTTAATTAATAAAACAAAAATGAAACAATGAAGACATATATTGGGACTTCACTCATTCACCAATTATGCAAGAAAAGTTTTGGTTAAATAAGATAATAATTTTTGAATCCAGAAAAAATATTTCCTCAAGTTCTGGTGCTATTCACATTGTAATGGCTATAGACACAGCACACTTTTAAGTTTGGTCACCATTATTAACATTTTCTACTTCACTTTATGTCTAGACAATCAACAAAACAATAAATCAAGACCTGATTTGCATTTGCCGAATTCTGCGGTGGAAATACTCCCACTGTGGTTGATTTCAATCTCACTGTTGGAAAGAGATGCACGTCATTACAGTTGTCTCCCAGTATCCCCTGGGGATGGGATCCAGGACCCCCTGCAGAAACCAAAAATCCATGGATGCTCAAGTTCCTTACATAGAATGATGTTGTATTTGCATATAACCTACCCACATCCCCCCATATACTTTAGTTTTTTAAACATCTTTATTGGAGTATAATTGCTTTACATTGTTGTGTTAGTTTCTGCTGTATAAGGTCAAGTGGAAAGAAGTGTCCTTCTCTTGTGGAGAGAATCACGTAAACTCCTAATCCAGAAACTTGCCGTGTGTGTCCCTGGGAAACGCTGTGGCTGGGAGACAAGTGCAAAAACAAGGGCTAAAAACAAAATGTGGCTTGTTTCACGGAGTGCCATGATTGCCTAGCACAGCCCTGGCGGCTTCTCCTGTTTGCTTGTGTCTGGGGCAAAGTCAAGAGGGTGTGAAGGGCACTTTCATCTGAGGAGCTGAATCCTCTGTTTTAACCAGCAAACTACAGTCATGGTGCAGTGACGGTGCTGGTGTCCTTCCGGTTCTGCAGGGTTCTCATACACACACTGCTCAGGCAGGCGGGGTAAATACTGGCAGTGCATTTGCTGTACCAAAGGATGATGCAACTTCTTCGTGGCTTTAGGCAATGCAGTGTCTTGGAGAGCTAAGCTGATTGCGCTTTAATAGGGAGGAGGGGCTTTCTAGAAAGCCGACCAGAGTTAGGTTTACCCTACAGTTATGAGGGCTTGTAATACTTCTGAATAGTTCACATTTCCAATTACTTTCAGAGGCAAAGAACCTCTGCAAAGTAGACCCTCCTCATGCTGATGTTTTGGAAAATGGAGGTTCATTTCAATTCCTTCAGGCAGTGGAATAGAATATACTAAACAAAGGCTCTCAAGTTCAGAAATTAATCTTGATTCTCTACCACAAAAGGTCTGAAGTTCTGGGAAGGTAACATCAGCTTCCTTGGGCTGTTTCCATGCCTCCGTGACAGCAACTGGAGAGAACCAATTAAACTGGTTACTAAGTTTATAAATATGCAAAATTGTGATTATAAGGTCAACATAGTCTTTGCAAGCTCAGCCATGCCAATGGATTGGAATGTTGCAAACACACCATTTTCTAGCTCTGTCCCCGTGTGGTTTTGTGTGCCTGGAAGGTCCTTCCCTCGTTGCCTGGAAAATGGGCTTTCATGTTCTGAGACCAAGCTTGAAGTGCTCAGCGCCAGTCAGAGTTATGTCACCCCATCCTCTGTGTTTCCACATCACTGTGCTTCCTCTCTAGTGGTAACTGTCATTTCCACAGCGGGCGTGTATCTTAGTTTATATACTCAGAAGTGTGGCAGATATTACACTTTTTATTTTCTATACTCCGACTTAATGTCTGGCTCTAAGTCTCCATCCCGCAGCCTGGTAGACAATTTCTTCTTAAGCATAGTCGTGGCACGTCCTCTTTCCCAAGGAGAATCTGACAGGCTGACGCTCTGTTTGGAAAGGAAGGAAGACGCTCCTCCTCTCCCGTCTCTCATTGTCTCTGCTGAAGCAGGTTCTCTCTGCTTCCAGGCCACGCTCAAAATGCCAGGAGTTTTGGCAAGGCTGGAACCCTGAGTGCCTTGGACCCCTCCTTTCCAGGCTGCTATGCAGCCTCTCCTGGGAAGTTTGCCCCTCCTCGGGGTCTCTCCTTACACGAAGATGACAAATCCAGTAGGGATCCCACTGCTCTGGGGACTGCAGACCTCTTTCCTCCTGGCAGAGAAAAATCTCTTCTCCTTACCCTGTTGCTTCTCAAAAACCCTCTCCCTTCTCCTCCATCAGCACAAACCCTTATACGTTTTGGCTTTCATGGATGACAGACAGGACTTTGTTCCCAATATGAACATGATGATGGCAGAGAAAAGAATCTTTCCCCTCTGTTCTTACTCAAATTAACAAAGGGGCTGAAATGTACAATCTCAATTTCAGTGACTGCGTGAGGCAGTGGGAATCTGCAGACTCCCAGATACATGACATGGTCTGTCAGAAACAGCTGGAACAGACACTTGAGGGACCAAGCAGTGGCAGATCTTAGAAAGTGCCAACGTAAGCCCACTTCCAGAGGGTACATACCCTCCCGGGAAGTAAAGAAGCTGTATTTTGTATTCCTAACCGCTGGGGCAGGCATCTGTGTGGAGCCTAGTGAGGGAGGGGAGGACCGAGATCAGGCAGAAGCTGTGCAGAGGAGGGTTGGGTAGGGAACGCTCCCCTCATTAAGCCTCAAGGGATCCCCACAAATAATTTGCTAAGGAAAATGGACGGTGCCCAGTAAAATCAAAGCTCAGCTCTGAATAAAAGGAAAGAAGCACTTAAGAGTATTAGGAGACATAGAACTACAAAGCCTTCGGATGTTAGAATTGTCCACAGAGTATAAAAACATCTATAGTACATTTTTTTTAAAAAAAGCAACTGGTGTGAAAATATCTGTTTAAGTAGAAAACTATAAAATTAATCTAGCATACTGAAAAAACCAACTAAATAGTATTTGTAGAAATTTTAAAATGGAATACTTACAATTTAAATCTAGGTGTGTGGGTTTAACAGCAAATGAAGCTCAGTTAAAAAGAGAATTTGCTAATGGAAGTTAACAAGAATTTTCGAGAATGTAGCAGAGAAAGACTGAAGGGAAGATATGTGTGAATGAGAGGTGAAGAGACTTTGAGAATAAAATGGTAAGTTCTATTACGTCTAATCAAATTCCTAGAGAAAACACAAAGAATGTTAGAGGACAATATTTGAAGAGATAATGGTGGGGAAGTTTCCAGAAAAGTTGAAAGATACCATTTCCAACAGGCCAATGAATCTTAAACAGGATATGTGAAAGGAAACCCACATCTTAGCGCCAACGCGGTATATACTGCCTGATACCCAAACCGTGCAGAACAATGAACAAGCAGCCTGAGAGGAAAGTTACTTTACTTTCAAAGAAACAGGACGTAAAGTCGCAGACGGTGTTTCAGGAGCAACAAAGCAGCCAGAGAATGGAGGGACAGCTTGGGAATTCTGAAAGGTTGTGAGGAGGATCTAGAATTCTCCAGCCAGGGGGAGTGAGGCCAAAATGAAGATATTCTCTAACACAAAAGATACATGCACAAAAATTCTAAGAGTTTGCCACTAGACCTTCACTAAGGGAAGTTCTAAAGCAGGTGCTTCAGGCAGAAAGAAGGTGATTCCAGATGGAAAGACTGAGACTTCAGAGGAATGGTGATCAGAGAAAGTGGCAAATAAGTAAGAAGACCTAAAATAACATCGACTGCAGGCATGTGATAGTACTGGGTTAAAATAAAATGAGATAGAATTAAAATAGGAAACAAGAAATACCATGTAAGTCTGTAAGTTGGGAGGGGGAAGTAAAGCACTCTTTTCAAAGCCCTTGCTTTATCTAGAAGGAGGATAAAGGTATTAGATTAAATACGTGTGTTTGAATTTCTAGTGTAACCACCGAAAGGAAAAAAACAGGATAAAATTTGCAAACACGTGTATGTGAGATTAAAAGGTTTAATATACCAGGAAGATGATATAATTTTAAATTAATATGTCACTAATAATATAGCAAAAGTAAACATAAGCACAAATAAAAGTAGATGGATATATAATAACATTGGGAGATTTTAACACATACTTATTCTCTTGGTAATTGAGAGAATAAATAGCAAAAAGAAAAAAAAAAAGACATTGAAGATTTAAATAACATGATTAACAAAGGACCTAATAGACAAATATAAAACACTGCATCCAACACATGCCAAATGCACACTTTCTTCAGATATCCATGGACCATCACAAATATGGAGCATGGGTTGGGCCATAAGGTAGCAACAAAAATGAATGAACTACAGACACATCGATGACATGGATGAATTTCATAAACACGATGTTGGGCAAAATAAGAAAGAAATACAAATATACGAATATAACTCTATATAAATTCCAAAAGCAGGTAAAACATTTTGTATGTAATGTTTAATTCTATATATGGGTTGAACTGTTTTGGGTTTTTTTTTTAATTTAATTTTATTTATTTTCTTATACAGCAGGTCTTTATTAGTCATCCATTTTATACACATCAGTGTATACATGTCAATCCCAATCTCCTAATTCATCCCACCACCACCACCACCCCCCCAACTTTCCCCCCTTGGTGTCCATATATTTGTTCTCTACATCTGTGTCTCTATTTCTGCCCTGCAAACTGGTCCATCTGTACCGTTTTTCTAGATTCCACATATATGCGTTAATATACAATATTTGTTTTTCTCTTTCTGACTTACTTCACTCTGTATGACAGTCTCTAGATCTATCCACGTCTCTACAAATAACCCAATTTCGTTCCTTTTTATGGCTGAGTAATATTCCATTGTATATATGTACCACATCTTCTTTATCCATTCGTCTGTCAGTGGACACTTAGGTTCCTTCCATGAGCTGGCTATTGTAAATAGTGCTGCAATGAACATTGGGGTGCATGTGTCTTTTTGAATTATGGTTTCCTCTGGGTATATGCCCAGTAGTGGGATTGCTGGGTCATATGGTAATTCCATTTTTAGTTTTTTAAGGAACCTCCATACTGTTCTCCATAGTGGCTGTGTCAATTTCCATTCCCACCAAGAGTGCAAGAGGGTTCCCTTTTCTCCACACCCTCTCCAGCATTTGTTGCTTGTAGATTTTCTGATGATGCCCATTCTAACTGGTGTCAGGTGATACCATTTTTAGGTGTACGACTCCATGGTGTTAAGAACATTCACAATGTTGTCCAACCATCACCACTATCCATTTCCAGAACTTTTTCATCATTCCAAACAGAAACTCTGTACCCATTAAATAATTATCTCCCCATCTCCCTCTCCCCCGAGCTCCTGGTAATCTCTGCCCTGTTTCCAGTCTCTATGAATTTGCTTCTTCCAGACATCCAAGAGATTAGTTAAAAGTTTTAAAAAAAGGTTACCAGTGGCAGGGCAGAGATGGGGATGTGGAATGTGGAAGATGGAGGTGGAAATGAGTCTTTTCATGCCACTTGTTTTGAATCACTGAATTTGTAGTCTGTTGAAAAAATTAAGAATAGATGAATAATTGAATGATTGAAAGTAAATGGGGGTTATCTTAGGTACCAACATACGTAAGGAATACATTCCTGGAGGAGCCCCAGTCTTTCTCCCCAGGATTCTAGGGTCAGAGATTTGCCTTCCCTGACTCCTGCTTGGGAGGGGGAAGGGAGAAGAGTGAAGGAGAGAAGTCAGGAACGACCACTTCGGACACAGCAGTCCGCTGCCCCCCCTGGACACTGAACTCCTGGAGAGCAGGAATTTCCATCTTATTTATCTTGTATCCTCCACCTGGATCAGTGCAGACACAAAAGACTGTTATGTTTCCCTAATGGAAATTAAATATATACTTAGGAATAATGGGGATAGTTGGGAGGCTGAGAAAATGGAAATAATTTAAGAAATTCATCTTGGTTTTTTTTTCCCCAACAGTTATTGTGATTCTGTTTTCGCCCAGTAAGATCTCCTTAGAAAAAGAGATCTGAGAAGTCTCTTGTTTTGCCCAATGTCATTGTCAGTTAGTGCAACTAAAAATGTATCCTGAAGTGACAATCCCAGAAGTTGTGGGTCAGAGTGCACAGTGATTTCCTCAGAATGTTCGGAAATGCTTTAAAATTGGTGATGAAGCTTAATGTGCTATCTTTCCTGAGGCATTTGGCTAATAGAATCCATGAAAATGCAATCTCACTCCTTGAAATTACACTCGTGTTAGTAATATTACAGGGAATACCCTGTGGAGAAAAAAAGACTCAAGGTGAGCTCAAACGGGTTTATTTTTGTAAATTTTCTGGCCCCAAAGTTATTTTACCACCAATCCGCCCATTGTCATAACTTTTGTGACTCTCTAGTTTATTTCACTGCTAATCTGCTTAATGATTACTGGCTTCTTTAATTTTAACAATAAAGCTGGTGGTTGTTGAGGAGAGGTCAAAGTGAAGCATGACATAGTGGCCTGAAGGTTTCAGACACACTGAAATTGTCAGTAGATTGCCCAGCACGTAAAAATGTCCCTCCCCCACCCCCTTTTTTTGGAGTTTAGCAGACTGAAGGGAGACGTGTTAAGTTAAATTCCAGGAGTCCTTCCTTAGTACTTACTGTGTTTTGGCCGCCCGGCACCCGTCTTCCATTTCTAAGAACACCCCACTTTCCTTTTGAGAAATCAGCTTTTCCTAAGGACTGTGTTCCTTGTTCCTCTGTCCTTTCCTCCGCTAGAGAGGGGCTTGTGACCCAAGCAAAGCTAATACTCGGACTTTGAGTTGTGAATGGCAGAGACCAAAAAATGTTGGCATTTCATCCCCAGCCGGCAAGGGGCCCCGGGACTTCTGCCCTTGGTCCAGGGAGCTGCCTGGGTCCCTCCCTCGGCCCCCAGGCTGGTTCCCCACCCAGGAGCTGAAGCTGAATCTGGCCTCTGTACCCTGACACTGAATTAAATCTTGGAGACAGAGTTTTGGGTGAAGTAGAAAAGAATAGCTTTATTGTCTTGCCAGGTAAAGGGGGCCACAGCGGGCTAGTGCCCTCAAGACTGTGTCTCCCAACCTGGAGTGGGTAGTGAGGACTTTTATAGGAATGGGTCAAAGAGGGCGTGGTCAGCTCGTGGACGTTCTTCTGATTGGTTGGTGGTGAGGTAAGTGGGCGTCGGCATCATCAACCTTCTGGTTCCAGCCAGTCGGGGATCTACGTGCTTGTGAGCAGCACACAGCTAACTTCTCCCACCTGGTGTGGGTTTCAGGACCTTCAGAACAGCTCAAAGATACTGTGATGTGTATTCCTCGAGGGGGGACCGGGCCCCTGGCCCCAGGCTGCGCTATTGTTTCCTGACGACCCCTCCCTTGTCTCCGCATCCCCTCCCTTCCCTGATTAGCATCTATTTGAACCTCCTCCTTGGACCTCAGGGAAGGTCATGGAGGCTGAACGAAGCCTATTTCCTGTAATCGAGAAACGGGGGACACGGAAAGGCTTTTGTGCCCAGGAGCCCCACAGGGTCCTGCTCAGTATCAGAGCCGGTCCTTCAAATGCACTCCCATAACCACTGAAGTCATCAGCATCAGTCCATCTCGTCTGCAACCCAAGCGTTCTAGCAAATTCAAGCTCTTTCCTCAGGCAGCTTTCATCCGCCCTTCCTGACCTGTCTGCCTGGAGATCTTTCCTGCTTCCAGCTCCTCTCTCACAACCGGACAATTGCTCCGCCACTCCCACCCCAGCCCCTACTTCTTTAACTTCAGGCTGTAGTGAGTAGCCGCTGGCAGAGACGTCCCTGTGGAACGGAGCTCTTGAACAGTAGGAGTAATGGGTTTTGCTTGTTATTTTATGTTACTTTGATGGTGATGTGCACATAAACAGAGACCATCCTAATGAGAAACGCAAAGGCTGTTTGCTCAGAGCTTGCTGTAGCAAGAAGGTCCACCACCCTCACTTGCCCTGGGCAGAGACTCAAGGGCCTGATGGGAAATGGAAAGCTTGAGAGTGGAAGGAAGGGAAGGTTTCAGGTGGCCCCGACTGGAGGCTGCTGAAGGGCCTGGGTGGAAGCCGCATTCCCTGGCAGTGCTTGGGGTGTACATTTGGCTTTTGCTGGTGGATCCTAAGTTGCAAAAAGGGACAGAAGTCAGGGAAGCTGGCAGTTATTGATCAAGCCCTGGCCATCTGGGCCATTGCTACTGACTTGTGGTTTGGCTTCCAGGGCTGGTGGCTGCAGAACTGTGAGTTCTTATGTCATTGTCAGTCTGCCTGCTGTCTGCTTATTCAGTCTCTCAATTAGCACTTGAGTTTGTGGTGTAGGTTTTATTTAGGTTTCAGACACATTCTCTTTGCTTTTATTTCCATTGCAATGCAAAGGAAAGGAAATGCTAAGGAATAAAATTCTCTGCCCGAAGCCACCTCTTGAAACCCAGAAGTTCTGGTTTCTAACCACAGGGTATTTTTTGTTTTGATTTAATACATTTAATACATGAAGATTATCTTTTAGTTTCTCTTTGTAGTTTCTAAGTGCAGGTGGTCAGGGCCTGCTTGTGAAGAGATTTTAAAATGCATTTTCAATCACATCTTCTGTCCCTGAATACATTTTTTAAAAGTCTGCAAGAAAGCCCAAGTAAGAGTTTTCTTCCATCTGACTCTGTTCAGGGTATTATTCCCAAATGTCATTGTACATCAGAACAAGCTGGGGACATTATTTAAAATGCAGACCCCTGGGCCCCCCGCAGGCTTCATGCACCGGACTTTCGGGAGGGCGGTCCAGGGCATTTTTTATTGGTTCACTTGTTTGAGTACAAGAAGAGCCCAGAGTGACTCTCATGCCATCTGGTGGATGCTGGTCCTTGTGTTGGCATTTGGCAACTTTTTTTTTTTTTTGGCCATGACATGCAGCTTGCGGGATCTTAGTTCCCCTACCAGGGCTTGAACCTGGGCCCTGGGCAGTGAAAGCGCCGAATCCTAACCACTGGACCGCTCGGGAATCCCCTTGGCAACTGTTGAATTAGGAATTCCACTGCTTCATGGTGGTGAGACTGAGGCTGTCCCATCATTTATCCTTTTCATAAATCTTGCCTTTGGCAACATATCCACATTTACATTTGTGTTTCTGAGGTTTGGAAATTGTGCAGCCTGGGGAATTTCTGATTTACCACTGTTGTATCTTTTTCACTACGCAGGCAGTGGGGACCGTCAAGGCAGGCCATGTTGGGCGGACGGGATCCCTTTTGGCTTTAAACGCCCTGCCAAATTTCCTGAACGCAGAACAGTTGTGAAGAGCCAGTCTTCCCAGCGGTACAAAGTTCAGGAAATAGCAGAGTTGCGGAACCTAAGCGGGAATGTATGTAACATTTCACGGGTAGTTTAAGGAAAGGAGCAGCCCTCTCAATTTAACCAAAGTGCCTAAAATAGCTTTTGCTCTCAATTCTTTGAAGCCTGGCCGTTCAAAGAGACAGAAAAAGCTCCACCTTGTGTCAGAGGCTGAGCTCTCAGGAGGCGACGCCCAGGCAGGCAGAGCTCTGATTACAGGGCTTGGGGTTGAGCAGCCCTTTCTAGAGATGCAGGATTCTCAGCCAGAAGTGACATAGGCTCCGTCAGCCTGAACTTTTTATTAATCATAGACTCAAATAACAGACGTGGAAGTGGTCACTTGTTCTTTATAAATTGGGGTGGACTCAGTCACTTCTTGGCATTTAAGTTATTATTCACCAGGCCCTGTATTCCCTGAATTGTCTCAGTTAGTACATAATCCTAGAGACATGTACTGATGCCCACAGGAAAGACCTGGGCACTGAGGTGGAGAGAGGAAGTACCACCTCGGGCAGTCACAGACCTGAGCCTCAAAGCCAGGCCTTTGCCTCCGGGGCCCGAGCTCTTGACCACTCCACTCCCCAGAGGCACGTGGCATCCCGTGGGACACAGACCCAATCGCCTAATCTTTTATTGGAGTGTCTACAGAAAAAAACCCGCACAGCATGGGAGCTGTGAGTTTCAGGTTTATTTGGGGATTTACTGAGGACTGCAGCCGGGAGATACCCTCTTAGATAGCGCTGAGCAGCTGCTCCGAAAAGGTGGGAGCGTGGGCGAGGTCAGTATGTCTGTGATTTTGGTCAAAGTGCACATGCCTCTCAGTAGAAGGTTGCTGCTAGTCAGAGGGAACAGATAGCTTAATTAATGGTTTTAGCGCTTTTCTAAGTATGGGAAGATGCAAGAATCTAGGTTCATAAAAAATTTCTTCTGAAATATTTCTAACTATCTAAGGACCTGTTTTGTCTGTTTTCCCAGAGCACAAGGTACCTCATCCTGATCTTCACCCTGAATTCCTTTCAGGGTGTGTTGAGGGTCACTGACTGCACTGGCTAATGACTTGATTCTTGTGGAACTGGACGGTGGGCAACATTCTTTATTTTGCAGGATTGATTTGTTTTCAGTTTGAGACTATTATTAATAAAGCTGCTATTAACATGTGTGCACAGGTCTTTGGACATCTGCTTTCATTTCTCTTGGCTATGTCTAGGGGTGGGACTGCTTGGTCATATGATAAATGTATGTTTAACTTACGAGAAACTGTCAAACACATGTACCACAATGTTCATTGCAGCTCTATTTACAATAGTCAGGACGTGGAAGCAACCTAAGTGTCCATCGACAGATGAATGGATAAAGAAGATGTGGCACATATATACAATGGAATATTACTCAGCCATAAAAAGAAACGAAATTGAGTTATTTGTAGTGAGGTGGATGGATCTAGAGACTGTCATACAGAGTGAAGTAAGTCAGAAAGAGAAAAACAAATACCGTATGCTAACACATATATATGGAATCTAAAAAAAAAGGTTCTGAAGAACCTAGGAGCAGGACAGGAATAAAGATGCAGACATGCAGACATAGAGAATGGACTTGAGGACACGGGGAGGGGGAAGGGTAAGCTGGGACGAAGTGAGAGAGTGGCATGGACATATATACACTACCAAATGTAAAATAGATAGCTAGTGGGAAGCAACCGCATAGCACAGGGAGATCAGCTCGGTGCTTTGTGACCACCTAGAGGGGTGGGATAGGGAGGGTGGGAGGGAGACGCAAGAGGGAGGAGATATGGGGATAGATGTATATGTATAGCTGATTCACTTTGTTATACAGCAGAAGCTAATGCACCATTACAAAGCAATTATACTCCAATAAAGACGTTAAAAAAAAAAAAGCACCTGTCGAACAGTTTCCGAATGTGGCTGTTCCATTTTGCACTCCCACCATCCGTGAACAAGGGTTCAAACTGCTCCACCTTCTCGTCAACACATTGTGCGGTCAGTTTTAAAATTTTAGCTATTCTAGTATCTAATCAGGTTTTAATTTGCATTTTCCTAATGGTTGATAATATTAAACATCTCTTCAGGTGTTTATTTTTCACCAAGTCTCCTCTTTGGTAGGGAGTCTGCTCAAATATTTCCATTTTTTCATTGGGTTAAGAGTCATTTAAAACACCTTTCCTCATTTTCCCAAAATTGATGAAGAACAGGTTGTACTTATCTATCTCCAGGAGATTTTTTGTGAGCTTAAAATGAGAAATACTCTTCTCTCCGTCCACCCTCATCTGTTTTATAAAAATCAAGATAAGAGAAAAAGGACTTGTTAGTAATGAGTTGTCAGTGCGAGGAACCATATTCCTAGTTCTTTAAGTGTCCATGTGGCCACTTTTGAATCCTCCAGTTTTACTTAGTCCTTGCCAGTGAGTAGCGTTGATACACCCACTGGTGGGTAATATGGTGAGAGAATGACATTCCCTGCTCCCTCCTTGCCAGTGAGTAGCGTTGATACACCCACTGGTGGGTAATATGGTGAGAGAATGACATTCCCTGCTCCCTCTCAGGCAGGTCTGGCCCAAACATTGGCTAAATTCTTTCGCTGCCCTTCCATGTAGGGTAGAAAATAGGGATGCGTCGTAGAGCCTGCCTTATGGGAACAGCTCTACCCTTCCGTTTGTCAGTCTCCGCTCTCATGGCTCAGCAGGGAGACAGGCAGTGATGGGTTATTTACACAGCAAGCTCAGGAAGGGCTGCACTGGACCAGTGGCCCACGGTGAGTCTTAGGATTATACCTCCTGCTGGCCAAAGGCAAAGTCATGTCTGCCATCCAGTCTCACCAAGTGTGAAGTTCGTATTTTGACGCCCATCTGATGCCTGTCTTCTTCTCCATTTATTTGGAACCCACTGGGGTGAGGGTGTACTGGATCCTGATAATCTCAATACACATTTTGGAACACATGTACTCTTAATGGAGTGTCTGCCTCACTCTGTCCCTTCAATTCCGTTAATATTTACCAAGTACTTACCATGCTCCAGGTATTGAGGCTTTAGAGATTTCTAAGTTTATTAAGCCTGACCTTGGAAGAGTGAAGTATACTCATATGGGGAAAAGGAAGGAAATACCTGTATTACTATTTCTTCAGAGCATCTTTATCTGTGTCACATCTATTTCCCTTACTCTGCCTGTGAGTAAAAAGAGATTTTCAACCTTTCATCTCTTTAATGTTTTGTCTTTGCTACTTTTCAAAATGTACCCTTCACAAAAAGCAACCAGAAATATTGAACGTAGGAATAATTTTATCCAGAATATTTTACCTGCGATACAGGCTCATGTTTGCAAACATTATCACCATTAGGTTTTAAGGTCTTACAGAAGCCACGATTTTCTACTTAGTTGGCAGTAGCTAGCTCCTTACTGGCACTGAGGTAATGCATGCTTTGTAAACAAATGAGTTTTGAAATATCTTCCACAATTAGAAGTTAAAAAGCTTATAAATTAAATACTTAAAAGATTACATTTTGAACTTAAAAAGGTAACTTGAAGTCCATTGAAATTTTTGGTGTGATATTTCTCAGCTTCAAATTTTTTTTCAAGTTCATAAGCCCTCTTAAAGATTAGAAGGATGATAAATCATTAAACCTTAAAGCCCTTGATGTTGACAAATATTCCACAACATTTATACCTGTTGGGCAGAGATGGATGGTAGGAGTTAAGACAGTTGAAAACTCTGCAGAAGCTCAGGATGGGAAGAGCACACAGGTGGTTAATGGTTCAAGAGGAAGAAGCCATAACCTCCCCCTTTTCACCAGTCACCCCAGGACAAAGTGTTCTTTCTGCAGCTACCAGTGAATCCCTCGGAAGTCACTGAGAGATGCGCTTTGTATACTAAGTTGTGGAAATCCAACAGAAAGACAGAGACCGTCTGTCAAAAAGGATTTGCTGTGCCTTGGGTGCAGGCAGTTGGTGGGTCTAATGTGGGTTTTAAAACTAAAACTTATCAGGATTGTGCACGTGCGTGTGTTTTAACTCCCAGCACATTTGATGGGCTATTTGTAGAGCAGATGGTCAGCACCACAGCACTTAGTGGTCCCTGCTCTGGGATCATCCACTTGGAACTGTACTCATGGACCGTCCCAGAGCAGCCTCTTCTCTCTCATCAGGTCTCAGCTCTGGTGTCACCAGCACACGTGGCATTGCTGGCCACTTCCAGGTGCCCCGTTCCTCCCATGCCCCACTCACGGGCACTTCTTATCCCATTTCCCCCCCGTATGTCTTTGTAGAACGTCACAGCCTCCAAGAGAGCACATATTGATGGTCTATTTGTTTATCGGCTCTCTCCCACTGTAGCATGGGCTCTTAGAAGAGCAGCCCTTTTGTTCTCTTGATCGCAGAATCCTGGGGGCCTGTGGTGTCTGGCACACAGTAGGATCCCACAAATCTTTGATGAAGGATCGAATACTAGATTACTAGCCCTAAGAACTAATCAGACCAGATAGCTGCCCCTTTTCCAACTAGGATATCTTTATCTTTAAATGTGGCTATCTTTAAACTGAGCCTAAGATTTTATGAAAAAAGAAGGATGAGGCTAAACCTTTGCATGGTCACAAGTATAAAGTAACAGATTCTGGTAGAGCCGTCATCCTAAAACCTCTGCCAGCTCACGCCTGCCATGGCTGACCACCAGTTCTTGGTGAAACAGAGGACCAATGACAGAACTGTCTCTGCATGTAGAACCTGGGTCTCTTCCATCATGGCCAGAGAAGGCTTTCCTCTTGTAAGGTGAATGTCCATGGCTGACAGTGAGGGATGGCTCCAGGCAGGTGGCCTGAGCCCAGGGTGGTATATCAGAGAGAAGCCACTCTTGTGCAGCTGTTACGGGCACCCCACCCCTGCCTCCCCCCTCGACCATTCAGACCCCAGAGAGTAACTGGGGGAACAGCTCAAGTTCCTCCCTCAGGGTGCTGAAATCTCCTAAATGCCTGTGGGTTATTTCATGGTCTGTTTGTCATATAAAAATATGAAGTCTGAGAGTTTCATGAAACAGAATGGACAGAAAACATGATTAGATCCCCCCAGCCTCACAGCTTCCTGATCAGAAGTGTCTATTTCAGTTCATACCCCTGAGGTATCCTTCAGGGAGACAGTTCTGCAAACTGTGACCATTTATTTTACTTTCGGTTTCATGGGGGTGTATTTACTTCACATTTGTACTTGGGTAGGTAACTCACTGGCCACTTGGAAATAGAATTCCATACTTCTCGTTGGTCAAGATCCATGGGGAGAAGATACATTTCATCCTTGTTTACACATGATCTTGCTGGAACATTAGTATTCTCGAAGAGATTATTCTTTTTTAAATTTGAAGTGTTACTCTCTGAATGGATTGTGACGTTTTATCAATTTTTAAATACTAGACAATAATCGGAGCAGCAGGGTGTAACGTTAGAAAGTTGATGTTTCATGGAAAACATCCTAGTTAGAAAGAATTGACTGCATAGGCTACATTGTCGCTAGTCTTTTTTGCTGCCTTTGTCAGTAAAGACTTTATGGGAATTAGAACGTTCATTACTTAAGAAAACTGGCAGCATTCCGCGTATCATGGTTTTTAATTGGGGGAGGGTAACTAGGTAATGATCAACTCAGTTGGGTAGTAAATCAAATCGTTGGCACGATAAAATAGAATATAACCCTAAGACAGTAGAGATTGGAAGAAGGGGTAAATTGGATAGAATTTCTGGAAGCTCAATAGTGAAATAAAAGTTTGATGTGTTCTGAGTGGTAGGAAGAATGTAGCAAAGTAATGAAATAGCAACTAGGTAGAGGCCAACATTCTGATGAATTTAACTAAAATAGTCAAGCATTTAAAAAATCTGTTTCTTGAAGAACATCTTAAAATTAGTGAGTAGGAGGGAAGTTTGGTTGCAAATGTATCTCCGTTGTGTATGGATGCAGTGAAAATCACCAAGTAAGTGAAAATCACCATGACTTTGAGAAGCGGAGTTTTAAAAAAAAGTCTTTTTGACAGCAATCCAAACCATCGACTACAACAAAATATTGTTTTAAATGGCTTCCAGATATTTTCCTATGTTTGTGTAAATGCACGTGGGAAAAATATACCTATGAAGACATTGCTGTTCTAAGTCCCTTTTGCTAGTAAGAACCGGAAGCCAGGGGATGTTTGTTAGGGTGCAAGATGTTCTCCCCAATGATAGGCTGATTTGCAAGATTCTTTATCTTCCCAAACCAAGAGATTTCAAATACATTTTTTTCTAAAAGATCCAGTGTTATATTGAGACTTAGATTGAGAGATGAATCTAATGCTGTGAAAAGCATGGACTTTAATGGTTCTGTGGAGGGGATCCTGTTAACTCAGGGGAAGAATGTATGGTTCCCGTGAAGCCATGTTTGCCTTTAATTAAGAACCAAGGTCATGGTAGAGAAGACAGCGTTCACTCTTCGAAAATCTTCCCAGTCGGCATTACTCCATTTATACTTCTGTACAAGTTTGCAAAGTCACCTTTTCTATTCGCAGTCTATGTTAGAAAAGCTACTTTGTCATTTTTATATGCTCTCCTTAAATTTCCAAAACACTTTGAAGGTTTTTGAGTGATGGAATCCCTATTAACAAAGCATATAATCTCCAATCACAGAAAAGTGATCAGATGTCTAGTTAGAATTCCCCTCACGCTGCATGAACTCCAGAAATCCTCTCTCAATACACACCGGTCCAGCCTTCTTGGTACCCAGGGCAGGTTGGCCAGGCAGAGTGAAGCCGTGCACAAACCTGCCGCATTCTTTCTTAGGGAATTATCATTCTTCCAAAAACTTACAAAGATGGCGATAAGAAAAACGACCTTCTGATTTCAGCTCTTAACTTGTTGGCCAAGTGTGTTGGGTAAGCCATTTTACCAAGACTGCTATTTTCCGCTATAAAATGTGAATAATACTGTCCACCTCTCTGGACTTATGGCAAGGATGAAATGAGGTAACGGATGTAAAATTGCTCTAAAATTATGAAAATCATGATCATGAGAGTAACTATAACATGGTTCATTACAGTTCTTGATCTTGCCATGCGAACAGGTGCATCTCCCCCTGGGCGGAACTAATGATGCCTTGGCTGACAAATGGAGGCTTCAGGAACTGTTTCCCTTTTGAGTGCAAACTATTCGCATTTGTTTGTCTTTCGGCTTTACTCTTGATTGCAAACCCTTTTGTAACATCAGAGAGTAGGGATGCACCCTGGGTAGCCTAATTTGAAGTGGTTTATGGGGATGGGAACTCTGAGAACAAATTTTCTAAAGACTTATGATCAGTATGATGTTATGTTACAACCACAATGGGGTCACCATGGGCAAGATGGAGTAAGATGAAGCTCTCTGTGTCCTAGGGATGCCCAAGCTTTTATTTTTGTAAAATAATGAGCTAAAAGGGAGACATCCAACTGTATATATAATACATATAAATGTTTAATTGATCATAATGCTATGATTAACAGTAGGCTGTTAATTATTCAATATATGGATTTAGGCAAAAGTATAAAAGCAGACACTAAAGTGTTCAATAAATTTTTTTAGCAGGATAACCCTAAAGTAGTCCTGGAAACTTCAGCGACAGAATCTCTGGTCTTGAAATTGCAGGGGTTAGGCAGGGTTTTAGAGTGTATTTCACATGTGATTCCAAACTTACATCACAGACGACCAATTCAAGAGAAGATAACTCTTTACTGGAGGTAGTTGTTACTAAAACAGTCCAGTCGTAGCCACGTTGCGAGATCCCTAGGAGACATGTGGCTGGAGACCCTTTGTCTTCCCGGTGAACATTGCTGACACTGAACCACAAGCAGGGTAAATAATGATAGTTCAGAGACATTTGGAGTCTGTGCTCCAGAGGCAGTGAAAGTAATCAAACCACTTACAAAAATCTGTGCCCCTTCCTGGAAGTTGTGATGTCACCCCTGCTGAGCAGCTCTGCAATTTCTTGAAATCCACGACAGCGTCAGGGCATACCTGTAAAGGGGACCTCAGGCAGCGTGTAGTGGCTTTGTGCTCAGTGCGTGTGTCCAGCTGGAGTCTGAAGCCCTGGACTGTCTTTGAGACCAGTTCAGCCCCGCCTTGCTTTCTTTGCTGCACGATAGGATTCAAGGCCCAGATGGCGAGAAACTAAATCTTGTGAACCACTTAATGTCTGACAAATTGGCGTTCTCCGAGTTTTAATTAAAAAAAGAAAAGTCCTTAATTGGATAAAATAGTTGAATACATCTCTTCAACCAGTTTCCACAGTCTGTCTAAAACAACAACCACGTCAGCGACAATGCCAACCACCCCGGGGGAAACCGCCGACCCCTGTGTGACTTCTTTCAAGTGTCACATAAACCAACACTAGTTAATGACACAAAGACAAAGCAAAGGACTCGATGGCTGTATTTTAGCGTCGTGCAGACAGGCAGAGGCCCGGCCCAGCTCCTAATGGTCAGCTCCATGGAAACCAGACACATGATCTTCTCTTTGACTTGAAATCATTCGCCGACCTTATCCTGTTTAGTTTTTCATTGCTGGTGTCCTGGGGCAGGTGGACATTTTGGGGTGAGTCATCTTTTATAATGCCCCAGATTTTACGGAACATTTTTAGTGGAATTTAGTTGAAACGGTTCAAAATAACGTTATCTGGTTATACTCGTCCTCACAAATATTAACTAATCTAAGCCCTGTCGTTTGACAGCTCGCAGCTGGGAGTTTTCTCATAGTAGTTAGTGGTGCTGTGTTGTCTCATCCATCTTCACCGCAAATGCTCCACACGGCACTCAGACGCAAGCTGCCCGCCTTCAGATCATCCTGCGCGCAAAAGCACGTACCACGCAGACCTTCTTTGCCCTCTTGTCTTGTTAGCCTAACACATGTTTTTTAAGGCTAGCTAGACACTAACTCAGTGAAGAGAGGAATTACGTGAAAATAACTCTAATCAGATTCGATCAACTACTGATATGAACTCTATAAAGGCTGCAACTGACAGGTTGACTCACTGGTGGTCTGGGGGGCCAGACAGACCAGGTGCAAATATTAATTCTCCTACTTATAAGTGAGCCCCAATTTCCTCATTTGGAAGATGCGCTTAATAATACCTAGTTTACAGGGCGATTGTGAGGACCCAGTGAGGGCTGCTTGTTCCTATTTAGCACAATGTCTGTTACACGGGATGGTCTTCCCAAAGCTGAAGCTGTTCATATAAAGTCTCTGCAGCACCATTAATGTGTCTGCTTTCTTTCACACTCTGTCGCAGACTGCATCCTGCATGCGGTACACCTGCACGGGTTCGGGTCAGCTGTGAGGTCTCACCAGCCCTCCCATTCTTTTCAAATAGAAAAGGAACATACAAATCACGAGGTGAACTTAGACTGTGGCTGCTGGTTCTCTCTTAAGAGAAAGACAGGCAACCGGTCAAAGAATTCTCTGCAGAGAGAAAGGACCAAAACATTTTTATCAGGTAAAAATAATGGCGAAGACAGAACAGTGTCAACTAGGCTTTGAGAACAAGCCAACGGAGCTTCACATTTTATTACTTTTCCCTCCTCTTGATAACTGCTTATGTGATGTTTTCATAATCACTTTGAACATGTGGCACTTTTAACATGTGTGTTTGTGTGATTGAGGCGCACAGAGTGTAGGGTGCCCATGGGTCACTTGGGGGTGGTTGATAAGAGAGACATCCCTGATGGAGTCTGCAAAGCCCTTAGTAGGATCCAATCCATTTGATGATTTCTGAGCCCTGGATGCTGTGTTCCCAGCCTCTCCCCACCCCTCCATCATGCAGACCACCTCAGTATTCTGGATGGGATGAGAAAGCAGTGGACCTCTTCAACAGCATCATGCATGGCCAGAGAAGTCTGGCACTCACCTCACTCGCATGCCCTTACTTTCCCCCGTGAGAAAATTTGCAGGCTGGGTCGGGGGGTGTCTCTTGGCACTGAACTGACTGCCTTGGGGAAGGGGTGATGCAGGTAGAGTGAAACGGTTGCTCTTACCCTCTTCAATGCATCCAATGTCAGATTTTTTTTTTTTTAATTTCAGTGATGTACTAGAAATTCGCTGGACTCCCTGACTCACACAGTTACTCTCATCTGTGAGTGATAGTCAAAATTGGTGTTCTTTGGAGGGAAGACAGTGAAAACTATTTACCATCTTGCTGACATCCCTCCTGGGTTTTGCGTAGGTCTTGACAGTTGAATGTTAGCACAATCTCTCACTCTCTCTCTCTCTCTTTCTGCTCCCTATAAATGGGATACTATTTGCATAAAAATCAGGGCTTTCTACCTGCTCTGTATATATCCAGACCTGGGCTTTCCAATATAGCAGCTACTAGCCATATGTGGCTCTTTACATTTAAATGAACTAGGCTTAAAAATTCAGTTCTTCATTGCACTGGCCACAGTTCCAGCGCTCAATAGCCACCTAGCACAGATATATAACATTTCTATCACTGCAGAAAGTTCTATTGGGGGTACTGCTCTAGAGTCATACTTAATTCTTTGGATGAACAAATGCTTGACATGTGAGAGAACGCAGAGAATGAGAGCCCTCTCAAACTGGCTGGGAAGAGTCCGTTGGTAAATGCCCAGGAATTTTGCAAGCCAGTTGATAAACTATTGGTATCTTGAAATTGGCCATAGTGGAAGCATTACACCATGGAAAAAGTCTCAAATCAGGGCTTTCTTTTCTTCCCTTTTCTCTTTTCTCCTCTTTTCTTCTCCTCTCCTCTCTTCCCTCCCTTCCTTGCTTCCTTTCCTCCCTCCCTCCCTTCTTCCTTTCTCTCTTTCTGTCTTTCTTTCCTTCCTTCCTTCCTTCCTTCCAGCTAGTTTACTAGCAACCTACTGCCTGACATTGCTTGCGTCAGGTATTTACTAGAGAGGAGAGACCCAGATAGTTGATCCCCTCACTACGGAGCTGCTTAGGCGATGCCATTATCACACCAGAAGCCCCAGCCACTGTGGACTCTTCTCTCCTGCCACATGCGATCTGCAGTTATTCTGCCTCTACGATGTCTTTCCAGTATCCCACCCCCTGCTGCCACCTTGGAGCGGACTGGCCCACCACTCACCCAAACTGCCCTGGTGGTTCCCAGCTAGCCATGCTCTCTCTCCATTTGATCCCTTTCCTTCCTTGGCTGCAAGATTCTGTTCTAAATGTCATCACTGATCATGTGGCTTCCCATTAGGTAGAAAACAAGATCGAACTTCATGTGACTTTCCAGGCTCTCATTTTCCTGCCATCTCATTCCTATGACACACCTCACCCACTCCTCCCCGCTCTGACAGACTTTCTTCCTCTGTCTCAGCACCCTCACTTCACATTCAGGATGCGTTCAACTGATTCACATTTTCTCATTTCTGTGTTTTTAATCGTTTAGTCCCCAACTCCCAATATTCCCATCACTACTCAAATTCTGTTTCTTCCCTTTGTGGCTCTGCTCAGAATGTGCTCTCCATATAGATTCATTTTCGTCCTTCTTTCCCGACCCCATGTCACATTTTTTGCACTCAGCTCAAGCACCTTCTCTTTAGAAAGCCATCACTAACAGCCCTTCCATGGGACTGGGTAAGGTGAGTCTCAGGTGGCTGCCAAAACCTACCTGCAAGTATCTGTATCACGTCCCTTCCCAAACGGCGTGGTCACAGTTACTACGTGTCTGTCTCCTCACCCCACCCCTGACAGCAGGCTGAGTCCTGACATGCCGTAGACAATCAGCGCATACTTGGTGCATGAATCAGGGAGCAGAGGACAGGTCCTTTGGAAAGCTTAGCCAGATTTTCCCAGGCAGATCTGATGCCCCCTCTGTCCTGACCTATCAAATCTTGCCCTGCAGTATACGTCCTGCACTCTGTGAGGACAGGGATCCTTCTGTAATTGGAGCCTCAGCTTCAGTCTGCAGTCATTTGAAAGTTTTAAAAAGAAACACATTTGGTCACTTCTACTGATATGCATAAAATAGGGTTGGTGGAAAGGAATATTTCATGATCACTAAGGTTATTCAGTTTTAGTTCTGCCCATAATGACCCCATGCCTGGACACAGCTGGCCACTCTGGGGGCTCCCACGTCACCAAGGATGCATTGGAAAAAGACCGTTTCTAATCAGCCAGTCATTTCCCTCCTTCCGACTCCAAATTACTTCTCCTCTATCAAGTCCTAGCCCTGTGCCTCGCTCTTGAGTTGTTCTGAAAAAAAAAAAATGTTTTCAAACCAATATAATTTTTTGCTTATATACATTCCTCACAAAGGAAATCTCATGTATTGAACAGGCTGCCTCCTGAGAAACCCAAGAATGAGACATCCAGTGCCCCCTCTTAGGCACTCATGGGGGGATTTCTGGAGCTCACAGGCCCCTTCAGCCAGGTCCACAACTCTGGAAAACTTGGTATAAAAGAACCTGGGGTCCTGAACCCAGCCTGCCGAGGTACCCTGCTGACCACTGTTCCCCTGTCTACCTGACAGATCACAAGTCACACAAGGTGTTGAACCTAACAGATACCAGAAGAAACTAACCAACTTAAGGGAGAGACATTTCACTCAGTTCAAAAGCTACATATAGTACAAGTTATATATATAGTCTTCTACTCAGAAAATCTCTAAGTACCTTTAATTGTTGACTATAGCCCTAAAAATGTACGGGTTGGTGCTTTTTAATGTTCTGTTAATAGTTTCAGCTAATGGCATGTTTAATAGCATATTACTAATGTTTGTACCTACTCTTGTACCAAAGCTAGAAAAATGAAGTTTGCTATTAACACTGAAGATTTTTCTTCCCTTTTATGGGTTTTGTTCACTTTACAACTTATAGAAAATCAAAACATTATTTTTCTTGTATAGATGTACATCCTTCTTGGTACCACGCCTCTTCAGTAGGTGTGTTAATCCCCAGATTTCACCTGCCCTCCTGCTAGGGATTATCCTTTTTATCCTAACTTTGTCAAAACTATGCAAAATTGCCTTTTATCTCATTAGCATTATTCTCCTTTTGGCATTTTGGAAGTGTTTTAAATAATGACTGTGTAAAATGTCACAATATTTGGAATTGAGCCCTTTCATTATATCATTCAGTATGAAAAGCTGATGAACAGGGCAGCAAGAAGACATCTAAAAATATCTTGGAGACATTTCTCCTGTCACCTGGTGGTCTTAGCTCCTCCCCCCCATCAGGCTGACTGCCCCAACAAGCCATCTCTCACAGCCAATTTCACACTTGTTTTGTCTTAAACCTTTGTTTTGACTGCTTTGATTAAAAATCACTTTGTGATCTTTACTAATCTAAGAAGGAGACGATGCAGTGCCGTGAATTAGGCACACGGTTGCATGATTCAAAAAGCTTTCTCTTAAAGTACCAGATGATGGCCAGAAACAGACCTGCCACAGAAAACAGGCTTGCCACTGTTTTTTTCAACAGTGAATTACCACTGTTTTTTTCCTTCAAAATTGTCCCCAGAGAGGAAAATGACTGAATGTACTGTTCCAGAGCAATAGAGTCACCTCAAGGCAGAGAAAACAACAGTGTTTTTTCCCACAGGCACCCCTCAATCTGCTGCTTTTTCTAGTTATGAAGGCAGTGGCAACTTTGAAGAGAAACAAAATAACATTTGTAGCGTCCACAGCATTGGCATCTAATCATCACCTCCGATATTTATTAACCAGATATTTATTAAGATGCTTCTGAGGTAAATAGAAATAAAACGCATGGCTCCTGTTTTCTGTGTGGGTTCAATCTTCTGGGGAACAGAAGACATGGCTCCTTTGCGAACCAATATTACAATTTAAAAAACAGTAATTTCACAGTAAAAATATCTCCATGTACTTTTGATCTATATATTGTATTATCAGTGAGATTGAGCACGTTTTCTTTCTTTCTTTTTTTTTTTTTAATTGGGGTATAGGCATTTTACAAAGTTGTGTTAGTTTCTACTGTACAGCAAAGTGAAGTAGAGTTCCCTGTGCTATAAAGCAGGTTCTCATTAGTTATCTATTTTATACATATTAGTGTATATATGTCAATCCCAATCTCCCAATTCATCCTACCCCACTTCCCCCCTTTCTGTCCATACATTTCTTCTCTACGTCTGTGTCTCTATTTCATATGACCCAGCAATCCCACTACTGGGCATATACCCTGAGAAAACCATAATTTAAAGAGTCATGCACCACGATGTTCATTGCAGCTGTATTTACAATAGCCAGGACATGGAAGCAACCTAAGTGTCCATCAACAGATGAATGGATAAAGAAGATGTGGGACATATATACAATGGAATATTACTCAACCATAAAAGAAACCAATTGAATTATTTGTAGTGAGGTGGATGGACCTAGAGTCTGTCATACAGACTGAAGTAAGTCAGAAAGAGAAAAACAAATACCGTATGCTAACACACATATATGGAATCTAAAAAAAAAAAAAAAATGGTTCTGAAGAAACTAGATGCAGGACAGGAATAAAGATGCAGACATAGAGAATGGACTTGAGGACACGGGGAGGGGGAAGGGTAAGCTGGGACGAAGTGAGAGAGTGGCTTGGACACATACACACTACCAAATGTAAAATAGATAGCTAGTGGGAAGCAGCCGCATAGCACAGGGAGATCAGCTCTGTGCTTTGTGACCACCTAGAGAGATGGGATAGGGAGGGTGGGAGGGAGACGCAAGAGGGAGGGGATATGGGGATATATGTATATGTATAGCTGATTCACTTTGTTATAAAGCAGGAACTAACACACCATTGTAAAGCAATTATACTCCAATAAAGATGTTAAAAACAAAAAATTTCTCCTCACAAGAAAAAAACTTTCGTAACTATGTGAGGCAATTGATGTTAACTAAAGTTACTGTGATCATTTCACAATGTATACAAATAGCAAAGCATTATGTTGTACACCTGAAACTAACGCAATGTCATGCGCCACTTACAATAAAACTGGGGAAAAACAGCAACAACAGCAAGTATTGTCTGAGCTGTTGCTTTGCATGCAGAACTCTGATTATTCTTGATTTTTAAACAACATTTCGGGACTTAGGTTCCTGAAAATACAGAGGCTTGTTCTTTGTCTTCCGTGCTAATGTTTCTTTTACATTAAACTTCAAAAACTAAAAAATAAAAAATAAAATCCGGCCTCAACCTAAATGATTCCAAAAATATGCGATGCGCTGTCCTTAAACTTTGCTGCCGTGACAGCAGAGCCCTTGAAGCCATGGCTGCGGGAGGGCTCCGGTGAGCGCACAGCTTGGGGTGTGGAGTGGGCTGAAGGGGGCCTGCGGGAGGTCGGCTGGGAGCAAGTCTACTCCTTCTGAGGGCGCAGGAAGCTCCGTGCCAGCCGTGGCGGTCCCCTGGCTGGACATGGGCTGCACTCGGGGCCCCACTACCCGTTGGGGGGCATCACACAAGCTGGATCACTGCTTCATCAGGAAAGAAGCAGCTTATTGGTTATTGCAAAGCTGCCTGGAGAGGGGGGCTGTTGATGGAGGAGCTCTGGGAGCCAACATTGAAGTGACATCCATCAGGGATGTGCCTGAGGCCCAGTTGTGGTCTTCATAGATGTGTCGCCTTAGGAAGTCACCTCACATCACGAAATCTGATTTCTTTTTAATCTACGAAATGGGATAATACTCTTTGCCATGTCATTTGGCAGGACCACTGCTGTCAAGCAAGGTGACGAGTTGAAAACCCCACGTGGAATGTAAGTTGGTGCAGCCACTGTGGAAAACCGGATGGAGGTTCCTCAGGAATCTTAAAAATAGAGCTACCATATGATCCAGCAATCCCACTCCTGGGCATATATCTGGACAAAACTATAATTCAAAAAGGTACGTGCACTGCTATGTTCATAGCACTATTCACAACAGCCAAGACATTGAAGCAACCTAAATGGCCATCAACATTTAGGTTGGATAAAGAAGATGTGGTATATATATACAATGGAATACTACTCAGCCATAAAAAAGAACGAAATAATGCCATTTGCAGTAACATGGATGCAACTAGAGATTATCATACTAGGTGAAGTAAGTCAGACACAGAAAAAGAGAAATATCATATGATATCACTTATATGTGGAATCTAAAATATGACACAAATTAACCTATCTGTGAAACAGAAACAGAATCACGGACATAGAGAACAGACTGGTGGTTGCCAAGGGGGAGGTGGGTGGGAGAGGTTAGGAGTGGGAGTTTGGGATTAGCAGATGCAAACTGGTATATATATGGAATGGATAAACACCAAGATCCTACTTTATAGCACACGGAACTATATTCAGTACCTTGTGATAAACCATAATGGAAAAGAATATGAAAAAGAATGTATGTGTATGTATACCTGAGTCACTTTGCTGTACAGCAGAGATTGGTGCAACATTGTAATTCAACTATACTTCAATAAAAAATAAACTTAAAATTTTTAAATAAATAAAACACACACACACACACAAAAGAAAAGCCCGGGGACCCAGGCGCCTCCTCCCCCATGTGAAATCCACCCTCTCCCCAGAGCATTTGGTGACACCAAGGAAATTAGGCAGCCGTGCTCCCTACTTCATGGCCCAGCTGCCCTCTGGCCTGGCTGGAATCCCGGGGCTGCCTCGTGTTACTAAAGAAAATGCTTCACCTGTAAACTAAAGTTTCAGAAGAAAATGATGAAATCAGGATAGTCTCCTATTTCTGTTCAAACAAGCCTCAGTTGGGTTGCTAGCTAAGCATTTTGTGGTTTGAAGTCCTACAATTCTGAAGTCATCCTTGGAAATCGGCATAAGATCCAAGGCCAAATTTTGACCTGCAAAGGGAGAGAAGCCGAATGTTCAGATCCAAGAGGGATGACTTGACTTTATAATACATGTCTTTTCTGATGAGAACTTACTGGCTGGAAATGGACACAGTTAAAGCAAAGCAGACAGCCTGTGGTGATGAGAAACAGGGCCATTCTGGTCTGTGTCTGAACTGTTTTTCCGGGTTGCCTCTTAGATGTGGGAAGTTACTAATTTTAAAAGAAGAAAAATTAAATACTACTACTAGAGATTGAGAAGAATTATAACTCCTATCAGGCCTATCAAACAAATGTGACACCAGAACTCAGAGGAAAGCTGGGTCTGATTCATTAAATTCCCACTGGCCTTAAAACACATTACATGAATTAAAAACTGTCTGTGATATTTATTCCAATTAAAACAGCAGAGGCTTAAAAATAGCTCATAAAACAAATATTTATCCAAAATTTCGAGGTTTCTCCCCATAAAGGTATCCCAATTTTATTAGCTACAAAGATAAGCATGATAATCTATGTAGTGATAGTTTTCTAACTATTTCTAGTAGGAATTGTCATTTGTCTTGTTTGGGCAGAATAAATAAGACAAAATCTACCAAAAAGCCTATAATATTTCTTAAAATTAAAAACTTAATCTTCTTAAATAGGGGAGACCATTTATTGGATCTCAAATGTCATTCTTAAGTCAAATTCCCAGGCTTTTTGGACCTGAGTTTCTGACACTTGTTCCATGTTTGGATTTCAGTAATGGCCCCTTGGACTTGCGCTTTTGCATACATGACTAGTTGATGAATTTAACAACCCCCAGTACCGGTTCTGCCCTCAATCAGATAAGAAAGGGACAGTATATGCAAATGCATAGAGGCAGGATGTAACATTGCATTTTCAAGAAACTAGGAGTATTGTGGAATTCCTGGAGTTTTAAAGAAAGGGACAATGACACAGGAGAGAATAAAGGTGGAGGGCTGGTCAAAGGAGCCTCTTCAGTCTTGTTAAGGCACTTGAACTTTATCCTGGGTGATGAGTCCTTGAGGCAGGGAAGTTGCGTGTTGGATTTGAGTAATTCTTCCTCGGGCAGTGTGGAGTCTTGTCTGCAGGGAAAGGAAAGAGGGGGACCTGCTGGAGACTACAGCAGAGAAGACCAAGTAGGTTAAGTACTTGTACCTCGACAGGAAAGAGTGGGGAGGAAACAGAAGATGACGCCAGAGCAGGGCACCTCCTCAGCAGGCAGAGTGTCTTATTGTAAAATGGGGGCAACTCGAGGTTAGGGAAAGAAACCAGAGGAGGAGTTGGGAGAACTTTCAGTCATGCAATGAGACTGCTGAGCTGATGCCCCTTCCTCAGTTACACACGCGGCCTCTTTGCAGGGGACGCTGGGCACGGCGCCAAGACGGGCACTGGGACAGGGGACTGGCCGGGGACCACAGGAGAGGGGCAGGCCCGTGGCGTTGCCTGGAGCGGGAAGGGCCATCCTCTCTACACATCCTGCCTGTTGGCCTAGGAAGTGGCACCAGAAAAGAAAAAGAAAAATCTGTCTTTGCTTGGGTCTCTTGGGGGCAGATAAATGAAAAAACAAATCTGCACAGGTACCTGTGGGGTCTGTTTCCTCTCCCTGTCTCTGTCTCTCTCTGTCTTTCTGGGATAAGCACGCTGAGCCAAAGAGTTAATCTGAAAACAGATTCCCATCAGGTTTCCGGAGAGAATGCAGTGCTAAGTCCCTAGACAAAACGGTATTCACAGCTTTGGGTGCAGGATTTCCCAGAGTCCAGCATGCTGGATTCCACAGGGGAACACAGCCGAGGTGAAGATGAACCCCCTTCTACACCACAGAAAGGAAGTGGGTCACGACAGGAGGGGGCATCTCTCATAAACACCGGAACCACCTCTCCTGGAAACTAACACTCTGACATTATAGAATAATTGTACTTGAAGTGATTATAAAAGGAAGAAAAAATACCTCAATGAATAAATTGGGCACTATCTTGAAAATAGGCAGATTTGAAATAAGACTAAACAGAATTCCAAGACATAAAAATATACTTACTGAATTTTAAATAATGTTCCTTGAAGACAGAGCTGAGGAAATTATGAGAATGCGGCAGAATGCTGAACACGCTCTCTTACCAAAATGCAATAAAATTAACAATCAAAAGCCAGACAAAAACGAAAATAAAAAGAGACTAGTTCTAAACCTAATGTACGGCTATTTAATAGTATGCATACATAAGTCATGGATCCACAAGATAATGTAAATTATGAAGTATTAAGAACCAAAAACAAAAAACACTACATATATCAAATCTTTTTAGATGCAGCAAAATTTCCTTTGAAGGAAATAAATTGTCCTCAGCATACATATTCAAAAAGGAGAATGATTAAAAATAAATAGCCTCATCATTCAATTCAAGAAGGTAGAAAAAAAAACAACATTGTAAACTTGAAGAAAAGCGAAGGGAGGAAATAATAGGGAAAAAAGCAGGAAATAATTTTTTAAACCTCAGAAATAATAAATAGCATCAATTAAACCAAAAGCTAGTTCTGTGAAGGAGTAAATAAAATAGCCGTGCCTCGGGTAAGAAAATAAATGGGAGAAACTATATTAATTCATATAAAGCGTATGTATAAAAACTCTAACTAATGTACATACATCATATATATTTATATATCTCTACATGTGTATGCACGTATGTATGTATAAAACATACAGAAATTCATATAAACCTGAGTGCAAAATCCTAAATTAAATATTTACCACCTGGGTTTAGTAATGGTGCCAGTAATATGTTACGAATAAGTTGGCTCTACTCCAGGAGTCCTGGGTGGTTTAACGTTAGGAAAACCTGTTGCAGATATTATAGGGCTACATGAAAGGTCATCTCCTTATACCTGCAGGACCAGAACATGCTGATGAGAGAACCAACACTTCTGGGCCACACTCTAGATGACTACTCACCTCTGTCCCAATTTCCAAATTCCTCTGTTGAGAAGGAAAAATGAATGGATTTCATGATATCCTTTGGGGGTTATTTGACAAAAGGGAAAACTTGCATTTTAGGACAATCCTTTGTTGGCTCCTGAATCTTCCACATCCTGCAAGAGGGAGCCGAGGAGCTCCAAGTGCAGCCTCCTGTGTGGGTGTTTGGAGAGCTATTGAATCTGTCTCCCACCATGAGTAGGTCATTGTGGTGTAGGACCCAGTGTTGACATCACTAGGGTTTAGAACAATTCTGTCTCATTTGGTTCACAAGGAGGGCAGCTGAGGTTTTTGAGTTGGTAGAAAACCAGTGTCAAACACAGCCTTCTCCATCCTTCCAAAACCATCTCAAAAGGTACTATAACAGGTTCAATAAAATTAAGCATCTACTAATGTTAAAAAAAAAAAAAAAAACTTAGAAAACTGGGAACAGAAGGGAACTTTCTCACTTTGATAAAGGTATCTACCAAAAATCTATAGTAAACAATAACAGAAGAAAAGAAAAATTAAAAGAATGTGCATCAGAATAGAAGTAAAAACTATCTTTACTCGTGGACAATATGATTCTCTACATAGAAAGTCCAAGGGAATTATATACAAACAAGTAAGAAGGTTTAGATATCATGTTGGATTTAAGATCAACTACATTCCTATATGCCAGCCAGAAGAAAACATCATAAGGTTATAGGGGTAAATCCAACAAAAGATGTGGTGAAGAAAATAAAGCTACTGAAAAATGCAAAATTTGCTTAAATATATGGAGAGCAATATTGTTCATGGATGAGAAAACTTCAGTCATGTTAATCTAAATAATTCATTTTTGTTTTAGTAAAATACCAACAAATCTATAAATCTTTCACTCTTTTCCTCTTTCTCTCTCTCTTTCCTTCCTTCTCTCCTTCCTTCCTTCCTCTTTCTTTTCATGAAATTTGGTCAGCTAATTCTAGAATTCATGCAAAATAATAGACGATCAAGAATAGCCAGTGTTGGAGAGCATCTGGGAACAGCCCTCCTAGATATCTTTATTCATTACAAAGCTTAGTAATTAAAATCACGTAGTATAGACACAGTCTTAATCAAACAGAACAAGGCAAAATAAAGAACCCAGAAATAAACCTGGGAATATGACAGGGTGGCATCACAAATCAGTGGTTGTGGATGAACTTTCAAAGAGTGGGGTAATTGATTACCAACACTGAAGAAGATTAACTCTGATCTTTACCTAACATCATACGCGAAAATAAATTCCAGTTCTGTGAAACTCCAAAATGTGAAAAATCAAACTTTAAAGTGTTAGAAGAAAACACAAGTGAATACCTTCATTTTATTGTAAAGAAATTTGATCAAGACAAAGATTTTAAAATTCGACCATATTAAAATTTTAAATTTCTGTAACATAAAATACACTATATTTGAATTAAAATATAAGCCCTGAGAGAACGTGCTTGCAATTTGTCCAAATAAAATATTAATATGAAGATTAAACTTATGCAATTCATATGACAAATAAGATTTTAGCATCCAGATAAGAAAGCCATCCCCACCCCCATAGGTAAATGGCTAAAGGGCATGAAGAGGTAATTCAAAAACAAGCAAACAAAAACAAAAAAACAAAAGAAAGCCAACTGGAGGCACAGAGAAATTATGTTTTAGTTTTATAGGGAATTGAGAAAATAGGAGGTGCAGAAGAAAAATGAGAGAGGGAAATGAGGGTGATGGGAGAGAAATACTCAAGTAACTGCTGTTACGAACTAGGTCACTGAGGAGAGGAAGTGAGACCAGCGAAACTGGCTAATGGTTAATTGGGGGGGAAGATCAAGGAGATTAGTGGTGTGAATGAGCAGATGCATTGGGAAGAAGGGAGTACCTAGCCCTCAGGGAGAGAGTGAACTCTTATGTGTATATGTATAACTGATTCACTTTGTTATAAAGCAGAAACTAACACACCATTGTAAAGCAATTATACTCCAAAAAAGACGTTAAAAAAAAAAAAAAAAGATTGCAGAGGTTTTAAAACTCTGATGATGACTGAGCCCAGAGTTTGTCTACGTCGGTGGTTAAGTAGAGGGGAGTGAGGACCCTCGGGGTTGAGAAGGTCAAGGGGTGGTGGGTGGATCTACCGAATACTGAAATTGCTAGAACGAGAGACAGATTTGGTATAGACGGTATTACTTAAAATTTTCCATCTCATTTAATCCTGAACGGCGCGATTAGACTGATAGGTATAAAAACCTATGAATTAGTCATGGAAACATAAGAATGTAATATCTCTTCCTTTTGCAGATCAAACTTAACAAGTAGATTTTTTTCCCTCGTGTATTGACCTCTAAGTTAATGTAACTAGGAAATTGAATTGAGACAAATTATTATTCTACTTGCTGTGAGAATGGGGAAAAATATAAAAATATCAGCTTATTGGAATGAGATAGAATATTGGTAGTAATTCAGCAGCTCTCCCCCTAAGATTAGCGGGTCTCACACATTTTCTCTTCATCCTCTGCAAAGCGCTTGGTTACTAACTGATCTGCTCTTTTCCAGTTCGGGTGCTTGTGAAGAAAAATACCTCCAAGAAAAGAACATCACTTTTCTTCCCCTGTCATATATCCTCCTCGTGATAAGATCATGTGGTTTCTCAAGTTTTGGTTTCCTTCCGTACCCTTTGCATGCTTGTTCTCAGCTACTGGGACTTAAAATCAATTCTAAATCATTCTCCGTGGCTCTGTGAGCTCATGCAGGCTGAATGCAGAGTATTTAGAAGCTGTCATCACTGGTAGGGCTTCTGGTTCTCCTGTAAGATACACTGTCTTCCTCTACAAGTGATCCTGTGTCATCCTACTTGGTTATGTATGTCCCAACAGCTGACAAGCAATGATATGCTTAGTGGAACCTTAAGCTGGGCATGGAAGCTTCTGAAAACACTGTGTATCATTGACAGTGGCAATGCTTAAAATTCCCAAGACCTTGTCGTAGCAGAGGAGGTGAGAGTCCCCACCCCAGACTCAGGCTCCCTGAGTTCCAACCCTGGTTTGCCTGCATACAGCTCTGCACCCCAGGGCAACTTACTCGAGTCCCCAGGCTTTAGTTTCTTCCTCTCTGAAAGATTCTTAAAGGCCTCAAACGTAATAGGGTTATTTGAACTATGCCGACATTGCATTTTTAAGAAGTTAAGGAAATCAGTACAAGTTAAATGCACACAAAAATATTCGCAGGCTGCCAAAAAGAGGAGTGAAAGACGTGTTTTAAATCAATTGATGCCCTGCAGCGTCACATCTTCCCTTCAACATCCCCAATTCGCTTAATTACAGGTGGATGTTTTCGCCCTGGGGGCAGTGCACCCTGGCAGCCTGGAGCAGGTGACGTTGAATTCCAGAGTTTGTAAAAAGCTACAGTGTTTGGCAATGTAAAATAATTACCTCTAGGTTGACCATACCACTTTGTCATATGTTAAATATATTTAGAGACATTTACTGCGGAATTACTATTTTAACTCCCTTCGTTATTTTAGATTAATTCCATATTGTTCTCAAGTAATAGGCATGTGATAATTTTTAAAGCAGAATTTAATTTTTCTCTCTCTAAAATAATGAAATAGAAACAACGTATTAAAATAGAACTGCATTCATTGCTATAATTTTTTTTTAATTAATTAATTAATTTAATTTATTTTGGCTGCGTTGGGTCTTCGTTGCTGTGCGCGGGCTGCTCATTGCGGTGGCTTCTCTTGTTGCGGAGCACGGGCTCTAGGCGCGTGGGCTTCAGTAGTTGCAGCACCTGGGCTCAGTAGTTGTGGCTCGCGGGCTCTAGAGCGCAGGCTCAGTAGTTGTGGCGCACAGGCTTAGCTGCTCCGCAGCATGTGGGATCCTCCCGGACCAGGGCTCGAACCCGTGCCCCCTGCATTGTCAGGCAGATTCTTAACCACTGGGCCACCAGGGAAGCCCCATTGCTATCATTTAATGTGTCTAATTATTATTATTATTAGTTTTCATTAAGCACTCTTAGTCCCTTCCCTTTTGAGAAAACCAAAAAAGGAGTAGGGTTTTATGTAGTATTGTTTCAGCTTATTACAATAAAGCTCTGTTTCTCAAAGCAAGCTGGGGGGATGGATTCACAAAAAGTGCATAGATTTCAGGGATCATATAATTTAGGAGATTTGGGATATACTCTTAGTTAGTTAGATAGATTCCCAAACATGGGAATTCTCAATGTCCTTTATCAGAAAGTATCAGTGTTCACTGAAGAAAGAATAGCAGACATTCTTTGAATTCACTTTATTCAAATCAGGAAGGGAGAAACACGGAGAAAATGGCTGTATTTTCAAACTGTTTGTTATACTTTGTAGAATCTTGTGCCTGAGACTTGCCTGCATTCAAAATTTTGAGATGTGAAAGAATGAAGCCCCGAAGAAACATTTTTTTGCATGCATTTGCTTTTATTTCAATTTAGAAGTGGCTTAGAGAACTGAGATTGGAGTCCGGACGTGGACTGACTTATGACCTCAGCATATGCCATTCATTTTGTGTAACTTCGAGATACACTGCTGGCCTCATCCTGCTTGAATATTATAAAACATAAATCAAAATACTTTTTGAACCTACTTAATAGTATTTAGCAAAAATTCCAATTTATCTAGAATCCAAATCTCAACAGTGAATTAAATACTAATGTTTGAAAAAAAATAGAAGGCTGAGAAATTGAGTTCGTTTTCCACGTTGTTTTTTCAGATGTGATATTCTAAAATGCATAGAAACCCTTGAAGTACCTAGTTCATTAGAATATTAAGTCAAAATATAGTGAAAATATTTAAGAATGACAAATTAAAAAATATCAAACAGTGATAGGAACACACCATGAGTGAGAAGCATACATTGTATCCATCTACTCAGCGCTCAAGAAGTTTGTCCTATGAATGAATCTTCACCTGCTATTTCATTATGCATCCACAGGTGAGGAATTCAGAAGAAACAGATTCTCATTTCCCTGGAGAATTACCTTTTGATCACCTCATATATAAAAGCCAAATGAATAGCTAGCTGGGAGTTTTTTGTTGTTGTGACATGTGACTCTCTCCTCTCCTCCCCTGTAGCTATCTCCAGTGCAGAGTTCCTTCGCTTTAAGTCTGGTTTGCATATTAGGTATTAATGTAAGAAGGTGTTTGGACAAAAGATTGATTCAATAGTTAGAAGAACTCTGAGACATTACCGTATTGATGCAAACATCCAGGAACACGGAAGAGGAAAGTGGTATGTGGGTAGAGATTAGCAAATGATGCTTCTTTTGTAATCCAAGCGCACCTTTTACGATGTTCATCACATCGGAGAATTTTGGTCAATTTCTCCTGAGTGTGATTTCTTGCCAGTTAAACAATAAACAGAAAGTCTGTTTGTATACGTATCACATGAATCCAGGCTGAAGTACTGAGAAGATCATGCTTCTCTGCTTTTGGAACCTGGCTTTATATTGCAGGTGCTCTGTGTGGCTCTTGACTTCAAAAACACAGTCATGCTGCTGGGGATCACAAAAAGTAAGGGTTTATCACAAGCATTTTTCAAATATGTGATTAATTTCAAAACTTGTACATTTATTTTTGCTAGCACATTTTTGACTCATCCAGTTCTTGGCATTCACCTCCAGGATTTCGGCAGATAATGTTATTTTCTATCAAAAGAAGAGCTATTTCCTTTTTCTGGCCATCCATATTTTGAAAATAAAAGGTCTAATTGTTTACCATCTAATGTAAAGAATCTCTTTCCCTGTTAGGATTTCCAGGGAATGGGGATAGTGATGGACATTAGCTCTGGTAAACCGCATAGAATTTTTAGTAAAGCTACATAAAACCTGGCTTCTTATATGTTTTCATTTTTACAAGCTGTGTTTCTTTTGTCTGGCTTCTCGCAAATATGTCACAAAGTATATATTTGTCATGTAACATAATCTTATATTAAAAACATGAAAAGGCTTTAGAGTCATGCTTTTTAGCTTTTAATTTTCCTATTTGCTGTATTTTCTAAATGTAGCAATGCATCCCATGTTGATAGCAGAATTGATTCTGACTTAACCGAAAGAGGGGGTCCTTTTTCGCTCACAAAGAGTCAGAGCCAAGTTGGGTGACACAAGGACGGTGTAGTGGCCCCACGGTGTTGCTGGAAAAAGGTGTCAAGCTCTTTCTCGGATGCACCACCTTCAGGGTGGGAGCCACAGCTTCACAGTCTGAAGAAAAAGGCTGGTGCTGGGCCACCTCCTGTTTGAAGCAGGAAGAAGGGAACAGGGAAAGGGAAAGAAGGTGGTTTATGCCGGCTAGGCGGCTCCTGTTCAAAGCTTACCTCGTGGTGACGCCCTCCCTCCCCTCCTGGCTTGCATCTCTTTAGCCAGAACTGTGTCCCACAGCCCCCAAATTGTAAAGGAGGCCAGGGAATGCAAATATTTAGCTGGGCTTGCTGCTGCCACTACAACATCAGGGACCTTGAGGAGAATTATATCAGGCAAGTAGCAGTCTCTGACACGTCCAGAAACACCGAATAACTTTAGAATTAGCAATCAATAGAGAACATCGGTGGATGCATCTTCTCATATCTTTTCTCTTTTGGAATAAAGAAGATCTAGGTAAATAAAGGGTGATGACAACTGCACCGCAGCCGTATAATACACCTTTGGTTGACTAAGAAATTAAATGTCCAATGGAGAAATATGCCAGCGTGCCTCTGGTCACATCCCCGAGTCTGCGCCCTGGTGCCCTCCAATCAGCAGTGCTCAGGTGCACACCTCGTGATGTGGTCAAAGCAACCAATGGAAATGTGACAGTCACAGGTTATATAGACCAACGCTGCTGACAGTTTCATCAAACTAAACTGCCTGCATTTTTGGAAGAGTTTGTTGTTCATTTGTTTTGATTCTTTTTTAACTTGTGAGACTCATTTCTATTAGAATGTTACAGGTGTATTTTACACATTTACCATCATAATGTTTTGAGGAAGTAAACACACCCTCTTTCTTGTGTTTCAGCCAGAAAATGAGTTAGATTGTTATAAAGGAAGGACACACCTGTACCTTCTCTCATATATTTACTTATAACTGGACAAGCAAGCACTCAAAGAGAGATTTCCCTGAGGTCATAATCCCACTGAAAGAAATATCAATCTTGTTATTTAGATCTCAATATTTCTTTGATTTAGCTAGGAACAAAACTATAGTTTCCATTATAAAAGCAAATTTCCAGTTACAGCCTAAATTTCCCTAACTGTCCAGGACTACCAAAAGCTTTCAAAACATATTCTATAATGCCCATAAATAAAAATTGTATGTGATTCTTCTCCAAATCAGTGTGTTGGATATTCACACAAGTTAGTTTAAACCTATTTCATCAAATTGTTTTATGAGATGTTAATTTTTATTGTAGATACTTCATCTTATAAAATGTTTAAAATTTTCTACCTCCTAATGAAAATGAACTTATTTATATTATGCTTAAGATGGAAAACAAATTTCCATGTGTGAGATAAGACATTTTTAGAATTGTTTTAGGGAATGGAGCAAAACGAGTGAACGGTGTGATGCCAGGTTCACTCCTTCTCTGCCCCAGTTTCTTCCACCATCACGCCTCCCTTGCAGGGTGGAGTGAGAGGAAGGGAGACCTAGCATGCTCAGCAGGGGACCGGCACACGGAAAGAACCCGCTGGGCCTTACCCCCCTTATCTGTCCTACACAGCCCCCCAGTTTGCCCACGTTTTTGATCCCACCCACACTTCCTTCCTCACCCAACTCTTCACTCCAACCCAGCAGCTTCCGGACGCCTTCTTGAGATACCACGGTCATTGTCGGTGTGTAACCGAGCAGGACCCTATGAGGCCTTCCCAGGACAGACCCCTTCTGCTGTTGCCTCCTCTCTGAAGTACCTGGATAACAGTATGCGATGCACATTTCCTGAGTTCTTTACAGATGTGAAAACCCCCCAGCAAATGGAAGAGGTTAACTACTTGAGGACCATGAGCACACAGCCCCCAGGCCTCCTGGAGCCTAAGGACTGATAATGTTAAAGCCTGTGACATCACCCTGTGACCTCACCATCAGCCAGTCAGAGAGCTGTGCACAAACTGATCTCGTACCCGGCGACCCCCTCCTCCCTCACCTGGCTTTTAAAAGTGCTTTGCCGAAACCCTTCAGGGAGCTCGGGGCTTTTTAGGGCATGAGCCACCCATCTCCCTGCATGGGCTTGCAGTAAACCTTTCTCTGCTCCCAGCTCCGACGTTCCGGTTTGTTTGGCCTCGCCGTGCATCAGGCACACGGGCTTGCGCTCACAAGTGCTACTCCCATCTCTCCAGTGTCCGTTCTCCTCTCGGCTGTCCAGAATGCATCCATCCCTCCCGGCTCCTACAAGCCCCACTCCCTCTACAAGCCCCTGCAATGCCCATTCCATGCTTCCCTGAGCTCCAATAACACAAAGTGTCTTCACCACTCATTTTGACACTTGAATTTTGTAGTGAGTTACAAGGTCCTTTGAGCCCGGCAAATATTCTATGATGCAATATGGGGGGAAAAATCTTTTCCACAACAACATTTCCTACGCATTGTCTACGATAAGCAACATTTATACATGTGAATAATGATTATTTCAAAGCTTAGGAGTAAATAGTCCTCCAGCTTTGAATAATGGAGAGAAAACAGCAAGCGGGGTCTAAACATCCCTCTGCAGAGGATGCGTGACTATGTTGGAATGAGAGGAAAACCTGCTGCACAGGAAGTTAAAAATCTGAAAAATGACCCAGGGAATTCCAGTTTCTGGTTCCACATGTCAGCAGCCTGGAAGTCATCATTCTGTCTTAACAAGTAAAAGTTGAACAAACTGAAAAATAAATAACAGTTCTTAGATCTGTAAGAGAAGTGAAGCCACAGGCAAATGGCTGTTTCCCTAATTAAAGAGACCAACAAGCAAAAACAGAGAATTGCAGTTTACCAACGCAGCAACACAGGAGCTGAAACTCCACGAAAACCAGCGCTGAGTAGGAAAAGCTAAACTATAATCGATGGATTGCTGGCAGCTCAGAGTGGACAATTCCACTGGAAATCTGGAGTGGAGTCTTGGGGGGGGGGTCCCACAGTTTTGTGAGTTTTACCTCCAGGAATTTAACCAAATTCCCACAGAAGATATCAGGGGGAAATCCCCTTGTATTTCCCGCACAGAAAAGGGAAAAGGAATTATTTTGAAACACACCAGAGCACTTAAGAAGATCAACCCTCAGGAAAAACTATTTCACCAGAGCCTGCATGTGCGGCTTTTATCAGAGCCTACCTAACTGACATGACAGAAGGGAAAGGACCAACTCCAGCCAGCTCTAGCCGTCCTGTCCCATTTAAGAGAAGTGAGGCAACAACTAAGAAACACTTGTGAAGTTCACCCAATAAAAACTGGTTCAAAGGAGTTCCCAAGATGGTGAAGTAGAAAGACCCTGAGCTATTTGAGACAACATGGGACCGCTACTATAGCCAATATTTTATAGTAACCATAGATGGAGTATAGTCTAGAAAAATTTTGAATCACTGTTGTACACCTGAAACTAAAACAACATTGTAAATCAACTATACCAGAATAAAAAAAAAAATGGGCCCAGACCTTAACAGACACTTCACCAAAGAAGATAGATGGTAAGTAAGCATCCGGAAAGATGATGCCTATCATAGGTCCTCAGGAAATGCAAATTAAAATAACAACGAGATACCACTACGTACCTATTAGAATGATCAAAATGCAAAATGCTGACAACATCGGATACAGGGGAGGAGGTGAAACAACAAGAACTCTCATACGTTGCTGGTGGGAGGGCTAAATGGTACAGCCACTCTGGAAGACAGCTTGACAGCTTCTTATAAAACCAAACATACTTTTACCATGCTATCCAGCTATGGTGCTCTTTAATATCTAATCAAAGGATTTGAAAACTTATAGCCACACAGATACCTACGCATGAGTGTTTATACCATTTGTAATCGCCAAAACTTGGAAGCAACCAAGATGTCTACCAGTTGGTGAACTAATAAATAAACGAGTACATCCAGACAATGGCATATTAGTTAGCGCCCAAAAAAAGAACTATCAAGCCATAAAAAGACATGGAGGAAACTTAAATGTTACTAAGTGAAAGCCTTATTGCTAATCTATAATTCATATTATTAATCTGAAAGGCTGCCTACTGTATGATTCCAGCTATATGACATTTTGGAAAAGGCAAATAGAAACATTAAAAAGATAAGTGTTTGCAGGGCATAAGTGGGGAGGAAGGCAGAACACAGAGAATTTTCAGGGCAGTGAAATTACTATGTATTTTACTATATTGTTGGAAACAAGTCATTATACATTTGTCCAAACTCATAAAATGTACAACACCAAGGGTGAACCCTATGTGAATGATGAACTTTGTGTCAATGGAGCTCATCAGTTGTAGCAAATATACCATCTGGTAGGAGTTGTTAATGATGGGAAAGGGTCTGCATGTGTAGGGATAGGGGTTATATGGGAAATCTCTGTACCTTCCCCTGAGTTTTTCCAAGAACCTAAAACCGATATTAAAAAAATCAAGTTGCTTAAGAAATGACCCATATTTGGTAGGTTTACTTTTTAAAGTATTAATTTTAATCGCGTTAGCTTTTTAAAGAAAATATGAAAGAGTTGACTGAAACAGAATAAGGAAGCATGACATTAGATCTCATCCCAAGCTTGCCTGATTTGCTGTTCTAACCCAGGCAGATGAAAAAGTAACATAATCAAGAGATGTGGAGGGAAGTCTGCGGTCAGAGGAACATTTGAAATTACTTCTCAGGAACTTGGGTATGTAGCAAAACCCAGAATTGTCTAAGCCAATTTATTTTGCCACATCCTGCCAAATCCCAAATGCCAGAGAATCTTGGCAGACTCCTTGATAATTCAGTCTAGCTGCTCTAAATCATTTTCCAGAGACTGGGCTTTGTGATGTTACTTGCAACAGTACGAAGGGAAGCAAAACTGCTCACATACCAACCTATTTTAGAAAAATGCCAACAACTGAATATGCTTTAAATCCTACTATGGAAGGTTTCTTGCTCATGATGCTGTTCTATTGGATTTCTTTTTCTTTTCTTTTTTTCCCCGTCATTTTACAGGTGCATGTTGAGGGCATAGTGCTATAATTAAAGTTTCTTGTGTATTACCTGGCCTATGTTTCAAGAGAGGAATTAAGCTATACAGGCACTGTTTAGTATTGCATATTAATTTGTTACACTTAAATGTATAACATAACTAACAGTGTAACATGTAACTAACAGATCAAAGTTTCTGAGTAGTGCCGTGCACTTCACTCTTTATGATATTTCTTATAGACAATGAAATGAAGATAATTTCTCTAGTCCACGTAACAGATCTTCATGTAGATGAAACATTATTTTTATAGGTAAGAGGTTAAAAATAAATAATGTAGAAAGTTGCAATTTTTATATTGGAACAAAATCTTTAAAAGATATGATGTAGTAATTTTAGAGTTAATTTGGAAATGTCATGTGAACTTGGGAACTAATATTTGCATTTTTTTTCTGAAAAAAATTTATTGTCCTCAGTTAAGTGGCTTAATTTACTGCCAGTCAGCAGAACTCAGGTGAAACCACCAATATACACCTTCGTTTAGACTATTTTCTAGAGAAAGGAACGTGGACCCCTTTGAGAGTAGCCCATTCCATTTTGAGGACCAGGAACAAATCCAGAGGATCAGGGGATATTTT
Source organism: Balaenoptera musculus (assembly GCF_009873245.2). Classification (NCBI taxonomy): domain Eukaryota; kingdom Metazoa; phylum Chordata; class Mammalia; order Artiodactyla; family Balaenopteridae; genus Balaenoptera; species Balaenoptera musculus. Next base: position 77,069,798 of record NC_045801.1, on the reverse strand, counting down.
ATTTTTGCAAGTAAGCAAAGATACTTTAAGAAATTGTCTAGGATAATGTTGAAAGGACAAAGAGTCATCTTAAAGCTGCTACTAATAGCTAAGTTGTGAATACTTGAACATCAGTAAGAGGAAGTTATTATCATTATATAAGAAGTTGAGTCTGTGCCTGTGAATGATATTCAAAGAGAGAAAAGTTAAAAATAAAGTATATAAAGGCTACTTTTACTACAACTAAAGGACATATCATAGGACATTTATTTTAATGAACTTTGAGAGAGTACTGATGCATCTGAGTATTTGAATTTTTTTCTATCAAGTATATATTGACTTATAAAGTATTGATATGTGTTCTTCTTTCTTTGTAAGAAGAGATGGTATGATATTGGAAATTTTGAGTAAGCTGACTAGTTCTAGGAAAAGCAGGGATTGTCCTGAGAATGAAAGAACGAATGAGCACTGCTGGTCATTAGCATTGCAGGGTGGAAGGGGTCCCCCTGGGAGTGGGGAACTGATAGATTAGCCACATGTTGATATAAGAAACTAAACAAATAATTCACTGTAGAAATACTCTCTTTCTCTCTGTCATCTCCTGGGAGATAAAATCTCAGAATAACACCACTAATTATAACAAAATACTTAGTAGACATATATATAATTTTGCAGAATTGCTAACAGATCAGGTCAATATAAGATATTGATGTGGCAATGGATTATAAAACCTGAAAGCACATCATTTTGGAGAAAGGCTGCATTTAACAGAAACTAAAACCTGTTGGAAGACATGGGCTTTAAAAATTCCATGGAGGTAACCACTGAAGCTTATCTGTGAAATGGGGATCCAGCTTGAAGACCTGAAAGAAGGCAGAGAACTTGCAAACTCAGCTTGACTGGTAAGATTACTGAAAACTGAGGAAGGTCCAGAAACTTTACAGTCCTGAGACGGCACAGGAATAGCGAGGGGCAGGATATTGTAGCAGACCCTGCAAGGAATACAGCATCACGATTCCAAGCCTGAAGTGAGTCAGCCGGTCGTTCCAGCCCGTCGTTCACGTCACCTCCAGGAGTCCCTGGTCCCCTCTCTTGTGTCCTTTGATCAGAAGCCTGTCTGAGTTCTTCAGGAGACATGGGTTTTCCAGCTGCTACTCCCCAGACAGACCTCTTGTAGAACAGCTATCTTAGACAATTTTGGAATTTAGGGAAACAGGCAAAACGGGGTTCCTTGCGTCTGGAGAAATCCTGAGCCATGTGTCATAGCTTCCCACCTCCTAACCCAGCGGGCTTGTACCCCTTCCAGAAAGATAAGTGTGGAAGGGCAATGGACTGTAAAATTAGAGGACCCGTTAGGGCAGTGGGGTACCATCTCCACCACTTCTGTTGGCACTGACCATGCCTCGGAGGCTGACTTTCCTCATTGGCAAAATGGGTCTGCTTACATTTTACAGGAATATTGTAAGATTAAGGAGGGCTCCCTGGCATTCTAGAAGTGGTGGTAGAATCAGAACAGGTTCTCAGCACTCTGCAGTGGGTGGTCCCGGGAACAGCCCTGGGAGGGGCCTGGCTCAGGAGGTTGGGATGAGAAGCCACGCCAACTGCTCTGTCTTCTCCCATCCTTCCTCTGGTCCCAAATTCTTACCACTGTTCTTTTAAAAAAATTTTCCCCATAGTTACCATTTCTGGCTTCTCTTTACCCACCCATATTTCCTATTAGAAAGTTAGGCAGGGACTTCCCTGGTGGTGCAGTAGTTAAGAATCCGCCTGCCAATGCAGGGGACACGGGTTCGAGCCCTGGTCCGGGAAGATCCCACATGCCGCAGAGCAACTAAGCCCGTGTGCCGCAACTACTGAGCCTGCGCGCCACAACTACTGAGCCTGAGCTCTAGAGCCCGTGAGCTACCACTACTGAGTCGACATGCCACAACTACTGAAGCCCACGCGCCTACAGCCCGTGCTCTGCAACAAGAGAAGCCACCGCAATGAGAAGGCCATGCACCGCAACGAAGAGTAGCCCCCGCTCGCTGCAACTAGAGAAAGCCCACGTGCAGCAACAAAGACCCAACACAGCCAAAAATAAATAAATAAATACATTTATAAAAAAAAGAAAGTTAGGCATATTACTATTATAATACTACTACCAGTGATGATTATCATTTATTTATTGAGTACTTACTTTGTGCCAGGAATGGTGTTAGATGCATACAAATGTTATTTTATTTCATTCAAAATTATCACAAGATAAGTAGGATTCTTCTCATTTTATACATGAGGCAAGTGAGAGAAGGGACACTGAATAAGTTTTAAAGTGTCAAAAGGCTGTGTAACGAGCAAACTGAGTTTCTAACCCCAGTCTGACTCCAAAACACTTGCTTTTGCTGCTGTAACTACAGTTTCCCCCCAAGGACCGAGGTGTGCAGACATGGCAACAGTCTTTTTCAAACTGTAGGTCAAAGCCACTGTAGTGAAATAAAATAATAAACTTGTTACAGTGCATCGCACATAGTGTAATAATATTGTATAAAAATTATATTCATTCATAGCGTGTGAGTACGAGTAGGGCCACAATATAAAACATATTCTCATTGTTGTCATATCAGAAAGTGTTTGAAAGTCCCTGTTGTTGTATTTACCAGCAATACCAGTGAGTCCCCAAAGAAGAATATATACAACCAAAGGGGTGTAACATGATCCAATGGGTTATTTAGGAAGGAAACATTAGAATCTCTATTTTTTTCTATTTGTTTTTAGTGTAAAAAAATAAGAAAAGAAATGGTGTGTTTTGGCCATGTTACAGGTAAAAATAAATGGAAAGTTGACAAGAAGTCATGAAAAAAAAAACCCAAAAACTCAATTATCAAGAAGACTGTTCAGAATATGGATTTACACTCACTGTCTTTAACATAAAATTTTTCTTAAAGTCTCTGTGGTACCTTTAGATATGAGCAAAAAGTAGAATGAAGCCGTGGCACAAAGATGTGCAAGGCATCTAAAAACTGAACAAATAGATTATAAAAAAAAATGTCTACCTATTTTTACCAAGTATAAATTATTTAACACACAATCCGTATTTTATAAAACTTCACCAAACCTTATGCTAAAGGTTTAAAAGTTTGAGATTTTCTTCTTTTTAACTAATAGCTGAAGACAAAAAGCAACACAATGTTGGAGAAACATTTGTTCTTCCTATTGTAGCAATAAAAGTGGCTAAAGTAACAAATGGATAACAACATGAAAACTAAGTATTCCTTTGTGAGCAAATACTCATATAACTGGAAGACACAGAAAATATTGCTTTAAAGTTGAAAAAGTGTGTACTAGAATAAATTATGCAGTTTTGCACAAGTGCTAGCTATACAGTTAGTTGGAAGTAAACATGCTTCTAATGTGTTATAGTTGTGATGTTCAATGAAGCAACTATGGAATGCAAATCCACTTTTTTCTGGATCACTAAAGGAAAGAGGTACCAGAGAAGATATAAGAAGTGAATGATATTTTTAATAAAATTATATTTTGTGGAAAAGATGTATGAGTGTAATCATTAATGAAGTGATTGCTCTGACTGGAATAATAGAGGATCTCAGGATAAGGTTACAGAGCTAAAGCCTCTATATTTATTCACTAACTTTTTCATAGACAGGTTATTGTAGCAAAGAAGCTGAAAGCAGGAATGTACAAAGTTCTACAGGACAACATCCATATCTGTATAAACTTTAAAACCTTTAAAAATACTTACAATATTTTGTAATGAAATAGAGAGTGATCGCTAAATATTTTTAACACATGACTCATTATTTCATGAAGTACTTAAAAGAGTTATTGAACTTAAAAATGTTAACCTTATTCTTTTATTTTAAAAATGGGGGGCTTCCCTGGTGGTGCAGTGGTTAAGAACCTGCCTGCCAATGCAGGGGACATGGGTTCGAGCCCTGGTCCGGGAAGATCCCACATGCCGCGGAGCAACTAAGCCCATGTGCCACAACTACTGAGCCCGCGAGCCACACCTACTGAAACCCACGTGCCTAGAGCCCGTGCTCTGCAACAAAGGAAGCTACTGCAGTGAGAAGCCTGCGCACTGCAACGAAGAGCAGCCCCTGCTCGCTGCAACTAGAGAAAGCCCGCGCACGGCAACGAAGACCCAACACAGCCAAAATAAATAAATAAATTTTTGAAAATGGCATTGCAAACTTGCAGACATTTTCTATGTTGTTATTGACTAGTATTATGCTACCAAGCACAAATTTTTAAAAAATGCATTTAATCACTCTCTAAAGATTAAAGTGACTTTAAAAAAAGAGTATAAATTTTCACTAATTTTCAAAAGAAACCCATGCCATAGACAGAGAATTTTGAAAGCAGCTATCTGGAAATATTTCCTCCATTATAATACTAGTTGCTGGAAACAACATATGTGCTACCTATAAAAATATTTGTGAATATAAACTTTAAAAATTTGGAAACATTTTTCTAATCTCTATAAAAACTCCAAATGAATAGTTTTAATGCATATTCATTCTATTTGTTAAAATACAAACCGAACACCTTCCCTATTTGTTTTCAAGAACAACTTATTGACATAATTATAAACTGAATTACAACAACAGCAGTGAAAAACAAACCTTTGCAGTGAATGAATGGCACTGAAAAATCAGTAGCAAAATCCAGTTAGCTCAAATAACGATGCACTTTCCCACTTTGGATGTCTATGTAATTTTATGAAGTATCTTCCTCAGCTATCATGGCCATTAAACCTGAGTATCCAAATAAATCCAAATGAAAACCAGCACTTCAAAATGATGTAAAAACAAGTGTTGAACTAAGTACATTATTTAGAGTAATTCTAGTTGCAATTTCAAATAGACCAAAAATGTCAGAGTCTTAACAGCGTAGGGGTTTATTGGTTGTGCATTGTCCCAGAGCAGAGGTCCTGTGTCACAGGTGACCTTCCTCCATGTTGTGACTTAAAGAGCCCAGCCTTCTTCGGTCCTTTGGCTCCACCACCCCCTATGGTTCTGCATCACCTGGACCCAGCCAGTGGAAACAGAAAAAGAGTAAGGAAAACATTGGTTTCTTAAAAGCTTCCCCCAAGAAGCAGCACATCCATTGGATGAAAAGTTGTTGAGGAACAAGATACTCATGTTTTTCCAAAGCATCATCCCACAATTTAGTTATTAATTGAAATGCTTTACAAAGGAGACGTCAGGTAGACTCACTTTAACCAAAGGGTCTAAGTTGACGTTACCAATTGTAGGGCAAATGACAAATGTGCCTCCTGATGGGATGCCATGGAAAACACATATCACCTCTACGGTACTCTTGTCAAAAATTCTAACCTGAATCTAATCGTGAGTGAAAAAAGTCAGACAAATCCAGATTGTGGGATATTCTACAAATCAACTAGTCTGGACTCCAAAGAAGTAAAATACAATGAAAGACAGAAAATGGTGGAGAGGACAATTTTAGATAAAAATAGACAAAAGCAACATGGCAGCCAAATGTAGCACATGGTTTTTGATTGAACACTGGATTTTAAAAAACAAAGAATTGTAAAGGATATTTTAGGGTAATTGCAAAAATTTAAGTATTCACTCTATATTAGATAATATTACTGTATCAATACCAAATGTCTTGCATATGAAAATGGTATTGTTCATGTAGGGAAATGGTAGAAGATATATACTTAAACATTCAGAGGTGAAGTGTAGTGATGTCTACAACTTATTTTTAAATGGTTACAAAAAAGGTATGTATGTTTGCAAGTGTGTACATACGTATGTATATATACCTATGTATCTGTGTAATTATCTATGTGGAGAGAAAGATAAAGCAAATGTTGCAAAATGTTACAATTGGTGAATCTACATAAAATGTACACAGTTGTTCACTGTGTAGTGGTCCTACTGTAGTCATCTTTGCTTTTTCTATAGATTTGAAATTTTTCAAAATAAAATTTGAAAGAAGAAAATGTAACTTGCTTGACTCAATTACATAATGGTTAATTTCATTATTCCCATTGGCCTTCATAAAATGCAAAGGTATACTTGCCCTTACAGCTAAACCTTCTGTTTACATACATAAATTAATTTAAAAGGCCTTACGCAAGGAAGTTGTCATATTAGACAGAGAGAGAGACAGAAAGAAAGAGAGATAAATTTTAGTTAAACCAGTATCTTCCAGATAGATATAAAAATATATGAAAGTGAACAAAATATAACTAATATAAAATAACATTTCTATGGTGTTTCAAATCTTGACATTCAGTAGATTGGCTGTGATTTCAAATCACATTTTTTTTGACTGAGGACTGAAGAAAGCTTCCCCCAAAGCAAACAGTATGCCACGTGAACCAGACCACCTAAGAAAAGCCGGGCACACACCATCTAGTGTTGATAGGGAAAAAAATCCTTTCTAATTACCAAAAATGATAGGAAAGGAGTTATCATTATTTTATTTTATTTATTTTATTTTATCTTATTTTATTTTATCTTATTATTTCATTTCATTTCATTTCATTTTTATTTCATTTAAAATGAGTTTGCATATAGGCTTTCTTTTTCTTGTAGCTTTGGCTCAAAGACACAGACACGGAAGAGCTAACCTTTCTAGCGGCAGGCCCGATGAGGGGAAGTGCAGTGGGGTGCCCCGCCATCTGCCAGCTGAGGCTCTCCTGAGGGAGGGGTGTGCTCCTGAGGCTGTGATAAGCCCCTAAGTCTCTCCCCAGTTCTTTCTTATGTCACGGACCTCATGCCAGGCTAAGCAGTCAGGCTAAGGAAACCCTTCCTGCAGAAGCCTCCCCAGGACACTAGATTTCGGCCGTACTTCGTCATATCTCTATTTTGAAGATTACACGTTTCAATTTTATTTCTCTGTTTACTATTTTAGACAAATAGTATTTTTTATAAACCTAATTTAAATGTGTGTAAGTTTTTTCACCACACATGTCTATTATTTAATGATTGTTTTTAAAATTCAAAGTCCCCCCAAACAAAGAAAAAGAAAAAAAAAAAGAGCTGTTGAGGACAGTTCTAGGTACTTTCATCATAAGTCTCTTTGCCACAAGCTGCGTGACTAATTGGCTGTCAGGCAATTTTGCCACAAAAGATAACTGGTTGACAGTTTGGTTTCCACTGGTTGAAATGTGTTAGCATTTCTTCAGTCGGTGAAGTTATTGACGACTTTGTCAAACTGACAGATAACGATGATTGGCCCCAAGAGCTGGTTTCTTGCTTTGAAACACATCTCATTGGAGGAGAAAGAGGCCGAGGGCCTGGAGGGAGCAGAGTGGAAACCACATCTCCCATAGAACTTTGGACCATCTATCAAGGGACACCGACAGTACTCCAAGAACAAACAACAGCTTAGAGGTTTCACAATACAAGACAAAGTTCAGTTACAAATATGCATCCCGGTGTTTGGAAACTGAACCTTCACTTGATGAAAGAAGAAATTTTAGTGAAAAAGAAAAAGTGTGATGCCAAACAAGGAGATAAATCAGCAAGCAAAAAACAGAAGAAAGAATGTATAAATGTATAAAATACTATGAAGGAAAGAAAGACTTGGAAGACAATGGTTTAGGACCAACCCACCAACAAAGATCAGTTATTTGTGCAGTACTGCCATGTATCTACACACATTTTAAAGTATTCAAATACATTGTATTTCACAATAAAGTCTTCAATTTTATTCAATTATTCATTCAATTATTCATTCCTCGAGTTTCATTATGTCTTTTTTTAATGTCCCTCTTTTATTTTCTGTTATTTTGATCTTTTATGGCAAAGTTGCCTTATGGTCAATTAGTTACACAGAGAAAATGTCTACAGCAAAGATACTTAAGGGGAAAATACTGAACACAGTTTAGAACAAATGAAAGAGATTTTGACCACGTAATTTGCAGCACGGCAGGTGAGACCATCTGTATACACACCAGTTTGTGCAGTGTAGTCACAAAGGAGTCTTTGTGGTCCGTGGAGAATCTGCTTTTGAGTGTCCAACTGGGAGAATGTTGATCACTAATCCTACCTTAGTGTATTGACCCACATGCCATGCTGACCCGTGTGCTGGCCCACGTGCTTCAGATTCAGGATATTAGTGACATTGCACAGTGAGGGGATTCAAGGCATTTAATTCTACAAAAAGTTTATGCAATCCCTTGTTCAAATACTCTAACAGGCTGCCTAAGGATGATGTTCTAATTATCTATATGTTGTCTTCTGGAAAACATGCTAAATGGTCATTACTATCCTGCATGAAAAGTGTTAATGCGCCCTGATGGGAGGGTGGAACCCCTTCCCAGCCCACATTAGTTGGAGGTGACAGGGATGAGCTTCCTGACCACCCATGCTTACTGCTCATCTGGAAGAGAGGGGAGAAGTTCTCCATGGTGAATCTTCCTCTTTTCATGCATAAAGTTCTAGAGCAGGTAAGTACAACTAGCCAGGCCAAGGGGTGTTGCTTGCTTTAAACAGGAACCTGATTTAGAATATTAATATTCTAATTTGAGTCTTGGGAAGGATCTGAGAATGGATAGTATATGGTGTCACAAAAGAGCACTTGATAGAGTAACTCAGTCTATAAATCCTGTCAGTAAAGATTCTAACCTCTGGGTGCAGGTTTGGGGGGAAGCAAATGCGATTGACTCATGATTGTATTTGAAGGGAAAATAATCTTAACAAAGTATTTCTCAGTATTAATTCTGGATCAGGGAAATAATACACATCTGTTTATAAGGTTTCATTCTTGGTGTTTGCATTAGTAAAGACCTTAAGGTTGTTTCTCATTCAGTTTAGTCCACTAAGTTCTTTTATGACAGATGTGCTTTCCTTGGCCAGTATCCGTATGAAGGTGCAGTCTGCATCTGGAACAGAGAAAGATATCTTCACTGTTTATTTCAGGAAAATGATCATCCCTGTAAAATAAAACTCAGTTATTCCAGCGTAATGGCATGTTGTGAGAAGGGAGAGCTTAGTAAAAGACAGTTATTGTTAAGTGTATTGTAAGTGTATATTCTCATGTCCCAGCCTACTTAGTGTGTAATTTCTCTAAAAAAGGTAATTGAAATAATTTACTTGAAGTCATATTTTAATATGTGCACAAGAGTGATTTTTAAAAAATATTTTGTGAGTGATATTTTAAGTGAAGATTTTAAAAATTGGTAAGGTTTTTCTTTTTTTCATTTCTTTGCTGATGGTTCCTAGATATTGATGTTTGGACTGACATTGTAGTCAACCTTGTAAAGTGTTTGTTGTTTTATGAAAACATCAGATCTTGAAAAACTACAATCTGCATAAAGTACCTGTGAAGACACAACAATTTCTCTTTGAACAATTAAATAGACAGCTTAAAATAGCATAGACACTATATTCACAGTGGGAAAAGGAGTTAAAACAAATAGGTCTGCTGACATAAAAGTAAACCTTTTAAGTTCTTTAAAAAGCATATGTATCCCTCTAAGTAAAGGGATACAGGAGACCTTGCATTGTCTGACCAGATGGTTATTTCCTACTTCTGCTCCATAATGTGCAAAATTCAGTCAGTCATTAAGAGGAATATATATGGACTCACTTAATATTGGTTAAAATAGTATGTAAAGTATTACTGATACCATAGGAATGCAGACAATGTTGGTTAAACATCAGTTTAGTATCTATAATTTAATAGTAAAAAATAAATTTAAATATAATAACTTTTATGACAATAACAAATGGAATGAACTATATTTTTTGGAGTTTCTTAATAGCTACCTCTTTTGAAAATTACAACTCACTGCTCCTAACTCAAAATATTGTTCGATTGAAACAATGACTTTGTCACAGGTGAGTAATTTATTCTGCTTTCATGGTTAATTTCAGAAATTGCAGAGTTTCATACTTACTGTGAATTTAATATGAGTGTAGGTTTAATTGTTCTTAAACTTTGACCTATGTTCTTGGATTACTGTGAATGAGAATTCCAGTATTTATTTGGTAATGTTTCATTTAAGTTAACCATTTTAAGACTATTCAGATTTGAAATTTTTTATATTATCAACAATTATACTGTAGAAATCAATCCCTGCATACTGAGAAATATTTAAAAACCAAGAAGGTAAGCATGATGTATAAAACATTGCTTTAATAATAAAGTTATAATGGAAAATATGATGAGAATTTACTCAAAACAGTGACTGATTGTGTCTATTTGTGTCTAATTATTATCCCCAAATCTGGGGATAATGATGAGCTTCCATTTGAATTATGCTGTAGGGAAAAATGTGAACAAAATTCACATATGCTAGATTGTCTAAGTGAAGCATTATTAAGACTGAAAAATCAGTTGTTTTTTATTGGTTTAAAAAAGAGAAACACAGCTTTAGGAGCACAAATGAGGTTATTTATACAACTCTATTATCTCTCTCTTTGAGGCTCGCTTGGAGAAGCTGAAGTTATGCAGAAGAATTGACCATGGTTGAATGTCCTCTCTTCATTCTACAACCCCTCCTTCCATGGGCTCTGTGAGTAGCAAACTCCATCCTGGACAGCAGATCTGGGTGGTGAGAGAGGCTGGACAAGGTGCCGTTTCCATCCGTGTCCCTGTGGTCCTTGGTGGTCCTGGGATGGTGCAGTGCTTGGTAATCAAAGGTTGAACCTCCTGTTTCTCCCTTCCACCCGGTCTCTTCACATCACCCACACATTCATCCATGTGTCCACCAGCACATGTGCAAGGGGGATGGACACTTAGAATGATTATCTGAATAAATTAGCTTAAAAACACTACTCTAAAACATCCAATTTTAATTGGAAACTTAAAAAAGAAATAGATTTTAAAAAGGTAAAATAAGAATCTAATATACGACGAACATTTTCTTTCAGAATTTAAAATTGTTTCGATAGGACCACGGCAGAATAAACCCAAGATTAAGAGATGGATCCTCCGTATCATTTTACAGTTACTGCGTAAGAATTACGTTCAGGTTTTCCACACTATTTGTGGAGTCTGACGAATCAGATTCAACTAATCCAATAATTGTTATTAAACATCCCACATCTCCTCTCCGCCTTAAAGATCATCTGTTTTATTACCTCTGCTATTCTTCTTATGTCCTGAATAGGAGGGACTTATATCACATTTCTCACCAAATCTGATTTAACTTTCTGCTCCTTCAGTGCCTCCTTACTGGTGTCAATTTTTGTGCTGAAAATGGTCACAGGATGCTGAGCTATGATCCCCTCGGCGTCAAGGTGGCATGGGGCCAAAGTCTCTGGGTTGGTGCTGTGCAGGTATGAGCAGTGATGTGCATTTGTTCCCATGTGCTGCCGCACAAATTATGACGTGCTCTATCTGGGAAAGATGCGGAGAATCTTTGTCCTAGGCACCCTCCGGCCCCACCGCTCTGGAACTCAGTCCGTTGGATTCTCACTCCATCTCAGGTGCTCAGTGTCTGCACTGCATTCTCCCCCTCCCATCACAGCACGGTCAGGATTTCTCAGTCTAGCACCCCACACGTGGATGCCGCTACCTCTTTCTAACTTCATAAATTACTAACAACAACAAGGAGAGAGAAGAACAGAATGAAAACCCCCATCTTCAGTTAAATTGGGAGATTCTGTAAATTCAAACCACATGAATTGAGGAAGGTTGACCATAAGTAGAAAGGGAGACCAGCAGAGGTTGTGAGAGAAGACGCTCGAGGCTGGGGATCTCGGACAGAATTCCCTGAGCACTGTTTTCCACCTGGTTTTCCAAAGCAGGTGTCATATTCTAAAAGAAAAAAAAAAAACAGCTAAAACCAAATATATCTGATGTTCAAGGCAGTAGGAACATGGGGCTGAACAGGCTGTGGGATCTTTCTGGGATTTGTTTTGGCACGCGGGATTGAAGGAGACTGAGGCAGATGCACCATGTTTGTAGGAAGCAGTCTGCTGTTGAGGCAGAGCACAGGAGAGGCTGCGAGGGGAGGAGCAATGCCACGGCCGGTCTTGCTGGCCAGGATTCCTCACCCACTCAGGGAGGTCTGTGTCTTGAGGAACATCATTGGGTACCAAGATTTCCTGAGAGACTTAAAATTAAGAGCCTTAAAAGCCTTTCCTCATGGACCTTCTTGCTACTGGCCCAGGAAAAACTCCGCTTCAAAATTCTTCCACTCTGAATAGAATGCACCAAAAGATATTGTTTTTTAAAGGAAGAGAAGAGAAATAGGCAAAACAAACTGAAGGTGAAGAACACTTAGAAAAACGTTGGAAGAGACAGTGAAAATTTAGCCCAGATGTATTTTTATGAATTCAAAAACTTGATGAAGCAAATCTGTTATAAAACGGACTTCAAAGCAAAGATGTATTACAGCACGTTACATGGCTTCTGAAGGAAAGGAACTGCTGTTCTTCTATGACCAGGAAGCCATCCAAGCCAAGCTGCTGCTCCCGGGTCCAGATCTAGGCCTGCGCTGTGGTCCCCACCAGCAGAACAGATACCCTGTCCTTTTCAATACTCACGGCGCTGTTCACTGGACCTGGAGCTGCTGCAGAAAATCCACACGCTAGTACCGCGCTTGCCAGCAGAAACAGCAAAGTGAACTTTCCATCTGACCTCTGCCTCCGAGAGCTCATCTGGTTTGTCAAATTTGAGTCACATCTGGAGCCCCGGCTACAAAGAAGTCTGCAAAATAGAGCCTTCAGCGTTTGAGTCTCTGCCACACAGGGAAACAGCCACTGGGAGAGCAGGTGTGGCCAGCCTACCACACCCATCAGAAAACACTTAGCGGGAACACTAGGTAAATCATGAAATACATCAGGAAATATAATCGATGAGACAGGGGTGGTGCAAGAGAGGAGGAAGTTGATATCATTACATACTATGATTTCATCTTTGCGCACATTAGGTCATGGAAATCTAACACAGTGCTTTTTCACATGGGGGGCCACATAGAAAACAATATTTACATACCAAGTGCAGAGTACAGGTGAACCCCTCCCTTCCACACCATTACTGATGACACACCTGTAAGCCACCATATAACATGCTGTGAAATTCCCGTTGAGAAGCTCTGGTCTGCAGAATACGAGAATTAAGTGGGAAGTGCTCTTTGTGAATTTTCATCAAACTTATAAGTCAAAACACCCTAGGTATTTATTTTATACCTACACTTTCATGTGTGTAAGGTGACGTATGTATACACATATTCACTAAGTATTACTTGCAATGGCAAAAGCTTGGAACCAATTTTTATTTATCTAGTAAATATGTAACCAGTACATATATAAATATACATTTATATAATTTATATAGTAAATATTTAATTATGTAGTTAATATAGAAATATAAAAACCAATAAAATAAGTTATGATATATCCATAATATAGATAATAACATGCAGTAATTAAAAGTAAGAAACAGCTTTCTGTGTACCGATACAGAATGGTCTCCGAGATACACACTAAGTAAAAGCAGCAATGAAATTAATTTGTGTAAAAAAAAAAAAGACTTATCAGTGCGTACGGGTGTTTGTGTATGTTTGGAGTCTGCGCTGGTGATCTTCCGTCGGCCTCTGCAGATCTGCTCTCCACCCTCCTCTGCCCTGTGGTCTGTTCTGCGGGCTTGACTGTGTCATCAGTGAGCTCTCCTGCCCTGTGGCCTCCTCTTGGCCCCCTCAAATAGAGAGCACTGAGCAGAGATTGGAGGCAAGGAGGAGAGGGAACCCAGGGTCTTTCCTACCCCACCTGGGGATAACAGTGGATTGGTTGTGGGGATTTATGGCTGCTTATTTAACTCACAGATCTGAGCCAGCTCTTGGAGATGAAGCCTTTGGATCAGAGGTCCAGCTGAGCTAGGGCTCTGTATATGGTGATTCTTCCCCCAAGCTTTCTCTAGAGGGACCTTGGCCATTTATCAGGGTGACTGTCCCAGGAAGTAGAAAATATGCACATTTTCTAGGGATTATTATTACTGGATTTAAATTGTTGCTATTACCCAGAAACTAAAAGTACCCCTGTAGTACGATGGTCAAAATTGCAGCGTATGGAAGTTGAGTGACGGAGGGAGTGCCGGCTGAATCATTCTCAGAGAGAGTCCAGCAGGAGGGTGGACCCATCCTGTGGCTACTTCCCCAGCCCCCCGAATGTATAACGGGAATAGATGTACTTAGCAACAACATAGTTTACAAAATAGTAAACCAAAGGCAATACCACATTCCTAGGGAAATGACAGAGTTTTTGCTGCCATCAACAAACTGAGAGGTGCAGGAATAGTTATTCCTTCCGCATCTCCATTTAATTTGTTTTTTCAGATCATAAAAAGCCACATGGATGGCAGAAAGCATCTATATTGCTGCCAACCTAATCAGGTGATGATGCAATCCCATCTGTGGTTCCAGGTGTTGTATCTTTATTGCAGAAATAGATACAGCCCCTGACACCTATTTACTATCAAACACTGTGTTTTCCCCCTGATATCAGCATAGATAACCGGAAACAGTTTGTCTTCACGTGCAAAGATAAGAGGGAGGACTTCATCAACCCCTCTGCTTGCTCTGTCACAACCCAGCCTAAAGCCGTGCTGGCCGGTTTGGTAGCTACCAGCCACATGTGGAGACTGACCACTAGTCCCGCCGCTGGTACAGAGATGTTCCATGAGAACAAAATCTATACCAGATTGTCAAGACTTAGTATAAAAAATGTAAAATATGTTGTGCTGATTGCATGTTGAAATAATATTGATATTTTTAATGCATTGGGCTAAAAATACACCATTAAAGTAATTTTATCGATTTCATTTTACTCTTTAATGTGGGTACTAGAAAATTTAAAATGGCACAGGTGGCTTGCATTTACAATTCACATTACACTTCTGTTGGACATTGGTCTAACGGAAACTAGATTGTACTGATAACCAACAGAACATAATAGAGGTCCATTAAGTTGATGAAATTAAAATAACTGGATCCAGTAAGAAGGAAGTAGGGCACATCCTAGCTGCCTTAGTGAGTTTATGTATGCCAAAGAGTAAACAATTCAGGGACCTGCCACACCAGTGGAGATTCTAGGCTTCCAGGGATCTTTGATATGTTGCAATATCTCTTCTAAAGTGAGAGATATATTGCTTTGCTGCACCTTGTATTTCACACTATATAGAGAGAAATACAATATTTGGTGACCCTGTTTGGATTTTCGAGGCAACATATCCTGAAGAAATGATTTCTACGTGTCACGGTGTGTTCTTTGCCTTTAAAATATTTGCTAACCAGCAGACTCGCTCCTTTAATGCCAGCAATTTCCTAAACAAAAACAACTTTTTATTCACCTGCATGAAATACTAGGTTTTTGGGAACAACAGGAGAAAAACCCAAAGCCACCACAGTAGTTTCAAAGGCATCATTTGTAATGTTCCCTCAAATTACCTTGTCAGGCTCTTAGACTGATCTGCCTTTGAAATAACAGAAGTAAATACTTAGTACGGATGGAAATGGAAACAACCATAATTTCTCGCTTCTTTGTATTTGGTGACTGTGTATAGTATTCTACTGCAAAACACAAGTCAAATGCTTGCAATAAAATATTACGTTTGTCTCGTACAGAGCAGCAAGCTAAAGGCGAACAGTCACCAAGGTTGGATCCTTGAGCTGTCAATTGAGGAGCTAAGATCGCCCCTCCCAAAGGGTCTGCAGAGCCTGGATCTACTTGCCTCCTATGGAGTGGGTCGTGCACAGCACAGGTGCCAGGAGATCTCCTTTCCGGCTTTGCTACTGAACACACGTGTGAGCTTGGGCAGGTCAATCAACCACACTGAACTTGACATTCTTTACCTGTGGCGTAAGAGGTAAAAATAGGTACCTGCCTTACAGGCATGTGAATGATCACGTTAGGGAACTGCAAATAACTCGGTGTGACTAGATCATCTGTGGGATATGGGGAGTGGGGAGCAAGGAATCCGGAACGGAAGACAGAGTCCAGCTGACAGAAGGCACAGAAAGCACGCTAGGAACCCACGCCTTTATCCTGCAGGGTTTGCATTAGTCAGACATTTGTAATTGAACTCTATATTTTTGTTTTCATACCTCATTCTCAACTGATCTTTTTTTTTTTTTTTTTTTTTTTTTTAAACGTTTTTTGGGTTTATTTATTTATTTTTGGCTGTGTTGGGTCTTCGTTTCTGTGCGAGGGCTTTCTCTAGTTGCGGCGAGCGGGGGCCACTCCTCATCGCGGTGCGCGGGCCTCTCACTATCGCGGCCTCTCATGTTGCGGAGCACAGGCTCCAGAAGCGCAGGCTCAGTAATTGTGGCTCACGGGCCCAGCCGCTCCGCGGCATGTGGGATCCTCCCGGACCAGGGCTCGAACCCGTGTCCCCTACATTGGCAGGCTGATTCTCAACCACTGCGCCACCAGGGAAGCCCTCAACTGATCTTTTGATTTCTTTATTACATCCCCAAGCAGGCAGCATCTTTAGGTATCCTCAAGGAAAGTCACACCCTTTATTTCAAAGGGCCCGTTTCAATTAGCATATGTCACCTCTTAAGAAGGCACCCCTGGATAACATTACAACCAAGGAAAGAAACCATGAAGAAGCAAAATTTAAACAAATTGTAGTCAAAAATAAAAATAGGAACTCTGGGGTGAATAATGCCTAAAAGACATCTGATCAAATTCATCACATGAATCACCAGAAGTCCAAAATTGATATTTTGCCATCTAGACCTGCCCTGTAGCATATAATGGCCTCTAGTCACGCGCGACTATTGCCCACTTGCTGTGTGGCTAGTCCGGATTGAGTTGTGCTGGAAGTAGAAAGTATACCGCAGATCTCAAACACTTCATGTGAAAAAAGTGTAAAATCCTTAAGTAATATTTTTATACTGATTATAAGTTGAATAATATTTTAGAACAGTGTTAAATTAAATGCATTATTAGAATTAATCTCACTGTTTTTCTCTTCCTTTTTTAACGAGGCTACTGGAAAATATATAACTGCAAATGTGGCACACATCCATTCCATTTCCATCGGAAAGCGCTATTCTAGATCATTCTAGAGCAGGACCAGAAGCAGAGGCAGCCTCTCAGTACTGTTATTTTCTTAGGTACTTCTGGAGAATGACTAAAGCTACTTGAATACAGAGGTTATGTTTTTTTTCTGTTTTTTGTTTGTTTGTTTTTAAGTAAGCGGTACCTTATTTAATTTAATTAATTAATTAATTTATTTTTGGCTGTGTTGGGTCTTCGTTTCTGTGTGAGGGCTTTCTCTAGTTGCGGCGAGCGGGGGCCACTCTTCATCGCGGTGCGCGGGCCTCTCACTATCGTGGCCTCTCTTGCTGCGGAGCACAGGCTCCAGACGCGCAGGCTCAGTAGTTGTGGCTCACGGGCCCAGTTGCTCCGCGGCATGTGGGACCCTCCCAGACCAGGGCTCGAACCCGTGTCCCCTGCATCGGCAGGCAGACTCTCAACCACTGCGCCACCAGGGAAGCCCCAGGGGTTATGTTTATCTTTATAATTCCTGGAGCGACTGCAGTGCATCTCGAAGACCATGCATATACCTTTTTGTGTTTGTGCTTAAAAAATAGTAAAAAGTTGGGAAATCACTGTGGAGGCTAGTGACATTCCTGCAGACGCTTGCCCCCTGAGACGACCTTTGTCATTTGCTGTGACCAGTCTTGGGGCTCCGATGTTGTTCCCCAAAACCTCTCAGGGAGCACAGTATACGAGGTAACAGTGCAAAGAGCTGGGCGTTATGGGGCCATGAAGAAAGTGGACCTCACGTCACAGATGCCCCACATGGAGAAATCCACCACTGCCATCAAGAAAGGAATTAAATCATGTGCATTCCCTTTCTTGGGTTTTTGTTTTGCCTTTACTTGTATATTCCTAGAGGGCAGGAAGTATAGACGGGCCCAGCCTCGTGTTACACACGGGCAGGAATTTGGCAGGTCCTTTTCGATAATAAAACTCGTAGCATGATTTGACTGGCTCTGTTACAATTGTGCTGATGACGTGGGCTATCACATCAGGTTCTTATTTTTAAAAAATATTTTAGCTGCTAAGTTTCAGTGTTAAAGATTCTACATGTGATGGAAACATACCTCTTGTGTATTTTTATTAGATGATCTATGAATTACAAAATTATTTCTAGCTGGAGGAGAGCAGGAGGTGGTTGCCTGTCCCAGTTCAATCCATTTTCACTTTTGTGAGCACGCAAGAGATTATTACCATAATTCCAAATTGGCTGTTATACGTTCCGGACTTATAATCCCAAAGAGGTCATAAACTGAGCTTCTGGAAATGCCTTTGACAAAAATATCTGCCACTTTGGTTGATGTGCTAAAAATGAAATGAATAGTTTAAAGGTCTGCAATGCTGAAGATAATCCTCTGATCCCATCACAATCGCTGTGCCAAAACACCACAATCGTAAGCAGATTAGATACTGATACATTTGTCTTGGCCGTAAAGAAAAAAGAGCAAGGATGAAAACTCTCCTTGGAAGGTTTACAAGCGTGTATCTAAGAATAGCTTGTTGTTTTTCTTTGTGAGAATAGAAAGAGAACCTCTTTATCAGTCGTTAAGCATGGAAACCAGTAGCATGATGAAACACACAGCAGACATTCATTTGCGGGCCCACCTGCCAAAGACACCTCCCTCCTCCTGTGAAAGATGCACATGTCAGGCCAGTTGGCAAATTTCAAAGTGATTTTCAAGACTGCGCCCACCGGCTGGGCATCTCAGTAACAGGCTCAGACTCAGGCTGGAACTTTGTAATTAACTGCTGGCACAGCACCCTCAGCCAAAGCCGGTGATGATTCAAGCCACGTTAACACAAGAGCGGCTGGAATAATAATAACGATAATTCAATCCCGAAGGTTTTCACAGCTGGCGTGTCAATTCGGCATTGCTGTTCACTTGAGCTGTTAAGTATGCCAGATTTTCTTGTGACAAACACGGGGTGCAGGGGTGTGGGTCTCTCTACACAGCATGTTCAAGTCTGAAGAGCTTAATGATAATCACACCCGTTGGGTTCCGGGCCTGCCTGGCAGGAGCTCTTAGCTAACTGTCCGGAAAGCCCTTTGTGATGAATACGCTCAGGGTCATACAGGCTTCAATTAGATGGAATGTCAGGAATATTCAATATCAACCTCAAAATTCCAGGCATAAAATAATGTACGTTTGTGCGTTATGCATTTAGACGCATGAACATCCTTCACACTCACAAAAGTAGGGTTTTTTTCCAAGCTTTATTTCTCCTCCCCTAATTTACACAAGGGGCGCTTATCTTCCAGACGTCACTACTGTTGTAATGTTGCCTTTTACACCAAAAATACAGTTTTTCTCAGTCTTTACTGTTTGAATATTTACTTGCTGACTTGATCTTCCCCTGACGTTAAAAAACGGGTCATCTAGGTGGGGCGTGGAGTATATGTCCAACCCTACGCGGCCGGGGGGCTGTGCAAGGCGTTTGCAAAGGGAGGTCCTGACCCGCGGTCTGGTGTGCATCTCACGGGGCAGTAGAGACGCAGTGAAAATGAAACAAGCACAGGACAGGACACAACCTCCTAGAGCACCAGTTTCCACATCTGTGAATTAGAGCTGTTTCACAGGGTTGCTGCAGGATTATGTGAGCCAAGACGTGTAAACATGCCTTGTAAACCAGCAGACACCTCTCCAATACTCTCTACCACCAATTCCTACTATCCCGAATCCAGAAATTATAGGACCAATGAGTGGGGAAGGCTATAATTGATAAGGTCCAAACGTGGAAGGAGATCCTGTACACGGTGGACTCATGACCTGTTGATACAGACTCGCAAAGTTGATTGCTGAGGATGTTTCCAGTTCTCTGGCACAGGATACCAAGGAAAAAATATTTTTTAATAATTTGATTTTTTTCAGTAAAGCTTTTTGATACATTTAAACTTCTTAATGGGACATGGAATATTACTCAGCCATAAAAAAAAGAAATAATGTCACTTGCACCAACATGGATGGACCTATTGTCATACTGAGTGAAGTAAGTCAGACAGAGAAAGACAAATATCATATGATATTGCTTATCTGTGGACTCTAAAAAAATGGTACAAATGAACTTATTTACGAAACAGAAATCAAGTCACAGATGTAGAAAACAAACTTACGGTTACCAAGGAGGAAAGAGGGGAGGGATAAATTGGGAGATTGGGATTAACATATACACACTACTATATATAAAATAGAGAACTAATAAGGACCTACTGCATAGCACAGGGAACTCTATACTCAATACTCTGTAATGACCTATATGGGAAAAGAATCTAAAAAAGAGTGGATATATGTATATGTATAACTGATTCACTTTGCTGTACAGAAGAAACTAACACAACATTGTAAATCAACTATTCTCCAATAAAAATAAATTTTAAAAAAAGGGACAAGTGATTCAGTCCCCTGAAATGGAGGTAGATAGTTTTTTCTTGAATTTAATAGGCATTTTGATATTAGAGGCAAAGCCACCTCTATCTCTGGTCTCCAGTATGAGAATTTGTGACTCTGTTTTGATGTTTGTTTTCACTCTACACATCATTGAAAGCATAATCTCTGTGTTCTTTGAATTTTTTCCAATCACATATGTGATCAATGTCATGGGCTTATTTAGCTGCATGTTAAGTGGTTTACTAGTCTGTCTGCGTTCCAGTATGTACAGCTCAGGATCTGGGACACTAAGCTGCATAGAAAAGTTACTCACCTCGCTTGCATCACTGTGGTAACTACATAATGAACCTTTGTGTCTGGGTTCTTTTACTTAGCACTATGCTTTCAAGGTTCATCTGTGTTGTAGCTACTTCAATTAGAGTTGCAGCACTGTGTTAATACTTCATTTTCACTGTATGGTTTATACATTTTACTTATCCATTCATCAGTTGATTGACATTTAGGTTGTTTCTACTTTTTTGACTATTATGAACAATTCTGCTATGAATTACTTATGTACAAGTTTTTGTGTGAACATATGTTTTCAATTCTCTTGGGTGTGTACCTAGGAGAAGACTTGCCAGGTCAAAGAGTAATTCTACACGTAACCTTGTGAGTGGCCATAGTGGCTGCACCATTTTACATTCTCTGCAAGTGTACAAGGGTCCCAATCTCCCCACATCCTCACCAACACTCGTCATTATCTGTCCTTTTAATTTTACCCATCCTAGTGGGTGTGAAGTGGTACCTCAATGTAGTTTTGAGTTACGTTGATGGCTAATGATGTTGAACACGTTTTCATGTGCATATTGGCCATTTGTATATCTTCTTTGGAGAAATGCCTATTCAGTTCATTTGCCCATTTGTAAGTTGAGGTTTTTTGTTTTTGTTTGTTTTTTAATTAACTTGGAAGATTTCTTGTATGTTCTAGATATAAGTCCCTTCTCAGATATATGACTTGCAAATATTTCCTCCTATTCTATGGGTTACCATTTCACATTCTGGATGGTTTCATTTACAGCACAATTTAAAATTTTTTGATAGTATCCAATTTATTAGTTTTTGCTTTTGTATCTTGTGCTTTTGGTGTCATATCTAACAAACAGTTGCCTAATTGAAAGTCATGGAGATTTATACCTTTGTTTTCTTTTAAGAGCTTTTATAGTTTTAGTTCTTACATTTAGGTCTTTGATCCATTTCAATTAATTTTTAATAATTATATATGGCATGAAGTAAAGGTCCAGCTTTATTATTTTGCATGTTGATATCCAATTTCCCCAGCACCATTTGTTGCAAAGACTTTTTTCATTGAATTGTCTTGCCCTGTTGATTATCAGTTGATTGTAAATGTGAGGATTTATGTCCAGACTCTTAATTCTATTCCATTGATCTATATGTCTATCCTTATTCCAGTGTCATGCTGTTTTGGTTACTGTAACTTTGTAGTAAGTTTTGAATTTAGGAAGTTTGAGTCCTCTAACTTTGTTCTTCTTCAAGATTGATTTAGCTACTCTGGGTCCCTTGAATTTGTATAAGAATTTTAAGATCTGCTTGTCAGTTTTTGCAAAGAAGCCATCTGGGATTTTGCTAGAGATTGTGTTGAATTTTAGATCAGTTCGGGGAGTACTGCCATCTTAACAGTATTAGGTTTTCTGATTCATGGACATGGTTGTCCTTTCATTTACTTAGATCTTCTTTAATTTTTTCAACAAAGTTTTCTACTTTCAAAGTATGTTTCACGCTTTTTTGTTAAATTTATTCCTAAGTGTTTTGTAATTTTTGATGCTGTAGTAATATGAACTGTTTTCTTAATTTAATTTTGGATTATTCATTACTAGTGTATACAAATACAATTGATTTTATATTGATATTGGATCCTGCAACCTTGCTGAAGTTATTAGTTCTAATAGTTTTTTACTGAGATGAAGTTTACATGGGATTAACCACTGTAAAGTGTACAGTTCAATGGCATTTTGTACATTCACACTGTTGTGCAACCACTACCTCTTCTAGTTCCAAAATACTTTCTTTCACCACAAACTAAACCCTCTGTCCCATAAGCAGCTGCTCCCTTATTCCCATATACCCACAGTACCTGGCAACCACAAGTCAGCTTTCTGTTTCTATGGATTTATCTATTCTGGATATTTTTTGATGTTTCTGTGAAGAGATGGGCCTTTGAGCTATCTACTCTGCCATTTTCCCTGACATTACTCCTTTAAGTGTTCTTTAAGTTTGAATTGTTATAATTCTCTATATAAATTCATGTCATATGCAAAAAGAGATTTTTACTTCTTCCTTTCCAACCTGGATGACATTTTTCTCCTTGTCATATTGCCCTAGCTAAACCCCCAACACGATATTGACTAGAACTGGTGAGATTAGACATCCTTGTTCTGTTCCCACTCTTAGGCGAAAGCTTTTGGTCTCCCTATTAGTTATGCTGCTTGCTATGGGTTTTTCATAGATGTCTTTTATCAGGTTGAGGAAGTTCGTTAAGTTTTTGTTTTTTGTTTTGTTTTAATCCAGAAAGAGTGTTGAATTTTGTCATGTGCCTTTTTTTTGTATATTGAGATGATCATGTGGTTTTGTCCTTTATTCTATTGAAATGGTGTATTACATTAATTGATTTTCAAACGTTAAATCAAGTTTGCATTCATTCCTGTGATAAATCCCATTTGGCCACGCTATATAGCTTTACTTACATATTTCTGGATCTGGTTAGTATATTTTGACAATTTTACACCTATATTTATAAGGGAAATGGTTCTGTAGTTTTAATTTCTTGAGGTATCTTTGTCTGGTTTTGGTATCAGGGTAATACTGGCCTTATAGATTGGGTTGGGAAGTTTTTTCTTCTTTTCTTATTTTTTTAAAGAGTTTGTGAAGTATAGGTGGTAATTCTTCTTTAAATGTTTGGTAGAACTCATCAGTGAAGCCATCTGGACCTGGAATTTTCTTTGTGGGTAGTTTTTTTTTTAATGGCTAATTTAATCTCTACTTATAAGTCTGTTCAGATTTTCTATTTCTTCTTGAGTCTTCTTGATAGTTGATGTCTTTCTAGAAATTTGTCCAATCTGTTGGCATACAGTTATTCATAGTAACCCCTTATAACCCTTTTTATTTCTGTAAAGTCATTTCTTTTTTATTTCTGATTTTTGTAATTTGAGTGTTTTGTCTTCTTTGCTTGGTGTATTAGTCTGCTCAGGCTGCTATAGGAAAACACCACTGACTGAGTACCTTAAATAGCAGAAACTTATTTTCTCATAGTTCTGGAGGCTGGAAGTCCAAGTCCAAGGTGCTGGCTGATTCAGTTCCTGGTGAGAACTTTCCTCCTGACTTGTAGATGGTTGTATTCTTGCTGTGTGCTCATATGGCCTTTCCTCACTGTGTGCATGAGAGAGAGCGGAAGCAAGCTCTCTGAGGTCATCTCTTATAAAGACACTAATCCTATTGGGTCAAGGACCCAGCCTTATGTACTCATTTGACCTTCGTTACTTCCTATAAGCCAGAAGGAGAGTACTCACCAGAAACCAAGTTGGCTGGAATCTTGATCTTGGACTTCCAGGCTGCAGAGCTGTGAGAAATAAGTATCTGTTGTTTGCCCCACCCATTTAATCTTGCTAAAGTTTTGTCAATTTTGTTTACCTTTTCAAAGAACCAGCTGTTGGTATTGTTGCTTTTCTGTATTGTTCTGACCCATTTACCCTTACACTCATTTATTCCACATACATTTTTGAGTGCCAACCACTATGCTAAGGTTCTGGTAATATAGATGAAGTCATCTTTCTTGCCCTCATGGAGGGCATTGTCCGCCACATTATTCTCAAACTTTAATGTGAAAAACTATTTTCCTAAATATTCAAAAGTAAATATTGCTAGATCGCATAGAGAGAGAGATTATATTTCATTATATCTAGGCTAGAACCTAAGATAATTAGGTGATTGTGATGCACTCATTCATGAACCATACGCTGAGATTTATAACTCTGGTGAGTGAACCAGACTGATTCAGTAAAAAGGAGCTCAGAGAGAAGTGTTCAGAGGCAGCTGGGAATTACAGAGACACCAAGAGGAATCAATAGGACTTAGAGGTAAAGCTGGGGGTGAACAGGGAAAGCTATCAGAAGGAAATAGTAACTGAGTTAAATTTTAAAAGTATAAGTTAAGAAGATTAGGAAAGGAAAGACTATCCCAGCGAGAGGTGGGAGGTAGGGACAGGGGGAGGGGGCCAGGATGAGGAAAGTCAAGGTGGGGGAAATTAACATCCTCCATGCAGGCAGGGAATTGCAGACAGTCTGATATTGCTGGAAAGTAAAGTGGCATCTCTGTATGAAACACTTGCTTAATTATATCTTTTTTCCCTTTTCCCCTTTTACAAATCCTGATCCAGGCTTAGTTGGGCTGTCATTCCTTGAAGAAAGACTGTGTGGATTTAGGTTTTAAGTTTGCCTTTTTTTATTAAGTCATAATACCATCATCCAGGCACTGTCATTCTGGTACAGTTTACTTATCAAGGGACCCAATTGGTTCATTAGCTCAGTGGACTTGGCCCATCAGTGAACTGGTTTTCAAGGTATGTGGGCAGCCATGTGGTGGTGATTATATTAAACTTGATATCTATGCCAGTCAATTAATTAATGGCAAAAGTGAAAACAAGTGCTTTGAGATAAGGGACAATATATTTTCTGTCCTCTTAACCAGAAGAATATCGTATGTCATATGGACAGCAAACAGGAAATAGTGGAATTGACAACCCGTATATAAAACCAAAAATAAAACAAAATATGAAAGATTCCATAATCCTTGGTTTGTGTATCAAAGAAAGAAAGAAAGAAATTTCTCATGTGTGTAAAATATTTTTTCTAAAAATGTCTGTATTTTATACATCTATATTTATAGAAGAAATATTTTTAATCCAGATCTACTTGCTTTAGTATCCATCTTCTTGATTGCTCACTTAAAATTATCCTGCTTTTCCAGTCATGGCATCTCTTCTCCGAAATTTTTGTTAGGCCTGTAGAATTCATGTGGAAAAAGCCAGAATTATTAATTCAGCAAAATTTCCTATTATGTTTTCAGATCTCCAAGGAGACTTAAAATTCTTCCCTCCACGGGGTATGAAGTTTGTTCTTAAGAGGAAAAGGTGGGCCAGGGAAAAGTTAGTAGAAAGTCATTAGAAAAGTTATTAGAAAAAAATGGTGTTGCAAAGCCAGGTTAAGCCCAGGGCTAAATGTTCTTTTCCTCTTGAGCCATGGCACGCATGATCTCTCCATGGAATAGACTTTATTCCTGAAATCTCAGTGGTAGAGAAAATTCTTAGATGCCTTGTCAACCGGAGTATTTTTACTTGATTCTTGCTTTAATCTGAAAATAATGTAATGTTTGAGTAGCATATAACTACTTGCTACTAGGGTAGCATGTAACCAGTGTCACTGCTTGTGATAAAAACTATTACTCTCCATCTGGTGTACTTGGGTAATCTCAAACACAGGGCAAATCAAGGGCACCTAGGATTCTCTGTCCTGAAGCTCTTCACAAAAACAGAAGATACACAGTGGCTGAGGATGCAGTTCTATGGTAAGCTATTCCTCTTAATCACATTTGTCCTGCTTTTGAGAAAAAACACCGAAAGGTCAAACAATGTTTTTGCATGATGATATTTTAAATTACATAAAATAGCTACCTGTCACCCAGTGAGCTCTTGCTTAGGAATGTACTGTTACCACTTTTGGTACTTTTTCTTAAGCACAAAATGCAAAGTCTGTACTTCTGTGCCGCTAGGCTTCCCCTTCACTCCCCTGGAGTACAGACCGCACGGGTTCTCAGGGGCGTGGAGGGGAAGCCGACCAGAGTCTTTTGGGCAGCAAAGTGGTGATCTCAGCTCAGTCACGCCTAGGTTTACTCTTTACAGAAGTGCAAAGTAAACACCAGAGGCCCTTGGAAAGGCTATTGTCTTTGTGATGAACAAAGTTTGCTTCTTATTGAAAATGACCCAAATTTCCCTTCCCAGGTTTTATTGACTATGCTTGCTCTTCTCAGAAGGACCACTAGTTCTTTCCTTTACCTTCTCTGACCACATGTGGTCCATCATGCCCGCCTACGGGAAATCCCACCCGTATCCCCTCTGGTAGTCGCACACTCACGCCCAGGCAGGCACACCCCTCACCCTCATACACGGTCAGGGACCCTCACGGAGGCATCAATGCCAGATACGCAGCTGGCAACACGGACAATGGCATCCTTTCACCATGGATCATTTCCACTTATAGTATCGTAACTCACACAGGTGCTTTAATCTTCGGTCAGCTTTAACCCCAAAGTTGTAGACCAAGAGTCTGATGTGTCATCAAATCATATGGTAAAATTGATGATGGCGTAAAGGTCCTGGATTTGCTGTAGCTCAGTCTCTCACCGAAAATGGAAATGAACCAGGTTAAGTTAGGTGTGTATTAATTAACCATGTGTTTATGACAACTACTGCATTCTGCTTCAGAGACAGAAGCCACTCCTTCCATCCCCACCAGACAGCCCCCGGGGTCAGGCAGTGTGGCTGAACCATGTGTCACCCTTCAGGGTCCTCAACAGTCCCTGGAGGGAGACTTGGCAAGATGAAAAGTGGGTGATACTTTTTCAGATCTCCTGACTTCCGCTTGTAGTTCCTTTCTTCTGAATTGTTGTCATTTTTTGGAATGAATATTTAAATGTATTATGTTAGGCAACTTATTTCTTCAAGGAATCAGATCATTTTTCTGCTCTTGATAATTTTTTCAGCATATACCTTTTATTCCTTGGTGGCTGTAACATGGAAAGGTGACCAGGTATCTGGCCTTAGGAGGACCGTGCTCTCAGCATCTCCCCACAGATGCTTATTCTTCTTGGCTGAAATCATCAACCCTCCCCTCGCCCTCCCACCCATCTGCCTTCTCCTCATATTTCTCTCCTCCTCTCTCCCTGTTCGTTCACTTACTCAAGGTCATTTCTGTCTCTAGTCTCGATTCAAATCCCAGCCCCCCACATAAAACCACTATGTGCCACATTTCTTTTCAAGTTTATAAAACACAGATGAAAATAGCACGAATGTCCTAGAGCTTTTGTGAAGACGAACCCTGTAAAGCCCTCAGGACAGCACCCAGCATCACCCAGGGGTCACTCACGTTTATTGTCATTGTCACTTCATGCAGCCACACCTGCGCCCAGCATCGGTCAGAGACACGGGCAAGGTCCTGAACACCTATGCGGAATCAGTGCAATTTGGTGCCTCGTTTTCCCCGTTTGAAAAATAAGGCTGATAAATGCCATCTCCACGAGGAGCCGTTTTGACTGCTTGAGCTGCAACAATTTACTTTACCTTCACCTCCTGAAGGTGAATGAGTTTTTCAAAATTGTTGCCCCTTTTCTTTAGGAAATAGTTCACTGCTCCAGCAACCAAAATAGAATTCCATTGGCCTAAATGAGACCACAACCCTTCAAAAGTAAGTGTCTTCCTCCCTGATTCCTGGGGGGATATTTGAAAATGACCTTGGACTTCTTAGAAGGCTGTCAGAGTCCCAAAGGGACGCTTCTCCTTAAGTAGCCAACTTGTCTTGTGGGCTCTTGGTACCTCTAAATTCAAAAAGGAATATCCCTCTTGAAGGTAATATGCTGCTCCCGAGAAGGATAGTTTGCACACCTGAGCACAGGTCATTTCCTGGATGCAGTGACTGATTAGAATTAGGGGCAGCTAAGGGTGCACGGTGAGTAACAGACTGACCACCTTTTGCCAACTTATTGGACAAAACTGCATAGGACACAAATATTGTTTTCTTCCCCTTTTCCTATCTTGACAGACATTTCTGTCTCCCTCCCGGGAAGTGCCTTAGTTTATTTCAGGGGTCTTGGCCCCAGCTTGAGAACGACAGATGTCGATAATAAATGCGAGTCATCCCAAACCTTAAGAGGTTAATTCAAACGACAGCTGCAAGACCCAGGGGGTACTGAACCTCCAGCCAGGAAAGTTACAACAGGAATAGTCCTATGGTCTTTCTTTCCTCCCTCCCTCTGCCCGTCCTTCCTTTCTTCCTTCCTCCTTCCCTCCCTCCCTCCCTCCCTTCCTTCCTTTTCTTTTGGTGTGTGTCTAACTTTGGATTTCTCTGGGCTCTTTGGCTGGCGTAGATGGTAACCAGTGTAAAGATACTGACTCTCGGCTTCTTACCTTTAACGACATCATTAGGCGGTTGGGGCTGTGGTACCTGTGGATGTCTTTCCAAACCCCTGTTCCATCAGATAATGCCCACCTGGCTGGTGGTTCCTGATGAAAGACATGAGTGGAATTTGAAGACAGGTTTTTAGTTTGAAACCTGTGTCCTAGGGAGCGAGGGAGCCCAGAAGACCTTGGCTTCCCAGCTGTCTGAGCCCCTGGGCTGTACATTGCTACTTGATGGGTTTAAATCATAATCCCCTGCTTCTGGCCTCCTGGGTAAGCGGCTCCTCACCTGTCCTTCTCAGTCATTACAAAGACTTCAAAACAAGCCTTTATCTTAAAGCAGTACTGACTAGTCCTAGCATTGTCACTGGATTTATATTTGACAGAAATAAGACTAATTGTACTGAGTTCTTCCTTTGTGCCGGCTACTCTTCTAAGTACTTTGGATGTATTAAGCTTTTAACCTGTAAAACAATTACATAATCCAAGCACTATTAATATTCCCTTTATGTGATGTGGAAACTCATGTATAATTAAGTTAAATACCTTGCTCTTGATGATAAAATACAGCTAGAAGGTAAACAAGCCGAAGTTTGAATTCTGACACTAAATCTAACCCTAATCCAACCCTAACCCTAAACCTAAATCTAAACAAGACTTTAACCCTAACCCTAACCCACTGTCTTCAGAAACTTCACTCTTAGACACTATGCTATAGTGAACTATTATTTGGGCACTAGTGAAATCACTCCATACCAAAAAAAAAAAAAAAAAAAAAAGCATGGGGATTACTATCTGGTGAAAATGATAATATAATTTATTAAATACAGTGATGGTTTCATGAGTAACTAAATGTTATGGCTTTGGGCTAGTGACTTGAAGAAAATATTTAAAAGGTGTATTTGTCATTTATGCCTATGTTCCTCATAGTTTTCAGGTAGAAAATGCTCCATTATGACTAAAAGGTGATGCATGTGCAAGAGTAACAGAAATGGGATTTTCATTTTTAAGGTTGCATTACCATTCTCCAAAAAAAAGTTCTCTTTTCTTGTAAGACTTGATCTTGCTTCAAAGATGCTAGTAAGCAGTAACTATATTTTATCATTGAAATAAAGTGCTGTCAAAATATTAAATTAGTTACATAGCAAGCCAGCTACTGAGCACGCAAATATTAGGTCTGTTTCACCCCAAAGATTGGCAAGGTGCAAAGGAGAGTGGAAAACATCAACATTCAAATGGATTTGCCATGAACTGAAAGCTCATTTAGAAAATGATAGATTCTTTCCCCTTGTGAGCCAAACACCAGCTGTAGGGTCAATAGAAATTAAATTTCACATTCAGTTTTATATTCAAACACAGTAAGAATGAAAATCAAATTCAGGAGCCATAAATAGGCCAGGTAAATAAGGCAAAGAATACATTTCAGTGACGCTGTCCATCCCCAGGCTTTTTGCCCCAAGAATGATGAGAAGAGGTCATTGCACATCAAATATGTGCTTAGTATCTGCTTGTTGACTGAGTGAAGGAAATAAGTCATCACAGCTGATCTGCACGTTTGAATAGGTTGAGAGAGAGAGCCTTCAAGATACTGATGAACCATATCATAGAATTTTAGCTAAGCTGTGTCTTCCAAGAGCATATAGCAAGGATAATATACTTTTAATGTATTTGGGGTCCTTTTCCTCAACCAACAGAGACATAAATTTGCTTCATCTCGTTAAAGAGCCTAAACATGTTAAAAAAAATCACTCTTTGATAACAAATTCTCTCCAAAGTAAGATTTATTTAGGAATAGGGATTGGACTCTACATTTGGTAACTGTGGTCATCTATGTAAGTTGATCAGCTTGTTTAAGTTGATAAAACTTCCCGTGGAAAGGGAGAAAGAGTGCCAACAGCACACTGTAACCTTTCCAGCCTTTGCTCCCTATAATAGTAGAGGGTTACCACTGAGCGTGTCTACCTACAGCAATTAGGGGCTAACTCAATCCAATTGCTGTTACTTGTTTCTTCTTTCACATGGACTGAATAATAAACTTACTGGGTGTTGAAGTTGGGCTGGGTGCCTTCATACACATATGTGACAGAATATACAACTGTTCATGTTACTCTCTTGCTTAAACCCTTTCATTGGACCGAAACTGAGAGGCAGGTCCCCTCTTGGGGCTCACGATGACATTCCAGGCCTGAGAGCTGACACTAAACTAGAGAGAAAGTGACCAAGCTAAGATAAATTTTGAAGGAAAAAAAGAATTTTTACCTGTAAATTAAAAATGGTGGTGTGATAGGATAGGACCATTGATAAAAATGGTGGTATTGGGATGGGGGAGATTTATGCGCAAGGATTACAAGTTAGATTTTATGTTCACTTGAGTTGAAGGTGAAGGTAAAACAGACAAGTTGAAACTAAGTAAGGCCTTAAAAATGTGAGGCTAGAGTATATTGGACAGGCCAGGGCTGAAGTTATCACGTGAGAACGCTGGACAAGAAAATAAGTTCAGGTGCGAAAAAGGCAGCAAGAATAGATTTGGCAGAAGGATTCATAAGAAAATTCATAGGAAAATCAAAGGGGTCCAGTTGATGTTATTAATGATGCAGTAAATCATAAATCACAGGAAAAGAATATGCAGTCAAAGAGGGTGATTTTTGAGACATCCTAGAAAGTTTATTTTCAGTCTTAACCAAGTTCAGTGGCTTTATCCTGTTCTCTGATATGTCTTGCCTCTGGCTGGAGTTGGTATGACTTCACTCAACCTTATCCCTGCATTAGAATGTGTGGATAGTTTGAGAAACAGCTAGAGTGGGAATTAGCAATTTAAGTCTTGGATTAAATATTATCCTATTTCTTTATTTATCTTTTCAAAAGTAAATGGGACTTCCCTGGTGGTCTAGTGGTTAAGACTCCACGCTTCCATTGCAGGGGACAGGGGTTCGATCCCTGGTCGGGGAACTGAGATCCTGCATGCCACTCAGCACAGCCAAAAAAAATATTTTTAATTAAATAAAAATTTAAAAAAAGTAAATCCTCCTAGATGTTGAAATCTACTAGGTGATTAACATTTTAGTGGAAATTAATTTTTCAGACTTCTTTTTTTGATGGTAGAAAGAAACGTTGGTGCAGACGAGGGTGCTGAAATGGAGGCGACCCCACGGAGTCTGGAGTGGATGACAAACGTGGGCCCCGTGTAAGCACTGTGCCCGCCAGCTCCCACCCCGCCGAGGCGGCCGCTTTGATGGGAGGCTGTGTAGGGCACCTGCAGGGTGGCCTTTCAGCACCTCCTCGGGGCTCCTTTCACACCTGCCCTGGGGGTGGACACTGCTCCCAGCCCCATTCCCTACCTCTGACCTTTCAATTCCACGCCTTTGGAGTTGGGTTGCCCAGGGCTTGCAGCCTAAGTAAACTCTCCCCTGCAGGCAGGGGAGCAGGGACGGCGCTGAGATAGTCTTGGTCAAACCCCACTTGCCTGTCGGGACACTAGCCTCAGAGGGATCTCCGTCCAGATCATCACACGACACTTGACTCTAGAGGCCCTTCCCTGTGCCAGCCTGGGGGTGAACGACTGCGCAGGCAGACCCCACTTCGGCAGCCAGCTGCCCTCAGGGTTCTGACTCCAAGCCCCAGCTCCCGTGGAAACCAAGTCTCGGGAAAGGACTCTCTCCAGACAAAGGGGTAACTTGGTTGGCATGCTGTTCAAAGGGGCTGGTTTTAAAATAAGTTAATCTGCTTTCCATGAACAAAAAAGTACCAGGGCCAAACTGGTCCTTTTATGACTTAATCCACTACCTTTTCTTTCTGACTGCTTCACATTTTGTGAGTTCTCTCAGAGTTCAAGTTGCTGTTCAGTATTCTGGAAAAGGGAAGGAGTATGCCTTATATAGTATTCAAGAGTCTTTTGATGAATATGGCCATTGTAAAGCATTATCATCTTGGCTGCTCCTGACTGAATTGTCCTGCGACACATGGAGAGTTGTTCCATGCTATGGTTCAACACAACGTCCTTTCTCTCCGGGTTATGACTTCGGATGACAAATCCTCCCCCCACCTCCCCCTTAATATGTATTTTCTCCCTTCATCCTAAAATGTTTTGAGCTATCGCAGGGTGTTTCTCCTGAGTTATTTCCATGTATGTCATACCTACTTGAGAGTTACTAAAATAGCCATTCTAAAACATAATTGTTTGTTTATCCCCCCAAACTCCAAAAAAGCTTATGATCTTAAAAAAAAAAAAACCAAAAACCTTAATACAGCATCAGTATGATCATGCAACAAATAACCTCTTAAATATACATAAAAACTATAAATCACTCTTTTCCTTACATCTGAAAAATAATAGATTAAAAATGTATTCTTCTCCCTCAAAAAAAACCTAATGACACAGGAACATTTATTTTTCTTTGCTCCTCAAATTTGTCTTTTAGTAGCTGAGAGCAGATGAAATCTTTTATCACTATATTTAGACGTCAACCAGGCAGGTTGGTGCCATGGCAACAGCTGCACAAAGAAATGTTAGCAGGAGAGACTCTGGCGGGCTGGGAGAGGTGCTTACTTAGTGCTGCTCGAGTGGATTAAAGATACGGCTTGGCCAAGGCCACGTGCCTGGCTTCTCTTGTGTCCCTGAAACAAGGGAGGCACATGAGTGCCACTGTCACCTGGTATCACTGAAGTCCAAGAAACAGCTGAAGCGTGGATGCAAACAAGCCTCTGTGCTTTAGTCCCCTCACCTGGATCCAGGCTCCTCGGATGCCCAGTAATGCTGCCTTGGCCTCAAAAAATCCTATTAGCCTTGAGTCCCAGGATTGTTCTAGATGATCACTTTATAATAAGATGCGGATAAAATAAGTTCATTCCCCTGCATTTGTATTCCATGTGATTCCCGCATACTGATCTGAAAGAAGAAATCACCCAGTCAACAGTTCTTATTGGGAGCTTGCCTTTGGCCCGATACCGTTTCAGGCGCTAGAGATGGAGAAATGAAGAAGACAAGCAGGGTACGCGTCTTTTCCAGCTTCAATTCACTGGGAGAGAGACGGATGATAATATACGACAGCAAATAACAATAGTAAATAGATAGTAGACATACATTTTAAAATGCCATATGCGCAAGTGATGTGAAAACTACCGGCAAGGCAGTTTTCACATGACGGGGCTGGGATTGTGGGTGGAGGAAAGACTGCCACTTGAGTTGAGACTTGAGTAACGGGAAGACGGACCACTCAGGACGCAGAGGATGTCTTTCCAGACAGGACAGCAGGGCAAAAGCCATGTTCCAGGAGCAAATACAGGTCCAGTGTTGTTGCAGCAAGAGAGCAGCAAGCGCCAGGCCTGTGCCAAACCAGCTCGTCTAGGCCGTCCCCGGCGCCCTCTTCAGAAGCTCTCACGTCTTCGAGCACCCCTCAAACAGGCCCAGGAGCCCCCAGGAAGTGGTCTCCCCTGAGATCTAAAAGGAAGCGTGCGTGTCTACCAGCAAACAAAACGGCCTGTCTACCATTTCCTTCTTTCTAGAGAGCTCTCAGCTCACTGCAGCTGGACTAAAGCCCCAAAAGGCACCTACACCCTCAGTGACCATCCAAGATGCAGCTCAAGTGTCGCAGCTCCTGCTGGGTGACAAGAGGTGCTGCTATAGATGGAAGACCCTCCTCTGGCTTTGTAGCCCCTCCCATGACTGCTGCTGCTTCCTCCGGGCCTTTATCTTGTGCTCACAGGCACCCAGACGGCCACAGGCCTCGGCGTTGGGTTGTCACAGTGACAGCTACACCAAAGCCAGGGTGACTATGGAAAAGCTCTTCCTTCATTCTTGGATGGCGCTCTTCTTCCCCAGGCCTTGGTCAGAGCACTTGGCCAGCACCTGGAGACAAACTGAGCACCTGGAAGATAGATACCCACCCTACACTCATCCTTCACCCTCGAGGACCCTCAGCATCAAGCACCTCAACTTTGTCTTCCTTCGAGGTGAGTTCTTTCTTTCCTTTCCAGGAGGCTTTCTAGTTTCTCATGTGATGGTACCGCTATCGGTCTTCCACAGGTGCAGACAGGCCCACGTTTGGGAATGAACGCAGATTGGCTTCAAGGTGGTTCTTTATTTAGGAATATTTAAGTGTTGATCTGTCTTGGACAACTCTCTTCCCAGCACTACTCAGAAATGCGCATTATATGGGTGAGCTACGTGGACTGAGCCACAGAATTCCATAATGCTTCTCAGAAACGAATAGAAAGTCACTGGGTGTGAGGGCTTTCTCTTCTTGTTTGATTACAGTGGGATTTACGATGGTCTGAAGGCTCCACTTCATCTCTCTCTCTAGCTTTATTAAGAGGAATTCAAAAAATCTTAGAAGATCCGGTTTTTCTGGCAAAAGAAAGGGTCTCTTTTGACCCTTGATCTAATTTCTAGCTAATCTGGTCACAAATGTTTGAGGGGGAAAGAATACAGAAGGCATAGGAATACGGGAAATGGGACCAAAGACAAGCATTTCCTTAGACCAGCCATGCTGCCATATTCTCCATGTCTTAGTGAGGAATGTGAATTAAACACCAAAGAATTAATTCTCTTTAAAAAGAGGATGGAACATGTAGGCAGGACACATATGGGGCTACAGTTTGGAAATATATTTTTCAGGTTAAAATATAATGTGTTTTGTTTCATATAAACTTGCTGTTAAAAGGGAGGAAATGGATCTTCTCTTTGAGATACTGACCCTTAAAATAGTGAGAAAATGTACTTTTTCTCACATTTAATAGCAACTGCAGAGAGTCAGGACATTTGGCAACCAGCTCGAGAAGTATTATGGGATGCCTACTAAGGGGGAAACACTGTGCT
The DNA here is from genome assembly GCF_009873245.2 of Balaenoptera musculus. NCBI lineage: Eukaryota > Metazoa > Chordata > Mammalia > Artiodactyla > Balaenopteridae > Balaenoptera > Balaenoptera musculus. The sequence goes on along the minus strand of NC_045801.1, from coordinate 77,034,419 downwards.
AAGACTTTGCAGTGGTTGAGTCCAACCAAGGGCAGAGGACCATCACTTGTTCATCCACTCAAGGGACATTTATTGACCTTCACTGGGTAGATTACTTCTGAGAGCTGGTATCCAGTTTACCGCAGTGTTAATAACACTTTCCGCAGGGCTTCTTGTGAGAAATAAATGAGGTAAAGTTGCTTAAAAGTACTTGTTAACTTGTTAAATGGTAGGGGATTGGTAATAATTATTTTCCTGTCTTTTCCACCTTTTTCAGGATAAAATACTGACTTGGTGTTTATGACTCTTAAAAAACAAAACAAAACTCCCAAACACTGGTTTAGTCTTACTTCCTATGACTTTCAAAACTGGACCTCTATTACACAAATGGTGTGTTAGTTTGCTGGGGCTGCCATTAAAAAGTACCACAAACTGGGTGGCTTAAACAACAAAAGTTTATTGTCTCACAGTTCAAGAGGTTGGATGTCCCAGATCAAGGTGTCGGCAGGGTCGGTCTCTTCTAAGAGGGAAGGACTGTTCCAGTCCTCTGTCCTTGGCTTGCGAATGGCTGTCTTCATGTTCACAGGGCATTCTCCTCGCATCTCTGTGTCCAAATTCCCCTTTTTATAAGGATACACCATGTTGACGGGGGCCCACCCTAATGAATTCATCTCAAGTAATTACATCCGCATCGACACAAATTCCAAATGAGGTCACATTCTAAGATGCTGGGGTTAGGACTTCAGCAGGTGAATTTGTCAAGGGTGGGAGGGGTGTAGAGGATAAGGAAGGGGACAATTCAACTTACAACAAGTGGTATTGTTTTACTTGCAGTGTTTGAACACAGGCTGCTTGTTTCGACTCTCTTGCTCTCTCTGTTCTCCTAAAATCTCTTCCTATTGAAATCGTTCTCATCCTTCAAGTCTGATCCAGTGCATACTATCTCCATGTCACTTTTCCTGATTTCTCTAACAGGAGTTGACAATTTTTTTGAATCTTAAATGCACTTACTTTACTTTATTTTTAAAATAATTTTACATATTCTAGTGCTTATTTTCTATATCATTTAGCACATAGTACAATTCAATCAATAAATACTTTGAATGAACGAAGGTATTTGTGAAGATGTTTTTTCTTCCTAAGTAGGCTGTAGACTCTCAGAATAAAGGAACATGTTTATACTTATTTTTATAACAAATGTTTTTAACACAGATCTTTGTATGTAGGGTGGATGGACGAAGAAAATACTCAAGAGGGAAAGAGGAGGCTCATTTGAGAAGAATCCCATTCAGACAGGACCCCAAAAGATGACATTTCCTTAGTAGCTTTTCACAGTACAGGAGCTAGTTCTTAACCTTGTTAGCTTTGAAAACTGATTACAACAACAAATGGAGAGTGGTTTCATCTTTAAAATAAACACATGCATGAGGTCAATGGATAAAATCAGAAGATCGATTTATTAATTCACAGTGAGAAATGAACTGTCATAAAAGCTGAAGGGCAATGTCTCTTGCTTAGACCTATGTGGGAAGCCCGATATAATCAGAAGTTTGCTGGGTGAGCATGGAGCCAGATCAAGGGAAAATCAATAAGTGATTTAAATATTTAATGACATCAGACTAAGACAGTTTGGTGCGTTTATCTCCATAGTCATGATTATCCTGCCAGTGGAATAACATCCCCGAGTCTGTTGGCTAAATGAACAGTCGCTACCAGTGTTTGAATCTTGGGCTATTCTTTCTCTGTGTGAACTCGTTATCTTGTTTTATAATCTTCTGGGATCATACCTTCCTTTTAATATCCAAATAAAATTCTTTATGGCTCCCATATAGTGTGACTATACAGAATGCAGTCATTTCTCAAATATTGCTGAGAATTTCTTGCCCTCGTTTCCTAGTTGTTGTTCATTATCTCTCACTCCAAACTACTGCTCCTAGGACCCCCTCCCCATCACTTCTTGGCATCTTACTACTCTCTCTGTACGTTGTTCAATCTCTCACTGGTCTACTTAGTCCCAGCACCTGCATATAATCTTCTCTTTATTCCCCAGAGGAACACTTGACTGTACTGGTTAACTAATTTGCTACATTTTTTTCTGCTACTTTTTAAAATGTTCTCCATTTGGGTGTTTGAAATTAATATGAAGAGACCCCTTGGCTCAGGGGACAGCAGCGTCTGGGCAACCACAGACAAGCCCCTTGGGATAGAAGCTTCTCACTGACCCAACTTATTTTGAAATTCTTTAAATGAAGTGTCAAATCATCACAGTAAAAATGTTTCAAATGGACAAAGTATCTTTGAGCTTCCTGCCTAATGCCTTCAGAAGGTAATCAATAGTCCTAGCTTTCCTTTTCATTAGCCATCAGGCTTATGTTCTTCATTTGGTTTCATGGATAATGACACACTTTAACAAAATTTTTCAACGTGATTTTTTGCAAGGTGTTCTAAAGTTTAGAAGAAACCTCAGCTTTTTTTTTTCTCAAGAGAGTGGTCAATTTATTACAGAATGCTAGGGTTGTTACACACTTTATATTGTAGAGTGAAATCAGTCATAAATGGGCACAACAGTGACTTTGCTTCACTAGTTATTATAAATAGCCTTTAAAAATTTGGGAGGTCTTAGTTTTATTACTAAATCAACTTTTATAATTTTGTAGATGAAAAAATCTGGCCTGTCAAGACTAGGATAGACCGGAGCTCAGGCTCAACTGCTCCAAACCTGCATCTCCATCCTCTTCCCAGAATGGTACACGTCATACCCAGACTCCCATTTCTCCCCCTTATATTTTAACATAGATGATGTGTGGCTTTCAAATTGAGCTGGTTCACAGAGCTCAAGATTTCTGCATTTGACATTTTGCTGTTGGGAGGCGCTGTGCTGTTATGACAGTCGTGTGACTTGAAGTCACACAGACAGAAAGCAGTGGGACCTGGTGGGATAATAATGAGTTGGGGCCAGGCAGAGCATCTCTTAGAGTCCTGACTTGGCAGCCATGGGACACTGGGCAAGTCTCTTAACCGCCCTGAGGCTTAACTTACTTACCTGTCCGATGAGAAATAACACAACTTACAGGGTTATGTAAGCAGTAAAAGTACAGCGTCTAGCATAGTAATAGATGCTTAATAATTAGAAGCCCTTAGTGTTGTTTTTCTATTTTATGTGTCACTTATCACATTTGTGAATTTGGGAAAATTATTTAACTTCTCTGAGTCTCTTTATGCCCAATGGCAAAAGGGAGAAAAGAATATCAACCTCACAGGAATGTTATGAGGATTAAATGATAAAACTATGTACAGTGACATTCAATACATATCTATTCATTTTTCTCTCCCTCTTTTCTCCTGTCAGTAATTTGTTCTGGTTCCTCTGAACCAGTGAACAGTTTAGATTGAACTTTTGATTGGAAGAACTTCATGCTAAGGGTGTTTGTGTCTTCATTTTAGGTGGCATGTCATCTGCCCGTACACTCCAGAAGTGAAAACAACTAATGTATTGAGTTGTGGTTTTCTCGATTTTGAAAGCACCTCTTCCTTTCTGATGAGAGGTCCTGGCATTTAGAACCTTGCATCATAGCAACTCTCACTCTGGGCAGAGTTGGTCAAGGATGCCCCTCTTGGAAAGGCCTACAAGCTCTCAAGTTTCTTTCACAAAGAGAGGGGGTTGGAGCTTATGACTCAACTTCACGCAAAGTCAGCTCTTTTTCTTAGAATGAAAATTTTGTTGTGCTTCTCCCAGGGTACAGATGAGGATTCCATCCTTGCTAACCATGCTGGAACCTCCCGCAGGTGGATGTGTTCCGGGTGGAAGCAGTTGTCTCTGTTCTTTTGCAAACATTGGATGTAGAAAGCAGGCAGGGCTTTGGCATTTGAAAAAGGTGCTGTGAGGGAGACACCCACGAATGCAAGGGAACTGCTATCTGTGGCTCAGACCTGCTCAGGAGCAGGACACACTACTCACCAACCACACTAAAAACCACAGGTGGTTTGTTTTTCCTTTTATTAAAATAAAAGTACTCTTATAATAATTATCAATGTGTTAATAATTTTCTAAAACAGTTTTGGGAGAGGAGTGACATAGCCGAGCATCTTTGTTGCTTTTGCTGTCAGAGAGCGTCGTAACTGTTTCCAGTTTACGGCCAACATAGACTCAGCATAACAGGCAGAGCTGGAATCAGCAGAGCTTGATTTTATTTCCAATTCTGGAGTTTACTTATTGGAAGAATGTGAAAAAAGGTAATAATACGTACACTCCAACAATAACAAGACTTAGATTCTCAGAGCCGTGGTCACTGAGAGGGAACGTGAGGTTCAGCCGGATGATGTGTGCACGTAAAACTCATCACAAGACCCAGGAGCATTCACACAGCAGACCATGCTTGCATCTCATCTTGTTTAATTAGGAAATGCAACTGGAAGTTGAAGTCTGGGAATTTATTAGATCCATTTCACACTGCTCTCAAAAGGTCCCAGGGTGATCTAGTTGCAAACAGCAAAATGCTTTACCTCCTACAGACCTTATGATTTATTTATAAGAAAACAAAATTAAATATTTTGATACTTACTCTGTGTTATTTCCACAGGTGGTAAGGTGGTCTGCTAGTGTTTGTTAGTATGTGCATTATTGTCTGATTTTTAATTATCTAGCCTTAATTTTATTACTTTTTTGAAAGGAAGTGAATCATTGTCATCTGCTTATAGCAAATTAAGTTATAGACAATGTGCTATTAAAAATCTTGAATAAGTTTAACAAGTAATTCTTAAGGAGGACAGATACTGAAAATTTGGTCTGAATTATTTTGTGACCTACCAGAACAAAAAAGGGCTTTTACTGACTTGACCACCAACTCATAGAAGAAAAAGTTGTCTTTTATTGTATACAACTGTATCTTGTTATGATTTAAGTAATTTGTTTGGTATTAGAAGTATCTGATTAATTCAGATACATCCAAACCAGTGGGAGCAATAATTATGTAAAAGAAGCATGAATAATTAAAAATGAAAAATTGTGAGTATCTAGTTCTAAAGCTTTTCAAAGTATTTGTTCTAGAACCAGCTAGTTGTGCAGAGCAGTGACTAGGAGGGAAAAGTTAAGTAGAAAATCACCTTGTAGACTTCTCAGTTTAATCTTAATCCAAATGATGCTCAATTGCCTAAACACAAATGAATACATACGCTCATTATCATGTAGATACGGTTTTGCCAAAACATTCATTTGGATTTCAATCTCCTTTTCAATTAGAAATCCAGGAAAGCAGAAATGTAGATGCCTTGCCACTAAGACACTGATACTGGCAATCAAGTGAGACTTGTACCACTGTCACGGGTATTGCGCCAGTCAGTTTCAATCTGGTCACATGTTAGCTGTTGTTATGTGAGAACTGTCCTTTGCAGGAAAGTCTCTTTACGTTTTCCTTATGCTACTCAAAAATGGCGATATATTTAGACTATATTATCCAGTCAAAATACACATTTTTATTTATTAGAGCAATTTCTTTTGGGTCTTTAAGTTACTGTCTGGTATAAGTTTGGCCCCCAAAAGAAACATAAATTTTCTAAAACAGCTCATTTCTCCTACATGCCTGTCCTTCTGATTTAAATTGGAGCAATATAAGCAATGGAAAGAACACTTTCCACTGGGGGTTCTGCTGCCTATAGAGATGCTTGATTGAAACAAAGTAAAATATATTTCCTTCTCCTGAATTTTTTTTTTTTTTTTGGTTATCACAGTTTTCATAATGAAAACAATTTTCTCTTACACTTATTATATCCTGATATAATTTGGTCAGAAAGCACATGGAAAATATGCCTAAAGGTTCAAGAAGAAATCAGTTCAAGAATGTGAAACATTTTGGCTAAATACATCTGATTTGAGGGGATGTCTGCTTCCAGATAGATGGAGTAGAAATACATTTCTATATTCCTGCCACTAAATACAACTAAAAACCCTGGACATAACATGTATAACAAATATAAGAAGACTCTGAAAGGTGAGAGAAGAAGTCAGGCTGATTGGGACCATCAGGAGCCAAAGAACAATGCAGAGGTGGAGCCTCTTGGCTTTTCTTTTTGCCTCTTGTGCCGAAGACAGAATGCGGGAGAAGCTAGCAGCCTGGAAATGCCGATGGGCGCAGACCAAAAAAAAAAAAGTCCCAATAAAAGTCCTGCTCTCTGGGCTTCCCTGGTGGCGCAGTGGTTGAGAATCTGCCTGTCAATGCAGGGGACACGGGTTTGAGCCCTGGTCCGGGAAGATCCCACATGCCGCGGAGCAACTAGGCCTGTGAGCCACAACTACTGAGCCTGTGCGTCTGGAGCCTGTGCTCCACAACAAGAGAGGCCACGATAGTGAGAGGCCCGCGCACTGCGATGAAGAGTGGCCCCCGCTCGCCGCAACTAGAGAAAGCCCTCGCACAGAAATGAAGACCCAACACAGCCAAAAATAAATTAAAAAAAAAAAAAAATCCTGCTCTCTCTCTCTCTCTCTAGCCAAATGACCAGAAAAGGAGAAGTCTAGAAAGACAGAAAATCTTTTAGGCAATAACCACTCTCCTCTGGCCAAACCCCACAGAATGAAGTGCAGCTGCTTCTCCACCACTGCTGTGTCGCAGAGGAGACATTCTCTGGGCTGTAGTAAGATGCCCAATCCCCTGGACCGGATGATATCTGACCGTGATGGAATCAAACTAGAAATCAAAAGCAGAAAGCAGGAGGAAAATCTTCAAACTTTTAGAATCCAAGCAACACACTTCTAACTCAGCCATGGGTCAACCAGGAAGTCTGAGGGAAAAACTAACATTACATTTAAGTGAACAAAAATAAAAACACAGAATAGCAGCAAACTTTGTGGAACACAGGTAAAACAGTTGCTGAGAGGGAATTTGATAGCATTAAATACCTATATTAGAAATGAGGAAAAGTCCTAAATCAATCATCTAAGCTTTTACCTAAAGAATCTAGAAATAGAAAATCAAAATGCACCCAAGCAAGCAGAAGGAAAGAAATAATAAAAAGCACAAATCGAGGAAGTTGAAAATAGAAAAAAATATATAGAAAATCAATGAAACAAAAACCTGTTTGAGAAGTCAATAAAATTATCAAATAAGAGTGATAAAGAACAAAAAGATAGAAGACACAAATTAATAATGCCAGGAGTGAAGCACAGAGTATCACTACAGACCCGACTTCAAAAATGTAATAAGAAAACACTGTACACAACCATAAATACACACATTTGACAACTCAGATGAAATGGACCTATTCCTCCAAAGCATGAACTACTACAACTTACCCAATGTGAACTAGATAATTTGAATAGCTCTGCCACTATTAAGGAAATTGTATGTGTAATTAAAAACCTTCCAAAAAAGGTATCTCCAGACCAGATGTTTTCACTAGAGAAGTCTATGAAACATTTAAAGGAAAATTAGCTCCAATACTACATAATATCTTCTAGAAAATAAGAGAGGAAACACTTGCGAATTCATTTTATGAAGCTAGTGTTATCCTGATACCAAAATCAAAGACAGTACAAAACAAAACAAAACAAAACAAAAAGCATTATAGACCAATAGCACTCATGAATATAGGCAAAAAATCCCTAATAAAACTTTAGTAAATATAATTCAGCAATATATAGAAAGAATTTTATATCTTGGTCAAATGAGATTTATTCCAGGAATGCTAGGCTGATTCAATATTTAGAAGGCAATAAGGCAGTCCACCAATATTAACACAAAAATCATGTAATCCTAGCAATTGATGCAGGAAAATCATTTGACAAAATTCAACACTAATTCATGATTGAAATCTCAGAAAACTAGGAACAGATGGTAAATTCTTCAGCTTGACAAAGAACAGCTACAAAAAACCTGCAACTAACATGATATTTATTGGCAAAAATTTGAATGCTTTCTTCCTAAGGTCAGGAAAAAACAAGGATGACCGTTCCCATCACTGTTATCAAACGTAATATTAGAAGTTCTAATCACTTCATAAGGCAAGAAAGAGAAATATAGATGTACAAATTGGAAAGGAAATGGGTAAAACCCTCCTTATTCATGGATGGCATGATTTTATATGCAGAAAACCCCAAGGAATCTACAGAAAAAATTTTAGAACTAATAATTGAATTCAGCAAGGTCACAGGATACAAGATCAACAGATGAAAAACAATTGTATTCTATATGCTAGCAATGAACATGTGCAGGCTGAAATTAAAAATATAATACCATTTGCAATACCTCCCAAAACAGTGGGAACATATATACGTGTAAACCTAACAAAACATGAATAAGACTTACTTGCTGTAAGCTACAAAACACTGATGAAAGAAAAAGCAAAGAACATATAAATAAATGGGGAGAAATATCTGTTCATACACTGGAAGACTCTACATAATAAAGAAATCAATTCTCCCTAAACTGATATACTGGTTTAGTGCAATTCCTATCAAATTCAGAGCCAGATTTTTTTGTAGATATAGAAAATATTATTCCAAAATAGTATATGGAAAGGCAAAGGAACTATGGTAGTTAAAACAATTTTGAAAAAGAAGGAGAAGGTGGGAAGAATCAGTCTACCCAGTTTTAAGACTTATTATGTAGTTACAGTAATCAAGACTGAATAGTTTCAGTGAAGGACAAACACATAGTCAGTGGAAGAGATTAGAGGATGAAGTAATAGCCCCACACAAAGACACCCAACTGATTTTTAGTAAGGGTGCAAAAGTGATGCAGTGAAGGAAGGAAAGCCTTTTCAACCAATGGCATTGTAGCAGTTGGACACCCAGAAGCAAAAACTTCATGATCCAGAGTTGCGCTAAGAGTTCTCACATGTGAAAAACGTGATCCATAAAAGAAAAAAGAAAGGTAAATCAAAGTTTAAACTTTTTGCTTTGCAGAAGACCCTGTTAAGACGATGAAAAGGGGACAAGTAGGAGGGGAGGGAGACGCAGAGGCAAGCAAGATGGCAGCGGCAGCTGCTCAGGGCGGGAGAAGCGGTGGTGGCAGTAGTAGGGCTGGTGGTGGCCACAGCAGCTTGCTGGACAAGTGGAAGATTGACGATAAGCCTGTAAAAACTGACAAATGGGATGGATCAGCTGTGAAAGATTCTTTGGATGATTCTGCCAAAAAGGTACTTCTGGAAAAGTACAGGTATGTGGAGAATTTTGGTCTAATTGACCGTCGCCTCACCATCTGTACCATCTCCTGTTTCTTTGCCATAGTGGCTTTGATTTGGGATTATATGCACCCCTTTCCAGCGTCCAAACCTGTTTTGGCTTTGTGCGTTATGTCCTATTTTGTGATGATGGGGATCCTGGCCATTTAAACCTCATATAAGGAGAAGAGCATCTTTCTCGTGGCCCAAAGGAAAGATCCCACAGGGATGGAACCTGATGACATTTGGCAACTGTTGTCCAGTCTCAAAAGGTTCAATGAGAAATACACTCTGAAGCTGACCTTCATCAGTGGAAGAACAAAGCAGCAACGGGAAGCCAAGTTCACCAAGTCCATTGCTAAGTTTTTTGACCACAGCGGGACACTGGTCATGGATGTGTATGAGCCTGAAATATCCAGGCTTCGTGACAGTCATGCCACTGTAAGAAAAATAAAACAGCCACTTCTAAAAGCAGCCATCTTTTGGCTGGATCATGCTGAATTAAGGGGTGAGGGAGAAAGAAACAGAGAACTTCATATGGGTAAAGTAAGAAATGTAAAAAATGTCCATTTTGTCTTGAAATTTTAGTCCATTCTGGATAAATACAATTTTCTAGCTCAGTTATGAGAAGTTGTAGCTCTGATATCTAGCTATAGCCTCTTTGGTCTGCTGATTGCATTGTTTTGATTTGCTTTTCTGGAAAAGCATTTTTGCTAAAAGCTGTACAGACTTTCTCCTCCATACCTAGCAGTACTTTATATGGTATAGCTTTGTGCCATGCAGCATTTGAAGACTCAGTTTTTAAAACTGTTAACCTGTTGCTGACTTTATTGTGTTAATTCCCATTTCAACAGCTGTTTCCCTTAATTCAGGATACAACTTCTTGTGTATGACAGTTTTCTTTCACACACCATTTTTGTGGGTGTGTATATATCTGACTTGGGGAGAATTGGGGGAAAAAAACCATAGCTTTTTAATTTGTTTAAAAGAGACTTTCTGCCTGCTACATTTTGTGCTCTTAAAAAATTAAAGAAGCCAATGGCATTTTTAGTTTTATCTTGCCTATGCTTTCCACTAGTATATCCCTGTTGATTTGTTTGTGCCCTTTATTAACTGCCATTTTCTAAAATTTTTTTCAATAAAATGAAAGAAGATGTGAAAAAAAAAAGACAATGAAAAGATAAGCTACAGACTGAAAAGATACTTGCAAACCGTATATCTGTTAAAGGACTAAAATCTAGACTCTATAGAGAACTCTCAAACTCAACAGTAAAAAACAAACAAAAAATCCAAATAGAAAATGCAAATCACATAAAGAGACATTTTATTGAAGACAATATATATGGAGAGCAAGTAGGGACATAAAAGGTGTTCAACATCACTAGCCATTAAGACTACAATGAAATATCACTGCACAGTTGTTAGAATAATTAAAATTAAAAAAGTGACAATACCAAATGCTGGTGAGGACACAGAGAAACTGGATCTCTCTTACATTGCTGGTGGGAATGTAAAATGGTCCAGTCATGCTGGAAATCAGTTTGACAGTTTGCTAAAAAAAAACCCAAAAACTAGACATGCACTTCCCATATGACCCAGCAATTGCCCTTCTGGACATTTATTTATGAGAAATTAAAACTATGTCCACACAAAAACCCATATATTCTTGTTCATAGCAGCTTTATTTGAAATAGCTCCAAACTGGAAACAACAAAAATGTCCTAAACTAGGTGAAGAGTTAAACAAACCCGTTCCATGGAATACCAACCTGCAATACAAAAGAATGCACACAAATAAAAAGAAATGGAACAACTTGGAGACATCTCAAGGACATTATGCCAAGTGAGTAAAATCCAGTATAAAAAAGCCACTGTGTCATTTCCTGTATGATTCCATCTGTATAACGTTCTCACAGTGACAAAACTATGGAGTTGGAGAACAAATTAATGCCGGGGCTTAGGGGTGCTGGGGAGGAGGGAGATGAGCGTGACCACAAAGGGTGCCACACGGGAGAACTCTGTGGGTAGATTAGTTGCATGTGTTGATTGTGGTGGTGATGACATGAATCTACACATGCAATAATGGGACAGGACCGTCCCCACACTTCACACCAATGTCAGCTTCCTAGTTTTGATATCATGCTCTACGCAAGAGGTAACCAGTGGTGGGGGGCAATGAGTGAAGGTACACAGGTCCTCTCTGTGCTAGCTTTGCAATTTCTTACAAATCTATAAATATTTCAAAACAAAAAGTTTTAAAAAAATCCTAATCTGGCTCCAATGTTCTAAGGAAGTCGCTGTATATTTGACACCCTGTGTCACAGAATCAAGGAGCCCTTTAAGTACATGTGATCTTTTTACTGAGAAGCCGGTCCCATCAGGTGGTAATTTAGATCACTGCCTTCTAGGTTCTGATACCCTTGACGTACGAATGATCAATAAAGTCCGACTTGTGCTGAAGAGTTTGGGAACCTCTGTTTCTTCATCATTTTAAAATGCAGAAGAAAGCAACAATGGATACTTTTAGTCTTCTATAAATAAAACACTTCCTCTTTCTTTTAATGAAGACAGGTGGATTGAGTCCCTGCTGAATGGCCATTAAGGGAAGCTCTGTCTGGTATATCTCTAGAGGCTCAGAAGATGATAAATGATTCTGGAGCTAATACCATCTAGTAGACATTTTTCTCAAAGCACTCCATTTTTTTATGTTTAAAAATTCCTGAAAAGCCATGCATTAATCCCAGATTTAATAGTAATTAAACTGAAATTCATTTAGCTTTTGTTTTAGGATTAGTATAACTAAAGGAAGCTTATTTTTTACACACTTCAAGCTTTTCTTATGATGCATAGCTAAATGGTATTTGGCAAGTCGCTCTGTTTCACATCCTTCAATATCCATTGGTGCTACTTTCCGGTGCCGGTGGAGGAGGCAGCCCAAATTATAAACCTGAAGAAGACCTTACACATCACCCGGCCCAGACGGCTTGAAACGACGGCCAACAAGTGTTCACTCTTGGAACATGACTCTTTTTTATTGGAGTTCGAATGTCTTTTGACTGAGCACAAGATATCCCGTCGGCCACAGCCCAAACCAGGCTCTCTCGGTCACCTCCATTTTCCCAGGATACATCCCCTGCTGGGAATTTGCATGTGAGACTCTTCTTCCTTGTGTATCACTCACATAGGTGAAGAAATAGAGAAGAGAGGCCAGAGGATTTACTTTATCAAGGTCACAAAGCTAATTCACTGCATAGCTGGACCTTGCCTCAGTCTTTCCAATCCTCAGGTACTCCACTGTCCTGTACACCCCGCAGGCATTTAAAAAAAAAAACAGGTCCTGGGGAGAGAGCCAGAGACCCCAAAGGTACAGAAGAATTTCTCTGTGTGTTCAGCGACGCTCAAAGCGGCACCCCAGCAGGAATCCAGGCCAAGTTCAAAGTGATCTCCTGTGGCATAACGTGGATCAGACTCTACTGCTAGAAACGGCCCGCATCTCTGTCCTCTCTCTCCCCGCCCCACTCCCAGTCCAAATTGATTTTGTGCTTCCTGTTTTTCTGTGCTTGACAAAGAAAGCAGAAGTAACATGCTGTCAGTGGAGAGTTGCCAAAACAGCCAAGTGGCCTTTAAAAAAAATCACTTGCTTCAAATTTCCAACAGCAATTCAAAGTCTCCTTTCAAGTAGACACTGCATTATGCTAATAATATGCTAAATCATTAAGGTCTTCCGATTTGTCTGTTGATTGTTTAAGTAGAACGTCACGGCAGAGAGGTATTGATGCTAGAAGCATCAACCCACCCTCGGTGTGTTCTTCAGCAGGCAACTCTGGTCTACACGTTACACTAACTCTGAGGTATTGTATGTCATAAGCCATTTCATCATACACCGAGATGGTCTTTTGGGAACACTGACATTCTAGAAAAATTGAGAAAATATAGGCCACATCAAAAATAATATTAATAATTATTTATCATCTATTGAGTGGTTTCCCTGAGCTAGAAACAGTGCTGGGAATTTTACCTGTATCATTGCTAAGATGTCAAAGCTATCCATAGGGATTATTTTCTCCTTTGTACATTTGGTGGAATTGAGACTTAGAAAGGTAAAGTCGCTCTGCTAAACTCCCTCAGTTGGTCATGGCCATTATCAGGATCTGGACCAGACCCCAGCTGAGGGGAAGTCCGTGTCTACCTTAGGAATAACTCAGATTTCCCCAGATCAGCTCTCTCTCTCTCTTTGACCTTTGGGGTATGGAGACAAGGAGTTACCAGTCTGGGGTCTTCAACTTCTAGTAAAGCGAGTTGTCCTCCAATTGGTGACCAGGTAAGGGAACATTGGAGGCAGAGTGGGAGTGGGTGCAGCACCACGGGGCCCCCCGTGAAGTGGTAACAAACATGTAATTCAGACACACACCCGGCACCACCCAGAGCCTTGTGCACACTTATTGGAGATGCGGGCACACCTACCTCTAGTGCAAGTCTCCTGGGAGCTGGCAGAGGGGAGGTGTGTGTGCGGGGGACGGAAAAAACTGGGATTGGCAGTGTGTACATGTCATTCCGAACTCCCTAACTACCCCTTCCTCCCACCCTTCCCCCCGGTAACCATAAGTTCCTTCTCTAAGTCTGTGAGTCTGTTTCTGTTTTGTAAATAAGTTGATTTGTATCCTTTTTTTTAGATTCTGCATATAAGTGGTATCATATGATATTTGTCTTTCTCTGTCTGACTTACTTCGCTCAGTATGATAATCTCTAGGTCCATCCTTACTTCGCTCAGTATGATAATCTCTAGGTCCATCCATGTTGCTGCAAATGGCATTATTTCATTCTTTTTAATGGCTGAGTAATATTCCATTGTATATATGTACATCACACTGCTATATTTAAAATGGGTAACCAACAAGGACCTACTGTATAGCACAGGGAACTCTGCTCAGTATTATGTAACAATCTAAATGGGAAAATTAACTTGAAAAATGATACCTGTAAATGTATGACGGAATCACTTTGCTGTACCTGAAACTAAAACAACATTGTTAGTCAACTATACTCCAATATAAAATAAAAAGTTAAAAAAAAAACACTGGGATTAGGAGGCTTACTTGGACACCTAGTAAATGGAATTTCCAAAACCATAGATCATTTTTAAAAGGCTACATAAATTACAGAGTGGTTTTCAAGTTGAGATCCATGGCGATGTCTTAACAGACAGGAGGCTGAAGAAAGGGGTCAGGTTGGAGACTGGACTTGAAACAGACCCATGCTGGGTCCCCAACCTCTACAAGCAGAGCAGTGCTGGTGGCTCTTTGCAGATGGAGACAAAGTGCAAGCTTTGTCCTTTAAAGGGAGTGCTCCTTGGGGGACAAGCTCTGAAATAGGAGTTGGAATTGGATTTGGAAACAAATCACAGATTAAGTAAAGACACATTCAGAATTTTCCCATTTATTTGTACTCTTGAACCACTCAGATCCCTTTCTGTCTTTCTCTGTCTTTGTCTCTCTCTCCTATTAATGTGATCCTACCACTCCCCCCCGGCTCCGAACCTCCTTCTACATTTCGCCTTCTTCGCAGAGCACAGCACACTGGAACCATTACTCCATCTCCAGTCACACATCTCATGGATCAGTTTTCTGTCAGACAAAGGGGCGACCTTTGTATTCCACCCAGTAATTAAGAGCGACGTTCTTTCAGTCATCAGGGACTAAGAGTTTTCTTACTGCCTTTTCTAGAATATTATGCTCTGAGCTTCAAAGAGCCTCTCTCATTTTTATGGTATTTTTCATCTTTAATACCTCTTTCTCATCCAGGTCTTCACCCATGAATCCTTCTTATGCAAGGCTCGTTCTTTCTGCGTGTAAGTCCGCTCTCTCTCCTGCTTCTACCCCAAACTGTTCTGTTACTATGCTCTGAGCTCTGTTCAAAGTCTTTCTAAAATATCGGTTTCCTCTTCTTTCCTTTTTTCTTTCCTCCTAACACGATTTACCTAAAGCATTTAGAAATAAAATTTCAAGATTTCCCCCCAGAATTGACTCCCATGAGCTATTTTCCCTAGAGAAGAACAAGGTACCATCAAAATTAGATAGAAAAATCTAGCGTTGTTTTTCCTTCAGTTCAAGAAACCTGTGGTTGTGTGCCTGCTACTTGCTAAGTCACGTGCGGGACACACAGAGCCGCACAACGCAATTAATCTCTCAGCGCCAGAGACTGTCCCGTCACACCTCTTCAGGCTCCCTCTCCACAACCTTCCTCCTGGCCCCCCTCCCCCCTCAGCACAGAAACTTCCTCTCTCTCTTTAAAAGAAAAACAAACCAACAAATACATCCTGAACCACACCCATCCCCAGAGACCGCTGATGGCTCAGCTTCACAGCCAACCTTTAGAAAATGATACATTGCCTTTCCTGTCTCCGCCCCTCCATCCCTTATTCAATGTCCTAATCTATTGCAACCTCGCCCATCTGTTGCAGGACCACCCATTCTGCTCGTACTTTTAAAAATACAGAACCTACCATTAAAAATCCACTCTAATTTTTCACTCTGCACGTGCACCTGTTTATAAGGCTGTTTTCCTTACCAGACTGCGCCCCATGAGAACAAGGATTATGTTTTACTTATTAAGTTAAATCATGTTAAATTGCTATCTAAATTGCCATTAACTGTTTTTAACTTACAAAAACAGCAATTAGGGTTCAATCTATTAATACTATCTCTGTATCCTCAGCACCAAATATAGTATGTGGTGCAAAGTTTAGGTTCAATAAATACTCAATAACTGAATTAATACATAAAATGTCCATGCTTTATGGACTTATTGAACTGTTTTGCAAACTTTTAACTGACATTGATCTCTCAGAATTTATCTGCTCTTAAATGATTTGTTCTCTAAAGCTTCAAGAATCAAAACATATTTTACTGAGAGAAAAAAGTTGTCTATATACTTACAGACTCTAATATATTATAAATATAATACACATATATTCATAGACATATACTGAAAGTGTATATGAAGCCATGTTATAGATCTCTGAAATAAAACATGTAATTTGTAACTGCTACTATATTACAATCATTAAAGTTGTAGTAAAAATTTGTAACTCATGCTACTTCTTTGTGAAAATTGTTTCAACTTTCATTTGGGTGTGTACCTTTAAATAAACAAGATGATGCCATCTTTTAGAAGTCGATTCCTGAGATATAATTAGAGCAATAGCCTATTTTTGTTTTGTTTTTGTTTTCTTATCACTTAACAATGTTTAAGTCAGGTGACACTGATTTCTAGCCATTTTCCTGACTTGGGGAATTGAACTTCACCTTAAAAATTCATCTTCAGAAGCAGTAGTAGACACAGAAAACTTTCTCTCTATCAGAAACAGATCCTGAAAAAGACAGGAGGTAGTCTACTTTTCATTCTCTCTAGGAATGCATTTCATTTTTCCTTTGTCTTTGAATTAATAACATTTACCCAGTTCTTTTTCCAATGGCTTGATCACCATCTGGAAGCTTTTGTTGTTGTTATTCTTGTGATTTTTGTCCTTAGGCTGTTGAACTGGGAACACTGCATCACATTACCTTGCATAGTAGCATATCAAATGTATCCTTTAAGTAAGCAGGAATTGTTGAAGGAAAAGTATCCAGCACAGATCTCTGGAGACACCGCAGGCTTTATGCAGGTGGGAAAACCATTGCCCAGGCAAGGAAGCAAGTCTCCTCGTGGGATTCCACTCCTGCTTACCCCAGAAGCTCCAAAAGTGTAATAGAATGAACCCTCACTGCTGTGCATCCCTGAGGCAGGAAGCACAGACCCAGTGGATTTGTTTGTCCATCTGTGAAAGGTGTGTGAGAAGCATAGTCTCCTAGCAAAAAGACTTCGGATAAGGGGGAAGGAAACTAAGCATTGTTACACAGATACTGCGTCTCATACACCTGTACATATCCACTGTATATAATGTTGGTGAAATGAGCTAACCCAGGTTCGAAGTTCGGATTTGGCAAGAACGAAGCCCAAATGGCCAGGCTAACGCTTGAAAAATGCTTATAATCATGCAAATTTCACATTCACAAAAGGTACGATGATTCTGATTCATTTCAAAGGAAAGAAAGAACCCAGCTTCCTAAAGGGTAAAATGTTTATGGAAAGCTATATGATGGAAAAATTAAAGAGTTTGAAGCCAGATGAGGTGGATTAGAGTTGAATGCAGTGACTTTGGGCTGATGGCCTGAGTCCTGGGCTGTGGCTTCCTCAGATGGAAACAGAAATAAGAATTCTTGCTTCTCAGGGTTATTGAGAGCATTGAAAGCATTGAACATGTGAAAGTGTTCTGTTAATGTAAAATGTGAAACAAATGCTAACTATCTTAACTTCTCCTTCCGCGGGAAGGTGTTAGCAGTCTTTGCATAGGTGCCTGCCTCTTAGCACCCTGAAAGCTGTCTGTTATCTTCTCCCCGGACCTTGAAAGAAAGGGAGGCAAAACACACAAAGAGTGGGGCTGGAGAGTCAGAAAGCCCTTAGTTCAAATCACGGCTCCATCACTAAGGAGCAGGTGCATCTTTGGGAAGTTACCTACTGGGGGGCTGCAAGACAGCGTGTGTAGGGTTTAGGTGACCTGGCTCTGTATTTTCAGTTTCATCTCTATTTCATCTCTATCACGTAGCAGTCTTGTGATCTTGGGGAAGTCGTCCAATCTCAATTGATACTTCTATCAAATGGGGATAGAGAAGAATATTTCTCATAGTATTGAGAGGAATGATAATAAAGGCTAATATTTATCAGTTCGTGTTTTGGGAGTGTGAAATAGAATACGGACAGGCAGACCCTTGCGTTACGCTGAGATGGCCTGAGAACACTGCCCACCTAAAGCCAGCACACAGAGGAGGAACTTGGACAAGCTACCTAAGTAAATGCTCCTTCCCTTGTGTTGCCTGTGAGTTAGTTATTAAAACACTACCCCTGAAGGAGATGCGTAGGAGAGAGCTCATTTATGCTTCTGAAGTGAATAAATACGTTTGATCCTTAAAGCTCACCAGACAATCTGGTGTGTAGGGAGCTTGGGAGGACTTTCAGCAAATACGCAAACTTCCCCATCTCCCCCATCTGTGAGAAAAACAGTCACATGAAGGGTCAGACGTTTCCAGAAAGCTCACCAGGCTAATTCCCACACTACATGGGCTACCTACAAAATGGGCATAGAGAGGAATAAGGCTTTTAAAGATACTCACCTCTAGACGCCTAAACGTGAGCTGTATTCAATGACCCCTGTGACTGCCTTCATAGATCACATTACGTTGTCAGGACACTAGACAGAAGTTCCAGTGATTGTAAACCCTGCAGATCCTTCTCAGTCTCCAGGAAAAAGGCAGGAGATGAGGTCTTATTCTCCAACAATGGGATAGAAAGCCAATTACCATCATGGAGCTCAATTCTGCTATTTGGGACCCACAGGGATGGTTTTATGTCATTCATGAAGGAGAGATGGTATCATCCCTCAGACCAGGAAGGGTCCCCCAGTGACAGGCGGCAACATCCTGCTCTGTTCAGGGAGGAGGGCGAAGCCCGAGAAAGAACATGGCTTGTGGTAAAAAGAACTGGAACAGCAGGCCATCTCCTGCCTGGAGGTTCAGCTCTGCTTTTCCATGTCATCCAAGGCCAGGGGATGAAATTAAGCCATGTGTGCTGGACTTTAACACTGTCCATACATAGAATAATGTCAATATAAGTTTAAATTTGCATCATCTGATCAGTTTTTAGTCGTACTGGTTAATTCTTTGACTCCCTCTGAGGACTGTAGAGAAATGAATGTTACAAGACACATACAAAGCTTGTCCCCTCTCAGACTGTCCTTTTGCTCAGCCCTGGCTGCTGGGTCCCCTCTAAGGCCTGGGGTGATCTGGGGTCTCTGTCTCAGTAGCTGAGCATCAGCTCCCACTGGAATCAGGCCAGTTCTCGTGGTGGATTTCGGCCACCACCTCATTTCTACAAGATGTTAAAAGTGCCAAAGCCCAGCGTCTAACGGACCTCTGCAGCAGCCGACACCCCATGTGCATCAAAGAACCTCGTATAGTAGTGTCTCCCCAGCTAAGGGGCTCTTCCCAGGAGCCCACCTATGCCGCCTTCCAGAGCTGCTGCCCTTGTCAGCTGGACACAGAGACAGTGCCAGAGGAGGTGGACATAGAGACAGTGCCGGAGGAGGAAGGACAAGATAGAGAAAAGGGAAGAGAGAAAAGGAGAGATGCATTTTAGTCTCTGTCTATACCAGTTATCAAGATTCGATCATCAGTGAATTTTATGTTATTATTTTACTCTATTCTATTCTATTCCATTTTTTTCCTGGGAGAAGTTCTTTTGTAAATTTTACCCATCATATTCTTTAGTAAAATTTACGCTATTCTTTTTTTACTTAAAAATTTTTTTATTGAAGTATAGTTGTTTCACAATATTGTGTTAGTTTCAGGTGTACTGCAAAGTGATTCGGTTGTGTATATATTCTTTTTTTTATTCTTTTCCATTATAGGTGATTACAAGATACTGAATATAGTTCCCTGAGTTATTCAGTAAATCCCTGTTGTTTGTCTATTTTATATATAGTAGTGTGTATCTATTAATCCCATACTCCTAATTCATCCCTCCCCCCGTCCCCTTTGGTGACCATAAGTTTGTTTTCTATGTCTGTGAGTCTGTTTCTGTTTTGTAAATTAGTTCATTTTAAGTGCATTTGGGAGACGTTTCCCCCAAATAGGTTAACTGCAGAAATATTGCCACGACTAGGCAGACTGCCTTCTGTGAGGAGAGAGTCTTCAGAAACACTGTTTTTCTGACTAACCTGAGAAACTTTAAATGCAGGCAGCGCTAGCCCTGGGGTCTCCCCCAGGACCTTTTTATCCTCTTTAGCATCTTAATAAATATTTAAAGAACACTTCTTTAACCTTTCTCTTTGGCTTCTGCACTCCTGATACCCTAATCCTGAACTGAGAGAGGCCTCTGGTCCAGGACAAGCTTTCTGCCTGGCTGCATTTGGAACAGAAAGTTCTCCAAGCTGTGCCCATGGATCTGCATGTCCTGGGAAAGGAGGGAGGAAGGATGGAAGAGAAGCGAACGTGCTTTTTCCTTCACCGTGTCCCACCCGAGACTTGCAGGCCTGCGTGGTCCCAGGGAGACCCTCCTCTAACCAGATGGGATGCACTGCTCCCACAGTCCACCAGCCTGCAGCTGCTTTTGCAGCCTGAGGTCCCTAAACGGGCTGCTTTGTCCCACCTGTGAACCAGCCTTCTCACCAAAGCGATCGTCTCCTGAATAAAGGTGTGTCAGTGGGTCGGGAAGTTGCCTGGGTCTCCTGAGGGACCCTGCCTCCTGGGAACACGTTGAGCCGAGGTTTGCAGAGCAAAGCCAGATTGTTCATTCTGAGGGAGAGGGGCTTGGGCAGGATCCCAAATCCTTGATGGGGTGGGCTGACAAAGCCACAGCCCAGTAAACTCCTGGGAAAAAATTAATGCAAGAAGACACTAAAGGCAAAAGTGTATTTTATATTATTAAATAGCTACAGCTTTAGCCTCGAGTTTCTATCTGGACTCATCCTCATGAACCTGCGTGGTATGAGCTAGGCCAGGGAGGGTAATTTCATAGCCTGCATCCCAACAAGACACCCACAAGACACCGAGAGTCCATCAGGACCCAGAGAAGGCCTCAGAATCCTTCTCTCTGGCACGTGAGAGGACACCTGCTTACAATCTTGCACTAGGTTAAGAACAGACCTAAGAAGCCTGTTCCTTGGGCTCTTTTTCCTCGTCTTTGCTCCTTCTTGTTCTAAGGTGGGCAGGGGTCATAATAAAGGAGATCTCTCCTTTCCTAATGACAGGCATGCTAAGCCCCTTTACAAACTTGGAAGAGAATTATTAATTTTTTTAAATAGGAATACAAAAGGTCTAAGAGCCACCAAACAATGTTTCAAGTAGAAACAAGACTTTTAAACATTTTATCCCAAACTGTGACCTCATAGGTCTGTATCCATATTGGGGTGGAATTGAGGGGTAGGATTGTGGTGAGAGAGGGCCAGGAATTAGAGCTTCCATTCACATTCGAATGTGTAACTAATAGTATGTATTTGTGTTGTCATCATTACCTTAAAAATTATGATTATCATCTTCTTTTTTATAGATTAGGAAACCTAGGCTGAGAGACACAAAATTGCCATGTTGAGGTCACAGGGCCGGTGAGAGTCAGAGCTGATCTGGAAGGTGCCCATGGCACCAGTCCCTTGCTTCGCCCCATTCCTAGATAATCCCCTGGACAAAATGACTGCGAGTCAGCAGTTTGTGCCTCCTGGTAGGGCTGGGCTTTATAGTAGACCCAGGTGGTACGGTTTAGGAGCTAACGGGAAACCCCACTTTTTCACCACCCCACTCAACCCCAATACCCAGGGGCCTGGGACTCTACAATAAAAGATTTATAGTTTTGGAGCAATCATTACTTTCACTGGGCATTTTTAAAAAATCAAAACACCCCTGAAAAGAACAAGCCTCTTCCATCACTCCTTCAGGAGATGGCTTTCCTCTGGCACAACTGACCCCAGCTTTATAAAAACACAAGCCACTTGCTTGGAAAGGAAAGAGCGTGTCTCCTGAAAAGGCAGAAAGGAGGTATAGGCTTTACAGCTGGGAGGAAAGAGCTTCCCCTTCACCCCCTGTGCTGAGAGACTGCTCTTGCCTTGTGTGAGGGTGAGCACAGGCCAAAGATGATTCGTGGGTCCTACTGAGTCCAGAAGCCTAGGTTTGAGCTCTTCTTCCCCATGGTGGGGAGTGGGCAGTCCTCCCAGAAAAAACGAGTGACCTTCAGAAGGCAGATTTCCAAGTTTACTGAGTGAGTTTAACTTGTTTTTCTGGTGCCTCACAGTTAAAGTGTTAACAAATCTTATTTTTATATTGATTATCTTGGCAGAAGGTTCATTATGAACACTGATAAGCTTGAAATTCAAGAAAAAAAAACAACAACTCAGTATCTTCCATTATTTATAGAAAGGAAGGACGGAAGGGAGTGAGAAACCAGAACTGACTCTGGTGCTGAAATCATCTTAATTCCCAGGAGGCAAAAGGCCTGGCTGCAGTATAACTGGCTATCCAGTTAAGGTGTATACAGGTGATGCTAAAGATACAGGTAACGATGCTGATGTCCACCAGACTACCTGGAAAAGAAAACTCATCTAAACCTCTGCTACTCCCCAGTCTGAGGACCATTCAGACCCTTTGAAAGAGGAAAGGTGTTTTGATAAGTCTGTCATATTAAATTAGTAAGCGTTACTCAGACACATCATTCTCTTCATTTTCTGATATAAAGGAAATCTTTGTAATACTTGATATTTATGTCAGTTACATTTTTCCCGCTTGAAGACTCAGGGCATTGGCTGCTGAATTACCTACTGGAGTGTAGGTAAAGGAGCAGCCTGGGTAAAAAGCGTGAGGCTCTGGTGCTGAGTTAGGGTAACTGTGGTGGTTGGTGAGTGTTCACCCCGTTCCTCAGGATTAGACTTTCCCATCTTTTAATACCTGTTCTAGTTGCACCGGAACTGATCTGTCCTTACTTCTTGTGCTCTTCTCTGATAGTCACTCGGGTCTGCGAGGGTTTTCTTTTCTCCCTCCCACCTTGTATTGCTAGTCAGTTCCAAAATCCTTCAAGATTTTCTCTTCTAACAAGAAATGTTTGCTTTGACAACCACATTTGCAGACTATATCTCCCAAAATAGATTTATGAAGAAGGAGGAAAGAGAGACAAAGGCTAGTGAAGGGTTCCTTACCCTCCTAAAGATATTTTGAAATGTCAAAACCCCAGTGGACCAACTCCGGAAGGAAGGAAGGAACACA
Organism: Balaenoptera musculus; assembly: GCF_009873245.2. Classification (NCBI taxonomy): domain Eukaryota; kingdom Metazoa; phylum Chordata; class Mammalia; order Artiodactyla; family Balaenopteridae; genus Balaenoptera; species Balaenoptera musculus. The sequence continues at coordinate 77,011,447 of NC_045801.1, read as the reverse complement.
GGGAACATGAGGGGCTCCGATGGAGGCCGTGGGAGAGCACAGGTGATGGGACAGGGCCAGGGTCTTATACCCGAAGGAGAAACTTGAGCTTCCCATTCTGACAGTAAAGACAACAGTCACCTGCCCTGCTTTCGTCAGAATGTCTTGCATTAGTTGTCATCACGGAAACAGCCTTTGGAGCCATGCTTCTTTTTCTTGTCTGTATATTTATAATGCTCTAGAACAAAGATTTTAATTTGAAATTTATTGCCATCTTTTTCCTAACGGATTCTGAGAAATCATCTTACGTTTTCAAAGTAAAAAGAGGGGGGAGCCTTAGCAGCATGACAAAATCCCAAGCACTCATCTTACTTTACGCTTTTCTACTACTGGGCAACAATAACAAACAGCGAAATATCTGAATGTGTTGAACACCTTCTTAAACTGCAGTTCCAACCATGCCACTCTCCTGCCCCAAACCCTTCAAACCGAAATTCAAATCCCTTCATACAGGGCTCAGCCTTCCTTTTTGGCTTCTTCTTTCATATCCGAACTAGATGACTTTACAGTTTCTCAGGTTCACTCCTCCCCTCCCCCTCGCCGCCAAAAAATAAAATAAAATCTTCGTCTGTCAAAATTCTGCTAATAAGGAGGTTGGGATTAATGTATACACAACTACTATATATAACATAGATAACCAACAAGGACTTACTGTATAGCAGAGGGAACTATACTCAATATTTTGTAATAAGCTATAAGGGAAGAGAATCTGAAGAATATATATATATATGTAAAATTGAATCACTGTACTGTACATCTGAAACTAACATGATATTGTAAATCAACTATACTTCATTTAAAAAAAAATCCTACTAATTCTTGAAGGTCCATCTCCAAATCACTTCTTGATTCCTTCTCCTTGATGCAAACTCTCCCTCCTTCTAACCCCTCCTCACATTTATGTGTGTGTGTGTGTGTGTGTGTGTGTGTGTGTGTGTGTACTCCATGCATTCTGCCCTGTGTTATGAACCGCATCACTTGGTGTCCTCTGCAGTCTCTAGTGCTGTAATGTAGCGTCACACAGCTTCGGTGACACTACATGACTGTTTGCTGAGTCCTTTTGTCAAATTATAACTGGGTGGTGACCTCGTCCCTCTTCAAAGTGAAGAATTATCCATTGACAACTTGGAAAGTACACTGCTCATATTTAAAGAAGAGATTCTTAACTCCAAGCGCATACGGAAAGTATCCTCCATCCATCTCTTTGGTGCAGTCACAAACCTGAACCAGCCAAGATCTCAATTTTTAATGTTCTGACTTCTCCATGTTTTAATAGCCCCGTCTCTTTCTATTTTAAAGGCTGAGACATTCCATATTAAAACAAAGAATCTGGGACAGCTAGAGAGAATTGAATTGGGGCATAATGGGAAAGGACTTGGTAAGTTCTCCTCAAGGAAAATTTAACTGAATTGGAGTCACCCCAGATATCTATCAGTGTCTTTTATAGCCAAAGAGACTGCCCCTGCCTGTGTTGCTAAATGTGTGCGGAGGACAGCTGAAAAGACCAGTATGACCAGCTGTCCCTTCTGCAGTGCATTTGAATGAAGCCTGTTCTTTCTTACTTAGCAGCTGTAGATGCTGTTTGCCGAGCGTGTTGCTATTTTTGATTCTGCCTTCTTCATAAAGAGGAAAAAGAAGAGAAAGAGAGAAGTCAGGCCATCTCCGGTGGCTCCCATGTCCAGCTGCTCTCTGCCCACCTTGCCTAGCTTGAGATGGTTGAACAGCACATATTCACATCTTCTGTTCCCCATTTTGGTTCACTTTATTGCATCCGTTATTTACTGAATCCACAGTCACACATTAGCCTCACCTCTGGAGCCGCAGAGAAGTCGCAAGGAACGTTTCAGTACAGCCAGTTCGCTGGTTGCATTCCAAGGTTTCATTTCTTTTTTTTTTTTTTTTTGCTCCCATCTAGAGGTTTATTGATGGGTGTCGGCTCCCGGGTAGCACTGGTTAACACGCCCAGAACGATGCACTTGAACGGTGAGGTAAACCCAAACCTCCCCTGTTGCATGGCTGTGACCCAGCAACCCTCTGCCACTCAGACCCGCAGCCTGACACTCCTTTCTCCCCAGCCCAGCCCCACCAGGGACACGGTGCCTTCTTGATCAGCGTGCCGGGATCTGCCCATTGGACATCTTGCCCCTGAGCAGAGTGTGGTGACTACTACAGGTCTTAATTGGTGAAGGGAACCTCTGGTTTTATGCAGATGGATACATAACATCCATTTCCCACGGGCCTACTCTCCCTCACTGTGTGACTGGCCACCTGAACACAATTTCTTGCATAATCCTCCAGGCTCTAGACTTTTATGCCTCTGGCCTACATTCACTGACATTAAAGACCATAGCGCCTACCTGCCAGGGTCCTCCTGTGTTGCTAGAAGACTTTGTTCCTTTGTGTCCACTCTCTTTTAGCTAGACCGCTTTAATGTCCCCTGCTGTGACCTCCACATACAGCTTCAACATTTTCTCATCTTTCAGGGATGTCCTAGGAGCAAACAAGGACTTGTTAGTATTTCCCGCTAAACAACGTTCAGTGGAAACCATACTAAAATATACATGCAACTTATAAACCTCACATGGTCTAACTGGTGTAAACACACAAGATCCTCCAAAGTCAATCCTAGTTCCTCTCCTCTTCCTGGTGAGAGGCACTGTGGCGTTAGGGTCACAAGTGTGATGCTGGAGACTTGTGACCCAAGTTCATCATTGGGCTCTGTCCCTTGTGAGCTCATGTCCTTTGGAAGCCAGTCACTGTCTCTCTCCTTCAGTTAAACTACCTGTACAAGGAGAGTTATAGTAGTATCTACATTATAGTGTTGCTATGTACAAATTACACAAATATATATAAATAAAGCTATGAAAAATTCTCATTCATGTAAACAATGTTGTATATAGCTTATAACAGTCTACAAAACCTATGAAATCCAAGTTTCAGAGTATTTTAACTGGCCAGGATCTTGCCAACAATGGAGATTTGACTGATGAATTCCTGAGATCAGGTTTTGATGATCCGTCTTCCCCTTCGTGGTTGTGAGCATAGGATTTGAAATCTTATCTTCCTTCAGCAGCTTAAAGGTCATGGAAAAAATATGTAGATTATTTAGGCGTCCCCTTCTACCCATAAAAGATTAGAAGCTACTCTTAAAAGATTAGAAGTTGACTAACTTTGGGAACCAATTTCTATGTATACAATAGCCTTTCCTAGAATATTAGCATGCAGAAAGCCATGCATTTCCATCAAATTTCAGTGACCATTTATAAATACACTTAAATATTCTTGAGTCTACTGTTTCCTTCATGTGTTTTGTCATAAGTCAAAGCAATGAATTACATGTCAGCATTTCTCCTTGGAATGGTAGTAGAAAAGTATATTTCTTATATTTTATGAACACAAATCAACTAGACTGTCAGGACCACTTAGGCCAAGAAAACAACCATTCATGTTTATTAAATAACAGAACTATGCTTAAATGTTAATGTAGAATGAGCTGATTCTGTACAAGTGAGAGAAATACACAACACTATTCGTTGGGATTAGTATTGGTACTTGTGTTAGTAGAAAATCACAGTTTAGTGGGTCTTATAAAAGACTTACAACAGTCATAATTTTATCAATGAAGTAACTGCAGCTCCAAGAGGTTAAGATCACAAAGCTAGTTATCTTTTCACCAAGTCCATTGACCTTCCTCCTGCACTGCCTTAATCAGCGAAGTAGCCCTTGAACAGAAAATACAGCTGCTTTGAAGGGTTCAGTATGGAAATCTGGAATTGTGCGCTTACCAAAATCTGTAATATACTAGGTGAGTAAATGTAGTCCGAAGCCTGGAGGTGATGAAGGTCTGTTCTTTAAGTCTGATCCACTCAGAAATCTCTCTTTTTCTTGGGAAAAATTTAAAATCTCCCATGACTGGCTGTCTTACCTGGCAAGGGCATCAGGATCTACATCATTAGGCTCTAGCAGCATTCTTTAACAGTGTTTCACAGTGGGAGAAGAAGCAAAATTAAAATGTAGAAATTGGTCTTGTTAATTTGAGCTGATTCACTAAGCTGCTGTTTGGGCTGTACTTTAAATGAGATCAAAACTCACCTTCAGAGTTTTGAGAATTGTCCTCATAATCCCTGCCATATCCACTAACTAACTTTCTTAGATGATCTGAAAGCTTTATATTTTAGCTTTCAGTGTGGGGTATGGTGATAATAATAAATACCTCTCAGGCAGTATTTCTCTACAAGCCTCAGGCTCACAGTAAGAATAAAAACACAGCGAATCTTTATCTCTAGCTGAATGTTTAGCATATTAAAATATTTTGTCACTTGAGTATTCTTCCCCTATAGCTTATGATTATTTTCTTTTTTAAGGTAGAAAATACAGAAATGTTCAGGAAGAAAAGACAGTTCCTTTTTTGCAATAGGTCTGTACACACACTTGTGTTTTGTCTTCGAGTGGAACCGTCTTATAATTGTATATTCTTAATCTAGTGATATACCTCCATCTCTGTCTCTAGGTTTTCTATCTCTTTTCACTATGTTAAATTATCTGGATCAAGAATCTTTTGATTACAAAAGATAGAGTCTTGACTCAAATGAGCCCAACCGGCAAAAAGGAAATTTGTTGGGGTTCTTAGGAAGCTCAGAAGTGGATCTTGGCCTCAGGCAAGGCTGAATCTAGAAACAAATAACACTGTCAGCATTTCTCTCTTGCTTGCTCTCTCTCCTCTGTTCCATAATTTCTTCTGATTCTCTCTTACTGAAGATGTGCTTACTCTGTTTGGGGCAAGTAGAAGGCAAGACAGAACCTCAGATTCACAACTTTCCAACGTCTCCACTTAGCGTTATTTGTATAAAGAGACTTCCTCTCCTCCCAGGCCAAATGACATTCCAGGGAGTGGACTCTGAGGTCAGGTCCCCAAGCACGGATGAATCACTGTCGCCAAAGGGATGGGTTACTGTCACAGGTCCAGCCCTGGTCACATGCCCGCCCTTCAGGTAGAGGTTGAGACTGGGACCCTGAATCAGAGCCCTGAGGAATGAGAAGGGGTTCTGGAAACGGAAGGGGTTATAATCAGAAGGAAGAGGGGAGAATCGGCTAGGCAGACCAAAAATGGCAGCTACCACAGTTTGGAGAACGTGGCTTCAGCTATTTCAGCAGGGAGAGCCTGAAAGCAGCTCCCAGGACTCACACAGGCACGATTTGCTGCTGCTGCTGACTAACCCCACTGAGGAGACACCAGCACCGCTGCTTCAACACCAAGGATGCTCTGCAATCATCGTCCCTGATATGAGTCTCCCTCCCTCCCCTCTGCCACCGGTGAGGGTGAGCTCTGCTTTCCTGCCAAAGCACAGAAGTAGATCTCTGAGGTGCCGACGGGAGAGAACGGAGTGGCTGTCCGGAAACAGGTGACATAGTTATTAGAGCACAGGCTTTGGTATCAGAGACGACACATGTTCAAATCTCAGCTTGACGTTGCAGTGACTTTGTGACCCTAACTTCTCTGAGCCTCAGTTTCTACCTCATAGGTTTTTTGTTTTTTGTTTTTTTACATGTTTCAGTTAAGATACCTCATTGGGTTCTTGTGAGGATTTATTGAAATAATATATGTAAAGCATATGGCATAACATGGCAACAAGTAAGTTCTTAATAAGCAATAGTTGCCATTATGAAGAATATTATGTTAGTATTTCGTCTCTCTGCTTCTCAAGCTGGGGATAAAGAGTAGCAATCTGGGATGGTAGAACCCTCTTGAATTAAGAGTCCGATGTTACCATGATATACACGTTGTTACATCTGTGCACAAAGCTCTCTCATACCATAGCTGTGTATTCTCTCATTTAGTCTTCAAAGCAGCCACTGAGTTGGATGTCACTAATATCCAGTTTTCAGGTGAGAAAGATGGAACTCAGTGGGCCTGTGATTTTACCAGGTTACATAACTGGAAAGTCACAGAGACAGGATCCAACATAGGTTTTCTCACTCCAGATTCTGTTCTCTCTTAATTATACCACACTGTACAGACCTATTTTTCTGGGAGCCCAGCATGTGCCTGAAGATAGCCTTGTTAATCAGATGGCATAAAGGGGACTAACAATGGCCTGAGAAGACCCTGACAATTCTCATTAGGTCACCAAGGTTTTGAACATTTTTACCAGGAATTGTCTCCAAAGGTGATAATAGCGGACAAGCTGTGGCCTGTTTGAGAGAAGAGAGGAGAGAAAAGCTAAGAAGAAGGAAGAGAGCCGAGTGCAAGAAAGAAAAGATGAAGGTTGGGGTGAGGAATATTAAAGTCTGCCTTTTTAGAACTAGTAGGAAGCCAAAGGTATCTTTTAAACTTATTGCACTTTTTGATAAAAGAAAACAAAGACAGCAATGATTAGTTAGAGAGTCTAGGAAAGGAGAAAAAGAAACAATAATGCCCATTTTAAGAATAAATTGAGTTATGTTATTCTCTCTCTGAATCTTTAAAAATTTTTAACCTTTACAAAGTGATATCCTTAGGAATTTCTGTTTAAATGTAAACTTATTTTGCTTATTTATCTTATTATTATTTAGTTTATCCCCCTTCCCATACAAAGTCCCCAATTTTTTACTTAGATATCCTATTACTCAAACTATCACCCTATAAAATACTCTTTAACCAATCTTGACACAGGGATTTGATTTTAAATTATTACTCTAAACCCAAGTTTCAGCTTCCTTCAGTTTTCTCTGATATTCCCCCCTTCTTTTAGGAAAGAGTCTTGAATATCTTTTGAAGAGAGCAGCAAACACATGTAGGTGAGACATGTCATACACACTTGAGTTTTGCAAAATGTCAGAAGATGCATCCATGAGATGAAATTACACATCTAGGGACTTCCCTGGTGGTGCAGTGGTTAAGAATCCGCCTGCCAATGCAGGGGACACAGGTTCGAGCCCTGATCCGGGAAGATCCCACATGCCGCGGAGCAACTAAGCCCATGCGCCACAACTACTGAAGCCCACATGCCTAGAGACAGGGCTCCGCAACCAGAGAAGCCGCCACAATGAGAAGCCCGCGCACCGCAATGAAGAGTAGCTCCCGCTTGTCTCAACTAGAGAAAGCCCGCGTGCAGCAACGAAGACCCAATGCAGCCAAAAATAAATAAAATAAATACATTTATTTTAAAAAAAGAAATTACACATCTATCATCTGGACTCTTTATTTTTATTTCTTTATTTTTTTTTATCTTTTGATTATGCCATTCTTTTCCTTACATACACAGGCAAAAGTCAGAGAATATAAATTATCAAAAATAGAAATGTTCTTAGACTTCAGTCATTCTTTCCATTAAACAATATTGTGCCAAGAAAAGGAATCAAGGCTGATATATACAATCTCCAGAATAGGGCAATTCTACTCTAAAATGGGAGGAGAGGTATTGGGTTACACAATTTTAAAGCAAATAGAAACTTTAAAATAAACGTCAGGTTTTGTTATCAAGGTAATACTGACCTCAAAGAATAAGTTAGGAATCGTTCTCCTTATTTTTTGCAAGAATGTGAGATGTATTAGTGTTAATTTCTTCTTTCAATGTTTGATGGAATTCACCTGTGAAGCCCTCAAGTCTGGGCTTCTTTCTTTGAATTTTTCTTTTTTGTTGATTACTGATTCAGTCTCTTTACTGTCCATTTCATGGCTTTCCCATCCACACAACAAAACAAAGCTGAATGGACTGGAAATCAAGTACTTTCCTCAGATCCACCAGAGAACTGAGATTGCAGGGCAAACCGCTGCTCCCAGGATTGGAGAGACAGGCAGATACAGAGAATCATGACTTAGGGAGCAGGTGCTCAGGGCAGAAACCTAAGGGAGCCTAAGCTGTTGGGGTTTTATCAGCGCTTAACCAACCTGGGGGGTGGGAAATACCCCGCTGCAGTCCCATCCAGCCTTCCTGTCTCATCCAAAGGGAGAAAAACAAACACGACTGAGCAGTACTTACGAAGACCACACCCCCGGGGGTACGGGCTCACTAACAGACCGAGACCTAATCATAGACTATAGAAACTGAAAAACGCTAGAAGACACAGATGTTTCCATAAATGTTTCTTTTGTTTCAAGGATCTAAAATCTATTAAAACCTTCTCAAATAAAACAGGAATGTCCTCTTCTTTTGAAGGAGACAGATCTTCTAAGAACCCAGGGGAAAAAAATAAAAAACAAAAACAAAAAAACTCTGAAGCTACAGGAAGGCGTTACCAACAGACCCTACACGGCCTGTCACCTGTCTCTGCACTCTCTGACTCTGGCCCTCCCATGTCCCCTACTCCCTTCATCCCTGCCTCGTTGGCCCCCTGGCCCCCTGGCCCCTGGCTGTGATGCCAGTGTGCTAGGAGCCCTCCTGCCTTGGAGCAGGAATGCTCTACCCCAGATATTAGCATAACTGCTGCTTCTCCATCAGGCCTTAGCTCAGTGTCACCCGCCAGAGAGGTCCTCCTTGAAGACCTGATGTAAAATGACACATGTCCTGTTCCTTGTTTTTAATCCTCCTTACTCTCCATTATCTTTCCTCTGAGCACTTATCAGCACCTCAGCTTGTATGTGCCTTTGTGTTCATTTGTTATCTCTTTTCCCCTTAGACTGGCCCACGGTGGGCTCTTAGTAAATATTTGGGGAATAATTGGATAAATAAATGGATGAGTGAAGAACAGATACCCAGTTGGCTTTAGGGACCACCTCTGTCTCACCTTCTGCTTCCTGTTCTCTGCTTCTCTCTATGTGTTTGCTTCAATCCTCTGTTTTTCCAACTAGATTCTGACACTCTGTTCCCGTATGACACAGGGGGACACATAACCTAATGACATGTACCCATGCCTGCTCTGCTGACAGCTCCACTCGAGTGTTTGTCTCCAACTTCTACTCCCCTCTCTGGCTGTTAGTTCAGAGACTCTATCTGTCCAGCAGGAATTTTCCTTGTTTATTCCGTCTTTCTAGGTCTTTGGGTAGAGGAGGGGGAGTTAGGTATCACAGACACGGCTACGTGCTCCTTCTAGGTTGGTAGACCTGCTCAGCGCAGGGTTGCCACAAACCTTCAATCTGTAAACAGCAAAGCACAAGAAAGTGAAGCGCAATGAAACAAGGAGGTGTTTCCCGTAGCACCTTCTGTGTGTTCAGACCTGACGTGTTCCTCCTCAGCTGTTCTCCTCGCTGATTCTATGTGCCCTTCAGATCCTCACTGATCGCCCCTCCTGACTGTCATCCGTGAGATTTACGAACCAGGAAGAGAGCCTATAGCTCACGGAGAATCTCATTTGCAGGAGACCTAAAGCAGGGATTTTCTCTTGTCCTGAAATATCCAAATAATCCATCCACAAAAAATGAAACAGTGCATGTCTCACCTGGGCTCTTTGCTTTGCTTTTATCTTCAGCTTTAGTTCTCAGTCAACTCATCCTGGGACAACTAGCTCAAAATCAGAAAAGAACCTGTGTTTCGATGAAATACAGGAGGGAAGGGAAGGGAACCAGGGTTTTCCAAACACCCTTCCACCAGATATGGCATCAGACACTTTATACGTATTGTCATTTAAAAACTACAAAGACCCTGTAGAGAGTCTATTAATAGCTTTACTGTACAAATGAGGAAACTGAGGCTCAGGGAGATTCAATTATTTGTGTGAATTCTCTCACTGGTGAGTCAAGGAGCGAGACGAGGAACCAGGGGCTCACAATGTCAGCAGGCTGCTCCTCGTAAATCTGTATCACTGAAATCTGCAGGATTTTAGTCATTTAAAATAGCTGAAATCTCTTAACAAGCCTTAGAAAGGCTCTAAAATTCCTCCTAGGTTGGAACGGCGTAACACTGCTTATTAAATCTCCCTCCCGAGGGGTGGAGCGAGATGGTTATAGAGCTCCGCCAGGACACCACTCAGACTCTAGGTACCATCAAGGTGTCCCCAGCACTCACGAGCACGTGTGGCTCCTCGAGGGACCCTGAAGTTCTCCAGCTAAGAGCCACTTTCCCTCTCCTTGGCAGGATGCTTCTGCGTGTGCGCCTGGCATTCTGCCGTCAAGCAGCACAAGCCTCGGCTCCTGGTCTCACTCTTTCTGAGCCACATTTCCAAAGGAAGGTATTTATTGTCCCTGGATTTTTAACAGCTGTTTCCATATCCCTCAAGTCAGTACCTGCCGTTCACCTACATAATGAGCCCAAGTGATATCTTAAAAGAGCCAGATATTTATTCCTGCAGCAGAATATTATACCAAACAAATAATACTTGTAAAAAATATAAAAATTCTTCCCAAGAACGCCAAATCTTTCCCTTCTATTTTCTCATGGCACCTAAATAAAACTGGAAGCAAAAAGTCGGCTTTCAATAGGTACCTACTGCACACGTGTGTTTTGGGAAAAGCCTTCAATGGCAATCAATTCTTTTTTCCAACGTGGGGGATGGAAACTCGAAACAGCAATTTGGTACATGTTCAGGGCGTGAGCAGGTGGGCTGGGTTTCAGATGAAGTGGGGTTAGTCCTTACAATCAGTGAGCGTATTTGCTAACTGCCTCTTGGACTTACATTGGGCTTGTGTTACTAATGCAGACGTGTTTTCCTTCTTGCTGCACGCAGGCGGTTGGTGAAGGGCGATAACAATAGACTCCTTGTTACAAAGCTCTACCAGTGAATCTGCTTTTATTTTTTTCCAGCATTTATTCTCCATGTACTTCTTTTTATTCAAATAAATGTATTTGATTTCCCAGATTTCTTCAGGTGAAATTACAAGGGTACCACAATTATTTATGAAGAATGTCAAAATAATACATTAAAGACTTTGTAGAGTTTAAAACTCTTTAATGCATAATCCATTCACAGTGATACTAAGTACTTTGCTAGAACCATGTGTCGATAAAGAACCAATGACTTGAGTGGCGATCATGTAATCTCTGTGTATTTTCGATATGCTCCTGCTATCTCATGTGTCACCCTTTGAACTAAGACCTATCCTTCCACCTGGTAGCTGATTGTTCACATGGCTTTTCACGAGATGACACGAGAGAGTAATGATCACATGTGGACACATTTTTTTTCTCCGAAGAATTTTTTACTAAGTTTATTGGAGAATTGCAGCAATGCGTTAAATTAATAACAGTAATAGCTGGCATGGACATTTATTGGAAAGCCTTTCCTCCTTCCCTTTCCATAAATTCCCACTTGTGTGCTTTGAGTGGGATTGCCCTCGTGCCCCATTGAAAAGTGAGCTCTGACTTAGCTCAGACTCTGGGTCTCTGGGTCCCATCCCTCTGGGATTTGCTATTAATGAACACATGTTGCAATTTGGGCCAGTGAGACTGAGACGCTTACTGAGGGACCTCTGGGGAAGAAGTTGCCTCTTTTTTCTTTCGGTGCTACCAGAAGGCAGATCGTTTCTTTCCCTGGATCGTGTATTATGGATTGGAGGTCTGAACTGCTACAGCCAGGCTGCCTCCGGGAGGGGAGTGAGTAGGCCTAGAGATCATGACCACACACAGAGGAAGCCACAGCTGAACGACCTGGAAACCCCTGGACTAAGCCTCTCCTGAAGTCAGATCTACTATCAATATTTACATGAATCAATATATTACCAGTTTTGCTCAAACTAGTTTGTATCATGCCTTCTATTTCCTGCAACCAAAGCACGCCAACGAATGCAACCTTCCAGATATGTAAGAAAGAGCCACACAACTATTCCTATTGGTGGTAGTCTTCCTAGGGCCCTCACTCTTTCTCTTTGGAACTTTCTATGTCAGAAAGGCCTGAACTCTTTATTCAAAATTTCAGAAGTAACTTAACCAAGTGCTTTGTGGAGTTCGTCTGCCTCTTGAAGGGGTCTGAGAATCAGTCAACAAGGATTTATTGAACACATACTATGTGACCACTGCCCTCTCTTCTAAAAGAGCACCTCCATTTTTTATGTCTTTATTATTTGATGTCCACAATATATTTATTTTGAAGAAACTATTACACAGTTAAATATAGGAACTACTGACATAGTCTGACTTCCTCATCTTAAAGATTACAAAATTGAGCCTAAAGGAAGTTAGGTGATTTGTCCAAGGTCTCATGGTCAATTTCAGAGTTAGAAAAAGAATTCCTGGTTTCCTGATGCATGGTGCAGTGCTCTTTTATTACACTCCATTGTCTCCTCATGTAGGTTGTCACTACCTTTGGTAATAATTATGATTTTATTGTTTCTTCCAGGCTTGAATTATCCAAGTCAGTTTGGTCTGTAAAAATTGAATCAGAAAGCTAACAAGAAGTGACTTTCCTATGAAATTTCTAGCACTTCCTATTTTCAGACAGGCTAGAAATACCCTGTGAACAGCCTTTCTCATAAGATTTGGCATCTGCCTCTTGCTATGATCAGAAATAAAAAGTGTAGGGGTTGGAGAAAATTAACTAGAAAAATATACCTGAACTTTCAAATATCAGACGCAGACTCTGCAACTGCCTAAGCTCTCTTGATTTTTCCCTATAGACCAAACGTTTGTCCTGACCTGTCCTGTTTTCACAGCAGTCATTTGCTTAATATAAAGTCTATATGTTGTAATAACACTAATTTCAAATTTGAGATGAAAACTTTTTGTTCTGAAAAATCAGATTCAGGAGTGATTATTGACTGACCATCTTCCATAGGCTGAAAGCTTTCTCTCAACAGAAAACCACAGGGTCTTCCTGGAAGTTGATCTTTGTTTCTCTGTGTCCTAATAAGTAATAATTCAAGTGATTTCTGAGAGGATCCAAGCAGACAAATAATGACATAATAATAGTTCTTCAGAAATAGAATTTCCTTTTGTACTGCTGCAGTAGGGCCGGGAATGGATTTTAACTCCAACCCCGAGAGTATAATCTGGTTACTTAGCATCAGTATTCATTATACTAAACCTCTTCGTTGTCACCAGCTATGTGCTCTGCTTAATTACTGTGCCTTTCATTAATTGTGGGTCATATTAATTCTCTTCCATATCGTATTTGATTTTCATGTGTAAATAAGCCCTGCCTAATCTATTTGTTTTCTGTTACTAATAAAGAATACTTTCCATTAGTGGCTGTGTTGCTTCTTTGACACACCTGTCTATTTGATCAGTGTGCCCATCCATTATGGATTGACAACGTGGGAAATGTGTTTTCACCTTAAAACTCACTCAAATACGATCAAGTAGTGAGGGTAGCAACATTACTCTCTGATTTTAGAGATTGTCCTTGGGGATTATAGTTCCAGCCTTTCAAAATGGAGAGTAACTTCCAAGTTGCTCATATGAATGAAGTGTTGGGGAAATCAACTGAGTAAATAACTAGAAAGGACGTATTTGAAAAGAGAACAGGAAGCACACACTGAAGAATGAGGTATTTTAACAAAGAAAAGGGATATTTCTCTTTTTGTTTTCTCAACTTTCTAACACTTCATATAGACATTTAATATGGGTAGGTAGGTAGGTAGATAGATAGGCACAGACGTGTGTATATGTTTAACGACAAAACATTATTAGGAAATAAATCAGTCCAAAAAGTTCATCTAAGTCAGGAAACAAGTAGGACAATTTAAAATTCCTTAGGGTAAACAGATCTATAGAAGAATTAAAAAGTTTTTTTATACCAACAAGTATTTATTGAGTTAATTCTAATAACTTTGACCTTGTCTCCTTTGGCCATCATTTCTCTATAAGAAAGTTATTGCCACTACTGTCTATAACATTTAGATGATGCGTAGGATGCCGTAAAACATGGAGTTTTGTTCAGTTGAGTTTTCTCCAACAATACACACTTGAATACATCCACTTTGGATGTATTACAGTTGTTACTGATATAATAAAAAGTGAACACTACTCAAGGTTTCTGAATGGTAAAATTATGTCAATAATTGTTTGTATGGCGTGGGTGCCTTTAGTTATTGCTTAGTGTGCTTTCTGTACAACAAGCTAAGTTGTGCATCTGAGTTTTTTGTTTTTAAATCCTTACAAGTTCTTTTCACTCATTGGTTTCACCTGAATAGTTTACTTATTTGAAAAGCATGACCATAGCTAAATCATATTCTAAGAGCTGACATGCCCTTTCATTGGTGGCCAAGCGTGAGAAATTCTCTCTGGTACCCCCAGGGGACTCTGATTAACAGCTAGCTGCGTGGTCATTGATCCATTGTTTCTGAGTTAAGATCATGGTCCTTTTTTCTACATTCCTCATCTCTTACAGGTCTTTATACCTATTTTTCAACACACTTGGAACTATAACTATCCCCAAGGATGATTTGGCAAGAACACTTTGGTACAACCAGGTAGCTCTAGGGCTTCAGCTAATTTTGATTATCAACAGGGTTATTTTCAGGGTTCAAGTGCAACACAAGATTGAGGAGTCTAGAGCTTATCTCTGTTTCTTTGATCCTAATACCATAGCAGTGACAAGTCTCGACTTCCTTCACCTCCACCCTGGCCAGATCCTCTTCCTCACCATAAAGTATCTCTTGTACCTATACTTGTCACCTAGGAAAAAGTTGTAGACTCCCCCTTTTCTTGATTCAGAGAAGTCAGTTGACTTCCCCAAGTTCTGAAAAGCAGGAAACCTAATCTTACCTTTTGAAGAGCAAAGTCGGACTGACCTTCATGCCCTTGGACTCAGTGACACCAGGGCTCAACAAGAACCAGACCATCTGTGAATGAAACACATGGTGTGGTTTATAACTTGCCTATTCAGAAACATACTTGAGTTGAATACATGATGTGACATTTGTTCAGTCATCATCCCCAAGGCTTTCAAGTTCTTGGGAGGCTGTAAAGGTTGGGCATTCCACACGGCCTCCATCATGTATCCCTAGCAAGTTTACCTGAACCACATTTCTCATTGGAATCTGCCTCCTGAGAGTTATTTTAGGGGAGACCACAATTCTCTTTGTTCTTGTTCCTATATGAATCAGAATGAGATCTAACCTTTGTAAATTTAGAAAATAAAAGCTGCATTTGAGTAGAGAAATTATTTTACTAGGCTTTTTATGCTATTTAATTTAATTATTCACATTAATCCTTTGTACATTTCTAATATATCTATGTAAGTCCTTGGCATTTCCCCATTGTTCAAGATAATATCTGTATATTTCGGTGGATGTTTTACTAACAAATGTCTGCTTATTATCACCTTTTAAAAAGTGTCGTGATTCAATTTAATTCAACTGAATTCAAATTCTCCTGAGATTGTTTATTAAAAGATTATCACACCTTCATTCTTCCTGACAGGTGGTTTATTATATTTCCACAATTTATCTGTAACATACGCTAGAGCATTTTGGAAGCAGCAGAAACATTAAATACCTATTATAATCCTGGCTGAGTGTGGCTGGGTGGTTTTGTTTATTTGTTTGTTTGGTTTGATTTGGTTTTTGTTTGGAAAGTACAGTGTGAGAGAAAAGAGAATTACTCCAGCATTGCCCATTTTAATTTTTATGTTTAGTCATATCTTTTTTATCAGAATCATTAAAAACAATTTAAATCTACATCTAATTTATGAAGAAGTTAAGTTGAAATGTAAGGCCACTGGGTTTTGCAATTACTTCCAGTTTTATTAGACAAACAATGGGGAGTTTCTGTTTCCACCGCCTTCCCACCTTCGCATTTTCTGAGGCATGCATGACTCACCTCGGATTGCTGTAATGCTCTTCCTCAAGGAACTTGGAAACATAATTAGGAAAAAGGAGATGGGCAGCAGCTGGAACAGTACCCAGTCCTCTCTCAAACTTCAGAAGGAGCTCCCAGTGCAGAAGGATTCAGGAGGAGGAGAGGGGAGGGGAGCACAGAGTCTCTGGGCACTATGGGATCTGCTGTCTCTGCTCCCTGTGAACGATGGAAGCCCAGGGATCCAATCCAGAGGAGGATTAAGGGTAGCAGAGGTCAGGTGCTGTGGGATAGAATCTGCTCATAACAATACCAGAAACATTTATATTGCAACAATTCAGATTTCTGTGGATCCATTTTTCACCAGCCATCTTGGGTATATTCCATCTGGACTCATGGTTTTGAAAATTCTCCTGTCCCTAGGTACCCATGTGCCTCCTTGTGAAATATTATCACATATAGTTCAGTAAACATGCCTCTTTATTCTCAAATGCTTCTTACTCTGCATGGAATACATTCCCCACTCTGCTTGCCTGAGGAATTCCTACTAATTCTTTAGGGATCCTCATCAAACATCATCTTCTCTGCAAAACCATCCTGACTCCAGAGGGTTAATTATACACAACTTTGAATCCTTATTCTATTGTGTACGTGTTGCTAATATACTTTTCATACAATATTACTAGTATTTGTGTCGGTTTGCCACACTGGACTTTTTGAAGGTATGACATCTTCACATCTTCTCTACGAGGTGCTGGGTTTATTGTCTATAAATATATATATCAAAGTACTGTCCAAAATTGTTGATATTTTCTCTAATTTTTACAGCAGTTTCACAGCCATCACATGAATAATATATAATATCTCCAGTTTCTTTTCAGGTGAGGAAACTGAAGCTCAGAGAATGTTGTTCCGAGAAGCAGCATTCCCAAGGGTAAACACCATGAATTCCAGCCCAGCATGAAGTCACGGCCAGTTGGACCCCAAAGTGGAGACTCACTTAAGGCACCACTGTGCTCACTTCCTGCAGACCGATACGCAGATCACCACTTGAGACACTTAGACAGTGTTCTACCAAGGTTTCTTGAATTAGTGAAGTAATCGATTTTAAAAGTTCACACCAACCTTGGTCCTTGTGATCTGCTCATGGTCAGTCAAGAAAGATGCCCGTCTCTAGAAATAATAGAGCCTAGAAGGCAGAGCTGCTGCACCTAATCCCCTGGAGTGGGTGCTGCATGAATAGGAAGCATGGGGTCCACAGAACATGGAGTGTACCTTCATGTGGTCACATAAACGAAGACCCACAGGGCTAGAGGGCATGTCCAAGTTAACCAGCTAACAAGTGACAGAGAGGGGACTAGTAAAGAGAGAGCTTCGATCTGGACCTTATGGCTTGGCTTTGTGATGTGGCGCTCACAGATGCTTTGGTTACTACTTATTCCCTCGGCTCTTTATCACTGGGCACCAGCTAGCCTTTCATTTTCCTGTATTTCCTTCTTTATGAAGTAGGACCAACTGTTGATAACCTGTATCGCCCTTTGTTGTAAGTCGCAAGAAGGCACAAGTCTTTGCTTTTACACGTTTGGGTTTTGTACGACTTTTTGATGCTGAGTATGGGATCAAGGGGTGAGACGTCTAAGGGAACTTCTCTTGGTTCCAAAGTGTGCAATAAACCCAGATCCACTGGCAACATCGCCGTGCTCTGGGCATGTGGTGATAAGAACTCAGGAGAATATGGGATGAAACTCCAAAGCAGACTTGGCAGTAAAAGCTACACTTGGGATTTCTCCTAACAGTGTCCTAGCTGCTGGTTCTGGGGTGTGGTGATGGGAGACCACCGCAGGGAGGGCAAAGAAAGAGGAAACCGAGGAAAGGATTTGGAAATACTGTGAGGGGAGAAGGTCTTTCTGGCATATAAGCTTTGGCCAAAATACTGACTTGAGTGAGGTTGAAGACTCAAAACCTTGTCCCTGTGATGTTGGCTAGAAGAATCACATCGCAATACTCTCCTATGGTTCCGTGACCCAAAACCGGTATCCGTTTCACTCTCTATTGACCAGGAGCCTCAAATGCCACAGAAAAGAGGATCCTGGCATATACGGCATGTAACACCCAGCTTTCCTGTCTCCTGGTACAGACACTTCAGTCTCACCACACTGCCTCTTGATTAGGAAACTTAAGCTTCTGCATGTTCAGAACAATGCAGAGCAGTGACAGACCTCAAAAAGCAGAAAAAAGAATTTTAAGGAGATTATCTTGTTGAATTTGCATTCAATTGATCTGTGTTTTTGTTTAATCATAAATGAGAGTTAGAGTCAACCTACTGGCTTATTTCAAAATCAGTATCCTTTTAAAAAACCATTGATGTCGCTTCTTCATCAAAATTACATTTTTGGAGTCATGTACCACAATGTTCATTGCAGCACTATTTACAATAGTCAGGACATGGAAGCAACCTAAGTGTCCATCGACAGATGAATGGATAAAGAAGATGTGGCACATATATACAATGGAATATTACTCAGCTATAAAAAGAAACAAAATTGAGTTATTTGTAGTGAGGTGGATGGACCTAGAGTCTGTCATACAGAGTGAAGTAAGTCAGAAAGAGAAAAGCAAATACTGTAGGCTAACACACATATATGGAATCTAAAAAAAAAAAAAAAGGTTGTGAAGAACCTAGGGGCAGGACAGGAATAAAGACGCAGACGTAGAGGAAGGACTTGAGGATATGGGGAGGGGGAAGGGTAAGCTGGGACGAAGTGAGAGAGTAGCATGGACATATATACACTACCAAATGTAAAATAGATAGCTAGTGGGAAGCAGCCTTATAGCACAGGGAGATCAGCTCGGTGCTTTGTGACCACCTGGGGGGGTGGGATAGGGAGGGTGGCAGGGAGACGCAAGAGGGAGGAGATGTATGTATATGTATAGCTGATTCACTTTGTTATAAAGCAGAAACTAACACACCATTGTAAAGCAATTATACTCCTATAAAGGTGTTAAAAAAAATTACACTTTCGTATTTCTATTTAAAATGCTCTTATTTATTTTAACAATAATGTTATTAATTTCTTATTTCTTTTGTATTTTAATAACTTCTCTATAAAAGAAATTATTGTTGGAGTTCAGAGATAATTTTACTTGGTATCCAGGACAATTAGAAGACAAAACTTCACTTTTTTTTTCTTTTTACCACATGGCATGTGGGATCTTAGTTCCCCAACCTGAGCCCCCTGCATTGGAAGTGCAGGAGTCTTAACCACTGGACTGCCAGGGAAGACAAAACTTTTTTGTCCTCTGGGAGACAAAACTTCAAAACAAAGTATTACTCCCACTGATCCAGGTGAACAGCACTGCAGATAACTTCACTGGATTTTCTGAAGGTGCAAAAAGAGAAAAACAGAAAGGCAAAGAGAGAGGGAGAAGGACAGGGAAAGGTACATTAAAAACATATGAACAAAGTCTATAAATGTATTAAAGAAGGACCATAATGCTTCTCTTTAGTTGATCATCAAATTCTATCATACATGTTACTTTTTTATACAAAATTACTTCCAATAAGAATGTGACTTCTGGGCTTCCCTGGTGGCGCAGTGGTTAAGAATCAGCCTGCCAATGCAGGGGACACGGGTTCGAGCCCTGGTCTGGGAAGATCCCACATGCCACGGAGCAACTAAGCCCGTGTGCCACAACTACTGAGCCTGCACTCTAGAGCCCATGAGCCACAACTACTGAGCCCATGTGCCACAACTACTGAAGCCCGCGCGTCTAGAGCCCATGCTGTGCAACAAGAGAAGCCACCTCAATGAGAAGCCCGCACACCGCAACGAAGAGTAGCCCCCGCTCGCCACAACTAGAGAAAAGCCTGTGAGCAGCAACGAAGACCCAATGCAGCCCAAAGTAAATAAATTAAATAAATAAATTTTAAAAAAAAAGAATGTGACTTCTTACCATTTCTATAAAACGTAAGTAGGAATTACTTCATATAAAAATTTATAAAAATTTTCCTAACATTAAAAGACCTGGAAAAAAGATTGGAAAGGCTTATTACTAGATAAAATAAAGATACTATATTACTAATATGGTTGGCTCTGAAAGTGTATCTTTCATCTATAAACCTGTGTAACAAGGAAGTCAATTTATTTCCAGTTTGTTTGTATGACCTACGATTTGGGTACAGTGATATCAGAATGCAACATACACATGCAGACACACACCCACTCCCTCCTTTTATTAAAATAATAGTTTTCTTTTGATTTTTACTCTATTTCTTCCTTCTTTTTCCAGCTTGGCTTTCCCTTTCCTTTGCAAACATGCCAAAACATGTCTGGTCAAAAGTACGTCAGAGAAACAATGGTGTGGGGCAATAAATGCGAGAGGTTAAAAGAGGATTCCAGTTTCTGACACGTCACCAAAATGGTGGACTGGAAACAAATCCACAAGAGCTCAAATGGGCAGGTAGTCATAAAATTACATCGTTATGACCTCCTCCTTGTGTATTTTTGGTAGATGTGTGTATTGCTTCTCTAGAGCTTCTGTAACAATTTACCACAAACTGGGTGGCTTAAAATAATAGAAAATTAACTCTCTTATAGTTCTGGAGGACAGAAGTCTGAAATCAAGGTGTTGGCAGGGCTCTGCCCCCTCAGAAGACTTAGGGGAGCTCCTTTTCTTGCCTCTTCCAGCTTCTGGTGGCTCCTGGTGATCCTTGGCTTGTGGCCACGTTACTCTAACCTCTGCTTTTGCCTTCACATTACCTTTTCCTCTGTGCCTCCTTTTCTGTCTCTTATAGGGATACTCTCATTGGATTGAGGGCCCACCTTACTCCAGGATGATTTAATCCCAATCTTAATTGCATCTACAAAGACCCTATTTCCAAATAAGGTCATATTCTGAGGTTCCAAGTGGATGTGAATTTTGAGGGGACACTATTCAAGCCACTACAATATGGGGGGAAAAATTGTCTCTAAAGGCATGGCTTACGATGGATCCTGCCCACACAGGTGGCGTGGTGCCCACCACTGCTCCTTCGGCCCCAGCCTCCCAGCCTTCCCATTGGGCTTCCCCTCCTCAGGTGGGGTCAGTCACCTGGCAACCTGCGCTTGGCTCTATTCCTCACCATTGTCTCCTGCCATGGTCCATCCTTTGTCTGCCCTCCGGGCACATGTGCACACCTGGAA
This sequence comes from Balaenoptera musculus, assembly GCF_009873245.2. Taxonomy (NCBI): domain Eukaryota; kingdom Metazoa; phylum Chordata; class Mammalia; order Artiodactyla; family Balaenopteridae; genus Balaenoptera; species Balaenoptera musculus. Next base: position 76,990,638 of record NC_045801.1, on the reverse strand, counting down.
TAATGGACTCCTGACTGGTACCATGCTCTCATCTTGCAAAGGAGCATCCATCCAGGAGCAGAGAGGTGAAGCCTTTGCCTAAGGTTACGTCCTGTCTGGCGCATCCTCTGCACCCAAGCTTATCCTGGACTGGCTGTGTCATGGTGTATTGACTCCTTTTTGCCTCATTTTGTGCAATCTTTTTTTTTTTTGGTGGGGAAGGGACACACTGTGCAGCTTGTGGGACCTCAGTTCCCCGACCAGGGATTAAACCCAGGCCACAGCAGTGAAAGTCTGGAATCCTAACCACTAGGCCACCAGGGAATTTTGTCCCCCATTTTGTGCAATCTTGCAAGTTCATCTCGTTATTAGGACATTTTTGTTCTTTCTATTTCTCCTCGCAATCCTCTTCCAAATTCCAACTGATCTCTCACAAAACGTCTGCCTCCCTTCTTCCTGATTTCCTCTCCCTTGTCTCACACGAATTGTCTTTATTACCCTCTACATCCCCAAAGCCCTAAAGTTAAAAATGCTAGTGATGTATCTGCATCAAAGGGAAGGAAGACTCTAAGTCTTGAGATAAATTTAGAATAAAGAACCCTTGCCATCAGCTTCTAATGTGCTTGAAAGTGGGAGGGCCTCCTTCAATATCTTTATAAAGCTCTCATTTGTTCTTCTAAGTTGTTAAATTTATTGGCCTAAAGTTGTTCATATCACCCCTTACTATCTGTGTGCATGTGTTCAGTCCTGGTTGGTTTATCACCTGTGTAGGTTCATGTAGTCACCACCTTGGTCAAGATACAGAACAGTTCCATCACCAGAGGCTCTTTATATAGCCATCATCTCCATCCTTAACCCCTGGCAACCACTCTTCTTTCCTCCATTTCTAAATTTCGTCATTTGAAGAATGTTATATAAAGGGAATCCCATAGCATGCATTCTCTTGGGACTGGCTTTTTTCACTCAGCATAATTCTCTGGAGATTTACCCAAGTTGTTGCCCATATTACCAGTTTGTGTCTTTTAACTGCTGAGTGGTATTCCATGATGTGGATATGCCCTGATTTGTTTAGCCATTTACCCATTGAAAGATGTCTGGATTGTTTCCATTTTGGGGCTATTATGAATAAAGCTTCCAGGAAGATTCCTTTTTGTGTGAACATAAATTTTCACTTCTCTGGGATAAATGCCCAGGACTACAATTGCTAGGCCATATGGTAGTTACATGTCTTATTATCCTTTTAATGTCTAGACTTTGAAGTGATGTTCCCTCTTTCACACCTGATATTGGTACTTTTTTGTTTTCTCTTTTTATTGACCATTCTTGCCTTTAACTTTACCCATTTTCTTAACCTTTTCAAAGTACTGATTTTTTTCAATAAACTTAATTTTAGAATAGTTTCAAATTTACAGAAAAGTTACAAAGATGGCCCTGAGAGTTCCTATACGTACAGAGGTGAGACACTGTTTTCCTTCTTATTAACATCTTACATTAGTGTGTTTACATTTGTTGCAACTAAAAAACCATCATTGATTCATTACTATTAACCAAACTCTGGATTTTATTCTAATTACACTGGTGCATCCCTAATGTCTATTCCAGGATCCCATCCAGGATTCCACATCACATTTATTTATTTTTATGGGAAACATATTATTTTATTTTACTTTTTTAATTGAAGTATAGTTGATTTACAATGTTGGATTAGTTTCTGGTGTATAGCAAAGTGACTCAGTTATACACATATTCTTTTTCATATTGTCTTCCATTATGGCTTATCACCAGATATTGAATATAATTCTCTGTGCTATGCAGCAGGACCTTGTTGTTTATCCATTCTATATGTAATAGTTTTCTACATCACATTTAGTCATCATGTCTCCTTAGGCTCCTCTTGGCTGTGCAGTTTTTCACTTTCCTTGTTTTTGATGACCTTGATGGTTTAGGAGAGAACTGGTCAGGTATTTTGTAGAATGCCTCTCAGTTGGGATTTGCCTGATTTTTTCCATATAGGAAACCTTGTAGGTTTTGGGGAAGAAGACCACAGAGAAGAAGTGTCCTCCTCTCATCTTATCAGGAGTCTCTGCTGTGGCCATGACTTATCTCAGCTGATGTTGACCTAGATCACCCGGCCAACAGGATGTTCCCAGACTTCTCCACTACAAAATTACTCCCCTTCTCTTCCTGGTCTCTATTATTTGACAGCAAGTCACTAAGTGCCGGTTATATTCAGGGAGAAGGGTGGGGGGAGGAGTTTAGCTCCTTCTTCTGAAGGGGTGCCTATACTTTCAAATTCTCCTGTTTTCCTCTCAAGCACCAGTATCTAATACAAATAAAACTCTTTCTTATTCAATAGTATAGTATTTTGAAAATTTTGTCTAAGTGCTTGTATGGAAATGATGTATTTTCTGCTTTTTTATTGCAAATGTACATTTCAGCTATGTCAGAGTTAAGTAGGTTTTTATTGGCTGGCTTGGGAACTTAATCACCATTTACCATTTTGTGCTTATGGGCAAATGCGTTTTAAGACCTAAATGACTACTAACATACTTCAGAAACAAAACACACTTCCCAGTCAGAGGCTATTATAAAATATAGAAAGAAACCCAGGGCCCCCTCTTTCTTTCTGCATCAAATCTAAGCTTGTGTTCCCAGCTTTGGAGACACTTCATTCCAGACCCTAAATTGCATCCCATTCTATTTCTTTTACTCAGCTCGGGTTGCCATGCCAATTTGGAAATTAAAATATTTAGGCAATTCAACCCTCTAAATTCCTCTCACCATTTTTGGTAATTGTATCCCTCAGCACTCATCTGCTCTTTCTCCAACTGCCTTCTAATATTTACATTCCTTAGCTTTGCTCTAAATTTTGTTTAAAAGCCCATTTTTTGTTGATTCTTTTAGCATTTCAGAAGTCTCTATGGTTTTGCAGCTCTGCCCTTTTGAAAGCCACGGTTGTAGTTCTAATGTCATCAGAAGAGGCATAGACTGTTTGTCTGGAAAACCTGTTCCAGAATATTTATCAAATGCCTGCTAATGTGTCAGACACGGCATTCGGCTCTGGGCACAGAGTGGACGTGGAGGGCTGGTGGACCATCACAAACCACCAAGGGTCTTGCACAAGGTCCCTTACTTCTCCACTCTGCTACCAGAATGGTCACTCTAAAATGGAAAACGAGTCGTGTTTCTGTTGTATTTTAAATGCTTCAAGAGTCTTTATAGTTTTGGAGAAAAAACACACTACTCTATAAACTAGATAACTAATAAGGACCTACTGTAGAGCACAGGGAACTCTACTAAATACTCTGTAATGACCTATATGGGAAAAGCATCTAAAAAGGAGTGGATACAGTATATGTATAACTGATTCACTTTGCTGTACACAGAAACTAACACAACATTGTAAATCAACTCTACTCCAGTGAAAATTAATCTAAAAAAAAAAACCACAACACTGCATTTCATGAGCGAAGTCTGATGGGACCACGGAGCGTGTGCCAGGGGCTTGGAGCCTCAGCTCACAAGGGGTCCCGCCTCCCTAGGATGCTTCTCAACTCCCCGCCCAACACCTCCTCATCCTCCAGCCCTGCCTGGCCTCCCCTCTGTGCCCTCACCCCTGTCCCTTTATCACTGCTGTCCTCCATCCCCAGACACCCGGGCTTAGAAGTGGGGAGTGCAGGGCTCAGGGGTGTGTCCCATGGCATTTCAGGGTGAGGCAAGGCCATGCCCCCCCTCCTTGGGTAGCAGCACCAGGTGCATTCATTGGGGCCTCTCACCCCCCACGCCCCCCAGGATCCACGGAGTAAGAGGGCTGTGATCTCTTGGGAACTGCTTGTCTGCTCTGGGCGGGGGCAGAAGCCCGTGGGAGGGGAGACTGACTCCCCTGCCCGCAGCTGGGGTCCTGCAGCATCATTTTGCACTGGGCCCCCCAAGTACGTAGCCAATTCCGATGCGAGTAGATGAGCAGTGTAATCTGGCTTGCTGTTCAAAAGGAGCTTTCTGACCGCTGTGCTGACTGTAGAAGTGGAAGGGTGAAAAGAGGAAGACCAGTAAGGAGGCAAAAACTCCAGGGGGCAGGTAACTGGGAATCAAATCACAGTGGCATCAGAGAAGATGGTAAGAACTGATCAAATAAAAATAGATTCTGAAGGTAGAGCCAAAAGTATTCATTGGCAGATTAGATATGGGGTCTAAGAGAAAGACGTGGTCAAGGATGACTCCGTCATTTTGTCTTGAGAAACTAAAAGGACAGAGTTGTCATTAACTGAAAAGAGGAAAGAGGAACAGATTTGGGGGGAAGATCTGAAGTTCAGGTTCAGACTACTTAAATTTGAGATATCTATTAGGCATCCAAGTACAGATGTTGAGAAAGCAGTTGGGTGTATTCTGCAAGTTAAGGGGACATATCCAGGCTGGAGAAATAAATATGGGAGCCATCAGCATATGGGTGGCATTTTAAAACATAAGATTTCATGAAATTATCAAGAGAGCAAGGGTACATAGAGGAAGATTTGAGAACTGAGCCTATTTAAAGACAGAGGAAACGAGAGAGAATTAGCAAAGGCCCAGAATTAGCCAAGAAGCAGGCTCTGAGAGAGGGAAAAAAACAAGAGTGTGTGGTATAGTGAAAGCCAAGCGAAGGAAATATTTCAATGAGCAGGGAGTGATCAACTAGGTCAAATGCTGCTGAAGGGTTCACATGAGATGAGGGCTGAGATGTTTAGTAAAGTGGAAAGAGATGGACTCGGACTTGGTGAGAGCAGTTTTAGTGGAGTGCTTGTTGGTTTAGTCAAGTGCGTTCAAGAGGACAGGTGAACGGGAATTGAAGAAAGCCAGGTTAGGCAACTCTAGAAGAAGTTTGTTGTAAAAGGTTTCAGAGAATTGCAGTGGTAGCTAGAAAGGAAATTGGAATCAAAAGGAAGTTTTTTTTGTTCAGTTTTAGTTTTTTTGGTTAGGTTGGTTTTTAAATTTGTACGGGACGAGGGTAATCCAGCAAGAGGGGAAATTGATGGTCGTGGAAATTGGCGTTGAATTGCGCTCTCGAGCAGTGAGGGGATGGGAGCTGGTAAGCAAGTGGAGGGGTCCCCTTGTCGAGGAGGGGCACATGTGTACAGATGCTGGTCGGTGGGCAGGGGAGGTGCCGAGAGCTTCGTGTGTGGGCTCTGTTCGCTTGTGGTTGCTTCATTTTTCTCGGTGAGATGGGAAGCCGAGTCATCAGCTGAAAGCAAGGAAGCAGAAGGAGGTGTGAAAAGTTTGAGGAGGGAAAAGAAGAAAAGAAATAATAATGGAAAAGAGTAGGACAGCAAGAGGACTGGGAGGGCGCGGTGTGATCGCCGAGCAGGCCCAGGCTCCCCTTCGGGTTTGTGCTCACGCATCCAGGGGAGCCGGTCAGCAAGGCTGCCGTTTCTCCAGACACAGCCGGTGGCACAGGCTCAGGCCTGAAGTCGCTGGAGAGAAGGCTTGAAGCAGCGTCGGTGTTTGGTCAAGTAAGAGGGACAGCAGAAATGAAGATGGGTTCCAGGGAGTGCGGATGGGGGTTGACCACGGGATTTAAGCTGGGCGAGGAGAAAGGTCAGGGTGTGAAGGGGTTCAGGGACGTGAAAGCCTGGCAGAATCGAGGCCAAGGGAACCTGAGGGACTGAGCTGACCGCTTATGAGAGATTAGTCAGAAAGCGGGATGCTTGAACTTGAGATTACGAAGCTGTTGAGTGACGACATGGTTTAAGTTACGACAATGGGAAAGGATCTCTTAGATAGGATGGAAGACAAGATCACTGAAGGAAAGGCGATCACAGTACTGATAGGCCAGGAATCTGTATTAAAAACCATCTGATTCTGTGCTCTGAGGAAATCTTATTTTAGGGAGAGTTGACCAGCTAAACAGAAAGTTTTAAAGTTAAACCAGAAAACATGAAGGGGTGGAAGAAACATGAACAATATGAACAGAAAGTTGTGTATCGAGTGTGCAGGACGCGGTGTCAAACAGTTTACATGCATCATTCTATTTATTCCTGGCGAGAACACTGGATGCTAGAGACTGTTAACATCCCTATTTTCCAAATGATGAACGTGAGGGCCATGGAGGTTGAATACTATGCCCAAGCACACCTCTGTCTGAGTCTAAACTCTGAGCTTTTAGCCAATATGTCCATCTGCCTTGACAGATGCAGTGGTTATGATAGAGCAGGTGATCTTAAAATCTGCATCCCGAGATGTGAGTAATAGACTTAGGGGATTAGAAACTCTTAAGAACACTATTGTATACAAAGTGCAGTAATATGCATTATCTCATCCAATCCTCATTAATCCTGTTTATTAAGCAATTTGCCCGGATCATGGGACCAATAGGTAGCAGAGCCCGGATGTGAATGCCTGTTCTCTGACCTCCTACTCATGTACTTTTCCCACTTCCGCCACTTTCAGGAGATGGTTCAGACAGAAACTTAAAAAACAACAAAAAAAAAGTCTAAACGGTTTTGAATAAATATACTAATAAGGAGAGTATTACTAGTTATTTCTTTTTTAGAACCTAGCAGGATAAGTCTCATAATTCCTGTTTCCATGGGAACATTAGGACGGAATGTAGCGTTCTTTCTGTTGTGGAATGTTCTCGCTATAAATCCATGCATCCATTCGACTAATATCTATTGAGCGAATAGTCTGTGCAGGCACTGGGCTAGATGCAGAGGATACAACTGAGTAAGAAACATCCCTGCTCAAAGGGAAACTTCAGGCAGCTCCAGGCCTCCAGAACCCCAGGTCCTCTGCAGCCTTTTCAGGTCAATGTAAGGCATTGCACTTGACCTAGAATACACCCTATCTCTTAGGACTCAGTTACCTAAGGAATCATTCCTCTCCCCAGTGGTTTGGCACAAAGTAAGATCAGCTGTAGTGCCCTGGAGATGCAATCTTAGATTTGGACCTTGGGGAAAAAGAACCGGGGTGTTTTCCCAAAAAAGGATGGTCCTACTTCAAGACGGTCCAATATATATACATATTTTTTTGGAGTAGAGTTGATTTACAATGTTGTGTCGGTTTCAGGTGTACAGCGAAGTGAATCAGTTATACATATACACATATCCACTCTTTGTTAGATTCTTTTCCCATATAGGCCACTACAGAGTACTGAGTAAGAGGGTCCAATTTTAAAGCTAGATTTAAAATACACCTTTTGCTTGGCAATCTAACTTGCTCCCGTGGCCCTGCACTGACCCTCATTCACCACTTGGCCATGCCTTGTGCTAGAAGTACGGGATCTGTACATACCAGGTAATGGTTATGGGCTCTGTGGCCCAACACCCTCCTGCCTGCCTGGGCCCAGGGCACCGGTCTGTAAGAATAAAGGACAGGGGTGGGCAAATTCCACTTTGATTAGGTTGGTGCTGAAACAGTGGGTGAGCTGTAGCACAAGACGTCCGGGGCGGCTATTTCTACATGCAGAGAAACGTGTGCACTTCCACTTCATAATGCTTCTAATTAAGAATGACACACATACTAGTTCGAACTGAGCCTGCTGTCTACAAGTAAGCGGGAGGGTGTCAGGGTTTGCCTCCAGATATAGAAGACCACACTGGTGCTCCTCGTGGCGGTGCAACACGTGTTGCCTCACTTCCCTCTGGGCTTAAAACATGTGAGTCACAGTACAATTTAAGAATTACACTCCTTGTTTCTTACATTTGCGAAAGTTAAGTGAGACAAATCAAAGTTTTCTTATCCAAAAAAAAAAAAAAAAAAGGATCCAATACCTATGGGGTTTTCAAGAATCTTTTCAATCCGCAAAATGTTTCATATTCTCTTTATATCTGATTCGGGGAACCACTCCGATCACAGGTTTAATTTATTCGAGTCCTTTCTGCAGTTGCGGGACTCCACAGATCTGCGACTCCTACAGCTTTAAGAGCAGGTAGTTCTCGTCTGGAGCCGGGGAGGCGGCGTCAGCTCCCGGCTCCGCCACTCCCGGCCCGCGGGCCAAGGCACCGACGCCCGCCGCTGCCGGCCCCGCCCCGCCGCCCGCGGCGCCCAGAGCCGCCGCCGGGGGTGCTGCGCTTTCCGCCTGCGGGAGGACGCGGCCCGCACCGCCGCCGCTCCTCCGGGCCCGGCCGGTTCCCGGCCGCGGGGCGCGCGTCGGGGGACCGACCCCGCGGCGCGGGCCTGGGCAGCGGAGAGCGGCCGAGCCGCCTCCTCACCTCCCCGAGCCCGGGCGCCCGGCCTACGCGAGAAGCCGGAGCCTTCGGGCCGCGCGCTTCTTCCCCCGAGGGCGCGGGCTCGGGGCTCCCTGCGGGCCCGCCCGTCCTCCGCCGCCCGGCTGCGCGCTCCGCGCCCTCGCGGGCCCTGCCGCCCTCTCCGTCCACAGCTCTCCCAGGCCGGGCACACCCACTGCCGCTGCCGGCCTTCGGGGCCCCGGCGTCCGAGTTAAACCCGGCCTCCCGACCCTCGCCGGCCGCAGCTGCACACCCAACCCCCGCCGCTGCCACACCCGCGGTCCCCCAGTCTCCTTCGACCTCCGCGCTGGCCGGACGCGGGGACCCCTCCTCTCTGCGCCCGCGCGCCCCTCCCCCGGGGTCGGTCACATCCCCCCAGCGGTCCCCGAAACCCCGTGAGCCGGGGCCCTGGACCGTCCGCCCCAGCCGCCTCGGCCGCGCATCCCGGTCCCGGCCCCTCCTCCGGGGCCCTCCTCCTCCCTCGCCCCTCCCGAGCCGGGGTGGGAGCGGCGGCAGCTGGAAGAGAAGGGATGAGGTCATCCTCTCCCTCGGAGTCAGCTGGTGGAGGAGAGGACGCGGGCGGAGGGAGCGCGCGCGCGGGGAGGAGAGGAATGTGCAGGTCCGAGGAGCGCGGCGGCGGCCGCTGCTCCTGCTGCTGCTGCTGCTGGCGGCGGCGGCGGCTCGGGCGGCAGCCGCGGGGCCGGGACGGCGAGGAGCGCGGGCGGCGGGCAGGGGCGCGCGCCGGGCGCCGCGAGCAGCTCGGCTCCGCGCAGGCAGCCAGGCGGCGCTCCTGCCGGCTCCGGGCGCGCCGCTAGCCCGGCCCAGCGCCCAGCCCGGCGGGCGGCGGGCGGCGGGCGAGCCGGCGCAGGAGCAGAAGCAGGAGGAGGGGAGCCGCGCCGCCGGGGAGGGAAGCCGGGGCGAGGCGAGGCGGCGGCGGCGGGAGGAGGAGACAGCGGGGAAAGGTGTCACATAAAGGAGGGCTCTTCTCCGCTTGGGAGGCATCATGGCCGCTAAGTCAGACGGGAGGCTGAAAATGAAGAAGAGCAGCGACGTGGCGTTCACCCCGCTGCAGAACTCGGACCACTCGGGCTCGGTGCAGGGACTGGCTCCGGGCGTGCCGTCGGGGTCGGGAGCCGAGGACGAGGAGGCGGCGGGCGGCGGCTGCTGCCCGGACGGCGGCGGCGGCGGCGGCGGCTGCTCGTGCTGCCGCTGCTGCTGCCGCTGCTACTGCTGCTGCGCCGGCAGCGGCGGCTCCGGGGGCTCGAGCGGCCCGGGCGGCGGCGGCGGCGGGGCGGGCTCGGCGGCGCTGTGCCTGCGCCTGGGCACGGAGCCGCGGCGCTACTCGCTGTGGGACGGCCTCTGGATCCTGGTCGCCGTGGCCGTGTACTTCGCGGACGTGGGCACGGACATCTGGCTCGCCGTGGACTACTACTTGCGCGGCCAGCGCTGGTGGTTCGGGCTCACGCTCTTCTTCGTGGTGCTCGGCTCGCTCTCGGTGCAAGTGTTCAGCTTCCGCTGGTTTGCGCACGACTTCAGCACCGAGGACAGCGCCGCCGCCGCCGCCGCCGCCGCCGCCAGCTGCCCGCCGCCCGGAGCCGACTGTAAGACGGCGGTCGGCAGCGGGTCTGCAGCCGCGGAAGGCGAGGCTCGCCCTTCCACGCCGCAGAGACAAGCGTCCAACGCCAGCAAGAGCAGCATCGCCGCCGCCAACAGCGGCGGCAACAGCAGCGGGGCCACGCGGGCCAGCGGCCAGCGCAGGTCTGCGTCCTGCTCCTTCTGCCTCTGGCTCCTGCAGTCACTCGTCCACGTCTTGCAGCTCGGGCAGATCTGGAGGTACCGTATCGGGGCCGGGGGAAGCGGGAGATTGGCTGCTGCTCGTGCATCCCCACTGCTTTGCTTTTGCACAAGAAAATCGTTGCGAGTTGCTGTGGTAGTAACCCTAGTCACCCTCCTTCCGGGCTTTTTGTTTTGTTTTGGTTTGGTTTTAAATTTGTGATCACAACCTAGGGTGTGAGGAGCAAGGGAAAGGCAGCAGAGTGGCTTTGAGCACTCAGCCCTTCTGTCTTCCCACTCCGTTCAACCAGCTTCTCTCTTTATGTGCTACACCCCCCTTCCCGCCCCCCCCCCCATTTTTAGTGGTCGTGCTTCTGTGAGTAGGAGAGGATTCCTATCACGTCTTCTAAAAATCATTTTTAACTATGTTGAATTTGAGGTGTGTGTTGCAGTTTGGATGGCTTCTTTTGTTCCCTGAGAAAAATTGCTAATTCTAGTTAGATGGAGTTATTGCTGTTCAGAAGTACCCACGTTTTAATTCTCACCGCTGGAGAAGTACTGTGCTTCAAGTAAAGAGCTTAGTAGGGACACACTTGTCTTTTGGGGGGACTATATATATCTATATCTATTTTTATATCCATCTCCAAATACCGGTAAGTACACTTTATGGGACCCAGACTTACTCTAGTGGTGCCCTTTCTGATTATCCTGCAGTATCCCCTCAGCTGTTTTCTGGGATAACTAAGAACCCTTGGAAAAGGGTGGTGTGTCTTGTAAAACTTTGACCACACTTGGCATCTTCATTGACTTGCTTTGGTGCTTGTCACCTGATCTACCAAGTCTTTACACAGATACCACTTCCACTTACAAACTAGAGTACAAACTGGAATATGGTTCCTTTGGGCAGAGGAAGTCATCACTGGAACCGTCACAGCCTGGATTTAGGAATATAATGAAGTGATATGCTCAGGAATGCGTTTCTCCGGGTTTTATATGTTTTTGATAGCTTTTTGAAGTGATACTTTACAGCTACAAGAATTCCTTGTGTTGAAGCATTTAAATGCTAACATCCCAGAGTTTTGCTTTTTGGGTTTTTCTTTTTTTTTGGGGGGGGGTGTTTAAAATAACTTAGTAAGTGTAAGTGAAATGAGGAAACTTCCTCACAAGTGCACTGATATGGGACTACACTCTGCTATGCCATTGTCCTTTTCAATTTTATTTGTAGTTATTTTTGTGATTAAAAAACCAAAATGATTATGAGTCATTAACTCTGCTACAACTCGGAGAATTTGTGGAACGGAACTAAAAACGTCCTTTTCTTTACGGTGAAGTGTAGTGTTTTCATTGAGGAGAGCAAGTGTGATTATTTTCCAGTCTTTTCCGGGACCATTGCTTTGTAAAGCAGGGTAAGCATTGCCACAGACAGTGACTTTTCAAACTGAGAAACTTTTTTTCCAAGCAGATACTTTCTGGTAAAAGTGCTATATGATATGCAGTCAGACAAACTGATGTTGGAAACTTCCATGCTTTGGACTTGAAGGACTTTTTGAAACGTCAGTTTAATGTGATAGCTATATTTTCCATGGTTGACTATTGCAAAGACTTGCAGCTTGGTGCTTTTCGAGTGTGATGAAGAACTCAAAGGCTTGATTTAATTACTGAAATTATTTACGGGTTGAGATTCGTATGATTAGCAGTTTTAATCTGATAATGTGGTAAATGAAGCTTAACATTCCATTTGTTAACTTCTGCAAACTTCATGCAGGATTTGGAAATCACTCACTTTTACCTTTAAAATGTCTAGATTTATGTAAATAATGCAAACACTTCTCAGTTCTATTAACTGAAGAACTATCTACGTTTCTTACCGATTTATACTTTATGAAAAATTGAATATCAAATTCTAGTTTACTAGACCTTCTAGACCAAACATTTTCCCAATTGAAACATGATGTTTAATATCTCAGGACATAAAATGCAGAAAGTGGGAAATAATTAGTAAAAGAAAAGGGCCTAAATACATCTCAGCGAGACCATAGCCACTGGGTCATTTGGCCACACAGCAAAGCTATGGAGGGGTGGGGGGCAGGGATGGGTAAGGTTCAGTGCAGAAGGAAAACCACAGGCTGTCAGACAAATGCATTCACCAGCCCAACCCTTGGAGGAACTATGGTCACACGCGTGTCCTTTTTGTCAAGCATTTCTACAATATTTTCCTTAAAGGCTTCAAAGTTTATTCTGCTAACACATGGTCATTTGGGAGGAGATATTATTTTTTTAGATATATACATATGTTTTTATATATTTATTTACATATTCAGAGTAATGTATTTAATAATGTATATCTGAATTATCTAATCTTACTGTTCTTGGATTCTGGCTAAGATATTTGGAGGATGTTGGGGTAACTTGGTGGAAGCATGATCTAAGACTCAGCCTCATTTTCTCCTTATAATGTTAAAAACAAAGCAAAAAAAAAAAAAAACAAAACCCAACACCTTTAACCTAATGTAGGAAATTGAAATGGGGTCAGAGAGTTCATGGAATTTAACACTCAGATGCATTCCGAATTCTTTCAGTTTCTCTGAGTGTAGAAGATTGGAATGGAACTTGGGGGGATGGGTGCATCTTTGATAATAAGCTGGTGAAATGCAGTTCATCTCAGATTATTATATTAGACCATTATCTTTGACCACTATGATTCCTTAATTAGGAGCATCCCTCTGCTTTTTCAAGCTTTTCTTTTCAATGCATTGTACACAAATGTTGCAGAAACACCAAGGCATCAATGGTTCAAAGCTCAGAGTTCATTACTCATGTTTTAACATGCTACTTTCTAAGATCAATAAAATAGATTTTAGCTAGGTTGGTAACTGTTCATTGTATTTCCATGGAATTCAAGTTATTTTAGGTAAGGGTCAGATTCTAAAAGCTCTCTGTAGATAAAATCCTTTGAAATACCATCAAAGTGTTTGCTTGCTCGGAAATAGCTGTTTGAAACATTTTGGACAAGATTTGCATGTATTCATACATTTATTACAAATGCAGCGGCTGAAAGCAGTGGTACATATTCATTTTAATTAACGTTTACTAATGGAAAAATTAATGGCAGCTTTTAAAGTCGCAGGAGTTGATACTGGGAAAGAGCCGTTTGAAATAATGAAGTGAATTTTTGCTACCATGTGAAAAGAGCAATTATGACTTTAAAGGAACTGTGTCTGTGAATGCATGAGGAAGTACTTTTTTTCCTTGTTCACATCATATGATTCCAGAAGTTACTAAGAGTGCAGTTCAGCCAGTGGGAATCAGAAACGCGCAATCAGAACAGCTTTTAGTCTTCAAAATACCCATGATCAATTATATCTAGACATCTTCTTCCTTCAGAGTTTATGACTTACTCTTCAAATGTGACCTGAATTTCTCCTACACATGTACACGTGTAGATATGTACATATTTAGCTGTCTTCTAGCAAATAGGCACATGGTAAATGATAACTTCGTGGATGGTAGAATGGGGAGTATTTTTACCATTTTTGGTTTTGTTTCTGAATATCTTATCGTGAGAGTCACCTGGTGGAAGAACAGCTTTCTTGTGTTTCTCATGCTTGATCCCCCACGAGGTATTAACACGTGTCCCATGTTCAGGTACTTGGGAAGATGACCGGTTAAGCAGAATTAAGCAGCTCTGTCCACAGCAGGACTTCTCAGAGCCTTTACTTACTAAGCTGTTGTGCAGTTGTCAATAAGTTTTTAAAGGCACAGCTATTAAATCCTCTTGTAATCATGTGGCACACAAAGCACTTTGAGAAACATTGTTCTATGCCATTCTTAAACCTGCCCAAACAAGAATTATAATAACAAGAATTTTACGTGGCACTTTAAACATCTACAGATATCTTTATACTCCTCTCTCGTCTAAGCATTAGTACCTCTGTATATGAGAAAGCTGGCAGAGAGATTACTCAAAGATTACTCAAGATTGCTTAAACTCAGAGAGATTAATTAACTGGCACAAGATTACCCAACTAGTATGTGATGTAGCTCAGAGTCAAAACGAGGCCTGTCTTACCCTAAAGTGTATTTTTTCTGGCTCAATTAGCTACCTCCAAATGCCATGTTGGATAATAAGGGCAACAATGTATAAAAATGACAACTTACCTTCACTAAGGTTGGCAAAGTTCGAGAGAGAGCTGAGCTTAGACAAGTTAGGATGTTTCTCTAATACACACCAGTGGTTCAGTGGCAGAACAGAGGCTGGAGCTCAGATCATCTGACCAGTGTGCCTCTTCCTACACCACTTGGACATGCTGAGGTTGTTGTAGTGGCATTAATGACTAAATGGCATAATGTATGTGAATAAGCAGAAAGTGCTTTGCAAATGATAAAAAATTCTAGAGATAAGGAATGGGTAGGAAAATAGCATACTGGGTACAGCTTCGAGTGTTGAAAAAGTACCTTATTGATTCTGAGTTAGTTCTGAATTCTGACATAGGTCAAGCAAGATTGGTGCCCTTTCCTGAGTTTATTGAATGGTCATTTCCCGTATATCTGTGTTCCCTCTACTGCTTATTAATTTATCTATTCATCTGTATTGAGTACCTGCTCTATGCAAGGCACTATGCTAGTTACTAATCGTCCCAAGATGAATAAAGTACACATCTTCTTTCAAGGAATCTACTGTCTGATGAGGAAGATGGAACCGTAGACACACAATTTCAGTCCTGGGAAATAAGCACTCTGATAGAAACAGGAAACTCAAGCCACCTTAGTGGTTCAGGTAAAACTCTGGAGCAGGAGATGTTTGAGCAGAGGTTGTGATGGTGGGCAGGTCTGCTACTGGAATAAAGTGGAGGTTGGCAGTGAGGGCTTGGATATGACTGTGCAAAAGGGAAGAGAAGCAAGAAAGAATAAGGCAGGTTAAACGTGTGCTTCAAACAGAGAGAGTGATTGAGAGACAGTAGCTAGAGGTGAAGATGGAGAATTAGTTGGGCTGGACAATGAAAGGAATTTAGATTTTATTCTGGAGGCATTGAGAAACCATTGAAGGATTATAAGGATGAGGATTATTGACAAAAGTGTGAAAACCTTGTTTTATTCAAAGGAGTGGCAAAACGTTGAAAGGTTCAGAGGAAATGTCCTCAATCCCTCTCTAACTCGATCATGTCCCTTTCATTCATAAAAGTCCATTGATTTTAAACGGATTGAGTGTGGATGTAATTGGAGCATATAAATAGGCCCAACATCGTGGGAGAGTTGTAAACAGATTGGTTGAAATTCATTGTATTTATACCAAAGTAAATTCTTGGTGAAAGTTTATTTTGCATTACTTTTTGAAGAGATTTTCCTTAGGATATGGTGGGCTTCAACTTACTGAAATCCTTAGAAAATGGTTCCTTGTATTTGTGTAACACTTCAGTTTTCAGAGGGTTTCCACGTTTTCTTTCTTATGTGAGCCTCATACGCATCTTTGAGGTGACACATTTTGCCTATGTGGAAATTGAGACAGAATTTTAAATGTTTTTCTCTTTAGGTCACGTGGTTCTGCACAGATTCTAGGCTAGAATTCAATACTGAGGTGGGAGGGAGAAAAAGGAACATGGGAAATTGTTGACGTAACTGAGGATGATTTGGTAGAAGAGAAACCTGAAAACTTGAGAGCTCTGGTACTGAAGGATTCTAATGTGGAAGAAACTTCCGCGTCAACCCTCTGGGACAAAATGGATAGGATCTACAGGAAGAGATTTTGAATTAATGTAAGGAAAACATTTTTAAGTAGTCATAAGGGATCCCAAGATCAGCTAACATTCCTTAGAAGTAATGAGTTCCTCATCACTGGAGTGTCTAAGCATAGTTTGGAAAACTGTAGGCAGAACTACGGTAGAAGATACTTTATTATACAGAGGGCTGGACTAGATCATCTTCCAGCTCTGAGATTTTATGACAGTTTCTATCATTACGTGCTGCTCCAAACATAATGGACTAACCTTTGCTTTTTTTTGCATGAAAGAAGTAGGAGTTTGCTTGAATTACTGCAGCTGTGTCACTTTGAAATCTATTCATTGGTTATGGACCCAGTATCTTCCCTGGAGCATCACAAATCCACACCACAGCCTTGAGTGGTGAGCTTGGTATTTAAATCTCTGAGTTAGCTCACAGATATAAATCCACATACAATCAGACAATCCTCTGTCCATTTACTTGGGTTTCTTTATGAGCTGGAATAATTTATGCATAAATCTGTGTGGTAAATATAACTACTTTAGTATCTTTGTAATAAATGCAAAAGTTGTAATTTTTCCATTCACTTGAACTATACACTTACAAGGGTAAAAAAAAAATGTTACACTTATTATACCCCGTGAAATTGCAGGCTACTCTCAGAGCAGTTGCAATGGATGCTATCATTTTTGAATAGCGTCCACAATCCTTGGGTCAGTAACTGTGAACGTCTTTGCTCAGTCACTTACAAAAAAGTTCCTTAATGTTTGAATATCCAAGTACATGACGTCTGTTAAATATGTTCTATATTTTTACAGTTTGAATGGAATAGTCTACCAATGAATCTAAATAGCACCAGTCACTGAGTAACAGATAAATACTAGAATGATTCCCCTTTATATGGAATCCCGGGCTAATCTGATTAGCACATTTCCTTGACTTGTTTTAGAATTTGAATAGCACACATTCTCAGCTTATGGAAGCAAGACTAGGTGTTAGAATCAGATTTATTACTCTTACGTATTATCAAATAGAAGGTGCAGTGTGCTGCTAGTCATGCTTTTCAGGTATAATCTTGGAAAATAGTTGGAAGATGTTGATGGATTTCATGGGGAAAACATTCAGTAATTCTCAACAGGAAGTATTCTCTTGAATGGCATGCGTAATTCTGACTACCACACCATGTGACTTCCTTCCAGCTGTATGATGGTGTCCTTGGGAACTGTTGGCATGGCCGGTCGGGAAGAAGGACCATGGGCAAATCCTCAGGAGGTTACTCTGGTAGTTGTGGATCTTCCATGTGTAGGCATACGTGTTCAGTGAATATTTGCTGATCTGTGAATGAAGCCCAGGGGTTATTATTTCTTCTTTGCATGAGTGTAGCTGCACTTGCTGTCTTGTTGCTTCTTGAGTTGCTAATGGTAACAGTGAATCAGAAAAGGTGCCATGTTATCTAGAAAGGATACAACAAATCACGCAGCTCTTTTGTAGGTTACTAGTGCTAGGAAAGTGGGGCTGAATTTCACAAAATACTAGTTACCTTCTGAGAAAGATGCAGCTAGACGCTCACCTTCACTTACCTGTTCTTGCTGATAGAAAAGTCAGACTGGGGAAGCTTTGGGATAGATATTTTTCACTTAATTCTTACCTACTCTTGACCTTCTGAGAATACACCTGTATACAGAATGATTTTGGGGATTTTTGGTGTTCCTACTTGTCTACTCAAAGAAAAGCTGTGGTTTCTGCTATTATGACGACCACGACCATCATCACTGTAATTGTTATCACCATAGAACATTACTTCCGTGTCTAGTGTATGTACAGAACTCATACAATTACTGATGGTGAGGGATAATAAAGATGGGTTAAAATGGAAATGGATCAGTCCAGAAATCCTCTAGAGGCAAGAGGTGGTGTGAAGGACAACGGTAGATCTTTTCTAACCCTGAGATGAAGGCAGAGGGTCACAGTTAGTGTATCAACGATGGATCTTATTTAGAGGGGCAGCTGCCTTTTGGGGAACTGGACTAAAGGGGGATCAGATGATTTGGCCACTTGGGGGCTCAGGCCCCCGGCAGTCACCTACTGTCCTGGGTTTACATGTGACAGCACCTGCCAATGGCCCCCCAAGTTTAGGTCTTCTTTTGGTTTCCTCCTTCTGGGTCTTAGTTTTCTACCTGTATGATGTAATTAGTCAAAAATAGTGTCCAGGGTTCTTTCCAGGCTTAAACTTCTGATCCTGCTGTTATTATGAATTCTCTTTTGCTTGTCCAGTCCCCAGAGTATGTGCACCAGAAAGTCTGTTCTTCTAAGGCCATGACTACAGCACTGTGTAAGTCAGTCAAAGGGGATCTACAGGGGGTTTGCAGAGTTGACAATATTAGTGTCCGAAACCCAGGAATCGGTATTATATGTGGAGAGAGAATCTTAAGCTTATTTGTATAATGCAGCTTATTTTGTATCATTTCCAAATTTTAGTTATCATCAAATTAAACCATTTTCATTGAAACCCATATCTAAGTATTTGAAGCTGATGTTCAAAGTGTTCCATATCACTGATTTTAAGAGATGTACCATATAGACTTGGGAAGCCAGAATTGCCTTCTGCATTTCATGGGGCGAGGTATGCCCAGCTGGAGTGCTAGGATTAACAAATAGGAACAATGCTTCACAGGCTTAAAAAGAACTATCCGTTAGGTCAAGGAGAAGGCTGTTGTCAGAGCTAGATTTGCTTTAAAATTAAAAGCTTGTCCTGGGTTACACTGTCACTGATTTAATATGCTAGAAATTGAATTAAACGCTATGCAAAGGTACTGTATCCAGGCCTGCACTTGTTGAGGAACAGGGCTGTGTTACATTCTGCCAGAAGAAGAGATCAACCCCTTAACCTTCCCCAGTTGGGGATTGCTTGGATCTTTAGGATGTTAGAGATCTGTTGTGACACTGCACAATTTTCAACCTCATGACAACATTTCAGATTTTTACATTAAAAAAATTTTTTTTTAAACATTTATTTAAAAATTGTCTGAAGTATGTCAAACTGTTTTCCCCCTTTTATGATTCATAAGTAGGCTGTTTGAATCACTTCTACTTCTTTTGCTTACTTTATGTACTTGCACTGTTTTCCTGTCAGGGGAATCCTTCTACACAAACAGCAGTGGGCAGTGTGTGGGGTGGGTAAGGATGAGTCAGTCAAAATCAGGCATATATAGAAAAAAGGAGGATCTACAGTGGATATGAGTCTAAAAAGACTTGAGCTGACTTTGATTTGACTTCCCATCAAGTACATTTTTTTAAAGTGTATGATATGATGTTTTTTTAATTCATTCTTTAAAAAAAATTTTGTGGTAACAGCACTTAACATGAGACCTACCCTCTTAATTAAAAAAATTTTTTTAAATTAATTTTTATTGGAGTATAGTTGCTCCACAATGCTGTGTTACTTTCTACTGTACAACAAAGAAGGACATTATTTAAGAAGGAAAAAGTCACCTTTCTGAACCCCCAGCCTAGGAGATTTCATCCATGTAAATAGCAGTCTGATTCGTCTTTCTGCAGCCTAGATAACAATTATGAATAAAGATACCAGTTTTGGGCTCAATTCTCTACTTTCCAGGTCTTTTCTCAGGAGCAGAGAGTCAATACTCAACACATAGGTAGCCATTGTAGCAGTAACAGTTAGAAGACAATCCCTCATCACTTCCTTCATTAGTTCATGGCATAATCACTGCATCAGTGTGACAGTAACAATGAAGAAATGATCCTTCAGGAAAGAGGGGAAAGGATTTGGAAAGCCTTCTTTCGTCTTGATAGAGTTTTCAGCTGATTAATTAATTTGCTGTTTTACCAAAGTAAATTTAATAACAATCATTTTTTAAAATGTAGGTCAATTCTAGAAAACTCTCCAAAGTGATTTTTAGTACTTGGGTCTGTTGTTATAAATTAGGAAGGATGTCCCATAGGGTTTCCTATCTCTAGGGGATGTACTACTATTAAGAGTGGCAGTCACAGATATCCTATGGGATTTTTCCTGAATCGGTTGGTGATGGTCGGGTTTGAAAAACTGAGTTCTAGATGGGAACAGGTAATATAACACAGTCCCAATGAAAGCATAAGTATTCGTTGTGTTCCTGCTTCTGAAAAGTAAACAATCATTACAATTACTTAAGAATATACTAGTATCTATCTGTATCATATGTGGAATCTAAAATATGATACAAATGAACTTATTTACAAAACAGAAACAGACTCACAGACATAGAAAACAAACTTATGGTTACCTGAGGGGAAAGGTTGGGGAGGGATAAATTAGGAGTTTGGGGTTAGCAGATACAAATTATTATATATAAAGTAGATAAACAACAAGGTCCTACTGTGTAGCACAGGGAACTATATTCAATATCCTGTAATAAGCCATAATGGAAAAGAATATGAAAAAGAATATATGTCTATATTTATATGTAGAACTGAATCACTTTGCTGTCCAGCAGAAACTAACACAACATTGTAAATCAACTATATGTCAATAAATAAATTAATTAATTAATTAAGGTTGGCATCAAATGAGTAAGGGGGAGGAAACCTGAAGTTCTGATCAAGGAACTATGTCCAAATACCCTGGAAACTATCATTTCATCCCATTCTCTGATCTGCTAGTAGAAGAGGTGGGTATTGTGGATCGAGCATGAATTGATTAGTTGGAGGAAGAAAAAAAATAGCCATGAGAGAAATGAACGAAGATGGAGAATTTTATTCCATAATCAGAGGATGAATTTTTAATCCTTTGTCGTAGGAGTGGGAAAATTGTACTGACCCCCATTCTATAACGCATCACAGCAAAGTTTAAAGCAAGGCTTCACCAGCCAGGCTAAGTTTCCATTAGATGAGTTTGTTCTGGGGACAGAGAAGGCAAAAGCTCCAGCTGTGATGATAGTCACGTTTATGGGATCAAGTTGAGACTGAGGGCACCAGTGGGGTCTGCAGTCTGAGGGACTTTGACCTGAGTCCTGGATTATCACACAGGTCAGAAGAGGGCAAGTCAGCTGGCAAGAGGGTCAAGGCCAGGGCACATCATCACAAAGCGGAACATATTAAGAACCCAGGAATCTAAGCAGGGACCAGAAACAAACTTGATAATAGTAAAGGGAGGTTAGACTCTGAGATCAAGGTCATCATGCAAACAAACCATGACACCCGGACTTCAAAGTGTAAAACCGAAGGGAGATTTGTTTCATTTATGTTCTCGTTATATAACTTCTGTCTGGTCGGGTATCAAGAGTAGGGCCTAAAACTGGAGGTTGAGTTCTGATCCCACTGAGGGGAGGACAGAGAGCTGGGACTGAAGGCAGGTTCTCACTCATCCGCTGTTGACACCTGCAAATTCATCAGCAGCCCATTGGCCGAATCACTATGTGGTCACTGTAATCAGTTGCTGAGAATAAAATGACAGAAATAAGTGACCAGTGATAACCTTTTCGTCATGTTTTCCACAAACATCTGCTTAAAATCATAGTAAGGAAAACATGTTAAAAAGAATATACTCTCAAAAAGTTTATGTGGAATCTAAAAAAAAATGTTACAAATGAACTTATATGCGAAACAGAAATAGACCTGCAGACAAAGAAAACAAACTTATAGTTACCAGAGGGGGAAGGGGGAGAGGGATAAATTAGGAGTTTGGGATTAACATATACACATCACTATATATAAAATAGATAACCAACAAGGACCTACTGTATAGCATTAGGAACTCTACTCAATATTCTGTAATAACTTATAAGGGAAGAGAATCTGAAAAAAATAGATATATATGTATGTATAACTGAATTTCTGTGCTCTAAACCTGAAACTAACACAACGTTGCAAATCAACTATACTTCAATAAAAAATAAATACAAATAAATGGTAAAAAAAAAAAAAAAAAGGTTTACCATCTAGGAAAGGAGGCAAGTCGCTTTCGTACCCCTGGGATCTGTCTGTGATGAGGCACTGGGTGAGCTGTTGCCTTGCTCAAGGTAAGGTCAGCAGCCAGCAGCCTTAGCATCTCTTGGAAGCATCTCAGAAATGCAGAATCTCAGGCTCACCCCTGATCTACTGAATCACAACTTGCATTTGAACAAAATCCCCAGGGGATTCGTAGGCATTTTTAAGTTTGAGAAGCAGAATAGCATCCATTCTGCTACAGAGGAGGGAGGACCCCTTTCAGCTGAAATGGTCAGGGAAGGCTCATCTGAGCTGGACATTCATGGAAAATATACTTGATCCAGACACCGTAACTGGCTTTCTCGCTAGTTATCGCACCCAGTACGATAGCTTGGAAACCGTACCAGTGATAGGCGCACACGTACACACCCAGGAGCCTCCTTACAGACAGCGCTGTAAGCAAAAGTATGACAAAGTGAAAGATTTTAGTAAAATCTTTATTAAAACTCCATTGTTTTATGGTTTTGTTGTTCACAACTGTGGACTGCCTTCTGCTCACAGTTTTATATTCTACTCAGACCTTATGCCATCTGGTCACTTGGGATGGAGGGGACAAGGGGTGGTGAGAAAGGGACCAGACCTTCTCAACGGAGGTGGACACTAGGAAAGCGTTGGGTTCAGAGTAACTAGGCCGTGAGGTTAGAGAATGAAAAGAGGGGCATGGCAGCTCTTGCCAAGAAAGACATAATGATTGTCATCTTTGCTCAGAGGGGTGGAGCTAGGCTGGTTGTGGCATCCTTATTCATACTTTTCTGAAAAAGGAGCAGCCTTGAGGGTGAACAAAGATGTCCCATCACTGGGTGTCAGGGATAGTGGAGTGGGAGGTCAGGTTCTGGGCATCCCTCATCCTTAGCTTTTAGTCTGATGGACCAAGGAGGTTCTGCATCTACATGGGAAAGCGGAACCAAGGGAGGAGTAACGGAAACGAACTAGGAACCCAGACCTGCGAGACCAGGTCCTGTCCAGGAGTTGGCAGGGTATTTTTTTAAAATGACGTGGAAAGACTTCTGATGACCAACCTGCTGTGTGCAATTCAGCTCCTTATGGTGACCCATGAGGCTCACAAGGCAGGCTATGCCATGGGAAGAAATATGATAGTTCAGCCCGATTTCATGCTTTACTGTTTGTCTTCCTAAGTGAGAACAATAGCATCAACAACATGACAAAATATGTCAGTGTCTGGGTTGTGGGATAAAGAGATAATGAGGATGGCGCCTTATAAGATGTATATTAGGGTAGATGTGCGATCAGTTTCCTTATTTCACATTAAACAAAATAGAAAAAGATGGTCTTCCCAGAAATGCTTCTTTTCAAAGTAATAGTTTTCTAATTTCCCCTTCATACAACATCTGGTGTTGCTAGGCTGTCATTTCTGTTGCTAAGATTCCCTCCCCCATCTATGTGCTAGGACGTGATTGTTTCGTTCAGTGTTCTTACGTGTTTCCATGGAGAGTTCCTAAGTTAAATTTTCTCAGTCTGCTTTATCAGTAGGTGTGGTCACCCTGCCAGGCTCTAGACCTACATGTCTTTCCAATATGGTAGCTATTTCCGTTGAAATGTAGTTATTCTCGATTGAGGTGTGCTGTCAATGTCAAATGCCCAGGGGATTTTGAGGACTTAGTGTGAAAAAAAAGGGGATGGTAACTATCTTATTAATAACTTTCATAAGGGTTATATGTTGAACTGGTAACATTTTGGATATCTTGGGTTAAATAAAATATACTGTTAAAATTAATGTCACCTGTTGCTTTTTTTTTCTTTTTAAATGTGACTACAAGAAAATTAAAATTACAAACGTGGCTTGCATTGTATTTCTGTTGGACAGAGATGCTCTAGATGATGTGAGAGCTCAGTTCTTGAGGAGTGAGAAGAGGATAAATCCAAAGTGAAGTGTTTCAAAATATTAAGATAAGAATTTACTAGAAGTTAGCAAGGAAAGAACACTGAGTTGTTTCACTGCTGAGGCAGGTTGACTTAATGGGTTTTGCAAATAAGGTTACCTGCTGGTAAAAACTGGGTCTTTAGGAGATAAAACCCCTAATGTGGGTGCAGCCCATGGTCTTTCCTGCTTCCTGCCTTGCTTAAGGCCCAGCGACCCGCTGTGCTTCTTTGGTGGTTTAATAAATAATTCTTAATGATGACAATAAGAACTAAATCTTTGTAAGTGCCGTTGTAGCTTGCCAAGCACATTCACTCCTATTAAACCATCCAGTCTTCTCACCAGCCTCTCAAGGCAGGAATTATTATCATTCCCATGTGAAGATGAACCCACTAAGGTTCAGAGAAGGTAGAAGATTTGCCCAAGGGCACACAGCTCCTCAACAGCAAGTGCCTGCACTCACATTCTCGACTTCAGCTTCTGAATCTCATGCTTTTCCTACTGTATCTGACAAGATGAATCCAAGAGAATCACTTGGAGAAGCATTTCCTGACCTTTCCGGCTGGCAGCTGTGCTAAAAACTGCAGTGAGTTCAATTGTACTGTGACATCAGTGGGAATTAGTACCAATTTATAGGATTTTCCTCTGAATACCGGGAAAGGGAGAGACCCACCTGAGGACAGGAGGTCAGATGTGAGTCCTGACTTTGCTGGAAACTCCTCAACTACAAAACAGTGGGTGGCAGTTACATCAGATCATTTCTAAAGTCCCTTCCAGCTTTATAATTCTATGAAACCTGGTATCTAAAAGGAGCATATCAACTCTTTTCATGCACCTTATTAAATATCCACTTGGGGAACAATATGCATGTTTTATTAACCTGGGCTAGTTTTCTGATAAACTACTCCTGGAATTGGTATTTCACACCAAACTTCAAACAGACACTATAGATCCATTTTATCCACAGTGTGTCACTTTCATTTGGTGCCTACTGGTAAAATACATGTTGTTTCCATTGGGAAATGCATGACACTAAAGAATACTAAGTAGGCTCCAGTCCCATGTGAATAGTATGTAATTAACCTGTATTTTTATCCTCATTTTGCATGCAGTCATGCTTTGCATATGCCAGCGTTCTACCCCACATATGTTCATAAATTATGACTTCAAGTACGACCATTCAAGGCAAGCCCCGCTGTCAGTCACATCTCTCTCTCTCTGAGACCAGCAGGATTTACATCTATGTGACTGACATAACTTCAAATTCAACTCCTAAGACCTATCTCAGAGGACCAACTCTATATAGTCCAGCATATGCAAGTGCTAGAAAATTCATTCTCAAATGCACACAATTCAAAATTTTCAGAATCGGACACAGCTAGTCTTTGAAAAAGCAATTCCAAATATTCCTTTCGAAAAATCAATTAATTCCTCCCAAAAGATGCCCCCCAAAGTAGATATGACTTGCTTTGAAAAGGTTTGGCAACTGCAATCTGCTCATTATTATTATTATTATTTGGTGGCATTCCATGAAAAATATATAGGATCATTTTTCTTTTTAGTTCAATGGCATCCTTGGAAAGTATAGTTTTTCCAGAGAGACTGATTTCCAAGTATGTTTTTAATGTTCATGACATTAAATGTGTTCTGACTTACTGTTTTTTTTTTTTTAATCCCAAGTGATATGTTCTAAGAAACATGCGTATCTATACTATAGTTATTTTTCCCATGATTTTCTTCCATGTATACACCTGATCATGCAGTTATGTAGGTTCGGATATGCTGGAAAGAACAGACATGATTTAATTAAACTCAGATAGTCTGGAGTAAAAATGCCTTCATTCATTCATTCAGTAAATATTTCTCACGCATTCACTGTGGGAGGGCTCTGGGCACAGCAAGATGAATGGGCTACACTCCCTGACTTAAAGGAGTTCTCTGTCTGGCAAGAGACTGTCTCATTTATAACTGTTCACACCTCAGAGGGTCATGCAGCCTCAGCAATGGCGGGAGTAGTGTTGTTGGGAGAATAGCAGAGGGATGGAATGGGGAACCTCTGTCTGGAAGAAGGGGTAACATTTGACTGGGACCCAAGAGAGTTCCAAGCAGAAAGCAAAGAAGGGACAAAGACATCTCATGCCCTGTTGGTAAAGAGCTGAAGCGGAAAGTAGGAAGGAAAGAATGTTAGCAGATGAGTTGTGAGTTTGGGGCCAAACTAGCCAGGGCATTGGGTGCTTTCCTAAGGAACCAGGACTTGATGCTGTTGGTAAATGGAGACTCCAGGGACACGTATAGATACATATTTTCAAGCAGCTACCTTTTAGCAGTGGGAAAGATTGAATCGCAGTCTGGAAGTATTGGAGAAGGAAGTCTCCTGCCTTCTTCAGAGGCAGGGGAAAGAAAATGTGAGTGAGGGGTGGACTTGAAAAATATCCGGAACTTTAAGATGCAGTGGAATGAGTGAGGGAAATGAAAGCCCGGAAGAGTTTGGCGAGCCTCACTAAAGATTCTGATAGTACTTAATGAGCTATTGGAAAAGGCATAAACATAAACAGAGTTAAAGAAAGATGCTCTGTAATGCAGGCTGGGCAATTTAAAAAGATTTACCAGAGTAAAGCTAAATGCAGTGTCATGGATAATTAATGGGCCCGTGACAACTCAGTAATAACTACCCTGAACTTTTACAATAGAGCATTAACATATGTGGGTGTCAGAAGGAGGGTTTGCTTTCACCGTCAACACCAGTTAGCTCGGAGATTCCCCCACAGAAGTGAATTAGGGATTCCCGGTGATGAGGCCTGCCGACTGACCTCTGACCAGCGGTGAATAGCTGCTCCTCTTTCATGGGTTACTGGTTGAGCCTTAAAGGAGTTTAGCTGTAAATTCAGTTCTCCTTGTCCTGCATTCCCTGGGCTCTAGGTGCTATTTTAGCTTTCAGTGGGATTTCCCTTTCTTACATTAGGAAATGAACTTCGTTCTCCTTGTGGGTAGGTGCACTCCACCTGGAACAGACCTTCGTGGGTGAGGGAACCTTCCCTGAATGGACCGGGCCATTCAAGCCATTAGGACGTGGAGGATGGCCCACCTGGGGTACTTAGCTCAGTGAAGACTCTGCAGAGGAAGGTAGCTTTGAGCCCCAACTGACCTCTTTTATTTCAATAAATCCTCATTTAACAACCTTTAAAATTTCCTTAATTTTTAGTTTTTAATGACTAAACTTTTCCCCAAGCAGTTTTAGGTTTACGGAAAAGATGGAATTGAAAGTACAGAGTTTCCATATACTCTCCACCCACCTCCAGGTTCCTCTGTGACCAACATCTTCTGTTAGTGTGGTACATTTATACAATTGATGGACCAAAACTGATACGTTACGTCGACTGAAAAAAAAAACTTGCAACCTGAAAGTTGAGAGTTATGTTTTATTCGGCGGGAATTTTTAGGACTTCCAACCTGGGACGTAGCATCTCAAGTAACCCTGAGAGAAGTGCTCCGAGGAGGTGAGGGGGAAGCCAGGTTATATAGGAGTTTTGCGACAAAGGGCAGGTAGTCTGAACGTCAAAAGAGTATTGTTAATTCAAGAAAACCAGATATCTCAAGTTAAGGAATGTAGCGCTTTTCTTTGGGAAGATGCAAGAGTCTGGGCTCACTGAAATCGTTCCTTTGACATGCACCTCAGCCCTCTGGGGCCAGCATCCTGTGTTTTCATATCCTGAGTTTCCGCAGGGCTCACCTAGGGAGTGGCTGCAGTCTGATGGCTGCTAGGTGGCAGGTGTTCTTTCCTTCCTGAGTTTCCTCAGGGCTCACCAGCTGACCGTAATGGGTGATAGCCGTGACATCCTTTGTTTACGGATACGGCAGGCGACATTCCATTTCTCATTACTATTAACTAAACTCTGCAGTTTAGAATTCACTTTTTGTGTTGTAAATTCTGTGAGCTGTGACAAATGTGTACAGTAGTGACTTGTGTCCACCATTGCAGTATAACAGAACAGTTCACTGCCCTAAAAATCCTCTGTTCTACCTATTCACCCCTGCTCCCCCTTCCCCT
Source organism: Balaenoptera musculus (assembly GCF_009873245.2). Taxonomy (NCBI): domain Eukaryota; kingdom Metazoa; phylum Chordata; class Mammalia; order Artiodactyla; family Balaenopteridae; genus Balaenoptera; species Balaenoptera musculus. Next base: position 76,963,058 of record NC_045801.1, on the reverse strand, counting down.
GGCAACCACTGATCTTTTTACTCTCTCCATAGTTTTACCTTTCCCAAAATGTCATATAGTTGGAATCATACGGTATATAGCCTCTTCAGATTGGCTTCTTTCACTTAGCAATATGCATTTAGAGTTTCTGCGCAGGATTTTGTGGCTTGAATAGCTCATTCTTCTGAATAATATTCCATTGTGTGGACACACCACAGTTTATTCATCCATTCACCTACTGAAGGACACCTTGGTTGCTTCCAAGTTTTGACAATTATGAATGAAGCTGCTGTAAACATTTGTGTTCCGGTTTTGTGTAGATGTTAAGTTTTCAACTCATTTGGGTAAATACCAAGGAGCACAGTTGCTTTGTCTTATGGGAAGAATAGGTTTAGTTTTATAAGAAGCTACCAAACTGTCTTCTAAAGTAGCTGTACCATTTTATATCCCCACACTTAACAACTTTTGAGTATCTACCATGTGCCAAATACTCCTTGTTTGAGGGTACGAAATTAGTGAACCAGGGCACAAGATGTTATTCTAGAAAGAGTTAGGATACCATGAACTTGTTCAGGTTACAAGTTCTAAATTTAATATTTTGGAGGGATTTACTGATTAGGATCTATGCTTTATAGTATAAATCACATAGTTATTCTTAAATGAGAAATGGGTAAAATAATAAAAATTTAAATTACAGTGAAGTATTAGTTGTTCCAGTGATGCATTTGAGTAGCTTTATGAAATCATTTTGCTGGACATCTAGACATTGAGTTGTGGTACCAACTCTGGTTTCATATGGGTGTAAGAAAAATTATTGGAACAAAATCAGCCTTTTTTAAAATGTACCTTTGAGATTAGTTATATTCATGGATTTATAAAACTGCTTGGTAATTGTTCCTTTAAAAATGTAACCATGGGGTAAATAATTTTCAGTGAAAAAAATCACAGCGCGCACACACACACACACACACACACACACACACACACACACACACACACAATCCTCTAAAAATACTCTGGAGTTCTGCCAGAGACTTGAATGGCTGCCCTGGGTAGCGACAGCCTGATTCACTCATGCCAGCTTAGCTTGGGCTTTGCCTCCAATGGAGTTGAATGGAAATCAATACACAGATGAATGGCAGAAAATTGGTTTCTCTACCTTTTAAAAGGCCTCGTCAGAATCTTTATTTGAATTGTTATAGTATTAGCTAAGATTGAACTGAATTATTTTGGTAATTCTTAAAAACAGACAATGAATTAAAAATTTTCTTCTCATCTGTTGAACTAAAGCAATAAAGAAGATGAACATGTTAATCCTTTTTAGCCTAAATCATATAATCAGATAATTTTCTTGTTTCCTTTGTTCTATATAGAAACAATTTGAGTAGCAGTGTCAAATGTCTTTGCTTTCTGCATAAGTATTCATTTCAATCCAAGTCCCCACGTTTGTCTCCATATTTCCAACTTTTTTGGTTTTAAAATTGCATACAAATATTTGTGAAACTGAAAGTTTGACATGATGTGAAATGACAATTCTAGTAAAGCTTTCTGGCTGAGAAGGCCAGTAAAACTTTACTAGTTTCATTAATCAGAATCAGTCGTTCCATCTGGTTGAGGCCTCAGCTTTGAAACGGATTGAGATGTTTGCTTCTCTGTCATGAGAATCAGCGTGCGTCTGTTGATTGTAATGGGACCATGCTTGAATGGCCAGTCTGTGGGCACTTGATTTTGGGGTGGGGGGATTAGCAAAGAAATGCTAAAGAATCACTTTTTCAGGTGCTTGAAAGAAAGAACAAAGTTTTATCTGGTAGAGACATGAAAGTTCTGAAATCTACCAAATTAGGAATAAGGAGGAGATGCAGTAACAAAGAAAACGAAATACAGTTCATATGCACTCTGATCTACATGCTGTGACTTGCAGCAAAGTGCTGTCTTTCTTTTCTTCTCTTTAAGAAATAACTAATTAAACCCACAGTCATCTGGGGCTTTTGCTGTGTTACCTGGGGGGCCTCCTAGGACTTGAGAGGAAGATGAACGGGGTGGGAAGATGGGAGAGGAGAGGAGAGGCAGGCTGTGGGTCAGGCGTGTGTAAAAACGCCTTCATGAACTCACTTGGACGTGCCATTCATGTGCTGGCTTGCACTTCTTCAATAATGTCTCTTGCTTACTTTGGAATATAGGTTTTGGATAAGATTGACACTTGATTTTATCAGCCTCACACTGGTTCGTTTCGTTTGTAAATTCTGTCCCTTTCTGGAATGTGTGCTTCATGAGAGCAGAAATTTTGATTTGTTCACAGCAGTGTCCCCAGCATCTAGTATGGTGTCTGGCACGTTGCTGTCATTTAATACGTACTTGCTGATTAAATGAATGAAATACAAATTAGCAAGTCATCAACCCAATAAAGTACTTGGGTGCATTCCTAATTTCTATATGTTCTATTTTACTTGTGAATTTAATCCGTGGATTGAAGAAGCATATGATGCGCAGGAAGGACGTCCCCTCGTCGCGCGCCTGGTGACCTCCCTGTTGAGTTTTGTTGTTGGCATCAGGCGAGTGGATGGAAGGGCTAGACTTCTGCAGAACTTAGACCCCAGAGCATTGGTATCAGGTCTTTAGAGCCCCCAGCCTGAAAGACACTGCATAATCTAAGTGTGCTTGTCGGTTCCCTTAGAGAACATCCCAGGAGAAGCTACCCACCGAGATAACTGTGTGCCTTCCCTCCTGGACCTGAGATGAGCCTGGATTTTCACAAGTAGAAGCTTCGGTCCTGCTGGTTATGCTCTCCCTTCCTAGAAGCAGCCTCAGAAGCCTGTCTTTGCGTAATACTCTCCTGCAGTGTGTGTCCCACAGGGAAGGTCCCCCGGGGTTTCCTAGTGACAGCCATGATTTATTACTTCAGGTGGTCCCATTCTTATTTTGTCTTGTGGAGTAAGAGTGAGCAAGAGATACAATTTGCACCGTATTCTTAGACCCTAATCCTACATCTTACACTTTTAACAGTTCTGACTGGACAAAAGCACATGGTAACAGTAATCAGAGCGTCCCATCATTTGTACCTGCTTGTGTGTCACCATAAAGTCCATTCGTTCATAGCAGTCCCTCCAAGTCTGCTTTTTTTGACTTTGCCACCATTTGTAAAACCAGATGAAGTCTCATGTTTTAATTGTGCCCCGTCGTCCTCCCCCCTCTCTCTCCCCAGTGCTACTATAATCTTAACTTGCATCTGGTTTACGAACGCTTCCACTGACTTAGCCCTGCCTGCCTTGAAAAGCGGGGTCCACCCTTCCTGTCCTGGTCACCATCCTCTCTCTAAATGGGTCCCTTTTCCTGTGCTCCTCAGTCACTCATCTGCTCACTGTCACTGCCTGTCCCATCACTGTACCCTCTCCTCCACTCTTCCTGGGAAGTGAACAGAATCTGCATCTGCGTTCCTTCTCCCCAGCCTCTCGGTCCTTCAGAGCTCGCTGTATTCCTTCCAAAGGCAGGGCACAAAGTGCTTTGATTGGTCCGTATGCCGGAGTTCCTTTCAGTTTGTTTGTGAACACCAGGGCTGCTCTAAGATTTGAAGCCCATGACTGTGAACAACAATAGTAGTAATGGTGGTAGTGATATGATATCTTGAATTAGTGTGGTTTAACTTTCATCTTTCACACAGCATTTTCACAGGCTTTTAAAGCTAGTTGTATTTTTATTACGATTTCTTCCGTAGCATCAGAGTCAGTGCTGAGATTCAGAAGAGTTTTCAGCATCTGGATAACATGGAAATTTGACTGCCGTTTTATTGTTTTCTCCTCTGATTCATAGACACCATCCAAACCATTTTAAATATCCTTATTTTTAACTGGAAAGCCAAATCAAGGTTTCCAAGTATAATACAAGATCACCGTCATTTCCTTCAGTAATAATTAATCTATCCATATTTGAAATATCATACTCAGTAATTCATGAGAAGTATTTAATAAGGTCCTACCAAATGCTGGGACTATTCACAGCACCACCTAGCCTCTGCTAGCCTCTGGAGATATTTTCCACTCATAAATTATTGGTTTTAACATGAAGCCATTTTTCTGGAAAATGGTGTCGATAGGAGAAATAAGGACATGTGATGTCATCCTATAAGGAAATCCTTTAACAGGCGTTCTTCAGATGGCTCCAGGTTGTGTGTCAGAGCTGTGAGAAACAGTATTTGTCTACCAACATGAACTTGCTGGTTTTCACTCTTTACAAATAAGTTGGTTTGCCCATTAATATGGTAAAATCCTTTTACACACCTACACACATGTGCCACAAAATGTTGAAAGGCATATGAGAAACTGGATAAGTATCTTTGCAACACAAATTACATATTACAGGCAAGGACTCTTTCTCCTAACATAAAAATTCTCATCAATCGATACGAAAAAAGATGGCCAATAACCGCTTTAAAAGTGGGCAAAAATGTTTGTAGACAGTTTATAGAAAAAGAATGTTTTTAGCACACAAAAGATGAACAATTTTACTTCCAAAGGAAGAAATTCACTTCCTCTTTTCAAGCTGTTTACATCTGCCTAACATAGAGGATTTGCCTGGGTCTCTTGAAAGCAAGTGCGGGGCCTTATACACGGCCCGGGTTGTACGTGTGTGAAGCAGGCCCCGTCTGCTGTCTTCACCTGGGAAGCTGAGATTTTTTATCCCTTTGTGTATGTGGCAGATATTTCAGATTGGCTCACCGAATACCCACTCTGGCTCCCTTCTAGTGAATCTTATGTGATGAAACTGGAAAGCTTAAAAAAAGTGGGGGGATGGGGAAGGAGCAAGGAAGGGGAAGTTTTCAATCCTTTCATGCATCTGGAGAACCCGGTGCTGGCAACAAGCTGCATTTGTGATAACTTGGAATGATGGCACGAGCAAGTGAAGGTGATGGCTGTGTGCCGGGAAGTGTTTTGTTTTTCTGGGAAACTGTGATAGAGACTGTGGTGTCTGGATCCTGTGGTCCTAAGTGCTGAACAGCAGGTAGTGGCAACACAGAGATGCCGGAAGTGAGGTCTCAGATGTGGACAGTCATCTTCCAGCTGCATTGCTTCTGGCCACTGGACATCCCGGCGTTTCCTTGATGACCCCAGAAATTCTTCAAGTCGTCTGATACCTTGTAATAAATCTTTCTCTTCTTAAACCGGCTGGAGTGGAGTCGACAGATACATTTCAAAAGTGTAATTGTGTTTCGGGAACCAGAGGGTAGAGGTGGAGGACGGAGCAGAGAACAGAGGCATAATAAATAAATAAACCAATCAAAGCCAAGAGGCGTTCCATGAAAAGGTTCCATGAGATTTTCAGTTCTCACTCTTTCACCGCTGAAAAATACTGTAAATTAAAGCTAAATTTGCTTTTGGGTCTCCCCATTGAAATCTCATAAAATGTTATTTTCTAGACATTTACTCTTTCATTTAGTCAAATATATCAATCAAGTGCTTCATCAAATTAACCACAATTACAGAATTCAGGCATACTTTGATTTAGATGATATGCCTTTTCCTTAAAACGTAGAAACCCAAGTAACAACTTGTTATTTTCAAAAAATCTTAACAAGAATCCTTTAAAAAACATGAAGAGGATTCAAAGATGAACAGGACTTATTGGGTTGGCCAAAATGTTCACTCGGGTTTTTCCGTAAGATGTTATGGAAAAACCAGAATGAACTTTCTCAGCCTCAAGGAGATTTGATCCAGTTGGATAAACAGGTTAGAAAACCAGTCATAAGAATGCAGTATAAATTCTCCATTGGTAGGTTGCATGCAGTGTGATGGAAACATGGAGAAACAGGAAAAACTGGTTGACAAACTGAGGATTTCTCCACTTTTAAACCATTCTGTGATGAGGCCACAAGCATACCCTGAAAAGAAGCGTTAAAACCCTAAAGCAGAGTCGGTGTTCCCATGAAACGTCCCTCCTTACTGTTCTACGTGTGGAAACGTGAGCAGCCTCTGTGAGTGGTACCCGAAAACAGGGGCTGCAGAGCCAGCCTTGACTTTGCTTCAGCCAAGAACATTCATTCCCACTTCTTTGGATAAAGATCTAGTCCAGTCTGTCTTTGAGGCAAGCCTTAGCAGATGAGATTAACTGGCTTCATTTTAAGAAGGCATCTTGCTCCTTGTAAGGAAGTCAGAGCAACAGTGACTGAGTCTGTCCTGAATGACTGTATATACTTTCAGCTCACTTAAAACTTATCAGAGTGGAAAGAAAAGAAGAAAGCTCGTAATGTGGGCCTGGAGGTTTTCTCTTCTGACAAAATCACACCAAACATACAACAATCCCTGATATTTCAGCTCTTTATGTTTGACCTGTGCAACAAATAGATTCCTGATTTCTCTTTCGGGAGAAGTTTTATGGGGAAAAAAATCTCTCCAGAAAAGGAATGGCACAGTGGATCAGAGTGCAAACAGCCCCACGCGTTTTCCATACGGCAGCACTGTTATTCAGGATGTTGAAACACAGGTGCTTGGTCATGAGGGTGGATTAAGAACTGGGTTTTAGGGGAAATGCAGTCCAAACTTCTGTTTATAGGATCATCTCACCTGTGGTGATAGGCACTGAACTCTTCATCAACCAACCCCAGGCAAACTGGAAGCTTCTACAAACAGCCTTACATTCCAGCTGAACTCAGGAGATTTTTGAATCAAAATAGGGACATAACATTTTATTTACAATAAAATATTGTACAGAAACGATAATACAGAAAAAATATTTTTCAGCAAAATCCTGAGAAGGGATGAATATCTGTTGAGTTTTGAAAATGGACAGATAACCCAAAGACCTCAGTTTTAAGGGAAAAAATATATATTTGTCTTTCTAGGTACAAGGCTGGTTACCCATGTTATATTCTGAGAGCCTATATTCTGAGTCAAGAAAGTAATTTTCCAGGATAAAGGAGTGGTAGCCTCAAGGGACTTCTCCCCTGTGGGCAAATTCCTCTACAAGAATTCTCTCAAACCCTCTGGCAAGTCTGGTGCCAGGAGGCATAACAGCATGTGCTAGGGCTGCACCTCCGCTTGAAGTGAGGCGGAGTTAAAGGAAAATGTCAGTTTACAAACTGGTTTCTTCACTGACTACAGCAGTTTGGCCTCGACTATGTGGTTCTTAACTTGTTACTTGACTGAAAAGTGTTTATCAGATTGAGGACATGGTGGTGACCTGAGCAAGACCAGTTTTGCTGAAGCTCCGAGGGCAGAAGCCAGATTCCTGTGAGTGGAGGATGTGATCAGAGGCGGGCGAGTGGGGAGGTGAGTGTGGGTGACACTAGAAAAGCTTGACCGTGAGGCCAAGAAGAGGGGCTGGACAGGAATCTGGGCCCGGGAAGGGGGAAACTCCTAGCTTTGCTTTTCTTCTTTTCTGCTCTTCCCTTTTCTTCTGTGCCTTCTTGTGTTATATTTTGAATGGGAGAGTCTGGAACATGTGTGAATATGGTTGGATGGATCCGAGAGAGGGTGAGAGAGGGACGTGACACCTGAGACCAACCTTGATTTCTTTCACATGTAAGGTTTCTAAGAAGCAGGGGGGGGGGTTGGCACCCAGAACACAGGAAACAATGGCCTTTCTCGGGCGGTGGGGGGAGTAGAGGACCTGTACAGTCAGGAGCCGCTGGCCATCTGGTAATTTCTATCCTTTCTGTGAATTAGGAGACACGGTCATCTACTCTGGGAGGGGTGGGTGTGCAGTTAGAGCAGGATTTACAAGTTTGAAGACATAGTGACTTTAAAGGATGGAAAAACAACCAGACTAGAGAAATCTGGTAAGATTGAGGGTTAGGGCGCCCAGTGGCGTTTGATGACCTTGATTTTGGAGCATTACCAATCTACCTGATTTGTGATTTTTCTCTGCAGCATTTGGATTCTCAGAAACATTTATTTAGACATTTGTCAGCATTCAATCAGCCTTAACAATAAAATTCGGGTCCTATAGTTGGCACCAAATATCTGGCAACATACATTCCAGAGAGGAAATACCGACAATAATTTTAAAAGCTGATAAACACAGAATATATCAGGTCATATATGCTATGAAGAAAAGTAAAGCGGGGGACAAAGAGAGCTGGGAGGAGAGTTTTGATTTGTAGAAGGTGGTTTGGGAGAGTGTTTCCAGTAAGGTGACATTTGAGCAAAGAACTGAAGTGGGTGGAGTCGACCATGCACACACCTGAGACGGAAGCATCCCAGGTAGCAGTATCACACCTGGGAGGCTGCCAAAAGGAAAAGGGACCAGTGTGGCAGGAGCGCAGGAAGCAGGTGACTGAGGGGACGAAGGGGAGGGAGCACGGGCCGCGCTCCTGGGTGTCTTGTGGGCCACAGAGGGGACCTTGGGTTTTACTTGGAGCGGTTTTAGGCGGCAAAAGGTCGACAGTGAAGTGGGGCTTTGCCGGGGGTGTTGAGCAAAGGAGAAGAGCACGGGTTGAGGGCCTTTGCCAGAGGTGCATCGCGGTTGGATGGGGCCGCACGGGAAAGGGGGGGAATTGAAATGGCCCCGGGGCTGCCACACCTCGTGACCTCGAGGGATAACTGCTTTGATTAGAGGAAAGCCCCCTGGACGCAGTGTCACTGACGTGGACGCGGCGTAGAGGGGGTGACTCTGGTGCCGCACATGCTGTACCGTGTGCTCACTGGTGCCAGCGCCCTGCCGGTGGGGGGTCCGTGGTGAAGGCGACCCACCAGCATGCTGACACGGGGGCCCTGTGACCGGAGGACACAGAGAGGGACGTAGCCCCGCACGGAGGCTGGGTTACCTGGAGTGGTATGAGTGGGAGGGGACAGCCGGGCTGGGGGTCCCCCCCTTTCTCTCTAGTTGCCCCTTCGGAATGGGCCTCCACTGGCAGTGTATGTGCCTATTGCTTCTGGTCTCGCCCTGGACAATGTTTCTAGTCTCCAGTCCCGAGGCATGAATGACCAGATGACCAGGTCCCCATCATCTGTGAGAGTTTATGTAACTTGTGCTGGGTATGCGTGTGCATGTGCAGAACACACAGGCTCCTTGGCGGAGGGCAGTTAAAGTCAGCCCCTGACAATCTGGACATGGCCGGCTGACCTGTAGTTCACTTTCATTGCCACGGTCAGGACCCTGGACCTTGGTCCTCAGAGTTCAGTCCTCACCCGCTTGTTAGAAACGCAGACTCTCGGGCCTCACATCGAATGGATTCGAATCAGAATTCACATTTTAGCAAGACCCCAGGTGATCTGTGTGCATACTGAACTTCAGAAGTGCTGCTCCAGAGCTCCTCAAAAACAAAATAAAACAAACGAAAACTGGTGGGCATTTATATTTTCTATTTAAGACCATTTTCCCAACATCCTTCTTGTTCCAAGTATAGTCTAACAACAGGCCTTCTCTAAGTTCTTTGAACAAAGTAGAAACATTTGTATAATCACTTTGCTACAAAGTGGAGCACACATCACCTAATCACTTGTGTAATGGGAAATCATTCCCTTTTCATCTTATCTTTTCTTTCAAGATCCAGATCCTTTGGTCTTTCTAGATAAGAGTGATCTCGCCTGGAAGCTTGGACCACTTCAGCTACCTCAGATGTCTCAGTTCAGCTTCCCCCGAACGTAGTTGAGTTAAATAACTTATATGCATGATTAGTATGCTTTTCAAAAGGATGTTTGTAACAATTTTTCAACATCTTCCCGATATTAGTTGCAGGATGAGTGCTGTTAATGCTTGGTCTTACGCGTGGCTTCATGAAAGTCATTCCAGGGAGAAAATGAATCCTGTTTCTGCCCTGGCAGAAACGGCAGAGCAGTTTCATCCAGGAGCTAAAGCACAGGACGTAGGGGTGTGGCTCTGCCGTGTCATCAGTCGGGCCGTATGAACGTCCAAGTGTCCGGACATCCTCACAGATGGGCAGAGCATGGTGGGAGGACTGATAACATGGCTTTAACAAGTGCCGGTCACTGTGCTTTGCATAAATGATCTTTCATTCTCATAACCTCCACGATATAAGCACTGCCATTTGCCCATTTTATAAAAGGTTGAGAGAGAAGTTAAAGGCTTGTCCAAGGTCACGTAATCAATAAGAAAAGCAAACTTTCAAATCCAGGCGTACGTGACTCTAGGGACACGTTACTAACCTCTGTGCTGGAACCACTTGTCAGAAATTGGGGGGGTCAGGCCATTAACTTCTGGGAGGTTAGCAGTAATAGACAGCATACCTGCCACGAGAGCAGCCCTTGAGTGGGAAAATTCAGGTGTAAGGTGGGAGCGGCACATCCAGGATGTTATCAGAACAGAAGTGTAGCAAGGGAATGGGGAAGAGATGGAGGCCCAGGCAAAAGGCAGGTGTCCCATTACCCAAACTGGGGTGCCCAAGGGTGTGACTTGAAACGGTGCCATTGAAGATTGGTGAGGATGGCTGGACACGTCTGATAATCGGTCACGCTTGGTCCTGCCTGGGCTTGGGGTCAAGCCTGTGGATGAGAAGTAGCTCAGTGACCAGGCTGGTCCTTGGAAGATGATAAGGTTTGGGCACATTTGGGAGATGGAGCTGAGATGAAAAAGAAATGCATGTTTGCCTGAGCAAAAAAAGAGCCTGTCTGCCTTGTTCCTTCTATTTCTCCAAACACATCGTCATAAACATGGGCTGGTCATGGACCACAATGTTCTTTGCAGCTCTGTTTACAATAGCCAGGACATGGAAGCAACCTAAGTGTCCATCGACAGATGAATGGATAAAGGAGATGTGGCACATATATACAATACAGTATTACTCAGCCATAAAAGGAAACGAAATTGAGTTATTTGTAGTGAGGTGCATGGACCTAGAGTCTGTCATACAGAGTGAAGTAAGTCAGAAAGAGAAATATAAATACTGTATGCTAACACATATATATGGAATCTAAAAAAAAAAAAAGGTTCTGAAGAACCTTGGGGCAGGACAGGAATAAAGACGCAGACGTAGAGAATGGACTTGAGGACATGGGGAGGGGGAAGGGTAAGCTGGGACAAAGTGAGAGAGTGGCTTGGACATATATACACTACCAAATGTAAAATAGCTAGTGGGAAGCAACTACATAGCACAGGGAGATCAGCTTAGTGCTTTGTGACCACCTAGAGGGGTGGGCTAGGGAGGGTGGGAGGGAGACGCAAGAGGGAGGGGATATGGGGATATACGTATGAATATAGCTGATTCACTTTGTTATACAGCAGAAACTAACACACCACTGTAAAGCAATTATACTCCAATAAAGATGTTAAAAAAATTTTTTTAAATTAAAAAAAAATGGGACTGGTTATTGTAAAACAGCCACAGGTTTATGGAAAAGGAGCTAATGGGATAGACAAGAGATTAAAAAAAAAATCTACCATGAAGGGTAAGTACTGGGGTGAAAGTACAATGTATTAAACTGCTCTGGTTGGAACTCCTGTGCCGAGACCTGGGGCACGTGCTTCATCTTGAACAGAAGCAGGTGGATAAAAAGGCTTCCGTGTAGGACAAGTGGGAGTCTGTCCACGATCCACACGTGCGGCTCCCATCCAGTTCACCAAATTCACTTCTACAGGAAACAAACACATTATCTGTGTGATGCTGTCTGGGTCTGTGACTAAGGAGAGTCACTGATTCCAGTAGCGGATGATCCTGAAGATGACTGAATAATAAGTTAACAGCCCAGGACATAGGGAAACTGAGAATGGACTTACTCGCCAAAACTATCAAAGCCTTGAATTGGGTATTTTGATACACAGTGGATGATGTTTGCTCCCCCAGGAACTGTCATCAATTAAAAAGAGATGGATAGGGAGAATTATGTTGCACTTAATTTTGTCTGAATATTTAAGCACAAATAATGGAGATGAAGATTTATAAGAGATATTTTGACATTCTGGGAGAGGCAGCAAAGTTAAAATTGTTGGAGCCTTTTCAGTTATGGATTGCTTAGAAAGTGAGAAAGTCCACAATAGCTGCAGAGACCTGAGACTCAGAAATTCAACATTTTAGATGTTTTGGAAATTTTTTCTGCCCAGATAGATTTTTTTTTTCTCTAAAATCAGTTTATAAAATAGGTTTCTTCAATTACTAAATTTAAAAGGAAAGTAAAAGACTGCTAAAACAACTGATTAGAGAAAAACTACTTTCCCCACAGTGTTAAAATATATCGATATCTACTCTACATTAACATTTTCTCCCAAATGGGAGCTGCCCAGATCAGCTGAGCTGCCCAGATCAGTTCACCCAAATTCTAGCAGAGAAAGTGGGGGAACATTCGCTAGGTGGATGCTATTTGGAGTAGGACATTTCTTTGCCTTCTTTCAAAATTAGTTGGATTTACTCAAAAATATTTCTGGGATTATGGGATGCTATTTGTGTATATTTATATAGATGACAGTAGCCAGTATACACTCTGTGAAGGTAAAGAAGCAAAATTTAAAAAGAAAAGGTCAGTACATTCACATGCAGATGCGGCTTTCATGTAAAACCTGTGAAAGGACCAAAAGGAAGACAGAGAAAAAGACAGTCAAAATAATGTTATCTACATTTGTTCATTCATTCCGTGTTCAAACCTCCCAGCATGGTAGCCTGCCCCATCTTCATGGTGGCAGAGGCAGTGGGGTGTAATGGACAGTCACAGACCTGGGTTCTGCTTTCTTACTGCTCTGTAGCTACTAGCTGCCTGACTTAGAGGAAACTACAGTGTCTGAGCTGTACTTTCTTCATTTGTAAGTCCGGTAATAATATCTGTAACCCTGTCTTGGCAGGCTCTTGTACCGAATGAAGAAGGTTTGTGAAATCATCTCATACCTTTTGTTAAAAGAGCATATACATATGCACCACATTGAGCGCTGCAGGTGGTTTATCTTGTGTAATTCTCACAATCCAAGCCGTAATTAGCAGACAAAGAATATGAGGTAGTGTTTTAAGGAACCTCCATACTGTTCTCCATAGTGGCTCTATCAATTACATTCCCACCAACAGTGCAAGAGGGTTCCCTTTTCTCTACACCCTCTCCAGCACTTATTGCTTGTAGATTTTTTGATAACGGCCATTCTGACTGGTGTGAGGTGATACCTTATTGTAGTTTTGATTTGCATTTCTCTAATGATTAGTGATGTTGAGTATCCTTTCATGTGTTTGTTGGCAATCTGTATATCTTCTTTGGAGCAATGTCTATTTAGGTTTTCTGCCCATTTTTGGATTGGGTTGTTTGTTTATTTGATATTGAGCTGCATGTGCTGCTTGTATATTTTGGAGATTAATCCTTTGTCAGTTGCTTCGTTTGCAAATATTTTCTCCCATTCTGAGGGTTATCTTTTCGTCTTGTTTATGGTTTCGTTTTACATGGAAGCAACCTAAGTGTCCATCGACAGATGAATGGGTAAAGAAGATGTGACACATATATACAATGGAATATTACTCAGCCATAAAAAGAAACGAAATTGAGTTATTTGTAGTGAGGTGGATGGACCTAGAGTCTGTCATACAGAGTGAAGTAAGTCAGAAAGAGAAAAACAAATACTGTGTGCTAACACATATATATGGAATCTAAAAAAAAAAGAAAAGTAGTTCTGAAGAACCTAGGGGCAGGACAGGAATAAAGACACAGATGTAGAGAATGGACTTGAGGACATGGGGAGGGGGAAGGGTAAGCTGGGACGAAGTGAAAGAGTGGAACTGACATATATACACTACCAAATGTAAAATAGATAGCTAGTGGGAAGCAGCCGCATAGCACAGGGAGATCAGCTCGGTGCTTTGTGACCACCTAGAGGGGTGGGATAGGGAGGGTGGTAGGGAGATGCATGAGGGAGGGGATATGGGGATATATGTGTACGTATAGCTGATTCACTTTGTTATACACAGAAACTAACACCACATTGTAAAGCAATTATACTCCAATAAAGATGTTAAAAAAAAAAAAGAATATGAGGTACACAGAACTTTGAAGACACAGAGCTAGTAGGTAGAGAAACTGGTATTTGGACCCTAGTGGCAGGTATCTAGAACAGTTTTGTTTTGTCTTTCTTTTTTTTTTTTTTCCTACAATATGCATAGTAAGAAATACATTTTACATTGTGACTCAGTGCAGATAGCTATGATAAATACAGATGTATATCTAATATACCTCTCTCTGTATACACGTGTGTATCTACATGTATCTATATATGTATACATGTAAATTTGAAATAAAAATTTCATGAAACAGGTCACTTTTTGTGATGCATATACACACGTATATGCATGGAATAAAATATATTCATATATATGGAATAGAATATATTCTTTTTTATGATGATAATGTACTAATTGATTATGCAAATCAATTATGATGCACAATTTCAAAAACACTAAATCTCACACTCTCTAACCCGTATGTTATAACGCCTCTGTATTTGATAAAAATTCTTGGTACATAGTAGGTACGCAATACATATTTGTTCAATGTTTTGTGAATAATAAGTAGGAATAATGACATTTGCAGATCCTCCAAAAATCTTATCTGAACGAAGAGCTTCAGTCTTCCTTTACCTGTAATGTTAACTGTTTTCCTTCAATTGGGAACAAGCAGCACAATCTAATGACAGCGTGGCTTTCTGCAGCCGCCATATGTAAGCGATCTGGAGAGGGGGAGCCAAGGGCAGACGGGTCGGCTGGAGAGTTAAGTTTTCGAAGAACAGGAGAGTAAAGCGACAGCTGATGTTTGCCATGGATCCCCGTATACCCATAGCATCAGCTTTAGATTTCCTGGGGACTCTTCTGCAACCTTAGCGTCAAGGTAAAGGAAGTGGTCTGGTTGAGCCAGAGAAGGGATCCGGGCATACTCTCCTTGGGTACCTCCCTGATGCCGGACCTGCTAGGTGGGGCCCCTCATGCACTTCCTATCTGTTGCCTGCTCATTCCCTCCCGTCTTAGGAGGTGGGAAGCCTCCTCAAAGAAGAGATTGGATATACATCTTTTATTTTTTTGCCTAGATTTTCTCTCAACATGCTCAAGAGTTTGCCTTACTGCAAATAAATCACAATACAATTACACACTTACTTTAGAATTGGGGCATATTATTGGATGTGCCTGGGGTGAGTAGGGAATTGGTTTGGGAGTGGAAGATGTTCCTTCCTTCCTTCCAAGAAAACAGTCTACAATTTCTAAATATTCACTTGCCCATCCCTGACAGATTGGAGATGAATGAATTACCCATCGAGTGTCTCCTCTGTTTAACTACTGGTCTAACGCTTTCTGGTAAATATTTGCATTTAAAATAAAGACCATATCCTTTCATTTTCTTTCTCACATGAGCAAAGTGTTATGTGTATGAGAGTTTTGAATAAGTGATAGTATGTGGGCCAGTATGTTTAATATAACATTCATGCTTCCAGGAATAGTCTAAAAGCCTGTACTGGGTATGTTATCAGAAAGGTGGCTATTTAGTAATAATTGGAGTAATTCAAATCTATAGGCCTTGATAATTTTTGTTCCCTGATATTAAATGAATTGCAGTTTCTCCTTTTACTGTGGGTAAATCTGGTGTGTTCTAACAAACTGATTATGTTTCTTTAATTAGAGGCGAAGATTTTTACAATGGTAGATGAAGAAATGAGAAAACCTGTTAAATCATTTTAGCTAAAGTTTAAACAATTGGAGCTCCTAAAATAGTTTTAAACAATACCCTTGGGCTTCTCCTATGTGTTACAGTTATAAGTGGCCTTAAACACAGAAGAAAAGATAAAGCTAGACATTTCTGAGAACAACAGTTTCTAGATCCTGGAGCTGAACTTACAGTGGGAGCATTTTGTTTAGTGATCTTTAAGACTAGACTCTCATGTCGACTCCTGGAAAGATATCCAGAACATCTGCTAGAGAAAAAAGAAAAAGGTAGGATTGATATAAAGTCAAAGAAATTTGGGGTCATTGGATGGTGAATGGGTAGGAAGACAAAGAAGGAGAAAGGAGAAGAAGAAGATAAATGAGAATTTCTGAAATTCCTTCCAGACTTTTTTGTTAACATCTTTATTGGAGTATAATTGCTTTACAGTGTGGTGTTAGTTTCTCCTGTATAACGAAGTGAATCAGCTATACGTATACATATATCCCCATATCTCTTCCCTCTTGCGTCTCCCTCCCACCCTCCCTATCCCACCCCTCTAGGTGGTCACAGAGCACTGAGCTGATCTCCCTGTGCAATGCGGCTGCTTCCCACTAGCTATCTGTTTTACATTTGATAGTGTATATAAGTCCATGTCACTCTCTTACTTCATCCCAGCTTACCCTTCCCCCTCCCCGTGTCCTCAAGTCCATTCTCTACGTCTGCGTCTTTATTCCTGTCCTGCCCTTAGTTTCCTCAGAACCTTTTTTTTTTTTTTTTTAAGATTCCATATATATATGTTAGCATATGGTGGGAATGTAAATTGATACAGCCACCTTGGAAAACAGTATGGAGGTTCCTTAAAAAACTAAAAATAGAACTACCGTACAACCCAGCAATCCCACTACTGGGATTCCCATAATTCAAAAAGAGTTAAGTACTACAGTGTTCATAGCAGCTCTATTTACAATAGCCAGGACATGGAAACAACCTAAGTGTCCATCGACAGATGAATGCATAAAGAAGATATGGCACATATATACAATGGAATATTACTCAGCCATAAAAAGAAATGAAATTGAGTTATTTGTAGTGAGGTGGATGGACCTAGAATCTTGTACAGAGTGAAGTAAGTCAGAAACAGACTTCTTAACCTCTGCCTAGAGATCTTAAAATTTACCTTTAAGTTGATGACTTCAATTGTCCATTGTTATCCAGTCAGGTTATATTTTGAGCACCTACTCTGATGAAGGGATTCAGTTAAGTTAAACAGAAATCTAAAAAATAGCAGGTTTTCTCAAGCCTTTTAAGGGATTATTATGTAATTGCAGAAATAACATATAAAAATACCTGAAACATCTGAATAACTAATAATCCAAAGCTAAAAATGGTAAGAGGCACAGACACTTCACAGAAAATTATAGAAGAGTGAAGACAACCTTGGAATGAAAGAATAAATTGGACAGAATATTAATAATATCTAGTGTAGAGGGTACACATAATAGTATTATTTGTATTAAGAAATAATGGCTGTTTGCATGTTTAATATATAATCTCTCAGAGCTAAGGAAGGTCTAATACTGGGGCAAGATCTTTAGGCAGAGGCTTTTGGTGGGAGAGTGGGTGACATAGATTTCTATCCCAGGAGGAGGGAAGCTGGCTCATTAACTCTTTAAAGCCCTGCATTACTTTGTGTCCTAAAATGGATACAAAGCATTATTAGTTCCAAAGCAAGTCTCTGTTTATGGTTCCTCAGTCCAAAGGGTGCCTTTTTTTTTTTAATTAAAAAAAAAATTCTTTTCTTAGGGTTATCTCACCAGTTATTCCTTTATTGACATTTAAGTCATTTGGACAGTTTACTAGCTGTTACTAAGTTAGTTAAAAAGATACCATGGGTGAGGAGGAAATTGAATCCAATGGACGTATCCATTTGCAGGTATGAGAATTCATTCTGTTCTCGCCCTCCAATAATGGGGAACCAAGAGTGTGCTCTGGAGGACGATGAGGGAGAGAGGGGTCTGGGCAACGTGAAGAGATGAACAAAGTTTTTAATATTAACTCAGGAAAATATTCAGTCTTCTAGAAAAAAAAGATGTAACAGATAAAAATGAAGTCTTCTTTCTCGGATGCTCTAGAAATATATTAAAGTTAGAATGACTGCTAAAGATAACCTAGGTATTTCTAAAACATGGTGTCTAAGAATTGATGCTAATAAGCTCCACAAAACAAAGATCGTGCATCTAATGAAAGATACCTGTCAGTTCGTGTTTTCTCTTATGAATGAGGTTTACATTCAGCTCATCTGTTTGTTCAACAAATATTACTGAGCGTCTGCTAGGCAGGGCCCTATGCTGAGGGAAGTGATAGGAAAGTTTCTAGGTAGGAATGCAGAGGTTGAAGGAGGTGATTCTTTGTTAGTTTTGCTTATTTTAAATTTTTTTTAAATAAGAGAGAATTGATGCTGGCAGTGGAGGAGTCATGCCAGAAGATAAGACGAACATACAGGAAAGAGAGGAAATAACTGTCGAAGCAAGTTCTGGAAGAGAGTGGAGGGAATAAGATCAAGAACATGTATAATATTAAGGGTTCACAACTGATTAAGAGTGAGGCCGCTCTTCTGCCCGAAATTTTTAAATTCTGCACTTAATCTGTAAACAGTAGAGAGTGAAAGTGTAAGTGGTGCCATGGGTATATTTTGTGTATGTTGGGACAAGATTCTGGGAACTCAAATTCCAATCCCCACCCAGCTGTCTGAATTTGAAGTGTTCCATCTTCTCTGAAAAGAGGGTAGTAATGTTAATCCCATCTTTGTCCCAGGAGGGTCCAATTCATTGATGAGAAAGGACTTGTAGGAGGGAAAAGTAAGAAGTGCTATTTAAGTATCAATACTTTTAAGCCCTAACTGAAATAGGGTTCTACTGAAACAGGTTACTCAGAGGAAAAGGTATTTGATTCCAATGCCATACTGTCAAAATGAAGATCCCAATAATCTTTTAGTACAATTATCTTTGAGAAAGTACTGAACTAAAATATACAATTTCTTATTTGCAAAATGAAAGTAGTAACAGTTGCTATCTTAAAAGATTTGTGTGAGCATTTCATGAGCTGATATATTTAAAGTGTGCCTGGCATAGGAAGAGTACTCAGGAATGGTTAGCTATTATTTCTGTCATTCTCATCAATAAAAAATAATATTAAAACCTTTTTGCTTAATTGAATATGTACACCATTAAGCACATGTCCTTAATTTACCAAATTATGCCTGACTAAGGGTAATATATTTATAAATCATTGATTCCTTTCCACTTAAATTAGCTAACAATTTTTAAGCTAGCAAAAACTGGGAAAGTCTTACTGGAAAATTTCACATCCTATTCTGTTTAGTAAATTAGAAAAATATCACTTTTTAGACCATTTTACAAGGTGAACTCTGTCTTAACTATGAAAATTTTAAGTTATTCTGGGTTCGTTCCATCTTAACAGAATATCTTTTTTTCTGTAATTATCTCAAAGTTAAGTTTAATCTGCAGACTCTAATATATAATTTTTAGTTTCAAATCCTGGAGTCTGCTTCAACTCTCAGCAAGAGAAGTGTGAAAATTTAGGAATGTGGTTATCGTGGAAGTCTGTGAAAAATTTTGCATTTGGGGCCATTGTTTTGATCACAGACTGTTATTAAGACTTCATGTTATGATGCCACGTGGCACAGAGACACGTCTTCATTTTGCTCATCAAAGACCCCACGTCTCAGCACATGAAGATCTCAGCTCAGTGAATGGCGCCATCTCAAGGGTCGGGGCAACGGTGCCCACGTTCCCCTCCTGGCACCTCGAGGCCGTCACTGTCCTCAGTGTCCTTTCATCAAGTGCTCTGAGGACCACTGCTGCTGCGGCACTGCTGCCGGTTCCTGGAAAACACGATGCTCTGGGGATTTTCAACTTGCTTCCTCTTTTTTTCCTTTCACACTGAAATGGACATAGGATTGTGTATGGGGGTGCGTGTGATGGACACACGGTGTACATCGGCCTGAGTGTTGCTGCCATGCTCCCTGGTCTGAGGGGTGCTTGTGTTGTGCCTGGCGCCCTCTTGTACAATGCTTGGGGGTGGGCGGGACCTCGGCTTACATGACAAAGGGTAGCCTGCCTGTAGATGGACAGAATCATCTCCATCCAATGGAAAAATAAAGCTAACATCGTAAAGCCATCTTTGGGAGCTTTCAGATGAATTGCAGATGTTCATTTGTGAATTTTCACTCTGTGCTGCAGTGAATATTTTGTTTTAATTCGGCAGTTTAGATCACCCTGCCCGGCCAGCAGCTGAGACGCTCACCCCTACTCCCCCGCCCACCCCCCCGACTCCATCCCCCTGCAGGGTTTTCCCTCCCCTCGCACTGTCCCTTGTCCTCCCCCTTGAACCACCTTCTCCCTATTGTCACTGCTTTGGCGTCACGTGAGGTCCCTGCCCACCAGGCTGAGGGGGTCTGATTTCTCCTCCTCCCCCTCAGTCTCCACTGGAGCGCCAAATCCCATCTGCCTTAAGGAATGTTGGGTCACACAAAGCAGAAACCTAGTGAAACTGATGTAATCCAGGAGAGAGATGCCAGGGGAGGCTGGGGCGTGCCCTGTCTGGGGACTTGGGCGGCCGGGGGGCGTTTCTCATTGTTCCCTCCGTGGACTGACCTCTGGTCCGCTTCCTCCTCACCCATCAGCCATGGTCCTCAGAACAGCGTGCCATAGATTCCATTCCCTGAATCTCAGTTCTAGGCTCCCGGAAAAGCAAGTGTGTTTGACTATGCGTGGTTCCGAGGGGATCAGCTTTCAGGGAGGCAGGGAGGGGGTCTCCCACCCATGGCACACTTGGTGGGAACTGACCCTCCCGGGGTGGGGAGGTGAGCAGAGCCAGCAGGGCTGAGAGAAGAGACATGCCCGACAGCCGCAGCACCCCCTCTTAGCCCAAGGCTGCTGGAAGAGGCTCCCCGGCCCCTCCTCTCCATCCCCAAGGATGGCAAACTGGAGCCCGAACCTGGCGGTCCTGAGCGGCAGAGGCTGGTCTCCTGTTTCCTTCCTCCACCCCCTCTGGCCTTGCCATCCCCCTGGTGACCTCTGGCTTCTGGGGACTGTTAGTCTTTCCGCCCCACTTCCATTCTTCCAGCCCAGGGAACCCAGGGGTTGCTCTCCTGAGCACTTTGTCTTGTCCTGTCCATTGCTGGTCTAATTAGAAAATTTCACCTCACTGAAACTGGCTCGCAGCCCTTTCCTTTCTTTCTCCATTTTTCTCAAAAATAGAAGAAGCCATCATTCTCCTGGAGATGGGCAGGGTGTGCACAAGGCTGTCTTCGGGCTGCTGACTGATTGCCTTTTTCCCACCTCTTTGTCCGTGTTAAGAGTCTTTCTGCTTCTCCTCAGCCCCTCTGTCTCTGGGTCCCACTTAGCCTTCCTGAAGTAGTCAGTGGTCCAGCCCATCCTCCCGGCTCCTTCTGAAGGGCGGGGCTCAGGGCCACACACAGGGCAGGAACTAGTTCAACATGAAAAGATTTCTATATTTTTTAATATTAACTAAAAATTTTTTACTCAAGTATATTTTAAAATATTTTATTTCAAGTGTATCATAGATGGATTTTTTTTTTTTTGCCACTTAGATTTGGAGAGTTGACCTCCAGAGATTTAAATACAGAGAAATAATAAAACAGTAGGACCTAGAAGTGTATTAATTCTTAGTATCCAATAAACTTTTTTTTTCTTTTAAAGTTCCCAATTTTGGTAAGTCAGTCCACCAATCTTCTGAACTTTGAAGCTAGAAATTTTGGGTTTACATTTTCTGTTGTTGTTTCTTAGAAAGCATTTCTTGCATGATTGTATGAAATATTAACATACATGCACAAGTATGCACAATGAAATCCAGTCCAATGAATACTCACCACATGAGCCCGGCCATGCAGCCAGCACCCCAGTCTTCACTGGGTGAAGCAGAACCCAGCAGCCGCTTTCATGCCCCCTCTGGCCAATAATTCTTCCAGGGTGACCACTGGCATGACTTCTAACACTTGGGATTAGTTTTGACTGTCTTGTAACATCACAGAAATGGAACCATACAATATATATTCATTTTTGTCTGACTTCCTTCACTCAACATCAAACTGAGGCGATTCATCCTTGTTGTGTGTTGTTAGGGTTCATTTTTTCTCATGACTGTGCAGTATTCCATCTTAAAAATTTACCATGCCATTCAATTATTGCTGGATGTTTGGGAATTTACTTCCAATTTGGGGTATGATAGAAAGTGCTACTATGATCATTCTTACGCAGTGCATACCTTTTGGTGGACATATGTGCACAGTTTTCTGGGACCTTGACTAGGAGTGGAATTGCTGAGTCATAAATTCCTTAAATGTTCAGTTTTAAGTAGGCACTGCCCAGTAGTCTCCAAAGTCGTTTTACCTCTTAATCGTGATTCAGAGTGTAAAAAAAAAAAAAAGTTAACATTTGACAAAAGTTTGATTTTTCTCAAAAGAGCTAATATCTTGGTAATGTCAAAACTGCATTTTGTTCACCTCTGGAAAAGCAGGAAGGAACCATTATTCAAAGAAGGAAAGGGCACAGAAGAGACTAGAATTGTTCAACCAAAAGAGACCTAGAGGTCGTCTCGGACATTTCGAGATGCGAAACATTCCCCCAGCTTGGGTGGGGCCTTGATCATGCAGTGAGGGAGAGGCAGGGCACGGTTTACGCTGAGTCCCTTGTTTCTATGACCCGTGTTCTTTTCATTGTTACTCAATCCTACAGACAAGTTTGGCGTCCTTCTCTGGGCAGGTCAGTACAATAGGCAATGTAGGAATTTCTAGAAAAGAGAGAACAGAGCATTGTGGCGTAGGAGCTTAACCCTTAATGGAAAAGCAAATCCCTCCAGTATTTTTGCCGGAATGATTTTTGACTCCTACCTGACCTTAAACTCTAACAGCTAATCTGTCATTTATACCACGTTGATCCTTTTCCTTTCCCTTTTGATGAGTTTTCCTCTGACTCAGGTCCTCCTCACACCAGGGCTGGATTATTGCAACAAGCTCTTGGCTGGTTTCCTCAATGGTATCTTCTGTCATCGCTAAAATATCCCAGCGTATTACTGATAGGATTAGTCTTTATGACACAACAACACATTCAGTTGCATCTCTTTTGGTCAATACTCTTCAACAGGAATTACACACTTGTATACCTGTGGGACCAGGTAATGCAAATGTGTGAAGAAGACCAAGTAATGAACTTTGCATATTAAGCATCTAGTAATACTCTTTAAGTCCATAGAGAATTGTGGTTTGTTCAATTTTCCTTGAAATCCAGGGACCTCTTGGTCTAGGTTTCATTTCCCCGATTTGATAGACTGAGTCAAAACCAAAAATTCACTTCCCTTTTAACCTTACGATACAAAAACCAACGGCAACAGCATAAGCCCAACTAGAAACAGGGGTGGACCCAGGAAATCCCCACGTAAAGAGAGCTGTCTGCACCGTTCAGCTCTAGGCAATTGTTGACATGAAGGAGTCTGGCGTAGTGTTTTTACATCTTCCAATTTTTCAAAAGGATTGGGAAAGCCAAATCTTTCCACGAAATCTCCTTATATTTAGATTTTAGCATCTAATTCATGTTTTGGGGGTGGGGAACTTGTATGTCAAAAACAAACAGAAACAACAGGAAAAAAGAGGTTCTGTATGTGAGACGTGGTCCCCAAGCTGCCTGTTTGAGTTCAGCCCTGGATCACATACATTAAATGCATGTGCATCATCATGTATGACCCTCGGGAACTAGGCCACCCTCACTATTATCATGATTTTCTGTTCTCCCCAGTACATGTTTAGCTTCAGTTCGATCAGCTCCTCCCCTGTCTTCTTCACAGAACAGGTCCACTCGTACCTGCGGCCGTTTTTGAAATTAATCCCCTCATGCTCTCTACCCCCAGCCCTCCCACTTCCTTCTTTCCTTTAAAGTTCACTGGCATCCCATTTGGTCCATGAAGCCACTCTTAATACTTCAGGAGAGATACACTGATTCCTTATTTTTCCAACAGACTATATTTAAAGTCACTGGCACAAAAATTACTGTAAAATTTTTAGAATTTAATTTTCTAACAGGATTATCCACTCTTATGTTTTAGATCCATTCGGGGGTGTCCCTCGCCACAGCAATATTTGGCACAATTTGGGGCCTGTAGAGAGTGTTCATGTAGCTCTTTCATTGGCTGGTGGATTATGTAAAGTGTGAGGTGGCATCTACGGCCCTTTAAAAGGATCATGATATTTTAGCAACTGGTCAGTTAGTTGCAGTACATACATATTGATACTTTGACTTAACATGTTTTGTTTGCTATTGAAGAACCTGGAACACATTTAGTCTGGATTTTGAAATAAACACTTTTAATTATGTGTGTGCTAACGAAGGTATATTTCCTTTGTGAAGTCCTTAAGAACAGGGCCATCTATTTATATCTTTCCATCACATAAACCTTGTCAGCAGTAGATGCAGAATGAGTACAAGTTGGCTGGTGGGTTCACTCCAATAATCTCATGGAGTCATTTGAATAGTTTCATTATTGGAAGCAGATCTATTTGTGAAACAAAGGATTGCTTATTTAGATTTGGGGAAAAAAGGTTTTAAGCTCAGTTGGTAATGTAGATATTATCTTGAGTTTATTTTTATCGGTTGGGTAAGCTGTGAAATAAAGCTGGTGCTTTGGGAATGTGAACAGGAGGACATTGTGACCTGAGTCACCACAAGCATGAAATGTGATCTAAGGCGACACTGTTTTTGTTCTACCTCTTATGTTCTGCAAAGTGACTTGACTCCTAGTGTTCCAGGAGTCTGGGATATGCATTCCTCACCTACTGCGAACACAGGATTGAAATTCCCCAGGAAATGCCGGACTTTCCCTGGGAGGCCTCCTAAACCTCTGCTGTAACTTAGGAGACTACTGACAGGACAGCCTGGAGTCGGGGCTGAGAATGAAGGAGACTTTCTGAAACAGTGTGAAGCGTGTGTAATAATTTCAAGGAGGTGCAAGTTAGTTTCTAACATGACAAATAACGTTTGATTACAAAGTACTGTATTTTCTAGAGTAGCACTTTCCGTTGCAGAGCTCGCTCCAGTGACGGAAATGTTCTGGGTCTGGGCTGTCCCACCTGTGGCTGTTGAGCACTTGAGAGGTGGCAAAGGTGGCAATTGTGACGGAAGAACTGAATTTTTAATTTCGATTAACTTGTGTGAGTAGCCGCTAGTGGCTACCGTATTGGACAGCCCAATTCTGGAGGAAAATAGATATTTTTCATGTCTTTAAAAGAGGTTAAAATAGTTTTGCTCTTTGGTCCGGGTCAAGAACCTCAGATATCTTCAGTGATGGTCTTTGCTGTTTAATTTCTCAAGGAGAAGATTTTAGAGAGAGATAGGATGTGGGCGGTGTGAACGAGAGGCGGGACTGATGCCGATTAGGGGAAGAATGCCAACACTTGCGGTGTCCGTCTCATCCGGTGCCCTCTGCGTGAGGAGTCATCCCAGGCTGGACCTCCTTCCACAACAGCAGATGCTGCAATTTAGAGATAATCATCACATAGAAGGAGAAGCCCTGTTACATCCAGTACAATGAAAATTGTATTGAAAATAACCCCGAGCACTTTATTAAAGTCAAGGGCAATATGATTTGATAGGTCCCAGCATTAAACATATTCACGCTTATCATTAAGGTAGGTTCTAAGCCAAACATCTATTTTTCAGCATATGTGTTCCAGTAAATGTGACGAGCAGGTATATAAGAAAATCAATTCACATCTGCTTCATTTTATAACATGCAGCTTCAATTAGTATCTGTTTTCATTAGAAGAGACTAAAGCTTTATTTGAAATAAAATCTCTGATCGTAAAATAACCAACCAAAGCAGCCCATCCAGTAGTAAAATACCATAAGTAAGAGACTGGAGAAGTTGGCTAGACCAGCTTCCAGAATGAGCTGAGAACATTGAAAGGGAGGCATCACTCTTCAATTTTTAAAGACCTGTAGGGAAGAGATCTAATAACCTCTTTTGTCTTTTAATTACGAGGAACATCCTATTTTATGCTGAACCTCATGATTCAGATTTAATTTTCGTGCTTTACAGATTCTCTAGACTCTTAAATGACAAACTTAATTATTTCCAGTACATCAAGAGCAGAATGTGTGGCTTAGTCAAGTTTTGGATGCTGTGATGCAGGATGGAGGGGCTTTGCCTATTGCTGTGAAACTTCTGTTTGGAAGAAGCAGGAGGCTGGTGACTGCTTGTCCCTTTTTCATTCTTCTCAACCTGTGCACTTGGCTTGAACTGTAGTGTTCCTTAGAGCATTGACAGCCAGACTTTGGAAGAATCTCTGTGAACATGTGATGGCAGGTCAACAGATGACTAATGATGGACAAGAAGTAAAACCATAAGTCCTTCAGGCTTTGGTACTTTGTGCCTGTCTTGTATATTTTATAACTCCCTGGCATAAATATGAAGTTGTGCCCAAAGGGGGAAATGTAACCAAATGAATGACGTAAATCAGGAAAACTAAAGCCACTGCATCTGCGAGCCAAGACTTTTGACCTTTGTGGAGTCATGGCTGTGTTTGACTCTGGAGGACAGGGCTGTAGGAGGGAAGGGACAGAGGCTGGGACTTCTGGTGGCCTTGGGCTCTCATTCCTCATTTCCCTAACCTATTGAAAAAGGGGGGTGGGGAGCGGTACATTACAGGCACACTGGTCCATGTAACAGCATTAATGCACAAACACTGAATGTTCAAGTGTTTCTGTAAGTACGAGAGCTCTGATGTATGAATTTTAAGAGGTTTGGATTTAAGAAGGAAACATTTCACAGAAGCATATCGCTTCTTTTTCTTAAGAATTACTGTAGCTTAGCTTAACCAGGAACTGATGATCTCTGTCTCCTTGGTGAGAAGTGTGTCTCATGTCCAGACCTGCAATGTGATGTGGAGCTTTCTCTTTTAAGTCGTTGTTAAATCATCAGGTTAAATAATGTAAAATACATGACAGCATAAAATTCTTAAATTCTGTCTTCTCCCAGCCTCCACCCTGCCCCAACAAACCATGCTGAATTGTATCCAATTTAATTATCTAAAGGATTATAATTTATAATTTGTCTTTGAAATAATTAAACATTTTTTTCTTTTTTCTTTATTTCCTTGCGCAATAAAAACCCAAACCTAGACCCATGAAGTGGTCAATTAACATAAGGGGAAATTAAAATTATGTGCAGCTACATTAAAGTTGGTGATTTATTTCTCGGGGTTATACACTTCCTTCGCTCTGACCCAGAAAGAGTCCTTAGCAGAGAATGAGCTTTCCTTCTCAGTGATTTTCTTTCCTATTATTAACACTTAAATTCTTGAGAATGAAGGTAATGTCGAAGACACAAGTATACAAATAAAACAAATTCTCCCGTGGCTTAATTAGATGACACTCAAAAAACACCGGTCAGGAAACGCTTTAACTATTTTTTGATTTCTAAGACAAAGTCCTGTTTAGTTTTTGCCTGGGAACAAGTTCATAATTAATTATTTGGATAATGGGCAGTGTCCCTTGTCTTGGATCTCAGGCAGGCCGTTTGCTGGCTGTGTCTATAGCATCCAAGTTTCTGTGACTTCATACCGTGCGTGCTTGACCCATCTGAATATTCTAATTGTTCACCGAATCATCTCACTGAATTGTCCTTTTCACTTACTTCAGTCAGCTAGTTCTCTTTTTCAACTGAACTCCTTTGTTTAAGTGCCAGTGAGGGGGGAAATTGTAATAAGTGTCCTAAAGAGCTGCCCTAAGTGTTATGAAGTAGGAGAAAACGCAGGGACACAAGAGTCCCGGACGGGATCATAGAGACGCTGCATTTGAAAAGCTTAACACACACACAAGAAGGAGGAAAGAGAGGGGAAGAAAAGAAGTGGGTCTGGATGGGTTGGTGGGGAGCCTTTGGAAGGGAGAAAAAAGTTTAAATTTAGACATTACGTAATGTTCCTCAGGGTTTCTCGGCAACATGGGGATGGGCTTTGATAACTAACAAGATGATCGTTCTCATCTCGGTCATCAACTGAAAAGAGCATTTCAGAAGCTGCCACAGGCTCTGCCCTTTGGAGTATTTATAGCTTAGGGCCATCGCGGCGCAGCAACCAGCAGACTGGAATTAGGAAAGAACTAGCTGTTGTATTTGAGCCTGGTTCTTTGCAACCTACTGCAGAAGCTGTGCTGGCTCACGGGGGCAATTCACAGGCACCTTGCACAGGCATAGCAGCACGCTGTGCCGGGTCTAGGGAGGCTTGCCTTTCAAAACCCATGCTGGCTATTTATTGGCAGTAATTACATACAAGGGGAAGCCATATTGATCTGCTGTTTATCTTGGAAATGACCATCTTCCAACCGTGCGCCATGGTGCACCAGGATGGCCCTGCCCTGTGAACCTGAAGATTTAGACCTAGCACTGGCCATTCCACCTCTAGCTGTATATTCCCGGGCTATCAGCATAAAGCCTTTGTTTTTTCATCTGGAAAACGTGGACCCGATGTGACCTCCATTATGCTCTACAGCTCTAAGATGATCTAAGCACCCTTTCATGGGTTACTTGCGAATTGTCATTGGTTTTTATAACTGAGTCTTAAAATTAATCAGAGCAGTAGTTTCATCATCAAGCACTTTTCACAACTGTACTCAAACACTTTGGGTAGCTGTAACTGCAAGCCGCATTTTTCTGCCATTTCTTTCTCTCCTTGTTTTGGTTCAGTTTACATGCAAATCTGTGCTAATAAGTTAAACACAGCAGATTTATTGCAGAGTGATGCCGGTATGTTTTAGTATACTGTACGAGTTGCTGAAGAAGGAAGTGGGAGGGAGACAGTTGTTAATAGAGGGTTAGAATTAGCTATTCCAGACTACATAGATAAAATATAACTTTAGCATCCAACAATGATGGAATGCTCTTTGTGAAGATATCAGTCATACTTAGCAAGTCATGCGCGATCCTTTATAACTCCCTCATTCCTCAACTCAACTCGCCCTACCCCTACCTGCGCCCCCATCTCACACCCCACTCGACCGTCACTGTTCCATCAGCAGACCCCGCGTCTTCACTCCGCTGAGGCTCAGCCCTCTCTGCTCCACACGCTCTCTGTTCTCTCCTTCTTCCCTTTTCCTGCACAGCGAACTCCTCCTCCTCCTGAAAATCCCAGTTGCCAGACAATTAAATGTTCTTTCTTCTGGACTTGCACAGCTCATTGTAAGTACCTCTCATATAATGTTTATCACATGTCACAACTGCTTGTGTTTTTTTATACTCCAATAAACTGTGAGGTCCATGGGAAGAGGATGGTGTCTTTTTCAGAGAGATCGCCCCTATGTCTGGTGCACGGTAGGTGCCAAAGAGCATTGTCTGAAAGAAAGAAGGAGCAGACTGATGAAGGGAGAATGAATGCATGTGTCTAAGTTTGTGTCAGTAAGTGAGATAGTTAATATTTCCCTCCCCATTCCATTTCAGCTCTCTAAGGAACAAGTACTTTGCCAAGGTATAATTGGTTGAAAATAATAGTGTTTGATTTAGTAATTAGTAGACTTGCATTCAGTATTTAAAGGAACTTTAATGATAGTAAGGCAGTGCTTTTTGTCTGTGTGAGGCTGTCTTTTCTTTCCTTATCATCTCTCAAGCTCTGGTAATACACACCCAAGTACAAGTCCAATCAGATGGCCTATCAATAACCTGTTTCGCCCAGCAGCATATGATGACCGAGAATAGCACTATCTTATATCTAGAATTTATACCTGAATTTCTGGTTTGCAAAGTAAAATTCACAAGTATATTGAAAAGACAGTGTCTGACCTTAAAAGATTATGTGGTGCAATACCAGATCTGACAGTGAAAGCAGCTGAGACTGAGGGAAAAACGGCAGAATGTGAGGTGAATTTCTATCATCTGCTTCATCTGAAGCAAAAGACATGCTGCCAATCACACTGCAAACTCATGTCCCTCTTTGTCTTCTACATGACAGGACCATACAGTGATCAGTGAGTAAGCCACACAAGAAGGCAGGCATTATGTTGTCTTTCCGAACACAGATATCTAGCTGTGTGGCAAAAAATAAGTAACTATTGTTTTTAGAGTGCACTTACAAACCATTTAGATACTGATTTTCATAAGTATAAAATTAATACATGTTTCTTATAAAAACTGAGAGAGGTATAAAAAAAGGAAAATTTAAATCACTCTCTGCCCCCCACTCACTATCAATATTTTTGTGTATTTTTGTTGAACTGCAATGACAGTTTTGATCCATAGGTAGAATCACAGATAGAATTGGAATCAAGCTGAAAGTGTTTTTGTATCCTATTTTTACCTAGCATTTCGTGATGAGCATTTTCTCATATCATTAAATGATTCTCAAAAACATGATTTTAGTGCCTTATTAATATTCAATGAGTGAATATATCATTATTTATTTAACCATTTCCCTCATGTTTTTATGATTTTTACTGTCAAAATAGAATGAAGAATCTTGTGAGTAATTTTGTGTGTGTGTGCATCTTTCTTTCTTTAAATTCCCAGAAGTATAATTGCTGGGTCAAAATGTGAAGATTTGTAAGCCTCCTGGTATAATGGTAACTTGTGCATCTTATATCCCACGTCTTCTTATAGCAGCAAAGTCTACTTATATGAAAATAATCCCCAGTCTTACAATAGAAAAACGTAGTTTTGAATTAACCTTAGCTAGAAAACTTGCCTGGTAAAGGGAATGTTAACAGATAAGGTGCTTTCAACGTGAGCTATATTTATGAAAGAGGACACTAGATGTCAGATTTACCAGAGGTTAATGAGATAGTAGCTTTGATAGTTCAAACTCTGTTTAAAGCTAGCTGATAGATACTGTGTAATCTTAGAGGACTCTCCAGAGAGTTTTAAGGCCCGATTTGAAATCCAATAAGATGGTCATTATATACCATTTATCTTTCCTTTACAGAAAAATGGCAGGTTTTATACAGAACCTGTATTGAGGCAAAAATTAACAAAATATTACATAGGCTGTGAAAATTCTCTTTGGTCTTCAAGTAATGGTAAATGAATGGTCAGCCATTTAGGTTCCTAAGTTCTTAATACTTACAAAATGTAGAGCACTTTTTAATTGATCCTTTCCAGTTCTCATGTCAGTTAAATTATACACTAAATCTGGCAATGGTAGTCATCCAGACAAAACGTGAAAAAAGTTGTTAATGCTGAGGACTTGCAAAATTAGAAACATCCAGATCGTTGATTACAAAATGAAAGGGAAAGTCAACTGATTTATTGTGCTGTGCATTCAGTCCGCAATCAGATCCAGATGAGATGTGATATTTATCAGAGAACTGGATAGATCACATGACGTTTTGGACTAGACGCTGAGGCCTAATTCTGGCTCATCTCTTAACTAGACTTGACCCCTGGTAAGTGAGCCTCAATTAATCACCTCTGAAGAGTGAGAACTGAATAATGTAGCTGGAGGGTCTAACTTGCAATGTGGTTCCTGTTCTTTGTAAGTATGAACCCAAGGATCTGGGATGGGCAAGGGGAAGAACTGGAGGTGATCGCTTCTATTCCTGGGGATGCGTTTGGAGCAGTATTTTTCTGGTGCTCCCTTGGGAGAGTCTAGGCTGGTGCTGGGTTGAGTTTCGTGCACTTCCTTGATTTAGAATGATCATGACTTGAGGTCCACACTAGAGTTGACTTTAATTGCCTTAATTGCCATATACATTTTGCATCAAATTGGCCTTTCAAGGGTCTTCCAATTTTTAAATGGGGTATCTGTGTTTACTCAGCTTACACACAATTCTTGGTCCAAGTATAGTACAGAAAAACTTTTACTGGGACACACATTAAAAATTCGACATTTTCAGTGCTTTCACCTTCTAGTTTTTCCCCCAAGAGAAGATAAAAGGGACAAAGAGCCAGTTATTTCTTAAAGTTTTGGACTCCTAGTGGGAAAAAATATTCAAAGACTATTCTATGACCCGTGGACCTTCAAAGAGCATATACACCAACACTCGGCCTTCCAGGGAGAAGACCAGGAGGAAATCAGCACTGCTGTTGCTAGGAGAAGAACAGCCTTCATAGATATGTATCTACTTGAATGATAAAAATAAAACACATGAGATGTGGGTCAGTTGAATCACTTGTTTCTTCATACTTTACTGTACACGGTGAACCCTGAGAACATTCCACGAGTTCCAGTACAAAGACAACATGCTCAGATTAATAACAATTTCCCCCTCTTTGAAAGACTTGTTTTGATGTCAAATCTTAACAAACTTTCAGTGCCCAGTTCTGTTACCCCTTCTGATCATGGAAACAGAGATCGAGTCCTTGGTGCAGGGAGATCAAATATTTCCTCTACACGGATAGGTACACTGCTGTCTTGAGTCTACTCAAATCCACTTGGAAAAAGGAAAGCCAGGCTTGTTAATCCATGAAGATATTAGACATACAGGTAATTCGAAGATACTGGGGAAATGACAAAGTATGTTGGCTTAGAGTATACCTTTGATGAGAGTATATGGCCCATTGATTGCATTTAGAGCTCATAATCACAGGAAAGAAGATGGAATTCCTCTCCCTGTGTACACAGGGAAGATTGTAGCATTTCCGTCTGGCCTTCACTTTTGAATTTGCCAATCTATTTTCAGATTCTGTTTACTAATTCGGTAATTATGTTTCAACACATGTTTTGAATATCATTCTTAAAAGATTTTAATATATTTTAAATATGGCAATTCAAGTCGCTGTTTTTGAGTCTACGCGAATGAAATTTTGAGAAAGCTGTATGAAAAAGGTTTATATCATTCTTGTGTTGCGATGTTTTCTAGGTACAATATCTTTTGTTATGTATCGCCATTTTAAAACCTAGCAAAAGTTGATATTTCTAAATATTTGGGAGAATTTTTTCTACTTTATTTATTTATTATTTTTCGTTTTGGCCATGCCACGCGGCTTGCGGGATCTTAGTTCCCCGACCAGAAATTGAACCCGCGCCCTCGGCAGTGAAAGTGCGGAGTCCTAACCACTGGACTGCCAGGGAATTTCCAAACTTTTTCTATTTTATAAAATTAAAGATTCCCGAGAAAGATGTCCTTAATGTCAGTGACATCAGATCTTAGATTCCACCAAGCCATGTACAGTGCTGGATAGGAAGTGATTAATCAGCTTCCTTTGGTTTACCTCAGACCTCGCAGCGCTCTCTCCAGATTCATGGTACCGGGAAGAATCTTCTGAGAAGCTTCTACTGGAGATATACTGGGGCCAAAGGCCTATTCATCAGGACACTGAACTTTAACAGAGATAAGGAATTATTCCCATCGCTAGGTTATTAGCAGCTGCAAATAACCTAAACTCACTTAAAATGCTTTAGTAGAAAGTAGTTATAATTAAAACAGCTTATTTATTGACGAAGAAAATAGGTTAATTAAGTGGAGATTTGGGGGTACATATTGGCTGGAAAGGATCACTATTAAATTTATATTCACACAGTCAGAAAACGTTGCTGGTGCCCAGCGGGAGGACTAAGAAAAAGACAGTTGTTAAAACGCGGCCAAGGAAACACATGGGTGTCCTGGGCAGTTCGGGGAGCTCCCTCTTCTACCCCAGTGGACAGATGACTTTTCTTCCTCACCCTCTCTGTAGACCGGAAGTTGCTTCTCTAGAGAAGTCAATCCAGAGAGCTTCAACTTGGTCAACAAGTCCAGGGAAAGGTAGGGTGGAGACGTTAAGAGTGAAAAAAGATGGACCATAAGGCAGCTTGTGATCCTGTGAGATCCTGGACCCCCTCCGTCTGCTCCCAGAGAACCCACAACTAACGGTAAACTCCTCTGCATTCTCAGAAGAAGGTGAACAACCCCAGAGAAAACAAAATCACATACTCTTAATGTGAACAGAGAACGAAAATCACCAGGTGTGTTAGAACATTCCCATTGTGAAAAACTGAAACCAAAATATTTTTTAAATGAAAAAAGTCCTTTTTTTAAAAATTTCAGTTTTACTGAGATACAATTAACAAACAGCACTGTATAAGTTTAAGGGGTACAGCATAATGACTTGACACACATATACTGCAAAATGATGACCACAGGAGGTTTGGCTAACACTCATCGCCTCATATAGTTATAAAAAAATGTTTTTTCCTTGTGAGAACTTTTACTATTTGCTCTCTTAGCAAGTATCAAATATACCACACTGCAATGTTAACTATAGTCATCATGTTTTATATTACATCCCCAATACTTACTTATTTTATAACTGTGAGTGTATATGTTTTTAACCATCATCCAATTCCCCCAATCCCATCCCCTGCCTCAGGTAACCACAAACCTGATCTCTTTTTCCATGAATTTGGTTTTATTTATTTATTTTTAGCTTCCACATATAAGTGAGATTATTTCTCTGTTTGACTTATTTCACTTAGCACAATCCTCTCAAGATCCATCCATGTTGTCACAAATGTCAGGGTTTCCTTCTTTTTTATGGCTGAATAATATTTCATCGTAGATATGTACCACATCTTCTTTATCCATTCATCTATCCATGAACACTTAGGTTGCTTCCATGTCTTAGCAATTGTAAATAATGCTGTTATGGGTGTAGCTATCTTTTCAAGTTAGTGTTTTTGTTTTCTTTGGATAAATACCCAGAAGTGGAATTGCTGGATCGTATGGTAGTTGTATCTTTAATTTTTTGAGGAACCTCCATACCGTTTTCCATAGTGGTTATACCAATTTATGTTCCCACCAACAGTGAACAAGGGTTCCTTTTTCTCCACATCTTCACGAGCATTTGTTTAAAAAAGTTCCTAGAGGCAGCATAACACAGGAGCAGAAGAAAAATTTCAAAATAACAATATTTTTTAAAACAATAAGATATCACATATATTATAAGAGTATATTGTAATAAGAGGACCATCAGAAAACAAATAGAAATTTAAAATAAAGTAGACATGTAAAGAAAATGTAGAGAGTTTGGAAGGAGTCAGTTGTATAAAGGAAAGACATTAAGAGAAAAAAGGTAAGAATCTTAGAAGATCGATCCAAAAAGTTGAATGTAACTAATAGAAGTTCCAAAAAACAGAACAGATAAAAACACAAGGGAAGACGTTATTCAAGAAATAACACATTAAACTTCAAGGAATATAAAGTCCTAACTTAAAAGAGACCTTCAAACACCCAGTCTAATTAAAAAAGAAAGCACACACACATATCCATGCTAACCACTGTAAAATATCAGAATAACAGGGAGAAAGTGTAAATCTTAAAGATGAGACCATCCACAGGGAATAACGATCAATGCTCATATTAATCCTGAATAATAGGAAACAGTGGAGATAGGGGAATATGATTTTCCATATAAAATTACACATTCAGCCATTTGTCCATCCAGTGTAATAATAAAGACACTTTCAGACATGCAAGGACTCACACACACACACAAATTACCTCTCAAACAAGACATCTTAAGAAGCTACTAGAAGATGTGATTCAGCCAAAGGACGAATTACCCCAGAGGGAGTAAGACATGAGATACAATGCAAGAAACTGGGCTTTGGACGTAGGGGAGTGACCTTCAGGACCAGCCAGTTTTGACTGGAGCTGAGATGTATGAGAGGAACTCCATGGGGAACACGAGGGGTAGACAGTTTGCTACTGTTTCTGTACATTTGGGAAACTATCTTGCTAGAGTTTGGGCAAATCTGTTGTAATGCCTGGGAAGAAATGAGTGATAGATATGTAAGAAAACAAACGAAAAAAAAGGAGACAATTCTAAATTAAAATAAATGTATAAATATAAGTGAGTAAGGACATGTCACCAAGTGTCTTGAATAGGAGACGTCGCTTACACTGTCACAGTATGAGATGGGAAAGGAAGGAAGAAGTGAGATGGGATATAAGAGTTAAACCTTTCTCTTAATTAATTCTGTAATCATGTCTAAAATTTATAAGGTGACAACGAGAAGCAAAGAGATTGGAGATAAATGCTTGAAGAAATGCCTAAAAAGGGTTGAAAATACTTGTCTCTGGGGTGTGGGATTGGGCATCCTAGCTAAGAAAGAACGGAGCATGGGTTCCCAATGTAAATCTCTTAATACTATTTGATTTTTTAAAATGATATAGGTTTAAAGTTCAACAAAAGTTTAAAAATCCTTAAAGAAATGAAGAGACAGGAAAAGAGACATGCGGCATAAGCGTTCAGGGGGTCCAAAATCTTGTTACATCCCCTCTAGGCTGGGATGTCTGTTACCCATCCATAGGAAGGCCCACATTGTGGCACACGGGGCTACACTAGCAGTGTCTCCACAAACTTTCAGGGTAAACCAGTCTCTAAGGAGATTGCTAGCCATGGAGATGAAATGAATATCCAGAATTCCAGTCTTCTACATTGGTGCTCAGTGAGTACATATAATCATTTTTCATTGTGTTTTAAGGTGCATGTGGTTCCTGCAGATAATTCTTTGTTCTGTCCTTGCAACTCAAAAACCTACTGCGTGGAGGACTGAAAAATGAAATCATCCCCCTACCATTTTGGCTAAGTGACCTGTTGGCTTGTGCACTGCCCTTCAAAAGATTTAGGTTTTTTTTTTACTGGCCATACCTGACCTTTCAGCATGTCAGAATATGGCGCGAGGTCCATTTCCTAAGTTCTTTCCCCACATTTGGTCTTTTCCCCACTTGTCTTTCCTAGCAAGCTTTCAGATACATGTCACTTAGGTCTGGATTCTGCCAGGGAATTTGCAGGAAAATAAAGACAAGTGGAATTAAGGCAACTTCATCCACCAAGGACAGCTCAGTTCTTACTCTGAGCTGTCTCATTCCATTTGATGCTGTACTGGCTCCTCTTTGTTGATAATATCCAGATGTATGCTGACTTATCAGGATCCTGAGTTACCTTTCCTACTACGTGTACCCTGAGGAACCTTTCCCACTACACCTTCTGGTTCCCTATCTGGTCAGAATTGGTGGTATTCCTACCACACTTATGTTGACATTCCATCATTGGTCACCTATCCCAACCCTACTCTGGATATTAGTGTCTGCTTCTGTAACTTCTTCAGCAAATTTCCTTGGTTCAATCATCCTATGGAATTCTAGAACAAACCACCATCTACACTGTGTGACTTTGGGCAAGTCATGAACTTTACTGATTTCTTTATCTGTTGACTAAACATTGATCCACACCCTACATTATTTATAGAGATATTTATGGATGGGTTTAAAAATAGAAGTAGTAGGAAGCTTACAAGTAGAACTGATGCAGTCATTGTGATATTGGAATAATATAGAAAATCAGTATGATCCAGGGAAAGAGAAATATAATTGGGAAATTCTTAAATTTATTACCTTTATTCATCAGAGATTTCTATATTTCAGACAGCTCTGGTGTGGAATGTGGGTTTACCAACTCATCATTGGTATCCTTTCTTTTTCTCCTCTTTCCTGTTAGCCACCAAGATGCCTGCAGCTGTTGAATCTGGTACCACTCCTGGTGCAATGCAAAGGTCTCTCAGCTAGAAGGCCAGTAGTCATCACCTAGAGCGGTCGCCATATGGATCAGTTGATCAAAGAAGTTGTGTTAGAGTTCCCGTAGGCAGAGCTCGTGTATAGGAGCACAGAGTTGAATTGATGTCACTCAGGAATGTCTCCTGGGCATCACTGTTCTGATCATATACATTGAAACTGCCCCCTGAGGGGGACCTGGAGTCCCGGGCACCTGCCATGGGCTGGGCAGTGACGGGCCCTTCACAGCTGCCATCTGGAGGGACGGGAAAGGGCAGGTAACAATGTGCAAACTTCCGTCCACCTGCCTTCATGGGTTACACGTGGATGAAGAGTAGTTCCCACTTCTTAAGGCTGCAGTGAAGATTGGATGGGTTACTACCTGGACAGTGTTTAGGAGAACCTACTTCCTCCTTACTGGTCACTGAGCAATTGCTCTGGGCAGGTCCACCTACAGCTTTGTATTAACTTATTTAGTCATTGCTAAATCCTTTCCTCCATTTTACAGATGACAAAATGGAGTTTAGCAAAGTTAAATATCCAAGGTCTTAAAAGCCAATGTGCTCCTGTCAGCCCCTCCTTAAAATCCTGCTATGCTGCTTCCATTTTTCAGATACATTCTTTCATGGTCTGGCATCTGCTCTCCCATTAGGTCAATCACTTCTGTTCTTCAGATCTTTCGATGTGACAGCGGCGCTGACAGTGTCACATGGTTTCAAGATGCTAGGAAGATAGTTTCACATGATCTCCTCCTTACCAGTGGCCTGTCCTCCCCTAAGTAATCCCTGCTTGTCCTTTTCAGCTCATCCTGAACGTCACCTCCTCTAGGAAGTCCTCCGTAATCTAACTCGCAGTACGACTACGAGCATCTCCTTTGAGCCCCAGACAACCTTGGTTCTCGTCCTCTCGTGACATTCTTCGCAGTTTCCTGTGGTCATAGAGGTGCACGCCCAGGTCCCTGGATGAGACTGGAGATCTGTAAGAATATAAAGCGTGCCTTCTTTGTATCCACAGCACTCTGCATGGGGGCAAGAAGTGCCTTTTGAAATGACTGAGTTCATGGTGTAGCCTGTGATCTTCGGCATCAGTATAGACCTAAATGTTAATATCATTTCAATAACTTAGTAGCTAAATGGACTTAAAATTGCAACTTCTTTTTTTTTTTTTTTTTTTTTTGGCCACTGCCACAGCATGTGGGATCTTAGTTCCCTGACCAGGGATCGAACCTGGGCCCCCGCAGTGGAAGCATGGAGTCCTAACCACTGGACTGCCAGGGAAGTCCCCAAGTCGCAACTTCTTCATCTCTAAAATGGAGAGAGTATCTTATTTGTAGAAATGTTGTTAGAATTAAATAAGATAATTTAAATGCTTTACTCAAAGCTTGGGGCAGAGGAATCACTGAATAAATGATATTATTCTTATGATCATTATTTTTAAAGCCAGGAGTCAAACCCAAATCAATGCCAGCGTTTGCAAGCCAGACACACACAAAGCGCATTCTTTGGTGGGGTCTCAAGAGTACAATTTAGGGCATTACTATGTGAAATTGAACTACTTGTGTGCTTTTAATATTCTAACCATATTCAGTTAGAAATGTCCAAAATCTATACTAAAAGGTTTTTTTTTTTTCCAATAAGAAAAGCATATTGTATCTATTTATATGAATTGGTTATTCTGAGCTAAACTCTGCAGAATATCTGGACTTAATAGTATATATCTCTGAACATATAAGTGGACACAATTTTAAAAATATAATAACCCAAAGTGTTATGAAATACGTATTATATAAATATGCAATGTATAATGCTTTCCATTTTCCATTAATGTCACGGGGTACAAAAGAGCTAGAATTAAAAAAAAAAAAAAAGAGCTAGAATTCACACACGTTCCTCGTCCTGGCCTTACCTGTCACAGGCAAGAGCAGTTAGGTTGTAATTTCATTGATAGGAGGATGCCCCCTCCTGAAAATAAATGCACCCCACCCCTAATAGAAACTGCTGGAACATTTAAAGCTTAATTTTTTAAACTTAAGGCTCTGATCTCTGTTAACGTGCAGATAACCCTGGGAAGAGAAGACTTACTTGCTGTAGCTGTTTGCATCTAAGTGTGCGTGACTCTCAGATTCTTCCGTTAAAATAGGTTGTGTTTAAGTCGGGGCTGCAGGAAGAGACCGTGGAGACCCTGTGGGGCTGAGAGAGAAAACACAGGAGCAAATGGCAAAGAAGGGGAAGTTCTGGTTTCATAGGCGACCTGCGTGGCTCCAAATAGGATTTCACGTCAACATGAAATTCCAAATATTCTTAATTTATCCCTAAGGATGCTGTGACTTTTGATTCCATAGCTCAGGCAACCGTATTAAGTAGTTAGCACTGTTATAAATAATTGTGAGCACTGTATAAATGCTCTTCAAAATAGAATGAGGAAGCCAGTCTCAGTGGGGAAGGGCCCAGCTCCTTAAGGCCTGCAGGCACGTTCTCGGGCGAGTGTGGGTTTGCACACACACACACACACATCCGCAGGACCCGCCCCTGTGATGGCTGGACGGTGAGAAAAAAGAAAGGAGAGGGGGCTCATTCTCTAACACATTTTTATTTCAAGTTTCAGAGAGAGAGGGCAAGAGATAAGACGGAGTCAAATCTGATCCTTGTGTATGTACGGTTACCAAATTTTAAAAAATTCTGTGTTTTATTCCAAATCCTCCAACAAAAGTTGACATATATTCCCCAGTGCTCAGGCTGATAATTAGGGCCATTTTTCTTACCCAGAAGTGGGCTGTTCTGCTTTCCACTCCCCTAGAGATGATTCCCTGACTCACCCCTGCCCGTCCAGTGTCCTTCAGGGCTGGTGCTCAGGGCCACTCCTTTGAATTCACGTGGCGGCAAGGTGTTCATTTCTTGTCAAAGGCAAAATCTGTGGAATTATGGCCTGGTGGCACAGAAGAGGTGGGGCGGCCCTGAGAAGTGGGGTGGTCAGGTCCCATAGAAGGTGAGACAATGAGAATTCACTATGCTTATTTTTCCCAGTAGTTCCTTTTTGGATGAAGACACAAAGTTGCTTAACTGGTCTTTATTTGAAATTAGAGTGCTGATTTGTAAGAACCTCTCAGTGTTAAGAGGTTTATTAATAAATCCATGTACAGAAAGACAAAGGAGGAATCGGGGCTAATCAAAATACCAGCTATTTTAAGATCTTTCCTTGACCATGTAATGACCTTCATCCATGTTATGCGCCAGTAGTACTCATGACAATTACATGTTTTTAATTTTCTCAGTGTTAAAAACATTAATCATCAGTACCAGCAAATAAGATATTTTTGCCTGAGTAGTTTATATAAAATTTTGGTAGTATGAAACTTGCAAATATCATGAAGTATGTTAAAAAAAAAAAAAGGAAAGCCAAAAACTGAAAGTAATCTACCAAACATTCACTAAACTCGAAATGTCGACAATTAATTTTGGTGTCATAGTCAATGTCAACAAAGAGGCACTTCAAAGTCAAAGTGACTAAATCTTCATCTCTTCCTCTGAAAGCTCATAAAATATGGTGGTTGAGAGTCAAAGAGATTCGTGGGAAAATAGGATATCAGTGCTTATATGTCTGAGGGAAAGTAACTACTTTTAAGTACAAATAAAATGAGTTGGGGTACTTTTTACCTTTGCTCTTTGTCTGTCTTTCCCACTCAGGGTCAAGTGTGATGTGTTCAGAAATGGCTTTGGGCATTACTTTGAACAAAATTAATGGCAGGCAGGGAAAACCTGTACGTGTAGCAAAGTGTGGAATTGGCTGTCTCTATCAAGCAAATGAGTTGGGGACGGGAGGAAGAATAGTGCTAGTGACGCCCCAGTGGTGGCCCAATTAATGTCATATTGTCAATAAATAATCAATCCACTGTCTCTGCTGTGTTTGGCCATAGACGGTATCTTCTTTTATTTGGCCATGATGCACGGTACTGTGGTAATACTTAGGTATCATTGGACCCCGAATCTATAGAGAAGTTCCAGAGCCATCATCCTGCAGATGGAGCGTGAGGGGACTGGCTTGCTGGCATAGGAACAGGCATCTAGCCCGAGTCTTTAAAGATAAATGTCTCATTTATTCATTTAAAAATATGTCTTAAGCACCTACCACGTGCCAAACATTATCCCAGCATTGTAGATACAGCTGCAAAAACAAACAAAAAATACACAAAATTCTCTGCTTTTATGGAGCTTGCATTCTAATGGAAGGAAACAGAATTAAACATCTTAATAAGAAAAACA
The DNA here is from genome assembly GCF_009873245.2 of Balaenoptera musculus. Classification (NCBI taxonomy): domain Eukaryota; kingdom Metazoa; phylum Chordata; class Mammalia; order Artiodactyla; family Balaenopteridae; genus Balaenoptera; species Balaenoptera musculus. Next base: position 76,921,733 of record NC_045801.1, on the reverse strand, counting down.
TGTAACATGTATGAGGATGATATGTGCTCTGCAGAAAAAATAAAGCAGGGAACGGCACAGGGCGTTCTCAGTGGAGCGGGGGCATGATTTCAACCTGCGGAGAAGGTGGTATTTAGTGAGCTGTGTGACGTCTGGGGGATATTCAGGCCGAGGGATCTAAGAGGGCCTTGCACAGCATGTTCAAGGGCAGCAAGAAGGTCAACATGTCTGAATCAGAGTGAGTGAGGGGATGCAGAGTGGGAATAAGGACGGACGCAAATCCTCTCCCGCCTGGTGGACCAGTGCAAAGGGGGGCTTTTGCTTTGAGTGAGACGTGGAGCCTTTGCAGGGTTTTGTGCAGAGAGTCATGGTAGATTTACATTTTAAAAGGATCATTTAGGCTAAGAGTTGAGAATAGATTGTAAGAAAGCAAGAGTAGAAGTTTAAAACTTTGGCCATAATTTTAGGAGAGAGAGGATAGAATCTTTCACTGGGATAGAAGTGGCAAAAGTGGTGGGAAGTGATCTGATTCTGTATATATTTTGAAGATGGCGTCGACAGATTTTTTCATGGACTGGATGTGGGATATGAGAGAAAGAGAAGAATCCGGGATGACACTGTGTTTGGCCTGAGCAAAAGAAGCACTGAATTGTCACTTGATATGATGGGAAAGACTCGGGGGGAAAAAATGAGGCTCTTGTTGTTGTTGTTTTGTTTTTGTGGGTTTTTTGTTTTGGGGGGGTTGTTTGTTTGGGAAGGAATATTAGGAGAACTCCTTGAGAATGCTAAGATTGAGATGTCTATTAGGCTTTCTTCTTCCTCTATGGCAACCAGCTAGGCTATATTTCTTGGCCTCCTTGCGGTTATCTGGCTTTGTGTCTGAGTTCTAGCCTGAAAATGTGGGCACAAGTGATATGCATCCCCTCCAGGCATAGGCTGTGAAAATCTCACAGGCAGGAGGATCTAGCGTCTTTCCATGTCCTTAGAGGACTTCTAACATAAGAAAGCAGAGCAATGGGATGGAAAGAGCCTTGGTCCCTGAATAACCTAAGACCGCCTGCCAATTAGGAATGCTTATTATAGACTTGGGGAGCAAGAAATAAAGTTTTGTGCATTAAGATTTGATAGTTCATCTGTTAGAGAAATTAGTGTTACACTAACCAGTATGGTACCCGGATTGATGTATACCTTGGGGAGTCACCAGCTTATAGACAGATTTTTAGAGTCATACAGTGGACGTGGACCCCAAGGGAATGAGTGTGGGATGAAAAGAGAAGAGGTCCAGGGATTGAGCTTTGAGGACTCCAGTATTTAGTGGTCCAGGAGATGAGGGATGAACCAGCACAGGAGCCCGAGAAGGGCTGACCAGGAAACTAGAAGGACAACCACTTAAGCAGAATTTCAAGGAGGAGGGAGTGACCACCTATAAAATGAAACTGATGGGTCAAGTAAGGTAAGGAATTAGTCGTTTCATTATGGTAAATGTAGGTACTTTTGGAGAGAAGATAACTTTATAGTAGGATGTAACATAGACATGAAAATTTTTATATTAGAATGTAACACAGACATGAAAATTGGAAAACTCTAGCCGTTTTAAAAACAATACCCATTGTTTAAGAGGAGAATTATCATGCAGAAAATATGTTGTTCTAGTGAAATATTCATTTCTCATTTACTGCCTGAACCTGTAACTTTTCTATTGGCCAGACATTCATTTTTCTTCATTTCTGACCTTGAGCAGAAAAGTTGTTTTCATCTGCATTGCTTTTTCTCTTTTGTTTGTGGTGGTGTTTTCATCAAGGATATAGGGAAAGATGGGCATTGGGGGAAGAGTGACAAATGCCGAATCCTTCATCCTGTGTGGTTTCATTCTAAATGATACGAGAAGCTGAAAGGTTATTACTTTATAATAATTTTTAAACACATCCTTTTTTCCACTTCTGCACACTTTTCTCCTTTCCTGTGCTTTATTTTACAGAGGCAGGAAAATCACTCTGGAAATACTGGTCTGAGGTCATTAAAATGAATGGTGCTGGTCTGTACCATGGGAAAAACGGAAGCCCTGTGGTCCACTCACCCTGTGCCATCACGTGTGTTCGCTTTAGTTCGCTTTAGTAAGCATTCATATGCTTATCCAGTGTATCTCCTCCTGTCAAAATTGTGGTAGAAATTCTTTCAGACCATCCTTATACTTTGATTTGAGACTTTTCAAATCACCTTCTCAGTGTCTCCTTGCTGATCATACCCTTTTCCTTCATAATAGCAAGAAATTCCAGGACTTTGGGCTTTTATTTTACAAACAAGGATGTGGTGATTAATTCTGAAGTGTAGACACTGAACAGACACTCCGGTCAACCAGTCCTGCCTGTTTAACCACCACCCTTGGGTACATGCCTAGCAAACTGCAGGCCTATGGAAAATCTACTTCATGTTTGATAGATTGTTTCTTAATAAGCATTTCAGAAACAAGTAGGTTTTTCTCAAATCACGTTCCCTTGAAGCAGTTTTGATTCTTCTTTTCATTCTATCAAGACATATGTTGCATACTAAATTCTGAAAAGTAAGCAGTCAGGTTTTTAACATGTGCTCTTTGAAATATTGGCACGATTCAAAGTTCTTATACTTGGTGCCATTTGCTAATGTATTATGTATAGTTTAAAATGCAAAACTCATCTTACTTCCCATGGCCTCAGTGCTGGGGAAGACCCTGTAGCTCTTTCTGCCAGTGGTGGTTTCTTACCAGCCTGTTTCTACGGAAACTGTGGGGAGGAAGATGGGAGGGCAGGTAAGATGGCAATAATGCCCATCAGTGTTTTCATCCCCTTGAGAAGATTGAATTTGAACAGTAAATGCCAAAGCCAGTATGAAAGCCATCAATTCAGGGTTACAGAGGGGCACTGACTCGTTACTTTCTCAAGACCCTCTGTGTTTTATGTCCCAGTTCAACATAATACCAGGAAGACAAGAGTCCAGCACCAGGGTTCGTATTTTCACAAAACCATCATGACTGAATGGGCAGTCAGGATCAGGACAACCTCCCTCCTTTGTCAGAAACACCAGTGTGTAAAAACTGATTCATTTTTCTCTGTCTTCTATCCATCTAAACTTTATTGATTTCAGATGAAGTGATATTAAGCTGTTTCTTCAATTAAATACAAACTTAGAATTGTAGAGCCACAGTGGAAATATCTACCATTCAGACCTCGAATAGGGATATTTATATAGACAAGAAATCCCCAATAAAAAGGAGTCTTTGGATGCAAGGAGTTCTTACTCTCCTAACCAATATTGATTCTGGTAAAAATAATCAGCGAGCTAACATCCTCTTAAGCCTAGTTTAACTTTTGTTAATCTGCCATTTTATAATATCGCATGCATTTTGAGGTATGAAAGTAACTTACTGTCTTATACTCTAAGATAATAGGCAACAGTTGTTCTTCTCTAAATGCATATCCATACTCATGTTCTGTCTTTATATCCATATACTTCAATCACAAGTTGATAGCATATTTGAAAAATGACATTCTTGGATTATGTTTGATGGGCTAGTATGTAAGATACATGGTGGCCCCCAAGGATGTCCACATCCTAATCCCTGGGAATATATTAGGCTACAAAGCAAAGGGGGCTTACACATGGAGTTAAAGTTGCTATCAGCTGACATTAAAGTAGGGAAAGCATCATCCTAGATTACCCGAGTGAGCCCAAGGTAATGACAAGAGTCCTTAAAAGTGAAAGAGGGAGGCAAAGAAAGAGAGCCAGAGGGAATTGCCACTATGGAAGCAGGATCAGAGGTGCAGTGAAGGTTTTGAAGATGGAAGGACGGGGCCATTAGTCAAGGAACGTGGGCAGCATCTAGAACCTGTTGAGGATGAGGAAACGCATTCTCCCCTAGAGCCTCAGAAGGACCATATCCCTGCTGTCACCTTAATCTGAGCCCACTGACACCCTTTTTAGACTACTGACCTACAGAACTGTAAGAAAATAAAGTTGTGTTGCTTTGTGATTTGTTACAGCAGCAGTAGGAAATAATTACAGATACTCATGAGACGTACGCATCCATCACCTTCTATAGTATCTATTGGTTGTACTCATTTTATTCTGGAAAAGCATGGAAACAGCGGGCTCCGTGGAAACGTTACAGCCAACCGAGCACTTGGGGTGCAGGATTTCCCCCACAGTTAGTTTCTGGACTGAAATCTTCCTCTGACTTTTTGGATATTGGCAAGTGTGTGGTAACGGCAAAGGATGAGACTCAGGTCATAGCTTTCCTGTCAGACCTCAGAAGGTCAAAGTCTCTCAACCTTTTCTTCTTAAGCAGTAAACTCTGCTTCCTGGCAGTGTTATCGAATAATTTTCTGTCAATTCTTCTGTGGTATTTCTGGCACCAGATTATTACATGCCTTCTAGAAATTAACATTAACTGAAAAGAGCTAATATATATACTTCATAGATATTTCTTCAGTGAAGGGCAAAAAACGGTTCAAAATACTTACACATATATGCACTATACAATGAAAAAAATCAGCTCAGGAAATAGTGAAGACGGATTTCAGTCGTTTTATAAACTAAAACTACATTTCTGAATAATTAAAGAATATTTTTGAGGTGCTAATGCTGAATTTTATTTGTGAGGCGTTTGATAGAAAACGTATCCAGCATCTGTTACAGCATCTGATGGAAGGCAGTGTGGGAAGATGGAAAGAAAATGGGGCTTGGGGCCAGGCAAGCCTGGGCTTGAATCCCATCTGATATTTAGCTGTAGACCTTCCGAAAGTCTCTCAAGAGCTCAGGGTCTCCATAGGTCCACCTACAAAATGGGACAAGGTAGGTCTTACCTCATAGGTTTGCTGTGTCCTTTCACCTGCTTATCAGGGTCGCTGTGTCATTTTATGTAGTCATCACTTAGGTCTCCCCATTCTTTATTTCCAGCCCTGACTTGTACCACTACATGGTTTCCTGATGGGACTGAACTCTTCATCTGAACATTGCTTTGTCTTCCCTACCTCTGTTTGGAACACTACAATCCATTCACACTTCAGTTCAGACCCAGGAACTGCCCTCACTCTTCCCATCACCTGCCAATCAGGTAACACGCTCAGTTTATGTTGCCTTCTGACAACCTGAGCTACATTCCCTGTTCTCCATCTGTCCTCCTGGGTTCAGGTCCTCACTGCCCCTCACCTGAACTACTGCCGTTGCCCCCTGGCTGGCCTCCGGGTCTCCATTTCCAGCCCATCCACTTCATTCTTCCCTCTGTTCCCGCCGGGATCTTTATAACAGACACATGCCCAGTCGCTAAAACTCTTCAATAGCTCCTTTCTCTTACAGGATCAGGGTCTTAGGCAGAGACTCATTTTTGCTCTGCCTCAGTTTCCTCATCTCTAAAATGGAGATAATAGTATGCAACCTTCGAGGATTTAAACATTTTATTTTTAAATAGATAACATATTTCCATCGTTCAAAAGTCAAACCAACGTAGTAAGTCTTAATCACACAGTGACCCCCCTCAAACAGTTGCTCCTGTGCTCCAAATGGGCGACAGTTTGTAGATGCATCCTTTCTGAGTTTCTTTATACAAATAAAACGCATATATATACGTATATATCCAATATCCGTTTTATTTTTCATATCAGAAATATGTCTGAAAAAATGACTTCTAGATTTCTTGCATAAACCCCTCATTCTAAGACTTCAAGCCACCTCGCTTTTGTAGGTCAGTTTCTATTTACAGTACAAGCAGTAGTATAAATGGTTCTTACATCCACCTAAAAGAAGGGTAAAGCAGGTTTCTTTGTATCCTGCATTGAACTCCTTCCAATGAACAAAACGATGTTGCTTGCACTAGATCAGAAGGATGGAGACCACCTATATATCTTTGAGTGTCCAGTGCCTCACTCTGCTCTGCATACAACATTTAGTAATGCATATTGAATGTCTAACTGAACATTTTGTTCAGAAAAAGAAATAAAGCAACCATCCTGTGACTTTAGATTAATTCCTACTACCCTCCATCCATGACTGAATGGTTCCTCACCATAAGGTATTGGGACAGTACATGGTAAAGACTGGAAGACTTGGGGCTTTGACCTAACTCTGTTTATCAGCTGGATGGAGGAGTCACTGTCACGAATCTTTCCCAGTTGACAGGATAATCATGTACCAGTTACAGATAATTCAGGGATCACTTACCATTCAAAAGGTTTGAGATGGGGCTGATTCAGCAGTGCCAGAGGCATCTCCCACAGAGGGACCTGAGACAGTGTGATGTCTCCGCCAGTGACCCCACATCATGGCCTGTCTGTCTCAGGCTGTCCTCCAGGATCTACTAACAGCATTTAGTTCCTCCTCAGATGAGAAGACAATCAGAGAGATGTGACCAAGGCAATATTTCTTTTAGTGGTGACTTGGAAGAAGTAATTTCCTTAGGAGACTTCAGAATTGTATACATGCATACACATTAATGTTAAACAGTATAATTCAAAATAACAAGTAATAAAATGTTGTTGCACTTGGCTCAGAATACACCCAAATACATCATGAACATGATCATGATCTAGCTGAGATCTGGCAGAAAACCCAGGCAATGGTGGTCTACTGTGAATAATTAGAGATTTAAAACCAAAATTTTACCTGATGGTTGAAGAGGTTTTTAAGACATTTTTATGAGAAGCTTAGGCTTGTAACTCAAAGCTGTAATCGAAATTGGCTTTGACAGAAAGCAGTGTTAATATCTAATATTTTAGTCCTATGGAGCCAATTTAGGCAGATTATAAATAATATTAGAATAATATAAGCTCTAGCTTCCGAAGACTTGGAGACATTGTTAAGAGATGCAGCTAGAAAAGAAAACTTGACCAAAGAAAGTTGACTAATTTTTTAAATGTCCAGTTTTGTTATTAAAAATTCCTGCTGAAATAATCAAGATTTAGGCTTGGTCATTCAGTGATTCAAGAAGTCTTTTGGTTACCAGGAGGGCAAGGGCGGGGGGAGGAGGGATAAATTGGGAGGCTGGGATTGACATATACACACTACTATATATAAAATAGATAACTAATAAGCACCTACTTATTAGCACAGGGAACTCTACTCAATACTCTGTAATGACCTATATGGGAAAAGAATCTAAAAAAGAGTGGATATATGTATATGTGTAACTGATTCACTTTGCTGTACAGCAGAAATTAACACAACATTATAAATCAACTATACTCCAATAAAAATTTTAAAACAAGAAGTCTTTTTAAAGCACTTTCCTATATGTTCAGAGTTATGTCCAAATGCTAGGTCCATGAAGAAAGCATCATATTCAGAACTTCAGCTTTCTTAATGGCAAAGGCTTTGTTGTGGAAATAGAGACATCAAAGAACATCAGCGATGTCAGAATAGAAACAGAGCATTGTGCTTGATTAAGCTTTATTTTAGGTTCTGCGTATAAAAAGTGATCTGCCTTTAAGTCACCCCCTTGTAGATAAGAAATCACATACCGGGGTGTACAAATATTTGAAATAAATAATAAATAAAATAAGCATATATCAATTATGATATTGGTCCATAAATTTTAGGGAAAGTGCACATTTAGATGTTTGGGGGTATAGGAACCCTTCCTATAAATTACTATAATTAGGGGAAATAGGTTAAATCACTTAATAGTCACTTCACACTATAGAATGAAATCCTTAACATCCATAAAAACGTGAGATTTTTTTCTCTCTGTACTCGACAGATGTGAAGTTGAGACTCCCTTTGTAAACTTGAGATAAGCACACATCCTCTTTCTAAGTTACTTAAGAAAGTAAATCACAGAGATGCAGGTGGCCTGTGACAGAACACAGATCTGTATTGTCAGAATGAAAGAACACATCGTGCGTGGCCGCTAGTGTCGATCTCTGGCGTATAAAACTTACATCGCGTCAGTTTTCAAGGAGCTCAGAAGTATGGATTCTATAAATGTAGCATCCCGAGTTGGGGATTAACATCTCCGCACACACAGATTGGGTCCCTCGTGAGCGCACGGGCTCACACTGGATCTGGCTCTGCCAGCTTTGCATCCTGTGTATGGTCCCTGGACCACTGCCTCTGGGAGAGACACACTTAAACACAGAGTCCACTCTGTACTTAGGACTGGGGGCTGGTGTGTGGGAGTGGGCGTATGCCTATGTAGCAAAGCCTCCTAATTCATTCTCATTGTCTGCCAGGCCTGGAAATACCACCTGACGCCGTTCTTTCGGAAAGAGATGCAGGGACAGGCATTCACAAGGCTTTTCTCTCGAGACCTTTGTAAATACCTAAATTTCCCAACATGGGTGAGCTTCTGACTTTGATCTGACCTTAATTCTGTTGAGAGTCCTGTGTTTCCTGTTCATGGCACACCTTGGTATACTGTTGGCATTTATTGAAATTTTCTCCTACTGGATGGCCATTTTTTTCCCACAAGTAAATAGTGATGTGCAGATTTCATGGGAATCATGAGCCCGGTGGCTTGGTCAGTTATCTCACTCCCTGGCTCACTCACTTCTCCATGACAACGTCCATCTCCGTGTCCACAAGGCAAATTTGTGCTCGGCCAAATTACAAAATAACAGATGTAATTGCCTAATAATTTTCAAATAACCACAAGCAGAAATGTTAAATCCATCAATGTCAGTGGTCTACCCTTTGTAACCATAAGACAACATACTTCTCCTTGACTGTCCCTTATGTTTTGAAAGGTGCCTAATGATTCAGCAATCCCACTCCTGGGCATATATCTGGACAAAACTGTAATTCAAAAAGATACACGCATCCCTGTGTTATAGCAGCACTATTCACAATAGCCAAGACATGGAAGGAACCTAAATGTCCATCGGCAGATGAATGGATAAAGAAGATGTGGTACATATACACAATGGAATATTACTCGGCCATAAAAAGGAATGAAATAATGCCATTTGCAGCAACATGGATGCAACTAGAGATTATAATACTAAGTGAAGTAAGTCAGAAAGAGAAAGACAAATACCATATGATATCACTTACATGTGGAATCTAAAATATGACACGAATGAACCTAACTATGAAACAGAAACAGAATCACGGACATAGAGAACAGACTGGTGGTTGCCAAGGGGGAGGGGGAGGGATGGAGTGGGAGGTTGGGGTCAGCAGATGTAAGCTTTTATATAGAGAGAATGGATAAACAACAAGGTCCTACTGTAGAGCACAGGGAACTATATTCAATATCCTATGATAAACCATAATGGAAAAGAATATTTTTAAGAAAGACTGTATATATATATATAACTGAATCACTTTGCTGTGCAGCAGAAATTAGCACAACATTGTAAATCAACTATACTTAAATTAAAAAAAAAAAAAGGAAAAGGATGCCTGATGACACAGTTAGGTGTGGCGCCCACCCAGGGGCCATCGCCAGCACAGTGGATGCAGCCAGACCCTGAGCATGGCAGAACAGATGGTTAGCGGGAAGAGGATCTTGTGCCCACCTTTGAATCTCTTTCCTACCAGATGCGCTCCTCCTAAAGCTGACGCATGCCTGATCTCCCATTGACTTTGAAAGGTGTTCCCCCTTACTTGAGTGAGCTCTGGGGTCACAGTGAGCAGGCCAGTGAGCCCTGGCAAGTCCCTCCTGCTGGGAAGAGATGTGTTCTCTTTGCCATTCCTTGTAGGTAGTATTCACTGACACCGACCCAAGAGACGTCATTGTTCTGAAGTTAGAAATGTCACACTGCTGCTTTAGCAGAGGATTTGGTGTTATAGCACAGCTGCTGTGGGCTTTGAATTGGTTCTGATCTGCTTTGCATTTCTCATTATTGTTCTTCATCCTTTGAAAGCAGATTTTTAGCAAATGTGATGTCCACAGCTTCCCTGCTCAGCTCCAGTACCTCCCCTCAGATCCCACTGCGCAGAGCCAGGTAGACAGCCAAGGACCAACACACCCTGCCAGGGGCACCCACTGCCCTATGGAGGTGCTCAAGAATCAAAACAAAACCCTTTGAGAGCAGTGATTTCTCAGGAAGAGAAACCACTGCCGGCAATTTCTGCGGTGTCCTGTGGTTTCCCCAAGGTTGCAGAGACCATGCCTGTGGACACAAACGCACAGAGGTAAGGGGCGTTCAGAGATAAGGGGCCCTTTAGGAAAATTGATGCAAAGCAGAGAGTGTTATCCCCACGTCTATTTCACAACCTATGGGGCCTTCCCATTCGACCCCCTCATTGTCTTGACTCAGTAACAGCTGAGAGATGTTAAGTGACCAGTCGAGTCAGTTTCAAGGACAAGCTGTGCCAACTACTGTGTGATTTGGGGCTCATCATATAAACCCAGTGCCTCGGTTTCCTCATCTGTAAAATGCAAACGGTGATATAACCTAATTCACTATTGTGAAGTTAAAACAGGTATTGAACATCAAGCATTTAGTGTCATGCCTGGCCTATTTTTAAAAGTGTTCCCTGTAATAATAACTATGAACATCATTGCTAACACACATCTCCTGACCCTACCGGCAGAGGGCTTCTTCTGTCAGATGCTCATATGTTCTCCCGGTAAAATATCCTACCAGGGTCTGTGTCGCGTGGGAGAAGCCAGCCCTGCTAACAACTGGAGAACCTGCGTTCTTGCCCCAGCTGGACGCTAACTAGTCAATGGGACCTTAGTAAATTAATCCCATATTTTTGACCTTCGTTTCCTCATAGACAGCATAAAGACTGAATACACTACTATATGTAAAATAGATAGCCAACAATCTAGCACAGGGAACTCTACTCAGTACTCTGTAATAACCTAAATGGGAAAAGAATTGGAAAAAAAATAGATATATGTGCATGTATAATTGAATCACTTTGCTGTACACCTGAAACTAACACAACACTGTTAATCAAGTAGACTCCAATTAAAAAAAAAAAGAGGCTAGGAAACAGAAAAAAAATCTTTAAAAACTCTGTCATGTCTAACAGTTCTGGTCTAGAAATGTGAAAACAGCCCCTCCTGTTGGTTCAGGCTCTTGGTTCTTATCATGGACCCAGGGGTCTCAGCCTCCCCACAGAAGGATCCAGCCCTATTCTTCGAAGTAGCAAAGAAGTCAGAATGTTCGCTTTTTTGTTCACTTCTCGTGAGCGCAGTGTGGTGAGGAAAGTGGATTTATCCGAGCAGCAGGGAATGTTGAGGAATAGTGAGAACACATTCTTTGTTTTTCCTGACAAATTAGACGAGAGCAAGTGAGTTAAATGCAGCAGAGTGAGCTAGACATCATGGAACCAGAGACTGGTATAGAGGACTGGAACATTAGAGTTTGTCAGTAGAAAAAATCCTGACAGTATTATCTGTGAATTCGATTACCAAACAATATTTGGAATATCTATCCTGGAAACTTTAAAATAAAAGAGATCAGTGTTCCTGGGATGGATTAATTACAACCTGTCAATGACGAAGCATGAGGGTACCCCACCTATTCTTTGACTCGCTTATCCTGCACTGAGTGCCTGCTTTATGCCAGTGACATGCAAGACTTCTTAAAAATCCCTTTCAGTCCTAAAATCCTCCAGTTTTAGCAGGAGGGGTATTGTTTTGCCCCTCAAACAGGTCATCTCTTACATTTTCAGATTGTTACCCATCCGTGGATTTCTACCAATTAATTGCTTTTGTGCTGTGCTTCTGATCATTAGAAAGTAATCAGTAGCCTAAAAATGATTGCTTTTTAAGACTCTGGTTTATTGATCAACTTTTTGTAAAGATTGAGGGAGTAAGTTTCAGCTTTGCATTCAGATCTGCAAACGTCAAAGGTAGGGTATTTATCCTCTGCGTTTTTCACTGGAAAATGTACGAGTCTGTTTTCGTTGCCTAGGTAATAATACAGCTTTGCTTTGGCTTCCTGGACACATGGCAGTGGTACAGGATGGGCTGTAATAAACAGTGAAGTGTGGCTGGTGTAATGGATTTATTGGAGGAAGTCTCTCTGCTTTACTGTTTTTCATTTGTCTTTTGTGCTCTTTGCACTAATAACCATATTATAATAAAAATTACTTGTAACTTACTTAAAAATGATTATATTTTCTTTTCAAGGGAAACTGGAAATTTCTGAGACGCCTTTATAGAAGACTTTCTTCCTCTTCTAGAGAAACTAGAATTATCCAGTATTAGCCTAGAAGGCATTGAGTATAGTCATTCTTTTTGTGCAGTGATGTTTGAACACAGTGTTGTTATAATTATATGCATAATGAGCTATATCTTGATGCCAACACGTGGATTATGAACCTTTCTCTTTGAATTAAATACTAGTTCAAACGAACTAAATCATCTTACATGGGATAGTTGAAAAGATTCATGAGTCAGAAGTTACTTTACGAAGGCCACTGATGGCAGCACGTGTGTTAGCATTTGTTGACCGTTCATCCATCAGAGATTACGTATGTAGGCACGGCTGCTTGGAGCGGTGTGTGCGTACACCTGTATGTGAGTGAGCGTGAATTAGATGGATGTGCAGCTGGTGTATTGAAGTCTTTGGTAAGGAAAATGAATATGCAGATTTCAGAGCTTTAATGGCAGCTACCTGCCTTCCTTTTTTAAGGGATCTCACTCCCTGCATCTCTTGTGCTGGGCTAGCTCAGAGTTGTCAATGTGGCCAGAAGAATTTAGGAGTCACTTTGTAAGTACGACTGTGCATATCTGTACAAAAATATCATGTATTTTTGTGTAATTGTTCCTCGCTCTTCAGGCTTTCTTGTCTACAAAAGAGAGATTCGATTTGCTCTCAAATAGTGAGAAGCTACCTGACACGATCAGAACAAACTTACTAAAGAGTAATGTTGATGAATGATGTTGGCATTTGATGATATCAATGCAAGTTGATTGATGAACCCATTGAATACAAACCTTAAAGTGAATTTGGACTTGGAGCCCTATTGGCAGGTCTTCTATGAATAGGTCCAAGTTCCTACTATGTCTCAATGGAGTAAATTCGCAATTCCAAGGAAAGAGAGCACGTCTTATTCATCATCCCTCTCTGGCTTCCAATGTTCTTCTTCTTCTAGTACTTAAGCTTGATTTTCAAATAAGCATCTATATTCTCCAGATCATTCTTTGTGGGATTTAAATGTTGGGTTTAAACATTGTTGCTTCTTTCTCTCCCACCACATTTCATTCTGGTCATAGACAGCATCTCCCTGGCACCTCACACACATCCTATACGGGGTCACTCTGATGACTTTTCCACAAGCCTCTGTACTTTCCTTCCCTGTCTCCTAGCTTTTTCTTCTCCCTCACTCCCCTTTCCTCCTTTCTGTCTTCCTCCCATTCATTCCATTCATTTGTGGGGACTTTTTATGAAATGTTTAAGCAAGATGAAGGCCCACTCCCTGATATGTAAGTAGACACTGGATACGTATTTGTGGAAAGAATGAGGAATGATTCCTTCCCATGTTAGAAGGGTCACCTGCGCAACAGGGTGAAGGCTTGAGAGGCAGGAAGACCTATTAGGAGCCTGCTGCCTCCTTGCCAGCAGGAGATGATAAGGACCTGGACTTTGGGGAGAGAGGGGAGGAGAAAGATGGGAAGAAGCAGAACGGTAAGATGCAGAGGACTTGGGTATTGATTTGTGGGGGAGGGAGAGGTGTACATTAAAGCAAGGAGGGCAAAGAGGAGGGGAGAATTGCTGCCCTCAGTGGACAGTTTAAGACCTGACCACCTCAAAATCCTCCCTCTCCTCCATGAATCTTTTTTGAACTCCTTCAGACAGAATTAATGCTTCTGTCTCTTGATTTCCTCACATTATATTGAATTAAAATTATTTGTTTCTGTGGATTTTAAACATTGACGATTTATGATCTCCTCAAGTCTGAGGCTGTACATGATTCAGTATTTATCTTCTACACATGGCATGATGGTCTGCGGGTCTCAAGTCTCAGGGAGATACCAGGGGACCGAATCCCTGTTTAATGTTGAATGCACCTGTTATTTTCTGTACAATTTTCTTACATCTGAAGACACTCCAATTCTGTGAACTTTTCAAGCTGCCGTACAACAGGGGTCAGAAATCCTTGAGTAACTTACAAATATGTTTTTAAATTTTTGTTAAAAATAATTTTAGACATACAGAAGAGTTGCAAAGATAGTAGAGTGCATGCTGGTATATACCCTTCACCTAGAATCTCCTATACTGCTCATACCTTATATAACCATGGTAAAATGATCAACATTTAAAAATTGATGTTAATATAGCATATATAACCAATTAATGTGATCAATCAAAAATTAATGTAAAGGCTATTAAGTAAATTACAAACTTGATTCAGATTTTCCAAGTTTTTCCACCAGTGTCCTTTTTCTGTGTTAGAATTGCACCAGAAATACCACAGATTGTTCTCATGTTTCCTTAGTCTCCTCCAATCTCTCAAAGTTCCTCCATCTAATCTTCACTATTTTTTTTTTTTTTTTATGATCTTGACACTTTTAAAGGGTGCTGGCCAGGTATTTTGTAGCATGTACCTCAGTTTGGCTTTGTCCGATATATTTTCATGAATAACTCAAGGTTATGGATTTGGGGGAGGATCATCCCGAACGTGATGTGTCCCCTTCTTGTCACATCATATCAGTGGTACATGCTGTCAATATGTTTTATTACTGGTGATGTTAATCTTGATCATGTGGTTAAGGTGGTGTCTGTCTGGTTTCCCCCTCCATTGTTAGTTACTATTTCTTCTTTACACCCTATATTCTTTGTAAACAAGTCACTAAGTCCAGCCTATTCTCAAGGAAAGGGAACTTAAGCCCTGCCTCCTGAAGGGAGGAAGGTCAAAGAATTTGTGGACATGTGTTAAAACCACCACAGGAAATAGTATTTCGGAGGAGACATGTTGAGCCTACGCAAATATCCTGTTTTTCCTCAGAGTTTCGTCTACTGATTTCAGCACTCATTGGTGGATTTTTGCCTGCAACAACTATTGACATAGTGCTATAATAGTGATTCTGTTTCTCTAATTTTTTTCTACATGTATTGACTGGAATTCTTCTATAAGGAAGTCTTGTTCCTTCTCCCCCATAAGGTTATTTTATACTATCAACCTATTTATATCTGCATAGACTCATGGATATTTATTTTATGCTTTGTGTTAGAATCCAGAAACTATTGTTATTATTTGATTTGTAAAAATGTTCCAGCTTTGGGCATGGGAACTTTATTGATTAACCTCTGTGTCCTTTACAAAAGACCCATGGTTTGGTTTTCTGGGGAGGTGAGGTGGGGTTATGCACCTTCCTACTTTTTGGCACAGAATGATGCCCCAGGTTCTTCTAGTATTTTCCCTGTCCCAGCCCTATACTCAGCAATTTCTCCAAGGAGCCCCAGTTCCTTTTATTGGAGAATGTTATTTTAGAATCCAAGTTCTGGGCACGGGATGTGTTGATTGGTACTTGGGGGTCACTGCTTCTGGTCCCTTTCAGCAGACAGTTAGGAAATGTATGTATGTATGATAATGCATGGATTGCTCGTATCTATATTTCTATATCCCTATCTATCTATCTCTATCTAATCTATTTAAATATACATGAGAGTCCATACTGATGGATTCATTCTAGCATTCCCTTTTGCTTATTTTGTAGCTTATCCAAAATTGAGACCCTGTCATTATGTACAATGTATTTCCTTATTTATTCAGCCCTCATGTACCTATAAAGTAGTTTTAGAGTTACTAACCCACATCCCGTGAGAAACAATTTTTTGTTTTGTTTGTGTTTTGTTTTGTGTGTGTGTCTGTGTTTTATTCCAATCATTCATTGCTGGCATTTAGAAATTAGACTTACTTTTGTATATTGACCTTATATCCTGTGACCTTGCTAAACTCCCTTATTAGCTCTAGATCAGTGAAGCCATTTGGGTCTGGATTAGATTATTAACTATAATCCCATCTCTTTAATTGATGTAGGACTATTCATGTTGTCTATTCTTGAACGACTTTTGGTGGTTTGTATCTTCAGGAATTTATTGATTTCACATAAGCTGTCAAATTTATGAGGATAGAGTTGTTCATGGTATTCCAATGATCCTTTTGATGTCTGTGGGGTCAATACTGATATTCCCTCTTTCATTCTCAATATTGATGATTTGTGTTTTCTTTCTTTTTCTTATCCAGTCTGGCTAGAGTTCTGTCAATTTTATTGATCTTTTCTAAGAACCAGCTTTTGGTTTCTCGGATTTTCTTATTATTTTTCTATTTTCAGTTTCATTGATTTCCACTCTTACGTTTATTATTGTCTCTCTTCTGCTTGCTTTGTGCTTAAATTTATCTTTCTTTCTCTGGTTTCTTCTAGTGGAAACTTAAGTTAATGATTTGAGACCTTTATTCTTTTTTTATTGTAAGCTTTAATGCTACAAACTTACTTCTAAATGCTGCTTTAGCTGTGCCCCATAAATTTTTATATGATGCATTTTCATTCAATTCAAAATATTTAAAAATTTTCCATGACATTTCGTCTTTGATTCATGAGTTATTAATAAGTGTGCTGTTTAATTTCTAAATGTTTGCAGATTTTCCATGTGTCTTTTGGTTATTGATTTAGAATCTAATCCCTTTATGATCTGAGAACATACTTCGTGTGATTTCTAGTTTTCTAAATTTGTCAAGGTTTGTTTTATGCCTGGAATATGGTCCATCATGGTGAATGCCCATGTCTCTTAAGAAGAATGTCTATGATGCAGTTGTTGAGTGGGATGTTCTATAAACGTCAATTGATACGGCAGGTAGTGTGTTCCAGTCGTCTATATCTCTACTTATTTTCTGCCTACGTGTTCTATCAATTACTGAGAGAGGAGAGTTATGAAGTCTCCAATTCAGTGTGGATTTGTCTATCTCCCTTTTCAATTCTATTGGTTTTTGCCTCGTGTAATTTGAAATCTCTGTAGGGTGTACATATTTAGGATGGTTACCCTTCCCCTCCCTCAGTCAGCTCCATCAAGGAAACTTTCTCAGGATTCTCACCAAACTTGCCTGAGTGCCTGGCAGGGTTCATGGAGAGGAATCCTACAAGGAGTGTGAATCCTCCTATTCTACATCCCCAGGGACTTTGCCCCTCTTGATAACCTACATTTAGCCTTCATTAGTTTGTTAGAAACATTTTTAGCTGAATTTTCTTACCAGCTTATATGGTGTTCAGCAGTGTTTGGTCCAGGTAAGCAAATGGCTGAGTTCTCTTGTTCCCTGTAAATGTCTTTCTTTCCCCAGATTTCACCTTGGTGGTTTGCTCTCCAACCTGATTTCTCATCGGCTTAAGAAGAGTTGTTTAATTTGCTGTTTCTTCAGCATTACCTAGTTGTAAGAGTGGAAGTGACACTCTCCACATTTCCAAGCTGGAACCAGATGCCTTGCAAATATTTTTGAGAATTGAAAATCTCTGCTTTTGTTGTTGCCACCACCTTGCTGATAGCAATTTGTGCTATTTTGCCCTTTGGCTTTTCTTGTTTATAGGAATCATGGTCTCCTGAATCTCTCTGCTGGCAGAATATTACTTCCATCTTTCTGGACACTTTCAAGCATTGACTTTTCACATTGGAAATTGTGTATATTTCTCTGTTCTCTTTCATATTCAAGTGTATCTGTTCTGTGTGTCTGTACAATTACATCGTTTCTTTTTTTTTTTGGAAGAAAACTACTTTTGAATCTCTGAGCCACTTGATATCACTGTTGAGTATGTGTTAAATAAGGGTGGTGATGATCTCAGTGATATCAGTGGTAAACATCACTCACTTTTACAGTCTCCAAAGCAATATTTCTCCAGCATTAACCGTAGCTCTTCTGTCTTCTAACCAGGATGTGTGTTGTGTTAAGATAATAGAAATCTTCTTAGGAGTATTTCTATTTTTCCTTTTTTTAGGGATAAATCATTATTAGAAACAGCACAGTAATATAAAACTGAAGGATCACTTAACTCCAAAAAGCTATGAATACCAGTATCTTAATATTGAATGAATAATGAATGCCAATCATTAATTATAGTTCATCTAATCTTATATCATTTGAGATTCAATTTGAAATTGTAAAAAAAGACAAAAAAACAATTTTTGCATATAAGCTGATCTGAGACATTTTGTTGGTAAGCAGTGACATAAAGCAAATTTATTTTTTAAATAGCTTAGCTTGTGAAAAGGGGTCAGAGAAATATGGGGATCCTGTTTTTACTGCTTGAGGCAATCTCACTTGCAGAACCATTTCAAACCAAAGCCCATCTATCACTGTGTAAATGACTTAGAGTAATTTTTTCAGTATTGATATGTTTGAGTTTAGAAATCCCACTTCTACCTAGTGACATTGAGGCAGTAATTCCTATTGAAAGGTCACCTTCTCCTGCTTTAGTCTTCCTTTAACTTCTTTTACATCCAGTGTACATGCACTTCCTTTTATGAAGCTATTTTTCGTATCCTCTGAGTTTTCTGACGGACACAAACAGAAAATAACCACAATTTGAATTACCTCTTCATAATTGTAAGATGATTTAGCAGCTAATAAAAGTCCTTGCTAAAACACCCATTAGGATGATATTTAGAGTAATAGGAATGGAACTAGGTGAGGTTTTGATGAAAAGCAATCATAGGTATTTAAGCATTATTTGGAATTTCATAACTCTGGACTCTTAAGGGTTTGCCGTCACTTTCTGTGGTTAGGTGAAAAGTGCCTGGTTAAAATATGTAGCTCTGCTTAGAGAATTACATGCATCATAGCTGTAGCTGAAATGACAGATTATTAACTTATTAATGGACAGTAGCAGTTTCCCAAAAGGGAGTGTAAGAGATGGTTTCACCTAAGGAGGACAGCTAAATGCCTGCCATCTTTGCCCACCCAAGGCCTTCATGCAGCCAACTCATGTTCAGTTTTGTGAACGTGAACTTCTTAGGCTCAAAAAAGCAAATGAGATTGTTAATGGAAACAAAGCATGAAACTGATCATCAAAAATGGTTGGTAATTACTAAACTCCTTATATTTTTCTTTTGGATAAATGCTCCATATTTACATCAAAAGGGTCTCTCTAAGGTTCTAGACATTCAGTTTACCCCAAAGAGCCTGATAAAATCAAACTGCAAACTCAATACAGTCGACCCTTGAACAACACGGGTTTGAACTGAGAGGGTCCATTTATACACAGATTTCTTTCAGTAGTAGATACTACAGCACACTATCTGCGGTTGGTTGAAGCCCTGGCTGCAGACTATGTATCCAGAGGAACTGTGGATACGTACGGAGGGCCGACTATAATTTATACCTGGATTTTCCACTGCTCAGAGGGTCAGCGCCCGCTAACCCCCGCATTGTTCAAGAGTCAACTGTAACTCAGTTGTCCCATCCTCGCTGGCAATGGACTATTTCACCTCTCAGAATAATGCAAAAGATCAGTATAAGCACAAGCTCAACCCTCATAACAAAATTGCTAATTTGTGTTTACCTGGACCCCCATTTACGTTAACGAAGTGCTTAATTAAGTCAAAGTGATGACAATATCTAAGAATTTGAAAACAAGATTTGGCTTTAAAAATCCAAATTGGGGTGATCTATCTGAGATAATCAACTATGAATTGTTTTATACAGCGTATAGACTTTTTTCACCCTCAAATGTGCTTCAGGATATATCCTGCTTTTCTTGAAGGAAATTTTGCTCCCTAGATTAAGATAATAAAAGTAATGAAATAATAGACCATTATATTTGTAATCAGTAATTATGTAGTCATAAGTGGCCAGTATCTAGGGAACAAGCAATTATATGAGCTATGATTACTAAAGAAGTAATTATGATGAAAGATAAACCCTCTTAGTTGTGCTTTTTTTTTTTTTTCCTTAAGAGTGACATTTCCGTAACACAGTCTCTAATCCATAGAGAATGTTTGGTTAGGGCTGAAGGAATGCATATCTGTCACACACAATCTAATACAGGAACCCTTGGCATTCATGAATTTGAAATTCTCAGTTTCAACCCAGAGACTAGTGGTTTGAAGGATGGTGGTTTACCTGTAACTACTGTACAGCAAGGATTTGAATCATTGACTGCAGTGTTTTTGTGCAGGAATGTAGACAGCCTGGCATCACACCCCCGCATCCTGACACTCAGGGTCTCTTGTCTAGTGGGAGAAGGAAAGAAAGATAAAAATACCTGCTATTGATAGTGATGGAACTAAGGAAACATAGTTGCTATGGTCTGAATATCTGTGTCCCCCCAGTAAGTTCATATGTTAAAATTCTAACCCCCAAAGGTGCTGGTATTAGTAGGTGGGGCCTTTGGGAGATGCTTAAGTAGTGAGGGTGGAGCCCTCATGAATGGGATTAGTGCCTTGTAAAAATGCCTCCAGAGATTGCTTTGGCTCTTCGTGGTCTTTTGTGTTTCCATACAAATTGTAAAATTATTTGTTCTAATTCTGTGAAAAATGCCATTGGTAATTTGATAGGGATTGCATTGAATCTGTAGATTGCTTTGGGTAGTATAGTCATTTTCACAATATTAATTCTTCCAATCCAAGAACATGGTGTATCTCTCCATCTTGTTTGTGTCACCTTTGATGTCTTTCATCAGTGTCTTACAGTTTTCTGAGTACAGGTCTTTTGCCTCCGTAGGTAGGTTTATTCCTAGATATTTTATTCTTTTTGTTGTGATGGGAAATGGGATTGCTTCCTTAATTTCTCTTTCTGATCTTTCATTGTTAGTGTATAGGAATGCAAGAGATTTCTGTGTATTTATTTTGTATCCTGTAAATTTGATACCGAGTCCAAGCTAGCTTTGCTAGCCGCACGACAGGCCAATGAATCAGAGAGGAGGTGCTGAGGCAAGGAATACGACTTTATTTGGAATGCTGGTAGACTGAGAAGATGGCAGACTAGTGTCTCCGATAAACCATCTTGTCGGGGTCTGGATGCCAGTTTCTTTAATAGAATCAGAGAGGAAGAGGTGGTGAGGAAGTAAAGTAAAAAGGACCATCAGTCTTGCAAAACATCTCCTGGAATGGCCAGCCTCAGGGAGGAGATGTGTTAATTTCTTCTTTTCTGCAGCCATTCAGAGGTGGGCAGGGTCACATTGTCTCCCTGTGAGCTGAACAAAGGCACTTTAGTTTAACATTCAGGCAGAGGGGCAGGGTTCCCAAAAGCAATGAAAAGCAAAGGTTAAAGTCAAAGAAACAGATGGAACATGGAGTTCGATTTAGCTCTTCCTTGTTACAACTTTACCAAATTCGTTGATGAGCTCTAGTAGTTTTCTGGTGGCATCTTTAGGATTTTCTATGTATAGTATCATGTCATCTGCAAACAGTGACAGCTTTACTTCTTCTTTTCCAATTTGGATTCCTTTTATTTCTTTTTCTTCTCTGATTGCTGTGGCTAGGACTTCCAAAGCTATGTTGAATAAGAGGGGTGAGAGTGGACATCCTTGTCTTGTCCCTGAGGGAAAAGAATCTAAAAAAAGCGTGGACATATGTATATGTATGTATATAACTGATTCACTTTGCTGTACACCTGAAACTAACACAACATGGTAAATCAACTCGACTCCAATAAAAATTATTAAAAAAAAAAAAAAAAAGAAGCCTCCTGAGAGCTCACTAGCCCCTCAGTCCGAGTGAGGACACAGGGAGAAGCCTGCTTGCAACCCACCCAACTGTGCTGGCATCCTGATCTTGGACTTTCAGCTTCAGAACTGCTCTTTATCAGCTACCCAGTCTGCAGGGTTTTTTTGTTACAGCAGCCAGAATGGACTAGGGCGGTAGTAAACACATAGAAAAACTAAACAGTGGGGGGGAAATATATACTGAAGTTGTTTGACTGAATTTAGGATTTCTCCAAGCTCTCAGAGCATGAGCCTGTGAATATTAAGGGGATTTTGAGACCTTGTTATACATGTGAATGGGGCTGAGTAGTTTTTTTTCCCAGGAATCTAGGCCATCAAAATCTTGTTTTTACTGGTACAATGTAACATAAGAATTCTACTTTAGAGATAATAGCATTTTATTTTTATTATTTTTTTTATTTTTTAAACTTTTGGGTTTATTTATGTATTTATTTATTTATGGCTGTGTTGGGTCCTCGTTTCTGTGCGAGGGCTTTCTCTAGTTGTGGCAAGCGGGGGCCACTCTTCATCGCGGTGCGCGGGCCTCTCATTATCGCGGCCTCTCTTGTTGCAGAGCACAGGCTCCAGACGCGCAGGCTCAGTAATTGTGGCTCACGGGCCTAGTTGCTCCGCGGCATGTGGGATCTTCCCAGACCAGGGCTCGAACCCGTGTCCCCTGCATTGGCAGGCAGATTCTCAACCACTGCGCCACTAGGGAAGCCCGATAATAGCATTTTTAAAAAAAATTCTATTTAGCAAAAACATTTACATTTCAGATAGACCTCAAGGCTGTTGTTTTCTGTCTGTCTTTGTTTGGGGATGTTGTATGTTCCCCAGATTCTGGGTAATTCTGTGTGTTTATTCATTCCATCGTCGGCACAGAGAAATGGAGATAAGTAAGACCAGATCACCAACTGAGAAACTCCTGTGATGGATCTAAAATTGCAAAGGAGGCCCCGTGAAACATTTCCAGTAGCTTCATTTCCTATTAGCTGTAAACATTCCTTGCTTTTTAAATTCAAGTTAATTATAAAAGCCATCTCTTTCACAAACACAGATTGAATTTTCTCTGTCTGCTTGGAAATTTAAGAACTCTCTGCCGTGTGTGTATCTGGTTTTTGCCTTTTCCAATGAAGACAAAATCACCACTTTTTCCTGGTGACTGTATAGTCTTCTTAAAAGTGTAGAAATAATCTGTTAAAGGAATGCTATTAATTTTGTTTCAGAAATGTGGATATTGAAGTAGACACTTGGGTCTGGATTCATAGGAACATGCAGGACTGTATGTATTTAAGTTACAACTAGAGTTAAATCTATGGATCTAACTCTTGCAACTAACCTCCTTTTTTTTTTTTTTAAAAAAAAAAGCAACCTTACAACTCTTTAAGACCTTTTACTCATTCACAATTTGTCCAAAATAATTCTCAGTGGTTAAGAGAAGCCAAATGGTAAGAATAAGACCCAACTTGGAAGTGCACCCTTTCCCAAGACAGTCCATTAGTTCAACAGATGTGGCCTCATCAATCCTCTAAGTTTAAAGGAGGGGTCATTTTTTGAAGTTTTTTAAAATGGAGAAATAAAATTCCCAGTGTTGCCCAAGTGAGTTGGTATATAAAAGGAGGAGAGAGAAATGATCAGGAGTTTGGGGTCTAGGGTCAAGTTCCTAGGGCTTAAAACCTTGTTCCACCACATCCTAGATAGGTGACAAGTAAGGGACAATGCTTAATAACTGTGTGACATCAAGCATGTTACTTAACTTTGGGAAACCTCAGTTTTCCCATCTATAAAATGGAAATAATAATAACAGTATCTATTTATAGAGTGCTTAAGACGGCTAAATGAGCTAATGTGAGTTAGAATCCTTTACACAGAATCTAGCTTCTAGCAAGTGTTCAATTAATATCAGTTATTATTGATTCGACTTGTGTGTAGGGAGTACCAGCTCTATGCTAGGTAATAGGATACACAAATCTCTTCTGTGATCTTGATTGGGAACCAGCAATCTAAACACTCAGTTATAATTCCATGTACAAGTTTAGATAAATGGGATCAAAGTCTTGAGCTACTCTCTCTCTGCTCTACCAGGCCCCTGACTCCTAAACTGATGAGTTAATTGTGCTTTCAATGGAATTGTGGCCCCTTTTCACCTTAGTTTATTTCAGTTTTGTTTTTTTTTTTTCCCCAAGAATGAGCATATCTAGATATATACCTAGAAAAAGAGACTAGCATCATCTGGAAAAGATAGTGCTTTATTGGCGGACTCTGGAAAGGCTTACATCAAGGAGTATGTCCCAGAACTTCTGCTGCCAATGTCCTTGTCCTCATGGTGAGCCACAGCCACCCCCCGCCTCTGCAGGAGACCCTCCAACACTAGCAGATCAATTCCATTTTCTCTATTCCTCCACTCATTATCAGTTGAGAGAAGAAAGAAAGAATGAGAGAAAGAGGAAGAGAGAGAGGACAAAAAGGGGAGGACAGTCTGGAAATTAATTTAAGCTGAGAAGAAGCAAGAAGAACTACAATCCTGCAGCCTGTGGAACAAAAACGACATTCATAGAAAGATAGACAAGATGAAAAGGCGGAAGGCTATGTACCAGATGAAGGAACAAGATAAAACCCCAGAAAAACAACTAAATGGAGTGGAAATAGGCAACCTTCCAGAAAAAGAATTCAGAATAATGATAGTGAAGATGAACCAGGACCTCAGAAAAAGAATGGAGGCAAAGATCAAGAAGATGAAAGAAATGTTTAACAAAGACCTAGAAGAATTAAAGCAGAGATGAACAATACAATAATTGAAATGAAAAATACACTAGAAGGACTCAATAGCAGAATAACTGAGGCAGAAGAACGGATAAGTGACCTGGAGACAGATTGGTGGAACTCACTGCTGCAGAAGAGAATAAAGAAAAAAGAATGAAAAGAAATGAAGACAGCCTACGAGACCTCTGAGACAATATTAAACGCAACAACATTCACATTATAGGGGTCCCAGAAGGAGAAGAGAGAGAGAAAGGACCTGAGAAAATATTTGAAAAGATTATAGTCGAAAACTTCCCTAACATGGGAAAGGAGATAGCCACACAAGTCCAGGAAGCACAGAGAGTCCCATACAGGATAAACCCAAGGAGAAACTTGCCGAGACACATAGTAATCAAATTGGCAAAAATTAAAGACAACGAAAAATTATTGAAAGCAGCAAGGGGAAAATGACAAATAACATACAAGGGAACTCCCATAAGGTTAACAGCTGATTTCTCAGCAGAAACTCTACAAGCCAGAAGGGAGTGGCATGATATACTTAAAGTGATGAAAGGGAAAAACCTGCAACCAAGATTACTCTACCCAGCAAAGATCTCATTCAGATTCGATGGAGAAATCAAAAGCTTTACAGACAAACAAAAGCTAAGAGAATTCAGCGCCACCAAACCAGCTCTACAACAAATGCTAAAGGAACTTCTCTAAGTGGGAAACACAAGAGAAGAAAAGGACCTACAAAAACAAACCCGAAACGATTCAGAAAATGGTAATAGGAACATACATATCAATAATTACCTTAAATATGAATGGATTAAATGCTCCAACCAAAAGGAACAAGCTCGCTGAATGGATACAAAAACAAGACCCATATATATGCTGTCTACAAGAGACACACTTCAGACCTAGGGACACATACAAACTGAAAGTGAGGGGATGGAAAAAGATATTCCATGCAAATGGAAATCAAAAGAAAGCTGGAGTAGCAATACTCATATCAGATAAAATAGACTTTAAAATAAAGAATGTTACAAGAGACAAGGAAGGACACTACATAATGATCCAGGGATCAATCCAAGAAGAAGATATAACAATTATAAATATATATGCACCCAACATAGGAGCACCTCAATACATAAGGCAACTGCTAACAGCTATAAAACAGGAAATCGACAGTGACACAGTAATAGTGGGGGACTTTAACACCTCGCTTACACCAATGGACAGATCATCCAAACAGAAAATTAATAAGGAAACACAAGCTTTTTTTTTTTTTTTAAAACAATCACAAATGTGGCTCTTTTGAAACAAATATATTTTAAGTATTTTTTTTTGTTTTATTTTTTTTAAATAGGTGTGTTGGGTCTTCGTTTCTGTGCAAGGGCTTTCTCTAGTTGTGGCAAGTGGGGGCCACTCTTCATCGCAGTGCGCGGGCCTCTCGCTATCACGGCCTCTCTTGTTGCGGAGCACAGGCTCCAGACGCGCAGGCTCAGTAATTGTGGCTCACGGGCCCAGCTGCTCCGCGGCACGTGGGATCTTCCCAGACCAGGGCTCGAACCCGTGTCCCCTGCATTGGCAGGCAGATTCTCAACCACTGCGCCACCAGGGAAGCCCAGGAAACACAAGCTTTAAATGACACAACAGACCACATAGATTTAATTGATATTTATAGGACATTCCATCCAAAAACAGCAGATTACACTTTCTTCTCAAGTGTGCACGGAATATTCTCCAGGATAGATCATATCTTGGGTCACAAATCCGCCCTCAATAAATTTAAGAAAATTGAAATCATATCAAGCATCTTTCCTGACCACAACAGTATGAGATTAGAAATCAATTACAGGGAAAAAAAATGTAAAAAACACAAACGCATGGAGGCTAAACAATACATTACTAAATAACAAAGCAGTCACTGAAGAAATCAAAGAGGAAATCAAAAAATACCTAGAGACAAATGACAATGAAAACACGATGATCCAAAACCTATGGGATGCAGCAAAAGCAATTCTAGAGGGAAGTTTATAGCTATACAAGCCTACCTCAAGAAACAAGAAAAATCTCAAATAAACAATCTAACCTCACACCTAAAGGAACTAGAGAAAGAAGAACAAACAAAACCCAAAGTTAGCAGAAGGAAAGAAATCATAAAGATCAGAGCAGAAATAAATGAAATAGAAACAGAGAAAACAATAGCAAAGATTAACAAAACTAAAAGTTGGTTCTTTGAGAAGATAAACAAAATTGATAAGCCATTAGCCAGACTCATCAAGAAAAAGAGGCAGAGGACTCAAATCAATAAAATCAGAAATGAAAAAGGAGAAGTTACAACAGACACCGCAGAAATACAAAGCATCCTAAGAGACTACTACAAGCAACTCTATGCCAATAAAATGGACAACCTGAAAGAAATGGACAAATTCTTAGAAAGGTATAACCTCGCAAGACTGAATCAGGAAGAAATAGAAAATATGAACAGACCAATCACAAGTAATGAAATTGAAACTGTGATTAAAAATCTTCCAACAAACAAAAGTCCAGGACCAGATGGCTTCACAGGTGAATTCTATCAAACATTTAGCGAAGAGCTAACACCCATCCTTCTCAAACTCTTCCAAAGAATTGCACAGGAAGGAAAACTCCCAAACTAATTCTATGAGGCCACCATCACCCTGATACCAAAACCAGACAAAGATACTACGAAAAAAGAAAATTACAGACAAATATCACTGATGAATATAGATGCAAAAATCCTCAACAAAATATTAGCAAACAGAATGCAACAACACATTAAAAGGATCATACACCATGATCAAGTGGGATTTATCCCAGGGATGCAAGGATTCTTCAATATACGCAAATCAATCAATGTGATACACCATATTAACAAATAGAAGAATAAAAACCATATGATCATCTCAATAGATGCAGAAAAAGCTTTTGACAAAACTGAACACACATTTATGATAAAAACTCTCCAGAAAGTGGGCATAGAGGGAACCTACCTCAACATAATAAAGGCCATATATGACAAACCCACAGCAAACATCATTCTCAATGGTGAAAAACTGGAAACATTTCCTCTAAGATCGGGAACAAGACAAGGATATCCACTCTCACCACTATTATTCAACATAGTTTTGGAAGTCCTAGCCACGGAAATCAGAGAAGAAAAAGAAATAAAAGGAATACAAATTGGAAAAGAAGAAGTAAAACTGTCACTGTTTGCAGATGACATGATACTATACATAGAGAATCCTAAAAATGCCACCAGAAAACTACTAGAGCTAATCAATGAATTTGGTGAAGTTGCAGGATACAGAGTTAATGCACAGAAATCTCTTGCATCCCTATACACTAATGTTGAAAAATCTGAAAGAGAAATTAAGGAAACACTCCCATTTACCATTGCAACAAGAAGAATAAAATACCTAGGAATAAACCTACCTAGGGAGACAAAAGACCTGTATGCAGAAAACTATAAGACACTGATGAAAGAAATTAAAAATGATACCAACAGATGGAGAGATACACCATGTTCTTGGATTGGAAGAGTCAATATTGTGAAAATGACTATACTACCCAAAGCAATCTACAGATTCAATGCAATCCCTATCAAATTACCAATGGCATTTTTTACGGAACTAGAGCAAAAAATCTTAAAATTTGTATGGAGACACAAAAGACCCTGAATAGCCAAAGCAGTCTTGAGGGAAAAAAACGGAGCTGGAGGAATCAGACTCCTTGACTTCAGACTATACTACAAAGCTACAGTAATCAAGACAGTATGGTACTGGCACAAAAACAGAAACATAGATCAATGGAACAAGATAGAAAGCCCAGAGATAAACCCACGCACCTATGGTCAACTAGTCTACAACAAAGGAGGCAAGGATATACAGTGGAGAAAAGACAGTCTCTTCAATAAGTGGTGCTGGGAAAACTGGACAGCTACATGTAAAAGAATGAAATTAGAACACTCCCTAACACCATACACAAAAATAAACTCAAAATGGATTCGAGACCTAAATGTAAGACCGGATACTATAAAACTCTTAGAGGAAAACATAGGAAGAACACTCTTTGACATAAATCACTGCAAGATATTTTTTGATCCACCTCCTAGAGTAATGGAAATAAAAACAAAAATAAACAAATGGGACCTAATGAAACTTAAACACTTTTGCACAGCAAAGGAAACCATAAACAAGACGAAAAGACAACCCTCAAAATGGGAGAAAATGTTTGCAAATGAATCAACGGACAAAGGGTTAATCTCCAAAATATATAAACAGCTCATGCAGCTCAATATTAAAGAAACAAACACCCCAATCCAAAAATGGGCAGAAGACCTAAATAGACATTTCTCCAAAGAAGACATACAGATGGGCAAGAAGCACATGAAAAGCTGCTCAATATCACTAATTATTAGAGAAATGCAAATCAAAACTACAATGAGGTATCACCTCACACCAGTTAGAATGGGCATCATCAGAAAATCTACAAGCAACAAATGCTGGAGAGGGTGTGGAGAAAAGGGAACCCTCTTGCACTGTTGATGAGAATGTAAATTGATACAGCCACTATGGAGAACAGTATGGAGGTTCCTTAAAAAACTAAAAATAGAATTACCACATGACCCAGCAATCCCACTACTGGGCATATAACCAGAGAAAACCTATAATTCAAAAAGACACATGCACCCCAATGTTCACTGCAGCACTGTTTACAATAGCCAGGTCATGGAAGCAACCTAAATGCCCATCGACAGATGAATGGATAAAGAAGATGTGGTACACATGTACAATGGAATATTACTCAGCCATAAAAAGGAACGAAATTGGGTCATTTGTAGAGACATGGATGGATCTAGAGACTGTCATACAGAGTGAAGTAAGTCAGAAAGAGAAAAACAAATCTCATATATTAACGCATATATGAGGAACCTAGAAAAATGGTACAGATGAACCGGTTTGCAGGGCAGAAATTGAGACACAGATGTAGAGAACAAACATATGGACACCAAGGGCGGAAAGTGGTGGGGTGGTGGTGGTGGTGGGATGAATTGGGAGATTGGGACTGACATGTATACACTGATGTGTATAAAATGGATAACTAATAAGAACCTGCTGTATAAAAATATAAATAAAATAAAATTCAAAAAAAAAGTGCTTTATCTGTCAGCTGACAATTTTTTTAAAATTTCCTTTCAAAGATGCAAATGTTCTGAAGCTTCTTAAGAAATGTCTGCCAAGGCACAGCTAATGTATGTTTCTATTTGTTAACATTTATGTTTCCAGTTCATTATAAACTCTCTCTTCTGCCACCATTTTTATTGTGATATAATCTATGCCAAGTTTGTATTTGCTGGAATCTCTTACTAGGAGAAGAAGAGAGAATTAGAAACGTGTGTCCACAGAGCCTGAAAATCCATATTGCAGGTACTTTTGTCATGGTTCAATTAATTAAAAGTAGATTTTTTATTCCTTGGTTTTGCTACTCAGAAAGGTATTCATGAACCGAGACCAAAGTTCCAGCTCTGGAAAGAATCATCAACTCCCTTGTCCCGGGAGAGGAAGAGAGTGTATCACTAGACTTAATGAACTCCAAACCCACTTGAAACAGATTGGCTTTGATCTGTATCTATATTTGGACCTTGTGAAACAGCTTTTTATGAGACCGTGTTTATGAAGGGAGCCTAGGAAGGTTTGCCCTCTGTGGCTGCTTGTGCATTTTCCTTTTCCCAAGGATAAGGGAGCAGGAGCGGGAGGCTGGAATGGCTGAGCTCAAAGCAAGAATCTCTGTCAAGCATCTTTCTTACCAAGCAGAATTTTCTAGGCCCAATGATATAGGGGAAATAATTGCTGGGTTTCAAAGACTTATAGTAAAGGAAGAGCAATTCCTTGCCTGTGGCCATAGCTTTGTGATGAAGAAAATAAGTATTTCTTTTCAAAAAATATGAGGTAGAAAAAGCATCCCTTGTTTAATTCAACAATGTTTATCACAATGTTCCCCAAATTCTCCCTAAATTCACCCAGGGAACTCTCTACAAGTCTAATTCCTGTTACTGAACTAGTGAATCAGAATGTTCAGGAGATGGGCCTCTGCATTTATATTTTTAAGAAGAACTCAGTGGATTCTTATGACCACTTAAGTTTAGGAGACACGGCTATGGAGGCTTAGGTAAAAAGAAGAGAATAGAAATGTATGTGAAAAGGAATAATAATATTTGAAAGATAACATATGGTATGCTAAAACTGGACAGGCCTTCAGATATTTCTAAAGTTGCTTATGTTCTGGATCAACTGCAGAAAGAATTGAATGCCGGAATCCAGAATGACTTTGCTTAATGGAAACACACTTGTGTTGAGCAGCCTCGACAAATCTGAGAATTGTCACTTTTGAAATGAATTTGAAAAACAGGGCTTTTTCAATCTTTGAAACAATACAAAACAAGATTCGTCTTTTCCCTCTCTATACCAATACTTCATCTTATACAGACTTTGTAATACCAACCTTCTTGTTTGTCAGCAAAGGGCTTCCACTGTTCACTGAAATTGGGAAGATAGGGCTTTGGGATAGAAAGCCGCTGTTAGGTAAATGTCTGGCCCTTCAAAAGCCCCGTGGAACTAAACGAGGAGGATTTCTCTAGCCTTCATTTGTAATCGGATTTGCCTCAGTCAGTGGCTCTGTGGGAAAATCCCCTTCCATCCTCCTTTAAAGCCTGGGTGGAGACGTGGGCTTTCAAGGAGTCTGTCGCATCCTGTTTCATGAGTTCCTAAGAGTCTTCCATACACTGAGCATTTGTGAAGACCCTTGACCCCCTCCTTCTGCCACCCCAGGCCCTGTTGGCTTTGCTACCTGCTGGGACTGCTCCTCCCCTCCCCCAAATCCTGTGACCATCCTGGAATGCAGCTTATAGACAGGATGGTACGGTGGTCAAATTTCTACAGTTGATGATGTTTGTTCAGGTTATACATTCTGATTCAGTCCCTTAGGTTTTATTTGAAACCAGATCTCTGCCATTAGACCTTTAGACCTTCAATTGCCCAGAACCGGCCTTTCACTACAGACCATGACCTGCTCTCTGTGGATCTGCCTCTTTGCAGGAGCACCCATTAAAAGGCTTAGTGTCCAAGTAAATCAAGACCAATAAGTCACTCAACCATTACGTAAACATACTCTGTGACACTTAGGATTAGACCATGCTTCCATTGCCAGGTTTTTTAAAAAAATATGATTCTTGCAGAGCTGCTTAACTTCTTTGTTGAAATCCCTGTGCTATCCATTCCACGACGAATTATAGTCAGAAGTGATTTGCAACATAAACCCACCAAGTTAAGTTAGGAGGTGTTTTTTAAATCAGACTATTAAAAAATGGTGAATTTGATGCGTATGTACCAAAATTTGGGCAATTTCGAATGATTTGTAGTTCTGTCAATTATTTAAAATAAATGTATATGCTTTGTTTATCTAACATTTATATATATTTTTGTGCATTTAGGCACAAAAAGGAAAATCCAAAGTTTTTCACACTGGATCAAAATTGATCTGAAATAGAGAGCCATGTAAATAATTGGGGACTCTTGGGTTATTGAGGCAGACCATGGGGAGGGGGAGAATTCTAGATTTTTCTGTTACCAGCTCTATAACAACATAATAGCCGGTATTGTGCAAGTATACTGTACAAAAGCGAGCATGCAGCAAGTACGTCATTGATCTTAATGGAGCCTTTGTTCTGGTTAGACTCGTGGGGGCTCCAGGGCTGGGGGCGCATGGTGAGGACAAGTGACGATAACAAGCTTCCACGGACGAAAAGCTGCTCCGCAGCTGGGCTGGTGCCCCGGCGCAGGCGCGGCGCTGGAGACGGGCTGCGGGGTGGCGCTGGGAGGGTCAGGTCCCCGTTTCGTGGGTGAACATCACCGCGTGGCTGGTGGAGGGGGGCTCAGAGAAGCGGCAGGGCCCTCGGCCCACCGCGGAGGCCCTCCTAGACCCTCCTCGCTCCGTGCTCCCTGTCCCCTCTGAATGCGAAGGGATGCAGTGACGTGGAAGCGACCTATCCAAGGAGACTGTGCAGAGGTCTCGGGGTGAAAAGTCTGGACGGGCGGGGCTGGTTTAGAGCTGCTCTCCCACTTCCCCGTCAGCCGTCGCGCTGCTGCCTGAGACAGATACCTTGATTTATTTATGCTCCTCTCTCTCTTTTTAAACTTCTTATTTTATATCGGAGCATAGTTGATTAACAACGTTGTTAGATTCAGCTGTACAGCAGAGTGATTCAGTTGTACATATACGAGTACCTATTCTTTTCCGAATTCTTTTCCCATTTAGGTGGTTACATAACATTCCACGTGCTCTGCAGGAGGTCCTTGTTGGTTACCCGTTGTAAACGTAGCCGTGTGTACATGCCGAGCCCAACGAACTTATTTACAAAACAGAAAGAGACTCTCTTTTTAACTCCAACCATTCTACGGTGATGAATCTCACGGATGCTTTTTTAACCTCTTTCTTCTCTGCCCTTTCTTGTCTTTTCTGTGGTTTCTTCGTGGCTGACTCCCCTCCCTGGGTCCCTCCTCCGAGCGCACGTGCATTTCATCCCTTTCTGCACTCAGAACCGTTGGGACGGTCCCCACGTGCCTGTCCCTCTGTGTCCTGACCTCTGCTCCGCCTCTGGCCTGGTTCCCTCACTGGGTCCCCCTGCAGGTGACTCCACCGCATCCTGGGGTCCAGCACCCATGGTCCCCTTCCTGACCCCCCTCTTCCCAGGAGCACGCTGCTGGGGTCCCCTCCTGCAGTGGCCACTGGTCTGCAGAAACCGGGGTCCCTGGGCTGGGAAAGGCAGAGCCCAGGGAGCCCCAGGGAAAGACTGGAGCGTCCATGTGATTTTCTTAGCAGCCACGGGGCAGGAGGCCCCCTTCGGCCACCAGGGCTGCTGCTGCTGAGCATGTCGCCTGCGGGCGCCTTGAGCTCTGGGTGTGAGACAGCCGAGGGACACACGCTGTGCTTCTGGTCCGGAGAGCGGCCACCGGCGGCTGAGAACGTGAGACCTCCATCAGCTCCTTGCTGGCCTGTGTCCTCGTCCCCCCATCCCCTCCCCTGGCGTTTAGCCCAGGTCACAAGGCCCCCTGGTGAGGTACCCCTCTCGGCTGCCTCTGAGCCTGTGCCCTGGACACCTTGCGGCGCTCACCTGCCTTCAGGATCTCTAGAGTAACTAAATGCCAGGTCGGATTTCCTGATGTCTCAGAGAGAGAGCGTTTCCTTAATCCAGACTGAGTGGTCCAGTTGTCTTGCAGACTGACAGTTTGGTGCCCCCAGCAGCCACTGAAATGACTTGTCATTCAGCCCCGCAGATGCTGTGGGATATTTTTAGTCAGCTCCTCGGAACCCCTGATGACCGAGAGGTGCTGATCTACTCTCTCTGGAGGCTTCAGGGAAAACCTCTCTCCTTGAGGAAGGACTTGCGTGCTGTGTAGAGAGTCTCAGTGCCGACCCACTTAAAGAACCTCACAAGCGAGGCAGGCAGGCATCGCATTTCATAATGTAATGAAAGCGAAAAAAGTTTTTTTTAACAAAAGTTTTTTTTTTGGAGATCTACGGTTATATCGGTCTTTAAAAAACTTCATTTAAATACATAATATTTGTGTCAAGAAAGTCTAATAGCATGATCAATTAAATTTTCAAAATAAATATATATTATATTAGCCTAAAGTACAATAAGGGAAGTGAAATGGAGACTAGAAATTCATGGAGTACAAGGAATTAGAGAAAAAATATGTTTAGTTGTTTATGTAAAAAATATGTAAAATATGTTTACATTTTTTATTGAGATATAGTTGATACATTATATTAGTTTCAAGTGTACAAGAAAACGATTTGATATTTGTTTATCAACTGAACACCACAGTTACAAATTTTGTTTTCCTTGTGATGAGAACTTTCAAGATTTATTCTCTTAGCGGCTTTCAAATATACAAAAGAGTATTAACTAGTCCCAATACGATGCGGCGTTACCAATCCCAGTACGATGCAACATTACCGGTCCCAGTACGATGTGGTGTTACCGGTCCCAATACAATACAGTATTACTAACCCCAATAATATACAATATTACTAATCCCAGCCACTATACTGTACATTACATCCCAGGACTTACTTTTTTTATAGCTGGAAGTTTGTACCTTTTGAAGTTTTGTACCCTTCACCTACTTCACCAATCTGTTCTCTATATCTATGAGTTTGTGTGTTTTTGTTTTGTTTTTAGTTTTTGTTTTTAGATTCCACATATACGTGAGATGATATGATATTTGCCTTTCTCTGTCTGACTTATTTCACTTAGCATAATGCCCTCAAGTCCATCCATGTTGATGCAAATGGCAAGATTTCCTTCTTTTTATGGCTGAGTAATATTTCACTGTATGTGTATATATCATGTTTTCTTTATCCATCCATTTATTGATGGACACTTAAGTTACTTCTGTGTCTTGTCTATTGTAAATAATGCTGCAGTGAACATGGCAGTGCAGATACCTTTTCGAGTTAGTGTTTTCCTTTTCTCCGGTAAATATCGAGAAGTGGAATTGCTGGATCACATGGCAGTTCTATTTTTAATTTTTTGAGGAACCATCATACTGTTTTCTATAGTGGCTGCACCAATTAAAGCTCCCACTAACAGCACAGAAATTTTCCTTTTTCTCCACATCCTCACCAACACTTGTTATTTCTTGTATTTTTGATAATAACCATTCTAACAGGTGTGAGATGATATCTCATTGTGGTTTTGATTTGCATTTCCCTGAGGATTAGTGATGCTGAGTATCTTTTCATGTACCTGTTGGCCATCTGTATGTCTTCTTTGGAAAAAATGTCTATTCAGATCTTTTGCCCATTTTTTAATAAGATTATTTGTTTTTATGCTATTGAGTTGTATGAGTTCTTTACATATTTTGGATATTAACCCCTTATCAGATATATGATTTGCAAAATATTTTCTCCCATGGTAGGTTTCCTTTTCATTTTGTTGATGGTTTCTTTTGCTGTGTGGAAGCTTTTTAGTTTGATGTAGTCCTGTTTGTTTTTTTTTGCTCTTGCTGCCTTTGCTTTTGGTGTCAAGTCAAAAAATCATTGCCGAGATCAATGTCAGTGAACTTACTGCCTAAATTTTCTTCTAGGAGTTTTATGGTGTTGGGTCTTATGTTCAAATTTTTAATATGTTTTGAGTTAACTTTTGTGTATGGCATAAGATAGGGGTCCAGTTTCATTCTTCTGCATGTGTCTGTCCAGTTTTCCCAACACCATTTATTGAAAAGACAGTCCTTTCCCCGTTGTGTATTTTTGGCTCTTTTGTCCTAAATTAATTAACCATATATGTGTGGGTTTTTTCAGGGCTGTCTATTCTGTTCCACTGATCTATGTGTCTGTTTTCATGCCAGTACCAATGTTTTGATTACAGTTGCTTTGTAATATAGTTTGAAATCAGGCATCGTGATGCTTCTAGCTTTGTCCTTCTTTCTCAAGATTGCTTTGGCCACCTGGAAGGGTTTTTTGTGTTTCCATATTTTTCACATGTTTTTTAAATGGACAGTTTTGGCTATCAAACTGCTCAGATACTTAGATTCCATTGCAGATATTTTAAAGGATGATATAACAGTTAACATTGAAAATGACATCAATTTTACTTCTTTTTACAAGTTTTAAAGCTTACAATGAAAAATTTCAGATTTTCACTTTTAAATGTCAGAGGGGAGGTATCTGGTCTTCAAAATTCTTTTGAGTATACAAAGAAATATTTGAAGACTACTGTTTAAGATACTGGGCATGGTCCCTAAATGAGGCTACCTATCAAAACCATTTTGAGGTCTTTTTACGTTTTACCAGTACTAAAGCTGGCCACACCCCCAAACCTGCGGGATCAGAATCTCTGGCCATGTGGCTTAGGAATCTATGGTTTTATAAATCTCTCCAGGTGTGTCAGCCAAGCAGTTAGCTTACCATCTGCTGCTTTATGGCACCAAGGGACGCAGCCCAAGCTTGTCCAGACCCTTTTGGAGAGTTTCTCTTTTCTCTTTCTCGGAGCTGAGGGCAGTGTTCTTCTGCTGCCATCTGAGCTGTCAGGGAAGCAGTGGGTGAGGTAGGGAGAGCAGCCGCTAGTTCCAGAGAGAACTGTGCCCGATACATGGTTATCTCTTAATAAGAGGCAGTTTCCCCCAACTCCTTGGTAGTAAGTATACTAACCTTCACATGAATGTGTGCTTGTGCTTTCACTGAGGATTTTAAATTTGTGTTTTCAGAGCTCATAATTGGGTGTCTTAAAAACATTGCATTCTTTTCTTACAACCTTAAAAATCTCAACCAGATTATGGGTTTGCAAGAGCAAATGTCATATGCGGATAAAGACATAATTTACTTATGTAATTTACCTGCTGAAAAAAATTAGGAAACAATTGAATTTGTTGAATAAAAGAATCAGAAAAGAAAAAACAGTGCTAATATCTAGATTTCTGTTAAAAGAATAAGAATGGATTGGAAAGAGGGAGAATGTGTTAGAATATTTAAGGCGGCATAAAGGGGAAAGAGAGAAGGGTGGCCCTCTCTTTCTTTCGTGCTTCCCAGTTGTGCACACAGTAGATGTGGTTGGACACTACACGAGGATTTGGCAGAGAACCTGTCCTGAGTAGGGTCAGCAGAAGACTTCCGGTCTGCCTTGCCTACAGCCATTCCCGGTACGATTGACGGATGCAAGATAAGTAACTAGTAACACAGCCCTGACTACAAAGAAGACGTTTGGAGGGAAAAACAGTCCATATTCCTTTTCTGTAATCTGGTAGTTATGGATGTCAGTAGGGAGAACCCTAGACTTGGTAGCTGACCTTGCTTTTTAGTTGCCATGACAATGCTACTGATGTTTTGGGTGATAAAGTTTAAGGTTGCCACAACTCTTGATGATTCAGTTCACTCACTGTTTCAGTCATTTTCATATATTTATAATCTGAATTTCTTTTGCTCTGTGATTCTTTAAAGGGGTGTATCCACATACCTTCATAGTAGGCAATGGGTTGCTAGTGTATTAATAGTATTTAATGAGGAGTATCCCTACCCACAGCAACCATTAATGAGCTTCTTGCAAAAATTGGATTTTTGTTACTTTATGGACAAAAAGCATTCACTTTGTGATAATTTTAATGTAATGAAATGAATAGAGATAAAGAATAAGCTCCTTATGAGCTTTATATTCTAAACTTTAAAATGGAATCTGTCCAACACAAAAACACGGGCTTCAGCCAGAGTTTTACAAATGAAGTTTTATGACTAAGATCCCTGATTAGAAGTACAGTAAGGAATTTTCACTAAAGCTCTGCCTAATTTTATGGTGGTCCTAAGAATCCTGAGACTGTCAGAAAAAATAAATGCCCAACCTAAAAGCGTCTACACTGGCCAAATAAAGTGTTTTCCTGGAAATCAAAGGTCTTGCCTAATTGACAGTATCAGGCCTTGGTTTTCCCGATGTGTTTTTCATGAAGTTTTGGTACATCTCTGTCATGGCTGCCGTTGATTCCGAGATAGCAGCTAAAAGATGAAGGTAAAAGTGATCCGCCTGTGGACCTATCAACTGGATTGGGTCTCCACGGATGGAGATATCTGTGCTATCCTGGTAGTGATTTTATCAAAGTAATGACTGATCATGACAGTGATGTCAAGTCTAATCTACTCTGCCTGGGTAACTTGCAATTTGATGTCACATGTAAAACACAGCTCCTTGACCTTCAATAGCCTTTGTTACGGAATACAGAAGAGATGATCAAAAATCAATAGAGACAGTAAAAGAACAGCTTAAAACTGATAATGAGGATTACATTATTGAGGGTTTAAATCAAGAATAGTTATGAATATAACTTTATAGATATACTTATAAATATTTTATTTTGATTATATATAAATATATGATCTATAAATATACATATTTTAGAGGTACAGCCCATAAAAGCGCCTTCTTGTAAATGAAGAAGTGGACTCCACTTTTGAATACACTTGTCATCAATTAGAAAATTATAGTAAAATACTGATTTTGTTAGAAAAATATACTAATATCTGTCATAGTAAATAAATAATCTTTACAATGTGAATGACACTTCTACAACTGTACAAAATACAACTCATAAATGTAGGTGGTGGCCCCTTTGGAACATTAGGGCAAATATAACAAACACACCTCAACTCTTTCTGTTTTATGGTGAGAGTTATTACATATTCTGATGTCTACAAAAAACATAATTTGACCTTAAATTTAGCAAATTGATAGTCTAAACTTTGAACCAGCTATAAGCACCTCAGCTTCCTGCAATTGGAAAGGATATGTAAAGTAATTTTAAAAAGCAAAGAAAGTATTCAGTTCACGTACAAAGAAGCTATTAAAAACTTATCTCAGTGTAGGCAACAAGATTAAGGCAATAAATGCATTTGTAGTACTACTTCTTACATATGTAAGTACTACTTCTTATATACATTGTAAAATGGTCCATTACAGAGCTAGAGGTAATAGCACAGTGACAGAAGGCCAAAGGCATTTCCCAGAACTACAGTGGAATGGAACAGACCTTGATTTAAAAAAAAATAATACTAAAGTAGAAGAAGAGAGGTTAAAATCAGCAATTCAGCTATTTATAGATTGCAAAACTGCGCAATTCCCTTTGTATGGTCTCAGATTACACTTAGAGACAGGAGATGATGCATCTACAGAGCTTAGCACTATGTTTGCCTCATTGTAAGCACTAAATAATTAATTATCACCATCAATTCATCATTACTACATTTTATTTAAAACATCTATTAATAATAACTTACATCTCTTAGGTGCTTGCTGTACAATTTCCAAAATATTTCTGCATATGGTTGCTTAATTTCATCTTCATCACAAACTTCTCTATGAATTATGTCCCCATTGTGCAGGGAACAAAGGCCCAGGCACATGAATGACCTGCACATAGTTTCAGAGTTAATAAGTTACAGGATCAGTGCATAAAGTCTTTGGACTCAATTCAGTGGCTTCTACAATATGCCAGCTCTCCTGATCGTAGCTCTGTACCATTAACATGGGCGCAAATAGACAAACAAAAACTCCTCTAATTTGATCAATGGAAGATTTAGTGTTGAACTATATATAAAATAGCTGCTTCATATTAACTGCTCACATTTATCCCAGGCTTACTGCGTGACAAGCATTGCACTAAGCATTTTACTTGCTCTGTCCTTTAACCCTCTCATTATCCTTCTGAGGTAGGTGCTACCGTTTTCTCTACTTTTTAGAAGAAGACGCTGAGGCTGAAGGAGATTAAGTTACTTGCCTGAGGTCACGTAGCTGACAAGTTTAGAACCTCAGAATCAAACATACCGACTGATTCCAGAACCCTCAACCCGTAACCGTTTCACTGCATCAGTTATGCGATACCATGTGGCTAAGTCTGTACCCTATTTATCATTCCAATAAGAAATGGTAAGAAGAAAGGTAGCCAGAAAAATGATTACAAATACAGTGAAATATTCAGAACTTTTGGTAGGTATTTTAGGCAATCCTAAAGTTTATATTTGATCTGTGTGCCAGGAAAGTTAAATGTAAAAACCATATCAGTAAAATGATTGTGGAAATAGAAGTGATCATGTTTTCCTCAAGCATTTTAGGAGTGAGTTAAAAATTGTCTTATTTATCCAGTAAATCAGGTCATTCCATACTCAGATTTGCAATAATATGTTGACACAATAGTGTGAGTTAACATCATTTTTATTGGGGTTGGCCAAAAAGTAAGATGTTATGGAAAAATGCAAACGAACTTTCTGGCCAAGCCAAAAGAAAGCCTTGTTTATGGAAGTTATAACGGAGGGAAGCTGTCTGTAGCATGGCTGGGTCTGCACCAGAATCTACACCTCCTTGACTTCTGGGGCACCTGCCAGCAGAAACAATCGTGTTTTTAATGTTTTAATGATGGCTAAACAGGTTAAACAGAAGGTAACAAACTAAGACCAACTAAATATTTGTCAACTGTTGCTCTAAGCTGTATCGGTACTGAATCCTAGTTAATAGTAGACCAGCTGAATCTAACTGAAATACCTTTTTA
Source organism: Balaenoptera musculus (assembly GCF_009873245.2). NCBI lineage: Eukaryota > Metazoa > Chordata > Mammalia > Artiodactyla > Balaenopteridae > Balaenoptera > Balaenoptera musculus. The sequence goes on along the minus strand of NC_045801.1, from coordinate 76,881,329 downwards.
GTTTATGTTAACTAATAATAATGAGGTACTACCTATTTGAGTAACATTTCCTTTCAGCCGAATATCGTAAGGTACTCTTCAGGGATTTTGCTGTTGCTGTTTGCTTGTGTTTTTAAGGGTAGGTTTTGGCTCCAGCACAGATAATGAAACAAATGAGAATCTAAAAGTGAATCAAAGGAATAAGGTTGGCTTTATATCTCCTAGTGGAAAATCAGGAAGAAGTCAAAATTAAGCAGTACTTTGTCTTTTAATGTCTATCTGCAGGGCCTAGGACAGTGCAGGCAAATAAAAGGCACTCAAAAATATCTGTGGCTGCGGTCGAATTGAGAAGACAGTGCATCTGAAACGTTGTCACGTCACTGGGACATTTCTGTGCCAACAATTGGGGTGTGACAGAGCTCATGCTGGTATAATGCAAACTTAGTGTAACCTAAACAGGAAGGAGAATGCTGTGTTACAGTTATATATCCCTGTCCTCTCTGTGGACTCCAGGGTAATTTAAAATATGTCATTTTTCTCACAGCATTTCTGGGAAAATGGAGACGCAGAGAATTTGTTATAATTCACCAGGGAGGACACAGCTGCTGTGCAGTGGGCATCCAGCTGCACCTCTTACCCTGTCTGTAGGAGAGCTCGCGTGTGAGAGAGCCACGGGGGAGCTCTGTCATCAGGAGAGAGAAGGAATGAGACTTCAGATCTGGTTCTGGAATTTTCCAGCCCTTTGTGAAAACAGGGATGACTGCATGACCAAATCGAAAGCCAACCTTCCCATGGCTCTGGAGAGGCACTGAAACTGCCCACTGAACGTGTGTGGCCTCTTGTTGCCTGTACAGTCGAGCATTTATAGGAAGAGGCTGTTTCCAATCAATATCCTGTTGTCCAAATAGGGCCTCTCTTTATGTGGTTTGGGAAACGTGTTATTAAATCAGATGTCCTCTTAATATTGAAAAGGAGCATCATTCTTTGGGGACATAATTTCTTTATTTACAAAATGGAGGCTTTGGTATTAATTTTGCTCCGTGTTACCTGTATTAAAGCATAGGAACTGCTCAAGAATTTTCTCATTTAGGCAAACAGTGTGGAGAGGAAGAAACGGTGCCAACAGCCATTCAAATTCTAATAAGGACGAAACCCTAACGAGGGAATCGGCCTCAAATTTGAAGGGTACTCAATAGCTTGGACTCGCCTCTTAAAAGCTAGTGAATATGTAATCAGCCAGGGGCACAGGGGACTCGAAGTTCGATATGTCATTACGCCAATTGGCTCGAGGCCTTACGGGAAGCGAAATGATTTATAGGACCCGAGCCGGGGTGGCTACTGACAGAGGTGGGGAGTCGCCTTAGGAGGTTTATAGGAAGGGGCTACACAATGTGCTTTCTAGACTGAGCCATACCCTGAAAGGATGCCCCCGCCAAAGGGACCCTTCACAGACTTTGCGTTCATCTTCAGTGCCGCCCAAACGATTGCAGACCGACAATGAACATGTCACAATTTACCGTTGATGCGCTCCTTAGGCTTCTCGGGCTTGCTGTATTCACTGCTCCGCATTTTCCTCACCAGGAAGGCTCCTTAGTCAGCACTTCCAAAGTTTTGTCATCATGGACTGCCTGGAAATGGCCAACATTTATGGCTAGAGGTCAGGGGCCTGGGCTGTCCTGTGGCTCCAGGGCCCCGTCTGTGTCCGAGTCCAAGCTTGTACTGCTCCCTGGACCAATAATCAAGACATGGCGGTGCTGGGACAAGGAATAGTGACCTTATTCGCAAAGCCAGCAGACTGAAGAGATGGTGGGCCGGTGTCTCAGAGAACCGTCTTACCCAAGTTAGAATTCAGGCTTCTTTTATACTAAAAGGGGAGGCGGTGTGGCTCTCTGTTGCAGACTTCTTGGTGCTGGCATTCTTTCTTCTTGCACCTGTCTAGGTAGGTCTGGTCACATGATGTTCCTATAGCCCTCCAGCAAGACAAACGTTATCCTCTGTTCTGCAACTTTTTATTTCTCTGTGAATAGAAAAGTGTTATAATGTTAAAGGTCAGAGCCTTGAGAATGGGCTATACAGTATATTTCAGGCTACAGGCAACATTCTTCTAGAAAAGGTGCAGAGCCAGCATGACCAAGCACAGGCAACAGAGCACGAAGGTTAGAGCTAAAGGAATGGATTCAATATGGAATCAGGTTTGTTCTTCTCTGTTCCATGTCCAGGGATCTCAACACAGCTGTAATCCCTTCAAGGTATGAGTGCCTCCGTTTAGGTAAGATTTTATTCTGCTTCTAAGTAAAGGACAGACTAAAATGTATCATCTTTGATGAAGATTTAAAGAAAGAAATGAGACCATCTCTAAACTCAAATGTAAGCCCTCTTTTTACAAGGTCAAATAGAGCAGCCATTAGAGATGGCGATTTCCAAAAATTCACTGCAAAGTCTGCAGAGTAGCTCTGCCCACTCACCCACCTGGACCTTTAGGGAGAGCCTTTGAATGCAACCACGGCTGGAGGGGATCCTGAAGGTGCAGGCATCTGAGATGACTGATGAGACCACTTCACTGTTCCAGGTGTAACAAAGTTCAAACAATGTCAGGCTTAGCAAAATGTGGGGCAAGAGGCTTGGTGTGGAGCAGCTACCAGGGCATTTGCTAAAATGGCAGATGTGTAGTGTACACATCACAGTTGGCACTAGCCGTGACATTGTCTGTATTGGTAAAGCAGACGTGAACGTGTGCCAGCCGACGTCCAGCCAACGTCCCTGCTTCCAAAAGCTGCGGCTTGGCTTTGGACTAATTCCATGCTGTCCTCCCCTTCCCTGCCTGCCCTGCCACCCAAATGGCATCTTAGCGCATCTCCTGTCTGCATTCACTGGGCGCTGATAGGTAAGAGTCGGCAGTAGTGCACCTCCTTGCTTTCAGTGGAGCCGTGAGTCATCTTCTCTGCCTCTTCCACTTCCTTGATGATGAAAATTCCTGGTGGGAGGTGGTTAGATTGTGAGACGACTCCATCTCAGACCCACTGAATGAAGTTGGTAGGATAGGCTTGGTAAGCTGTATAGTCAATAAGCTTGCAGGTTACTCTCTGGGGGACGTTTGAGGAAGATTGCAGCTGGAACAGTGATTCTCAGCTTTGGCTGGAGATGGAACACCTGGGGGAACAGAAAAGTCCCAGCATCCGGGCCACACCCAGACTAGTTAACTCACAGTCTTTGGATGGGACCCAGGCATTGGTGTCTTTCAAACTCCCCAGGTAACTTGAATGTGTAGCCAAAACTGAGAACCACTGGACTGGAGGGAATGACTCAGAGAGGGGTTTCCATGTCAGGAAAACCCACGTCCCAAAAGAGCTCATTTGGCGCTTGTGTACAGAGAACTTCACTAGGCATCAGCTCTGTGAAGATGTGTGGCCTTATTTTAAGGGATGGCCAGATCCCTGCCTTGGGCTTCCCTGGTGGCGCAGTGGTTAAGAATCCTCCTGCCAATGCAGGGGACACGGGTTCTAGCCCTGGTCCGGAAGATCCCACATGCTGCAGAGCAACTAAGCCCGTGCGCCACAACTTCTGAGCCTGCGCTCTAGAGCCCGCGAGCCACAACTACTGAGCCCACGAGCCACAACTACTGAAGCCTGCGCGCCTAGAGCCCGTGCTCTGCAACAAGAGAAGCCACCGCAATGAGAAGCCCACGCACCGCAACCAAGAGTAGCCCCCCGCTCGCCGCAACAAGAGAAAGCCTGTGCGCAGCAACAAAGACCCAACGCGGCCAAAAATAAATAAAATAAATTTTAAAAAAAGATCCCTGACTTTCTGGAGCCTTTGATTTGCTTCAGGAGATATGTACACGAAATGATCTCAGTTCTTGAGCAACAAATCACAACATGAAGTGGTATTAAAAGTGAATAATATCCATCTGAGGGCACAGAGAGTAGAGAAAGAATAGAATTTGGAGTGGGGTAAAGAGGGGACAGTTCCTGGAAAGTATATTTTGAGCTGGAATTTCCAGTGCACAGCTTCTCATCCCTGGGAATACTTTATAAAAATGTAGAAGTATACTTTCTATACTTCGTTTCTAATAGTAACAGAGATGACAAAAAGGAAGATAACAGGAATGTATCAGTGATACATTTTACTGTTTTCAAAGGTAAATTTAAAACTTCCGAGACAAATTTCCACAGGGCCGCCCTGGGGATGGGCTGGAAGGCTGGTCGGGTGGACCCTGGGGGCCTCATTAGGCATTCACTGGGACCACGTGTGTTAGGTGTAACCCGCTTTCCTAATTGCCGCCCTAACTAGCTGTGAAGACAGCTGTCTAGAAGGCTCTCTAGAAGTGTTCTGCCAGCACGGCTGGAAAAGTGAAGAACATTCATTTGATTCCATGCTTTCTTATATTTGCTAAAACAGAAACACCAAAAAAAAAAAAAATTCGTATTTTGAGTAAGGGAGATGACTGTAAGCCCAGCCTCTTTTCATATATATATGAAAATATATATATATAGTTTTAATTTTTTTTAAGGAGCGAAAAGCTTTCCTGCATAGTGGATCCCATTTCAGAATTTTCATGTCATGCAACATACATGTTGCACTTTCAGATGTTTTATTTTGTTTTGTACCTAGCTTGTTGGACATGTACTTGTTGTTATACAATTAGATTCAAATTCAGAGGCAGGGAGTGTTCCATTTTCATGCTGAAAGGCTCAACAAAGATTCGTGGTTGGGAGATGGGGATCGACAATATATACACTATTGATACTGTGTATAACATAGGTAACTAATGAGAACCTACAGTGTAGCACAGGGAACTCTACTCAATGCTCTGCAGTGACCTAAATGGGAAGGAAATCCAGAAAAGAGGGGACATACGTATACATATAGCTGATTCACTTTGTTGTACAGCAGAAACTAACACAACGTTGTAAAGCAACTATTACTCCAATAATAAAAAAGAAAGGTTTGTGGAATAAATGAACTAATGTACTTAGGATGTCAGCAAACTGGAAATAGCAAATGCAGAAAAAAAGAAGCGCAGGGGTATCTCCTTGGGGATACTAGGCAAAGAATGTGTCCTCCAGCTTCTTTTGAAAAATTGTTAGTGAAAAGTTTGACCAAGAGAAATCAACACTGTTTAATTTCCATTCTTTTGCAAAACAGTTTATTCAGTAATTTTAAGGAAGGGGTAAATCCACAATAAAGTTTCTATGTTTGATAAGCCATCAGATGTGAGATTAAGTGATTGGTCTCCGGAGCATCTCATGATGAAGACTTTACGTGGCATGTCTTCTTGTGACACATAAAAGTAGCATAGGAAGACTGTGAAATTCTCTCTGTCCACAGCACACAATAACGATTCGGAGGTTTTTCCATGTATATTTCCTGAGTGTCTGCCGTGAGCCAGAGATGTGAGCAGGGACAAGCTGACCACTGTGATAAAGAAAATCCCAGCCTCTGAGAAAGAGACACTGCCAGGTAGACCGCAAAGATTGTCACAAAAGAAGCTGGATCAATCGCCCTAGTAGGCATTTGATTTTTGACGTGTTTGTGGCTTGGAAAAAGATCAATTTCTAATTTCTAGTAAAAAATACAATTTTGGAGGCTATTTTTTTCACGGTCAGAAGTAAAGATTTAGATTGGGAGTGAGGAAGGAAATTCCACGTAATTATCACAGAGAGAAGGTAAATGATACTAAAGAAACCAAGGCTTGGCGTGAGACCATTTCTGAGTGTGGGAAGTAGAGCTGGTCTTGTTCCACAGAGTGACTGGCACGGGTTAGAATGCCCTGCAGCCCCACAAGAACAGTCTGCTTAAATAGGGAAAATTCAGCTCTCTGAATCTGGTGAACCTCGCGGCACTGAAACTTGGAATAGAGGCTTGGAGGAAAATTCTCACACTCCCGAAATTCCAAACCCGTACGGAAGTTGGCCATTCTTTCCTGCACGTGCACCAGGCAGGGAAGAGGAGGCAAAGCTCTGGTTAATCGGTCAGAAACAACTTCACTAGAAGGACCTAAAACCTGTAAACATCATTCACAGAAGGCCTACATTTATTTATTTTGAAGCTCTAATAAATATTAACATTTTGTTATTTGTATATCTCTTTACAAGAAGAGGAGAATTTGATTGCCCCTCTGCAATCTGATTTGGCCTTGGGAATTAGTTAATTAGGTTCTTGCACAGATGGAGATTTGGTATATAACCCCTTTGACAGGTGCCTGCCAGGAATATCCCGGGATAGGAAAGGAACACTAACACCGCCAACCCCAGGGGGCTCTTTACCGTGTAGTATGTTGCTATTGTAATTTCAGTGTCTAAAATAACTACTAGTTAGGCAGTTTCATTAAATAATTCCCTATGAAAGAATTTGAACATCAGTTTTCTGCCTTCCAAAGAGTCCATTTTATCTCAGTAAAGCTGGGGGGAAAAAAGAGTTTGTGCTTCCTCATCCAGTGAGGTCAAGTAACACCCTTTATAGTGGTGTTTGAGGTCTGTCGTCCTGGATCAAATAATTAACCCGTTGGTTTCAGTTATAGACAAGGAAGGCTAGTTCTCCACAGTATTCTTCATTGCCTTGTTGTTTTGGTCTTAAAATTCAAGGCTAATGTAGACCCTCTACATTTCATTCAGACAGAAGTAGATCTCATTTAAGCAACATTCTGTAAAGGGCGATGCATTCCTGGTTTTTCTCTCTTCTGAGTAACAGACTTTTGATCAAATTGTTTGGTGGGTGCTTATCCAGTTCTTAGATCAGCTTATAGCAATAACTTAAGCAGGTCATGTATTGAAGAATATTGAAATGCCAAACTATAATTTGCTGGAAATGATTGCACACAGTAGGATAAGAATAATTTATTATTTATATACGTTAAGAATAAACATACATACGTAACAATAAGGAATATCCAGCAGAGTTTGGGTAAAAAAATTATAGTTCTTTCTTGATAGAAATTGATGAAAACTTCCTCGAGTTTTGTTGATTCTTTTCTAGGTGTCTTACCCAATGCTTGTCCCCAGAGTCTGAGTTGCGATCTGTCATTTTCTTACACCAGAGTCTCTGTTACTAGTAAAAGATAGTTCTTTATCTTTGCATCTTTTCGGTGGTCATCGTCAACTGATTCCCGTTGAGAGTTGCCCTTTCCGTATTGGTCTGTATGTGCCGGCTGCCTGCCTTGCATAGCAACCTGAAGCGCCTGCCGTCTGCGTGCTTCGCCTTGCAGTTCTCACTAACCCAAGTCCTCTTCGATTGTCTGTCAGCCCTATGTACCCTTTGATGTGCTCTCTGTCTTCGGTGACTTCGTGTATTCTGCACGATGTGGCAACGAAGGGGCATGTTAAACGTACTCTTGTGGAGTCATTTCCTGATAGAGGTCCAAACTCGTTAAAGTTCACCTATCTCTCCAACTCCTACCTTTCCCTCAGTAGTGAAATCAGGCCGCAAGAAGACTTCCTGTGCCACAGGGTCAAACACTTTCCCCAGCGACGGGGTCTGTTTTGCGCAGGTTACCATTACACATTTATTTGCTGAGTCAGTAAACAGAGTTGAATCAGTAAAAGCGTATTACCAATACAAGATCAGCTCAGACAAAATAAAATAGAAAATTAACTACAATATAGTTCAGCACATTTTAAAAAGTTTTGGCCTGCTTATTGTGAATAAAAATGCTAGTTTGTGAGCACGTTTAGGACAATATTGTTTCCAAGGGCATCCAAGGAAATCATGTGGTCTTAACTTCATAATCTTCACAATACTTAACAGAGTGCCTTGTGCTTAAAGGGACTTAGTAAATGCTTACTTAATGGAGTATTTTATTTATGTTGCCTACATAACACTTAGCTCTATACCTTGACTATAGTGAATACTTGATAAATGCTGATGAAGAATAAATAAATGAATGAAAAGATAAACTTGTCCTGAATGCCCAGCTGTCACTGATTGTATTCACGCAAGCAAACACATAGACATCGCCAAAATATTTTCAGGTATGATGGGTTTTCATTTTAAAGCACCATAGTATCCTTTAGGCAAGTCCCTCAATCTTACTGAGTTTGAGGTTTTGCTTCCCTGAACTGACCATGGAAATCTGTAGTATAACTCTCAGTTCAGGGAGTTGGTGGGGGGTAGGGGGAAGGGTGGTTTTAGAGCTGTGCACAAAAGAAAATAGACCAGAAATTATTCCTCCAGGCTATGTTTCTTTCGTAAAATAGGGCAGTAAATTGTGCTTCAACCGTCAGTTAATATTTCCTACATTGTGAATTCTAACATCTTTATCATATGCCTCTTAAACTGATTTGAGTTTAGAGTATACTATAAAAACACTTCCTAAAGCCCAGGCCAAATTTATTTGCTTTTCTCTTACTCTTCATTCAACTGGTGAGGAGTATCCCATCAACCATGGGATAGATCAGACAACTCCTACATTCAGAGGGGAACACCTTAGGACTTACTATTGAGGTCATAACTTATCCAGACACTTATAGACCATATAATTTAATCTGGTCCAATGAAGTTGTTCAGATGCAGATAGCATAATAAGGCTTCTTCTGGATTAAAGTTTTAAGATTTCTTTTTTAAAAAATTTATTTATTATTTACATATTTATGTATTTATTTATTTTTGGCTGTGTTGGGTCTTCATTGCTCTGCGCGGGCTTTCTCTAGTTGCGGCGAGCGGGGGCTACTCTTCATTGCCGTGTGTGGGCTTCTAAGTGCAGTGGCTTCTCTTGTTGTGGATCATGGGCTGTAGGCGTGCGGGCTTCAGTAGTTGCAGCACGTGGGCTCAGTAGTTGTGGTGCGCGGGCTCAGTAGTTGTGGCTCACAGGCTCTAGAGTGCAGGCTCAGTAGTTGTGGCGCGCGGGCTCAGGTGCTCTGCGGCATGTGGGATCCTCCTAGACCAGGGATCACACCCGTGTCCCCTGCGTTGGCAGGTGGATTCTTAACCATTGCGCCACCAGGGAAGTCCGTAATATTTCTTTTAATCTTAATTTTTCCTTACAAGATATCAAAAAAAGAACCCCCCGTAATTTATATTATGATATTAAAACTAGAAAAGATCAGTATGAAAAAGTAAAATTATTGACCAATCTCATTTGTGGATATGGATGTAAAATTACTAAAATTACTAGCAAGCTGAATCCAACCATGATCCAGTTGGGTTAATTTTAAGAATGCAAGAGTAATTTACCATTAAAAATTTATAAATATAAATCACCATAATAACAACAAAAAGGGTAAAAGCTATGTAATTATCTTACTAGATAGAGAAAAAAATAACATGCAACACCTTGTAATTTTTTTAAAAAAATGAACCCTTAGAAACTAGGACAAGAATATACTTCCTTAAACTGATAAAGCCTATCTACCAAAAACCTATAGCAATTGTTATTCTTTATAGTGAGACATTAGAAGTGTTTCCTTTAAAATCAACAGCAAGACGAAAGTGCTCAGAATTGCTTTTGAAGTATCGACTAATTCAATAAAAATAAATTCAAGAAAATAATTCAAGAAAGATAATTAGGAGGACTGAAAAGGAAGAAACCATACTGTTTTCTGGTAAATGGCACAATTGTCTACATTGGAAACTATTCTCCTCTTCCCCACACCCTGCAATACCATTTACAGTAGAATCTAAAATAATAAAGAAAATATATATAACAAAAAAAGCAAGACCTTCATGAAAAAATTTTACAAGTTGTTGGAAATTTTTTAAGGGGAAACTAAGTAAGTGGAGATATATACCACGTTCATGATTTTTAATCGTCCTATCAATGAACGTGCATTATCAGTTCTCCACAGATTGATCTCTATAGATTGATCAAGGAGAATCAAATCAAAATTCATAGAGTACTTTCACAGGAACTTGGCAAAGTGATTCTAAAATGCATATGGAAGGGTATAGGGGCAAGCATAGCCAAAACTCTCCTGAAGAAGTAATTAAAGAGGCACATGCTCTACCTGATATCAGAACTTACAATAAAGCTATAGTAATCAAAGAAGTATATGGTGTTGGTACAGGAACAGACAGATAGAATACGGAACAGAACTGAGAGCCCAGAACAAGAATTACATATTTGTGGTCTCTTGATTATAATACAGGTGGCATTGTAAATTACTGGAGAGTACTAACTATTCAATAAGTGATGCTGAGTCAATTATTGACTAATATGGAAAAGTTGAAATTGGATCCTACTTCCTACCATACAAAAATGAATACATTCCACATGGGTCATAGGCTTAAATATTTAAGGCAAAGATTTAAAAAGGTCTATATAGGGGAACCTCCCTATGAACTCAGGGTAGGGAAAGATTTTGTTAAACAAGACAATAAAAAGCATTAGCCATAAAAGATTGATGAGTTTTAAACAAAGCAATAAAAAAATGTCAGCCATAAAAGGTTGATGAGTTCAACAACATTAAAATTAGAAATTTCTGTTAATTAAATTTCCTTAAAGATAATGGAAGAACAAGCTTTGACCTGGAATAAGATATTTTTCATACATATAAACAAGAAAGCATTAGAATTGCAAATATCTTTGGCAAAAAACAGTTGAAAAGAACTACGCACAGAAGACATGGTTAATCCTTTCACACAAAAGGTAAATTAATGGCTAATAAACATATCGAAATATGCTAAACTATATTAGCAACCTGAGAAATCCAAAGTAAAACTGCAAAGTAATACCATTTTATATCATCTAGATTGACAAAAATTAAGAAGTCTGGTAATACCAAGTATTGGAAGAGATTTGAAACCATAAGATCAGCTTGTATTCTGCCAGTGGGAGTATAAATGGTTATCACCATATTAGAAAATAATTTGGCATTATCTCATAAAATTGAACACATGAATACTCTCTGACCTAGCCATTCGTTTCCTGAGTCTATAGCCTTGCACTTTTGTGGTATATTCAAGTGAGGGGATATTACTCAGAAATAAAAAATGTATCACCTACCTCTATAAACAAATGAGTTGTAGATACAAGCCAGTTGCAGAAGTCTAAGTATGATATAAGTATGATACTGTTTTTTCAGAGTTGAAAAGTACACGGGGCAAAACCAGGTAGGATAGATTAGATGAGAGATAGGTAGATGACAGATAGATAGATATGTAGCATAGTCTCAGAAGACTGTTTGCAAAGACAGTGAAATCACAAACACAAACCTTAGGACAGCACTTACCTCCGTCGATGGGGAAAGAAATGGGATCAGTGATAAACACACAGGAAGACTGTCTTGTTCAGTACTGGAATGACAAACAGATGAAAATAGCACAGGGAACTCTTCCTAATGCACTGTGGTGACCTAAATGGGAGGGAAGTCCAAAAGGGAGGGGATATCTGTATGTGTACGGCTGAGTCATTCTGTTGTGCAGTGGAGGCTAACACAACATCGTAAAGCAACCATCCTCCAATAAAAATTAATAAAAAAATAAACACAAATGAAAACCACAATAGGTGGTTTTTTCCTACTCTTCCCCCTACCTCTCTCCCTTCGTTTTCCACTAGATGTTTCTAAAGCTTTTAGGAGATGAGGAACGGGGACTGTGGGCCAGCACTCAACAAATGTTTTCATTCTCTCCCCCCGAGAACCAGTGGGCTACATACTACATCATTTACTCTAGAGATTAGAAAACTAAAGCCAAGGAAGTATATTATCCACACGATGCCGCGTAGCTCCAAAATGGTCGAGCTCAGTTTTGAATTCACACCTGTCTTGTGAAAGCCCATTTTTGTAACAGGGGGTTCAATTATGTCATGTCATACGTGGTTATTAGCCTTTAAAACCAAGGACACTTTGCCTACGAAGAGGAGGGCCTTTGATTTGCTTTTATCAAGAAACTAAACTCCTTGTGAAACATGTTGAGGTGAGATGACCCAAAATTTAAGTGGGTGTTATCCACATACCAGAGGACACTGAGATACTGTCTCATATACATTTGTTCTGCCTAGATGTTGAGTGATAAAAAGACAAAAATCACCACTAGAATTTAATTAATTAATTAATTAATTTAATTTTGGCTGTGTTGGGTCTTCATTTCTGTGTGAGGGCTTTCTGTAGTTGTGGCAAGCGGGGGCCACTCTTCATCGCGGTGCGCGGGCCTCTCACTATTGTGTCCTCTCTTGTTGCGGAGCACAGGCTCCAGACACGCAGGCTCAGTAGTTGTGGCTCACGGGCCCAGTTGCTCCGCGGCATGTGGGATCTTCCCAGACCAGGGCTCGAACCCGTGTTCCCTGCATTGGCAGGCAGGTTCTCAACCACTGCGCCACCAGGGAAGCCCACTGCTAGAATTTAAAATGAAAGGGTAAGCACTCATATCAAAATCATTGCAACGTGGACCTTTTAAGTTATAAGAAGTCGGAAGATTTTACATCTCTTTTGAAAACCGACTTTAAAAAGTTCCAATAGTTGTGGGTCCATACATCTTGTTTTTCTTCATGATATAAACCTTCATACAGAACATTTCAGTTTTTTAGTCACAAGGCACCTTTAATAACAAGTTATCATATTCTTTGAAATAGGCATACATTTGAATAAAAAATAGAAAATGACCCCACAATTTTTGAGATGTTACCTGTCTGCAAAAAGGAGCATCTCTCTTCTTTGCTTAGAATTCTTACCTGGCTTGCTGAGGAGCTTTTAGAGCTCCAGGGAATTTTCCCTGCATCTGAGACACAGACAAGAACAGGTATTCCAAACACCTCCATGTTCGGAAAGAGGTTTAATCCCCTTAAAGACAGTAAGATCTCAGTTGTGTCATTTACTTTTAATTATTCTTGACTCTGCACAATTGATTGGGGCCATAAAATCCCTTTAAAATAGCACTTCCCAAAGTATGCTCTAAGGAATTCTGGTTTCATGAACATTTAATGCTCAGGATTGTGGGGAAAGAGAATGGGCTGGGAAAGTACTGGGTGAAACAAACATGAAACTTTCATTTCTCAAGTGCATTTGAGTCTGGGAGCTAGGATGTAGCAAATGCTGCACTTTCTAAACTTGTTTAATCACCAGTTCTCCCTTTTTCCCACAGAGAATCGTAAAGGTTTCTTATTCCGTGGTAAACATTTCGGAAAATGCTAGATTAGATTATCTAAATATTGCTTTATGGCATTTCTCATTCTACAGAAACGTTGGTGTCAAGTAATGGCATTGATCGTATATGATTTCAGAGGTACTGAAATGGGCTATAAACTCATTTTTAAAAAAATAAGAATTAGGTGTTTCTGATATTAACTACCATTGATGATATTAAAATCAATACACATCCTGATTTTGGTATAAGTATCACACTAGTGAATTAAATAAAATAACTAAAAACCTTAGTACGGTATACGTAATGAGAATAAAACACACTGTAGAACTTGCAATACCCTCATCCTCAATGTTGAGCCACTCTGGTCCACTCTTCATCTATTCAAGTGAGTGCGTCTGTCTCATTTACTCTTTGGGCAACATAAAGTCACGCTGTGTGACTATGCACGCTCCAGATTTCACGGGCTTCAATATCTTACCTCCTCATGTGGCTATTTTTGGGTTTGGTAAGGTATAATATTTCAATTCACAACTTACATTTTTTAAAAGATGATGACGACCTCTGCAAGTTTAATGGTTATTTCCAGATAAGCATATGTATTGTATAGCACAGTTGTAATATTTAGAAATTGCACTTTAGCTGGCATAGACCATATAATGAACTCCATGGTACTCTTTGCCTGTTAGCCTTGCTGCATTTCCTACAGCCTAAATGGGCTGTGTAATAGGATCATTGCTGTCATTGACCCACCGCCCCACGGTGCATGGCGACAAATGGTCATACGAATGATATCCATGCCTGGAAAGGGTCTATGGGACCATTCCCCTCCTATGGGACCATTCCCCTCCTATGGAGGCAGATGGCTGTAGCAGGGACCCCAGTGCTATAGCTCCCGGACTCCTGTTTGCATTCTGGTCATATTTCTCCAGATCCAAAGGCTGAGCTATGCAGGAGACCGTCACATCTTAGCAAAAGCTCACATGAACAAGTGTGCATCAGTGGTCCCAGTGCAGTGACCAACTGTCTGAAGTAAATGGCATTGCACAGTGTGGTGCTGAGAACTGTCATTGTTTTCTAGAGAATATTAGAAACAAACACCAACCAGAAAGTGAAACTAGACACTCCACATGGAATATATTGTTGTGAGTCTCAAGTGTTTTAGTTTATTTGCTTTTTTAAAATAGGGAGGTTTGTTTTGTTGTGTAAGAGGTGAAGCGATACAGGAAGCATTTAGCGATCAGAGCTGGCAAGAGTGGAGATGGGCACAGTCTTAAGACCCACGTCTCCACGTGAACCGGACAACTCTGCCTTCAGCCATGGCCCCCCACTCTGCATCCACTGGCAACCGTGGTCCACATGGACACCTGGGCCAAAACAACCAATGAAGCAGCCTTTTAAAAAGTCCTTCAAAATATAACCAAGAACCACAACACACCCTGATAAGGGTAGGTCGATGCCATCTTTCTATACAAAGATTACCAAAGTATAATTGATTCAAGGATTCATGAAACAAGATGGAACTGTGGCTTAAGAAACTTCAAAATTAAGGCAAGAATATACATCTTTTCTCAGATCTACAGAAATTGTGCATTAATTCACGGAAGAGAGAAAATGCACACTCAATGATTGAGTATATAAATTAAGCTAGAGGAGATATTTTCTTAGGTATGAAATTAACAGAATGATAAAGGGGGGCTTTCACACGGTCTGTGACCTGTGAAATGATTGTGTACGCACAGAATGAGATGTTTTTACACTGAATGTCAAGAGGAATGGCAGCCGTGCTGGAGATAGAGAGCGAGGCATGCATCCTACTGGGTGAAAGTACGTCTTCCCGACTCATTTTGCAAAGATCCCTCCTAGAGTGCCTCCTCTCCCTCAGCACTCCTGATGTCCAGTACATCGTCCAGTGTGACCTGTCCTACTTCCTCAGTAGCTCCCCCTCTGTCTTCCTCTCCACCCTCACCGTCCCCATCATCCTTGCCCGGACTGCCAAAGCCACCTTCTAACAGGTGAACCCTCCCACCTTCCTTTCAGTGCGTCTTGGTAGAAGAATCCTACTGTTGACGGAGTGATCGTCCTAAAACATGAATCCGATTATGTCAGCCTGTAACTCAGAATCCTTTACTGGCTACCCATCACCTTCAAGATGAAACTCAAGAACCTGAGCAAGACGTGTGGGGATCTTTACTGCCTTGCCTCTCCTATCTGGCTGCTTCATAAAATGCACCCATACGTCTGGCCCAGTCTTACTTATCAGTGCATACTCTTGGGCACCAGCTCATTCAAGAGGCCCTCCTGGGACAGCCCAATGCCACCCGCCCTTCTGCCAGGGTGGCCTGGGCATAGCTTTCTCATGACCTTTATCACATGCATCCTGACTATTTTCTATCTATGTCCTTCCCCTAGACCGTGAGTAATTCTGCCATGTGATGGGCCTCAACTAGTTACTGATATTTACTGTTATCACGATTATACGTTAGTGATGGAATGGTCCCACTGCACTAGGCACGGAGACTTGAGAATTTTCACTTATTCAACGTATGCAATTTCCGGATACTGATTTCATTCACTGAATAATCGCTGAGGAGCCAAGGCAGGCCCAGTGCTGAGGGTGCGGCCGCATTTGCTGACTTCGCCTGGCAGTGACACTGTGTGGTCAGATGAGGAAGATGAGGGTCCTCGCCTGGCCTGAGTCCAAACCCAGCTCTCTCCACTTTGATCAATGTCTCTTCCTTAAAATGTGGGAACTACATTAGTTGCCTGAACCCATAAGCCTTGGAAGGGCTCTGGCTGAGCTGCTTGAGTCACGGTCACAGTGGGACAGTTTGGTGGCACTTCTGCACAAACAGCCTGAGGACCCTGAGGACAGAGGGGAGGGAGAGAGAGTGGAAGGGCAGGGTGTCGGCTCGTGGATTCTGCCAGTGCAGTCCTGGGCCCCCTCTGTGCTGTTCCATGATCTGGAACAGGAAGCTCAGACTCATCTTTGTGTTCATGGCTTCATTGGTTCTTTGAACACCACATCCTGGCATTACAGTCACGTGGGAACTGAGATAGTCAGAGAGAGGAGACCCAGACAGAGAGAAGAGACCCAGATAGTCAGAGAGAGGAGACCCAGATACTCAGAGGAGACCCAGATACTCAGAGAGAGGAGACCCAGACAGTCAGAGAGAGGAGACTGAGATAGAGAGAGGAGACAGGAGGCATCCATATCTTTGAATATAGCAAATTTTACAACACAGTTTTAAGAATAATTTGCTATAAATATCAGATGTCAGAAAGAAGCAAAAGTAACTGCTCTTTATTTAAAGAGGATGAACCTACAGGAAACAGCAGCTTTTAAGGACAGTCAAATTTTAATGTAAAGTCATCTGAGAATGGGTTTTATTTATTTGACTTATTACCGGTGCTCTCGTTTCTCAGAAGCCTGGGGCATATGTGTGAGATATAAACAGAATAATTAAATCCAATAGTTAAAATTCTCAGAAAGGAAAAAAAAATCAATGCAATGTTATTGTTTACAATTTAATTGAAGAAATCACTTAAAACATGTAACAACTTAAAGAATTTAATAAGGCCTTCACCCTCCTCTCCAAGATGAGGAGATTAAATATAACTTAATGTAGGCCCCCTCCCGTTATTCCTTATATAGTAGAACCATATCTATTTTCCTCATAGCTGACCACAGTTGTAATTATTTTATTTGTTTTCATTTTGTGTGTTTCATTAAATTTTTGTTGAAATGTATGTATGCATCTATGTGTATATATGTATATAACATATGTGTATGTGTGTGTGTATATAGGTAGACACACACACACACACACACACACACACACACACTTGTGTTTCTGTTTCTAAACTGTGATTCTGGATCCTCGGATTTATTAAAAGCAAAGGTTGTCTCTAAACACTGATCATGGGGCCTTCTTCCATTGACTGATGTTTCGTTAAAAAGGAATCCCTTCCCTTCAGTCAGGAATTTCTATATCTTGCCACTAAGGCACTTTTTCTGTCTAAAGAACTAAGTAAAGCTTTTGCAAAGGTGCAGGGCAGCAGCTGCTGCCCCCGACTGGAAGC
Source organism: Balaenoptera musculus (assembly GCF_009873245.2). Taxonomy (NCBI): domain Eukaryota; kingdom Metazoa; phylum Chordata; class Mammalia; order Artiodactyla; family Balaenopteridae; genus Balaenoptera; species Balaenoptera musculus. Next base: position 76,864,256 of record NC_045801.1, on the reverse strand, counting down.
GTGCTGTCAGATGTCTGTGGCCGGGTGCCCCGAGCTGAGCCTACCTACCTTGGATAGGGATCCTGATGGTCCTTGCTTAAATTTATTCTGCCTGTAACGCGGGCTGCGATGGAAGCCTGCCCTACCGTTTAAGTGGGTTGACACTTGGTATCGCTGTCCACATTTTGTGGATTTCCACTCAGCACCAGTGCTTCTGGGCATGACCAGAGGTCATGAGCAAAAAAGCACAGTAAAGCAGAGAGGGAGCTGGGAGACTCCGGGCTGACGGCCTTGTGCCCCACCCTTCCTTAGGACCTGATCGTTTCCTTTGGTTGGTTCAGCCTTCTCTGTACCTAGACTGCAGCCTTTGGCTTGTCTGGAGCCAAGTTCAGGGTCTGGAATATATTAAGTGCTCAGTAAATAGTGGGATGGATGGATGAAAAGAAGAAAGAGGAAAGGAGAGAGGGAGGGAGGAAGGAAGGAAGTTCTTGAACACTGTTTCTCCCATATTAAAACTCTCCTTTCTTCCTGATTTTCTCGGTCTCCGTCACAATCCTCTGTGAAGGACACATTACTCTCTCCAGCCCTTGGTCCTCTGTGGGTCTCTTTTCTCTCCATTCTTGTGACTGCCACATTTTTGTGGGTTTCCCACAGGATTCCCTCAGCCTCCCTACAGAATCTTGGTGGTGTGTCGCCAAATTCCAATTGGACCATCTCCCATCATGCATCTACCATATCCCCAAACCAAATAGAGCTATCACCAAATTAATCAGGTGGTTTTTTTTCTTCAAGGTTCTCCGGGTTTTCCCGGTCCCTGTGTAAAATCATTATCCTTTGGGTAGCGGGCCGGGAATCTCACAGTCATCTTTGCCTCTTTGCTTCTCCTCTGCCTGCTTCTGTCTGTCTCAGCCCCTGTGTCCCCCTCACTTCACCCCCAGCTCATTCCTCTCACTCTGTGATGATTGTGTTGCAATTTTCTAAACAGGCTTCCTGACTCCATTTTCTTCCCACAAAAGTTGATACTATGCACTGAAGAACAATTAATTTTCCCAAATTACTTCTCTGTTCATGTTACTCTCTGATTTAAAAATCTCCAGTGACTTGTTCTAGCTTAAGGCAGCGGTTTCCCGGAATTTTAGACGTGAGAGAGCAGTAAATAAAGCAATTAGAAAAAAAAAAAAATCAAAACTAGAAAAAAAATCAAAACTAGAAAAGAATTAGGGAGGGAAATCACGTATTTCTCCTAGTAAAGACGTTTTTGAAATTGCCGTCGGTGGTAGCCGTTATTACATCTTAACCCTAAGTGGTAGGCGTGGCAGTCTCAGAAGACAACCTTTCACATTGGAAGCAACGCTTTTGTGAAAACCTCCAACCACTGGCCGCTGTACCTCCTTATTCCCTGGACTGGTGACGCTGTCCCCGTGTCAGGCGCTGCCCTGTGGAGCCCCAGGGAGCCCTGGCCGTCCCTTCAACCCTCATCTCTCCTCCTGCCAGCAGCTGCCCACTCTGATCACGCCAGAGCACCGACAGTTTTACTTAAGAGGCACAGGACATGTCACCTGACCTCTTTATAGGCCTCAGTTTTCTTCTCTTTAAAATGAAGACTTTGCAGGGACTTCCCTGGTGGTCCAGCGGTTAAGACTCCGAGCTGCCAATGCAGGGGGCGCGGGTTCGATCCCTGGTCGGGGAACTAAGACCCTGCATGCCACATGGGGTGGCCAAAAGATTTAAAAAAAAAAAAGGAGACTTTGCAACTGGTGATGATTATAATGAGATGAAGTTTCTTCCAGTCCTGAAGACTATATTGTTGATGGATTGATTGACCTAATCAAGGATGATAGCTCTGTTCCTTGAAATCTGGTTTACCATTGCATAAACTCAAAATATCGAGGATTATAGGCAAGGGTTTTCCCATCAGAAGATGAGGAATAAATCAAAGTATGAAACTGAAACTGTTCTTTATTCACCCTTGGGTGCCTTGACATCTGTAAATTGGGGAAGCAGAGAACATCATGAGTGAATGGGACAGGATGATGAAAATCGACATTTCACGTACATCCTTTTAGTCTGGGGGGAAAACAAAACCATCCCTGACATCCTCAGAGAGTATTTGCCCTCCCACCTCATTTAGCTGCAAAGGACCCATTGATTTAACGGACACCGTCGTTTTTAATCCCTTTGAGTTTGCTCTGTTCTCCTCCAGCCCCCTTACCCTTCCCACTCTTGACTGAGGTAGAGTTCAGATTGAGGTAGCCAAGAAAAGGGAGGTGGGGGGTGACCCATCAATCATGCCAATTCATCTTTTTTGGCAAAGGAATGATGAGGCTTGGGATCCCTGATCTTGGCAGGTGGATGTGATCTTGCGGGTCTGCTTTGAGGACTTTAAGTGCTACCTAGAAAGAGCCGAGGGGAAAGTGAGTGCAGAGGGACACGGCTGCAGGGTCCACATGCGAACCCCACCTGCAGAGCAGAAAGATCATCAACCCTGTAAATTCCGCCCAGTTGATCTAGTTTGAAAGAGTTCCCGCCACCCTGTGTACGTGAGGAGCAGGGAGCTGAGAGCTTGAGATTCTTAACTCCAGTACATTCACCTGCAGAAGTCCAGCCCTGAGGGCCAATTATCATTTCAGATCCATCTAGTGTAACTGGGAGTTTCACAAATACTTGATATTGACATCGCCATCAACCTGATGGATGGGCTCATAACAGAAAGACGTTTTGTCCTTTCCAGTTTGATGTCTTCCTGACAAGGCACTGTTGGTTCACAATTGAATCCTTTCCCAAGCTCGTCATTCTGACCACTGAGCACATCTTGCCTCTCAGAAATCATTCCCTGTTAGGCTGTACACCCACGTCCCCTGGCTCTTGTGGCCAAAGGGAGAGACCTTTGGCTGGCTCTTAAATACGAAAGTAGACTCCCTTTTGGTGTGGGCAGGGGGCTTGCTGGTCATTAGCGATGCTTGACCGAGTGCCAGGAGAGGCCATTAGCCGGGTGCACCGCTGGGAAGAGTCCATTAACACCCAGCTGCCAGCTGCGGCTTGGGATGTGGAGCACGCTGTATGTTCGCAGCCTGGAAACCGTGCTTCTCTCCTGGAAAGCATGCAAAGATGAATTGTACGCCACCATCATTTTGGTACCTTGTCCATAAGACATCAAAAAGACAGAAGAAAAGTGAGAATTGAGGTCAGTCCCCCATGCGTTGGGTGTACACGAGGCTTGTTTGGAAACATCAGGTGAAAGACCAAATCTTTATCTTTATGCACCAATTTACCAAATTTTATCTTTATGCACATACAGAGAATCATGTATAAGCCTGCTTTTTTTCCCATAATAGGATTTTGTTAAATGTAAAACCCATACTTAAAAAATTGCTTATGAGCTAAATGAAAAAATTAGTAGTAATAATGATGTATCAAAATCTTAGGATGGTGGCTCTCCTTAGTCTTAAGAAAACAACTGTTTGGTCCTCCGTGTCTCCTGTCTCGCTTGCAGGCATTTCCAACAAGGAGATAAGGGATGGTACTCGTCAGGGTTTCCGGAGAAAGAGAACCGGTAGGGTCTATATAGGAAGAGATGTATTATGAGGAATTGGCTCATGCAATTATGGAGGCTGAGAAGTCCCACAATCTGGAGACTCAGGAAAGCCCCTGGTTTAGTTCCATTCTGAGTCCAGAGATCTTCCAAGTTCAAAGACCTTCCCTGAGTCCAGGGCAGCCAATGGTGTAAACCTCCACCCGAGAGCGGAAGAACCTCAGGGAGGCAATGAAAAGTGCAAATTCCTCCCTCTTTTTGTTCTCCTCGGGCCTTCAGTGGGTTGGATGGTGCCCACTCACACTGGGAAGGGAAAACCAGCTTTGCTGCGTCCACCGATTCACACGCTCAGCTCATCCAAAACACCCTCCCAGGCACATCCAGAAATCATGTGTCGCCGGGGAACCCTTTGGCCCAGTCACATCAGCCATCACAGGGATCACCCCGTGTGCGTCCTGGAGCTGTGTCCACAGCCTGGCGCACCTTCGCGGGCCGGGTTCTCTCCGCTTGGTGCACCTTCATCCTTCCCCCGCTGCCTCACTCTCCCCGCGCTCTGCCTTCCGGCTCTGTGGGATCCCTTGTCTCTCCCAGCCATCTCTGAGGCTGCATCCGTTTCAGGCTGTGTCCATCTATCTTTTCTGCACCCCCTGCCCACCACGCCGTGAGTAGGGCGCGGCAGGAAGGAGGGACAGGGTATCTGTAGGAGAGGAAGTAGGTGTACGCAGGGCTGGCCGGACTGGTCTGGGGAAAGCTCTGTTCCGGGGTCACTTTTCACTCTGTGTGTTTTTTGTTTTAATATCAATTTTTTCTTTATTTTATTTATTTATTTATTTTCTTAATTATTTATTTATTTTATTTTTGGCTGTGTTGGGTCTTCGTTTCTGTGCGAGGGCTCTCTCTAGTTGCGGCAAGCGGGGGCCACTCTTCATCGCGGTGCACGGGCCTCTCACTATCGCGGCCTCTCTTGTTGCGGAGCACAGGCTCCAGACGCTCAGGCTCAGTAGTTGTGGCTCACGGGCCCAGTTGCTCCGCGGCGTGTGGGATCTTCCCAGACCAGGGCTCGAACCCATGTCCCCTGCATTAGCAGGCAGACTCTCAACCACTGCGCCACCAGGGAAGCCCTCACTCTGTGTTTTGATCCAGGTAATTGATTGTAAATTAAAGCCACTGTGTTGGAAGGGGGAATTCATTATAGGGACACAGAGGTGTTTCACAGACCTGGTCTCAGAAAGGGCAGGAAGTAGAGATGGCATTTCACTCCAGTGTTCAGTGGAGAATAAAATTCACCTACATTCCTTCAGGTCTACGGGCTTCCATCCTGCTACTGACTTTGTCTCACCCCACTCCCAGCCCCCAGAGAAGAGTCCGATCCAGCCCACCCTTTTTTCCCCAGGACAGACTTCTGTGGATGGTTCCTTTCGGGTCAGGAACAGCGCTGGGTCCAGTTGGCTGTTCTGTGAGAAGGGTGGGTTCTCAGGCCTGCAGTACACAGGCTCTGGAAGATTCTCTGAGAAGGCATGGACATGCCGTGTTTGCAGGCACATCTGATCACGTGGCTAAACGCCGTGACATTTGCCATAGTAAGGTGGACCTGATTCCATAGAGCTTATAACTTGTGGGAGGAAATGCCCCCAAACTTCCTGAACTGGAAATTTAAAGGAACCTGCAAATGAGGTCTGACACATTTTCACGAGCTTTTCCCACATTTGCCTTAGCTCCTTATCTCCTTAACTCCATTGAAACACCCTCCCTTAATACTGGGCTAAAAAAATGCAACAAGTGTATACCTATTGCAGACACTCTGAATAAAGTGAAAAAAAAATGCAGGAGCAGAAGACAGTATTTCCAGGGTTGTGATTATTACATTTGTGGACTTAGAGATGAAAGACAAAAACTGGCTAAGAAAAATTGTCCTAAATGGGAAACCCAGAAAACTGTGCCAGAGCCAGCGGAGTTTGTGGGCAAGTACCAGAGTCAACGCCATTATCAATCCCCTGAAGTCCAAATTACTATTGCACAGAATTTAGGAAACTGTGGTCAAGAAAGATATTAGCAAGATGTAACTCCCATGGCCCAGGAATGGAGAGGCCTTCATTACCCACATAGATGCAGCTTTCAATTTCACACGTGTAATTTTCACAGCCTGGAGATCCTCAGACCTAAAAATGCTGTCAGGCTTGGATCCAACCTATAGATTTGGATATTCTTCTTGAAGAAAAAAAAATGTTCTGATTGTAGTTAGAGCATACTAAATCAGATTTTTGGAAAAATACTTTTGTTTTCCATCCTTGTCCATTTTATAGCTACCTCAGAAATACTTTTCACTGAAAACAAACATGCGTTTTGAACGAAAATGGTTGGTTAAAAACAGAAGAGGCACAGATTTTTAGGTCACCCCAAATTAAACACCTCTGGAGGCTGAGTCTAAAGACTGCCTCTGAACTGAGCTGTCTTCAGTCTGAACCCGACATTTCTGAATGTCTTCCACTGAAATCACTCCACATTACACATATCACAAAACCTTATCACTTCCAAATTCAGACCCTTGTTAAAATTTGTATCACTCCAGTAGTTTTATATCAGTAGGAACACTGGCAATGTTGAGTGATTTTAAGGTAATCGAAGCATATTTATTTTAAGAAGCGTTGTAATCTGGCAGCCAGCAAAGCAAACGCAGGAACATTGCAGCCAATGGGAACACTGAGTGGCTTATCACCAGGAATACAATAGTCAGAGGCATTAAAGACACAGGGAAAACCAGGTAAGAAGGCCCTAGGGACCCTCTCGGGGCATCCACAGGCCCCTTTAGCTATGCAGGCGTCTCAGCAGAGCGACAGGACCACAGACTCTGGGTCAGGGCACCTCGGCTCTGTACCGACGCCCGTGTGTCCTCGGACAAGGGTTTCAGTGGCTATGTTGGTTTCCTGCGGCTGCCATAAAAAACTATACAAACTGGAGAGCTTTAAAAAACCAGAAATTTATTCTCTCACCGTTCAGGAAGCCAGAAGCCTGAAATCACGGTGTCGCCAGGGTTGTTTGGCTCTGCTGGAGGCTCTGAAGGAGAATCCCATGTTCCTTGCCTCTCTCCCAGTTTGTGGTGGTGGCCACCAGTCTTGGGGCTCCTTGGCTTGTAGGTGCATCACTGAGCTCTTTGCCTCCGACTTCCCGTGGTCTCTTCTCTGTGTCTCTGTGTGTCATCTCCCGATAATCCTGCCTGTCACTGGATTTAGGGCCACCCTAACCCTGTATGCTCTCACCTCCATTCTTGCTCAATGACTTCCGCAAAGATTCTATTTCCGAATAAGGTTACATTCTGAGGTTCCTGGTGGACATGAATTTTTTTTTGTGGGGGGGGAGGTCACTGTTCAACCCACCGAAGGTGCCTCAGCGTTACAAGGTGGGTGCTAAGAACACCTGCTTCCTAGGTTGTTATATCAGGTAATGGAGATGGGGGCTTAGAACCGCGCTCTGTCTGTGGCAAGCAGTGTATGTGTTTTAGCTGTTAATTACAGTAGTGAGTGAAAAGATCGCACTTACTCAGTAACCCTAAGCTCATTTTTATTTGTCATAGATTCATTTGCAGGTACATTTGTAAGAACATCACCTTTCCCCTCAACACCCACTCTCTCCCTACCTCCTTTCTCCTTTACCTACAAACTGTCCATGCTTATTAAAAAACAAACAAACAAACAAAAAACAGCTATGAAGGCAAACCTTGGCAGGAACCTGCCATAGCAATGGGAAGGGGAAAGAAAGTCAGACCAACCCCCAGCCTGCTCCTGGGTGACAGAGGACAAAGAATCCGTCAAAACCCACATGGCTGCTGGTTGCCAAGTTACAAATGGGCGAGCCTTGTTGGGCCTAGATAACCAACTCACTTTAATTAAATTGCCTCTGACTGAGCTGTGGGCCATGATTTTTTATACTGACTTTGGCTCCGTGGTGAACCGGCTCAGGCCTTCTGGCATAAAATTGTGGTCATCTGCCTGGATTTCAAACTCCAGAGCTTGTCTGACCCCAGGGCCTCTTGGCCAGTGCAGTGATCGTACCTGGTGTGCCCTGAACATAAACTGCAGGCAGGGACTCCAGCCTACAGTCCCCGGGCTACCCCTGCAGGACACGGGAGTCAGGCGCGTGGAGTGGGTGGAGACATCGGCATACAACCACTCAGGTGCGGGCAGGGGCTGGTGCAAACTAAACAGGAAGCGGGGCCGTGCTGCTTTGCCATCTTCCTGGCTCCTTCCCGTTGTGTGGGAAATGTCGTGAAAGGAGGCCCCAGGGAGCTGCATCTGTTCACCACTCCTGAATTTCCAGTAGCCTCTGCCCTTGTGTTTCACAGTGCACAGGAATGAGGACGTCATACTAACCCTATGGTGGTTTATCCCACCTGACTCCAGCGCAGTCCAGATGAGGCTGGAGATCCTTCCAAATGCAGATGTGGAGGGAATCACCGAGCCTGCTTGTCCAGAGGAAAGATACCCCAGGGGCTGCCACATGGACCTGGCCTTGGGTCTTTACGTCCCTCCCTGTCAATGCCTGTTGCACGACTAACAAATCGTGTCTCACACTGTGGAGGACCAGCACTGACCGGCTAAAATCCATGCAGTGCCCTGGATAGACCAGTGACTCCCACCTGCCCCCCATCCCTCCCTCCATCCTCCCTCCATCCTCCCTCCACTCTGGCCCAGCCCTTCTGCACCACAGCTGCTCCGGTACCCTGAGCACCAGGCTTCCCCTCTGGATCTTTGCGTCTGTCCTTCCCCACTTCCCACCTGGACAATTTCTATTTATCTTTAAAGCAGAAGCGAGGCCATTTTTTCACAGAGTAAGTGTTGCTGGGAAACCAAGCCATCCTTTAACTACCTGTCTGCCCCGCTCTCTCTCTCCTTCTAATGCTGTTCAGTCACTGTGTTCTCACCGCTTCTTTAATGGTGATGGTTTTCAGAACCACCTATTTGTGGTTGAAAAGTGTGTACTCAGGGCTGGGAATGACCTCTCTCCTTTTGTACCCTCTAGTTACACTTCTGCTTCAAGGGCTAGGTCAAATGTCACTCTGATTCAAAGCCTTCTTGAACTGTCCGAGACAGAGATTGTTTTGTTGTGTTTTTTTTTTTTTTTATTCTCAAATCCACAGCACTTTGTAGAAAACTTTGAACCCATTTTGCTCTTCTTTCTGAGCTGAGTTCTTGGATGTAGGAAACAGAGACCATATCTCAACCTTGGTCATTAGCAGAGGACCTAGCATATAGTAAATGATCAATAAAAGGGGCAAAAGGAATGAACATGTGTGATGTATATTACATTTGTTGATTCATTTTATCCAGTGAAAATCTTAGCCCAGAAACTCAAATGTGAAAGAAATAATCACTTTCTTTCTTTTCCATAACTCACTTGATGTATAGCACTGACCCCCTCGTGCTTCTGGCTGGTGGCAAATTAACCTGTTATATGCTGTGTCCCCTGCCCCTCCATCCCCAGTCCAAGCTCTTAGGTAACACCAAAGCACTTGGGGGGGCATGGTCAGGGAAGGGATGATGTCAGCCCCCGGCCCTGGGTAATGGTTTGACAGGAGAATCCACTGAAACTTCCCTTTCCGTGGTCTGAAGTGACCTTGCAGATCTGGCAGACTCCATTGCTCCTGGGGCCACTCTGGACACAAGTCTTCTTGCTGTGTTCTGGGTTGTCTTCCTCTTCTCTGTGGGGTCCTATTTCCTGCCCCAAGGGCTATAAGAAAGCCAGACCCAAATGCCATGATCTCGGCTGCTTGAACTCTCCTTCCTCAAGCCTGGGAGAAATATTTTTTAGTCTTGGCTGAGGGTGGGGAGAAGGGCTCAAAAGCCTCACTCTCCTGCTGCTTTTTCAAGACACCTATTTTTCTACTAAAGAATCCCTTCCTGTTATTTTTGCTTCCTCCAAAAATCTTCCAAGTTCTAAGGAATTAAGGGTTTTTTTTTTAACTTTTCCACACATTTTTATTTTTATTTATTTAAAAAAAAATTTCATTGAAGCATAGCTGATTTACAATGTTGTGCCTAAACCTAGCTTTTTATATAATGAACTTTTTTTTTTTTTTTTTTTTTTGGGGCCTCGCCACACAGCTTATAGGATCTTAGTTCCCTGACCAGAGATCGAACCTGTGCCCCCTGCAGTGGAAGTACAGAGTCCTAACCACTGGACCACCAGGAAATTCCCTAAATAACTCTTTAGGAATTAAGCTTTGAGAAAACAAAGGGAAAAAATAAATGCTCGGTCGCATATTTCCTCTGAAGCAATGATACCATGAACTAGTGTAAGTTGGGGGGTGAGGCAAAGATGAAAATGAGAATTAACCAGTAGGAAAGGAACTCCAAAATACAGTAGCTTAAATAAATGGAAGTTTCTCTCTCTCTCTCTGTCTCTCCCCGACTCCCCATAAAACAATTCGAAAGTACGTAGGCCACCCAGCCAGATGTACAGCTGAGCACCAAGAGGTCCACGGTACCATTTGCAGCCTGTGGCTCCCATCTCTGGTTCCAAGGCTGCTGGTTCAGCCACACCATCTCCCAGCCAGCAGGGAGCAGGGAGCAGAATTCAGGGCAAACCTGGCTCGGGGGATGACCTGCAGTCACACACAACACTTCTGCTCACTCCCTTTGCCTTGAACTCAAATGGCCACACGGAGCTGTACGATGGGGGTCAGGAGGCCGGGTCAGGGGCTGGCACCATGAGCCCAGCTGAAACCCCAGTGGCAGCGGTGGTTCTGTTATTAAAAGGAGAAGGAGAGACGTCATCCCACTGCTCAGCCAGTGGCTGTCACTCACCAGGAAAACTAAAACAACAAATTAAAACCTCAAATATTGTCCAATTATATTAGCAACAAGGCTATTTCGATTCCATTTCAAATTTTAAGGATGAATAAATAAGGTTCATAAATGAACCTTACCTATATGAACCCAGATAAATGACTCATTTATCTGGGTTCATATAGGTAGCAAATAAGCAAATGGTGGAGTTAAGACTCAATCCTAAATGTGTCTGACTTCAAAGTCTGTACATTTCCCGTTTACTAGTTATTGATGCATTTGAGGGAACACATTTTGTTTTTAACATCTTTATTGGAGTATAATTGCTTTACAGGGTTGTGTTAGTTTCTTCTTTATAACAAGGTGAATCAGCTATACGTATACATATATCCCTATATCTCCTCCCTCTTGCGTCTCCCTCCCACCCTCCCCATCCCACCCCTCTAGGTGGTCACAAAGCACCGAGCTGATCTCCCTGTGCTATGCGGCTGCTTCCCACTAGCTATCTATTTTACATGTGGTAGCGTATATGTGTCCATGCCACTCTCTCACTTCGTCCCAGCGAGGGAACACATTTTAAGATTAACTTTCAGTTTCCGTGGTCAACCAGCAGGTTTTATTTTTTTCATAGTAACCCGTATGAAAATAATTGGGGCTCTGTTCTAATGTTCTATGTTCTTTACAACTATATAATTTATTGTTACAGAGGCATTTGAAATATGTGTTAATAGAGTCTTAGGATATCGGAGCTGGAAGAGCTCTGTTAACATCACTGCTCCGTGTTAGGTACAGATGTCATGGATTTGTGTCACTTTGTACATGAAGTATCTTGTTGTTTGGTCTTGGGTGGCAGCTCAAATGGTGTTCAGATAGAAAAGGATGGCAACAGATCAATAGTAATAAGCGCCAGGCTCTACCATATGATGCTTTTTTATATGCAAAAGGCATACTGCCTGCAGCCCAGAGCAATTTAGAAATGCCTCCTGCTCATTGAAAACCAAGCAGCACCTTTACACTGCCTTCCAGCCCCCCGAGAATCAGAGCGGATCTCTGTGCACTTGGCTTCTCTGCCTCTCTGCTCCTCCTCCTGGTCCCCACGTCGTTCACTGTGTTCTTCTTCCTTCCTTGGCTTCTACATCCTTTAACTCTTCCTATGCTAGGTGTTGTCTTTTAGAAACCCATCCATTTTCACATTTCTTCAGTCATTTGGAAAATTACCAAATGTATATATCTAGCCATGACCCCTTCTGCAGTAGTATAATAATTTCCTAATATCCTCTCTCCAACTGTTCTATCCAAGTTCCCATTCCATCCTGCTGCTTTCAAAAGTGGTCTCCTTCACACAGGTTGCATGGCAGTTGACACTTCAAAGCTGCTCCCAAGAGCAATAACTCTTGTAAACCATTTTCCCAAAGAGCTTCCTATTCACACTTGACCTAATGCTTTCTCCCCGGATCTCAGCCCCCTCTGACACCACCAGGCTAATTTAAGCGCCCTGCTTCTATGAGCCCTCAGATCTTGCTTGCATTCTATTGTTGCCATTAGAACATCTCACTGAGTTTGCATATGTTTCTGTCTCCTCTCTAAACTGTAAGATCCTTAAGGTAGGGCCAAGCTCCCGTTCCACAGACACCTCACTAGAGAAGAAATACAGATGGCAAAGAAGCATGTGAAAAGATGTTCCACAGCACATGTCGTTTGGGAAATGCAAATTAAAACAACAGTGAGATGCCACTACACACCTATAAGAATAGCCAAAACCCAGAGCACTGACAACATCAAATGCTGGTGAGGAACTCTCATTCATTGTTGGTGGGAATGCAAAATGGTACAGCCGCTTTAGAAGGCAGTTTGGTGGTTATTTTACAAAACGAAACCATACAACCCAGCAATGGAGCTCCTTGGTTTTATCCCAAAGAGATGGAAACTTAGGTCCACACAAGAACTTGCCCAGGGATGTTTATTGCAACTTTATTCATGATTTTCAAAACTTGGAAGCAATCGCGATGCCCTCCAGCAGAACAGATAAACACATACATCCAGACAGTGGAATGTTATTCAGCCCTAAAAAGAAACGCGCTTTCAAGCCATGCACAGACACAGAGGAAACAAGTGCAGATCACTAAGTGAAAGATGCCAATCTGGAAGGGCTCCATGCTATATGATTCCAACTATATGACATTCCAGAAAAGGCACAACTATGCAGACAGTAAAAGGATCAGTGGTTGTCAGGGGCTGGGGTGAAAGGAGGCCTGAATAAGCAGAGCGTGGAGGATTTTTAGGGCAGGGAAAATACTCTGTATGTTATCATACGATGGATACATGTCATCACACATTTGTCTCAACTCATACAATGTTACAACACCAAGGGTGAGGCCAGAGTACACTGTGGACCTTGGGTGGTTATAATGTGTCCATGTAGATTTATCACTTGCAACAATGCACCATCTGGTGAAGGATGCTGATGATGGGGGAGACCATATGCAGGTGTGGGACCAGGGGGTGTGTGAGAAATCTCGGTACCTTCCCCTCAATTCTGCTCTGAATCTAAAACTGCTCTAAAAAGCCAAAATCTTAACAAAATGAGAAGTAAAATGAAAGACATGGAACCCCAAGGCTGACATTCATGTACTAAGCAATCGACATGTTCTTAGATACATGAAAAAATACTGAAAGACAAGAGCTGAAGGGCTTTGTCACTTATGGTGGTGAATCTTGGGACAGTCTGACCAGCAACAAAGGAGGATGGCATGGCAGAGAGATAAGAAAAGCCCAAGAAGTTGGGAGCCTGTTTGATTGGGGGGTTTGAAGGCTGTAAAGAGTGAGCCTGGGTGAGGAAAATGAAAAAAAAAAAAAAAAAAGGGTTAAAGAGGTAGAGAGAACTTGATTAAATGGAATGGAATATTAAAACCTTAGGTGCCCAGGGATTATTTGAGCCTCATTGTGTTATAAAAAGGTGATAGGAGGAAAATAAACCCTCATTTTCCCTTCTGGGAAACTGCATCCAGGAGGCTGATTAGATTCTAGGACACACAGGCAAGGGAATAGCTTCCAGTCTCTGGAAGCCAGTTGCTTAAAAAAATCTTCTTCCAAATAAACTGTCATTTCACAAGACAACACACTCATTTCAGTTTATGACCACAACTTTCCTGAAGACTCACACGGCTCAAAAACAAAACAGTGACTGAATTACACATGGTGAGGAAAACAGTTGGATTTTGAGAGGATTTCCTTCTTTCCATTGCTATGCTCTGGTTTAGAGGAAAAGTAAGCCATTCTAAAAACCCTGCAGAGGACTACTGGCCCCTCTCTTGCAACAGATGATTTTACCTTCTAACCAGACTGAGTCTTTGGCCAGCAGGGACCAAGCATTCAGCCCATGTTAAGGATAAAGACTTCTTTCTCAGACTTCCCTGGTGGTGCAGTGGTTAAGAATCTGCCTGCCAATGCAGGGGACACGGGTTCGATCCCTGGTCAGGGAAGATCCCACATGCCACGGAGCAACTAAGCCCGCGAGCCACAGCTACTGAGCCCGCGTGTCACAACTACTGAAGCCCATGCGCCTAGAGCCCGTGCTCCACAACGAGAGAAGCCACCGCAGTGAGAAGCCCGTGCACCGCAAGGAAGAGTAGCCCCCGCTCGCCGCAACTAGAGAAATCCCGCACACAGTAATGAAGACCCAGTGCAGCCAAAAAAAAAAAAAAAAAAAAAAGACTTTTCTCACTTTCTGTACTTACATCTGCTTAAGGAAAAGGAATTTATTCAAAACCTACTGTGTATGACTTTGGTTTAACCTCAATGAGTATATGGTGAATTGGCGCTTAGCATCATGTTTTGGTTATTGGAACCTCGAACCCATTCATTCATTTCCTCAATCATTCATTCTTCCAACAAGACTTTGTTGTCTATTCCTATTTATATTTTCCATGCCTGTACTTTGTATGGTCCTTGTATGTCCCTGTCCTCATGGCGTGTACCTACCAGCCCCTTCTCTTTCCCTGGGGTCTTTGAGCCAGGTCCTCAGATTTTCACTCAGTGGCAGGTTTCCCTGCCCTGCAGCAGCCTTGGTTGTCCTCTCGTTGCTTCTGTGCTCACTTCTTTCAAAGTTGCACAAGTACTTTAGCCGTGAGTGAATACATTTTTTTCTTTTAAGCCCTTAACAGCCAGCCTTTCTCTGTCTTCACTGCAGTACCTTCAGCCCGAGAACACATTTCCTTCTGGGACTGGCCTAGAGACTCCTGGGAGCTCCAGGGTCCCTGGATGTGTTCTGTTTCCTAGGCAGGGAATTTCTGACCTTCTCAGAGGTTGCCTTGGCTTCGTTCCCTCTTCTTTGCAAAATCTCAAAAACAGAACTTCAGAGTGCTCATGATTCAGCCTAGGTGCCCTTCATTATTTTTCACATTTGGCTTAAGGAACTTGATGCAATTACCTCCACTTCTGGCCTGCCTTGATATTTCAGAGTTCCGGAGCTGGATTTTAATCAAATGAGATCATGTTTAGAAGTGCTTAACACCTGACATGTATTAGATAGTAAATGATAGCTATTATAGTTAAATATAATTACTATGATTAGTACATAGATTAAGCCTTAAACATGATTCTAACTTCCTAGCTATGTGTAGCAACAGCAATAGCAATGATGAAAATAATAATAATAAATTTTGGCTATTAATGCATCTACAAATCTGAAACTCCTAAACTTTTGGTTCTTATCTCTTCTAGAAAACATTACTATTGAAAACAGAACTCTTTCATACCCTAAATGATTTATTAAATGCCAAAAGATAAATGCAACTTATGTTCATCCATTTATTCCCTTACTAAATACTAGTTTTGTTCTTACTTTCTTTCAACTTAATTCCATCTGAATCTCTTTTCAGTTCCCCATAGGGTTCCATAGCTCTGCTCTTGTCTTGATTGGTACGCATTTCTTTGGAGACTCTGCTTGGAAGAGGAAGTCAGAATCAGCACCTCCTTGGTGTCCTTCTTCTATTCTGTATAAGTTTATGAGGGCAAGGGGTATGGCGGGGACTAGCCTACTGTAGACTTGTACCATTTTCATCCCTGCCATGTCAGCATCAATTGTCTGCCTAAGTCTCAGAGGGAAACAGGTTGGACCACAGAACTTAGTGAATCACCTGTGAAAGAGGAAATGGGATGAGACATAAAACAAGACAGTGCAAGAGGGAAGACATAAAGACAAGATTCCTTGTCACTTGGACAGTTCAAAAAGGAATAAGATTTTAGAGTGAATGAAAGCGTTTTAAAATATTCATTGATAATCAAGGAAATGAAAACAGAATACTTGGTAAGATGCCATTATCACTTTCAAAATGGTAATAAGTGAAAAAAAAAAAAACTCAAAGTGTTGGTGGGCTTGCAGGAGGAGGGGCCTGTGTGTACAGTGCAGTGAGGCTCCGGTCAGTTTCATGGTCCCAGAGGACAGTTGTCAGTGAACGGCATAGGAAGCATGCGTACAGTTTTAGTTCCAGGGATTTATTCATTGGATGTTATCAGAAATGTGTCCAGAGATTTCTATTTAAAAGCATATTCGTTACATGAGAAAAATTACAGCGAGTGTCATAGCTCAGGCAGCTGTAGCAAGATACCATAGATGGGGGACTTAAGCAACAGAAATTTATTTCTCACAGTTCTGGAGGCTGGGAGTCTAAGATCAGGTGCCAGCAGGTGGAGTTCACTGTGAGGGCTCTTCTCTTGGCTTGTAGGCAGTCTCCACCTTGCTGTGTGCTCACGTGACCTCTTTTTCATGCTTTCACAGAGAGAGAGATAGCAGGTTCTCTGGGGTCTCTTCTTGTAAGGACACTAATCCCAGCACGAGGGCCCCACCCTCATGACTTCATCTAACCTAATTACCTCCCAAAGACCTCACCTACAAATACCATCACATTTATTTAAAAAATAAATGTAAGACACTAAATAAAAAATATTATGTGCTGCATTAGTCCACTCTGGCTGCTATAACAAAATACCACAGACTGGGGGGCCTTAACAGAAATGTATTTCTCATGGTTCTGGAGGCTGGAAGTCTAGGATCAAGATGCCAGTAATTCAATTCCTGGTGAGCACTTTCTTCTTGGCTTGCAGATGGCCACCTTCTTGCTGCACCTTCACATGGTCTTTCCTCTGTGTGCATGAGTGCACACACACACGTGCATGCACACACACACCCACACACACACACAGCAAGAGCTCTGGTGTCTCTTCTTTTTTTTTTTTTTTTTAATTCTACAGGAGTTTGGTTTTTATTTTATTTTATTTTTGGCTGTGTTGGGTCTTCGTTTCTGTGCGAGGGCTTTCTCTAGTTGTGGCAAGCGGGGGCCACTCTTCATCGCAGCACGCGGGCCTCTCATTATCGCGGCCTCTCTTGTTGTGGAGCACAGGCTCCAGACGCGCAGGCTCAGTGATTGTGGCTCACGGGCCCAGTTGCTCTGCGGCATGTGGGATCTTCCCAGACCAGGGCTCGAACCCGTGTCCCCTGCATTGGCAGGCAGATTCTCAACCACTGCGCCACCAGGGAAGCCCTGGTGTCTCTTCTTATAAGGACATGAATCCCATCAGATCCTATCAGAGGCCCTACCCTTATGACTTCATTTAATCTTAATTACTTCCTGGAGGCCCATCTTCAAATATGGCCACACTAGGAATTAGGGCTTCAACAAGTGAATTTTGGACACAAACATCAGTCCAAAACATTTTACCCCAAACCCCAAATGTATGACTTCGCATGCAAAAAACATTCACTCCATCCCGACAGCCCCAAAAGTCTTAACTTATTCCAGTGTCTACTAAAGCATAAAGTCCAAAGTCTCATCTAAATATCACTGAAATCAGATATGTATGGGTGAGACTTTGAGGTGTGGTTCATCCTGAGGCAAAATTCCTCTCCAGCTGTGAACCTGTGAAGCCAGACAGCTACGTGCTTCCAAAATACAATGCTGGAGCAGGCATAGGGTAGAAAATCCCATTCCAAAAGGGAGAAGAAGCAGGAAAGAAGTAAGGGGTGATGGGTCCCACACATGTCCGAAACTTAGCAAGACAAATTCCTTTAGCTCTTAAGACTCAAGAATAATCCTCTTTGGTTTAACACTCTGCCCTCAAGACCTACTGGGGTGGCAGCGTCAGCTCCACAGCTCTCTGTAAAGGCCCCATCTATGCAGCTCTCTCATCGTTGTAATCAGTGAACCCACACTGACAACTTATTATCACCCAAAGTCCGTAGCTTACATCAAGGTTCACTCTTGGTGTTGAATGTACACACTATAGGTTTTGACAAATATATAGCAACATGTATTCAACATGGTACTATCATACAGAATAATTTTCACTGCCCTAACAATTCCCTGTACTCCATCAATCCCCCCCAACCCCTCCTCCCAAAAGCCTGGCAACCACCAATCTCTTTCCTGTCCCTATAGGTGAGCCTTTTCCAGAAGGTCATACTGCTAGAATCATACAGTATGTAGCCTTTTTAGAGTGGCTTCTTTCAGCCAGTAATATACATTTAAGCTTCTTCCATGTCTTTTCATTGGTTACTTCCAAGCTTTGGCAATTATGCATAGAGCTGCTATAAACATCTGTGTGCAGGTTTTTGCATGGATATAAGTTCTCAATTAATTTGGGTGAATACCAAGGAGCTTGACTGCTAGATCGTATGGTAAGAGTATGTTTAGCAAGAAACTACCAGACTGTCTCGCAAAGTGGCTGCATAATTTTGCATTTCCACCAGCAATGAATGAGAGTTCCCGTTGCTCAATCTGCACATTTTAATTGCAGTTATGGGAGGCTCGAGGGTGCAGTAGGCAAAGCCCAGGCTCTGGAATCAGAAAACCTGAGTTCCAGTCACAGCCCTGCCAAGCAGACAACTCTAGGATGAAGGGGATCGTGGGATCTCCCTAACACACGGTGGTGAGGATTAACCGAGAGGGTGCACAGTGCCTGCCACGCACGTGAGAAGCGCTCAGTAAATAAGCACTGTAATAATTATTTTGTGCGCGCGTGCCTGGGTGCTCATAGGCAATGGCTATAAACCGAATACTAAATATTATGATTCTTATTTTTTGGATATTTTATATTTCCCCCAAATAAATCCTTTTTCTTTCCAAGTAAGCAAAAAACCTTTTATATAAAAATAACCCTGCAGTGTGGACCAGCAACTTAAAATAATGGCCCTCGTGTCTCCCCGCTGGTCAGTCCCCACTCTTGCTTGTTCTCCCAGTCTTGAGGGATTTTTTTTTAAAATTAATTAATTAATTTATTTTTGGCTGTGTTAGGTCTTCGTTTCTGTGCGAGGGCTTTCTCTAGTTGCGGCGAGCGGGGGCTACTCTTCATCGCGGTGCGCGGGCCTCTCACTATCGCGGCCTGTCTTGTTGCGGAGCACAGTCTCCAGACGCGCAGGCTCAGTAGTTGTGGCTCACGGGCTCAGCTGCTCCGTGGCATGTGGGATCTTCCCAGACCAGGACTCGAAACCGTGTCCCCTGCATTGGCAGGCAGATTCTCAACCACTGCGCCACCAGGGAAGCCCTTGAAGGAGTTTTTTGCTGGCCCGTTTCTCCTGCTCTCGAGGTCGAGATGGCATCTCTACTTGGATACTGAGCTGGCACATCAGACTCAACAAACCCGCAACAGAAGTACTGAATTTTCCACAGGCTGCCCAGGGGTGTCCCCATTTCAGTGAGGGGCTGAAGATCCCCACCGGATCGGACCACGAGTTCCATGTCCCCCTTGACCCCCATCTCTCCCACACTCCACGCGCATCCATCATCAACTCCAGTTACCTCTGTCTCCGAAACGGCCCCCGACGCAGCCGCTTCCCACCATCTGGACTCCACACCCCCCAGTCGGAGCCACCCTCATCTGTCGCCTGGACTCTCTGTGCTGAGACGGGTCTCCTTGTCCAGCTGCAGGCCCCGCGTTCCTAATCAAGGCTTCGCTTCGCTGCTCGAAACCATCCAGTGGGTGAAAAAACTGAAAGCTCCTCCCAGCGCTTCCATATGCAATGTGTGCGTCCCAAATGGAATTCGAGGTCCTTACCAAGCCTTGCAAGATCTTCAAGGGCCTGCCCCGCCCTCCGTGCAACCCAACGCAGGAGTTTTACGTTTGCTACTCCCTCCCCTAGAAAACTCTTACCCCAGTTATCCGCACGATTCCTCCTTGACTTTCTCTGCTGTCCACTCAGCTCTCATTGTCCCGGGCCACCCTGGCTAAGATCGTGCGCACGAGGCTCCAACACACAGGTGTACACACACACACAGGCACATAGAACCTCTACCTCTATTCCCTTTCCCCCCTCAGTAGCCTCTATCTTTCATATTTTTATTCGGGGAGTGTGTCTACTTTGTTCACGCAAGCATCCCTGGGACCTACCAGCGTCTGGAAAACACCACGGAATTGAAGAAATGCATGAGGGCCTAAAAGATCACTCAGCAAGGCGGGAGTGGAGGAGAATCTCCTGTTGCTTGATGCCTCGGCAGCAGTGGACTCAGTCCGAGGCAGGTCGTTAGGGCAGCACACACAGCAAAGAGGAGCAGGGGGAGAGTTTATCAGGAGAGAACACGGCTGTGGCTTCCCCAGCATGTCAGCAGCCAGAACGTAATTTGGGGAAAGGAATAAAAGAATATCCTGGTCCCATTTATTTGTGGCCAGTTGTACCTGCAGACAAATCAAATGGACTGATCCGCTCTTGACTCCATGGCTTATGGAACAGAAGGTTTCCTTATCCTAATCCCTTGAAAGGGTTTCTTCTACCTGCCAAGTATATAATTAATATCAGGCGTGTAAATGTTCCTTTGTTCTTCAATCTGGGATGTATTATAAAGGATAAACAATAAGGTCCTACTGCAGAGCACAGGGAACTATATTCAATATCCTGTGATAAACCGTAATGGAAAAGAATATAAAAAAGAATGTATGTATGTGTATAAATGAGTCACTTTGCTGTATAGCAGAAATTAACACAACACTGAAAATCAACTGTACTTCAATTAAAAAAATAAAGAAAAATAAAAATTTTTTAAAAAGCAAATTCCTCCCCAAACCATTGAGAGTAATGGCATTCTGGGAGGTTTCTGGTCTCAAGAAGAAAGACCGCATTGAATTTTTTTTGGCTGCATTGGGTCCTCGTTGCTGCACGCGGGCTTTCTCTAGTTGCGGCGAGCGGGGGCTACTCTTCGTTGCGGTGCGCGGGCTTCTCATTGCAGTGGCTTCTCTTGTTGCAGAGCACGGGCTCTAGGCTCGCGGGCTTCAGTAGTTGTGGCTCACGGGCTTCGGTAGTTGTGGTTCTCGGGCTCTAGAGCACAGGCTCAGTAGTTGTGGCGCACGGGCTTAGTTGCTCCGCGGCATGTGGGATCTTCCCGGGACCAGGGCTCGAACCCGTGTCCCCTGCATTGGCAGGCAGATTCTTAACCACTGTGCCACCAGGGAAGCCCCGACCTCATTGAATTTTGAGTCCAGATGGAGGAGGTTCGGATTCCATTTTCAGCTTCATCAGCGACTCAGAGCTGTTCTTTGAATCAATCTCTCAGCCTTTCAGCTCCTAACCTTCCTCATTTGTAACAGGAAAATAATGAAAGCTGTCACAATCCACCTCCCAGAGCATCGTGGAGATTCCTCCTTAGTCACTGTGCCCTGGGTTTCTGGGAGGAGAATCCCTAGGGGTGAGCTGAGTGCAGACCCGCAGAGGGAGAGATAAGACATCTTAGTGTCTGGAGAAGAGTCACATAAAATCCACTCCAGGAGGATGATGGAAAGGTGGGGTGGGGGACCATTCTCTGGGGGACCCGGGCTAAGGAAAATCATCCCAAATACTGCTTTTCTTCCTCTTCCCCATCCTCCCCAATAGACCATCTTCTCAACGGTTTAAGACAAAGGGAAGAAATTGTGTTAATATGAACAGCAAGGGGAATTCTGAAAATGAAATTGGAGGTTCACAGGGTGTGGGCAGGAAGATCAGGGCCTGTGAGCCAGAAACTGTCCTAGAACCATTTGGGAGAGTAATCCTTTTTCCTGCCACTTAAGCTACGTCTCAAACTCCCTGACCCCAACCTTGCCCTAGGACTCCTCCAAGGAAATTTTTTGATGATGGAGTTTTTATAACACCAATTTTGGAAGTACTTGTACAAGCATTAGCCCTTTTGATTTTCACAATTCTTTGCTTGGGGGAAAAGCCATTACTAGTATCGTTTTACTGATGAAGACGCCTAGTCTAGAGAAAGTAAATGGCTTTCCTGAGCCCATCTGGCCAACAAATTATACAGTTGGATGGAAACCTAAGCCCTCTAACTGTAAGTCTCGTATTCTCTTAACATAGAAATATTACTAAGTACTCAAGGAAATGATGCTGGAACTCCCGTGACCTGCAAGCGTTCATCCCCTTTGCATTTTCTGCTGGACTAAAGATCTGGTTTCTTCTCCTCAGTTCACAATGCTTTTCCCTTTCCCTATGAGCTCAATGGGGCTACTCCGAGCAACCACAATGGAACACCTTCTTTTTAGTTTACCCGACCAAAGATCCCATGGAACCTCTGGAAGCCTCTCCCTGGAACATTTATCACCCCTCCCATGAAGCCCCGTTTCCAGTATTATCAATCTTCCCTTTTCATAGACACGCAATGTCAGATCTGCTTTCCAAATAGCTGATTCGTCCCCACCAGAGGTATTCTTCCTCTGTTCCGTAATTTCATTTCCGACATTTGACATTCCCACATACATGTGATTGCTTCCACTAGCATCATAGCTCAGAATTAGCTGACATGTCGGCCGAGTTTGAAAACCAAATTGCATTACACACAGGTTTTCCCTACGTGTCCCTCATTCAGTGATGAATATTTTATTGTATATCAAAATAATACATAACAGTGCCTTGTGTTTGTAGAGAGACTCTCGACTTCTCAAAGTGCTCAGATGGTCACTCTGCCTCATTTATCCTCAGTTTTTGTGCATGTTTCGTAGGGGCATCTGCATGTAAATAATTTAAATGTTCTTATACAGTAGATATATGTAACAGCATATTTTCAAACTTAATATTCCTTCGCATAAGCTAAGCTCTCTATTTCTTTTTTTTCTCTGCCTTTCCTAGACTCCCCCCCGTCCCTATAAATTTGAAAACTACATAAAGTGCTACGATGGTCAAGGTAGGTGGGCTGGAGTCTGTGATCTCATATTGACTCCTAGGCACTCCTTTGCCTGTTCCTCCTCATATAGGTCTCAGTGGAGACATAAAGAAAGGAAGATTAGATTTTTAGGCTGTGGTTAAGGCATTGAGACATAACAGCAAGATGAGGTCCTCTGTTAATTACGTCTGGGAAATCACTTCGCCCCGTTCCTGGAGCATATAGGCACACACTCAACATTGGTTAGATCCAAACACACTTTTGCTGGTGCCCCATCTGCCTGAAACTTGTCTTTGCTTCTCATTTAAGTCCCTCCCAGTATTCAAGGCCTTGCTCCACTTCTGTCCTCACCATGTCTCCTTCCCACATTCCTTTGGCGGGATTTATATTTCTGTGTAGTCAATTCATTCAACAATCTCTGTTGATTGCCAAGTATGGTTCTTAAGTCATGGTCAAAGCAGGCAATGTTCCTGCTTTCATGAAGCTCGTATTCTGGTCAGGAATTGTTTGGTTATAAAAAAAAGGAAACCCACTCCAGCTATCAGAGAGGTGTGTCATGACCTCAAGGACACGAATGTAATCAGTGGGCATGAAGAGCTAAACCTGAAATGAAGAAGTCTTTGGAGATAAAGCAATGACCCTTTCTCTCACCCTTCTTTTGCTTCTTTTGCTCGAGCGTCGTGGGTGTTTGTGTCTTTTCTGTTCTTGTTCACGGCAACGTCACTCTTCCCTCTGTAGACGGGCTTTGTCTGCTGCTTTGTCTGAGTTACATGTGGTCAAATGGCGGCCTGACCCTAACCTCGTGTGACCTCCTAGTGGAATCTCTGAATTCCTGGCTTTCGTGATGGGCCCGGTCCACCCAGGGAGCTGACTCTGTTCCTGGGCCAAGGGCATGATGCTGCTCACGTGGTTTTGTGGGTTGATAATTTCAAATTTGCCATTTGAGTTTTAAGCTTTGGGAACATCTATTGTAATAGGTTACGTTCTTTCCAACTTTCTGGAAAGCCAGTCGCACTCAGCATCCAA
Organism: Balaenoptera musculus; assembly: GCF_009873245.2. Classification (NCBI taxonomy): domain Eukaryota; kingdom Metazoa; phylum Chordata; class Mammalia; order Artiodactyla; family Balaenopteridae; genus Balaenoptera; species Balaenoptera musculus. The sequence continues at coordinate 76,840,809 of NC_045801.1, read as the reverse complement.
AAATGTCCACAAAGACCTATTTAAGATGAAGTAGAAAAAGGCTGTTTACAACAAGCCAGTGATGTAGTCACATCACGTTTAGACTTATTATTCTGTAGAATTAATGCGTCAACTCTTGTGATTCTTACTTTATATCCATATTGACTACATTTGTTTGTGTATAGAATTGAACATCATTAAATAGCGTCACTTGACTGGAGGTATTCTAATGTATAAGAATGTGAGTGAGAAGCGAAAAACTTCAATACCCAGGAACTACTTATTAATGCTTTTTTTTTTACCTTTTGGATCAAGGAAATTATCAGAAAAGTTAAGTATGTCTTTTTTTTTCTAGCATTAGCAAGTTGCATGAGCCTTTTCTCATCCACTAAAATCTTAATGGCATTTAAGTTAATACCTGTTTTCAAGGTCATTTTAAAATTTCATAATTCTTTCAGAGAAAGTGTCTTAAGTTTCTGATGGTTTGACTAGAAAGTTACTATGGATATTTAAGGAGTATGAACTTTAGGGACAGCTAAAAGATAGCTACACGTGAATCAGAGAACACATTTTTCTTTTTTCAGAAAGGATGCAGCAGGTTGGTTTCCACACATGAAAACAAAATTATCTTTCTTCCAACAAAAACATGACAGAATGACTCATATTTACTGTAAAAAAAAAATGCTGTAGATCCTGAGGAATGTGTACAAAAACAGGTCATCTGCCTCTCCTGTTTACTTGTTTTTTTTTTCGTATTCTGGCTTTGGATGCCCTAATTCTATATCTTTGGATGTCTAATTTATTGCTTCATAAGAAACTTTTCTAAGAGCATTGGATGAGTTCCCTAATTCCCATGAGAACCTAGAATCACCTCGTGTGAGCCCAACATCTTCATTCATCAAGTCCATCCTACCTGCCCCAAATGGCTATGTATTCCCCTAAATTAAGAAGATTTTTAATAGATGTCATTTTACCATTTTCACTTTCTAATATCTAGTAAAATATGTGCTTTGACTTATGATCATCTTGTTTGAAATGGAAAAAAAATAGAATATCAACTGTAAATGTCAGTTTTAGGATGTTCAATTAATATAGACATGAAGACAGGACTCAGTACTTACTGGTCAGCCATTTGTACTTTATGAATACTTCAGTGAATGATCCTTTACCTTAAAATGGTGCAAACCCTGCAGTTAGGCACTTTGGCAGCAAATTGGTATCATGCCACTTTCAGTGGTCATCATAATTCATCCTTGTTTCTGGGAGAACAATGTAGTCATAGATTCCATGGTATTTATTACACATACTGTGGCAGCCCTAAGGATTCAACAGGGAACCAGATACACCCTCCAAAAGCTATGCAAGTAAAATAGGAATAAGCATAGCTATAGCTATTAATAATGTCCTTTTCTGTTACCTGCTCCCACCAGTGACTGAAATTTCTGGTGTCATCCAGACCTCTGAAAATCACCCACAATCATTTAACGTCAAGATGAACGGAGTTAGAGACAGCTCTCAGCTGCTGAATCCTAAAGGGGTGTTAAATTTCAAATTGCACTTAAGTGGCAGCTGGTTCTTCTGCAAGGTTTACATGGAATATTGTCTTTGTTGCCACTGTCAACCTGTTGAATTTGTTTAGACCTAAATACCATTGAATGAGATAGCTAGTTGTGGAGCAAGGGAAGAAGAGGTCCTAGAGACCCACACAGCTTTGGGAGACAGTGAGTGGTGGTTCGTTGATGATCTGCAAGCTTGATGAGTAAAAAAATCCACGAATTTTTAAAAATTCTAGATCTAAATCTCTAAACCATGAGAGCAGTCCATTATCCTCTATTTGATTTTAACACAGTAGCCCAGGAGCATCCAAATGAGCATGAAGTCATTGTTCCAATACTTTCACCCCTTATACCTCTTCTCAGATACAGTAATGATGGGGACATTTATTTTGTCTTTAGGGACTTCACAGATGTTTGGCTTGAACCACTAGTAAGAAAATATTCCAGCATAGTTTATCAGTCTCTAAAACAAATGTATTAGCTTTCTCATTCCCTATGCCTTGCTATAATATCTGGCCATTTTTTATATCATGTACTTGTTCTGTTCGTCATTATTGGTCATTTTTGTCACAGCATATTATACTAACTGGCAATCCCATGAGTGCCAGAGGCTTGTATTTCTATAGACATATCAGTTTCCTCCCGGATGGAAAATCCATATTTGTCCCACACTGGATTTGAATGGATAAAACTTTGTAGAAATGTCATTCCTCTTCCAGCAGATTTAAATTGTGTGCATATGCAGAAATTCTCCCCAACTAGATTCAGTACGTCCCAACAGTTTAAGCGAGAGAGCTGTTGAGAGCAGCAACAACTGCACACAGGATGAGAAAAACAAATTAGTCCATGACGTCTTCTTTTCAGTTAGATTCTTGGCATCAAGATGGAGAAGTCTGCTGAAATTTCCTATTCACAAAAAAACAGGTGTAGAATGGCATAAACTCTTTGCTTTGATTTTCCTGTTTTCCTCATACTGAAGGATTTCATCCATGCACCCCGACAGGCTGGGACCATTTTTGTTTCATCATTGTATTTTGACTGCTCATGCTTGGAACAATGCAGACTTATAAGTGTCTGCTGAACACGAGTCATTGGCCGGGGAGGAGAGCTAAAAGCATGAGAGACTGCACAATAGGGACTGATTTTCCACAGATGGAAAATCGAATTGCTGCAAATAATGAACTGAAATCTGTAAGAATTCTCAGTCCCCAGTCTTGTGCATAAACTGCCGAGATCTGCCCTCACCAAATGGGCCGTTCCCAGGATGAGCTCCATTCCGGTCCACATAGGAGAGAGGGCATGTGTTGTTTATGCCAGAAAATGTGTTGATTACTGATTACTGATCAGTCGGGCTCTGGGGAAGCATTCTTAGAAGGAAGAGATTCCTCTTGAAGTCTCTGAGGTGACCTGAAAGGTGAGGAGCTGGGACTTAGCCCATTTCTGTGTCGAGCTGGAGGGTCTAAGGCAGAAGCTACAGCAGAGAACCGATGTGAGTCAAATCAGAAAGAGCAGAGACCAAATGAGATGTCAGAGGCTCTTCCTGGAGCTCACACCTGCAGCCTTCCTTATCTTGTATAAATCTATGCAGGCAGGGGACCGAAAGTGTTACCCTGGTCTCTAGACTTCCTAAAACCAGAGCCAGTACAGTAAGATAGAGGAAAACATGGCGGAATGGCAAAAACACAAGTCAAATGAATCTGCCTGACTTTAACTGCTTTGTTGAAGAGTTTTGTGTGCAGAAACGATTTGCAAAAATGGAGTATTTGGGTGATCTGAAAATTTTATTTGCTATGCTATGCCTTTTCCTTTCTCTGTAAATATTCTATTCCTTCTTCCGCTCAATGGTAGTAAAAAGTTATCACTAAACGTTTATCCACCATGGAAGCCAAATGCAAAGCAGTGGCAACCTAGCACTGTGTTTTTTCCCTGGGATGCTTCTTCACAAAGATGATTGATGTATACCATTTATCACGTAGATGGTAGGGAAACACAGTTTTGGGGGGCAAATTTCATGTACAAGTTTCACTGGGTTTATTTTTACAACAATAGTTGAAGTATTGGTAGAATAATATTCAACCCCATAATTTTTTCAGACTGACCATGACGCACAATGAAAGACCAGCACAGTTCTAGAACCTTTGTTCTCGGGCACTGCATAAACGGCATCCCGTTCCAAGAGTCTTATCTCAAGGATTTATGATGAGCTTTAATGCAGGCAGCAAGTCACTTTTTATTCAGAAAAGATCACAGCCAGGAGGGATGGGGTCATTGTCTTTGGGACACCTGGCGTTGTGTTTGGCAAGCATCTCTCAAAGGTCATCTCAGGTTCTCTTGCACCCATTGTCCTTCCTCTTCCACTTATGCTTAGTCTTCTTCTCTTCATCACGTGAAAGTACTTCCTGCAGAGAAGTTGTTAAATTGATACAGATTACATTTTTCAGTTGAGTCTTTCTTCCTTCTGTCTGTGTTGTGTCCAAAAAAAAATAAAGAAGAGTGATGAGATAGGCTCTTTCTGTTCTCACAGCCCTCCTCTTCGTCTCCAAATATGAAAAATCATCAACTTGTGCGGTCCCTATGAGGACGGACTTGAACAAATCTTAAACACACTGGAACTGTTTCTCCCAACCAAATAATCAGTGTATGTAATTCTGTCACAATTGGCACACGTGTCTCCATTACACAGGACAGTCACGGACGAGCTTTAAAGCAGTTCAAAGTACAGGGTAAAGTGCGAACCTAAGTGCTTTTCTTTTTCCAAGAAAATCTATGAATGGCTCTTTTTCAATGCCTTGCTAAATAATCTCATGGAACAAGTGATCCTTTCTACTTATTTATTTTTTAACATCTTTATTGGAGTATAATTGCTTTACAGTGGTGGGTTAGTTTCTGCTGTATAACAAAGTGAATCAGCTATACATATACATATATCCCCATATCTCCTCCCTCTTGCGTCTCCCTCCCACCCTCCCTATCCCACCCCTCTAGGCGGACACAAAGCACCGAGCTGATCTCCCTGTGCTATTTCAAATTGAAAGAAATGTTCACGCTTGGATAAAGGCAGTCAGACCAAATACACCCCTGGACCATCTTGTCGCTGGTGCTGGGGAGGCACTGGTCGTGGCTCCGGTTGTGCTGGAAGCTGGAGAAGGGGGTGCTGACTTGTTCCCGTGACTTTGAGAATCTCATGCTATCTCAAATCAGTCCCCAAGCCACAACCCCTGCCCCAGGGAGAGGAGTCCAGGCTCCAGTGATTTCCTACACCTGTCAACTGCCTTACTTGCTGGTTACAAACGGCCTGACTACCAAGGGCTCCTCTTATGACTTCTTCCTACAGACTCCCAATATAGAAAGATTTTATCCACCAACAAATTGTACTTCCGCAGTGGTGATACGCATTCTCCACTAGCCAGTGTCATACCTGACAGCCAAGTTGAGCTCCTGGCTGCCGTGAAAGAACCAGCACTTTCTGATTGTGGAATTTAAGCTAAATCAAGCACAACTAACAGGTTTTGAATTATTCTGCACAGCTTTCTTGAGTATAAATGCAATATTTCCATTAGGTAACTGCATACCTCCACTAGTTTTTAGAGGAAACTGATCTATGCATATGTTCTGGTTCTGGGTAGTGAAGGGTGTATGTTTTGAATCTGACAGATGTGGTTTTAAATTTTACTAGCTGTGTAATCTTAGGCAAGTTATCTTCTCAGAGTCTATAGTAAAAACGGAAGAGAAAATAGGTGAAGTGCCTACAAAAATGCCTGGTAAATAACGAATATTCAATGGATGTAGAATTTTTCAAATTAGCTACCCATCACTTATATTAGTGACCAGGATGATTTGCTCCACATTTCCTAGCATATATCCTTACAACTTTTTATTTTCACCAAATGACCCAATTAATAAATAAACATTTTATTGTAAATGTCATGAAGGCAGAGACTGGATCTTTTGTGTTTGGAATGTCAACATTAACACTGTTGTTTAAGCACAGAGAAAGCACTCAGTACATGCTTAGTGATGAATGAATGATGAAATTTAATGTGTGATATCAAATAATACTGATAGTAATAATAGGGACTTCCCTGGTGGCACAGTGGTTAAGACTCCACGCTCCCAATGCAGGGGGCCCGGGTTCCATCACTGGTCAGGGAACTGGATCCCACATGCATGCGGCAACTAAGAGTTCGCATGCCACAACTAAGGAGCCGGCGAGCCGCAACTAAGGGGCCCTCAAGCCTCAACTAAGGAGCCTGCCTGCTGCAACTAAGACCCAGCGGAACCAGATAAATAAATAAATATTTTTTAAAAATAGTAATAATAATAAACACCTGCATATGCAGACAAAGACTATACAAGTAGGAGATATTGAGATGAAGGTGTAGCTCTGTTCTTAACTTTGGGCAGTAATGAATTACATGAGCTAGGACAGACAAATTACTTGCAGTTGGAACCAGAGACATAAAAATGAGTTTCATCCCATGCCAGGTGAAGTTCTAGGTGCTGGAAATAAAAGTGCAGGAAGGGTGTGTTTCCTGCCCCTAACGAGCTTACAGGCAAATGTAAGAGAGAGACAGTCAGATGGTTACAATAGGGAGAAAAGAGCAGTGACAGAGGTGAGCCTAGGATGCCATGGGCGCGTGGAGCAGGGGTGAGGAAGGGCTGTTTCCTGGTGGGGTTGGGCCTCAGTGGGGTGTAAAGCAGTAGATCAGCGAAGCTGGAGGTGACCTGGAGGTAGGGCAGGGTAGGGTGAAGGCATCCCAGGAGAAGGATATTTAGCAGAATTAGGCGGAGACTTCGTAGAGGTAGAGCCTTACGTTGCAAGGGGGTAAAGGATGAGGTTGAGAGTGAGGGAAGTCTTGGGCCCCATGGATCTTATTAAGGAACTTGAACTTGATTCTGCAGATACTTGCTGCCCTGAAACTTTTTAAGCCAAGGAATGGAGTGACCAGATTGCATTTTTTTTTATTTAATTTATTTATTTATTAATTTATTTTTTCACATCTTTATTGGAGTATAATTGCTTTACAATGGTGTGTTAGTTTCTGCTTTATAACAAAGTATATCAGTTACACATATACATATGTTCCCATATCTCTTCCCTCTTGCATCTCCCTCCCTCCCACCCTCCCTATCCCACCCCTCTAGGTTGCATTTTGAATGGATCCCCCCAGTAGCTCTGTGGAGAATGGATCTGAGGAAGACAGAACCGGGTTCTGGGTGACAGCGGAGGGACTGTGTTTGCAGTTAGTCTGAGAAACTGGAAACCAGGGCCGTGAAGGTTGAGATGGAGAGTAGGTAGTAATTTGAGAAATATTTAGGAAATAATATCAGCAGAAATTTGGTGATTGGTGGGCTGTTGGAGTTGAGCTGAGGGAAGAGTTTACGACAATTTGAGACTTTCAGCTTGCATGGCTAGATGGAAGTTGATTTTATCCACCGAGAGAGAGAATGCCAGAGGAGGGATGGGTATTTAGAGGTAGAGATGATGGGGCAGATCTGAGATGCCTGTTGGATGCTAAAGATTTTGAGCTTGAACCTCAGAGAAGAGGTTTAGACTAGAGGCATGGGGTCATCTACCCCAAGAATGACAGGAATTTCAGTCTGAGTTGGTTCTGTGGCATAACTGTGGCCAGTGGACACACTTATATAACCCAAGTAGAAAACTGATCCAATGTGGGGAGGAAAAAAGGCTGTATGTCATTACTTTAAACTTCCTAGGGCTTCCTGGGGAATTAAGGGAAGCAGTCAACCCACAAATTTTAAAATAAAGAACGGCATCAAAAGAGTTCATTCAGTAGACATGTATTCACAGTTTAATATATAAAAAATAAATATTTTTAAAGAGAAAGAGAGGGGATAAGCATGAAAAAAAAAGGAGGGAAGAGAGGAGAGGAGAAAGCACAGAGCAATTCAGAGGAAAAAAGAAAAGAAGAGAGAGGGAGAGGATCTCAGGGGAGGAGAAAAAACGTTCTGTTCATGAGAATTTGAAGATGATCCTGGCCACTTGCAGAATGGACTAAAAATCCTGTGGCAGTCCCTCACTCTTCTTCAAGTGGGAAACTTAAACTGTTTTGCCAATATCTGCAGAATCCATAATATACGCGTACGCCAAATACCCATGTGTTTCCGTTTTGAACTTTTCAGGGTATGTTCAGGTTTGCGACACGTTATTAATATTGAATAGATACCGTGGTTGTTCACTGTCAAGTGAACGGAAGACCTTTCCAGGGCTAAGAAAGAAGAAAACTATTGATTTTTGCATTCTGGTGTTTTCTTTGAGCCTCTGTGACTTTTAAACTCTTTCTCAGGGCAGACCTGTTTTCCTCATACACAAACTCTGCTCTGTCCTCCCAGGAGGCACCCCCATTGGCCATCAGGCTTCTTTCCTGCCACCAGTGGGCACTGACAGGAGCTGTGGCAGGAGATGGGGGACGCCGGTGAACCGGTTCAGGCCACAGGCTCTGAGCAGGAGTGGATAGGCCTGGTTCAAATCCCAGCATTGGGTCCCGAGCCGGTGACCTTGGGCAAGGCACCTAACAGCCGCGTCTCAGTTCTGCCAAATCCGAAGGAAGGATAATATCATCTTCCCCTCAGAGATGTGAAATCAGGAAAACACGGGGAAAAGCCCTTAGCCCGAGGTCTGGTGATGAGTAAACACTCCATATTGTGCAATCATCATCATGATTATTAAAATGAGCTCTATTATTTATTTAATTAATACCAATCTTAATGGAATAGTTCCTTAATAATCTTTTGTCTTTTATTATCTTTTTTATTTTTTTCTGGCCGGCCGCCGCTTGGCTTGTGGGATCTTAGTTTCCCAACCAGGGATCGAACCCGGGCCCTAGGCAGTGAAAGGGCAGAGTCTTAACCACTGGACCACCCAGGAATTCCCTGTATTTTGTTATCGTTATAATGGTCTAGATCTGCACTCCCCTGGAGAATGGGCTCTAGAGTACTTGTCGCTTCCTTGCTGCCGCCTATAAATCACACAGTCCACAGCTGAGGGACGGGGCGGCCACCAGGGAGTGGGGCAAGGCAAGGCAAGACAGATTGCTTTTAGGATCTGCCCAAATTTAAGGACACAGCCTGCTCCTGGCCAGATGGTCAATTGAATGTCTTCATCACAGTGAGACTGAAATTTCAGGATACGGTGGAAAGACACAGTCACAGCACACGAGGAGCCTCAAGTGTTACCTGTCCTGCTCGCAGCCCTCTCTGGAGACCTTGACCCCCCGGGCTGTCCTGGTGCTGGTGTGGCCCTGGGTGGGCTGACCTCAGAGGCGCCACCTCCCAGCTGAGTGTAGCAGGCTGGACCAGGGGAGCAACCCCTTATCATTACTTTGCTGGGGCAAGATGCTCCATTCTAATAAAATTCAATTACTATCATATTTACCCAGGAAGAAATCCCCTTAAACACTCTTTGCCTTTACTGGGGACAAAAAGAGATAAGTTTCTCCCTATTCTACTTAGGGAGAAATACACCTTTAAAAAGGCCCTTCACACAGGGGGCTCGTAGAAGCTCATCTGTCCCCTCAGTGCCCTGTATCTTCTGGGAAAGGGATGGACTGTGGTGGATAGACCCTCGCCTAAAAGCGCTGAGACCCCTTCCGTGGATTCCTGGCCGCAGAAGGGGATTTGCCTGAGGGACCCCAGGTTCCAGGCTCCGTGGGCGGGTCGTACTGGGCTGTCCTGCAGCTGCAGTGCTGGCAGTGGGGGGGGAGGTGGTGCCTTACGGGGGGAGCTGTCCACACCCTTTCTTCCTCGGTCCTCACTCCGGAGTCCACCTCCTCCTCTCTCACCCACCGCTTCTCCTCTCCCACCTCTTCTCCACCTTCTGGTGCGGGAGCCCCTTCTGCCGACAATTCCCTCATCAGAATGTTTGCTTTTAGCTGACGTTTGGGTGACGTATCTCTCCTGGCCCTTGTCCTTCGGGATTTGACAGGCAAGCTTTTGGGTCCACGCAGACCTTTCTAGTCTTTACCTCTATTATTTTTCTAGATCACAGAGAGACGTGTTGCAAGCATTGAACAAACAGAGCATTGATTCACTCTCTGAGCCCACACATCACTCTGTTGGCACAGACTGTGCATACGCCAGTGGAGCGGGCCCATCTGACGTGAACGGCCGGGCCAGCTCCCTTCCTAGTGGCAGGTGCTCGCCGGCCTCCAGGAAGGGGTTGGTTCCGCCAGCATGGCGCAGTCTGCTCACAGGGACGCTGCCACACTGGAAAAACGCCTGAGATTCTTTAAGCTGCCATATCCCACAACTCAAGGCACGAGGTGTGAGAAGATGAAGTCAGCGTGGGTCAAGCCCCTGCATCCTCAGAGGGACCCCCGGGCAGGGGACGCAGCCCAGTGATGAGCTCACCTGGGGCTTCAGGGCCATGATTCTGGGTTCAGGTCCTTGTTGAGAAAATTCTTTAACCTTCTAACGCTTGGTTTCCATGTTTGTAAGATGATGATGATCATACCTGCTTTAATCATGAGCATTAAACTAGATAACGTAGGGAAGGAATTTAACATTGGGTCTGGCATTTAATAAACACTATATAAATGACAGCTACTAACATTATATTAATTGATTTATTCCTTATTCTTCTGTTGTGGATGAGGACGCCCAGGTGCAGAGAATGAATAACGTGTGTCCAGGGTTACAAAGCTTTTAGAGCAGCTGGGGGTGGGGGCAGTTCTCAGGTGCACCTGACAGCAAGCCCCGCCCCTCCTGCCTTCGTGAGACCCTCAGACACCCCTGTGCTCCGAGGAAGCACAGCGGCCTTGGGTGCGTGAGGACCCTCCCTTGATGTGCATGAGGCTGAAACACAATGAGACAGTTGAGGGACCTGATTTATTTCTATCAAGACTCTTGCACTATAATGATGGAAATTATTAGCCCTATTGATCCGCCTATCTGGTCATTCTTATGGCACTTTTTAGTGTAGAATTTGAAGGTTTATACTAATTAATGGTTCTGAATTCTAACACACTGTATTACACTCAGAAATGAGAAATTCTTATTAAACTTAATTAACCTAATTCTCTTCCAACGTTTTTCAAACAGCATCTCCGTGAGGGGTGCCCTAGCCGTCCTGTCTACAATTCCCAGCAACACACATGCACACACACCTGCTTAACCGATAGAGGAAACTTCTGTTGTTCTTCCCTCTTTCTGTGTCCTACTTCGCACTTATCAAGATCTGGGATTCTTTGTGTTTACTCATTTACCTTGCTTTCCGTCTCCCCCACTACAGTGTGAGCCGCCATGGTTGGTGCTCAGTGAATCCTTGCAGAATAGGTGGACAAATACATCCATATTGTCTCCCCTATGACTGCCCGCTCTTCAGCCCGCCTAGTCCACAGAACCTGCGTTCTCCAGCTACTCAGGGTACCTCCCCTCTTTTACAGTTTGCTCCTAAAATTCTTCGTGGTGTTTTTTTTCTATTCCATCACCTGTTGTGACCTCAATTAAACTAGTAAGTAAGTAATATGGGTCTGTTTTGCCTTAGATGTATTAAATTTATTTTTCTGAAAGATATGAAAAGACTCTTTAGTATTTCTATCATTATGCCCAGGGAGGTGAGACTTCAGGGAAACCATATTCTATCAAAGGGAAAAAAGGAGAGGAAAGAAAAGATACAGTGGAAAGAATAGAAGACTAGGAGTCAGGAACTTGGGTTCTAATGCTGGCAGTTACTTCATGTGACTTTGGGAAAGCATTGAATTTCTCCAGAACTGAGTTTCCTTCCCTGGAGAATGAGTGGGTCTGTCCAGACGACCTCAAAGGTCTCCAAAGATCTATTATTCTAGGTCTAACCATAGACTATAGGTCTAACCATAGACTATAGGTCTAACCATAGACTGTAGGTCTAACCGTAGACTATAGGTCTAACCGTAGACTATAGGTCTAACCGTAGATTATAGGTCTAACCATAGACTGTAGGTCTAACCATAGATTGTAGGTCTAACCGTAGACTGTAGGTCTAACCGTAGACTGTAGGTCTAGCCGTAGACTATAGGTCTAACCGTAGACTATAGGTCTAGCCGTAGACTATAGGTCTAACCATAGATTATAGGTCTAACCGTAGACTGTAGGTCTAACCGTAGACTGTAGGTCTAGCCGTAGACTATAGGTCTAACCGTAGACTATAGGTCTAACCAGCTCTAACACTCCACATCTCAGACTAACTTAAAATATGTTTTCTAATGTCAGGGACATTTTACAGGTTTTGCTTCTTTCTACCATGCTGAGGAAATTGTTTTCTTTCCACAGGTATAAGTATTGCTCCAACAAGATTGGAGCAATAAGGGCTTCTATTTTGAATTCCTTTGCACCCAAGCCAACCCTTCATTTTCTGAGGAGTAATAGAAACAAAACTGTCAGGGTTTTCAAAACTGATGGAAGGTGGCCTTTGGCAACCTTTTAAATTTGTTCTCTAGGCTCATGCAAAACATGCAAAATAAAGCTAGAAGTTTTCTTTGAAAATAAAATTGGCTTGAAACAAATGGGGATTTGGAAACAGGCAGCCGGAGCAGATTTCCTTCTGTAAATATCACGTTGACTCTCCATGGGGGGGCCGGGAAATGCCAGGAATTTAAAAATCAGCTTTGGTCGTTAATAGGCTACAGGGTCACTCTTTTGGAATATGAGATGCTGCTGGTAATATTAAGTTCTCTCCACTGAAGAATAGAAGACTTGGCTTAAAAAATACATACTCATACAGAGGATCTCCTGTTAGATTGTAATCAATCTTTATCCATGTCCTGGAAGGGAGTTTATTAGTTTTAATAAAATGAGAGATCATGGGAGCACTAAGTTGGGGAACTTTGATGAACAAGGTCAGAACAAGCATTTCCCAGATTTCATCTGAAAACTGCCTTAGATAGGTTTTAAAGTGAGTTTGACTTTGTGTAGTATTAATGGGGAACGTACATGTAAATATTTTCTGAACATTAATAAATAGGCAGGATGTTGATAAATAACTTAATTCATTAATGAAACATGTTAAGTAGAATGGCACTGACATTTATTAAACAACTTCTCAGAACAAGCCTTTCATATACATTGCCAAAATGAATACAGTCAACAAATATGTGAGGGAGATATTATTTTCCCATGAAATGCTTAGGGAAACAGGCTCCAAGAGGTCTGATACTTGCCTAAGACTAAATATTGATAGTTAATGAGTTGTTATGGACTGAACGTATGTGTGTGTGTGTCCCCAAATTCATATGGTGAAGCCCTAACACCCAGTGTGGTGGTGTTAGGAGGTGGTTGGGTTTAGGTGAGGTCATGAGGGTGGAGCTGTTATAATGGGATCAGTTTCCTTGTAAGAAAGGAAGAGAGACCAGAGCTTTCTCTCTCCAAGAGCACACAATGACCATCTGAGCACACAATTAGAAGGCAGCTGTCTGCAAGCCAGGAGGAGAGTCCTACCAGGAGCCGAATCAGCTGGCACCTTGGTCTTGGGTTTCTCAGGCTCCAGAACAGTGAGAAATAAATGTCTGTTGTTCAAGCTGCCCGGTGTGTGGTATTTGTTACAGCACCCTGAGCTAAGACAGTAGTGGTATTAGAATCCAGCTCTGTCCAATTTCAAAGTGCACACTTACAAGGATATGGGATCAAGGAAGCTGCCATGGGCAAGGGGGTACCGAGTGGACCAGGCGGAGGCACAAAGTATTTGGGATCACTGTGGTCTAAGGAGCTAGAGCCTAATGAGATTAACTCCTTTCTCGCCAGAGTAGAAACCCAGAAAGTGGGAGATGCCTTCCTAGGTTTCTCCTTTCCCACACGTGCCCCACAGATTCAGCCTCTAAGCGCTGCACCATCTCTTCACCTTACGTCAGTCTGCCCTCTGGCCACCCCTGCTCTTCCTGCTTTAGTTCATCGGCACCTTCTCTCCCCATTGGTCTTCCTGCCTTCAATCTTACCCCTTCCGTTCATCCTAACCCTGAAATGATCTCTTTAAACTAAAAATTATTTATGTCGTCTTCCTGCTTTAATTCCTTCAGTGGTACAAGGTACAACGTGGGGAGTGTCATTGGGCCGCTGTAAGCAGAACACGTGGGGTGGGCGATATTGTGGCTCTTATATTTGCAGGAAACATAGCCCATCACAGGGTGAGGCTGAGGGCTGTTCTCTGTGCCTTGCCCCCTTTGCCTGACCTGATGCCGTTCTTCTTAATCCCTCCCCTGTTCTTCTTTGTAGGGTCAGCCAGATCCAGTAAGCAGGAATGCTTTGCTAGGGGTAAAGGCAGAAACAAACACAAAAATAGATCATTATGATTTCGAGGATGGAGCTGTATGCACATGTAAATAATGCATATTTAAAGTAATCACCATAATGCTATTTATATAACACCTTCTCACCCAAAGATGGCAGAGCAATTTAGAGAGATTCTCTCAATAATCCTCACCATTCTCCATTAAATTGTGCTCTAAATGCATTTCAAATCATGAGTGTCTCTCTCACCTTCCAAACCGTCACTGGGTACTTTGTCGAGTTACTTAGCCTAGGCTGCTAGTTACTTAACAGAGATGCCACATTTGAGAATCCGTGTCTGTTCTCGTACAGACTGAAATGCAGGGCTCAGCTGTCATGGACATCTGGGTGAGAGCCATCATCAAGCTTAAATGTGCAAAGGTCCATTAAGGCCACTTCTCATTTTCTTGATTGAAATTAAGAAAATAAGTTCATTTGTACCCTTTTTTTAGATTCCACATATAAACGATACCATATGATATTTGTCTTTGTCTGACTTACTTCAATCAGTAATAGAGTTACAGATGTAGAAAACAAACTTACAGTTACCAGGGGGAAAGGGGGGTGAGGGATAAGTTGGGAGACTGGGACTGACATATACACACTACTATGTATAAAATAGAGAACTAATAACAACCTACTGTATGGCACAGGGAACTCTACTCAATACTCTGTAATGACCTATATGGGAAAAGAATCTAAGAAAGAGTGGATATGTGTATATGTATAACTGATTCGCTTTGCTGTACAGCAGAAACTAACACGACATTGTAAATCAACTCTACTCCAATAGAATTTTTAAAAAAGAAATTAAGAAAATAATAATTATCAGTGTGTTGAAGGCCAGAGCAGCCTCCATGCATGAGCTGTTTTGTAAGACAGGCTACATTTCTCCATCCAGAACAGGCGCTATGGCCGAGGCACGGTCCTTCTAGACCTCACAGGGTCTGCCTCCTCCTGACTTTCCTTGCTTGTCTTAGTCCTATGCCTCTGGCCTCCTGTTCCAAGGCGTGCTCTGCCTCGGGACCTTTGCACCTGCTGTTCTTCTGGTTGGAAGCTCTTTCTTTTTCACTGTTGTGTTCCCCAGTGCCTAGAACTGTGCCCAAAACATAGAGGCCCTCAATCAATATATGACGGATGAATAAATAAGTGGGTAGACAAACGACCCTTGGCTTATATCTGCAGGGTAATTAGAACCATCAGTGTATGTATGTATGTATGTATGTATGTATTTATTTATTTATTTGTTTTAAACAATACCTCCACTCAACCTTTTTATTTATTTTATTTATTTTATTTATTTACTTCTGGCTGTGTTGGGTCTTCATTTCTGTACGAGGGCTTTCTCTAGTTGTGGCAAGTGGGGGCCACTCTTCATTGTGGTGCGTGGGCCTCTCATTATCACGGCCTCTCTTGTTGCGGAGCACAGGCTCCAGACGCGCAGGCTCAGTAATTGTGGCTCATGGGCCCAGCTGCTCTGCGGCATGTGGGATCTTCCCAGACCAGGGCTCGAACCCGTGTCCCTTGCAATGGCAGGCAGATTCTCAACCACTGCGCCACCAGGGAAGCCCCCAGTGTATTTATTTACAGCTGTGTTTAGCTGTGTTTAAGGTAAATTGTTAAAGTCAAGGTTTCAGACACAATTTCATAGCATATGAAACTTTGTTTAAATTTACATGAGATTTGTCATTTTGACTAGAAAACATGAAAAGGGAAGATCTTCATGGTCTACAAGCGTCGTCAAGGCAGAAACTCTTACAAAAGCAATTAACTGGTGTGTGAATTGCAGTGCATGGATGTGATCCTTATTCATCACTCCTCCTGTGTGTATGATTGTTTCTGTCTATACAAAATATAGACAGAATATAAGTATACACACATATATACATATGTACACATACACACATGTACACATACATACACACACATACATATACATATACACACACACATATATAACATACATAGTTTTTACTTGCCTCTAAAGACACAGTTTTAAGACCTGGTGATATATGTAAAGAATCCTAAACTCTTTCCAAAATAAAGTGTCTTCAGCTAGCTGCCAGCCAAATGGTTCTGTCTGCGGCATTGTTTCCCAGAATTCCGCCGACTTAACTTAGGACTTTGGAGCCTTTCTTTGGCTGCTGTGTTTGCATTCCCCGTGGACATCTGTTGTTCCTTCTACTCTCGGCCAGTGTCCACCCTTCTCCCACCAAGCACGGGGCACTGCAGCAGTCGAGCTGCAGCACGGGCAGAGGGGCTCTGTTCCAGAACTTCAGTCCTGGCGAGCCTGTCAATTCTGGGACCCACATAGGGAAACTGTTCAGAACAGAGAGACCCAGCATCACACAGACCCTTGGCAGATGGTCATCTCTGCTGAGTGTCTTCATTGGACTGGCCAATGAGATCTACAGTTGCTTCCAAACATGCATGAGATGTGAGCCTGTTTCCGGGCTGAGCTCAGTGTTTAGAGGTAGCTGTTTAGAGGTAGAGTGAACTATTGCGGATGTCCAGTTCTCTTACGCTGTCCAAGTGCACCATCCAGCAGCTGGTCCTGCAGCAGTGGGATCCCGAAGGCCAGAGCTGGGTTTGAGGATGGAATGAGTTACCCAAAGAAGGAAAGAGGGAACATAGTGAGAGAGGTGTAAAACCATGTTCAAGCTGAGAGCGAGAAATTGAAAATTACTAGTCTAATGGTTGGTTGGATGGGGCGGCGGCCATGGGGGCAGTCAGGAGACAAAGCCGACCGGGAGCTGGGTGTGTAGTCAGGAGTGAAGGTGGGAGAGAGGGACAGAGCAAGTGTCTCAAGTGGCCTGCCTTTCCTGAGCGCCTCGCTACCCAGCAGCACATCCCAGACTCTGGACAGGACTGACTTAAAGGTCCACAGTCAGGGCGGCCACAGATCTCCCACGAGCAGGATAACAGAGCAGAGAGAATGCCCGTGACATTTACTAACAGTAGCTCGCCAAGAAAGGAGTGTGCGGGCCTTTCAGAAGAAGATAGGTGTTGAAATTCAATACACCCTTGAAAAAGTGGAAGACCAGCGTCAGCTTCAACCAGTGTCAAGTACAGGGTGTGTACAGAGAGGGAAAAGCAATTTGCTCAAATGCAAGATCAGAAATGAAAGGTTTTGTGACTTTCTGGATGACACGCTATGTCTTACTGTTAAAGGATCAGGAAACTGAGATTCTCTGTCAGAGCAATCGCCAGAACAACCCAACCATCTACTACTCCCACCCTGCCTGCCTTCCCAGCCCCCTCCCTGCCCTGGGCCAATTTGATCCACTTAGAGAGACACGGCCTCTTTCTCTGAGTTGCTCAAGCTGGGTAGAAAGCACAGATAAAAAGTTAACCTCACATCTAAAGATCATCAGCTCCACGCACCTGTGGGATAAACTGTGCGTTGTGTGTGCAGTAGTGGCTGTGAAAGAGGAATGATGGGATTTGCACTAGCAATGGTGTCTACGGACATTTGCTACCTCTTCTCCTATTAGCAGGGAAGGTGTCAAAAAGGAGGTGATGTTTCAGTAGCTGCTGGTACAGAGGAAGGTGGAGAACTTTGATGGGGGTGGGAGGCCAGTGTTTGCAGGTTTTAGTACAACCAGAGCCTGAGGACGGTTAGGGAGGAGAAGGGAGAGGGGCTGAGGGGCAGGAGGGCTAAGGCAGAGGCTCAGACAAGAATACAGTGTAACCGGGGTTGCTTCAACTAGAGAATAAAGACATGTGCGTTACTATACAGCAGGCATCTGGGGTCTATCAGCTGTATTTTATTTACAAATAAAATAGATAAAATTCGAGCACACAAGGAGATAATGCAGTAAGTAACGTTTCTGTGACGCTATACAGGCTACATAGCACATCTGCATATTACATAGACTTTTCTTTTCCCAGCAATCCTGTAGAACGGGTGTATATCATCATTCTCTCTTTACAGTTGAAGTGAGACCCAGAAAAACTTAAACAACTATCTGGGATGCAGAACCCTTCTTGGTTAGCCGAAAGCATGCCAGCTGCTGAAACAAACGATTCCCAAAGTGAAGTGGCTTAGTAAACAGAACATATTTCTTGCTATTGATAAGTAGATACATACATACATACATATAAAAAATTAGCTACAGCTTAACTAAGAGATTTCAGGCATTAAACTGTAACCGACGTGTTAAGGGTTGTGATAGTGTGGCAGACAAATGAATTTTACTTCTTTCATCTATTGTTTCCTGGTTTTCTAAAATAGTTTCATTTTATAATGAAACTATAATAATTTAACAATTGACAAAAGACAATCCTTTTATCACTTTCTGAACTTGGGAGGCTGGACTCATTTAAGTGTCTGTGCTTCAGGTGGCATGATTTCTCCCACTACTCAGAGTATGTGTTCTGCAGGAAGAAGAGGGGTGGCAGGAAATGTTTGTTGAAACATTGTATTGAGGCTGCTTTTGTATGGCAAAGGAGCCCACAACTTCAGCTACACAACTTTTTATGTTGAAAGAACTCATACTTTTTGTAGCTTTTATTCCACATTTAATTTAAATGTGGAATTTAATGTGTTAGTCAATGCACCTAGCAGAGGACTTCACTCCAGACTTTTAAGGAAATTTTTAGTTTTTATGGAAAATGACACTTCAGTGGTTAAATTTCTCGTGTCTCTGGTGCTTCTGGCCCTAATAGCACCAGTTGACAACACCACAACCACATGGAAACATATTTTTGGAAGCAAAACTTTAATTTTCTACAACATTTGCTATAGAGAGTGAAGAAAATTTAAGAACTACTTGTTTTCTATTTTTTTTTCTTAACAAAGTGGAATCCACTATGTTGAAGATTTGATACTATGTGATTGTCTAACAGGTTTTTTGTAAATTAGAATAAAATCTAGTGTGATCATGTTCATTGGAAGGATTTGTTTGGAAGGTTACATTTTATTTGTGAATTTTTTTCTAAATCAGGGTAACTATAAACTTGACTGGTTTATTCCACTTTTCATTATGTTGTTTTGTTCTTAGCGATTGTGACCCATGGAGAATTATATCGACTAACTTGATAAATTCAAAAAAAGAAAGAAAGAAAACATTTGCGGAATACTTTGTAGTTATGTATAAATTGAGACAACCTTATTTCTCTTTTGAATGATGTTGATTTAGAAAAAAAAAATCTGTGCTGAGGAATAAAAGAAGAGGTAAAGAAACATGTGGAAATGAGAAAAAAAAAAAGCAGTGCAGTTTAGCTCTGCCCTATCTTAGATGTTCGTCCCATCAACTAATGGATAATATATAATTACGAAAATTCGTTGTTGGAACAGTGCACAAGCCTATTGATTTTGCCATCATGAGTACATTATCCTCTTACCTTCTCAAGATTAAAATGAATAGGCAGAGTAACAAGATTCTCCATAAATTAGAGTCATTCATTTTCATCTTGAGAAATTAAAGTATGTCATACTTTCAGCACTTCAATTGAGATCTAGCAGAGGAGAACTTTACAAGATAATAATTTTTAAAGGAATGTATTTCTATCTTCACAGTAAATAAGCATACTCATAGCCATGGTAACCTCCAGGTAAAAAAAAAAATGTTGAAGACATTTAGCACATAAAGGAGGGACAGATGCAAATGACATCGATACTTTTAACAGTGCTATCATAAATATTTTAATACTCGGTATGTAAATTACTGTATTATGTACCCGGGTTTCCTCAGTCAACAGATATTTACTACATATGTACCAAAAACAAGGCCCTGTCCCAAGTGGTAGAGGAAATAGAAAGAATTTTAGTATATGGTCCCTGCCTTCCAAAAAGGAGATGAGCTAATTAAGGAGGCAATATTCACACCTGTGACAATCAGTAATAATAACTACAACGACAATAGCGACACAAACAACTGCTGAGCATTTACACTGTGCCAAAACTGTTGTAATTGTTTCCACCAGCATGAAGTCGTGAACCTCGCATTGACCTTGTGAGTGGCACGATTTCTACCTCCATTTTATAGACAAGGAAATAGAGGCTCAGAACGTTCATCCAGCTGTCAGAGAATAGGTAGTTCTCCATAAATAACTTTCCAGATACATGAAGAAGTATCCAAAGCCCCTATATTTGTCTTGGTCACTTTGGATGAACTTTGCTAATGCATGTGGCATAGGCTCCACAGAACAGAAGCGTTCCTGAAAATTTTCCTTCACTACTTAGGAGGGTTGCGTAGCCCACATTTCGTTTTGTTTTCGTGTGGTGATTTCGGGGCTCCGGTCCTTTTCTGAGTGATGTCAGACTGGCAGGAATCGAAACTGTTAGGATTGTGTGTTAGTAAGAGTAAATTATCTCTGAATGAAGTCCAGGTGAACTTGCTCTGAACAAAGTAATGCATTTTTGAAAGAAACGTTGTGTATTCTGGCTGCTTTCGGGCTTTTGGTCATTTGTTCGGTCTCCCTTCTGGTTCTGCACCTTGATGAGAGCAGTTAGGCTATAGAATAAATGAGATGCTATGGCATATGGTTGCGAGAAGAAAACATCATCAGTACTTTGCCTCCTATAATCTGTTCATGATCACTAAACCCTTAGCACAGTGTATGGACTGTTTAATCTGAAATCATCAGTATGGCTCCAAAGCCCTCAGCCTTAGCCTCCAGGACAGAAAAGTACTTCTGGATGCATGTGATGTTCCCAGAAGACTGTGTATGTTTGTGGACAGAGAAAGAACAAGGGTAGGAGGGATTAGAACGAGAGCCACCATCCAAGGTCATGTCCTGGTTAATGAGAGCCAGGCTGGGAGCCAGGGGTGGGGAAGCTGGGCTTTACAAGGGCAGGAGCCGATCCGAGCTCCCACTGACCTTAAGATCCTACATCTTCACAGCTGCCTGAAGAACAGACCGAATTGGCAAAAGCCCAAAGGAATCCTGGAATCTGGGACTTGGATGCTCTGTCCATTGCAGGTTTTGCATTTTTCCTGTTGATAATTGTGCTCAGGGACCCCATGTAGTTGGTAACTGAGTGAACCTGGAGACCCTCACGATAGAAATGTCAGTAAGTAAGTTCTGAACAAATAAGGCATAAAGAGGGTCACTGTGCTGAGTCGCCGGTACGATTGCGCTGCGTTCCTGGAGGTGTTATTTGAGAGTCGCATTGCCGTCATTATCTTTACCTTTTATTTTTGACAATTGGCCAAACATGAATTAATCAGTTTGACCATATTCCCATCACTGGTCTTCAAAATATCACAGTCATCTTGGACTTCTAACTCTTCTTTCTCACCCCGTCCTAGCGAGAAAGTCATCAGGTCCTGTATTCGTCACCTGTGAAGCCCCCGTTCCTTCTCCACTGCTTGCTTCCTAGTTCAAGAAAGCATAATGTATCAAAGTTAATCATTAATGAATATAAAGCTAAGGGAATGAGGGCATTGGAAAGCCGAATGACAGTAGCAACTGTCGCTAAATAAAGTAAATGTTGAGCCTACAGCGAAATGAAATCATGGAAGGCAAGGCTAAGGACACATTTCTTTGATAGCTTGTTTTGTTTTAAGGACTCCAAAAGTAACAATAAAGAGAAAAGTCAGGGAAGGAAGAGATTGTAGAAATAAATGAAGACCAACCAAATGAGAAAAGCAAAGACTGTTCTGAGCTTGAGTACAGGGGGTCTGCCATGCTACTGGCATTTTGGCAGAGACTCAAAGGCCCAGGGAGGAGTGGCAAAGCTTCACAGTGCAAAAAAGGGAAGGCTTCAGATGCGTGCACCCTGAGTGGAGACTGTTGGCCTGGGGAAGCTGTAAGCAGGCTGAATAGAGGCAGGGGATTCAGAATCGGCAGGGGAGCATATTTGGCTCTCTCTGGTTCATCGTAAGTTGGAAGCAGGGACAGACATTAGGGAAGCTGTCAGTTATTAATCACGTCCTCGCCATTTTGGGCTGATTGTTACAGAAGTTATTGTCTAGCTTCCTGGATTGTCACTAGAGATATTGGTCTGACTTCCTACAAGTCTGACTTACAGATGCTGGCATTCTGGGCTGTTTATCGTAGATAAGGGATTGGTTTCCTGGGCAGGTTGCTGCAGGTTATGGGTCTAAGTTCTATTTTTATATATGTCCTTTGGCCATCGTCCATTAGTATATCTAGTTTCCCAAGACAGAGATGTAAACTAAGAGTTCGCTGTCTATGTGTAAGCGTAGTGGTGGCAGGGAACGGGGGAGAGAGTTGGTCACAGAGGTGTTTAGGTGGGGATAGACCTTAAGAGAAGCAGTTGTTAATAGAGCAAGCAGTAAGAAATGATGTCATTCTCCGTAAAACAAGCCTCACTAAGATGGCAGGGGCATCTTCATACAAGAATAGGTCCCGTGCTACCACTGTTAGAGCACGTACGGAGTGGAAGGCTTTGACCTTAAGAAAAAAGATTCAGAGTAATTTAGTAACCCAAATTAACAAGTAATTGGATAGAAAATAAAGTTATGATTTGTGGGCATAATGCCTTAAAGATGCTGTCAGGTGAAGCCGCTGTGTAATGGGATAGCCCAATACAGACAGCGGTGGCAAAGGGGAAGCCATTCAATGGGACTTTGCTCCCGACAACCCACAGGGTTAGATGGAAGCCTCTTCCTGGATGCTTTGAAACATCCTTGACAGGTTCTTAGCGCTTCATACCAGATTTCTGTTAATGGTCCATCTGCCAGCCTCAGCTCTGCCTGCGGGATCTCGCGGAATTTATCTTGGGTACCTGCCTCTCCCTTAGTTTCTGTCTCTGCTACCCCCGAGTGATGCTGAATCAGCAAACACAAGTGCCACGTTATACTTCAACACTCTCAACACCCTTAAAACCTGCTGCACATGACACCTCTGTGTTTAGCTATCATTATGGAGAATAGTTATTTACTCTGTCCCTTAAAGAAGGATTCTAAGAATGATGTTTTAGACTAAATTTTAATTAGCCGTAGAATGACTTACTTTTCTCTATTAATTAATTACGCCTGGAGGTATCTAAACTACTGCACCTAGACTCCTCTGATATATAATACCCACTCTAGGCCAGTTAACTGTATTTCAACAAAAATGCCTAGAATGCCTCAGCCTGTCTGTAATGGGTGTGATGGGGTGATGTAATCACATTGAATGAGAGAAAACATTACAATATCTGTTAACTTAATTTTTTCCCACAAGCGTAATAGGAATAGAATATAATGAAGGCAATACAGTATGGGGAAAAGAGGGGTGTGTGTGTGTGTGTGTGTGTGTGTGTGTGTGTGTTGCCATGGCTTCAGTGACTACATTATGCCTTTGTTAGTAGATTTGTCAGGAACCAGCAGCAACTAGTGAAGCTCAAAGGAGATGGTAGAAGCAGTACTCTCTAATTCTGAATTCTTGCCCTTAAAGATGAGGAATCTAGGAATAAAGCTTGTTTGCCTAGAGTCCTTTCTTTCACTGTGTTCCTGCATAAGAATTTCAGCAAACTGAAATGAGGGCACTGAACAAGTTCAGGTACATATAAACTAGATAAAGATAAGATAAAGATGCTGAATATGGGAGTCATCAATCCAGAAAAGCGAAAAACAAAATAATAACAGTGTCACCATTGCTCGTAGTGTGTCTAGTGCTGTATTAGTCTGCTCGGGCTGCCGTAACAAAATACTGCAGACTGGGGGGCTTCAACACCAGACATCTGTCTTCTCAGAGCTCTGGAGGCTGGAAGTCCAAGATCAAGGTGTGGGCAGGGTTGGTGCCTTCAGAGGGCTCTCTCCTTGGCTTCAGACGGCCGCCTTCTCACTGTGTCCTCACACGATCTTCCCTCTGTGGGTGTCTCTGTCCTAATTTCCTCTACTTATAAGGACACTAGTCATTTTGGAGTAGGGCCCACACTAAAAACCTCATTTTAACTTAATCACCTCTCGAAAGGCCCTGTCTTCATACACAGTCACGTGCTGAGGTCGTGGGGTGTTGGGACTTCAACATATGAATTTAGCGGGGGGACACAATTCAGCCATAACAAGTGCCTCTTGCAGCAAAAAGCAGGAGCCTTTATTGTGTGTTCGGGGTAAAAAACAGACTGCTGTATTGAAACTTATCTGGAATTACATCTTGTTTCCTAGGGAAATATTGGAATACTGGAATTCTAAAATCTTATTTAAAATTTAATGTTTATGTATTTTGCAGAAAATTCTAGAAAATGAAACATCTATACAAAATATCTGAAAGACAGATATGCTTTAAAGAAAATCATTTCAATTTTGAAAGTAAAAGTATTCATTATTTCACATTTCTATTTTAATAGCTACTTAAAGTATCTAAAAATAGATTTTCAAAACATATAACTTTATCATAAGGCTATCTTATATGCTATTATTGTAGAAGATAGTGTGAATAGATTTTATGGTAATAAAGCTTAAATATTTGAAAAAGGAACTACAATAATGAAATTTGATTTTTAATTACATAGGGAAAGAAAGTTTAAATCACATGGATATCTTTGACTCCTCCAAGATATTGTATAATAAAGACAGTCACTCAGGGCTAAACAACATGAATAGCATCATTGGTTTGGGTGTAATGAAGCTACAGAATGTCAGGAAAAGGTCTTAGGAGTGTTAGACCCAACAATCTTTCTTCACGGCTGGGTCATCCTAAGAAGAAATGCATCCCGAGCCAGGAATGAAGAGTTGCAGCACGAATATTCTGCCATAAAATACAATAGGCTGTTGCTTGCACTCCTCATGAATTTCTCCCTCAGCAATTTGCTCGGCCAAGAAAATGTCACATGTCCACAAACTGACGGAGTGATCCCAAGTTTGTTTACTTTATACTAGTTAGTCTAGACCACCTGGTGTGTAGGGTTGAACCTAAGTAAAATTGTGAGCCCTTCTTTTGTATAATTCCTCTCAAAACAAGTCATCCTTGTTGGAGACCTTGGCCAGAGCCATCCTACCTGGCTCAGCTTGGCTACCTGGTCCTCCTTTTCTAGATGCTCCCTCATCCTGTTAGAAGGTAAAAGGTTGCTCACATGAACATTTTGATGACTCATTTACATACTAATTCTTCCAAACCTCCCCTCACAGCGCTGCTAAGAGTAGGATTTTTAAGGTCTCTGGCAGATTGGTAAAAACAATTTCCTCTTCTTCGAAGTCCAAAATCAGTCCACATGGTGCACCCTTGGTAATTGAACTACTCTTCACATGGCTTTTAAAATGATAATATTTTCCTGGGGACCTTAGGCTGTATTTGACAGAATATCCTCAACGCTTGGTATCTTTGAAGACACTTGGTTTGGTGATGAATAGTGGGAAGCCGAAAGTTCTTTCACCTGGAGAAATCAAGCTTCTCAAGCAATAAACCTTACTCTCTCCAAGACAGTAGATTTGGGACCATTCTGTCCAGTGGTCTGACAGATACACAAGAAGGTCGCCTGCCTTCCTAATTCCCTTTGCTCGAGTAGTCATGGCACAGATAGCAAATAGGACAATAGTGACAACCAGTGAATAACTTCATGTGGAAATCCATCATCATCCTTATCTTCTACCTTTTTCAGAAGATGGCTTGAACACGAGGAAACCATAGTGCAACTCTTCATGTTAATTTGTAGACAGAGGTGCAAAGATAAAATCTAAAGTAATTTCTATTTCCTATTCATTCCTTAGAACCCCACAATTTCTGACAGTCCTGTGGTGAAATAGTCAACCATTTTTCTTAACTTATTTTCTTATTTTTCCAAATAAGTGATTACAGATAAATTTGATTTATCCTACCTCAATAAATATTGGACACATTAATTGTTTTTGAAATGTCAAGATAGAAACAAATCATAGACTGTTATTCCATTTTGCAAAAATTTTTAAAGGCAATTTTATTTTTCTTGCAAATTCCAGAGATACATCAACATCCAGTAACTGAACTGGAAAGGGAAAGAACAAAATTAATCCAACCAGACAATAGAAAAAAATAAATTTTCTTTTAAGCAAAGCTCTGTAAACTGCAGTATTACCATGGAACATTGGTTTGTGTAACTATTTATGGAGGATTTAAACCAAAGCACTAGATGTCATTGTCTGTCTCTGAATAGCTGAGGCTGACAGCACTTGGAGAGGGCAGTTAAAAGCCAAGTTGGGTTATTGAGCAATGCTTGATAGAATGACCACCTCTCAGGACTGATGTCAGATCTTGCCTTGAGAACAGGGCTCCCATGGAGGTCAGTGTGAGCTATGGACTTATGATTCTTCAGATGATGGTGGTTCAGTTATGTGCTTCTCTCCGATATCATCAAGTGTTTGCCTTACATCATTCGTAAATCCATGATGCTAATGGACTAGAACAATAGATCCACTGATACACTGTTTGATGACTGTTTTGTAAGTGTATATACATTCTTACACACATATCTTCCCAGGCTATGGAACAAGAAGGCAGATGGAGGCCCACGTACCATGTCTAAATGTTTAAAAGTCATAAATCAATCTTACAGACTGTCCAGTGAACTATATTCTATTGTATTTATCCTCCTACCAGAAAATATACCTTCAAAGTATCAAAATCAAAACACTTGTTAATACTGCTTATATTGCTCATATCAAATATTGTTTATAGGGCTTCCCTGGTGGCACAGTGGTTGAGAATCTGCCTGCCAATGCAGGGGACACGGGTTCGAGCCCTGGTCTGGGAGGATCCCACATGCCACGGAGCAGCTAAGCCCGTGAGCCACAACTACTGAGCCTGCACCCTAGAGCCTGCGAGCCACAACTACTGAGCCTGCACTCTAGAGCCCGCGAGCCACAACTACTGAGCCCACGTGCCACAACGACTGAAGCCCACACGCCTAGAGCCCATGCTCCACAACAAGAGAAGCCACCGCGATGAGAAGCCCGTGCACCGCAACGAAGAGAAGCCCCCGCTCGCCGCAACTAGAGAAAGCCCGCACGCAGCAATGAAGACCCAACGCAGCCAAAAATAAATAAATTAATTAATTAAAAAAATATATATAAGCTACCTGATTAGAGGAATGCCCACTTTTGAAATAAAAATAAAGCCATTTTGTTAAGGTCTGTGTTAGGAGAGTGTAGAAAAGCATTCCGATATTCCTGACCCAATGGTGTATTTTGAGCCTAACAAAGAATTAACTGAAGTGTTTTTGTTTGTCAGAGTCACTGTTTCCATCTGGCACAAAAGAGAGTTACTCTGTGCGAACTGAGTCATCACACATGGAATTGTTAGGATTTAGTAAATGTGCAAATGGGCAAACCCCCTAGGTAAGCTTATGTTGACTCAGGGTGTCCTGTTTCTTGAACACAGACATTTGGTTGTAAACTCCCTGCCGTTGATCAGCTTGTAAATAACCACATTATTTTAAGAGTAGTAAGTTTTCTTCCTTTAGCCCTCTAGTCATTTATGCTATCTATGTCCCTTATTTCCCCATGACATTGAAAATGAGACCATATAAATAAGTACAGCTTAAGCCTACATTCTGCTTGATTATTTCTATTTTTTAAATGAGTGTATATATAAGCATATAAACTCTTTACTTTGCCATGACCGTTCATAATCATTCTTAAAGGAGTTACAATCACTTTGAACTAGCAAGATATTTGGGAGTTTAAAAAAATATTTGATTTTAGGTGTGAAAATAAAAGTTATTCAGAGACCATTTAATGATAATATGAGGTATCAGTGGCTTTATTGAAGTTAATAAAAGTTTGGAAAGCAGGACTCAATAATGACCATTTTATATGTTAAGATATAATACATATAGGTTTGAAGATTAAAACTTCATCCACTTCCTGTTAAACATCAAAGCAAAATCTCCTATTTAACAGTTCTAAGATTTTATTCTACATTTGAGCTAAAGGTTTTTTAACGTGTAGTATAGGAAAAACTGCATATTCTACCACCTTCTTCTTTGTATCCAGGAGAAAAGACCAGTCTTTCATGGTGGTTCAGATTTCAAATGACAGTAGGTACCCATGGAAAAATAAAATCCTGATTTTGCCTCCTGGAAAATCATAGAAGTTTTAGTTCTTCTTTGGGTTTTAGTTTTTCTCTCTGTAGGAATTGGGCAATGACTTTCCTAAGAGAATTTAATATTAATTTTTCTTAATCTGGGGAAGAAATTGCTAGGTTTATGATGATATTGGTGTACCCTATATAATTATCCTCTGATCTCAGCTGAGTTGGGTGGTCATAATTAAGTAGTTCATCATATAGGCACACATATTTATTCAGTGAAGTTGGTTATCTTATTCTACAAAATTATGGGCTACTCAGCAACATAGTTTATCTTTTATCTTCTCATTTTACCTTCTCATAAAAAAACGTATGTGAGTAGGAAGAGGGGAGAGGAGGGATTCTTGAAGTATAAAACGAGAAGTAGGAAATTCCTAAAGTTAAAGCTTGAACGGGAAAAAAATTATTTCAGATGAAAAATTTAGAGACACATACGCCACTCATATTGAACTTTGAGCCTCCCGGTCAATGTCATGATTTGTTAGTCCGTAAGAAAGGAGGAAAATGTAGATTTCATGAGGAAAACTTCTTGTTATGACTCACTCTTGATTTGAGACAGATTGGGGGCTGATTGGAGGGGAGTTTTTTTGAGTCACTTCTCTCACTGTTTATATGCTGGGGCCCTGGAATGCTCTATCAAAAAATCCCCAAATAAACTCGTAAGATTCTTTTTCCCCAAGAAAAGACTGATTCAAAACTTTACATCCCAAACATTTAGCACAACTATCAGACTACATATTGACAAGCAGATGTGAATCTGCTCTTTCTTGGCTAAACTTGCATTATCCACAAAGTAAGTTGGCAAAGTAACTGTGGAGCTCACTAAATACCTTCTGTGGCCATGTGCTTCTTTCCAAGGCCTGGTCAGTGGAAACTATGCCCCAGCATCAAGTCTGTGAAGTGACTGGTCACCCAAGTGAGTGTTCTAATGGGATGGAGTCGGAGGAATTCGTATCACAAACTAATTATAGTGGAAGAACTCTAGCCACAGTTCTTTCTTAGAGCAGGATATCATTTTGTTCCTTTCATGACAATAATTTATTGTACTATTATTATATACCTGGCATGGTGCTGAATGCTTTATTTTTAATGCCAACTGGATGATTTGGAGAAGTAGCTATGCAATAGTGGATAGAAGACCCACTTTTTATTGAGGTAAAGTTAATTTACCATGTTGTGTTAGTTTCAAGTGTACAGCAAAGTGATTCAGATATACATATATATACTCTTTTTCAGATTCTTTTCCTTTATAGGTCATTACAAGATATTGAGTATAGTTCCCTGTGCTATACAGTAGGTCCTTGTTGTTTACCTATTTTATATATAGTAGTGTGTACCTGTTAATCCCAAACTCCTAATTTATCCTCACCCCACAACCTGCTAACCCCTTTGGTAACCATAAGTTTGTTTTCCACGTCTGTGAGTCTGTTTCTCTTTTGTAAATAAGTTCATTTGTATCCTTTTTTTAGATTCCACATATAAGTGATATCATATGATGTGTGTCTTTCTCTGTCTGACTTACTTCACTTAGTATGATAATCTCTAAGTCCATCCATATTGCTGCAAATGGCATTATTTCATTCTTTTTTATGGATGAGTAATTTTCCATTATATATATATGTGTGTGTGTGTGTATATATATATATTATCACATCTTGTTTATCCATTCATCTGTCAATGAACATTTAGGTTGCTCCCAAGTCTTGGCTATTGGAAATTGTTCTGCTGTGAACATTGAGGTACATGTACCTTTTCGAATTAGAGTTTTCTCCAGATATATGCCCAGGAGTGGGATTGCTGGATCGTATGGTAACTCTATTTTTAGTTTTTTAAGGAACCTCCATACTGTTTTCCATAGCGGCTGTACCATTTTACATTCCTACCAACAGTGTAAGAGGGTTCCCTTTTCTCCACATTCTCTACAGCACTTATTATTTGTGGACTTTTTAATGATGGCCATTCTGACCGGTGTGAGGTGATTGATACCTCGTTGTAGTTTTGATGTGCCTTTTTCTAATAATTAGCAATATTGAGCATCTTCTCATTAGAAGACCCACTTTTAAGTACTAGCTCTGCCACCAGCCGCTCTGAATGTGGGGCTTGCAGGAATCCTGCAGACATTATTGATTCTTCATCCATCGCATGTATGAATCTATCTTCTGAGGAGGCTGCAGAGAGCCCGCCAGTACCTGGCTTGGGAATAATAGTCACATTGGTTTCCTGCGTGAAGAAAGAATTGTCATAGATATCGTCAAAGTCCCCCAGTGCAACATAAAGAGGATTTCCCACGGTCTCCTATCTCAAGATGACAATTGTGTGAAGTGAGTAGTTCTGGTTCTGAAACTAAAAATGGCAGAGAGAGAGAGAAAGGAGTCGCGCCACAATGAGATTATCTGGGAAGGTCAGAAGATGGGGAGGTGCAGCTGGGCTGTGAAGGGAGAAGCCAGCCCAGAGAGAATGTAGTCTTCAGCGCTACCACTGGACACCAGGCAGCATTTCTTCTCCCATGTCCCTCTTGTGAATGCACAGAACAGCATCTTTCAGAGGCATCGTGCCAAAAGGCAGCCTCTCTGCTCTGGGAGCGCTGGGTAGGAGGCTGCGTGTTCTGGCTTCATGGGGATACGGGATGGTGAGGATGGAGTCCTGAGTGGTGAGCCCACAGGAAGGAAGGAGTGAGCATCCTTGGGGAGGGAGAGTCCCCAGCAGCAGAGCTGGCACAGGTCCCTGGGCACCAAGCCAGCAGCCAGTGTTGTGCAGGAAACAGATCTGCTCACCTCTATGGCAGGGTGCCTGCAGCCGAAAGCTGATAACATCTGGGGGGTTGGGCTCCTTTCCTGCCTTTGTGGGATCACAGAGCCTTCAAGTTTATTCCTTCAGTGAATGTGCATGATAGGGAACGTCCTTAGATGTGATTAGTACCCGCCTCTTGTCAAATAGGAGAGCCCTTCTTCAAAAGACCAAGATTTAAAAATATTTAGAGTCAAATGTTAAAGGGTCTGTGTTCTAAGGAAAGATACATGAAGTGACCTGACATAGATTTCTGCTCAGGACCAAACTAAAGCCCTCCAGAGATTGTCCTTAAACTCTGTTTTAGTCAACAAAATTATTTAGTCTAGGGGGTTTTTAACTTCCAGAAATGCAGTGTAGTTTTGTGATACTTCTTCATTTATATTGTTTTTCATTTTCAGGGTTCCTTTTTTCTCTTAATGTTTTAAAGATTCTTTTAAAATAAATTCGTTCTAGTTGGTCCCATACTTTTATGCGAAAACAGGCAAACAAAATCTAGTCGGTTAGAGGCTCTCTGTTTTTGTTTTTTGTAGATCATTGACATACAGAAGAGAAAGTTATATTCTGAGGTTTGAAATTTAATTGTCAAAACAAGGCATTTCAAATGTTTCTTGAAAAATACTTCCATAACTCAGGAAGCATTTTAAATTAAAAAAATACGAGAACAAATCACCAAACATTTTCAAATTTCAGTTTATCATTTTTAATCATTTCAATTTATATTTTCAAAAAGTCAAAATAAATATAGGCGAATTAGAAGTGCCAGAAGTTGGAATACAATCACATACTCAGTGATCAGATACTGTTGGTCACTGGAAATTTCAAAAGGACAATCTTGTGTAGGGCTGCTAAGTCCAAAGCCGTATTTAGAAAATCAGTGGAAGTTTAAGCGTATTTGCATATGAGAGACTTCAGGTACACCTGCTAAGCTTGAAGTGCTGATGAGAACAGGCATTAAGGATGCCCAGGTACTAGTTCTCAATATCCAAGATGTTTCAACTTCTCCTAAGAGGCCTTAGGATTCCAGGCAGGGAACCCGGAGCAAAAGGAAATCTCTTACGTAACGAGAGAGAGGAAATCTTGGAGATGGATGTTGAAATGCGCTGTGTGCCCACCAGATCCTGCTCCCCTAACAAAGCCAGGTGCGGTAGCCTCACCAGAAAGCTTTCTTTGCAGACTAGCAGACTGCTCACCCTATTGGGGGGGGGGGGAGCAGCAAGTGTGACCTCTTTTCCCACCCCTGTTCTCTCTAAGGGCCTTACACAGAATGCCATTCCTGGGGGCTTTGCTTGTGGGAATTGAAAGCCCTGTTGAACAGAACTGTATCATTCCTAAAAACCTGTTAAGCTAACGTTTTAAAAGAGGCTTTCTCTGAGCATTGCTAACCCAAGTTGGTTAGTAGGGAAAAGAGTAATTCTGACTTACTGTTAGAACCTGACCGAACTTCCTTTGCACAAGACGTATTCCCCCTCCCTTAAATCTAAGATTATGAGGAATTCTATCAGTTTCAGAGGCAGCCTTCAGTATTCAGTCACACACAAAGACTGCAGCTCAGCATTCAGGGAAAGAAGCCTGTGGCTTGCAAAGACTACAGTGCCTACTGACTTCATTTTAGCCTTTGTTGTTTTGCAGTAGTTAAAAAATAATAGCGAAAGGTATTGCCAAGAAGATTAAGGGATGTAAAATTCATTTAATTCACTTAAAAATCTTGTGCTTAAAAGCTTCAAAATCGTGGCTTCTGCAGTGGATCCTGAAGGTACTTTCAGGAAGGAAACTAGGTATTATAATTCACTTGTAAAAGCCATTTCAGTCTCATCTTCCTAGTGCACCAAATAATAATGAGTTTTATACTTGGAGAACATTTAAGTTCAGTACAGAGCAAATATTTTTTAAAACAAATGCCCATTGTTTCCTCCAACTGCTGTCTTTTCTGTTGCATTTTTTTAATATGATTTTTTATTTTGAGAAAATTGTAGACCAACATGCAGTTGTAAGAAATAATACGGAGAGATAGATCCTTGTACCCTTTGTCCAGTTTCCCCCAAGGGTAACATCTTGCAAAACTTGAGTACAATGTCATAACCAGGATCTTAACATTGATACAGTCAAGAACCTTCCTACCACTTCAAGGAGCCTCATGTGGCCCTTTTATAAACACACTCATTTCTTTCTGCTCACCCCTAATTTAAACCCTGGCAACTACCGAACAGTCCTCTTTTCAAGAATGTTGTAGAAGTGGAATTATACAGTATGTAACCTTTGGGGATTAGCTTTTTCTTCACTGAGCGTAGCTATGAGGCGATTCATCCAAGTTGTCCCATGCATCAGTCGTTTGTTCCTTCTCATTGCTGAATTGTATTCGGTGGCAAGGATGTTTCCCACTATTTGTTTACCATCCTCCCGTTGAAAGACACTTGGGTGGTTTCCAGGTTTTTACTATTATGAATAAAGTTGCTATAAACATTTGTATGCATTTGTATGGACATAAATTTTAATTTCCCTGGAATAAATCCCCAATAGCATGATTGCTGGGTCACGTGAAAGTTGCCTGTTTAGTTTTATAAGAAACTGCCAAGTTATTTTCCGGAGCGGCCGGGCCGTTTTACATTCTCACTTGCATTGAATGACTGATAACGTTTCTTTGCACCCTTACCAGCATTTGGCGATGTTGCTATTTTTCATTTTAGCCATTCTGATAGGTGTTTAGTGATATCTCATTGTGGTTTTAATTTTCATTTCCCCAATGGCTAATGATAATTAACACCTTTTCATGTGCTTATTTACCATCTGTATATCCTCGTTTGGAAAAAGTCTTTTCACATTTTTGCCCAACTTCTAATTGGATTGTTTATTTTTGTATACATACTGTTGAGTATGGAAAGCTTTTTATATATTCTAGATACTAGATTTTTGTTAGATACGTGGTATATAAATATTTCCTCTCAGACCGTAGCTTATCTTTTCATCCTCTTAACAAGGTCTTTTTTGGAGTGAAAGTTTTTAATTGTGAAGTAATCTATTAATCTTTAGGGATAATGATTTTGGTGTTAAATCATGCTTTGGCGTCAAACCTAAGAACCCTTTGCCTAGCCCTAGATCTTGAAGATTTCCCATGTTTCTCTAAATATTTCCTATGTTTATTCTAAAACTCTTAGCATTTTGTGTTTTATGTTTAAGACTGGAATCCATTTTGTGTTATTTTGTATATAAAGTGTATGGCTTAGATTGGGATTTTTTTTTTTTTTTTTGGTCTATATGTGTCCAATTATTCCAACACCTTTGTTGAATAGGCTGTCTTTCTTCCATGAATTGCTTTTGTACTTTTCTCAAAACTTAGTTGGGCATATTTGCATGGAGCTATTTCTAGGATCTCTATTCTGTTTCACTGATCTATGTGTTTACCCCTTGCCAATACTCCATAGTCTTGATTAGTATAGGTATATAATCAGTCCTGGAATTGGGCAGACTGATTGCTCTCACTTCATTCTTCTTATCAAAAATGTTTTAGCTATTTTAGTTCCTTTAACTTTCCATATGAATTTTAGGACTATCTTGTCTAAGTCTACAAATAATCTTGCTGGGATTTTTTTAATAGCTTTTTTGTTAAAACTATATGTTAATTTTGAAAGAACTGACATCTTTGCTATGCTGAGTCTCCCAATCCAAGGGCATTGTACATCTTTCGACTTATTTAGATCGTGGCTTTTAGCATACAATTCTGTACACTGTGTTAGATTTACACCTAAGTATTTCATTTTTTTTTTTGCGTGATTGTGAGAAGTAATGATGTGAGTTTCATCCAGCTGTGTATTGCTAGTACCTAGAATTACAGTTGAGTTTTATATGTTATCTTGTATCTTGCGACCTTGCTGAATCCAAATTATTAGTTCTAAGAGTGGGTTTTTTTTTTTTTGGTATATTCTTCACGATTTTCCTCGTAGATGATCATCTCATCTGCATATAGAAACAAATAGATTTTTTTGCAGATACTCAACAAATTGAAGAAGTTCTCTATTCCTATTTTTCTGAGGGGTTTTTAAAAATCATGAGTATATGTTGAATTTTGTCAAATGTTTTTTGTGCATCATTTGATATCATCATGGATTATACTGATTGATTTTCAAATCAGTTCCCTGAAGCACCACCTCAGTGGTACATTTCAAACTAACTATTCCTGTGTTGGTCAAGTGCACGTTTTCCTTCACGCCATCATCACTCCAGTAGATCCACATCCCCCCCTCCCCCAACACACACATGGATCTCTCCATCTTGCTCATGAGTGGTGGTCTTCCCTGGACCTACTATGTGCTAGGAGCAGGGACAAAGAATCAGCAACAATATATTAAGTGATTCTTGCGTCAAACTGTAAATAAGTCAGTTGAGCTGGAGCAATAAGCTGTGTGAAAGGGTGGCGGGAAATAAGGGATAAAAGCTGTATATGTGCAAAATAGGATCATTGAGATAAGAATAGGCACTTGTTAATTTACAGGGTATGTTTGATTGTCACTCACTGGATTTCAAACTTCTTCTTGGTTAGAACTTTGTCTTCTAAGCTAATTGCCAAAAAAAAAAGATAATTAAAATGCTCAGTAGAGTATAAATACTAATGATCTGTCTATTCCTCGTCGCTTATAGATGGGGTAGATTTATGCATCATACGTATTCACTTTATGTTCCAGTGGTTTTAATTAATGTTTTATTCCATTTTTATTATTTCATACTCCACAAATCTATTAAGACTTTGATTGAATAGCATTAAATGAAGATTTTATTTCATAGGCTATCAGTTTGCCTGCTGTAACAGAGAAATTCAAAATAATAGTGACATAGATAAGATAGAGGTTCATTTCTCTCTCATACAAAAGGAAGATAAATGGTCCAGGGGACTGTGTCCTGTCACATGTCCTTTATCTCATGTTGAATATGAACGCTCCATCTTCCACTAACATACAAGGATTCCAGCCAGCACAAGGGGAAAGAGAGAAGGATGGGGACATATTCTTTCCATTTAAGGTAATGAACCAGATATTGTACGTATCACTTCCATTTTCATTCCACTGTTCAGAAGTTAGTCATAGAGCCACCCTCATAAGGAGACTGCAAAATGGAGCCTTTGGCTGAATGTCCATATGACCGGCTAAGAGGTGGCGATCTATTATTAAAGGTGTATATTGGATATTGGGCTGCAGCTAATGCTTTCTGTCATAATGACCTGTTAAAATTGTAAGCAAGTCATTTCGTTGGTGAAGACCTTTTGATCTTTTATCCTTCTGCCTAATTTGCCACTACAATTTTTTTTCCTTGTGTTGAAAAGAAATGCAGATACCACACACAAACTCATCATTGGAATCCAATTCCAATGAAAATTTATAGAGTTAATGAACAATAATGAACCAATCATGCACACATAAAAGGTCATAGTTGAGCTCCTGTTGAGATCAGAAGGTGGAAGTAATAGTTCCAGATGTAAAGAGATTGCCTAAGATGAGGCAGGATCAGGGGAGACCTGAAGATGGGGAAAATCAAATAGGACTGCTGAGATAAAATCAGCGATTTTCACACTCACTACATCTCTTGTTTGGATCAAAACATTTACGTGTTTATGAACATATGTAGATGTTCAAAAGAAAAAAAACCAGAATCATAGTATTTAAAAAAAGAGCAATGGTTCATAAAGAATCATATTACAAAAGAAAGAGGAACAAATCACAATGAGAAGTCTGGGTTCTTATTACTGCCTGAAGATATCTAGTTGTGTGGTCCTAAATAAGACGTTTCACCTCCAAGGTCTACATTTCTTCTTCTTAAAATAAGGATGTCACGTTAGATTTATCAACCACAGAAAATGCTCTTTGAAAATCAATTCTGTGCCACACATCATTCTAGACATGTGAATAAATGCTTCAAGGAACTAATGTTCTCTTGGGTTGGGCCTGGGGGTTCGGTGCAGACTAGTACACAGGCCACTGCAGTGCAGCCTGGAAAATGCAATAACCGATGGGAGGACCCGTCAGGTGCTTGGGGAACACGCTTAGAAGGGGCTCCAAATTCAGACTGGAACCATCCAATTTGTTGAGTGAGTAATACTGAATTATAATTTTATTATCTAAAACCAAGATCCAATACTAAATTAAAATTAACAAATTAGAAGGGGCAGAAAATGTCCAGTTGAGGCAAGGTTGGGTTAGAATGCTGCTATTTCTGCATAAAGTGTTTGTTAAAAATCAACATGTGGGGACTTCCCTGGTGGCGCAGTGGTTAAGAATCTGCCTGCCAATGCAGGGGACATGGGTTCGAGCCCTGGTCCAGGAAGATCCCACATGCCGCGGAGCAACTAAGTCCTTGCACCACAACTACTGAGCCTGCGCTCTATAGCCTGCGAGCCACAACTACTGAGCCCACGTGCCACAACTACTGAGCCCACGTGCCACAACTACTGAAGCCTGTGTGCCTAGAGCCCGTGCTCCACAACAAGAGAAGCCACGACAATGAGAAACCTGTGCACAGCAATGAAGAGTAGCCCCCGCTCACCACAACTAGAGAAAGCCCGCGCACAGCAATGAAGACCCAACACAGCCAAAAATAAAAACAAATAAATTAATTTAAAAAAAATCAACATGTGCTGGGTACTCAACAGAGGTTTAAACAGGCAGACTCCCTCTCTTCAAAAAGCCTACAACACACAACATTGGCTTATAGGATCCAGAATTTAGGTGGATTTTTGAGATATGGCAGAAGGTGTCTGTCATATAATCGATCAAGATCTATTGTGATACAAAAGTTCATCCTTACAGGGCAAAGGCTGGTTGACGTTTTATTGGGAAAGGGATGGAAATAAGGAAAACATAAAAATGTTGTGACTATCTCTAAGAAAGGTATAATTAGACTCCTTAGGTATATATAGACAACCGACTAACCTAAGATGCTTCTCAAGAGGGCTCTGTCTAAATGTGCTTTACTCCCAGACCCCATCAGCCAAGGCTATGGTGAAGATGGAACCTATTTGCTCTCTTTTCTTTTTTCTGTTCATCGTAAAGCACCTTATTTATTTTCAATTTTATTAACCAATTCACGCATATTTACTGTATTAAATTAGACAAAAGAATAAGAATAAAGAAAATAAAATCATGTAAAATCCCATCAACAGTTACACTGTCCAATGATAATATTATTTTGTGTACACTCAGAATTTTCCTAAACATTGTATATGATTAATTCACTTACAGTCTATTCTTCTGGCATTTACCCAGCAATTTTTCTTAAATAAAACATTTTATACTGTAAGAATTTCTATGACACCTTTTAATTTTAGCTCTTATAAACCAAAAATAATGACAAGAACAGAATCTCTCACATTTGCTTGACAACAGTTACAAAACTGGAAATCAAAAATTCTAGAACTTTCTTTTTAACTTTTTTTGGTAAAATAATTTAAAACTTACAGAAAAATTTCAAGAATAATACATAGATTTCCTATACCCTTTACCCTAAAATCACCAAGTTTAATATAATACCACATTTGTTTTATCATTTTCTCCTCTCTCTCTCTGTCTGTGTGCATTTATACTAGAGAAGTGAAAACTTATGTTTGCACAGAACTCTGTACATGAATGTTCATGGGCGCTTTACTTGAAATAACCGAAAACTGGAATCAGTCCAGACAGTCTTCAACAGGTGATGGATAAACAAACTGTGGTGTAAACATGTTGCAATAGGCAGAATAATGGCTTCTCAAAGGTGTCCACATCCTAGGCCCTAGAACCAGTGAATGTGTTATGTTACATGGCAAAGGTGAATTAAGGTTGCAGCTGGAAAAGGCAAGGAAATAGATTCTTTCTAGAACCTCCAGAAACTAACACAACCCTGCCAATACCTTAGTTTTTACCCATGCAGGACTTCTGACCTACAGAACAATGACATAATATATTTGTGTTGGTTTAAGCCACTAAGTCTGTGGTAATTTGTTACAGCAGTGATAGAAAACTAACACACGCACCATGAATGCTCAATAAAGAATGAACTGGATACACACGGCCACTTGGGTGAAGCTCCAGAAAATGATACAGACTGAGAGACCCAGCCACAAAACCTTACAGACTGTTTGATTCCATTTAGATAACGTTTTCGATGTGACAACATTTTAGAAAAGGAGGACAGGTTTAATGGTTACCAAGCGTTGAGAATGGGGTGGGCGAGTGGAAGGAATGTTGGTATTGTTATAAAAAAGCAACATGATGGGTATTTGTAGCAATGGAATTGTTCAGCATCTTGACTGTAGTGGTGTATACACGAACCTATACAGGTGATAGAATTGTATAGGACTTAATACACACACAAATAAGTACAAGTGAAACTGGGAAATATGAGTAAGATTGGTAGATGTCAATATTCTGGTCGAGATATTATACTGTAGTTTTGCAAAATGTTATCACTGGGGAAACAGGGTTAAGTGTACAAAGGATCTCTCGTGTTATTTCTTGCAACCACTTGTGAATCTACAATTCTCTCAGTAAAATTTTCAAGGAAAAATATTGTAGAAAATTGTTATCTTAGGATAGCCATGACTGTGAACTGTCTTAGTTAAAACTTAGAAGGTAGGGGAAAGGCTACCTAATGACCCTGTACACTAGATCCTCAGCAGCACATGGCATTAATCATTTAGATGCTTTTTATTAACGGTGATACGTCTGAATGTACCTTAGAGCAGGGAACGTTAACCTGTTTCTGTGGATCGGGAGTCCTTAATTCACCTGGAAATTGTTATCAATGTTACATGTGTATGTGTGTGCCTCTTTCAAAAGAGCCTATGATTTTTCTAAGGGTTCTGTTACTCCCCTAAAAAAATGATCAAGAATTATTGCCTCAGAAATTGGCAATCCTATAATTTAGAAACAAGGTCCTTAGAAACACACTAAATATGAACTTTAAAAATATATCTTCGGAGCTATTTAAAGTAATCGTATGCACAACTGCATCAATTTTTTTAAATGTGAGAAAGTGTAAATGATTTTTAGTAGAATGGGCTCTGGAGTCAGATTTCCAAGTTTCAAATCCCAGATCTGTCATATACTAGATTGTGACCTATGGCAAGGTTATTATCTTTTTAAGCCCCAGTTTTGTTATCTATGAAATGTGGAAACTAATACTTCCTTTTTCATAGGTTACTGTGAGTTTCAAATGAAATAATGTATATAAATCATCTAGCAGAGTGCCTTACACATGGTAAGAACTCAATAAATATCACCCTTATTAGTGTTGTTACTATTGTGGTTAAAATGGAAAGAACTAAAGGTTCTGATTGTTCCTTTCAAAGGAACTTTTCAAAATAACAGAATAAAGTGAGAATAATTTAGTGGCAGGAGCACTGAGGTTGGTAGACTTGCTCTGCCTCTGGCTCATTGAATAAGTTTTGACAAGTCATGTGCTCTCTGATCCTCAATCCATAACATAAGAGGACTAAAGCTTTGTGATTTGGAGTAATTCTCTGCACAAGTTATCAAGATGCCTTAATTCACTCAACAAGCATTTAAGGGGAGTCCCTTAGGCTCTTAGGTTGAGGTCCCCAGAAGGTCTCATGAACCCTGAGCAGGGATTCATGAGAATGAGTTTTTCTGGTGTATCCAGGAAAACCAGAGCAAATGACGAAGTGGCGTGAAGAACAGAAAAAGCTCAAGCAAAGGCCCACGGAATGTGGCTTAGGGTCAATCTTGTAGAGGGCGCTAGAGACGATGTAAGTTACCCCAACATCATCCCCACCAGAGGCCAGGGAGCTGGGGTATTTGTACCCCTGTACCAGCTGGTCATTGTTCACGGCAGTTCACATTTACATTCCCAGGCACCACCTGCTCTGTGCAAGAGCCAGCAAAGCAAATTCTGACTGCCTGAGGGCAGCCCTTTGGCAAAAGGATGCAAGTGTTGGCTTTTAGAGGAGTTGAAAGCACACCGTGAGCTGTGTGCCTGAAGTTGAAATGGGATCCAAAAGGTTCAGGACAAAGTATCGGCAACATCTGCAAGGTGGAGCTTTACTCTCCGTTAATGGCACTTATAAGGCAGTGGAGAAGTGACAAGTAGCTACACGGCTGGAAACACACAGGGTGCTGGAGAACACAGACCTGATGACCTTAATTCACCTTGGCTGGTAGGGAGGAGCCTGGGGTCACTCCCAGGAGCAAATGAAGGAAACGAAGGAATTAGCCAAGGAAAATAGGGAGGTGCGAGAGGTGAACGTGGTCCAACCAGCTGAAGAGAGCGTGACACACAAGGAATTAAAGGAAGCCCAGTATAATTGGATTGAAGGAGAAGGAGGTGGCTGAAGGTGGGGCTGGAAGGTGAGGAGAAGCTGGATCATGAAGGGAATGACGTGAGTTGACTTGAAGGATCTATTCAAAAAATACACATTTTGAATAGAGGCAAGTATCAGCTGAGGAAAGGATGCAAATTTCTTAATTTACAAAGAGATGGTAACCTGTAGACTGGATCCTATTTTCCCCTTAACATCCATGAACTATAGAAAAAGGAGTCACTGGGGACACACAAACATTTTGAAGGAATTGAAGCTGGGTAGGTTTAAATTTCTCTTTGTATTCCTTGCATGCTTGAAGGTAAAAGAATATGTATAGAGAGCCTAAAACAACTAGAAATGTATGTGTGATTTAGCTTAGGAAAAAGAAAAACTAAACACAAGAAGAGCTTCTATGGTTGATTATGCTATAATGTTATGGCTTTTCCTCATTTTGTGGTCCAGACTAGTCTACCATCTACTGAATTAAATTTGTAGATTCTCGTTTAGATTTGCTCTGAGACAGCCTGTTCTAGTACAATTTAATTTCATGGTCAAATGAGGATAATTATTCCAAAAAGCTTTTAGCCTTGAGCCTCTTGTGATTTTTAGCTGCAAAAGTAGCCTCTTCTAAACCTGTTCTGTGTTTTTTAGGTGTGCATACAATAAAGTGTTTGCTGGTGACCTCTAGACTAAAATAGGAGATCACCTTTGGATAGTTCTGTTGTTACAGATTACTGAACTATTTCCTCAAGTTAGTGAAAGGCAATAGCAATAATTCATACCTTGTCAACCTACAATAAAAACCTTGTCTTTTTCAAAGTTCATCGCATGAGACTTTTAAGCAGTAAATTTGGTATTTGTTTCATTTATTTATATGATCAATTACAAGAGCATTCCAGTTGCTTTGCATATTTAACAAGTTAATAGAAACCCCCAAACTGTGATTATATCTGCCACCTCCGAGATCTCTACCTTAGGACCACAGTTTAGCACTTCTGGTGGTATTTGAACAGTAGGAAGTCTTTAAATACAAAACTGCAGGCACTTGAGCTTTGATCATTGGAATTTAACAATGATACGAATATTCCTTCTGTTGGGATGTTGGTAGAACAAACAGTCCGTCATCAATGTAATTAATGCCCATCAGGATCTTGTTTAGCAGTATTCTCTTTTCATGAATTTCACGAGTATCTTTTTTTTATAATGAAGGTAATTTTTTTTATTCTTCTGGAATTAATTCAGATCTTTCTGATAAAGTTCTAATCCCTAGACTCCAAAGGCCAGAAGCAGTCTAAGACCTGTCTGATCTTAGAGGTAGGATTAAGACCAGTAGAAAGAGCTGAGACCCAGGTTGTTGTAGTTGTTAGATGGGAATCTTTCAGTCCCACCTCTTAGGATAGGTTTGCATTTAGAGTCTTTAAACAAGACAGAGCACTTGATTCGTTTTTCTGAAAGAACTTCACATGACATACTTGTTTGGTTACATCATTTTCCTTCCTTTCTCCGGGTTTATAGCATTTTAATTGCTGTTTTAATCTTGTGCTTTATAGAAAGCATACATAATTCCTTTTGTGGATAGAACCCATGGAAGTAAAAAGTGTTATTATTATGCATTTCCCAGTTTGTTAGTGCTGTGATAGATTCTCTTTGAAATAAAATTGCTATATACATTGTGTGCTTTTTACAACATTCCTTTCTTGAGTAGGAGGAATATTTTAGGGTAGGGTAACCAGTAACTGGCAAAGAGCTGTAACATTGATTTGCACAAGCTTAGTGTCCGACCCATTCTGAGGACACAATTAGAAGAATGGGTGAAATGAAGTGCTAATTCGCTAAAATTTACCTCGGGAAAAGATCAAAGTGGCATCAGGGCTTTGGAGGCAGTGCCCTTGACAGTTTCCTGAACACTCTGTCCCACCAGTAGAAGTAGGTGCACACGCTACAGAGCAGCTGCATGATGTTTGGGCAGAAAAGAGGCCCAATGCTGAGAGAGCAGGTCTGTGGAAGCCACTAGATGGGGGTGTCTCCTTATTTAATCTGGTCTAATACCCCATAAGCCCACTGGCAAAAAAGAAGTAAAAGTTGATCTGAGGGTAAATTCCATCTTCCTCAAGGCCATTCCTCTACAGAAGGGGAAATGTGCTGAGAAATGGATAAAGAAGATGTGGCACATATATACAATGGACTATTACTCAGCCATAAAAAAAAAATGAAATAATGTCATTTGCAGTAACATGGATGGACCTAGAGATTGTCATACGAGTGAAGTAAGTCAGCCAGAGAAAAACAAATATCATATGATATTGCGTAGAGTCTAAGAAAAGACTCTAAAAAGAATCTAAAAAAAGATACACATTGTAAGTCAACTATACTCCAATAAAAATTAATTTAAACATTAAAATTAAAAATAGTACAAATGAACTTATTTACAAAACAGAACTAGAGTCACAGATGTAGAAAAGAAACATGGTTATCGGGGGGAAAGCTGGGGGAGGGATAAATGGGGAGACTGGGATTGACATGTACACACTACTATGTATAAAACAAAGAACTAATAAGGACCTACTGTAGAGCACAGGGAACTCTACTCAATACTCTGTAATGACCTACATGGGAAAAGCATCTAAAAACAGAGTGGATATTTGTATATGTATAACTGATTCACTTTGCTGTGTGGCAGAAACTGACACAACATTGTAAATCCACTATACTCCAATAAAAATTTTTTTAAAAAAGAAAAAATAAAAGAGTAACTTGGGGCTGCTGTGGCCCAGCTGCTGCCTCCCATGCTTTGAGTAGGGAAGGGTTGCCATTTAGATCTTCTGAGCCTTGGGGCTCCTGATTGAGAATGGCTTTCCTCTGGGAAACGGATCAATACAGAATGACTAATTAGCATAGAAATAAGGAGTTTTGCTTAGTTTTTCTCCCGAGTTATGAGTAATTCTGACCTAGTCATTTAAACCCTGGATGCTTGCAGTTTTCTATCTTTGCAGTGACAGCCACCAATAATGACATTAACTTACACTTTATAAGTGAGCTCCGAATGTGGTCAGTCCTTCAATCAGTAAATCAGAGGAGGAAGAGGGGCAGCAGCAGTAGTGGCAGTGATTTCAGGATTCAGCCAACACCAACTGGAAATTCCACCCTTTGGTTAAAATTCTTCTAAGAC
Source organism: Balaenoptera musculus (assembly GCF_009873245.2). Taxonomy (NCBI): domain Eukaryota; kingdom Metazoa; phylum Chordata; class Mammalia; order Artiodactyla; family Balaenopteridae; genus Balaenoptera; species Balaenoptera musculus. The sequence continues at coordinate 76,796,819 of NC_045801.1, read as the reverse complement.
CTTGGCCGATAGGCGAACCTGGCAAACCCAATTATGATAGCAATTAAGATTTTAAAATGTAGTCAACTCAGGAGCCAAACTTGTGCCGAAAGCTGGCAGACAGATAGCCTGAATTTAGGTCAGGGATGCTATTCCTTTTACCAGGGGTAATTCAATTACATCGCAGCCCCAGGCATGCAGGTGCTCTGACCCCAGGAAACCTGGTAGTTACAATAGGTCTTCTTGGGCTAAAGATATCCTGGGATGCCCTTCCTGCCCCAAGCCCACATCTCTGGGGCACTGACCTTGGAGAATAGCAGGTGGGCACCATCTGTTCTGACATTCACCACCTCGGGAAACTGCCATGCTGATGGCCAAATTTTCCTTTGCTGCATTTATTACAAAAAGATTCCTGGAGGATTGGTTAGTATTTCTGATAAGATCTTGAGGTGGAAATGTTTTTCTTTAAGGAGTAGAATTTTTTGACCATAAAAAAAATTTTTTAAGCTTTTGCAAAACAAAGGAAACTACAAACAAGATGAAAAGAAACTCTCAGAATGGGAGAAAATATTTGCAAACGAATCAATGGACAAAGGATTAATCTCCAAAATATATAAACAGCTCATGCAGCTCAATATAAAAACAAACAAACAACCCAATCCAAAAATGGGCAGAAGACCTAAATAGACAGTTCTCCAAAGAAGACATACAGATGGCCAAAAGCACATGGAAAGCTGCTCAACATCACTAATTATTAGAGAAATGCAAATCAAAACTACAATGAGGTATCACCTCACACCAGTTAGAATGGGCATCATCAGAAAATCTGCAAACAACAAATGCTGGAGGTGCTGTGGAGAAAAGCGAACCCTCTTGCACTGTTGGTGGGAATGTAAATTGATACAGCCACTATGGAGAACAGTATGGAGGCTCCTTCAAAAACTAAAAATAGAACTACCATACGACCCAGCAATCCCACTACTGGGCATATACCCTGAGAAAACCGTAATTCAAAAAGACACATGCACCCCAATGTTCATTGCAGCACTATTTACAATAGCCAGGTCATGGAAGCAACCTAAATGCCCATCAACAGCCGAATGGATAAAGAAGATGTGGTACACATATACAATGGAATATTACTCAGCCATAAAAAGGAATGAAATTGGGTCATTTGTAGAGACGTGGATGGATCTAGAGACTGTCATACAGAGTGAAGTAAGTCAGAAAGAGAAAAACAAATATCGTATATTAACGCATATATGTGGAACCTAGAAAAATGGTACAGATGAACCAGTTTGCAGGGCAGAAATAGAGACACAGATGTAGAGAACAGACGTATGAACACCAAGGGGGGAAAATGGTGGTGGGGGGGCTGATGAATTGGGAGATGGGGATTGACATGTATACACTAATATGTATAAAATGGATAACTAATAAGAACCTGCTGTATAAAAAAATAAAATAAAATTCAAAACTTCAAAAAAATATTTTCTTTTTAGTATAAGTATTCTGCCTTTAAAGTACTGCTACTCATTGACATATATACACTACCAAATGTAAAATAGATAGCTAGTGGGAAGCAGCCGCATAGCACAGGGAGATCAGCTCGGTGCTTCGTGACCACCTAGAGGGGTGGGATAGGGAGGGTGGGAGGGAGACGCAAGAAGGAGGGGATATGGGGATATATGTATACGTATAGCTGATTTACTTCGTTATACAGCAAAAACTAACACAACATTGTAAAAAAATTATACTCCAAGAAAGATGTTAAAAAAAAATAAAGTACTGCTACTACTACTACTAATTATTATTATTTAGATACTGTGAGCATGGTAAAAATTCATATGTAGTCAAATCTGTCCACGTCAATGTGTTAAAGAAAGGTATTTTTATATGACAGCAAGTATGCAGCCAGGATGGTACTTATGAAGTGATATTTAGGCTTAGTTAAACGTGAAATAATTTCAAGCTTCCATTTTAAAAAATATTTTTAAATTAATTTGCCCTTGTGTTGCTCATGATAATAGAAGGAAGTACTATACAGTAGAAACTAACACAACATTGTAAAACAACTCTACCCCAATTTAAAAAACAAAGAAAGTAAATAACAAAATGTATACTTTTGCAAAGTTTGCCTTTTTTTTCATCCTTATGTTCCTACTCTTTCCCCCGAAAACGGCAACAAGAAGAAAAGATTTGACAGATGGAGAAAGAGAGGGAAAGAGAGAGAGAGGAAGAGAAACAGTGCTGAAATCTGGTAGCTTATCCCACCCCCCAACCAGCCCCTGGGGAAAGTCATCTCAGATTCTGAACCTCAGCTTCCCTCCATAAAATGTGAGGATAAACTAAACTAGATCGAGGAGGGAAGGTGGGTTCTTCTGTAGTGCAGCCCCACCCACACGGACAAGGAATACTGACCACAAAGACAGGAGAGGCGAGAGAAAGCAAACAGGCTGAGCCTTTGCCATTCCTGAGCTAGGTGATTTTATGGCATCGTTTTCATTACTAACAACCTTTAAGACTAAAAATGCATTTCCTGGGACTTCCCTGGTGGCGCACTGGATAAGACTCCATGCTCCCAATGCAGGGGCCCGGGTTCAATCCCCGGTCAGGGAACTAGATCCCACATGCATGCCGCAACTAAGAGTTTGCCTGCTTCAACTAAGACCCAGCGCAACCAAATAAACAAATACATTTTTTTTAGATAAAACAAAAAAATAAAAATGCATTTCCTGAGTGTTCTAGTGAAAAAACAATTCCAGGTTAGAGCAGTGTGTCCACTTGATACCTGAGTGGAATGGGACAGAGATACCTATTTTAAGTGACAGGTACTAATTTTATTAGCAATTAGTTTTAGCACTTATTCACGGACCAGCTGTCGTGTACCAGCTCTATGCTGGGCTCCAAGGACACAGAGAAGAGTAAACCAGGTGCTACAGGTCGGGAGTGTACCGTCCAAGGGCGCCAATGGAATTTTTGGAAATGCAATAAATGGTTGGGTTTCCTGTCCGGCCCTGGTCGGTGTAGGAGAGGAACATTTTCTCGACAATGTTTCCAAATAAATAAACAGAGCTTTGCAAGGACAACTTACCTGCTCTCTGAGGGAGACGCCTGGACAGTCAGCTGCCGGTGACCACATCCTTGGGTTGTGCAGTTCCCAGGAGGCCCCGGAGCCCATTCAAATGGGAGGAACTGTTGATTCTGCAAAACTACCTCACTATGTTTTTTTCAGTCCAGAAAATCCCAAGATGTGCTTAACCAATATTCTGTGAAAAGGAGAAAGCGGCTATCCATGATTTTAGTAATATAAAGAAACACTGGAGTTTTTAGCGCCCTTTCCATATTTTCAGTGCCCTTCACTGAGTAAAAACCTCAGCACAGGAACACGACAGCATCTCTCTGAAAATCCTAAAAATTGGGTGGACCCTCGTGGGTTAGCGTGATTTGAACTGAAGGCAAGAAGACTCATCGATGCTCCTTGTGAAGTCCCTGCCATCCTGGGATCTTAGACCTTGGCTCACGGCTGCATGAAACAAAAACAACCAGCTAGAAAGTAAAGAAGTCACTCAAACTGGTTATTTGAATTAATGGAGGCTTTAAAACATAAGAATCTGCTTGATTTCAGGTGAACCATTTTATGCAGACTCTTTCCAAAAAAACAATGATATCTCAGGCTAAAATTTTGCAATTTCTAAAGCGCATTCTCATGCATTTTCTTTTCTTTTTGTGACTCTGTTGAGGGAAGTTCCTCACCCAAACACCGAAGCTTTCCTGTCCTGGCCCTTGTGACCAGCGGCACCAAATCCCAGGCTGTAAAGAAGGGGACAGTCACACGCAAGCTCTAGCCTCATGGGGTTCATCCCACGGCCCTTGGCCCACAATTCCTGATATGTGCCTACGATACAACACGTGCCTTTGATTCAAGCTTAAAGTCGTGACTTGCCTAGATAAACTCTTCTTTCAAAGTTGATTATAGCACAAATCTATTTAAAACCGAAACTCTGCTAAGGAGATTTATCGTTTATAGATGGCGTTGAAAGAAAATCACATTGATTTTGGTTTGGAAAGATGGTTTACGAAGCTCGGCTGCCCTGTGTTGCAGCTAACCGGCTTAAATCTCCCATTCCCCCCTCTTTTCTTCTGTCCCTTGCCCTGGTCCTGCTCTACCTGGCCCCTGCAGTGCACCTGCACTCACCTGCATTTACCTGTCTCCACGCCCAGGTCCTCTTTCTTTGTTCTGTCCTTTGGTCCTGCTCCCCTCCACCCATGCTCTACCCCAACCCCCAGGCGTGTTTGATGTGACTCAGAGGCACAGTGGTTTGGACTGAATTAAAAGGATAGAAACATAAAGGAATTATGCTCTTTGTATCTAAGGATTTCTCCGGTGCAAATTCAATATTAAGTGCAGATTGCAGTGAAAATGGTTCTTCAGGGAATACCAGAAGGATATCAGATCTTAAGGGGACTGCTAATTGAAAGGAATTGCTGGCTGGGAAGCTTTTAATAAACGTTTACTGTCTATGGCTTAAAAATAAGGCTGCCGGAGGGGAGGGGAGAGCATGGAGATGACTCTATAGCCTTCGTTAAAAATAGCCTGAGATTGATTACATTTGCTTGTAATAGTTAAGGACTTATCTTTCTTTCCTGACAGGAGAGAGGTCCTTGGTCAATTAAACTCATAACCGGTGTCTCGGATGAAATGATTACTTCAGGAAGACCTGAGTCAGTGGCGGGTGGTGCCCTGGGCATAACTCATCGGAATTCTCCAAAATTTTGTTTGTTTAGAGCAGTGGCTTATTACGTTAAAAAGTTTTCAACTTTAAGCATCTCTTGCATTCTATCCTTGGTCACATCACTTTACACTTTTCCTCTCCTTTTTACGTCCTTTCTTTTCTGGGCCATTGTCCCATAAGACAAATTATTCTTGAGATTCCACTCACGGAGCCTGAACTACCTAGAAGCTGGACAGTGGACATGTGCTTTGCCAGAAGCGCTGTGTTTTGCCAACAAACCTTGTTGTAATTCCCCAAAGAGAGAGGGATCCAAATGCATGGATGTGTAAATGTCTAAATGACACGGTGGGCAGAGAATCTGCATGAAGAGATCTGAATTCTGGTTCTGGTGCCTCTGGCTCTCACTTACTGCATTGGTCCCGTTTCCTCACGTACAAAGTAAGGAGGTTGCCTGTATGAAATGTCTAAGGTCGTCCTTGGAAAAACATCTGTGGCCTTGCTGTGCCGGATTCGTATACCCTAAATAGTGATTGTTCTTATACTGGGGCGGACTGAAAGGGGCAACACGTGAAGAGGATAAACACAACTCAGTTTACTGTGTTTTAACAATTTTTATTTTTTCTCCCACTGTTCCTCTCCCCCATCCACAGCACCCCAGCCCCTCTCACCACTCCCACTACCCTCTAAAATGATCACTGAATTACTTGGCGTGCTATCATAGACCACGAGTGGCCAAAACAATTACTTACATCTAAAGTAGCATGGAACTAGTCTCTAATTTTGCATCTAAATGTCTCTGAAAGATTGATCATGAATAAATACATTTTAAAACCCAACCCCCTCCCCCCAGTTAGTCATCATTTTTCTAACGTCAGGTTTACTGGGTCTCTTTGGGTCTGGGATTTTAGTCTAAGTTTTTGGAGCAAGGCTTTGGTAAAATGAAATACGCCCCCCCCCCATCATTTCATGTTTGTTAGAAAACAATTCATACCACGTCTGAGAAAGCAGGATTTATGTTATGTAGCATTTCCACATTGACTATTAATTTTGGCTCTGATATCTTTTTTTTTTTTTTTTAACTTTGGGTTTATTTATTTATTTATTTTTATGGCTGTGTTGAGTCTTCGTTTCTGTGCGAGGGCTTTCTCTAGTTGCGGCAAGTGGGGGCCACTCTTCATCGCGGTGCGCGGGCCTCTCATTATCGTGGCCTCTCCTGCTGCGGAGCACAGGCTCCAGACGCGCAGGCTCAGCAATTGTGGCTCACGGGCCCAGCCGCTCCGCGGCATGTGGGATCTTCCCAGACCAGGGCTCGAACCCGTATCCTCTGCATTGGTAGGCAGACTGTCAACCACTGCGCCACCAGGGAAGCCCGGCTCTGATATCTTTATGGACGGGAGCTGGTACTGTGGAGTTCTCAGCTCAGAGTTTGTTGAGAGTAAGCCCCAGGCTTCCAGGAGCAACCAGTGATCACGACAGACCTTGATCTGGTCCACGCTGGGCCCAGGCAGTGAAAGCAGTCTCAGTATCTAGAGGTCCCTACACTGCTCTGGGTGATGGAGACCACAGGAGACAACCTGGGCAGCAGGTGGTCAGGAAAAGCATGATGTCAGGAAAACATGGTAGAAATCACCCAGCAGTACAGAGTCGATTGGTGGCAAAGAGGTCTGTGGGAGGTGACCCAGGGGCTCAGCTTCAGAACAGGACCCTAAGCCCAAGGGTGATAGCTACGATCTAGATGGAGTCAGAATCCAGGAAAAAAAAAAGATAGGAAGCCATTTCCTGAAAATGTAGTACCAGGTTGTAATTTATTCACAGGGACCAAGTAATAGTCCCGTCTGCTAGAACCAATGTTCAGGGTCGGACAAAAACCAGGGCAAAGTTGGCTTGATGCTAAATGGCCTCAGTTGGCTTGGGTTGACATCTCTGCTGACACAATCATTTTAGGTTTGGAGCTGGGACGAGGCAGGATGATCTATTTTGCAAACACCTTCCTGCAAAATTACCCTGACTAGCCTGTATCATTGGCCCATGTCCTCCATCTATTTGAATCATGACAAAAAGGTACAAAAAGAACAGATAATCGGGAGAGTGATGAAGCCAAAAGTTACAAGTATTTTGATTACTGATAAATGGTTGTTCTCGATTAAAGTAAAAATCCAATGAAATGTGTCTATTCACGGGCTTCCCTGGTGGCACAGTGGTTAAGAATCCGTCTGCCAATGCAAGGGACACAGGCTCAAGCCCTGGTCCGGGAAGATCCCACATGCCCCAGAGCAACTAAGCCTGTGCGCCACAACTACTGAGCCTGCGCTCTAGAGCCCACGAGCCACAACTACTGAGCCTGCGAGCCACAACTACTGAACCTGTGTGCCCTGACTACTGAAGCCTGCGAACCTAGAGCCCGTGCTCCGCAACAAGAGAAGCCACCACAATGAGAAGCCCGCGCAACGCGACGAAGAGTAGCCCCCGCTCGCTGCAACTAGAGAGGAGAGAGCCCACTCACAGCAATGAAGACCCAATGCAGCCAAAAATAAATAAATAAAATAAAATTTTAAAAATGTTTCTATTCACATCCACAGTGTTGAATTGAGCACCAGCTATCCACTGGGAAGAGTGCAGGAGGCTCTGATGGCATAAACAAAATAGTGTTGACCTCAGTGCCTCTGTTCTCTAACCCCAGACAGACACCGAGGGGTCTCTCTCCATGGCCTGGCCCCAGACCAGGGAGTAGACCAAGTGCAAGTCTGAGTTTTTGTGAAATGAGCTATCTCAGAAATGTGGGCTTATGTTCGCCATTGGGGAAAATTTATTGAGAACCTACGATGTGTCGAGCATGGCGCTGGACTTTTGGGATGCAAAGATGAGCACAGGATGGTCACTGGCTTGAAATGGTCCGAGAGGGAGGACACACACATAGAACGTTTCCCTGGGAGTGAACATGTCTGCTCCCACCAGACACCTAAGCTCAACACCGACATCCCATACAAAACAGTGCTTCCCCCTTTGCAAGAAGAGTCATTATAGCTTTTTTTATCATCAGATGTGACAAATTAACAAGCAGGGCAACATAGATCCACAATAAGAAAGAGCATCTAGGAATAATAAATTTGGTTTCACGATTTAAAATTGTAGGATAAGAATGTTTTAGTACAGTACGTATCGTCAAAGCAGAAGAGCAGAGTCTCCCAAGAAATTCTAAATTATCTGGCTTTTGTTCATTTTTTCTCTTTGTGGCAGCTTGCTTCCTCTGCATCTGATTTTCTGTGTGGGAAACTGTTAAGGCCATTGTGACATTCTATGTTTCTGAGTGAGAGAGAAAAGAGAAAAACACTGGAAAAAGTTCATAATCAAGTCAGATCAAAGGCATTCTTACATTACCTATTTTTTTTCTGTGATTTTTTTCTAAGAAAAATTCAAAAGAAAAGTAAAACCTAGACTCATAAGCTTTGACTTGGTTCTCAGAAGTACATTTTGCAGTTTGTGATTCTTTGGTGAATTTTAAATAGTTGTACCACAGAAAAGCAAAAGCATTGTTCCTTAACCATTAACATATCATGAAATATAAGTATCTAAATTCTTTTCCCGTATCAAATATATCACTCTTTTTGTGCCTGCACTATTGGATACCAAAAGGTTAGTACACTGAAGTCATTTGCTATGCTCCTAAAGGCCATTCTGTTGTAAAAATAAAAATGTGAAAATAATCATTCTCCAATTTACATTAATTCATGGGCAAGAAAACGTAATATGTACTGCTGGTCTACAAAGATGAATAAGTCATCATCCCTTCTTTTAAGGAGCTTACAATCTACTGGAGGAAACAACATAAGCACACTTAACCACGACCCTTAAGACAATCATGGAAAGTGCTACAAAATACACGTAATGTAATACAATGATGCATTAAGGACCTACATTAGGCTAAAGCTATTTTCATCTCCTAATCTTTAAAATCCTAGAAAGTAAGTTATTATTTTTATCTTAGAGATAAAAGTTACTTGGAAAGATGCAATAGTCTCCCCGCGTTTTCCTAGTTAGGCAGTGGTAGACATGACATTCATGTCTATATGATTGTACGACCAATAACTGATACCTCTCAGCAAAGCTGTGTGATCAAGGAGAAGGTAGCATTAGTTGAAGAAGTAAAATAAAGGTGAGCCTTGACAGCACTTATTATGATTTCCCCCCGATTTCTTGCTGGAAAGTGAAACTGACTTCTCCCTCTGCTGCTCTCATTTCTGCACCTGTGCTTGTGCCGCCTCTTGCACAACAAGAGGGGTTCAGAACCCAGCAGCCAGTGCACTGCCATGAGTTATGTCAAGCTAAGCAGGCTGGAAAGAGTTATTATATATTGATCTGAAAAACAGTCTTTAACAATGCAAAACAACAGTACTAACGGTCTGTTCAAACAGTGAATATTTTTAGCGAGGAAAAAAAGCAAAACCACTTACTTGACTTTTATATAACCTCAGTACTTCACCTTTGGACTCAGAAGTTGCCCTGATAATTTGCAGGAGTGAATGTGCTTACCTAGCCCTTAGCTAACTATCCAGGATGATGGAAGAGATTTGAGTTCAGTGTAAATTAGGCCACTCACCGTAGTATCAAAAAACAGCCAACTGGTCCTGAAACAACGCGCAGCTCTGATCAGTAGATGTTGGTTGTTTTGGAAAAGGGTGGAGGAAGGAGGGGTGCTCTGCTTTTTGTACAAGTGCTGTGAAAACACAGTGGTTGGGCTTCTTGTCACAAAAGTAGAAATGTTTTATTTGGATTTTAAATTCAGGTACATTAATTATGTTACATCAGATCTACCTAAAATCCTAATGTTATTTTGGGGGAGCATATCCTTCTCTTCCATCTCCGCTGAATCTTGACTGATTTCATCACACCTTATTCTGGTCACTTGCCTACATAATAGAAACCCCGTCATTGATCAAGACTCAACTCAATAGTAACCCTTGGCAGCGGGGGGGAATGAACTGGGGGATTGGGATTGACATATATACACTAATATGTATAAAATGGATAACTAATAAGAACCTGCTGTATAAAAAATAAATAAAATAAAATTCAAAAACAAAAATCAGTAACCCTTTTCTAAAGCCAGACATGATCCCCTCACCTCGACGAGATGCAGCTTTCTTTGTGCCTTCCAGATCAGTCTCCTATCAGAGTTGTTGATTTATTTGTGTCTCCCTCTAAATTTAAGGTAGCCACAAACTCCTTGAATTAAAGGACTATCAATCAGTCTTCTCCTTTCTTCACTTTGACATAATACTTTCACCAGGATCCTAAACTCCCAGTACACTCTCTTTTTCTGTCACATGCATTTGACAAAGTCCCCATCGTGGGTGTACCCAGGTCTTCGGCTGAGCCAGAGCAGCTGAGCTCCACTGCATGCTTCCACAGTGGTTCCGAGAATAATACAGATTGGTGCTGTGAGAAATTCATGTCCACCCGCCCCATGCTGTCACCAATATTCTGTGATAACCCTACTTTGTTCCTTTGATCGACTTCTGTATCCAAAAGGACTATTTCAAACTTTCTCTACATTCTTCAAACCTGAGACATCACCTCTTTACCTTCTTCAAACATCCTTCTTTACAGAGAAAAAAGGAGTCAGATTGGAGTCCCTTAGTGTCCCTCCATTAAAGCTCCATCTTCACCCCCCCTCCCCACTTGCTTCCTTTTCCCCCCCCTCCCTATAGAAAAGAGGAGCTAACCTTCCCTCTACCTGGGACCAGTTCTTCCACCTGGCTTTGTTTTGATCATTGCCTCTTCCTGCTTTCTCATAAAACCTAAACCACGAACTACCCCCTTCTCTATTTTGTTGATTCAAGTTCTCTCGTTTAATGAGATTCTTTCTTGTTCGTTTTAAACTCAACAAACTCATTAAAATAAATAAAACAAAACCTTCCTTCAACAACCTGTCTAATCTCCAGCTACTCAGCTCTCTGTACGCTTCATCAGAGCATAACTTCTTGAAAGTATTGTCTGTACTCTGTTGGTTCCATTTCCTAACCTTGACTTTCTACTCAACCCATCACACCCATTAATTACTTCATTGAAACTGTTCTCCTGAGGTTACCAGTGAGTTCCAATGGGAGCTTTTTGGTCCTCCTTTTCTTGGCTTTTCAGCTCCCTTGGAGACTCTTGACAGTGACCTTGGCTTCTGTGACATCGTATTCTGATTTTTTCCCCTCTTGATAGTCTCCATCTTCCTTGCAGACTCATCCTTCCTTACCTAGCGGTTAGATTTTTTACTTCGCTTCTTATTAAGTGTTGAAAAGATAAAAAGAATATTGATAAAATAGATGAATGGTATGACTGTGAACATTCATATACACATCACCTTTGACAAACGTGCAAATGTTTCTCTCCAGGATATGATTTTGCTTGAAATTGGCAGGATTGGTAGGCTGTGAACATTTCTAAATTTGCCTGATATTATCAAATTGTTTTCCAAAGGATTTTTAAAAAACAAGTCATACTCTGACCATTACAGAGTAAGAGCTCCTTTTGCTCTATGAGATTACCAAACATGATATGGTTAGACTTTTTAAGTTTTGCCAGTCAGATGAATGTAGAATCATATCTCATTTAGGTCTTAATTTGCATGTCCCTGCATTTCCCTGCTCCAGTATATGCTATCTTTTAAAATTATATTTACAATTTGTGCACTGATTTTGTCCAATTCAAACTTGCTAATCCTCTAATCATTTATCTTAGATTCCTTTTTAGTATAACACAGGAACAATTATTATCTGTCAAAAGTGACAGCTTTATTCTGCATTGCCAATATTTATATCTTATATTTCTTTTTCTTGCCTCTGTCCTGCTAGGACCTCGAGTGTAATATTGAAAAGAAGCGTGAGAACAGTCATTCTTGTATAATTTTCTTTACCTTAATATTTCAGTGTTTCACCATTCAGTTTGTTTTCTATAAGGGTTTTGTACATACCATATATTAGGTTAAGAACTTTCTCTTATGTCCCTAGTTTGTTAAAATATTTTAAGTTAAATCATAAGTGGATGTTTCATTAAAACAAGTGGTTTTTGTGCATTTTTGAGATAATCGTATGATCTTGCTCCTTTAATTTATTAATGTGGTCAGTGTTTACTGATATTATTATTACTGTTATTATTTACTTATAGTAAAATTTGCTTCTTTGGTGTACAGATCTATGAGTTTTGATAAATGCATTCAATCCTGTACCCACCATTGGAATCAAGACATAGAACAGTTCCGTCATTCCAACGGTTAACTAATTCTACTTCTTTGTAGTCAACCCAACCCCAGCTCTTGCCTTTGGCAATCACTGATCTGTTTTCTGTCTCAATAATCTTACGTTTTCTAGACTGTCATATAAATGGAATCGTTTACTATGTAGCTTTTTTTTTTTAAACATCTTTATTGGAGTATAATTGCTTTAAAATGGTGTGTTAGTTTCTGCTTTATAACAAAGTGAATCAGCTATACAAATACATATATCCCCATATCTCCTCCCTCTTGCGTCTCCCTCCCTCCCACTCTCCTTATCCCACCCCTCTAGGTGGTCACAAAGCACCCAGCTGATCTCCCTGTGCTATGCGGCTGCTTCCCACTAGCTATCAGTTTTACATTTGGTAGTGTATATATGTCCATGCCACTCTCTCACCTCCTCCCAGCTTACCTTTCCCCCTCCCTGTGTCCTCAAGTCCATTCTCTAGTAGGTCTGTGTCTTTCTTTATTCCCATCTTGCCCCTAGGTTCTTCTTCATGACCATTTTTTTTTAGATTCCATATATAAGTGTTAGCATACGGTATTTGTTTTTCTCTTTCTGACTTACTTCACTCTGTATGACAGACTCTAGGTCCATCCACCTCACTACAAATAACTCAATTTCGTTTCTTCTTATGGCTGAGTAATATTCCATTGTATATATGTGCCACATCTTCTTTATCCATTCATCTGTCGATGGACACTTAGGTTGCTTCCATGTCCTGGCTATTGTAAATAGAACTGCAATGAACATTGTGGCCCATGACTCTTTTTGAATTAGGGTTTTCTCAGGGTGTATGCCCAGTAGAGGGATTGCTGGGTTTCACTTGAGATTTGAGATCCGTTCATTTGAGAGTCAGCCCTGTTGCTGTGTTTATTGGCACCTTGTTCCTTTTTACCACTGAATAGTTCTCCATTGTGGGGATGTGTCATTTGTCTATCCATTCACCAGTTGAAGGGCATTTGGATTGCTTCAACACTTGACCTGCAAGGCCACAGCACTTGCTAACTTATGTCCTATCTATTGTAGAATCCTTTCTCTCAGTGAAAGGCAACGCCATTCCTACAGCTATGCAGACGCCCAAGAGTCATTCGGGATACCTCCCTCTCTCTCCTCCTCTGTAACCACACCGTCACTTAAACATGATGACGTTTAAATACCTCTCAAATCTGTTTTCTTCTGTCATTATCTAGCTTATCAGACTATTCCATCTACTCCTTCTAATGCTACTAAAGCATTTTCTTATCTCCTCTCTTCTGTATTCACCCCTGAATTTGCTCTGCCAAGTCTGTTTTTCATTTTTGCAGCAATTTCCCTTTCTCCACTCATCAGGATATAAAAGAATCGAGGAAGAACAAACTCTTCTCAAACCGAGACAGAAAACAAGCGTCTGTAACGTGAGCTTTCAGTTATACATTAGCACAAAATGGCTACTTCTTTAAGAGCTCAGGTACTATTGACCTTAGCATCTCCCTTGCTATTTACAAATCCAGTTTCCCTGAGGTCCCCACGCTACTGTTCCTATCTACCCATCTTTATTGCCCATTGCTCTGTAGCTCAAATAAACTTGTACCCATTATTATACAAGCATGCCATTTTCCTCTGAACATGAAGTTTTGCTCAGTGTTCTACCAACCTCTAATGATTTTACCCATCATCTCTACTTAGTCACTTTTTACTATGGCTTAACTCAATGTAAAAGGAAACTATCATTTATTGAGGTCTTTGTATGTGTTAAACCTTGTGTTAGAAAGCAATGCCTCAGTGAAGTGGATATGTTTATGCCTGATTTACATAGGAGGTGACTGAGATTAGAGACTGGGAAATAACTTTTCTAAGATCATATAACTAAGGAGAATTATCATCAGAATTCAAACTGAACAGGGTCTAGTGCAAAAACCTGTCATTTGACCACCACCTTTCACAGCCTCATGAAACCTTCCCTTACCATATCAAACTTTAAAAGCCTTTAATTTGGCCCCTGTATAAATATTTCACCTCCTTTCTCAGTACATGGTCCTGTAGGGTCATTGACTAATATAACTTATTTCTCCAATAAGAATGACAGATTCTTGAGAGTTAGTTTACTGAGTCTTCTATTTCTTCTGTGTATCTCTCAAAATATGTACCACTTCTTTTGTATACCACAAATTTTACATTCCATGTAGTAGATGCTAAATAAATGCACACTAAGATTTGAAAACAAAACCTAAATAAAACCCTAGTCAAGGGAAAAATATGAAGCATAATTTTAGCTATGTTCTGGCTAGCAACCTCAAAGAGTATTCCATTTGGAAGATGTGAATATTGCTATGCTATAATCAGAAAACAAAAACAGAGAAGAACGTGTTTTAAGAACATGTTTCCTACAGATTTGTGTGTATATTTATTTTGATTTTAATGGATTAGGTTCAATTCTATATACTGGACTGACCTTTGAGTCTGCATCCAGGGCTTCTGACCTCACATATTCTTTCCATTAATCCCTCTGTTTTGAGTATCCAGACAGTGAGGTAGAAAGATGTGATTCTGATCCCAAATCTTCCAGATTTAGTGTGTAGGCATGAGTAAAAATTTACTTTGCGAGGCCTTCAGTTCGTTTTAAGAAGAGAATAATTCCCCTTTGAGTTTGAATATAAATAAAATGGGTAAACACCTAAAGAGTTTTTGAAGACTTTGTAATAAAAAAAAGCTCTATGTAACTTTAAATATTATTTTTTCATTCCTAATTAATTTCAGAAGGATTCAAGAAGAGGTGACAAAATACAAAAGCACTAGTTACTAAAATATTGTTCACTTTCCTCATCGTTATTATACAAATTTCCTGTCTTCCTGACCTACAGTCTTATCGCTGTCAGGAACAATTTTTCAGAAACTTTATGTGTAAGAGGCACTCTACCTATAGATCCTATGGGGAAATTTTTACAAAAGAATAAGGCATGATAATTCCTCTCGAAGAAATTCATATATAGTTGGGGAGATAAGGCTTGTTCACAAGGGGAAAAAACTATTATACAAGGTGTAATTATGATAAATTTCAAATCAGTAGCATAAACGTGCCAGGGTCTAGAGCAGAGGTAAGGATGAAGTGTGGATTGAGTCAAATTGTGCAGCCTGTGATTTTGATGGCCAAATGGGATATTTTGGACTTTATCCTTTAGTCAACAGAAACCACAGAATACATCTGAGCTGCAGAATGAGCTGATGTGGATGATATTTAGGAAGATGAATGTACAGGATAGAAAACTGGCAGAAGGCAGACCTGTTAGGGATATAATTGTCCAGACAGGAAACTGTATACACCTGGATAGGGATATTGGTGATACTAGTGACCACCATTTGTTTAATACTTACTATTCCAGGCCCTGTCATGGGTGCTTAGCATATATTACTTCCAATTCTCGCGGTAACCAAGCGAGATCCATATTACTGTCTTCATCTTGCAGATGAAGAAAGAGTTTCACAGTGATTAGGTGATTTATTCAATGAGATTATAAATCAAGTCATCAGGTCTGTCTGGATCCTAAGATGTACTACACAACATTACCCTCATTTGTGAAAGTTAGGTGGATTTGGGTAATGGATGTAGCTGCAAAATTACATTTGAGCTGCTAAGCCTGATTGATTTGAATTTTCAAGGACAAGGAGGCCTAAAGAGGCCAGAAAATGAACATGGCCACGGTCACAAGCAGGACTGTTGCCCAAGATGATTTCAGGAACAGTGAGGACATGCATCTCATTCTGCTGCTTAAAATCATTTTACAAAAGGCAAGACCTAGGATTCCAGTAGCCCCAGGAGAAGAAACACAAGTTACGTTCACTCCAAGTCATATATGAAACATGTCAGATCATTTCTGGCTGAAAGATTTTGACTACCTTGGGCAGAAACCAAAGCACGGGGTCAGCAGGCACCTAAATGAGGGTGGCAGGGCAATCACAAGAACCCTGACCTACTTCACAGTTTGGCTAGTTTGGCTAATTTGGCCTTTATGTCAGGGCCCTTTTATTGAAGTCGCTAGACTTTTCCCCATTTAGAAAAATTAAATATTTTCAATATATGCTCGAAATCCATTTCTTACTTAGAAGGCCTCATTATATTGTCACCAAATCAAAAGAATTGAAGGGAAATCAGTGCCCTTAAAGTACACAAACTGCTCAAGTACTATGTTTAAGGCAGTTTCCCCTTTGATTTCTAACAAACAATATTATTAATTCATTGCTGGAGATGGCACAGAAGTAAAACCAGAGTTAAAATAAGCCTCCCTACCGCATGATCATTACAGTCTTTATAGGTTTAAATTGCTTCTAGGCTGTACTTTGCCAAGCCATTCTTGAATGAGACCCTGCACTAAAATAGTATTTGTGTTCTTTAATGAATAGAAGTGTAGCACAGTATCTTTTTAATGATTGCCACAAACGTTATTAACATTCTTTACTCATAAAGAACCATATTTGACATAGAACTCAGCAAAATATCAGTAAAAACAAATTTTCCCTATAATAACTTTGACTTTTGTGACATTTTGCATGGGGAAAAATAAGTCTGCCTGACCTTTCAGCCAGAACAAATAAGATGCCAATTGCCAAATTCACACAGTTAACTCTAGCAGCAGAAAATGAGATACAGTTTTGCGATCAGAATGCTAGTGTAGTGTGGTGATGGCGTCAACCAAATCTTGGAAAAATTCACATCCCAATTTCTATGGATGGAAGTTTTCATGTCTAGGCTTCAAAAGAAAGGTTCATGATGTTACTGGAAAAGTACATGGTGAGTAAAGAGGGGACAGTCCCTCTTTGTTGAGGTAGGGACACAATATCAATGTCCCAGAGAATGTCACAAATGACAAAATAATACTTGAATCGTGTCTCAGATTTTCTAAATTGCCTTGGGATGCATCTCCTTACTCCTCACATCTAGGCCTTTGGAAAGTACCATCAGCTTGGCCTCTAGAAGCACAGCAACCTCCACCCATGCTCCCTGCAATCCAGTTCCACGGGGAGCATTTAAGTGGGTTCGCCCTGCACAGAAAGCGAGAACCAGCCACCTGCTGAGGCTGCCTGGTCCTGCCCAGCCTGGCCCGGCTCCCTCGCTAGCCTCATCTCCTGTCGCTCACAGTGATCCCACTATGTGGCCGTCTTTCTGCTCCTTGAAGAGCAGAAAGTGCTAACCTCAGGGCCTTTGCACTTACCCTTCTCTTCCTGCACCTCCCTCCCCTGAACCTTCTCGGGGCTAGCACTGTCATGTCATTCAGATCTCAGCTGCAGTGTCCCCTCCTAAGAGAACCCTTCCCTAACTACTCAGTTGAATTTACCCACCACACACGCACTCTCTCTGTTTTCTTTGCTTCATAGAAATAATTCTCTGAAATGACCTTGTTTGTGTATTTGTTCATGGTCTCTTCTCCACAACCTGTAGACTCCCCCAAGACGGGGGACCCTGACCCTCTCGTTCACAGCTCTGTCTCCAGTGCCCAGATCACTGCCGGGAATGAGGTGGACCCTCAGTGAATATGTGTGGAGTCTTCACAATTATCCTGATTTAATAATATGGCATTTCCCCTTCAGCCAGGAAAGTTGGCTTCCTAAACCCTCTTAGGCCTCTGCCTCTGTCTCTGCTTCTACCTCAGGAAGCTACAGTTCACAGTTGATGTATTTAAAATCGTGGAGAAAAATAGAATAGGGAAAGAGCTGAAGGAAAGAGGGGTCCACAATCCCAAATTAGCCCGTAGGGTCTACATAAATATTCCACATAGACCAAATTTAAGTAACAAAAGTAGTACACTAAATAAAAGAGAACCTAATTGCACTTGACATAACTTAGTAATTAGAGATTCTAAAGACGTCATTTCTGTTTTCTAGTCTGTGCTTCCTAGACTTTTTACAGACTCTCTTTCCCTTGCTCTTTCTCTGAGATGCATTAAGGTTTCCCAATGTTCCCTATAAAAGGTGACTCTAAAATGATAAGGCTTTCATCAATCCACTCAAAAAAATAAATCATCTTATTTTATCATTAAGACTATTTCTTTGTATTTCCATATCCGGCCCATTTTCAACTATCAAAAGCACACTCACATGAGGCAACGTGAAGTAATAACAGATTTTAGCCATAGAGTACAGAAGTTTGGTTTAAATGTGAGCCCTACCACTTCCTGGTTTTCAGTTAACCTCACCAAGTCTCAGGCTCAATCTGAAAAATGGGAAAAACAACTAATTCACAGAGTTAATTTCGGGATGGAGGGGAAGAATGTCTGTAAAAGGGCTTTATGAATTGGGTATGGTTATAAATGGTATAGAATCATCATCATCGTCATTATCATCATTATCGTCATCACCATCGTCATTATCTTTGACCCAGATCAGACATTATTGGTGGTTTTTTAATCGGCATATAATATTTCTCTTTTCCTAGTACCCGTCACAAAAATAAATGAGCAGTTAAGACATCGCTGAAGTCTAGCTGTACCACTTAGTAGTTATGTGACTTCTCTCCAGTTACCCAGTCTCACTAAGATCCAGTTTCCTCACCTGAAAAATGAGGAAAATAATTGTCTTTACCTCAGAGGCAGGAAACAAGGATAAAATAAGAAAATGCCCATAGGGTTTAAGAGGGTATCTGGCACATGGTAAGCACTCAATTATCATTTACGTTAGTACCAAATTCTCTCAGGGTAGAAACTTGGGAAAGACGTGCTGTTCTATAAAAATATATATTAGAGTCCACAGAACCTCAAAAGCTATTTAAATCCTCTTGATTTAATGCATTTGAAGGGTTGCTTCTTCTACCCAAAGTGACTGAGTTCGACAGTAATGAAGTCACGCTCCCTCGAAGCTTTCTACCGAGATCCTAAACTTCCCGAACCCTTCACCTCGACATCCCTGGGATGGGCATATACCCAGGCATCTTCTGAACTTAGACAGCTGCTGTTAGTACCTGATGATGCTTTCATCAATGCATGAAACCACGAAGCAAATCCAAAAGTAATAGAGATACACATTATATTAGAAAACCCAGTAAGTAGAAACCTAAATTCACTAAACAAATTACTTGTGGGGTATACACATTTCCAAAGAATCATTTGCTTTACAAAATGACTAATTATAGGGTTCTTGGCAGTAAAGAGTTCCTTGCAATACTATGCAGCAACTAAGGGAATATCTTTATGAATTAGATATACACGTAGCAATACCTATGGGTCTTAAAAACATGGCACTGGATGAAAAAGAAAGTAAAATATTTTTAATACAATGCCATTTAATAAACAAATGCATGGAAACAGAACAAATACAAGAACGAATGCCAGTTTCTTAGAATGTTACACATACATTCACCATGTGACCCAGCAATCCCACTTATAGTTATTTATTCTAGAGAAAGGAAACATACATTCACACAAAATCGTGCATTTGAATATTTACAGCAGTTATATTTATAATCACCAAAACATGGAGACAACCCAAATGTCCTTCAAAGGGTAAGTGGATAAACAAACTGTGTGAGGTGAACGTGATAACCCCTGCACTATGGAAGCCGGCCCAGACTGTGGTACTTCTGTACAACAGAACACTACTCAGCAATAAAGAGAAGTGGTTGATTGATACAGGCAACAACTTAGATGAATCTCAAGTTGAGTGAAGAAAACCTAATCTCAAAATATTAAACACTGTATGATTCTGTTTATATAACATTCTTGAAATGTCAAAATTACAGTGATGGAGAACAGATCAGTAGTTGCCAGGGTTAGGTTTAGGGTTGAGTATGACCGTAAATGGGTAGCACAGGATAACCTTAGCCTGATTGTCAGGACAAGTTTAATGAATCTACACATGTGATAAAATTTTATAGAGCTGTACACCAAAGAAAGAAAAATAGTGTGCTTATAAAAACTGATGAAAGCCAAAATAAGGTGTGTAGCTTGGTTAATAGTATTGCTCCAATGTCAATGTCAGTATTCTGATTGATAATTGTAATATGATTATGTAAGATGTTATCCTTGGGGGATTCTTGGGGAAGGTCACTTGGGAACTCTATACTATTTTTTCAACTTCTGTGTGAGTCTAAAATTATTTCTAAGTGAAAAGTTTTTTTTTTTTAAGAACAAATGCCAATTAAAAGAATGCATATTGAACACATTTTCATGGTTGCCTATGTGAAGAAAGAAATGGGGACCAGAGGGGGAGAGAGAAAGATATTCCAGAATCTATTTATTTTTTTTTATAAATTTATTTATTTATTTTTGGCTGTGTTGGGTCTTCGTTTCTGTGCGAGGGCTTTCTTCATTTCTGTGCGAGGGCTTTCTTCATTTCTGTGCGAGGGCTTTCTCTAGTTGTGGCAAGCGGGGGCCACTCTTCATCACGGTGCGCGGGCCTCTCACTATCGCGGCCTCTCTTGTTGCGGAGCACAGGCTCCAGACGCGCAGGCTCAGTAATTGTGGCTCACGGGCCCAGTTGCTCCGCGGCATGTGGGATCTTCCCAGACCAGGGCTCGAACCCGTGTCCCCTGCGTTGGCAGGCAGACTCTCAACCACTGCGCCACCAGGGAAGCCCCCAGAATCTATTTAAATACTTGATTTATAATTTTAAGGGGCGACATTGCAGTTCTCTATTACTAGATTATACACACCGTGAGGTCAAGAACTGTTTATTAGTCATTTCTGGATCTCTCAGTGACTAGCATAGTGATATGTGTATATTAGGTTCAGAGTGAACATTCATTCTATTGTTACACAAATGAACTAGTGAACATACCTATTTCATAGCTGAACTCCATAAAGCAAACAATCCTAAATTTGCAAGTCTGTTTTAAGTCTGTTTTAGTGGAAATGTTGATATTTTGTGAATGCATACTTTAACGATTACGCTTTATATTTAGGTCTGAAACATTTTTGTATGACGCAGTTACGTCATGCCTAGCTCTTCCCCCAAAGTAGATGCGACTGCCATCAGTAAATTCAGGAATTCAGGGGAAATAGCAGATGGGAGACCAGTGTGATCTGAGAAGGGCCTTCGTGTCTCTTCCCATCAAGATTTTCCTTTCAACAGAAAAGAAATTACAGTTCCTAGAAATGTCCACATGGAGGTTTCTGGAATCCAACTGGAACTCTTGAATTAAGATGCCCCATTAATCAAATCACATTTTTTGTTTCACTAGTTTTTGTATTTTCCTCATGCTCCTCTTTCACCTTACGTGGGCCTGCATGTAATTTAATATTCCTTCATGATATTTTCTGAATCAAGGCCATGTTTCTCAACTAGTAATTGCAGTCCTTACATGTGTAATGAAGGTTGAGAAACGATCTTACTCCTTGCCGGTTTATGCTGGGGAAGAGTGAAGACATTTAGGAAGAGCATATCATGTTAAATGATGACATGGAGAAAAGACAGAAGTTAGTGAAAGGGAGAGAGGGAGGAAGGAGGGGGATGGGAGAGAGAATTCGTACGTGGAGGTAGGGGGGTGATGGTAAAATAATGGGTTTTTCAGTAACTAGGTAGACATGAAGGGGAGTGCTCTGAAAAGTTCACATGATCTGAAAACATCATTGAACTACCTTGGAGGGAATTTTTCTAAAAGAAGACCCTTTGCTAGCTTTTCTCATCTCTGAATGCTGTTGTCATTCTGAGAATAGGACAAGTAGTTTTCTTATTCTTGACAGGAAAGGCAGGGTATTTTCCTCCCTGTCATATAAGAAAGTCAACCATGTGACTCTTGATTACCCTGCTGCCATACTCAATAGGAAGTGTCTTCCTTTTGCTATGAACAGCATGTCTTCCGTTTTGTCTCTTGCCTGAGCCGGGTGGAAACAAAAACTGATAACAGAAATAGGCTGGCTTGGCATGCCCTGTATGACAAACTTAATTGAGCAATAAGTTAAAAATGTAAGAATTTTGTTAGGCTTCATGAAAATAGAAAATCGTGTGGATTTGAGAGAGATCTCCTCTTAAAAATAAAAAAGGATCTGTTTTTAAAAATGCTAATTGCTCTCCCAAATTTTGTTTTTAAATTCACATCTTTAATCTGGGCAACTTTCACTTACCTAGTTCCTCCTCCCGCACAATCCTTGAGGAGAAAAATAAAGCTCTAGATTCACTTCTGGCAAACATCTTAGCCTGGATCCACCAGAAAGCAGAGCCTGAGACAAGAGCCAGTGTGCATGTGGTTTATTTGGAGAGGTGGTTTCAGGGAGTAGGAGACAAGAAAGGAGGGACCACCAGCCCGGGGTGCACTGTGGAGCTGGTCTCCACTGTGGGAAATGGGCTAGACACCCCCGGGTGAGGGGAGAGGGAGTTCTGATGCAGTGACTTCTCTGATCCTCCCTGGTCAAGGGTGGCCCCAAGAATGAGAAGTCCTGGGGCAAAGATTAGGAGGAAAGACCGCAGCTCCAGCAAGGTTCCACTCATTACCCCTGTATGAGGTCAATAAACTCAGCGACAGCTTAAGTAAAGTTAGACAGAGGCTGGGAGGCATGTCACATGGCAGCCATGGGGGTCAAGACAATCGCTCCTCGACACTTTCAAGCATTTTCATGCTTATTTGTGACAAAGTTAAATAATAAATAAATTGAACTCTCTCAGGCAGCTGTTGACAAGCAGATGGCTCTGTGTCAGGACCCAGAATAGGAATCTCAGCCTTGCCCTAGAGAATCTCACCCTTTAAAGCCTGCTCTGAACTACAGGTGTATCAGGTTCAACTCCATATTGAGGGAACGAGTTAGTTCTGACCCAAATAACATTTTAAAAAATTTTTATCGAGGTATAGTTGATTTACAATATTATATTAGTTTCAGGTGTACAGCTTAGTGATTTAGTATTTTTGCAGATTATACTCCATTAAAAGTTACTACCAAGACTTTCGTAAGACTTATAATGGCTGTGAGTCCCTGTGCTATATGATATAGCCTTGTTGCTTATCTACTTTATGTATAGTAGTTTGTATCTGTTAATCTCATACTCCTAATTTGTCCCTGCCCCCTTCCCTCTCCCCTTTGGTAACCACTAGTTTGTTTTCTATATCTGTGGGTCTGTTTCTGTTTTACATATACATTCATTTGCATTATTTTTTAGATTCCACATGTAAGTGATATCATACAGTACTTGTCTTTCTTTGTCTTACTTCACTAAGCATAATATTCTCTAGGTCCATCCACATTGTTGCAAATGGCAGAATTTTGTTCTTGTTTATGGCTGCGTAATATTCCCCAGATAACATTTTGATATAAGATGAGCAAGTGGTGATTTAGGCATAGGTAGCTGACACATTTTGCTGGACTGGAAACCTGAGGCTGCTTTATAACTTAAGATGCTGAAGTGGGTCTGGCTCTGTGTAGATAGCATGGATTTGGGGGACCAACAGAAATGGCATCTATGATCAGCTCAACTGCTTACTAGCTGTGCAACCTTCCTAAATGACCTCTGATGGTGAGGATTCCTCACGGGTCAAAGGGAGTAGATAGCACCACCTTCATTAAGTGTCTGAGAAGAAAAAGAAAATGTATATAAAGCATTTTACCCAGTGCCTCTGTGTTTTAGGTGGAAAGTTATTGTTAATTCCCTCTGTCTGATTATATGCATTCATTCTCGAAAGCTGAAAGCCAAAAGTAAACCTTGAAACTGCTCAGACACTGTCTTACCTCCCTCAGACGGGGTCCATGTACACCCCTCAGCTAACATTCAAAACCACATTGGGAGTTCAAGTCAGGGTGGCATGGCACCTCCTTTTTTTAATGTCAGCAAGTTTAATTTAATTCTGGGCTATGGTAAAACAACAGAAGGGTGTAGGCAGTCTTTTGTTCTTTATGCAGTGTGCTAAAAATTACACGATAGACAGTAAATTAAGAAAAGCTGCCCTATAAGTTTCAATTAAATCTTACATTGGTTTTAATATTTAATGTATCATCCTGAATCACATTTCCATAAACCACAATAGAAGTTCAGACAAAGGCTGTAAGAACATGTTAGATTTTTACTACTATTATTTTTCCTCAACTAAAACCGTCCCCTAAATAAAGCGTGAAATCAGTCGGATTTTCCTCTATGACGTAAAACACAAAATCAAGTCTCATTGACCACTAATGTGGTTGAATTGAGTCCAAAGCACAATGCATGACTTTAGTTCATAAATTACTAGAGGAGCTCAAATTCTATCCTGAAAGAATGGGTGTACGTTCCCATTCTCTATTGACTTATGTTGTGATTTTAAAGAAAATTGGCTGGCAGGCACTAGTTGATAATAAAATATGATATGATGACACAAGAGGAAGGTCTGTGTGACAGAATGCTCAAAGATGAGAATAACAACAAAAAAGGTTTTAAATACTTCATATGCTATTACATACACAACTGTCAATTGCCAGCCCACAGAGATGCATTTTCAGCTGAGCCTGTGTGATGTATGGTGTGTGTGTGATGATGAGGTTGGTTCTTGACGCACCCCGTGTGTGTGTATATATTTTATATATATATATATGTATATATATATACACATATATGTTTAAATTCAGCTTTAAGTTTAGATTAATGAACTTACATTTAGGCCGATGAGTTGGAAAGGAATAAAGAGAGAGAAAATACTTATTGCAGAGTAATCACCTTCAGGGACTTGTAATCTAGTGAGAGTCAAAAACAAATAGCACATGAAGCAACTCGACCAAATACCTATTGCATTGGCTGTCACTCATCCGATGGCAGATGTCACTTACTGATACCAAGGAGCTCAAAGGCCAGCTCAGAATGCTTCCCAACTCAGTTATCTCCAATTGATCAGAATTTGCATGCAAAACAAAACTATTTTTCACTCAAGAATTAGGGATCATGGGGTGTCCAGACTTTTGGTGCTGAGTGAGTTCAATAGAATCTCAGAGGGTAAGAATCACTGTGGTAGGAAGAGAGGTTAGGAAAAGCTTGAGCTAAGCCTGGAGGAGTGGCACTTGGACTTGGCTGGACACTTGGTGCAGGAGGACAAATGTGAACAGACACCAAAGGAAGAAGGACAAAGGGCAGGCAGGGAGGGGGGAGAAGTCTGCACGGGTCACGTGTGCATTTCCATGTGAGAAGATAACCTGTAACGTCGGACTTGATAAGACAAAGTCTGGAGAGCCCAGCAGAGAAGTTGGGGGCCATGTGGGGGCCACTGGCACTGATGCCATGTGAGTGGTATTTTGGAGGATTTACGTCCAGAGGAAGAGGGTGCACCGTCGAGGGTGCTGCTATGAGCCTGTGATGTGACCAAGAGGAGGATTTGAGTGTAAGTGGCTGATTTGAAGGCAATTCTAGGAAGCACTGGTAGGGGTGGGGAAGTGGGACAGGGAAGGGAAGACAGTCAGAAGGGTGGGTGTCAGTGAGTAGGTCGCACTGTGGGCCTCGGGGACTCAAGCCCCCCAGGGACTCACTTCAGAATTACAGCACCTGAGGCAGCTGGGGTATTTTTCCAACCGTACCTCTGGTCGTTGGCAGAGGACTGACCCAGGGCATTCCCTCCTCAGCCCTTCCAAGCTGCCTGCATAGGGGTCAAGAGATACCAGAGCGCGGGTGACAAGGGGCCACGGACAGGGATTCAACTCGCCATGAAGCTTCCCCAGATTCTCTGTTTCCCAGCCATTTCTGGCTACTCTATAAAGACGGACTTTCTAACGATATCTGTGTCATTTTGGTCAGCATATGCACTGAGAAAAGGCAACCAAAATTGCATCTACGATTAGACATCACGGAAACCTTATCACATTAATTCCAAGCTCCTACCGTTCAACTTTCTCCTAGGAGTTTGAAGTAACCCCGGTGCCCCCTTAGGTAGGCTCTGGGAAGGCAAAGACCCCCTGAGCACTCACCCTCCCCGAGAGAAGCTGGATGCCCCGTCCCGAGGTTGCCTGATGTACTCAGGTGTGGCGCCTTTTAAGTAAAGCCTTCTCAGTGGGCATCAAACCCAAGCCCAGCGAGGAGGTGCAGCGTGCTTGGTAAGGCTGGCACAATCCCAGTGTGAGTCGGGGTGAGCCCACCTTGTGGCTGTAAATTCTAAAATGCCTCCCAAATCATCCATAAGTGGGCCTGAATTTGAGACGCTGATCCCATGACCTACCCAAGATCTCCCCTTGGATATTTAAAAACGTTTCAAAATTACCACGTGTGAAGTCCATCATCATCCAGTAATCTGCTCATTGCAGTAAATGGCAGCTCCGTCTCCGTAGTAGCTCAGGGCCAACAGCTTGGAATCAAGATTGCTTCCTCTTTCTCTCACACCCACATCTGATCTGGCAGCAAGTTCCATTGGCCTTAACTGCCAAATACACACCCAGAATCTGCCTCATCCTCCACCGCTACTATCCAGATCCAGACAGTATCACTTGCAAGGTTATTGCAATAACCGTGCTGATTCTACTCTGCTTCCCTTCATTCTATGCTCAGCACAGCTGTCAGAGGAACCTCGTGGCCAGATTGTGTCCCTCACCTGCTCAAACCTGCAAATCGCTTCCTTTCTCACTGATACAGTCCGCACAGAGCCCACCAGGCCCTCTGTGACCAGACCAGACCCTCCCATTTTCCCTTTTACTCCTCCCCCTCCCCCGCTCACACCCACCTACCTGGTGCTCCTGGGATGAACTCAGCACGTGCCCACCTCAGCCCCTTGGACCTCGGTCCTTTCTGCCTGGAATGTTCTTCCTCAGGTTTCAAGTGGAGATGGCTTATTTCCTCTCCTTCCTTTGGATTTTGACCCAGATTTCATCTCTCCAGGGAATTTCCCTGGCTATATAACTTGATTGACAAGCACCCTGACATTCCTCATTCCCTTTCCTGGCTTATATTTTCCTTGGCACTTAGCATGAGCTTTTATATTTTACCTTCTACTTGTTTATCCTGCTTATTGTCTGTCATCCCCCACTACGATGTAAGTCTGTACATGTTTCATTCCCTGCTCTGTTCCCAGAACCCAGAGGAGTGCTGTCTCCAAATAAATGCTCAATAAATACTTGAGTGAACGAATGAGTAAAAGAGTTCATTGTTTTAGATGAAGGGGACTTTTCTTTTGGAAACACTGAACTTCTTGTACGTGGGTACAATTCCTAGGGCACCATCTCCGTAGTTATTAGCTTGGTACATGGTCATGGACGTTTTGACTGGGGTCTTCCCAAAAGGGACGCTACATGTTGTTAGACTACTTAGGTGGAGGACCAGCCCTCTGCCATGTTTAGCTCTTTGTCTTTTCACATCCCATTCACTAAATTTTTGCAGCCAATTGTGGTAGGACAATTTTCTCTGGGTTATTAAACACAGTTGAGAACTCAGATTGCTGAGCAAATAAGATAAGGAAATAATTGTGTCTATGATGATGGAGAAAGGTCTTCTCCCCATCCTAACTCATCTCCATGAGCCACTCTGGACTGTATTCCATGTAAGCCCTCCCCAGGAGGGAACATTCCAAGCTTAGAACAAGTGCCAACTGTCAGCACGGGAAGCTCCTCTGCTTTCCTCCTCCTGCGCTGATAGCACAACCTACAAAACTCTGGCCCGAGGAGCCTTTCAGCTCTCTGCTCTTAGAAATTCGGTGCTCAGGGTCAAAGCAGCCAGTGTAAGCTTGGAGCAAGCGAACATTTAGTGTTCTCCTCTCAGCATCTGGCCACACGAGACACAGTTGATGCCTTCATGGACAGTGATTCTGCCGGGCAAAGGGCTGGGCATCTGCCACCCACGACGAAGCTCTGCTACGCACCAGAATGAGGTATTTTAGACCCAGTGAGTGCAGACCCACAGTCCTTCTGTTCCCCATCTTTTCACAGCACTATGTTTTATGTGGTCTAATTCTGCCAAGATTCTGGAGAGACACAACTTGAATCTCTTCTTCCCCTAGAATGGATGAATAAATAAATAGACAATAAAATTCTAATAAGACGACAATATGAACAGTAGTAATAAAGTATCTGAAGGAGAATGCAAAATCGTTGTGTTTGGACCTGAACAACTCTTAAGAGTCCAGTGGTGCTGGTGAAATTGATCCCTGTAATGTACATCTGCTCGTGGACCTTTCAGACAGGACCCCAGCCCACCCTGGGCTGTAACGTGGTACCCTGACCTGCCTCTCCTTCTCTCTTCCCTCCCAACTTGGTCGCCCAATGAATGTGATGGGTCAGATGCCCCAGGCCTGTGGATTTTTCAGCCAACTTTTAAAAGTATAAATGGCCATAAGTCTGCTCAAGTGAAGGATTAAAAAGCTGCAAGGCAATATCTTGTCTTTTAAAAAGAATAAAACATTATACACATGCACACAACGGAACTTTTCTCATTTGTCATAAAATCAGTCAATTCAACAGGGCTGAGGATAGAAGTTCTGATTCTGTCACAATCACTATTTCCTGAGTAATAAGACCAAATATTCTATTAATCTGTTTTTTTAAACATAGTTAATCATTTCTACTAGTATTCTTTTAATCTTTTGAAGTCTTAAGTTATGCCATGTCAGTATTATGTCAAATAGCAGTCACTGCTATATTAGCTCCAAGCCGCCCTTCTCCATATTAACACATTGTTTACTATTAAAATATTAGTACATTGATATTACTATGAAATATTAGTATATTGGGACTCTAAGGAAAAGAATAATTGGGGGAGAAATGCTCCTTTTATTCTCTCTGAAGGCTGGGTACCATTTGCCATGAGGTGTTCAGAGTGAATAAAGAATCTTCCTTTCAAGTTCAATAACTTTCTCATCTGTTTTAGCTGAACTTACTAAGTAGCCCCAGGGTCCCTGGTCACACTGCCCATTACAAGGAAAATTATTTGGTGGAGAAAAAAATTCTATTATTTCCTACTCTAGGTTTGAGGAATACATGAGAACTTGTTTATGTAATAAGTATCATTATGAAAGGTATGCATGAAAATTAAACAAAACAAAAATAACCATATCCCATAGGTAAATTTTATTTTCAGAGAAGACTAAAAATAAAATCAATAAAAGGACCTTTTTATCAAACACAAGATGCCAACCAAGTATGTGTAAGCTTTCACGTTGTGTAAGCTCATACCGTATAAGAATGCTCTATACCATAGAAGCTCTTAATATCTTAATAGCACTAGAGTACTATTCTCCTCTGAGAACCCAAATTAATTCTAATTATCTGAGCAAGAGAGAGAGGTGAGGGAAATACAGCTCACAGGTCAGATACATGCAGAGAAAGCCAAAGCCTCTTTAGTCTAAGAGGCAGTGTTGCTTTGGGGAGAAAAATAAAAGTATCGTGAGTGAGGAAAAGGTGTTGAGGTTCTTGTCCCTTTGGAGGATTTCTGGGAGGCCCCGAGGATATTCTCCATCTCTCTTTCCTTATCGCAAATATCCATGAAAAGCACAGGAGAGGCACGACACGCGCACGCGCACTGGAGCGCTTAGGGGCTCTGGGTGAGAGGTGATCCCCAGGACGCTGTGAGGGGATGGCTCTGCAGCGCGGGTGACAGCTCACCCCGGTCCCCTCAGGTCAGGGTGGCTTAGGCTGACCCCTTAGGGCTGTGACCCCTCATGCTTGGGTCAACCATAAGGTCAAGCAATGCATTCGTTCCCTCCTAACGCACATTTTTCCCCCCTTGGAATGATTGATGGGAAATAGAATCTAATTTTAAAAGAATAGCCACTAGGAAATGTTCCACCGTAGAAATATAGGACAGAATATTGTCATTTTTACTGTTATTGGCATAATGGAGACAACAGAAACTTGATGTTCTGGTGTCAAAACAAGGTTTTGTGGTCATGGCTATTGTTTAAAATATTCAATACAGAATATTTAAGGTGACAAACCATACAATTTCGTTCCTTGTCAGTGCCTACTGTTGATGAGAGAGAGAGAGAGAGACAGATGATCGATAGACAGACATATGTGTGTGTATTATGATATATATAGTGAATGTATATACGTATACAATAGTTAAAGCTTTGCTTGTAGCCAGGCCACAGAAGAAAATACCAGTTGCTGGAATCAGTGTTTATTTATCTTGTTTCTTTAAAGCTCTTCTGCTCAGATTTTACTCTGCATTTTTCAGATAGTAAAAATAACAGCTGTTAACAGCTAACCTGTTTAATGTGCTATAAGATAGAGAAAGAAAATGCAGTATTAGAATATATATGCATAACATCCTCATAGCTGTTAATGATTCAGCTATATCAGTAGTTAACATTTGATCAAATATTATTTAAGGACTGAGGTATTCCTCATAAATATGGACTATCTGAAACTTGTTATATACATCTCATTTCCCCTCAAGTAATGTAAAGATTATCTCAATCACATTAAATTGTAGATTAAATACATACTAGATATATAATGCTTGGCATGCTGAATGTTTGGAATTTTCCTCCCAAGCTTATCACTTTTGCCATATTATGTTTAGGTCTGAAGTTGGTAATGTGAGGGGCTGTGAATTTAGTCCAGGTTGATCTTTGCACCTGGAAAATATTGATGAAAAGGAGCTGAGAATTTAAATGCAATTTACATCTTCAGAAAATCAGTGGACTAGATTTTGTGTAGGTATGTGGAGGGCGTGGGTTACCTGTGGGTGTCTGTGTGTGAGGTATGGTAGGGAGTTATGTAGATGTGTTTGTGTGTCTACATCTTCAGTAATGCTGAGGAAATTACAAAATTAAGATGTTCTTAGGAATGAGATTATGTTGATAAGGTTGGTGCAGAATTCCTGGTGTCATTTTGTGATGTAAGGAAAACCCTATCTTCCATTAGCATGCTCTACAAGACAATAAATAAGAATGACCCTATCAGAAAATGAATGAGTCATACAGTAAAGATGGCAAACATCTTCTGAATGCGTTCACCTCAGAGGAGGAGTTGGGCACACTGACGTTTCAGAGTGGGGTTTATCGGGAACATCTCCTGTCAGCAGGAATGAGGGCTGTGTGTTTAAGCCACTACCCTCTCGTGCTTAGACTGCATACTTCATCCTTGATGACGAAGACTTGAAACTTTTTTCCTTCTTAAATGAAGGAAATTCATTGGTAATTATGCTAAACTTTTAACCATAAATATGGCTTTTTCTAAATCCTCCCTATATGAATGTCTTTTCATTGACATCAACTTCCTTGGTCACCTATGCCTGTTGGGTGTTATTTGTCTTTTTATTAATACAGCAAAGCAGAATCCTAAGAAAAAGAACCTTAGTGACCCCTCCAAACCCCACCTGGACCCCACGCTGGATCCCTTTGACACTCAGGTGGTGTAGAAACTACCTTGTTTCCCAGCAGAGTGGTGACTTTCTGCATCTGACCTTGGGAAGAACAGGCAAAGGCCAAATCCAACGTGATGGAAACACTCCCCAGAATAAAATGCCTCAAGGAAACAAGAAGAACTGAAGACATAAAACCACCTGAATTTTTAGGGTCAAAGAGATGGCCTTATAGATGAGCCCAGAACACCGATAACCTGGGTGTGCAGTGACATCCCTGCACATCGTGAACCCAGCACGTGCACGAGACACGTCTTCTTGTTTAGCGCTCACACAGCCGTGAAGGAGGTACGGTTCTCTCCACCTTCAGATAAAGAAACTTGGATCAGAAGCTAAGTGGCCATAAGAATCAGAGGGGAGAAAATACTTCCCAGTTAAATCATAATAACACAGATGCCAAGGAGACAAGACTGCTTGGCC
Source organism: Balaenoptera musculus (assembly GCF_009873245.2). NCBI lineage: Eukaryota > Metazoa > Chordata > Mammalia > Artiodactyla > Balaenopteridae > Balaenoptera > Balaenoptera musculus. The sequence continues at coordinate 76,765,225 of NC_045801.1, read as the reverse complement.
TTTGTCTTCAAGTATGCAAAGGGCTGTTTTCCAGGGAAAGGCCATCAGCCTTCCTCCCCTTCCCCAGAGTAGACACGTGTTCTAATGCAATGTGAAGGGTCTGGATTAGCCTAGGAGGGCGGCTCACAACCATGAACTTCTCGACTCTGTCTACCCAGTAGATGGCTGCCAAGAACCATTCAAAAGCTAACTTGTGGGCTTCCCTGGTGGCGCAGTGGTTAAGAATCTGCCTGCCAATGCAAGGGACATGGGTTCGAGCCCTGGTCCGGGAAGATCCCACATGCAGCAGAGCAACTAAGCCCGTGTGCCACAACTACTGAGCCTGCGTGCCACAACTACTGAAGGCCATGCACCTAGAGCCTGTGCTCTGCAACAAGAGAAGCCACCGCAGTGAGAAGCCCATGCACTGCAATGAAGAGTAGCCCCCGCTCGCCGCAACTAGAGAAAGCCTGCACGCAGCAACAAAAACCCAACAGAGCCATAAATAAATTTATTTTTTAAAAAAAGCTAACTTGTGGGGTCACATATCAAGGCGTCCCCTCGGCCTCTCTGACCAGCACTGTAAGTTCCCAGACTCCACTGGTGGGTTGGATGGAGCACGGTGGAAGCATCTTGTCAGATCCACTGAGTGAAGGTGCAAAAGCAGCCATGATGAGGGCCCTTCATGGAAGGCAGACAGCACAGGCTCACGTTGCCATCATAGCGGTCTACGACCAAGGGTGCAATTCAGTGCCGCCCAAGTTTCTTCGGTCCTGATTTTGATTCAGGGACATCTTACACAGCTGTCCCTCGTTGGGGGCCTCTTTGTCTCCTGGGGTTCAGTTTCAGACCTGAGGCCTCACGTCTACCACATCATTAGTTCTCACCAAAGGGATTGTAACTTCTTACAGAATATTTCTGTTTTAAAACCTCTTCCCTTTTTGAAACTCACCTAAGGGTGCTTAACACAAGAAGTAACTCCAAGGCTCCTGTCCTGGTAGCTATTAAAAACACAGACAAACCAAAACACCTGCACAGAAGAGTTAACTTGACAGTTTTGCTCCTGTTTCTGGAACACAGTGACTTTTCACTGGAACACAAGTCCTTCTTCATGTCATTCTAAATTTCTGTGGAAAAGAACTCATGAGCTTATTCTTTTATATTTATTTCTCAATTCCCTATGCAGTTTACTAGATTAAAAGACACAATAGTCTAGCTTCTTTGAATAATCCCTCATCTGTCCCCATGTGTTAGAACTGAATGACAAATATGACCAGTCTTCCTTTGCTTTCTGCATTGATGTTCTGTGTCTAGAACAGCTGGTATTACCAGTTAGGTGAGAGGTGTTTGGGGCTGTTTGTCAACGTGGACAAAATTCCCTGCCCTGAGAAGTAAATTATTATGAAACCAGATCTCCCTGGAGTCAAACCTCTGGGGAAGCACGACATGGAATTGCATGATACAGGTCAAACGTGGAACAAGAGCTGAAGCCCTGAAGACCTCTCTCAGGGACTCGCTCTACAGCTGGAGGGCTGGTGTCCACACAGCCCACACAGGAGATAGCCGTGGCAGAGGGGAAAGAACGTGACACTGAAGTACAAATTTGTGTTTTCACCCCACATACACGTGGGGCAACATTTTCTCACCATGTGGTGTGAGGAACCGGTGGGAACAGTTGTGTCTCATGGTCCGCATTTCTACGCACACCCATTGGGCCTCTTCTCTTCCAACCTTCCCTGCCGGCAGCTGATAAAGAAGATGGCGAAAAAAAAATAATAATGTGACAAAATGTGGTAAACCATTTAAATATTGACAAGATGGAAGAGAACCAATTGTGATCGCAAAGGCTCTTTATTGTCATCGTTTTTTTTTGTTGTTTTTTTTAAATTTACTTATTTATTTATTTATTTATTTATTTATTTATTTTTGGCTGTGTTGGGTCTTCGTTTCTGTGCGAGGGCTTTCTCTAGTTGTGGCAAGCGGGGGACACTCTTCATCGCGGGCCTCTCACTATCGCGGCCTCTCTTGTTGCGGAGCACAGGCTCCAGATGCGCAGGCTCAGTAGTTGTGGCTCACAGGCCTAGTTGCTCCGCGGCATGTGGGATCCTCCCAGACCAGGGCTCGAACCCGTGTCCCCTGCATTAGCAGGCATATTCTCAACCACTGCGCCACCAGGGAAGCCCCCTATTGTCATCGTTTTTCAGAGCACAAACTTGAGAAAAGCCCAAGCTGACTGAGCTGTGGGCATAAGACTCCTGATATCCATCACTGCTGATTTAGACAAAGTAGAAAACTCTCCTGATACTGTGTAATACTCCTAATAGAGCTAATGTCTGTTAAATAGCATAAACCATTGTGTGCTTCCAGCTGGAAGCAAAAACTGATATGATGTAGGCTCTTGGTCCGTCTCATGAAAATAACTAATTATAAAGAAATAGAATTTGAGACTTTCCCCCCAATTCAATTTAACACACTTTGGTGAATCCCAGCATGAACAGAAAATAGTGCTCAATGGTGAGCTTCAGTGATGAGTGAGACCCTCCAGCCTTGGAGGTCTGGAACAGAAGCCAACACAGAAACAGATAAACCCACCCAGTGAGGTAGCTTCCGTGTTGGCGGCATGCACAAGTCGGGTGCAGGGAAGGATTCTCGGTTGGGGTCATCAAGAAAGGTCTTCTGAGGTGAGATACATTAGCAGAGTTTTAAACCACAACTGTAAGTTTCCCTAGTGGAGAAAAGAGATAAGGTCATTCTAAGAAAAGGTAATGTGAATGTGCAAAATGCATTTCAGGCCAAGAGCGCTACATATGCAAATACACTTCTTATCAGAATGCAGGGCATTTTCCCCATCTTTGTGTTTTTACATATGTAGTTCCCTTGGGCTTTTTTGGAAATTTTTGCATGTTCTGAATTTTTAAAATTCTGAAATCTTTTGTACATTCATGTTACCCATATATATAATGCTTGTATAAGTATATATTATATATATAATGCGTGTGTTTTGGGGTAACCTTGGAATTTTTAAGTAGTCAGATAAAATTATTATAAAGACTTTGACTTTCTGGTCAACTTTCTTCAAGCAAGAAGGCAACCTTTGTATTCAGTGATGTATAGGTGTTAAACCAGCCCCTGCGGCTCTGGTAACCCCTACCTTCCCCCTGCCACTGTCCTGTGCCATAATACTGTGATGGGAAAACAAAATCACCTTTTATTTCTGTTCCAGAATCAAATTTTCAAATATTATTCATGGAAAAAATGAATGAAATGGAACACAAAGGAAAATATACAAACCAATTTCACATAAATCAGTAAAAACTGTGGCAAAGCAGCTTAGGAATGTTGACCTACCGTCAACTTGATCAAGACACTTATAGCAGAGGAAAGCTTTAGATTCACAGGGAGGGAAAATATAACATAAATCCATATTATTATTTTAATTTTTAATTTTTATTTATTTTTTAAATTTTTATTTTATACTGGAGTATAGTTGATTACCAGTGTTGTGTTAGTTTCAGGTGTACAGCAAAGTGATTCAGTTATTTGTACACATGTATCTATTCTTTTTCAAATCCTTTTCCCATTTAGGTTGTTACATAATATTGAGCAGAGTTCCCTGTGCTGTACAGCAGGTCCTTGTTGGTTATCTATTTTAAATATAGCCGTGTGTACATGTCAATCCCAAACTCCCAATCTATCCCTCCCCCCCTATTCCCCCCAGTAACATAAGTTCGTCCTCTGTGTCTGTGAGTCTGTTTCTGTTTTGTAAATAAGTTCATTTGTGTCATTTTTTTAAGATTCCGCATAGAAGTGATATTGTTACGCCACTCAAAAGTCAACTCTCGAGAGACAAGTGTTGGTAGGAAAGGAAAGGTTGCTTTATTTCGGAGGCCGGCACCCAGGGGGAAGGGCGGACGCCTGTCCAAAGGCCGACTCCCCGCCGACACTCAAGGAGCAAGAGCTTTTATAGACAGAGGGAGGGGCTACACACAGAAACAGCACAGGCAGCTCTGATGGGCATCTTGAAATTGGTCATCGGCGGTCTGACCAGCATCATCTCAATTGTTTTAGGTACAGTTAATCTTCAGTTCCAGGGTCGGTTTGTTCCCATTTCTTTGAGGCCAATTCTTGGAATTATGGCAGCTTACGTCATGGCTACAGCCTGGTCATCATGTAGTTACCTTCTTCCACCTGGAGGGGGATACAGTATCTACAAGACAGCTCACAGGATACGGCTCAGAATGTTATCTATAGCCCTTAAGGAGGAACTACAGGTCCTTGACTTTGCTTAAGGACTAAACTATTATTATTTGGTCTCCTTGGACTGTTTTCCTTTGTTTATGCATTTTCTCACTTCTCTGATTAAACTTATTCTTTGGCTAATTTTCTTTCACAGACAAAAGGCAGGTGGAGGACATGGGGGTGCGGGGCGGGGGCGAAGAACAATAGGGTCCTGCTCCGTTTCAGTATCATGTGGTATTTGTCTTTCTCTGTCTGACTTACTTTGCTTAGTATGATAATCTCCAGGTCCATCCATGTTGCTGCAAGTGGCATTATTTCGTTCTTTTTAATAACTGAGTAATATTCCATTGTTTATATACATATTACATTTAGAAGTAATTAAAGTACCAAGTGCTGTGAAGGAGAAATTGAAGCATGTTCAGAGAGTGACCAGGGTGTCAGGGGACTTGGGGGGTCATGGGACACGTGGCTGGGGACACTAGGACTTTTGGAAGGGAGGGGAGGAAAGTGGAAATCTCTGGGGACTCTGAGGTGTCTTCCAGTATTAGAAAGGTTGTGTAGAAAAGGTGAATTGGATTTGTTCAATGTGACCCTCAGGGGATAAACCAGAAGCAAAGGTGGTGCAGGAGCACCAGTTTCAGAAACTCTCTCCCTAACAGCGCTGGCCTATTACTCAAGGACCCCATCTTGAGGACTTCATCACTATTCATAAGGAATGAGCACATCATGACCCAAAGAACAAGAAAGCCAGAGCACTAATTAGATCAAGGACTATGTCACTTTACTTTCTTTGTAGTATCTATACCCTCTGGTCTTCTCTCTCCATAGGATAATTTGACTTCTTTTTCATGGTATTAAAGAACAAATACAAGTTTGTCAGAATAAAATGTGATGACCATTCAGAGACAGCATCTTTCACACCCAATGGGAAATGGCACTGGCTTTCAGGATTGCCAAGCTTGTTTTCATTCTCATACTTTTCCAAACACTTTTGGGAAATTAATATGCAATACTTAAGATTACCACATTGGTGATTATTATCAGGAAATTTTCTTCAAGCAGTGGGGTAATTTTATTATGGATTCAATACACTGTTTTTTTCTTCTTTTGTATAGCTTTGAAATTTTCAATAGTAAAAGTTTTTTTAAAAGGCATCAGGAGGGTTTACAAACACATACGTCCTGGAACTTGACTTACATCATGCCCTTGGGGACATCCATCTGCTGAGGACCATTGAGCACATGATGGAACTGACCAGGAAGGGTGTCTGTAGATAATCAAAGTAGCAAATCCCTTCTACACCTGTGTCTCACCTCCCTCTTCATATTACAATGCAATGGAATGCCTTTAATGAAGGCGAAAATTGCAGTGACTCCTCAAAGTGAACCTTTAAGAGGAAGGGCCAACTTGGGGCCTTAAGTGATAAGCCACTAAGGTAGTTGTTTCCTGGACGTGCTTGCACATATATGGTGGTTTGCAGAAGAGAAAAAACAGCCCTGGTGTTTGAAGGATTAGTTATCACTCCGGTCTTTCTTTTTCTCTGTGTTTCCTTTCTAGGTATTTCCACACGATATACCTAGGGATTCGAAGTCGACAGAGCGGAGAGAATGACCGCTGGAGGTTTTACTGGCAGATGGTCTACGAGTACGCGGACGTCAGCATGTTACACCTGCTCGCCACGTTCCTGGAGAGCGCTCCCCAGCTGGTGCTGCAGCTCTGCATCATCGTACAGACTCACAGCCTGCAGGCCCTCCAAGGTAAGGGCTTGCGATTCACTTTCCGCATTTGGGGAAAGGTGGTCGGCTCCTTTTCTCACAACCCGAGGACCGTTCCAATACGCTTTGACGCAGGTCACGGTGCTCCGTATTATTGTCGGCCGCTTGACACCTGTATTTGTGAATGATGCCTATTTTCTTCTTCGCCATCACTTATCATGGGTAATTTACTGAAAGACTTTTTTGCCCTCAAGCTGCCCTTCCAGTGGGAAAAAAAATCCTTATGATTTTACACTTGCTCAATATGAGAACAGAATCCACTGAAGCTTTCTGGCTTGTATGATAATTTCCAAAAATTTGAAAAAAGACCTATAGCCCTCTCTAATGTTGTATGTATATTAAATGTTACATATATTATATACATTTTATATATAAATTTATATATATAATACATATTTGAATATTAGGGTAATCGCCACCATTTCTTTTTGATATTAGGACACAAAAGGAGAGAGATTAAAGGAAATGATAAAGATTACCTTAATATTTTTAAAAAGAAGGTCATATGGGAAATTGTTGTCAGTATTTAATAATGTATTGTTTATGTAGTACTAAGTTTTATAAAATGAATATTACAGTCAGGTTAATATTTTTGGGTTTTGCCGTCTTGTTTGATCATCTCATCCGTAAGACGATTCCATTGATAACAGATCCGCTCCGACGTTTCCTTAGGGCCTGCTGCTGAAATCTTTTCTAGAAGCAGATTGGACAGAGCAGTGGGTAGAGAGGTGACTACATGGGTGGGGGAGGATGGATAGGTAACATTTTCTGCATAGTTTCCTGGTAATTTGTCAATCCTGTAACTAAACAGGTAACGCTCTGTAATGTGCTCGTTTTGTTTCAGTCTCAGCAGAGCCTTGCTGTGACTTGCTGTATGTACTGGGCCATCCTCTAATCTGATCTGCTTGGTCTGGGGAATCTCTACAAGGTCCTTATAACTTTTTAGAGCAAGGAGCACATAAGCCTGGGCTGGGTACTTTACTAATTGGAGGGAGGGGGAGGCGTATTACAGGAAAAGAGAGAGGGGCTGTGTGCTGGTAGCCAGTGGGCCACTGATTTATGAATTCCTGGCCCAGCCCTGGTTGTACACGAGAATAGCTTCAGTCCAAGAAGTTTGAGAAAGGAGTCAAAGAGGTCCATGGGGTGGGAGTCTCCCATGCTAGTAAGCAAAATGGAAGAATGAGAAAATGGGTGTTAGCACAGAAGCAGAGGAGAAAAGCTTGGGGGAGGCGAACTTTATCCACCTCCCCCATGTGAATTATCCGTGGACGAGCCTCTTCAGACGTGAGACACCACACGCTGCACAGGGAAGCTCCGGCTTTGCTTATCTCACTTCCTCGCTGTGAGACCTGGTACAAGTCACTTAACCTCTCTGGGTCCCAGTTTCTCAAACTAAACTAGATGATCTCCAAACTCCTTGACAGTGCTCTTCTACTGCTGCGTCCGTGAATGCTCAGTAAACTTATGGGGCCAGGCATATGCATCAGGAGGTGGTCTGTACGTGAGGATACAAATTCAAAGTCAACATCAAATTGAATCTCTGTCAAATTCTCATCTCCAGAAGAACTTGGCACCCCCTTGGTATAGTTACACACCTGAGAACTCTCTGGAAGAGGAAACCCCAGGCACAAGTGAGGAGTGTGGCAAGCCACCTTCCTGTGTGGCCCGAGATTCCTGAGGGTCTCTGCTAGTTTCCTAAAAGATCTGCAACATCACAGAGAAGTTCTTATCCTAAAGATGATGGAGACGGAGAAGGAAAGGAGAGGGAGGGTGTGAGAAAATGAGATCACCTTTTCCATTTGAGAGCTTTATGTAAAGTTTTATAGAAAAAAAAAACATAGAGAAAAGACAATTCTTTGTCTTTATCAGATTATTCATCCTAAACATAGGAATCAAAATATGTGTTTCTTGGAGTTGTGGCTCTTCCCTGACGCCTGGTGTCCCCAGCTTAGCGGCTAAGCTCACTGTTGCATCAGGTTTGCTACAGACTTTGGGAGCGGGACCTCGTCCTTGGCCAAGGCAAGCCTTGCTGTCAAAATCAGAGAGCCATGGGGAAAATGTGTCCTGTGTCACTCCCAAGGTGGTCAAAAGACAGTTAGATCCAAAGATCACTAGGATCAACGCAAGTCACTGAGCACAGGATGAGGAATAGGGCCACTGAGCTGATCTTATGGTTGCCATTTTTTAAGCAGGGAGATGGGCAGAAAGTTGTGTTAAAAGACCAAAGAGAGGAAATACCTGACAGCAAACAAGCACCACAAAACCTCCAGCAAACGAAGACCAGCTCAGGCAATGCCATCTCAATCCTCTTGCATCTTGAGGAGAAACTCATCTGCAGAGAGAGCTTCTAAATTCAACCCTCTGCTGACAGATGACCCCACTTACAAATGAACCAGCTTATAAATTAAACTGATGTGAATTATAAGAACTGAGCCTTTCCTCTCTAGGAAAAGAAAAATGAATGTGATAGAACCTAGTCTGACATCTATTTTCACATATCTTTATGGTAAAAGATTCTTAAGATTTATATGTAAAAGCACAACTTTCTGCAATGAATGCACATAATCAGTGGCATGAAAGCTGTGAGGTATTTGCAAATAGCTCTGAATTTAAATCTTCAAAATATTTTTATTTAGCAGGTAAGAGTGGTCCTAAGTCTGCAAGTTATTTCCATAAATGACTATGTCTAAAATTATTATTTTTAGGACAGAAAGAAAAATGCTTTTTTAATCCAATTTTAACCATCTACTGCTCTCTGATGGACACTCTTTTAAAACCAATTTAAAAATCAAACAAAAAGAAGTACGACATTTAAAACTGATGCTGAAAAATTGTATTCCCCTTGTGGAAGTTGGTATAGCCCTAAAACCCTGTCGGCTGTGAAAACCCTTTCTCAGGGCTCCTTACTTATTGAATAATTAAGTCAGAGAGGCCTCGCTGTACTGGAGGCCGACAGGCTCAGTGGAGAGCTAAGTAAAGCGTAATTGTTTCTCAGTTTGTCCTGTCCCAGGAAGGAGAATTCAGCTCCTGTTCTGAGACCAGGAATCAGGGCCGAGCAGAAACTTGAACATGAATATCCAGTTCTTTCCACTCCGCACTGCCACCTTTGACAGAATTGCTGCTCTTCATTGGCTCTGGCATTTCCCTAGGAACATCTGTCTCTGGAGAGCAAGAAATACTCAGGGAGCCTCAACTGTACCCGCACAACTAAGACAGCACGTGGAACGTAAGGCAGCACGGCAGCCTGTGCTTGGAGATTCCAGTTTGCACTGCGTTACGTTTCCAGTGCAATCCCATTTCCCCACCTGGAGAGAGACAGCGAGAGAGCAAGGCAGGCAGGAGGACAGGAGGAGGGGCAGAGAGATGTAGAAGGACTGTGTGTGGTAAGCAGAGACGGGCAAAGCGCGCTGTTAGTCTCCGTGTAGAGGATGCAGCCCTCTGTGTTAGAGATGTAAGACGCGGTCCAAGGCCTGTCAGTCCTATTTTCAAGCAACATCTCAAACCCATCCAGGACATTTGATTCTGTCTCTTACAGATGGTACAAGCAAAGGTAGAAGGTTAACTACCTTCTACAGACCGAAGTTACCCCTCCTTATAAAAGGGCTGGCTGGGCTGGAGGGTCTCTGGAGTCACTTTCAGCTTTGTGATGCTCCGCGCACTCGTCTTTGGCTGTGTAGACCGGCTGGCAGAGAGGATACTGACCCGTGCGGGTACCGCGGGTACCGGTGTCCGCAGGCCCTGCCTATAGGGCAGCGTTGCTCAAGAGCCGCGCCATTGGGGGGGGGGGAAGCCCGCGCTCCTCGGAGCGGCCCGGGACGCCGTGCGGGGTCACCGCGCACACGCCGTGAAAGCTTCTCAGCCAGAACGGGTGAACCACGGCCCAGGCTGCATGCAGCACAGTCACCTGGCTCTGACGGCCAGGTGTGCACGCCCGCGCCGCACAGCCTTCGTGTACGAACAGCGCTTCCTGGAAGGAACCGTCTAGGTAAACAGAAGAAATCAGGCCCTCACCAGATGCAAGTGGGTGCCTACCTAGCAGCGCAATTGTTTCCGCTTTTTCCAGATGGCTTTAGTTCTTCATTTCCAATTTCCACCTCTACTTGCCATTGTTGGAAACAATTTTCGCATTTTACACTCCCTGGGTATTTAAGCTGCGGTGCACAGAGTGAGTTAGGAACAAATGCTTTCCCACAGGCCGTGTGCCCAGGAGAGCTTTGCTGAGCAGGAAAAGATACCTACACCTACCTCGATTCCGATTTCTTCGTGTCCAAAACCCCCATGGTTGCCCGTTTTGCCGACAGTTTAACCCGAATACTTCGTGAACGGAATTAAGCAAAGGGGGCTGGAAGAAGTTTCTAATTATTCTTTTTCCTGTCTTGCATCCCACGAGACTACAGGGAAGTCAGAAGTTAAGGGACTCTCCTTAAACAAACACCGTCCCCAGGCAACCACGGTAGGAGACACCTTGAGTGTGACAACTGCCTCCTTTGTCACATCCTGATGAGGATTTTTAAGACCTAAATCATTGGATTTCCAGTTGCTCCATTTTGTGGTAAAGCAGGTGGAGACACGCCCGGCTACCTTCCCGAGGCTGAGGTTACAGAAGGAACCCATCGGCCCCCAGGCCCAAGTCCTTTGTGCCGAGTTCCTGTCTCTGCACCCGGCTCCACCTGTGGATTTCTGCAGGGGAGGGAGAATGCCCGGGAGAGTGTCAGCCTGTGAGTGGGACTGTGTCTTGTCCCTTTTGATCTGTCTGTTTTTCCGTTGCTATTTTTGTTAAGTTCATTAACACATTTATCGAATGTCTATTGTGCGCATGATGGTGCGTGAAGGGCTGTAAAATTTGTCCTAAAAAAAATTCACTTTTTATTAAAAGTTTGTAATGTGGCATTATAAACAACGTGGCAAAACATATTTAGAAAGGCCTAACTCATCTGGGTGTATTCCAGAAAAGCTGTTCCGTCTTCTAGATGGGATGAGAGAAAACGAGAGCAGGTCTAGGTCCCCGTCCCGCACAGAGGGACCACACAGCCCCTGCTTGAGCCCGTTCTTCACTAGAGGGCAGTTCACGCTGCATCACGGACACTACGTGGAAGGCACGGTCATGGGCGTCTAGCCCGTCACCACCTGACGCGTGGGTCTCTGATCCGTACCACCCCCGCTCACCAGTGCACCCTGAGGCTCCACCATCCCACCGGGAAGGCTGCTCGCTATCCCAAAACGGACGCGGCAAAAGCTCTCCTCTCCAGCGCTGGGCAGGCAGTTCTCCGTTCCCTCTGCAGAATGTTCTTCCTGATGCCCTTAGTGCGTTGAACGTCTACGCCAACCGGGCGATCTTGGGTCCACAGGCCCAGTTGTCTCCTCAAGTTGAGCTGAACACTTAGCAAGGGTCAGTCTGGTTTTCTGAAGCTGCTTATCTCAAGGTTCTGGTTCTGGTAGTCATTTCGCTTAATTAGCACTTAAACTGATGAAATACGAGTGTGAAAGAGAGTTGTTTCTATGAAATGTATACTGATAGCTTTGGAAAACGTAGATCAGTGGGCAGTGCGTTTCCAATCACGTGGCGTTGGGACCCCTCTCCTGCCCCCCGGTGTCTGGGCCGAGGACGCTGCGGGTCGGAGGGCTGCCCCTGCCCCTTGGCTCTTCCTTGCACAGCCCTTGCCAAGAGCTTATGCACATACTTTAATGTCCTCCCACCACCCTGGGACTTCTGCTGTTTCATCTCCCATCATCAGCTGCTGTGTCTTGCTTTTTGTGTGTCCATTAGAATACAATCCCCAACCAGGAACACAAAACAGGTTAGGTATCTCAGAAAGAAGGGGTTTAAATCAGGGAATCTACTCCACAGGAAGATAAACGGACAAAAAGAGGATGCTTATAGAAGTCCAGGATTCTTCATTAAAGGAAGCAGCTCCCAGCCCGGGGGCCAGAAGAATCAGGGACGTGTGCCCAGGTCTCTGGGGAGGGGCGCAACCTGGCAAGTGCTGGGTGACCAGAGGGGCCAGCCTACCCGCTGCAGAGGCTGCCAGGCAGGGATGGAGCGACGCTCACAGAAATCATCTTACTGCTGAGGGCCCCGTCCCAGCTGCTGCTTCCCCCGCTGCGGTGAGGCTGCGTCCGGCGGGCCCAAAAGAGCCAAGGGCTGGTGGCTGGAGAAGTCCAAGACTAACTGGATGCTGATCTGAGCAGGAAGCCAGAAAAATGTGTCCTTTCCTCGCCTCCCACTTTCCAAGCTCCGCCCACTGCCACCTCCAGGCAGAACCTAGCGGGAAGCTGGAGTCAAGGAGCTGGGGACCCCGCCTGCCAGGCAACTGGCACACGCGCCCCACTCTGCTGGGCTCCTTTTGCCTGCTTCCACATAAGAGATTTGATCATCAAGCTAGTTACAGCTGTTTCTGAGTGAAAGCCTGAAAGACTATCGTATGAGACGAATGCATGCATTTTAGACCATGGAGACTGTGTCATCTTAAATACATCCAAGCAGCCGAGTTTGGCAACTGATGCATCTCTCTGAAACGTCTGACCACAGATCTCAAGTGGTCACTCAGCACTGTCAAGCATCTGACATTGTTTCTCCTTGAAATTCACTCTCCTGCTACAAAACTGACTGTTTCCTTCCTTCTTCTGTGTCCTCACACTTCCAACCATCTGCCTCCATCACTTCAAACCACTGCTTTCACTTCCTATGTCAGTGGGAAGACAGAAGCAGTGAAATAAGAACGGCTTTATTTTCCCACCGCTAACCCCACCTCCTTCTGCACCCATCACCCGGCTTCCCTCCATTTACCATGGGTAAGCTGTGCCAGCTCCCATCTCTTGACCCCTCGTCTTCTGCGCTGGATCCTGTGCCCTCTCACCTACATAAGCATCGTGTTCGTGAAATTATCCTCTCTCTCTCCTGCATTATCAATTTCTCCTTTCTACTGGGTCATTGCCATCACACATAAACAAGCACACCGTGATAACTCTAATCTTTATTTTTTTAAAAATTGTCCCATATCACCTGCTACCATATTACCACAATGAATTATATTTTAGTGCTTATTGAGTTCTTTCATGTTTCATATATATTACATTAAAATAGAATTAAAATATGGATACTATTTTGTAACCTCCTCTTTTCTGGCAATACATCATGAATATATGTCCATGACGATGTATGTAATTCCGCATCATTTCTCACTACTGCGTAATTTACTAGCACATGGATTATCTTTTTCTTTTCCACTAACTCCCTGTTTTCGAAATGAAAAGTGATCATCTATAGTCACCATAATCAATAATCCTATGATAAGCCTATTATAAACGCATTAAGAAAATCTTTGCAGCCTTAGTTAAATACCTAAAGTGAAATGGGTGGATTTGAGGGCAAGCTTGCGGGTTTGAAGGCTTTTGATACGTAATGTCAAACTGGCAGTTTTAAAGTACATTTCTTGAGAGTCCTGCAGTGTCTCAACTTTCTGATCCAAATGCACAGGAAGTCAGTGAGGGCAATAAATGTGACAAGGGCTGGGAATGGGACAAATCTTTTGAGATTTGGGAAAGAGCTCTTAATGGTGCCCATTGCAATAGGAAGGGCGTAATTCCAAGAAGTGTCCTAGTTTCTTCCCTTGTTACTTCATTGTACCCACCATATAAACTTTATTAAACCTATTCTATTAAGCAGCAGCTCATTATTGACGAAACAAAATTTTAAGAACAGCTTCATCAAAGACTTTTAATTTGAACCAAAATTGTTAGGAAAGTAGACATAGGTTCCTCAAAACACATAACAAAAAATCTGAACCAAGAAAACTTTTAAAGAGCTAAACCACACAAAAATTATAAAACAGCAGCCTTTACACTGGACAGTTGTAATGTCTTTTGGCGTAATGGATATGTTAAATGTATTCAATAGTATTTAGTGTGAAGGCCCACTGGGTATTAAAAAAAGACAGCACGTCCTCTCTCCCAGGTGCTGACAAATTCCGCAGAGGCTGATGCAGTTGATGATGTCACAGCAAAGGCTGGCACGCGTTACTTCCCGGCTGCATGGACCCTCTGCTCTGGGCCCATTATAAGCAGTTGGTGGATATTTGTTGAATAAAAGAAAGAATGAATGTCTGCTGGGTGACAAAGCCCTAGGCTAGGTGTACTTGATAGAAAACCAAATGGCATAGCCCCTGCTCTCAAGAATTCAACCTAATGGAAAGAAAGACCAAAAAATTGTTTATTATTCAATGTGCTCTATACTGTTGGTGGCCATATTAAGGCCCTTTGGTGACATAAAATGATCTCTTATAGAAAATGATACAGATCACAATAGCCAAAACATGGAAACAACCTAAATGTCCATCAACAGATGAATGGATAAAGAAGATGTGGTATACAATGGAATACTACTCAGCCATAAAAAAGAATGAAATAATGCCAGTTGCAGCAACGTGGACGCAACTAGAGATTATCATACTCAGTGAAGTAAGTCAGAAAGAGAAAGACAAATAACCGTATGATGTCACTTATATGTGGAATCTAAAATATGGCACAAATGAACCTATCCACGAAACAGAAACAGACTCATAGACATAGAGAACAGACTTGGGTTGCCAAGGGGGAGCGGGGAGGGAGAGGGTTGGCCTGTGAGTTTGGGGTTGGTAGATGCAAAGGATTACATTTAGAATGGATAAACACCAAGGTCCTACTGTAGAGCACAGGGAACTATATCCAATCTCCTGTGATAAACCATAATGGAAAAGAATATAAAAAAAGACTGTATGTATGTGTATAACTGAGTCATTTTGCTGTACAGCAGAGATTGGTGCAACATTGTAAATCAACTACACTTCAGTAAAAATAAAAAAGAAAGGGAAGGAAGGAAGGAAGGAAGGGAAAGAAAGAAAGAAAAAGAAAGAAAGAAAAGAAAGAAAGAAAGAAAGAATGGAAGGGAGGGAGGAAGGAAGAAAGAAAGAAAGAAAGAGAGAGAGAGAGAGAGAGAGAGAGAGAGAGAGAGAGAGAGAGAGAGAGAGAGAGAAAGAGAGAAAGAAAAGAAAAGAGAGAGAGAGAGAAAAAAAGATACACAGAAGTAGAAATGCGGTGCCGCCTGTGACGTAACGGAATGTTGGAAGAATCAGGGAAGTTTTCATGAAAAGAGCGGCCTTTGAGCTGGGTCACAAGTGAAGCCTAACATTTTGTCATGTTCAGTAAAGAAAAGACAACAACATGAACGAAACCAGAAGAGGGAGGCCGGTGGTTTTGTCTACACCTGTCTGTCCAGCACTGCTGCTGGATAACAGTCCCCTCAAAGCAATGAGATCGTTGGTGTTACTTGTGGCACAGGATTAGATTCGTTCCTCATATTTGAAAAATATTTGTAGTAGCAGGGTAAATCCTGCATATATACTTAAAAAATACACGTATTTTTCTGTACGTCTCACTTTTCAGCCTGTTTCTGCATCGTTCAGTATTTGGGGGTTATCAATAAGTCAGTCAATAAAATAGTAAACTGCCAGTCTGCTTACTCAATGCATATATGGAGTTGAATTTTAAAGACTCATCATCATCAACATCTTTGTAAGGAGAGGCTCACACACCCGACAGAGCCTGTTGGCCACACTGCTCCCCTCTATTGAAAAGTATTGGCAGAATAAACGGTGGGTGTCATGAGGGTAATGATATTATTGATCCCTTTATTTCACATTCAATAGCCTCTGAGTCATGGTACCACTCCAAGTTATACTTAGAAGAACAGAGAGAAGCTTCATTTGCTGATCGTTGATTCAAGTGCTTGAAATCAACTCTGTATGGTAGCAACCCCCAGCACAGCTGTGAATAGTTTTGAATTTGAATCATTTTGAACATAATATGAAATAAGGGCCTGACTATTTTTAGGCCCTACTTAATTATCTCCAATAATCAAGCACAAATCTTGGTATTTTTCCACTCAGTATTCCTTCTCTCTCCCTCTCCTTCTCGGTGAGATGTGAGTGAGCATGGGTGCGTGCTTGTTCAGGCACTGGGTGATAGACTGGGTCGGGTGAGGGTAGCGGGTGAACAGATGCGAATAATTGCACACGCCTGGCTTGGGAGAGCAGGGACCTGGCGGAAAGTTGCGGAGCGGTTGGTGCAACAGAGAAGCAAACCGGCATAAGGGCTGTCTGCAGTGAATGATGTCCCCAAACACTCACCGTTCCTTCGCCTTTCTTGTGGCTTCCTTGTTTGCCAACCTCCAACCTCCCCAAATATTTCAATAATTTTTCAGTGCTTCGTACCTTCAAGGCGTCCACTTAAAAAAAAAAGTACAACGTAGGAGTTGTGAGTTTAAGTTTTATTCAGGGTGATAAATAAATTTAGATAATTTAGCTCCGAGGAAACTCTTCCAAAGCGGTAGGAAAGGAACCAGGATGGATATGATTTTTGGCTGGGAATGTGTGTAGTCCAGGATACATCCTGGTAAAATGGTACTGCTGGTCAAGAAGAACAGCTATCTCAAGTTAATGATTTCAGTGCTTTTCTATGTATAGAAGATGCAAGAATCTGGGTTCATTAACATTCTTCCTGAGATACACATCTAACTATCTAGGGGACTGTTTTTCCAAAGCACAGAGCATCTCATCCTGACTTCACCCTGAATCTCTCCCAGGATGCACTGTCCCTCAGCTCTGCGGTGACTAACGACTGAATCCCTGTAGAGCTGGGTGGTGAGCAACGCTCTTTGGGGATTTTTGTTTGTTTACAAAGGAAACAGCAGCCCATTCACCTGACCTTTACCCCAAACTCAGAGCAGGTATTTACTTTGAATATCGACATACTGTAATTGTCATTTCTAAAAACTAAAAATAACTACCGTGAATAGTAACCCAAATCCTTGCTGAGCAGAGTCAAAGTGAGGTCAACTTAATAAAAAATTCGAAAGTGGCTTACTATGGTATTTTCCTAAATAACTTTTTTTTTTTTCTAGGAAGCCACAGACACAGTTACACCATCAGGATTTTCTGACCCGATTCTGATTGGGTGGGTGAATGAGGGAAGCGCCCACAACCAATGAAATAGTTTTCACTATGAAACCTCTTCTCTATGACAAACTTGTGCCATCACAGAGCATACAGTCGAGTCTAGAAATTTTTTACATTCATTGGGCAGCTTGGAGTTAGACTGAGTTTTGAAACAGTCCTTAGACATGGAGGCTAGTATTTTCTTGATGACTCAGCAGGAATAAAAAACTGGGATCATTTCCTGTTGACTGAGTTAAGAAAGGGCTTTTTTTCACCGTACTGCTCACTCATGCATGGGAGCCTATATGTATGCAATCGGAAGGGATGAGATCCCATCACACTGAGCCAGATGCAAGCAGGAGCAAAAAGGAGCAACTGATTCAATTGGTCTGTAAGCGTTCCTTAGTATAAAACCACATGGAGATTCACTCCCCGAAGCTCACAATGAGCTTCTGATTGCGGAAGGACAGGCCTGCTGAGAGCTGCCTGGGGAAGGTTTTGTCAGCACTTTCATTGTGATTCTAAATTTCCACAGCTTTCCACTCAGCTGTAGAAAAAGTCCGAGAGTCCATGAGGCTAAGGAGACTCCAAACCTCCAAAACTTTTAAAACATCCATAATATTATCACTTCACACACCTGGACCATTTTATAGGGCGTGAAGTTCTCCAGGGTAGCATTGAAATGTAGGCCTTTCCAGTGTGTAGGCTTCTGTGAAGGCAGGTACTACCAGATTTTTGTTTTTGGCTGGGATAATGCTGAATAATATTCCACTGTCTGGATGGACCACAGTTTATTTATCCATTCACCTACTGAAGGACATCTTGGTTGCTTCCAAGTTTTGGCAATTATGAATGAAGCTGCTGTAAACATTTGTGTGCAGGTTTTTGTGTGGACATAAATCTTTCAATTCCTTTAGGAAAATATCAAGGATTATATGATAAAAGTATGTTTAGTTTTGTTAAGAAACCACCAAACTGTCTTCCAGGGAGGCTGTACCATCTTGCATTCCCACCAGCAATGAATGACAATTCCTCACCAGCATTTGATATTAGCAGTGCTTTGGATTCTGGCCATTCTAGTAGGTGTATAGTGGTATCTCACTGGTGTTTTAGTTTGCATTTTCTTGATGACATATGATCTGGAGCATCTTTTTATATGCTTTTTTGCCATCTGTATTTCTTCTTTGATGAGGTGTCTGTTAAGGTCTTCCACCCATTTTTTGAGTTGGGTTGTTGTATTTTTTTTATTGTTGACTTTTAAGGGTTCTTTGTATATTTTGAATAATGATCCTTTATCAGATGTCTTTTGCAAATACTTTCTCTCAGTTTGTGGCTTGTCATTTTGTTTTCTTGATGGTGTTTTTCACAGAGCAGAAGTTTTTCATTTTAATGAAATTCAGCTTATCCATTATTTATTCTATGGATCATGCCTTTGGTGTTGCATCTAAAAAGTCATCACTGTACTCAAGGTCAACTAAATTCTCTCCTATGTTATCTGCTAAGGGTTTTATAGTGTTGCATTTTGCATTTAGTGTGATCCATTTTAAGTTAATTTTTATGAAGTTTATACGGTTTGTGTCTAGATTCCATTTTTCTTGCACGTGGATGTCTAGTTGTTCCAGGACTACTTGTTGGAAAGACTATCTTTTCTCTGCTGGCTTTGCTCCTTTGTCAAACATCAATTGACTACATTTATATGGGTCTATTCTAGACCCTCCATTCTGTTCTATTAATCTGTTTGTCAATTTTTCACCAGTATCACTCTTCTTGACTACTGGAGCTTTATAGAAAATCTTCAAGTTGGGTAGGGTCAGTCCTCCAACTTTGTTCTTCTCCTTCAGTATTATATTGGTTGTACAGGGTCCTTTGCCTCTCCACATGAACTTTAGAATTCGTTTGTCAATATCCACAAAATTACTTGCTGGGATTTTGATTGGGATTGAATTGAATCTATAGATCAAGTGGGGAAGAGCTGACATCTTGCCAATATTGGGTCTTCTTTTTTTTCTTCCATGAACATGGCATGTCTTTCCATTTATTTAGTTCTTTGATTTCTTTCATCAGAGTTTTATAGCTTTCTTCATATAGATATTGTACATATTTT
The DNA here is from genome assembly GCF_009873245.2 of Balaenoptera musculus. Classification (NCBI taxonomy): domain Eukaryota; kingdom Metazoa; phylum Chordata; class Mammalia; order Artiodactyla; family Balaenopteridae; genus Balaenoptera; species Balaenoptera musculus. The sequence goes on along the minus strand of NC_045801.1, from coordinate 76,746,158 downwards.
GTTAGATGTATACCTTACTATTTCATTTTGGGGGGGTGCTAATGCAAATGGTATTTAAGGTAAAGGGCATGACAGACTGCTTCTCAAGTTATAACACAATATTTGAAAGTCATAATGCCTAATGACAATGACACTTGTCCCCAACCTCTAGCACCACCCAGAGGATGAGAGGGAGATTCAGCCTGCCTCCTCAAGGAACAGAATAGAGAGAGAGTTCAGATTCAACAGTCTTTGTTGTGATCTTGGCTCCACCACCTAATAACTTTGAGCTGCGGCTCATTTCTCTACTTGTCTGCATCTATTTCTTCATCAGAGGAGTGGGGAAAGCAAGCCCTACCTCATAGGAAAGGCACCTGGAAGAATTTGCTGAGACATTGTGAAGGGCAAATGCCCTGAATCAGACCCAGTATATGGCAGGTACTCAAGAAGCATCCTCTTACATCACGTGGGGAATAGTTAACTCTGATGTTTTGGTACAGACAATGAGAAAACAGATCATTTATAACTAAGGTATCAACCTTACCACCAAGACTGTACTACCAATTCAGGGAATTAGGAATACTACATCACTGCTTCTTCCTGGAAGGAAGGAAGGAAGGAAGGTAGAAAAAGTCAATAAACTGAAATATCAAAAGTCAAAGAAAAACACCAGAGCTCCATAAGTTCATTGCACCTCCATGCCCCAGTGGTGCCTCAATTCTCCACTTACTTGATGCTTGTCAGGATGTCTAATGCTTTGCCTGCACCTAGTGGATACAGGGGGGAAAAATGTGAAACAGTAATCTGATATTATCAGACCCCGGAAAGGTACTTCTGGAAACACTAATTGGATTTTCTTCAGCCTTTTTTAATTTAGTGCATTCTAGGAGAAGATCACACCTCTCCTAACACTTATAAAGGGAATTTGTGAGCGAGATTGTGCACAAGTAATACCTATTGGATGCTCCAGGCAACGTGTTGCCATGGTACCAATCAGATTTCATCTTCATCGGGGAATAGAAATTAAAACTGACAATGTTTGAGTGTAACTATTCTTGTTGGTCCCCGTAAGCAGCGTGAGGGCTTGAAAAGGGAGGAGGTCTAGTTTTGTTGTTGTTTTCTGGTTTCGAAACAACACTACATTAAAATGAGTACAGTCCAGTGAGTTCAGAGAAACAAAGAATCCCCCAAAGGAGCTCATTATTCTTATAAATTTACATTATCAAAGGATGCGGAAAGGCCAAAAAGCAAGTTCTTAATGGTCAGAAGCGGTAGTGTCATCTCCCAGCCAGAGAGAGTGAGTTGGTGACTAATGGGGTTCAAATGCAGGATTGATCTGGAAGCCTAATTGGCTATTTTTATGGCTTTAAAATTCTGATCTTGTGTTAGAGCCGTAAAACATCCATTGTGCTTTGGGGATCATGTGTGCATTTGGCTCTCATAATAAAAGAAATATTGCAAATTGAGAGACGTAGCCTGCTATGGAGAAAAACAAGAGAAGGATTAACTTGAAATTCAGGAAAGTGGTTGCCCATGGGGATGAGGTGGAGAGAGGAAGGGTGTCAGAGACATCGGTTACATTCACTTTCTTAAGTTGAAGGGTATTTTATTCTTCTTCTTGGAGCTCCACATAGACATTGCGTGCATTCACGGTAAAAATGTACTTAAGGAGGTAGAGAGAGAGAATATAGAAGGTGGCAAGTAAGTGAACCGGGGCCGTGGACTCAATTCTTGACTCTTCCGCTAAGTAGCTAAAGGATTAGCGTGTCACCTCGGCTGAGCCTCAGTTTTCTCAGCTTTAAATTAAGGCATGCTCAACCGTCAGTATATTCCCCTTGGCTTGAAAACGATACAGCTCGATGTTTATCACGTGGAATACAATCTCGCTGAATTAGTCATGTTGGGGAGATACTATTTTTCGTCATGCAAAAACAACAAATCCAGCAGTGACCATCCAATCATCCGCCCCCGTTTGACTAGCGGAGTCAGTTATTCTCTTATTCCGAGTTGCTATTCCTTGAGTGGAGTTTTGGAGATTCTTTATGCGGCGAGATATTATGAAGTCGGTGATGGCACTGACAGTGTGGGAAAGTCAGTGGTCCTGGCTGGCACTGCATTCCATATTCCTCCTCCGTCTGTCAACTCGTCTTGTCATTCAGAGCTTCTCTGAATGTAAAACAGCAACACCATAAACTCAAGAGGCATTTAATTATTTCATGTTCATGCTGTCAGGTGCTTTGTATTTCCCCCCTCAAATTACCAAAAAAGTAACTATGCTTTTCAGGACTGGGCTAATCCTACCAGCTGGGTTTCAAGGAAATGCTCCTTTTTGGTTAGCAGAATCCAAAAGCCAGAACCATCCTCTTTCCTTATTCTTTCCTCCAGTGTTTATGGCTGCCTAGGCTGGGCCAAGCCCTCTGCTGGCTGTTGGCTCCTACTTAATTTCTCAGAGAACACACAGGAGGTCTGATTACTATGAATGTGTTCTGGGGCATTGTAGCAAATTTCCCAGGCACTGGTATTTGCTCACACGCATTTAGATTCCAGTGTCAGAGGAGGACAGGTAGATTTGGGCTGCTATCTTCCACTTCTGGTTTTGTTTGAGGCTCCAGTGTCAAATGAAGAATCAGGATGCACTTCTGTTGGCTCCGCCCAGCTCACATCCCGGGCTGGTTTCCCAAGCAGAATCCTGGGCTCTGAAAACTGGGGTAAAGCTCTTAACCTCTCGGAGGTTCTATTTATTTCCGTTGAGATGGGGAACCACCTCAAGTGTTATAATGAACGCTGTGAACACTTATTTTGGCATAACGCACATAAGACCCTGAGCTCAAGGCCTGGCACTTAATGTTAACTCAAAAAACATTTCGTCGCCTGATCCGCAAATCACCCCAGCCTAAGCTGCCATATCTGAGGCAGCTGGACAACAGCCCCAAGTGTCCGCCCTGTGATCCCTGCAGGGGACATCACAGGCACCTGCTCTCGGCTCTCCCAGCAGAGCACTGAGTTGGGACGGTTTTGGAAAGAGACGCTGCAGGAGACAGTGTTCTGTTAGGTGTTGTCTCAGGTCTGGGAACTCTTTGACAAGGCCTGGGGGTGGGTGACAAAGAAACAAACCAACATGACACTACTTTCCTCTGAGTGCCCAGCCAATCAGGGCTGGGGGAGTTCTCCAGCCCATTTAGACTCTGACAAACCCAGAGGACTCCTGGGACATCACAGAGTTTTCTCTCAGCCCGTAGTCTGTGTTTGAACCATATTTTTGTTCCTTACCTGAGATGAGATCCTGGAAGAGGGGGAAGGTGGCCTCAGAGTCACAGAGGCCTGTGCTCACAGCAGGATCTGCTCCGTAAAGTCGTGGTGACAATTCAGTGGGATAATGTATATAAAGCGCCTGTGAGTTTGGTTCTGGTGCGTGTTAAGGTCTCAGACTTGTAATGATAATGATGCTGACAATGAAACCATTGTAATGAAAAAACAAAACAAAACATTTTGTGCGCTTCCTCTTATAGTTCTAACTAAAGAAATTAAATCCACAGTCATGTTTCCAAGGAAAAGCTTCTGTCCTCAGAAGAACTGCCTGCTGCCATCCTGCTCCGTTGGTTCTGATGAAAGTCTGGCTGAGGGAATCTGATAGCATCCAATTCTCTCAAAGATGTCCAGGCTTCCTGAGGAATAACCAAATTGAAGCACACACTTAAGGGAGGCAATGCAGGACACCAGATGTGGTGTAGCATCTCAGGAAGCAAAAGCAAAAGACCGATGTCATCGAGAGGCTTCTTTGGAAGTGATTTGGCCACTTTCCTTACCCCAGCTCCCTTCAATAAGAGTCCAGAGTAAGGATAAATAAGAAATGTGTGCACAATGTCTATGATAACATGTAGAAGAGTACAAGCCATTCCTATTATAATCAAAATTATCGAGAAAAGACGTGTTCATTCTAAATGTTGAAAGAAAAAAGGAAACCCCTCAGGAAATTAAATCTGAGACCTGTGACAGTCTTCTGCTTCTGCCAACATCAGATAATAGCAAAAACACACAATTTAGGTGAACTTTCAGCTGCTGTATTTTTGTCATTTCCTTCATTCCCAGTTATTTTTAAGGTTTTCAGTTTGTTCAGAGAACCATCAAGTGATTTCTTGTGGGGCACGACATGCAAAAGGAGAGACTGGGCTTTATCCATTAAATCACCAAAAGGAGAACCCAAGCCCCTAAGCACCACCCAGGTGCTCCCAGGACATCCCTCTGTTGCTTCTACAGAGGTGTCTTTGGTGTCTCTGGCGCCTGCTCTGTGCTTGACACCTACTGTTTATCAACATAGTGACCCTCAACAGAATAGAGGTGATTTATGCATTCGATGAAACAATCCAGCTTGATCATCTCTAAACCTAAGGTTCAAAATACGTTAAAACATGTTTATTTCAGTTTAAGAAATGTTTTACTAATATTCTGTTCATCTATTTTGGTGGATCTAATATTGCATTAACAATTATCCTTTAAAACCATTTCACGTGTAAAAAGAAATTAAATAGTGATGTGTTGAACACCCAACACAAAAGATTTGGCCATATATATTTCATATAGTTAACAAAGCCAGATATTAAAAAATCCAAATTTATTAATCACATTGAAAAAATGGTGATTATTTTCATTTCAAGAAGAAAATATTACAATTATTCTGAATATGATGTATTTCAGATCTCAGCTTACATAGTCTGTCACATTATTGTTGGTTCCAAATTGTTTTCCTTTGCCTCTTCTTCTTAACCAAGAAATATTTTATTTTCGTTGCCAAGGCAAAGGAAAATAATTGAGAATCAGCAATAAGGTGTCAATCTGTAAATATGACTTCTCTGAGGATACCCGGTAGGTGCTCAAATTAAGGAAAAGTTCCAGTGATTTTGGAACTTTTACACAGCGTTATTTCATCAAAGCACTTCCACTCCCATCACACCTCTTCCTTCCCCCACAAGTAGTATCTCTAGTCTTATTCCTGTTTTCCAAATGGGGAGCTGAGGTCCAGAAGGTCAAACATTAGGACTAAGGGGAGATGTCAAATCAGGGTCAGAAAGAGACTTGTGTCTTGTCTTCCACTTATGTTGTGTTTCCTCCAAAAAAAATTTAAATATTATGCAAATTCTAAATATTACTATTAAAGAAAAGAGTTATTCTTTAAATCTTTATAACATTATAATTGGAGATGCCTTTGTCAACTTCTCTCATCCTAAATGGCCAAGAAAGGCAATAATTATTTTTCTGATGCTGAGGTTTGATATTTTAGTAGAAGAACTCAAAGTGTGGCTTGTATTTAACTCTATTCCAACAAGAATATGCAGTCATGAATGGAAGTGATCACTGACCTGGAACGATATTACTCTGAACATGACACGATTACACAAAGTGGCAGCATTTATTTTTAGAGAACCGCTTTTTAAGAGCTGTTGTGAATATATGCCAAAGAATAAAATGCTAGCTACTAGGTTTTGAGAAGCAGAATAAGAGATGATACTGAGTTACTGAGGGGTGATATATTTTGGCTGATATTGCTGAGGCGGTTCGTTTTAGAGTTTATAGCAATAAAGGTGATCAGGTGACTCTTAATGTTGCCAAGAGTACTGCAGTGTAGCCATTAAGGAAGGAGAAAGGGAGGGTGTTGGGAAGGTCAGAACTTCGATTCCCAAAGATTTCAATTAGGTGTTGCTTCCACTGACACTTGCAACAGCCAAAAGGTGGAAAATTAGTTTGTACAAATCGCTTTGTTACCGAAGGTTGGGTGGGTGCCCAACTAATACCAAGCTTTATCAGCTGGTATTCTGGAGGGAAATCCCATTCATTGACACTTGCTATTTTTTTAGCATCTCTTCTTTTATCACTCAGGACTTTAGGTACGTGGTCTCATTAATTCCCAAAATATTGCAGAGGGTGGGCTGGATGGTGGGGAGAGTGTAGATGTAGATGCCACAGACCAGGACAAATGTTCAGGGGATAAATGAATGCCAAATGCTCAAACCTAAACAGACTGAAAGCAATCCTTCCCCCCAGCCTCCTGTCTGCCTAATCACACCTCTGACCGAACTTCTTCCATATCTCAAGTCTCTGGCATATTTTTTGATCCTCAGTACATCCAGCAAGAGCTACAGGAACTGATTAAGTGCCTAAGGAGGAGAGTAAACCACTTAATCAAGTGTAAAGGAAACCATGAGACCCCTTAGTTTAGGCATTTGATCGAGCAGGAATTTTTGGTTGCATTGTTTTATTTTTTGGTGTGACTGAAACTTATTTTCGGCAAATTAGTACCATGATTTGGAATTTGCTAAGATGATAAGTATTAAATAGTTAACGTTTCTGAAATGATTCCCATCTTCCTAATAATTAGAATAATGTTCTCATTGTTTATGTATGAATTTCATTTAACCCCCACCGCCCCGCAGTGGTCTTTGAAGTTCTAACGTTATCCCCATTTTACATAAGAGTGTGACGAGAAGTGAGCCCAAGGAGGACGGCTGTCCCTGTGCACACCATTGGCCATCACTAACCTAGGACCGGGCTGGCAGGCTCGCCTCAAGCCAAGGCTGTGCTTCAGTGGAACCCAGCTGTGTGGCTGACAGGGTCTTGGTGCTCCGGCCAGGTGTCAGGCCTGTGCCTCTGAGATGGGAGAGCCAAGTTCAGGACATTGATCCACCAGAGACCTCCCGGCTCCATGTAATATCAAACGGCGAGAGCTCTCCCAGAGATCTCCATCTCAATGCTAAGACCCAGCTCCACTCAATGACCGGCAAGCTACAGTGCTGGACACCCCATGCCAAACAACTAGCAAGACAGGAACACAACCCCACCCATTAGCAGAGAGGCTGCCTAAAATCATAATAAGGTCACAGACACCCCAAAACACACCACTGGACGCAGTCCTGCCCACCAGAAAGACAAGATCCAGCCTCATCCACCAGAACACAGGCACTAGTCCCCTCCACCAGGAAGCCTACACAAGCCACTGAACCAACCTTAGCCACTCAGGGCAGACACCAAAAACAATGGGAACTACGAACCTGCAGCCTGTGAAAAGGAGACCCCAAACACAGTAAGTTAAGCAAAATGAGAAGACAGAGGAACACACAGCAGATGAAGGAGCAAGGTAAAAACCCACCAACCAAACAAATGAAGAGGAAATAGGCAGTCTACCTAAAAAGGAATTCACAGTAATGATAGTAAAGATGATCCAAAATCTTGAAAATAGAATGGAGAAAATACATGAAATGTTTAACAAGGACCTAGAAGAACTAAAGAGCAAACAAACAATGAGGAACAACACAATAAATGAAATTAAAAATTCTCTAGAAGGAATCAATAGCAGAATAACTGAGGCAGAAGAACGGATAAGTGACCTGGAAGATAAAATAGTGGAAATAACTACTGCAGAGCAGAATAAAGAAAAAAGAATGAAAAGAAGTGAGGACAGTCTTAGAGACCTCTGGGACAACATTAAATGCACCAACATTCGAATTATAGGGGTTCCAGAAGAAGAGAAAAAGAAAGGGACTGAGAAAATATTTGAAGAGATTATAGTTGAAAACTTCCCTAACATGGGAAAGGAAATAGTCAATCAAGTCCAGGAAGCGCAGGGAGTCCACACAGGATAAATCCAAGGAGAAACATGCCAAGACACATATTAATCAAACTATCAAAAATTAAATACAAAGAAAAAATATTAAAAGCAGCAAGGGAAAAACAACAAATAACATACAAGGGAATCCCCATAAGGTTAACAGCTGATCTTTCAGCAGAAACTCTGCAAGCCAGAAGGGAGTGGCAGGACATATTCAAAGTGATGAAAGGGAAAAACCTACAACCAAGAATCCTCTACCCAGCAAGAATCTCATTCAGATTCAACAGAGAAATTAAAACCTTTACAGACAAGCAAAAGCTAAGAGAATTCAGCACCACCAAACCAGCTTTACAACAAATGCTAAAGGAACTTCTCTAGGCAGTAAACACAAGAGAAGGAAAAGACCTACAATAACAAACCCCAAACAATTAAGAAAATGGTAATAGGGACATACATATCGATAATTACCTTAAAAGTAAATGGATTAAATGTTCCAACCAAAAGACATAGACTGGCTGAATGGATACAAAAACAAGACCCGTATATATACTGTCTACAAGAGACCCACTTCAGACCTAGGGACACATACAGACTGAAAGTGAGGGGATGGAAAAAGATATTCCATGCAAATGGAAATGAAAAGAAAGCTGGAGTAGCAATTCTCATATCAGACAAAATAGACTTTAAAATAAAGATTATTATAAGAGACAAAGAAGGACACTACATAATGATCAAGGGATCAATCCAAGAAGATATAACAATTGTAAATATTTATGCACCCAACATAGGAGCACCTCAATACATAAGGCAAATGCTAACAGCCATAAAAGGGGACATCGACAGTAACACAATCATAGTAGGGGACTTTAACACTCCACTTTCACCAATGGACAGATCATCCAAAATGAAAATAAATAAGGAAACACAAGCTTTAAATGATACATTAAACAGGATGGACTTAATTGATATTTATAGGACATTCCATCCCAAAACAACAGAATACACTTTCTTCTCAAGTGCTCATGGAACATTCTCCGGGATAGATCATATCTTGTGTCACAAATCAAGCCTTGGTAAATTTAAGAAAATTGAAATTGTATCAAGTATCTTTTCCGACCACAACGCTATGAGACTAGGTATCAATTACAGGAAAAAATCTGTAAAAAATACAAACACATGGAGGCTAAACAATACACTACTTAATAACCAAGAGATCACTGAAGAAATTAAAGAGGAAATCAAAAACTACCTAGAAACAAATGACAATGAAAACACGATGACCCAAAACCTATGGGATGCAGCAAAAGCAGTTCTAAGAGGGAAGTTTATAGCAATACAATCCTACTTCAAGAAACAAGAAACATCTCAAATAGACAACCTAACCTTACACCTAAAGCAATTAGAGAAAGGAGAACAAAAAAACTCCAAAGTTAGCAGAAGGAAAGAAATCATAATGATCAGATCAGAAATAAATGAAAAAGAAATGAAGGAAACAATAACAAAGATCAATAAAACTAAAAGCTGGTTCATGGAGAAGATAAACAAAATTGATAAACCATTAGCCAGACTCATCAAGAAAAAAAGGGAGAAGACTCAAATCAATAAAATTAGAAATGAAAAAGGAGAAGTAACAACTGACACTGCAGAAATACAAAGGATCATGAGAGATTACTACAAGCAACTCTATGCCAATAAAATGGACAACCTGGAAGAAATGGACAAATTCTTAGAAAAGCACAACCTTCCGAGACTGAACCAGGAAGAAATAGAAAATCTAAGCAGACCAATCACAAGCACCGAAATTGAGACTGTGGTTAAAAATCTTCCAACAAACGAAAGCCCAGGACCAGATGGCTTCACAGGCAAATTCTGTCAAACATTTAGAGAGGAGTTAACACCTATCCTTCTCAAACTCTTCCAAAATATAGCAGATGGAGGACCACTCCCAAACTCATTCTACAAGGCCACCATCACCCTGAAACCAACCAGACAAAGTTGTCACAAAGAAAGAAAACTACAGGCCAATATCACTGATGAATATAGATGCAAAACTCCTCAACAAAATACTAGCAAACAGAATCCAACAGCACATTAAAAGGATCATACACCATGATCAAGTGGAGTTTATCCCAGGAATGCAAGGATTCTTCAATATATGGAAATCAATCAATGTGATAAACCATATTAACCAATTGAAGGAGAAAAACCATATGATCAGCTCAATAGATGCAGAAAAAGCTTTCAACAAAATTCAACACCCATTTATGATAAAAACCCTCCAGAAAGTAGGCATAGAGGGAACCTACATCAACACAATAAAGGCCATATGTGACATACCCACAACCAGCATCGTTCTCAATGGTGAAAAACTAAAACCATTTCCTCTAAGATCAGGAACAAGACAAGGCTGCCCATTCTCACCACTATTATTCAACATAGTTTTGGAATTTTTAGCTACAGCAATCAGAGAAGAAAAAGAAATGAATTCAAATTGGAAAAGAAGAAGTAAAGCTGTCACTGTTTGCAGATGACATGATACAATACATAGAGAATCTACCAGAAAACTACTAGAGCTAATCAATGAATTTAGTAAAGTAGCAAGATACAAAATTAATGCACAGAAATCTCTTGCATTCCTATACACTAATGATGAAAAATCTGAAAGAGAAGTTAAGGAAACACTCCCATTTACCATTGCAACAAAAAGAATAAAATACCTAGGAATAAACCTACCTAAGGAGACAAAAGACCTGTATTCAGAAAACTATAAGACTCTGATGAAAGAAATTAAAGATGATTCAAACAGATGGAGAGATATACCATGTTCTTGGATTGGAAGAATCAACATTGTGAAAATGACTATACTACCCAAAGCAATCTACAGATTCAGTGCAATCCCTATCAAACTACCACTGGCATTTTTCACAGGACTAGAACAAAAAATTTCACAATTTGTACGGAAGCACAAAAGACCCCAAATAGCCAAAGCAGTTTTGAGAAAGAAAAATGAAGCTGGAGGAATCAGGCTCCCTGACTTCCGACTCTACTACAAAGCTACAGTAATCAAGACAGTATGCTACAGGCACAAAAACAGAAATATAGATCAATGGAACAGGATAGAAAGCCCAGAGATAAACCCATGCACCTACGGTCACCTTATCTTTGATAAAGGAGGCAAGAATATACAGTGGAGAAAAGACAGCCTCTTCAATAAGTGGTGCTAGGAAAACTGGACAGCTACATGTAAAAGAATAAAATTAGAGCACTCCCTAACACCATACACAAAAATAAATTCAAAATGGATTAAAGACCTAAATGTAAGGCCAGACACGATAAAACTCTTAGAGGAAAACATAGGCAGAAGGCAGAACACTCTATGATATAAATCACAGCAAGATCCTTTTTGACCCACCTCCTAGAGAAATGGAAATAAAAACAAAAATAAACAAATGGGACCTAATGAAACTTAAAACCTTTTGCACAGCAAAGGAAAACATAAACAAGATGAAAAGACACCCTCAGAATGGGAGAAAATATTTACAAGTGAAACAAATGACAAAGGATTAATCTCCAAAATTTGCAAGTAGATCATGCAGCTCAATATCAAGAAACAAACAACCCAATCCAAAAATGGGCAGAAGACCTAAATAGACATTTCTCCAAAGAAGGTATACAGATTGCCAACAAACACATGAAAGAATGCTCAACATCATTAATCATTAGAGAAATGCAAATCCAAACTACAATGAGATATCACCTCACACCAGTCAGAATGGCCATCATCAAAAAATCTACAAACAATGAATGCTGGAGAGGGTGTGGAGAAAAGGGAACCCTCTTGCACTGTTGGTGGGGATGTAAATTGATACAGCCACTATGGAAAACAGTATGGAGGGTCCTTGAAAAACTAAAAATAGAACTACCATACGACCCAGCAATCCCACTACTGGGCATATACCCTGAGAAAACCATAATTTAAAAAGAGTCATGTACCACAATGTTCATTGCAGCTCTATTTACAGTAGCCAGGACATGGAAACAACCTAAGTGTCCATCAACAGATGAATGGATAAAAAAGATGTGGGACATATATACAATGGAATATTACTCAGTCATAAAAAGAAAAGAATTGAGTTATTTGTAGTGAGGTGGATGGACCTAGAGTCTGTCATACAGAGTGAAGTAAGTCAGAAAGAGAAAAACAAATACCATATGCTAACACACATATATGGAATCAAAAAAAAAAAAAAAAGGTTCTGAAGAATCTAGGGGCAGGACAGGAATAAAGATGCAGACGTAGAGAATGGACTTGAGGACGGGGGAGGGGGAAGAGTAAGCTGGGACGAAGTGAGAGTGGCATGGACATATAAACACTACCAAATGTAAAATAGATAGCTAGTGGGAAGCAGCTGCATAGCACAGGGAGATCAGCTCGGTGCTTTGTGACCACCTAGAAGGGTGGGATAGGGAGAGTGGGAGGGAGACGCAAGAGGGAGGGGATATGAGGATATATGTATACGTATAGCTGATTCACTTTGTTATAAAGCAGAAACTAACACACCATTGTAAAGCAATTATACTCCAATAAAGATGTTAAAAAAAAAAAGTGTGATGAGACTATCGGGCAGGTACTTTATTATTCCAATGTCACTTAAAAGGAAACAGAGCTGCAGAAAAATAACTTGTCTAAGGTCATGGGAAGAAAAAAGAATTCAAATGTAGGCAATCTGACCGCAGAAATAGCACACGTACCCACTCCTCTATACTACAAACCGTATTCACCGTTAATTGTCTCCCATTCTGTCTTATATTTTAATGTACATTTAGTGAAGGGAGGAGTCGAATTAGAATCCTGAGCCTATTCCGCACGTCTCCCTTGTGAATAGTCACCGGTGTTCCCGCATCATTTGAGGACAAGCTGCAGAAAGTGCAACATCGCAGGGGAGAACTTTTCAAGAGGAGAAAGGGCATATGTCAGAGCACAGGGCAGGAGGGCGTGTTTCGGGAACAGCAACTTGCTCTCCGTGCCTGGAAGTGACCAGTGGGGTTGTTGATGGGAAGTTGTAGGCTAAGCTTGGAAGAGCCACTTGGAGTCAGATCTTCAGGCAGAAAAGCCATTCAGGGAAAATACTTTTCCACTTCTCTGGGGGACAAGGAAGTGTACCTTGGGAAAACTGGGTAAGATATCAAGTGTGTTATTTTATATTACTTCATTGTCTGTGTTTAACTTGTCAGGTCATGGTTAGAGCAAGAACGGCTGCAGGGTCGGAGCAAAAAAGCCCTAGAAATAGTAGCCTTGTAACTTACCATTTAGCTACTGAAATATTTTTACCAAGGGAGAAAATAATAGCCAAAGATAGGATGAGGAATGGCAATTCCAGGTGAGGACTCTGGGCTTTTTACTTTGTTTTTAACTAAATCATTGGACAGAATGACTAAAGGAGTTAAATTTATTCTGACTGGAGGAGAAGAATCCTTGAAAATAGGGAGGTGGCAAAACACCTTGGAGACATTTACCTACAAATTAGTAAACAGGGAATTAGGCATAATGACAGTAAATACAGGCTGTGAAGAAACTCAATCGAAGCCAATAGCAGAGAGTGAGTGCAAGGTGCCTCTGAAAGCATCCCTCAGCCCACACGAGGTGTGTTTATAAGGTAGTAAGCCTGATTCTTTAGCAAATATACCCAACTTACAAATTTCAAATAATTATTATCACCTCCTAAACAGATTCCATGGGTAAGCTTAGTGAATTATCCTCATGGCTGGAAATACACCAGGGACTACTCTTTGAGAATCACCATCATGGCTGGTGGCCATTCTTTTGAATATCCTTAATACAACAAATAGTATATTTTTTTTCTTTGAGAGTAGGTGTGAGTTTTGGAGAATGTAAACAAAATTTACAGAATTAAGTGTAGTAAAGAAGGGTGCTCTAAATTTGCAATACGCTGTAGGGACAACCAGGAAGTGATTATTATAAAGAAAGAGATAGGTGTTATTGACTAAAAGCTCTTTTATTGGAAGCCCTTCCTGATGTCTGGCCAAGTCTTCCTGTATTTCTCGTCACACCATACTTGAGAAGAGGTTGTTCAAATATTACCTATTTGCTGTGAAGTCGTCTCTGACCCTCAGTAGAACTTGGAACACACATCCACTGGCAGGTACCTTACTTTTTCCCTTCTTCACTAAGCTGTATGCTTCCTGTAGTCAAAAATCATGTTTTATCTTTGTACCTATAGCTTCTACAGAGTACCTAGTACATAATAAGTACTCAATAAATATTTGTTGAGTAAGTGAATGAAACAAGCCCATTCCAGAGAATGTCAAGCAAAGTAACATCACAGAAGAGAGGAGATAGAACAGCCTCCTAAGAAAATTGCTTTGAAAAATCAATCATTCTAGCTTAGATGTGTACATTTTGGTATATCTGTTTAAAAATAGTTTCTCTTTAGTCTCGCCTTTTAGAAAATATATAACATCACTCATGTGTATATTATGCTTAGCCCTTTAGACAAGAGGAGAGACATTTTACATTTTATTGTACCAACCGAAAGAATCCAGAAAAAGCTGGTAGTGAATGTGATAGAAACAAAAACGTATTCTGTGCCTTCAAATTCTGTGTGCTGCCTGTTTTTCTCTATTAATTGTTTAGCTATTTCATATGTACAATATTTTTTAATTCTTATAAATCCATTTTATTTAATGCATATATAAAGAGCCTCAGAACAGCTACTGTCTTTAATAGAATATACCCATGCTTAATGAAATATCAAGACATCGAAACACTCATCATTTTCTAGGACTACAATACAGCAAATGATCACCAGCATGAAGCATCCATTCATACCAAATGTAGTAAGATTCAAGTGCACAGGGACCCTTCCTGGATCAGGGTGTGTATTACATCTCCACTTGTTGGGAGTCCACTGGGCCTCCTCTCACCTGTCCCAGTGAACCTGCTCCAGGCATGACCTTCACATGATGCACAGAGCCCAGCAGTCCAGCTGGGAGCGGAGGTGCTCAGTGACGCCAACAGCCTGCCCTCCTAGGGTGAAACTGAGGGTCTAGACCGAGAGAGATACAGGGAGCGGGAGCCCCACCCTCATGGCCACACCCACCCAGAGTAGAGTGTCCATCACCCTGAGCTGGGGGAGGGAAGGAGTAAGGTGAGCAGGTCCTGGCTCAGTGGAACAGTGTCTGGCTGTTCTTACAGAGATTTAGCAGATGTTCTGGAATGGATGTTTCTCCATTTGATATCGTCCTTTAGGACAATTTTCAGAGATTTTGGGGTTTTTTTTTTTTAAATAATTTTCAGCAGTTAAAGGGTTGTTTCACTGGAGAGAGGGTCTACCTAGCTCTTAACTCTTCCATTTAGGGAGTCAACCTTGCCTTAAATTCTTTTAAATTCTTACAAGCATGGCAATCTGAATATTTACCTTCTTTTCATGATAGGATCAGAAGGGTGTCATTTAATATTAATATGTCGCTTTATAAATTTTTATACACGTGTTCAGGCATCTCAGTGAGATAATTTCCTTTAAGGTCAAATATATATATCTTATTGGCACATTCTCAATTCTGGAATAAAAAAGAGCAATCTTTTGCTCTTAAATTTTGCATATTGTCATGCTTCCCCAGCCGTGTCTACCTCATAGGACAATGGAGAATAATAGGTCCTGTTAATCCCATATCAAGCTCTAGCAACCTCAGATTGCACCCAGGAATTTAATAGCAGTAATTGATTTCCACTGATGATCTCACCACTAAGAGCTCTGTTGTGAGCTGAATTGTGACACCCCCAAATTCACGTTGACATCCAAACCCGTAGTCCCTCAGGATGTGACCTTATTTAAAAATAAGAGTGTTCCAGATGTAATTAGTCAAGATGACATCATTAGGGTGAGACCTAACCCAGTATTACTGGTCTACTTCTAAAAAGGGGAAATTTGGACACAGATACACAGACACACGCACGCACGCACGCACACACACACGGACACCACCATGTGAGGATGGGAATTATGCTGCCACAAGCCAGGGAACCATCAGAAGCTGGGAGACCTGGGACAGATCCTTCCCTCGGACCTCCAGGGGGAGCACACCTCTGCCAACACCTTAGTCTCCAACCTGTAGCCTCTAGAACTGTGAGACAATAGATATCTGTTGTTTAAGCCACTCAGTTTGTGGTGCTTTGTTACGGAGGCCCTAGCAAACTAATACAATCTTCCTACTAATGGAAAACGATTTCTTGCTTGCTAGTATGTTACTCCAGTCACCTGCAACTTACTCAGAATTTATGTAATGTTCAGAAGACCTGAGATTTTTATAAAATCGACCCTTTAAAAGAAAGAGCCATAGGGGGGGATGGATAATTTGGGAGATTGGGATTGACATATACACACTACAGTATATAAAAAAGATAACAAATAAGGACCTACTGTATAGAACAGGGAACTCTACTCAATACTCTGTAATGACCTATATGGGAATAGAATCTAAAAAAGAGTGGGTATATGTATATGTATAACAGATTCACTTTTCTGTACACTGGAAACTAACACAACATTGTAAATCAACTATACTCCAATAAAAATTAATTTTTTTAATTATTATTTTATTTTATTGTTTATTTATGTATTTATTTTTTTGGCTGCGTTGGGTCTTCGTCTCTGTGCGAGGGCTTCCTCTAGTTGCGGCGAGCGGGGGCCACTCTTCATCGCGGTGCGCGGGCCTCTCACTATCGCGGCCTCTCTTGTTGCGGAGCACAGGCTCCAGACGCGCAGGTTCAGTAGTTGTGGCTCACAGACCCAGTTGCCCCATGGCATGTGGGATCTTCCCAGACCAGGGCTCGAACCCGTGTCCCCTGCATTAGCAGGCAGATTCTCAACCACTGCGCCACCAGGGAAGCCCTAAGAATTAATTTTAAGGTAAATAAATAAAATAAAATTTGACATGCAAAAAAATAAATAAGGCAAAATAAAATAAAGAGCCATGTAAGAGGAAGACTACCTAGTGGCTAACGAATACTGTCAAGTCTCCTGGAATCTGACAAAATGTATTGGACGAAGTGCCTTTAATGTGAAATTTCCGAGGGAAAATGGAATAAATCAACTGGCAAGCAGTAAAGAAAGAACATGAATACTCTATTCAAGTGAGAAACTTAAAATCAGTGCTAGATTTTATCTCCTGCAGCGTCTACTCCAGGGTTTCACAATCATTTTCTCATTTAACACATATGTATTGAGTGCCTCTCGTTTGCCAGGCTCTTCTCGTCCTAGTGCTTATTATTTAGTATCTGTTGAAACAAAGTGAAGCCGTAAGCCTGTCTTCAAGTCCCTGGCAGCCCACTCTCGTCTTGCAGAGTTCCTGCTCCTTCTGTGGAAACAGATCCATGAGCTCAGGTTGCTAGAACCTGCTAGAACCCATACCTGTAATATTTCTCTTTCTCTCTGTCTGCCCAGGGCTCACTGGCAAAGTCCCTGCAGGGGGTGGTTTCTGTGCTCTGACTGTTATGTGCAAGCTGTACCGGGGCCTCTTCAGTAACCCCTGAACCCAGGGGAAAATGCTAAGGGAAAGAACTAAATTTTGACAAATGGAAACCGGCCTGTGGTTGTCTCAGTTTCCAGTAAGGTTGCCCATAGGTAGGTCAAGAGATAAATTTGACAACTCGTTTGTGAGCGTGTGGAGGCTTCCGGCTGAGGTACACTTAAAAACAAAAAGAAAAATCTAAAAAAAAAAAAAAAGAAAAACCTTTCTTCCTCTAGTTAACTTCTTGCCTTTGTGCTTCTAGCGATGCTTTTGTGAATCACACTAAAACACTGAGGAAGTTAGGTTAATGGTATCATGTGTCCATTTCAATGTAAAGTTTATGATTAGCTGTATAAGCCTTAATAATAAATATAATTTTTACATCAAAAAGAAATTTGTCTTCGTCCTGTATCATTTGCTGTCACGTTAGAGAATTCTGAGAAGGTTTTTTCACAAAGTAAGCACTGCATTTTTGTTCCATCAACATACATTATAGTTTGCATCAAATGATTATTTTCCTCAACGTATAGGAGATCCTGATGTTGTAAAACAGTCTTTGGAACTTTCTCCTTCTGTCTGAATAAGTTTAGACTGTGGGGATGGAGAGGAGATTCCTGTTTCACTAAAGCTCAGGGCTCTGCACACAAGTTATTATTTGAATCACTTTCCCATGTATTGATTTTCAAAACATCGTTTTGCCTTCTCCTGCTGGTCTTCTCCATACACCAGCTTCTGGCCCTAAGCCACCTGGAGCTGACTGCTTCCCCAGGGCCACAGTGGTGACCTTGACAATGAGTTGGCTCCTTGTGTATTGCCAGGTGCACTGAGAGATTTAATTATCTGAGGGAGCCCCCCAACAGATTATAGAAAAAACTTGGAAGTCCTTCTCATGTTTTTCCTTTCCTGCTACCAAATTTTTAAATCTAAAAATACATTTGAGTTCCCAAATTGGCAGGTTACATGGTGAGTTTGATTAAGTGCTTTACTCTAAAACACCCCGAAAGTTTGACAACATTCTCTGTGGGCATATGAATCATGCAAAAATGACTTGCCTCCCTTACAATAAGAGCAACTACAGTGAGATATTCTTTCTTATAATACTGACAAGAATCCAAATGTTTGACAATCTTCTCTGTTGCGGACACTGTGGAGAAACAGGAGCCCCCATGCATCAATGATGGGGTGTACAGTGATTGAACAATATCTAACAAAGTTTATCCTTGCACCGTCCTTGACCCAGCAAACCCACTTCTTAGAATCTACCCTGAGATACGCCTCCAAAATATGAAACAATGTTTAACAGGTTTATTCATTACAGTATTACTAAAAATAATAAAAATTGGAATCAGCCCAAATGTCCATTAATAAAGGACTGGTTGAAAAAATTATGATATAGCTACACAGTGGGCTCCTGTTCAAAAAGAATTTCAGTTCATAAATCTGGAAAGAATGACAGAAAGAGAAAAATCATTTTGAAACTCCAAAGGAAATAATGGCTTCAGCAAGGATCATTCACGGATGAAGCCGTGTGAGAAAAGATCGATGGAAAAAGTCATAACGTAGAGATCAGACTGTCTTAGCATCATAGAAAGTGGACAGCCAGACCTAGCGTATCTTCCTAAATGAAGCAACATGAAGGACTCACCACCACTTCCTCTCCAGAAAAGAAGGAAAATGTAATCGAGTTAACACCACAAGGAATCAAACAGAAAATTCTAAATTATGGGAATTCTAAAGCATAACTGGTCTTCCGAAGTAAGGATGGAATGACGAATGGAATACACTTCTGGGAGAAGAAAGAAAAGAAAGGAAGGAAGGGAGGGAGGGAAACAGATGAAGCACAAACGTGGCAAAATATTAATAATAGTTGAAGTCATGTGGTGATATACAGAGGTTTATCATACTAGTCCTTCCACAATTGTTCTGTTTGAAACTTTTCTTAATGAAAAATAAGAAAATGTTTAGTCTTATGATACATAGAAACCCTGGATCAGCTTGGCTTGCTCTGCTGTCTGCAATATCCAGCCCAGCTGCAGATGACAGTATACCTGACAGTGATGTCCACCTGACTCCTAGTTTCAGGTGAACATCCAAAGCATAGAAGTTGGGTTGATAATAATAAACAAACATTCCTTTTAAAGAGATTGAACTGTCTTGAAGCATTAGCCATAAAACATAGCTTAACTGGTAACACAGGACAAATGCAGGAAATAGACATAAGAAAAGGACAAAAACAACATCTCAGTTTGATAGCCAAGATACAAGACCAGACTGCTTCTCTGAAACCTGAAAGAATCCCATTGTCAGTGCCCTTCTAAGCAAAAGAAAACCAACACAGGTTTTACATTCACTGATAATTTTAACTAGTTTCCCCTTCATTCACTCTCCCTTCTGACTACATAAATGTGGATGGAAGAATGAAGACATGGTCCATGCCTGCAAGATGCCTACTGCCTGTAAGGTATTTAGACATCGGCATAACTTAAGTATAGGAGGTCCTTACTATTTGAAGAAAATTGATACTAGAAAAGATCAAGTTAAAATAGCTCTCATAAATAAAGGTTAAAACTTCACTGAAAAAATTGAGATCTAAAAAATTGAATCTTTATCTTAAAAAAATGAAACTTAACATAATGAAAATAGATTTGTTTTATTGTATTTAATAAGACATAGTTTATACTACACCATGCACAGATTCATAAAACAAAGAACTACACATGTTGATGGAGGGTGTGGGCATAATCTTACAAACAAGTGGTATAATCATATAATATAATACCCTCACGCCCTGTTTGACTTTCACAGCAGGATCATAAAGAGAATTATTTAAAAATGCACACACAGTTCACCAGCTTTCTCATAAGCATCTCTTAATCAGGTCTCTTCAGATCATTCTCTTTAGCAGCACCTATCGTGTCAGTAATTATCTTTTTTTATTTTCTCTTCTTCAACTATCTAGTCTTGGCCAATACCCATTTATCTTGCTTGTGGTTTAGGGTTCCCCATCATCAGTTTCATCAACTTCATGAAATTCCATGTATTTTCACCTTCACTTTATATAATCGCTTTGCATTTTGCCATCCAAAACCCAGCAAGACTGACCAAGAGAGACCACCAGGATAGTTGCAAGTGTTAATCAGGAAGGCATGACTGAGGGAGCGAATTGTGTAAGAGGTCAATTTATTAGTAATATTTTCCTTCTCTGTGAAGTGGTAGACTTACAGCGAGTACTCAGCTAATGATCCCTTCTGTATATATGTGTTGCCGTGGGCAGCGCCTCCTTCTCCGGAGGTATCACATCACCTGAGGAGCTTTATGAAGTGATCTGGGTTAGGAATCATTTGAGAAAGTTCCTCAAATAACTATGACAAGTCCCCCTTTCCATGGAGAACCACTGAGGAAGACTGTTGTACACTGAGCATATAAGGCTGGATTTCCACGGAGACAGGAGCAAGTAAGCTAAACCTGGAAACACGAATTTGGTAGTTTGCAAGCGGAGGATGGAGGGAGAGACAGTCCAGGCCGAGGCCAGGTGTGCCCATGAAGTAGGAAAGTGCAGGTGCTGAGAAATGGAAAGCAATGTGATGCCGTGAGGGGCCGGGATTGGTGCTGGGGTTAATCACACGAGAGGCAGGAGGGCAGGACCAGCTGCCCACAGGACGTCTAAAGACAGGACTCGCTTAGCCGGTAATGGGGACCAGGGAAGGTGTCTGAGGGGACAGTGGCCTCAGCACAACGGGCAGGATAAATGGGCTGGAAGCAAGAAGTGAGGACAGGAGGGTTTTTACGTAGCTGGGTCCACGCTACCCACCTGAGGTCTAGGGGGAAAGCGTGTAGCATCCAGGAGGGATGGTTTAAGCAGCGGTCCCCAACCCCCGGGCCCCGGACCAGTACCTACTGGGCCTTGGCCTGTTCGGAACTGGGCCGCACAGCAGGTGAGCAGCACGTGAGCCGGAGAAGCTTCATCTGCTGCTACCCATCGCTCCCCATCGCTCACATTACCGCCTGGACCATTCTCCCACCCCTGTCCGTGGAAGAATTATCTTCCACGAAACTGTTCCCTAGTACCAAAAAGGTTGGGGACCACTGACTTAGGGGGAGTGGAGAAATCTGCCCTTCACAAAGCACTGTCCCACTGACCCTGAAACAGTGCTGATGATTTTTATATCACTCAGTTCTTGTGGGACTAGGGTCTCTTTTGAAATGCAAGTTGCTATTTGGCTGGGGAACATTCTCCACAGCAAATCTGTACTTTGTTTTTCTGGTTTTTTGTTAGGATGGAGGGCATGGGGAAGATCTACTGCAAGGGATAAAATCCATGTCGTGGACAACTCAGGGCAATTGGGGGCCAGTCTGAGGGCATCCGCGGCAGAAGGAAGGAGAATAAAATCACCAGAGCCCCCGAGGGTGGGAGAGAATGAGTGCAGAACCAGAGAAGGGCCTAAGGAAAGGTTGCACCTACTTCACTGCTTCAGGAAAGGCTGGCATCTCCGCTGCATCCCTTCATCCTCGCTCTTGGGTGCTAGCTTCAGGATGAGAGAGCAACAGAACCGAAAAATGTTTTGTTGTGATGTCTTCTGAGAAGAATGTATCCTGTATGCACATATGTGTGTTCCCATCCCATTCCAGCCTTGGCTTTTTTGAATAAATTAGTGAGGTTTAACCGTACTCCAAGAACTAAAACTACGCTTTAAAGAACTTACGTGTATTCACTTTGGATTTCCCAACTGTCATAGTTGGCTGAGTTGTATTCATGTCATTTACAATAAAACATCAAATCTGCGGAGAAACCTCTCTGAATATATTTTCCAACACCCGATAATAATTCTTGTTACTCTTTCATTTTCAGGGAGTAGTTTGTATATTGCCACCCATAAAACAGTATAAGAGAAAGGAAATACAGGTTCATCTTCAAATTGTCTTGTTGTTTAAGGACGGACATGTCCCCACCATTTCTCTATGGTTGGCTCACCTAATTCCATGTCTGCAAATATCAAGTGAGAAAAGGCAATATTCTAGATAACTCAGAACACCATTAACTTTTTGACTCAATTATTCTCTTTATTTCAATTGAAACACATTTTAGAGGTGAATGGTGTGACATTCGCTTCCATTCTTCAGACTGCACATCTATAAAGAATGCCAGTCTTATTTACACTTTGTCCTGCCCTGGTTATTCTAGCCTCTATTGTGTCAGCTCAATGGAGAGGCTTTCAGGAAACAAGGCAAGGAAAGCAGAGCCCTTGGAAGAGCTGTATTCATCAGGCTGCCAACCCCTCTCTTGGAACCCTACACTGAAGCTCAAGCAAGCATGTGTCTGCAGGGGGTAGCGTGGGTTTGGAGACTTGTGACCTGAAAGGCAGACGTGGCTGATTGGCACGGCCAGGAAGAATCGCAATCAGTGTGTACAGTCAGTGGGGTGTGACTGTGACATCCTCAGAGCAGTGCTTCCAATGAAGCTCAGCTTTCCTTTTATCTCTTAGGGACCTCCTCCTGCGGTCCTACCCACCACACACACGCACGCGCACGATCTCACACACACACACACACACACACACACGATGCTCCCCCACCCAGGTATGTGTTTTAAGTCCAGTATCACAATCAGCTAATTTTCAGCTAAGCCCCTGATTGGTCAGTGCTCTCCAGGACTCACTGCACATCTTAAAAAATCCCAGTGGCTTAGGCAGCCCTAGATGTTCTGACACAGTTGGCTGATCCAACATAGCTGATTCCCTGCAGGGCTAGTGGGCACCAGCAGGACCCCTGCTGCTCCTCGTTCTGGGCACCACGTGAAGGGCAAGCACCCCGAGAGTGTGAGCTCCCCTGACAGACTGAGGGGCTCCAATCTCACCACTCAGGGCGGGATTTTCTCTTTGGGGAGCCCCCATGTATGCACTGCAGTGTTATTTGAAATCAGGCCAACCCAAACTATCACCCAACTTTAGTGAAAAACCCATGCAGTTTTTTCCAAGTAAGATGATAAGAGATAGAAAAGTAGATTTTTAGGGAGAAAAGACGCTTGATGTCCCACCAGGCGTATGTGCACTATGAAAGAATGGAAGAGATAGAATTTTCCCTCCATCCTCGAAAGCTTCCTCTCTCTCTTCAAAATGGGCCAGCCCAAGCGGAAAGGCTTCCCAGGAGTGATGTGTACACAGACTCAGCCAGCCACCCCACAGAGAGGGAGGGACAATGGTTCCACTGGTCACCGCTTCCTTCCCCCAGCCCCACCTGGCCAAATTCGGGAGCAAATGAGAGCTGATCTGTGACTGGACGGTCTTTTTCAGATATTGTTTGGATTTGGCCCAGTGCTGTCATTCTGCAGATCTCATTTGTATCTTTGCAAATTTCCATATCCGTCCAAAATAGCGTGCTATGTGAAAATACATCTGAATAGAGTTGTTCTTTATTGATTGGATTAAAAAATTAAGGTGAGGCTGCCTCGTCGAGGAGAGGACACCAGTAGAAGTAGTGTTCATCTTTGAACACTTCATCTTTGCTTGTGAATGAATAGGCTCCGTGGCCTTAGTAAGTCCCTTCACCTCCCTGGGCCTTCATCTTTAAAATGAAGACACTGAAAAAACGCAATCTAGCATCAGATTCATAACCATCAGGAGGATACAAGAAAGAATTAGAAAGGAATGAAAAGACAAGGCTGTAAGGAAACGGGACTTGATGGCACCCTGAAGATATTTATTTTAAAAAATTTAAAGCCCAATAAAACATGTCGGCAAATTCATCGTGAGAGCAGCCAGGGGACCTTTTCACAACCTTTAAGGTTCTTCTTGCCTTCGGATATTAAGATCTGAAAAAAATAGCGTTTTGCTGAAACATTTATTTTATTTGAAAAAAATTAAGTATTTGAGGCTTTATAGAAACAGCAACAGTTTTCTACAAAAGTTCACATGCTGTTGCATTCCATAATGTCTCAAATTTAAGATTTTATTATGCATCATGGCAACATTGGGTACACAAGAACACCGTTCATCCCTCTGTCTACCACCAACAAAGATCTCCGAGAATTAGGAAGGTACTGAGTTGTTGTCTTGATTTACCTGAAGGAAGGAGCTTTCTTCAGAGTGGGATTGGAGTCTGTCTTCTGCCCCTGACTTCGTAGCAGGGAGTTTGGATTCCCTACACGTGTGTCCTGATGGGACTATATTGGCATCACCACTTCAAACTCTCCAGGTCTGGCGTTTTCTGCACCCATTACTGTCCACATGTACAGAAGATGGACGTCTAATACAGAAGGAAGCAGAAAGAACCAGAGGAAAAAGATACAATTCAGCCTAAAGTCCAAGTGGCATTTATAGCCACTTTTTCTGGAACAAGCCAGTAGCTAAACAATAGGTTTGTGAGTTAACTTCTTCCCAGTGACAGCTCATAAGTTACCTGTTCACTGTCTGAGCATAATGGTTCCTGTAATCTTGATTTTTACCTGATTTTATTAAACCTCTCCTCCTATTTCTGTCTATCATTTAAAATGCTTGTTTCTGTTCCCATCCCCACCCATAAAGTGTGTAGAAGTGCCCGAGAGACTTTGAGATCTTCGACTAAGGGCACAGACAGGAATCCCAATATGTAATCCCGGTTGTGCTTGAGAAGGAAACCATTTGCATAGTTCTTGACATGACCTGGGTGGTCCTGTCAGTCAGGTGTCCAGGGATGGCAGAGCTTGGCTTGTTGACAGCCTTGGACCAGACAGAAGAGCCCACTGAACATACCATACATTTTTCCTGGGCAGAAAAGCTGGGTGAGCAGAGTGAACCCAAGAACAGAAGAGAGAGGGCAAGCCCTGTGCAGCCGCGGTGAGGCTGGAAGGACAGAGCAGAGATGGGAGCAGCCCCACGCCCAGGGTGCTAGAGGGGAGGGGGCTTCAAGGGGCTTTGGGGACCCCAGTCCACTCCTAAGCTGTTGGGTTTCTCCCACTGTCCCCAATGTGCCATGTACAGGTTCCTCTCTCATAAAAGCTCACACTCTAAGACAGATGAGACTTCACCTGTACCTTTGTCCTGGAAGTCTTGAACTTGAGTGCCACGTGGAGTCACGCAGAGAAACACACTGACGGAAAATGAAGAGAAAATCACTTCAGAGAAGACAGCCAACGCAGAAATCAGCTTCCCAAATTACAAATCTTTTACAAGTTTCAAATCCTGAGGAAACCAACACAAGGAGCAAAGAACCTTCCTAGACCTAAAATTCTCTAGCCTGTGAGAGGCTGTCTCCAGTTTCCCACCTGCTCCCTGGATTCAACCAACGCCATCTTACTTGCGTCCTATAGCAGTGATCTGCCTAAATGTTGTCTCTCTAAGAAATGCCCCCCAAAAAATTCTAACTCAGACCTAGATTCTCCACACCTCCCCAATTCCAGTTTCCAGTGTCCTGTTCATAGCTGAGCTGCAACTCACTGCACCCCCAAAACCATTCATTCCTTCCTCGTCCTGGTTTATCAGCTATATACTCTTCTGGAATCTTCCACGAAAACACTCAAGTAAGACCTCCCCCATAGACTCAGGCAAGTGTGCTCTTAAAACTGCCTCTAAATCAAGGTCACAATATGGAAATATGTAACATCATTATGCAATGATTCTTAAATTGGGGCCGTGTAAGAACTACCTTGGCGCCTTATAAATACAGCTCCCCTTCCCTCTCCTCACCTGGATACATCTGGGGCAGGCTGTCTGAGCTGGATCCAAGAATGCGGGTGATTACTAGATCACACTTGGAGAAATGTCGCCTTAATGATACAGGACACACACAGTCCCTGTGGGATCCCCTTCTCTTTGACGTCATGAGATAAGGTGACAGGAGAAAACCCGGCTGGGTGGTCAGGAGGGGCTCAGAGCAGGGTTGAGGCAGAGGGGCAGGAGTAGGACAGCGGGAACTCCACGGCCAAATCAGGCTCTCCCGTGCACCAAGTCCGGAGAGGTTCCCGCCCCAGCACTGATTCGTAGGATCTAGAGCCTGCGTCCTCGCTGATCAAAGCTTTTCCGAATCCCATGGACGAGGACACGCTGACATAGTGCTTTCGGAACCTGGAGGAGTCGTGCTGTGCGTTTCCCATTCCCGTTGTTTCCGCAAGCTCGCCTGCCTCTGTGCTGAGCGGGTCGTAAGGCTCGCTGTGAGGCTTTCTCTCCCACGTGAGGGGCTGAGCGCCCTGTGGCATCACTCAGAGGAAGACCCGGAGGCCAGAGCCTTAAAGGCAGGCGGTGGGAGGAGCGCAGGTGCGCCGCGCACCGACTCAGCCTCCCTCCGCAGCTCCCACCCGGCACGTCTAGGCTGCCCGCCCTGCTTCGGACGGGGCCCTTCATTAGGACCCGCCCGGGGAAAGCATCGAGCAGCCGAGGGTCAGCGGCGGATGGAGACGAGCAGGGACGGTGCTGCGCCGCGTACACCCCTCTCGGTGTCGAGTAGATACCAGTCAGCGGCTTTGCGCCCCACTTGCGCCACCTGTGACCCGGAAGAACGGCCCACCTGAGCCGGCCGTCCTGAGCGCGGCTTCGCTCGTGAGCGAAAAGGTCCAGCTCCTACCGTCAGGAGCGCAGAGCAGAGAGCCCGAGGCATTTTAATTACCGTGAACCTTCAGGAGAGCGCAGGTGAGGGGAGAGGAGGACCAGCCCGCAGGAGGGCGCCGCATCCTTCAAGCTCACGGAAGGCAGCCTTCTCCCTGCGCCGGGCTGGGGACCAGGGGGCCGATGCCGCCAGTCTCCCGACAGCCCCCGGCGAAGGGACCTGAGGGCTGGCCACGGGCACCGCTGCTTCATATGCTTTTCGTCATCAGGACCCTTTACACCCTCAAAGGTTGTTGAGGACCCCAAAAGACCTTTGTTTGTGTTGGTGACATATATTAATATTTACCATCTTGGATGTTAAAACTGAGAACATTTGAAAATATGCACTTAGAAATTCATTTTAGATTAACAATAATAAAATCAAAATTACATGTTAAAAATAGCCCATCTTGGGCTTCCCTGGTGGCACAGTGGTTGAGAATCTGCCTGCCAATGCAGGGGACACGGGTTCGAGCCCTGGT
Organism: Balaenoptera musculus; assembly: GCF_009873245.2. NCBI lineage: Eukaryota > Metazoa > Chordata > Mammalia > Artiodactyla > Balaenopteridae > Balaenoptera > Balaenoptera musculus. The sequence goes on along the minus strand of NC_045801.1, from coordinate 76,719,012 downwards.
CTGGGAAGATCCCACATGCCGCGGAGCAACTGGGCCCGTGAGCCACAACTACTGAGCCTGCGCGTCTGGAGCCTGTGCTCCACAACAAGAGAGGCCGCGATAGTGAGAGGCCCGCGCACCGCGATGAAGAGTGGCCCCCGCTCGCCGCAACTAGAGAAAGCCCTCGCACAGAAACGAAGACCCAACACAGCCAAAAATAAATATAAATAAATAAATAAAAAATTTAAAAAAATAGCCCATCTTAGGGAAAATAACTTTACTGTTCAAAACAAAAAACATTTAATGAAATGTTGTTTTATGATTTTGCACATCTCTTTAATGTCTGGCGAAGACAAGATTCTTGTATCTTCTTCTGCATTCAATCTGTTGCAACATCTTCATGTAGCCTTTAGAGAATTCCACTGGATAACTCACGAGTGAAAAACGTCTTAGTATTATTTTGAAAACAGTTTTTACCTCGAAGACCCCCTAGAAGAGTGTCTGGGACCCCAAGGGTCTCCAGACCACACTCTGAGACCCGCTGCACTGGGGCACACACCCCTGCGTGGCAGTGGAGGCTGGGTCTGCCCCAGGCAGGTCCCTTGGCAGTGTTTGCTCTGGAATCTCCTCACCAACGCAGGGCAACCACAGACCAGGAAACACTGTGCAAGTCTTAGAAACATCGCTTTAAGGGTCTCAGGGTTGAGGCTTCCCGTGAGGATGAGGGTTTCTCATTTATTAATGCGGACCCCGAAGAGTAAGCTCGTCACTCTTACAGTGCCTGCAAGGCTGTGCTTCTTAGGAAGGGGGTTTGCCACACCCTGGGAGGCCATGAACTGCCTCTCCCCTTCCAGATGGACCCAGCCACAAACCTCATACTCTGCGTATCCATATCTGCAGCTCCTGTTCAGAACGTCAGAGACATTTACTACAAAGTGCTGCTTCTAACTTCCACTGTGAAAATGTGGACCTTTGTATGTCGTGGGGCAGACAGTGGGCACTGCCTGCTTTTCTCCTTCGGTGGGATGAAGCAGAATCAGGGTGGCATTCCAGATAATGACTATCAAACTGAAGCTTCAAGCAAGGGAATCGGACAGGATCCAAGGTCAGGTTGACAAGCTGGAGCGAGATGAACGGAGATGAGGACCTGGTGGGGAAACGCAGCAGACCCACCCACTAGAGCCAGGCTGCCAAGGCGTGGTCAGGAACACAGACCCCTGCCAGCTCAGCTCAAGGTCAGGGGCACCATAAATCAGAACCAGGAAGGGCAAGGGCAGGCCGGGGCTTGGCTCGCATCCTAAACGCTGTGTTGGCAGCAAGAGGCTTCTCAGATATTGAGGTTCTGCTTTGCTGGTTGCCCCACCTGATGCCATATGGTGTATCTACAGAATATAGCTAACACCATTTCTATAATAGGATATTATGTACTTTATGTTCAACTTTATCAGTAAATACATTTTGTTGATTTTTTAAAATAATATTTCATGGCAGCTTTGAGCATTTAAAGATTTCTATGGACATCTTTTTTGAACTACGTTTTCCATTAACTTCGCAAATTTCGCCGTTAGGGTCCAAAATGATCTCTTACCTATTACTTGGGCTTTTCAATAGTTTTCCCAATTTTTTAACATTTTCTCACTTTATAGCTAGGCTACTGATGTGGGAACAATTGATAATTTAAGTAAGATAAGTCCATTAGAAGTAACTTATTCACACTATGAACAACTGCCAGTGAAGGACAAATAGATAGACTTACTTTAGAAAAATATCATCCTTTTACAGACAAGCATTAGCCTTTTGGCAGTCAGCTGTCACTTTATGGCCAGCAATTAAGTAACTAAAGGGTTGTATTTCTATTTGTCTCATTACCATGTATTAATCAGTCAAGTCTGTACCGAGCGTCCATTATAAGCAAAACCACAGGAAGCCAGTTGCTTTTCGAGACAGTGTAACACCATCGATCTTCTGAGGGCTCAAAGCAGACTCTGTCAGCCTTTCCCCACCAACTTTCTTCTCTTTCTTTTTCTTCCCCTTCCTCTCACCCTCCTTCATTCAATAAACATGTAGTAAGAACCCGCATTTAGTTAGGAACTCTGGTTTTTCCCCGGTGAAGAGCTTTAAGGTGATCGCTGCCGAGAACTGACAAGCATCACAGCTCAAAAGTTCACAGAATGCCCTACGCACAGCCGGCTGCCCCCTCCCAGCTTGACAACCAATCAGCCTTTGTTGCTCACTCTTCCAGGGCCCATTTATGCCCTCAACCAGCCGGCTACGGCCTTGGAGAAAGAGGAAAGCAGAGAGCAGTCCCAGGAGTAGTTTCTGGAAGAGAAGGTGTGTATATATATAAACACAGATATGTATGTCTGTGTTTATATATGTATATATATATTTGATTACCTTAAAACCTGTTTTATAGTATCCTTATATTATTTCAAAATATTGACTCTTTCTATTGGTATCTGTTAACATTAGGAAGGCTAAACAATGTATGTGCGTGTGTGTAGAAATGGGTGATAGGTCGATAGATAGACGATAGATACATAAATAGACATAGATAGGTAATAGATAGGTATTTAGAGCATAATACCTTCCTTCCATGATTAGGGACCAGAAAATGTAACCTGAAGGCATCTTTAGCTACCAAGATGAGCAGCAAACCTGTTGTCTTGTGTCTTGTGTGTTTGGAGGCTGGGGTGGAGTCATTTCCCAAGAGCTCCCAGTCTGAAGAAAGATCAAGTAAACAGCCACTTCCACGCTAACTACAAAACTGCCCTCGCGTCCATTTATCTTCCTCGTCCTATCGTTGTTGCTTTAATTTTTGTGATCAATACACGACAAGAGCCACACTGCACAAGCCTGCACGGCCCTTGCTCAGCACACCCATGTCTCACAGCCTTAGTATATACAGCTCTTGGTTCCTGCCTGTTCTGCTGGCTGTCTTGCAGACGAGAAGAAGACAGTCGATATCCAGGGGCAGAGAGAACAGTAACTTGTGAGGCATTCACCTGCGCATCACGGCAGAGGCATAACGTTGTCTGGACCCACTTCTCTCAAGGGTGGATTAATGCCTACTAGCCTTCCTGCCTCACAAAAAGACAGCGCAGGTTACATCTTTGAAGCTGTGTTGTGCTGCGGCTTTATGCGATTTGACATCTTCACAAAATCTCTGTCTCTCCGCAACGAGAAAAATGTCTGTTACAATTTGTGCAAGAATTTGATGCCTTTGTGCACCAGGTGATTTAGACGTTTCTTTTAAAGCGCTTCTCCGCTTCGTGAGAGTGAAGACCTGTTTGCCTGAAACATCATTGATGTGCTAGTTCTCCTAACACTCTTTGGACCAGAGGAGAAAACCTCGCCTCTTTTGAAGTCAAGCCATCAGAATTGTAATGGGCAGATTAGACATGTGTAGCAAAGAATTAGGCATGACAGCCTGGATGGGCAAGCGGAGAGTGGGCAGGAGAAAGGACGAGGAACTCTAATAACAGCCGACAGTAAAGCCGCTGCCCACATTTCGGGATTTGCTCCCTAAAAGAAGCTTAAATGACCGTCATGATGCCAACTGTCATCAGAAAAACATAGCTAGCTGGCTTTATTGTTTGCTTCGTGAAACTTCAAAAATCCCATCACCTTTTTTATGGTGAGGAGAGCTGAGAGATGCCAGCATGTTGTCACCTCTGTGCTTCCAAGATGCTATCCGTTCTAAAGCAACAAGATGAGATAGAGAAACATTACAACTCAGGATTTGAATGGCCCTTGACTCTGAGAAAGACCCAGAGGCCCTGATGAACCAGTGAGGAGTCCACAGGGTGGTACATACACTCCTGATGCCCTTCAGTTCCCCTCATCTTTTAATTTTGGAATATGGTCACCTCCAGGGTGTTTAGACAAGGAGGTTCATTCAGAAGCCCACTCTGAGTCCAAGAAGGGTAAGACCTACCCCAAATGGGGTAGTTTTATAATCATAATTTCACTGCTGCCTCTTACAAGGTGTGCTCTGAGCGCCTCTGTGAAAGGGGGACAACGCCCAGTGGAAACTGGCCTCCGTGACTTGGTGCCGGGGTCCTTCTTTCTAAGTCCTTCCATTTGTATGCAGGACGGAGCAGCATCTGGACCCCACGTCAAGGCCATGTAATGCTGAACCATCCTGAAAACACACGTGGATTTTACAGTTTTCACTAATTTGTGGTCAATCTGTTGACCTTTGACTCAGCAATGAGATGTCTCCTCCTCCTCAGCCTCTGGGTGTAGGACATCTGGTTGGAGACATGGCCTTTGGACAAGAGTGACTTGACAGTAATAAGACTTGTAAAATATATGTAACCAGTACTGTAATGAAGACAATCAAGTGCTTCTCTGATGGAATCTTTTCTTACAGCCTCTGGATTTAGTATCAGAAATAATGATAAAAACAAGAGTCGCCTATGAGCATTGCCTGTACAGACACAGGACTCAGGGTGCACGTGCATTATTCAGCCTTCCCAGCACCTCTCTGGGTGAGGTAGATGCTGTTCCCATCTCAGTGCACAGGTGAGACTGAGCCTCAGAAAAGTTAAGTACCTTGCCCATGATCATAGAGCTTTTATATATACATATATAATATATATTAAATATATGTATATATTTAATATATACATACATAATATAGAGACCCAGCTTTCTATATACTATGGAGACCCAGGTCTGTCTGACCCCTGAACTAAGGTCTCACCTGCCAAGGAACTTTTGTCAGCATGTGTGCCAACAAGCATTTGATCCCAGCCCTATCTTTTATGAGCATTGTGATTTGGGGCAAATTATTTAATGCTTCTGAGGCTAATTTGCCCAAGCTGTAAAGTGGGGACAATAGTACCTGCAGATTGTTGAGAAGGTACAGTGGGGAACATAGTGTCTAATATGATATCTGGTACATATGCATCACTCAGTGTCTATTGAGGGAATAAATGAGAGAATGAATGAAAGAATGAGACTCTGATTATTAATTCCTTTTACTCTTTCAGAGAGTCAGTAAATGTCAAAGATGGGGAGGAAGACAGGGAAGCATTATTGACCGAAATATTCCATAAGTTCTTTGCTGGAAATGTACCAATAGTTCATAGTAGTTTTTAGTAAAAAAAAGATTCACATATTTTTACGCTCGTTGCCCAGGTCCAAAAGCCTGAGCCAGGCAACCAGAAGGATGACAAAGCACAGTTACCCTTCTCTAGGCTTCCCTGGCCTGGCAACACTCTCATTACTCCCAGGGGCTCCCATGAGGTCCTGCGGTGTCTGCAGCAGCCTAACTGGAGAGTCTCCAGACCATAGGGAGCCTGGGAGGCAGGGACGGGGCACTCTGTGGCACCCTCCCCACATGGACCATGGTCAGAAAGGACCACGGAGGGTCAGCCTCGCATGGCGAGTATTCAGGTCCTTGTTAAGGGTGGAGGAGTCTCCAGGGAAAAGGAGAAACTGCCAGGAGCCTAGCTGTGCTCCTGATACTCATTCCCTTCAATGATCACCCTGTGGGGGGGGGAAAGGAACTCCAGGCACCTGATTACGGGGTTGTAGCGGTCATTAAAGTGACTTTCAATATCCCACCTGAGAATTGCTGACCTAGAAGAGCTTCAATGTCACCTATAGGTCCCATTATCATCAGCTCTCAGCCTGAGTGTCCTGGAGCCTGCCTGGTGCTCATGCACCTGCTGGGAGAAGCAGCATCTGTAGAAGAAGCAGAGGGTCTCTGGGTCAAATGCACCTGAGCTCAAAACCCAGCTCCACCACTTACTCCCTGTGTCACCAGGGAAGTCTCTCAGTTTCTCTGAAACTTAGTTTCCCTTTTTGCAAAATGAGTTTTAAAAAGCTCTCTTCCAGGGCTTTTGCCAGGAATAGGTAAGAAGGCCAGGTGCCAGTGGATGCTCGAGAAACTCCTAAGAAGTGTCTAAGGACACCAAAGCACTGCACAGGCTCATTCTTCTTGTTAATTATTTCAGCTAAGAGGTCTCATTCGATTATGTTCCATGTGGGTTTTTTGCACAGGGAGAAAGCAGGTGATAGGCAGAAAAGAGATGAATAGTAAAAAAAAAAAAACAAACCAAGAGCCTTCAGTTGGGACAAAACATATTTTTGATCCTGCCTAACCTATGGTGTTTAATTTTAGGAAAACCTTTAACTTTGATTTGCTCAGCTATAGATTGGGGATAGAGGCATGTTATGGTAATTTAGACCAAATAAAACACTCCTATGCTTCGACCATATACATAATATAAATACTGAAAATATGGAAATCTGTGACCCTAGGATCGCTTTAAAAACAACCTGTAGGAGAAAAACAAGTATCTTCCATCCAGTTCCAACAGCCAGAAAGAGCGCTGGGTGAGGGAATTCTGATTGCCGAGAAGCGGAGGAAACACAGCTGCCCAAGAACTAAAACTTAAATACTTTTGCTGCAGTAGCTTTTCTGCCTTTAATCCCTTTAACTGACTGCTCCCAGCTACCCTGAAACACATCTTCATCTGTTTGAAATAAATCGTGTTGAACGGTCTGAGTGGAGCTGGGGGATGATGGAGAATCGCTTCATGTCTGTTTGCCGTGGGAAGTCGATTCCCCTCTACCGTTTGCCTTGGGGGAGAAGAGAAGAAATAAGTAAGGCCTTTTGAAATGGAGATGGAAAAAGTTCTCTCTCTTCCCTGAAGGCCTCTCCTCCCGTCTCTGGTTCACCCTCCTTCTCGCTGCATCTCTCCGATGTTTCCCCTCCCGAGGCCTCTGCTGCTCACGGGGGAAGGAGCTCGAGATCCTGTGCCTCCTCCTCCGCCACCTGCCCGGACCGGCCACCCGCGGTGGGGCTTTTGCCGATCACGTCTGCACCCGTGACCGCAGCCCGGACCTCTTCCTGGGCTCCGAGCGCGCACTCTGGGCTCCCCTGGGTGTTTTCGCAGAGGTGACCCTCAGGGCTGTCACACGTGCACGGACGGGGCCTGCCCCGGGGGTTCGACGCCCCAGCTCTGCAGCACTTCCCACGATCTCTGCTGCTCTGGGTCACCCTATCCTGGCTCCTCCAGCCTCTGGCACCCAGGCTGCTAAGCAGGGCTCTTCCCCGCGTGCTGAGCCGTCCCCGGACCTGCGGCTCCATGTCTCTAATTCTGTCCATCGCCCCGCGTCCCTGCTCTGCTTGGACGCCTCCCACCTCTCACCTGGACCCTGACAGGCTGCCCTGCTTCCATCTCTCCAGCCTGAATCCTCCTACTGGCGTCAAAGGTACCTCCTTAAACACAGGGTGGCTCACGGCATCAATCTCTAAGATTCGAAGTTAGTGCCTATTGTCTACAGAGTAAAACCCACACGGTTGGTTTGGACCCACTCATGACGGTTCCAGACTGCATTCCAGGCTGTTCTGCCATCCTAGCCCTCCTCGGGGCACACGCTCCCGGCTCGCCGAGCCCTGCGTTCCCGGGGCACAGCCCCTCTGGGTCTTCACGTCTGGTCCATCCTCTGCTCAGGCCTCAGCCCGCAGCATCTGAGCTAAAAACAACTTCTTCTCCCGTGTGCTCCCACACAACGTTGCTTCCACCACTATCCAACAATTATTTAATTTTGTCTCTTACTAAAGTCGGTTGCTTGCATCCTTCATGAGACTGGAAGTTTCTGGAGTGCCGTCTGCAAGGAGGCCACATGTTTCTTGAGTGCTGGGTGGTGGTTCAGGGGCCGGGCCCCAGAGAAGGACCACTGGGACCTGAAACCTGAGCCCAGCACTAGTGAGCTGTGGATTTGGGGCAGGTGACCCGCTCACCCTCACTTCACTTTCCTGACGTGCAGGTGAGGCTCATCCCTGACCCTCTGCCAGCAGGTTCCTGCGAGGACTGAATAGCGTCATATATGCCAAGCGCTCAGCATGGAGCCTGGTTCGTAATATGTGCTCCATAAGTGCGATCTTTGATTTCGTCATGATTATTATTATTCGGTTTTGTACCTGGAGCAGTGGAAAAGCACTCGGTGAGTTTTTTAAATTAAATTCTTCCAAGAAAACGTTCTTAAATCCAGGGTCTCCCATGTTGCTATGGAGGATTCTAAAAAAAGTAAACAAACAAAAATTACATCCTACTCAAAAGTGATTTTTTTAAGCCACGAGTCCCAGCCCCCAGCAAGATGAAGAAAGGCATCTACTCCTCAATTGAGAAACAGAATTTTTTAGAACCCTCAAACTCCAGGCTTATTAATAGAGCAGAGATAAGACATGACTCGGGGTCACGTGCAGACCATCTAGGAACAGGGTGAGGTCAGAATGTTTCTGCAAGTTCTTGGTCAATTGACCACTCGCCTGTCTATAACACTGACACCCAAAACACAAAATGGAAAAGCAGGCTAGAAACCGGAGACCAAGACCTGCAGTGCTGTGGGGCTGAGGCCAGCCAGGAGAAGTGGGTCAGCATCCCTCCCTGTCCCTGACAATCCGTGTCCGACTTCCAGCCGAGTGAAATGGAATTTGATAAAAGATATAGCCACCCGGTGCAGTGAAGTGGCCCAGGTGCAGTAATGATCCTTCACAGTGGGCGCCAGGTCCCCAGGCCCAGATCTGCCTGGCGACTCTCAGGCTACACTCAGCCATGAAGGACGGCGGCAAGACATCCTGTCAGCTCACGGACATGGAAGCGGCGTCCCTGACAAGCCTGCTTCCCTGGAAGATGCTCGTCTTCAGAGATTCACATTTGGTCTCCCCAGATCAGGCAGGGAGATTATCCAGGGAAACATCGTACCACAATTTCAACCCCTAAAACAATTTCACAGGGCTCCAGACAGTGGGGAACTCTCGGACCTGTGGCTGGCAACCGGAAAGGGGCAGCTGGGTAGATGCTAACTCACATGGACTTATGCATAGATCCCTTTACCAGTCACTGAGGGAAAGTAGAAAAGAAACAGAGCAAGTGCTGGTGGTCTGTGGGCTGTGTCCTGGACGAGCTCTCTCTCAAGCTCCGGCATCCACTGAGAACCCACCTCTCTATAAATCTGAGGAAGGAGGAAGCAATTACACGACTAAGTTGTCATTCTGTAAACTGTGACCCCAGCCTGTAGTTCTCAGGTAAGTAAAGGGGAAAGTAACAACCTCTCTTATTTAAAAAAAAATGTAAAATCCAGCAAGTTATAATGGCAGAGCCAAGAAAAACTATCCAGGACCCCAGTCCTTGGTCCAATATTCATTTCTTTATAACTTTTGTACCAGGTGCCCTTGGCTCACCCAATGCACACTGTCCCTTTCCTTCAGTCACAAGAGGCCATATGACACTGATGAAATTGAGACATTTTAAGCCCTCAAAAAACTCATTTAGTCCTCAGATAAGTAAAGATAATTTGAAACAATCGAGACAAAGAGTCATCGGGTCCCTTCTTGCTAGTCAACCTGGTTGGAATCGGAGACTCTTAGCTCAGGAAGAGCCAACCATGTCGAGTTCAGGACGTGAGAAGACTCGGGAATATGCCCTCACACCCCGTCCCCGCCATGCACACGCAGTGCCTGAAGAACCTGACTGGAGTTGCAGAAACCAAATGATTTCCTGCCATTTCTGTTGAAGAACGGAGGGAGGAGAATGATTTGTCCTTTAAGGTGCCCTAGGAGGCAAAGAAGAAATTTCTGAAACTGTCCAAAGTGGCTTTGATGAGAAAATAATTAAAGCCACCCGCAGAACTGCCCTCAGGTTTGGGTCAGATAACAAAATCATTGACAGTGATGGTTGACCAGAAGGATGGGAATCAGAAGACAATTAAACCAGTTCACCCTGGATAATTTTATAGACATTTCCAGCTCCTTTAGTTAGTAGTATTTAGTCCAAAATCATATATGTATATATAATCATATATATATACGCATATATATGACAATGTTCTACTGGCTTTTTTCTTGATATGAGAAGAAATGAAGATCAAGAGGTCAACTGCTATACTGACCCTATGACATACGTGTCTTCACTTTCCTCTCACCATCTTCACTTAAAGTTTCTTCCCCTTATTACTTACTTTTGTGATGGCAGCCAAAGAGCACCCTTTAAATGTCCTTTAATATAAACAATTTTTAAAAACTCTGTTTCTCAAAATTGAGTTATTTGTAGTGAGGTGGATGGACCTAGAGTCTGTCATACAGAGTGAAGTAAGTCAGAAAGAGAAAAACAAATACCGTATGCTAACACATATATATATGGAATCTTAAAAAAAAATGGTTCTGATGAAGCTAGGGGCAGGACAGGAATAAAGATGCAGACATAGAGAATGGACTTGAGGACATGGGGAGGGGGAAGGGCAAGCTGGGATGAAGTGAGAGAGTGGCATGGACATATATACACTACCAAATGTAAAATAGATAGCTAGTGGAAGCAGCCGCATAGCACAGGGAGATCAGCTTGGTGCTTTGTGACGACCCAGAGGGGTGGGATAGGGAAGGTGGGAGGGAGACGCAGGAGGGAGGGGATATGGGGATATATGTATACATATAGCTGATTCACTTTGTTGTACAGCAGAAACTAACACACCATTGTAAAGCAATTATACTCTAATAAAGAGGTTAAAATAAAAAGAAAGATTAAGGAAAAAAAAATCCTACCGGATTAGGACACATAGTTTTTCGAGGCAGAAGTTCCATGTGTCCCCCTTTGCCTGGCAAAGTAATAAAGCTATCCTTTTCTACTTCACCCCCCCGCCCCAAAAAAAAGTAAGCAAAAGAAAAAAATGAAAACAAAAACTCTGTTTCTGTTCAAATCCTTCAAAACTCAGTCTGATTTCTATCAATTTGCGTAATAACCAAAACAGCGTATTCTGTTACACAAGTGACATCTGTGGGTCCCAGGCCCACGGTTTCCGCTTCTCACATCGGTCTCAGTGACCCTCTTCTCCTTCCTCTCCCAGTCATGTTTTTATATGCAAAGATAATGACAACAAACTAATACAGAACAAGAATATAAGAATAAATTTTTAGGTGACAATACTGCTTTGCTGCTTATTAGTAACAGTTGTATGCATTGCTGATGAACACAAGCTCATTCCCTATGTACTTTCAAATGATTGCTCATTTTTACATAAACTGTGGCTTTTTGACAGTAGAAATAGAGATTATGCTTTGATTTATGATTGTATGTTACAGTTTCCCTACATCATAAAGAAATAATGAAGCCGCGTCAGTTACTCAAGGCTTAATTGTGTTTTCTACAATAGAAAGAGAAATTTCAGCAGAGATTATGCTTGAAAGTCAGTTATTAATATATTAAGATTGTGAAGAATCAAGGAAATGATTAGCAGGCCAAATGGAAGCCTTCTCTTACATCCAGTTACCCAGCTGCACCGTGGTCCTTAAAGGCAAGATTTATTCACATATTTACTAATCAGGTGTTCATTCAGCATTTGCTATGTGTGAGGCTCATTTCTGGGATCTAGAGGAATTCAAAAGTCAATAGCCGTGAGTGTCTATCCTCCAGAAATTTACAGACAAACAGGAGAAATGACACATACCTGTGTAAAGGTTAAAAAGGGGCGAATGTCACAAGTGAATGTGTTAGTATTTTACCACGAAGGACAAGGGACAGAAAACACAATTGGAGTTTAGTAGAGGGAAAGCTTCTGCATCTTTAATATAGTATATTAATTACTTACTGCTGTTCCATAAATTATCCCAAAACTTAGAGGCTTAAAACAACGAATATTTGTTATGTCATAGTTACTGTTGTACAGGAATCTGGGTGCGGCTGAGCTGAGTTCCTCTGTCTCAAGGTCTCTCCTGAGCTTGCGGTCAGGCTGTCACCTGTGGCCACGGTTTCATCTGAAGTTTCAGCTGGGGTGGGGTGAGGAGGGGTATCTACTTCCAAGCTCCCTAGTGTAATTGTTGGCCAGGCCCCTCGCCCTGTGGGCCTCTCCATAGTGCTGCCACGTGATATGACAGCTGGCTTCCTCGTGGCAGGTGGTCTAAGAAACAGCACCCGAGATGGAAGCCACAGTTTTTTAACAACCTAATCTCGATGTGCTGTAGTCTATTCACGAAGTCTAGCCCACATCCAAGGGTAGGGCACTACTCAAGCACACGAAGGTGGGGATCACGGGGACCATCTCAGAGGCTGCCCACCACAAATACACTACTTTCCTATTTCAATGTTGCTGTGTCTGGGGTTACCCATCCAATTTTCCAAACCCATCTTGAGTCAAAAGTCTAAGAAGAATGATGGGAAGAGGACCAGCATCCTATGTGTCTTACTGCCTTGCCTTTATATTATTAAGGAATCATAATATTTGTGTCTTCCAGCCATCTCGAGGTAGGTGTGGGAAAGTAATGTGGTGGTTAAGTGTCTCCAGGACAGGAGACTAGGTGTGCCGGAGAGCTATACCCATCTTTTTGCCTTGTTTCTTGTTTGGAATGTTTAGTCCTGTCCAAACAGGCAGAGCGCTTCTTGCATAGCTAACAATAGTCTGCAGTCACACAGAAAAAGAACTAAAACCTTAAAGACAGCTGAACAAAGAAATGCCAGACGACCATGTGTACTGCCTTTTCAAAGTCATGATTTCATCTCAGATTACTCAGATCAGGGATAAGGGAAGTTTTACCCTTTCTGATCGCCCTGTTACGTTTGTGTGAGGTGTGGAGGGACTGGGAGGGCCAAGCCTCCTGCACATGGGGGGGAAGTTGGGTCAGAAAAACCATGGTTGTAAAAAGTCATGAATATGTCAGAAGCTAAATGCATGACAGTTGGGTTACCTTCATGAGATGTGAGAAAAGAAATAGATTCTTAGTCCTTAAACCTTGGATTCAGCAAGCATTATACTATATTGAGTTCCTATGATGGGTCGGGTGCTGAATCCAGCAATGAAGAAGAAGAAAAAAATCTGAATATACATCAACATTTTATTGCTACAGGAAACCGGTATCCTCTTTTGTGTTTGAAAACCATTAGACTGCCTCGAAGGGTACTACTACCAAAGAATTCCTGGTCCACCACATTTTTATTTTCTAATTTTCAACCAATTGAAACCTCATTAGAAAATCACTGTAAGGACAGAGTGATTATGAGGTGGAAACACATAGATGATGGAGTCAGAGAGACCTAGGTTTGACCATGGCCTTGCAAGTTAAAAGCTATAACCTTGGCCATAAGGCTTAAATGCACAAAGTTATGAGAATTAAATAACATAACTCTTGAAAAGCCCGTAGAGCACTACTTGGAATATAGAGTAGCTGTACAGTAAATGGAAGCCAGCATTATTACAATAATAATCACACACAAAGAGAGTTATAACCTGGTGGCTTAGAGTGATGTGGAAATAAAGCTAATGTAATAGAAACAACATGAGATCGTCTGAGGAACAAGCACAGCACAAGCAACATGAGGTCATTGTGATTCCACTCCCGCCATCATTTTAAAATTTGTAATTAAAGGCCTGGCCTGGAACCCTGCAGGTTACAGGAATGTGCAGAACTAGGAGAGCTCTCTGGAGGAATGCACTGCAGGTGATTAAAGGGCCGGAGAACCGGGCCAATGAGAAAAGCCCGGAAGAAATAAAGCTATGGAGTGTGGAAAAGAACAACTTAGGCTGTAGAAAGGATGGCTGTTACTCGTTTTCTTTAGATTATATTATACAAGAACCTTCTGAATTAACAGAAGAATCCCTTTCAAAGGTACTTTAGTTGTGGATTTGAACTACACGTCCACCTCTTACTCGCCTACTTCCTTCACCTGTTTGAACAATAGCTTCACAGCCTCCATTGCTGGAATCAACGGCACGGTACTCTAGGATCCAACTGGAAATTAGCTGGCTGAGATCAATTCTGTTGATGGAAAGTTGTCGACATTAACGTGATGGCAGGGATCTGGGACAGACTGTACAGCGTAGCCGCGGGACCTGGTTTACTCCCTCTGGTTCGCGGTCAAGGCTGGAGGACCGTGAACAGGGGGTGACTGGAGGGGCCGACGTCAGGGACAGCACCCAGGTCAGAGCTGCCCGCCTTGCTCCCATCAGCTGCTCTTAGCCGTACTGTATCTGGCCACAGGCTGCCCATCCCATTATTTGGAGCCACAAATGTATTTCACTTGACAGAGCAGTGATTCTCTGCCTGGTCTGCACGTTAGAGTCACCTGGGGAGGTTTTCAGCTTTCGCATATTCTGATACCCAGACCACACCCCCAGACCAACTACATCAGAATCTCTGGGGGCAGGATCCGGGCACCAGGGCGTTAAACTCCTCCGGTGATTCAATGGGCACCCGAGGTTGAGGGCCACACTGTGGAGGGTGGTGCTGAGACGTGAATGAAAGGGCCCACAAAGGTCCCAGCATGAGGGGAGCACTCAGTAAACTCCAGTTCCCTTTTTCCCCAAATACAGCTTTCAGGAGTTGTGTGAGTTTTTCCCTCGTGGGCATTTTGAGAACGGACTAGGTGATGCCAAGGTGCCGTCCGTCCTGTACGCAGAGCAAGGGTTTTAGAGAAATATTTCTCTTGTATTTTTTTCATAGGCTGTCCAACTAGTCAAACATTTCATAAATTGGTTAATTCAGTTCACAGATCAGTCCATTCAAAAGGATACAGTCAAATGTGATGTTGTCTGGAACATTGCAGACGAAGACAATTGCTTGTAGCTGCCTAGATGTTTCTGTTTTGAAATTGTGGATTGAACGCAGACCCAAGTGTAGAGGCCTGAGGAGAAAAGCCAGTTACAAGTCGGTCTTCACACTGTCAGACTCCTAGCACTCAAAAGGCCAAGGAAGCACCAGCTAGAGGGTGTTGTGGTTTTGCTTGCCGTTACGTGAATCGCAAAGGGAAACAGACATCTGAATTCAGTTTGAAAGTACTGCTTTTCGTCTTTAATTTCTTCTTTTTAGTTTCTGTTCAGGGGCATTACAGTTATCTATTAAGCACATGACAAATATTCATTCACTCTCTTTTAGGAGCAAAGTATATAAGTAAATATAGCACGGTGCCGGATCTCGTGTGATCTTGTCGGAGGATAATCATTACGGGTCTCTGTAAAGCAGATACTGAGTGGAACAGGGTGGTACCAGCTACACCAAGAAGAAGGACAGAGTTTCTATGTGGGGGGCCCCTAGAAGGGGTCTTAAGGTGGGTCCCCGGAAAACAGACGGAGATTTGGGTACAGAAAGCTTACTGGGCTGTGCCCTCAGTAGCGACCCTGTGAGATGCAGGAACAGGATGGGCCGAGGCAGGAGCGGAGCGGCGAGGCCTGAGCCCGTGCCGGGAGCCTCCCTGTGGTCCCTGGTTACGGCCTGTGGACGAGGCCTGCATCTCCGCCATCACGTTGGACCTCAGCTGCGCTCACTGGAGGCACGGCCTCGGCGAGGCACCGCGCATCAGAGAGCCAGGCCCAGGGAGGAATTCAGCTAAGAGCCATCAGTAGCGAGCGCATTTCAGACCTGACATGAGCTCCTGCTACTTCCCCCCAAACCTGTTCATTTTCATACTTCCCCATCTCAGTCAGTGGCAAATTCTCTCTTGCAGCTGTTCAAGCTAAAAGCCTTACTGCTATCCTTGACTCCACTGTAGTGTTCCCACTCACATCTCTCCCATCCGTAAACCCTGTTGGTTTAATTTAAAAACGGATCCCGAGTTCAGCTGCATCTCATGGCCTCCATAGCCATCATTCTGATTCTATATTGTCCTGATTCTTAAAGCAGCCTGAGAAACTGGCCAACCTCCTCACGCTTCTTCTGCCCTCGGCCCCTCTGTTTGCAACACAGCAGCCAAACCGATCCTGTTAAATGGAGACCCAGATCAGCTCACTCCTAGGTTCACAATCCTTCAAGGTCTGCCCAGGTCCTCGCTGACCCACACCGAGTCGTAGCTCCAGCCCCAGTGCAGGTTATCCTCAGCCCCGGCCCCCTACCGTTGCCATTCCCACCTCGGCAGGGTCCTAACTTGTCCTCTCCCCGGCTGGCCCTCCCACACGCTGTAGGCAGCTCCTACACCTTCTCAGCATGGCCTCTGCAGCCATCCTTCCCTTTGACGTTTCACCTCCCCAGTCTTTGCCCTACTTTTTTCTCATTACCATTTATTTCCATCAAACGTCACCCATTTCTCCTTTTTAGAGGTGCTTCTTGACTGTCCTTCCCAATAGAATATAAGCTCCATTAGGATGGGCAGGATCTTTGTGTGTTGTGTTTCCCAGGTGTCTCCAAGCACCTGGAGCAGTGCCTGGCATGTGGCCCAAGCTCAATCCAAGCACAAAAACCCAGGACGAGACACTGATACGCAACACGTGGAACACCTCACTGGTGCTCCCATGATTGGACGCATCTTTTAAAACTAACCGTTCTAGACTCCATGATTCAATATGTACCACTAGTTCTGACAATTTTCCTTGTGTGTTTTGTTATTGCTACTGTTGTATTCAAATATGTTTGAGGCATGATGTAACTGAGCCAGCTCTCTGAGGCATCTAAAGCGAATGATACATTCTCAAGCAGATAATGAATCAATAAAATGATCTCCTGAGACCTAGTTAGGATCCTACTACTTGACAAATTAATAACAGATTGATCTGTTCTTCAGTGATTCCAGACTCTTTGTCTCTTCAATAACCATTCTTTCCATCACACAAAGCATCAAGAGAGTGTTTTGTTTTGGTTTGGGCTGCTTGTTATTTATTACTCAGGATATTGAAGAGAATTAGATGGTAGAATGCAGAGATTTGGAAACTTTTCTCTCTAATTTTCATCGACTTCTTCTTCCAGTATCTTCCTCCTAAACCCACGACAATAACAATGCAAAGTTCTTTTGAGGTTAGAGTGAAATTCTTGCTATTTGATTTCTGAAATAAGAATCACTCCAATAATTTTAATAAAAAGACTTGGTATTTTCAGTCAGGAACTCGTACAAATAGTGAAAGCTCTTTTTTGCTTTGTTTTGGTGTGGTTTGATTTTTGTTTTATATTTGCTCTTGCTATTACTTTTGAGATTAAATCTTTCTTTCTAAGAATGCAAAAAAACCAATAAACTAAGTTGACCTCTCTCAATTTTAAAAGCGTGTGCATGAAAGGGAGCTGTGCTATCTTTCTCATCTAGAACAAGGAAAGTCCAGAAGAGTGTTTATAAGTATCTTCTTGCTGTTGTTCAGATAGGATGCTAAGCTACATTTTTCTTTCACATTTGATTAGCTTTATAGATTGTGACAGTTACTACTCATTCCTTGTGGTTTAATTATTAAATCTGATTAATAAGGTTGAGAAATATAAAGTATTTGTAAGTATACTTCAGAATTATCTGGCAAGCTCTATGCCATCTTGGCTTTATAAAACGCTTTCCCCAAAAAACTAGCAGGTAAGCCGATTAGACTTTTAATTCAAAATTTTTAACAGAATTGAATTCAAAGCCCTACTTTATTCCTATCTTCTACTAATAGCACTTCATCCTAGTGACGTGCTTTGAAGTTTATGAAGTTTTTGAAGTTTATGAAGTTTATGAAGTTTTTGAAGTTTATGAAGTTTACGAAATTTCCCACATTTTATCCTGTCTGGTTCTCACAGTAACTTTGTTTAGAGGTGAAGTAACCAAACCTCTGGTAGCTTCAGCAATTCGCTCGAGGTCACAAAGCAATTAAAGGTAGAGCTAGGTGGAAGATGAAAATTTATCTTCAAAACCTAAGTCCAGGGATCTTCTTCTCTTACCATACAGCTTACTTGCTAGAGGCAAGTCCATTTAAAAAAAAGAAACTATGGATCCAACCCCTGGGCCTCCAGGATGGCCTGCAAACACGAGGGCTTCTCATCACTTCCCGCTGAAGCCTAAGGGGACAAGAGCGTCAAAGAAGGAAGAACAGTGCTGCTAAAGGGGGCGCCCACCCAATGCACATGCACCCTCCCCCTCTCTCCTGGGGTCCGGTCAGCGGGCAGCAGGCCTGTACCAATAGCACCTGTCAGAAATTTGGTAAAGGCAGTTATCCAAAAAATGACAAGAGTAGACATTAAACAACTGTGCTACTCATCTGGGTTGAGGCTGGCACTTGACCACCTACACCGGCTCAAGCGCAATTCTTCTTCTCAAGTTGCTATAGGAGCCATGTTCAAGCTTAAGGGACATCTGGGCACAGTGAGAAAATACTGATTTTAGTAACAGTGTTTACCCTGCACTGGGTCTTCAGAAGGAAGAAAGAGACACCAGGGAAGCTGCTGCAGGTGGTAAATGACAGAACAGAAGGAACTTGGTTCCCTTCCCACCTCTGGTCCTCACTGACTCAGAGAGAGCTCCAGGGAGCCTCTCAACCTTTCTGTGCCTGCACCAAGAAAGATGCTGTGTTGATACCTGTATTCATGTCCCATGAGCCTTAGGGCATAAAGTAAAGTAATAAACATGGAATCATTCATAAACGCTAAGTGCTCTACTTACAAGATTAAAAAAATATAATGATTCCATGAACTGAGACCACTCCAAAGACAAGTACCTAAGATCAAGTCTTTTCAACTCAAAGAGAATTAGCAGTGACAGATGTACTAACTAATAGAATTGCTAAACTTCGATAAATATTAATCACCTACAATGTGAAGAATATTGTGCTAAAAGAAATAAAAGATGCAAAGTTGAGAAATACATAGCCCTTACCCCAAGTGCATCAAAGTATGTACACACATTACACTAACAAGGCATAATTATACAAACGCAATACAAGCTATGTATGCATACTACTGTGTATGTGGGCGTAGTGCTGGGGATTTAAAGGAAGGAAAAAACACAATAGTGGGAGTGAGGAGGTTGGGGGAGGACTTCACAATTGTTGGAGCGTTTGAGCTGGTCCACAAAGTGGATCTTTCAACGTGTACAGGCTGGGGACGTGCATCCGAAACTGAAGGATGTTACGAACAACAATGAATGAGGCAGGAAAGCAGAACAACAAGTAGTCTACGTTGATTCCCAAGGAGCAGAGTAGTGCAAGGGCAGCAGAGAAGGGAGGCTGGAACCATAAGAAAGGCTTTGAGCACCAGGCTGGATGATTTAGGATGACCATCTCAGGCTGTGGGGATTCCATGAGAAACTGCACGCACAGGAGTGATCAAATAAGAGCTTCTCTAAGGAAATTTAATTTTGCAGCAAAGCATAAAAGGAGCTGAAGTGGGGAAAAAATTGGAAGTAAGGAAATCAGTGAAGACGAGATTGCACTAGTTCAGTAAGAGATAAGATGTAAATGAGAGAGGTGGCAATGAGAAAGGGCGGGGTAAATGGGAGACGGGTTATCTATCCCTGTGACATTGATGCACGTACAAATGTCTTTGAGATCTATGAAATATGTTCATTTCAAAAAGGCAGTAAGTCCAAGATGATGCTCTAAGTCAGTGTGTACTTTAATAATATGATCTATTAAATCAACAACATACACCTTGAAAATTATCCTAAAACAAATCTTGACACGTAATTAGGAAATTGAGTCAAAAGATGCTTTATTTGACTTTGCAGCATAACAAACACTTGTTCCTGCTCGTCTTGGATCTTCCATCCCCTGCCCTCGTCTGGCTGACTCTGTCACTCAATTTTATTTTTATTTTTTTTTAACATCTTTATTGGAGTATACTTGCTTTACAATGTTGTGTTAGTTTCTGCTGTATAACAAAGTGGATCAGCTATATGTATACAAGAGGGAGGGGATATGGGGATATATGTCACTCAATTTTAAATGTCAGTTTTCACATCACTTCCTTGAAGAAGCCATGGCTTATCCCTCAAGTTAAGTTGAGCACTCCTTCCTGTGCTGTACTGGAGCCGGAACTGAAGCTATTTCTTGCTTAAAAGCCCAACTTCTTCATTAGACTATAAACTCCATGAAGGTCGAGGATTTGTCCATTTCGTTCTCATATCCAGCACCGGGCTGGCTCAGCACCTGACACACAGAAAATGCTAAATACTGTCCACCACAGTAATAAATGCTTTACATAGCAAGACAGCCTCTTTAATGTGCATAATTCTTGTCAGACTCAATCAGACTCACAGGTTCTGTCTCATGAGGTCAGCTAGACCCCATCGCCACAGAGGGTCAGGAACAGATTTTCTGTGAATCGGTTCTCCTGAAAGACAAGAGATGTCCGTTAGTGGCGATAGGGGCAAACCTTTCTTCCAGCAGCGACTTTGTCACTCCACTCACACCTGCATGCGTAAAAGTCACCTTTACATCCCATAAACATCATGAAATCACTGTTTTAGACCCATGGTCAGGGTGCCAAGTTGGACATCGTAATCGTTATTACAGCCAACTTTTGCATAGTTCATAGGAGCCGGAACATGGGCTGACCCGTAGACACCTTCTCACTTTATTCTCACAATAATTCTGCACGTTGGCATTATCATCATGCACATTTTACAGGCAAGAAGACAGAAGCACGGAGAATTCAAGAACCTTTCCAGGGTCTGTTTCTAATCGTTGCAGAGCTAAATCCAGGGCATCTGATAAGCTAAATAGGAACCCATCTGATACCAGCAGCCGAGTGCATCACAGACGCCGAGGTTTGTTTCAACCGCATGTCAATACCACAAAGAGAACAAATAACCACAGAGGGGAAAAAATGTCCTTATATGTCATTCGCCTTTCAGGATTTTTGACTCTCTCATTTACCGCTAAACCCCTTGAACCTGGCCCAGATCAGGCCCGAAGTAAGTGCGTACTTACCAGCGGAATGCGGTCTCGGTGGTGGGGACGTCACCACTTCCTGACCCTCAACGTCATCCTCTGTCACTCCAGCCCAAGTCGCCTACTTCAGAGAGCACGACGTGGCAGACCACAGACAGCGTTATCTTCCCCGTGGCCCCTGCATAGAGGTTTAAATTTTAATTAGCTTCCAAGATTTAAAATGTGGAATATTTTACATCAACCTCTGGATGTCTTCATTCTCAGTTCTCCTCGCCTCTGGTCTCCACGTGTTAGTGGCATCAGCCTCACCAGAAATCCGGGGTGTCCACGATTCCCTCCTCTCATCACTTTCACTGGGACCGGGTAACCGTCTCCTAAGAATTCCTCACGCCCGTTTCTCCCTTCCGTCCACTCTGCCACGTCCTAGTTTCAGCTTCATGGTGCTCAGCTGATCCGCTGTAACAGGAGGATCAGCTCTCCTGTCCAAGCCTTCTCCAATGCCACCCTGCCCAGAAACATCAGTGATTAAGCTAAAAATGAAATGTAGTCGGGTAACGCCAGCTGCTTTACACTCATACGTGACTTTCCCTTTCCTCTCCATCCAGCACAGAGGACCTCAGCGCTCAGCACCCTCCACCCCCTCCCCATCTCCAGACTGAGTCTCCACCCCATTTTTTTCCCCTCTTGGTTCCTCAGCAACACCAAACAAACGGCTTTGAGCTCCCTGGGTAAATAATAGAGGAAGGGGCTGGAGTGTTTGCTGCGGGGATGGAAACATAAATAGGTAAAGACATTTGTAAGTAAGAGGGTTTTTTTAAAATTGAGGTACATTTGATTTACAATGATTCAGGTGTACAGCAAAGTGATTCAGTTATACATTATATATATATTCTTTTTCAGATTCTTTTCCATTATAGGTTATTATTACAGAATATTGAGTAGAGTTCCCAAGCTATACTGTAGGTCCTTGTTGTTTATCTGTTTTATATATAGTAGTGTGCATCTGTTAATCCCCAATTCCCAACTTATCCCTCCCCCCATTTCCCATTTGGTAATCATAAGTTTGTCTTCTGTGTCTGTGAGTCTATTTCTGTTCTGTAAATAAGTTCATTTGTATCATTTTTTTAGGTTCTGCATATAAATGATATCATATGATATTTGTCTTTCTCTGACTTACTTCACTTGGTATGATGATCTCTAGGTCCATCCATGTTTCTGCAAATGGCATTATTTCATTCTTTTTTATGGCTGAGTAAAGAGGTTTGTTTTTGAATATAACAATGGAAGTCTATTATTCATTCAAAAACAACTTGACTTTTCAAAGTTTAATATGGACAAATTGCTGAGTTTATTTTGCTTCTGTATAAATAACTTGATTGTTTTCTTCTCTGTGTCTTTGCCTGGCTAATTTCTTCCCAATATTTAGTACTCTGCCCAGGTAACTTCTCCCAGAAGCCTGTCCTAAAACGTAGCATCCCTCACCCCCATCTCTCCCTCTCTCCCTCTCTCTCTCTCTCTTTCTCTCTCACACACACATACACACAAACATACACACACACACACACACACAGGCTGGGTTTGGTGCCCTTTATGTGTATTCCCCTAAGAATCTGTCCATACATTTACCATGAAACTTAATAAGCCATATTTTAATTATCTTTCTACATTTATATCGCCCTTACTAAACGTGTAAGTGTTTAAAGGCAAAGACTGTGTATTATTCTTTTTGATCCCCAGAACCACACACAGAGTAGTTCAAAACTACTAAATGAATAAATGAATGAGCAAAAAAATAATGATGCCAGAAAACTTAAACATGCATCAGATGCTAAAAGAGTCTATTTACAAAGTAGGCATAGAGGGAACGTTCCTCAACATAACAAAGGCCATATATGACAAACCCACAGCCAACATCATCCTCAATGGTGAAAAAATGAAACCATTTCCACTCAGATCAGGAACAAGACAAGCTTGCCCACTCTCACCACTATTATTCAACATAGTTTTGGAAGTTTTAGCCACAACAATCAGAGAAGAAAAAGAAATAAAAGGAACCCAAATCAGAAAAGAAGAAGTAAAGCTGTCACTGTTTGCAGATGCCATGATACTACACATAGAGAATTCTAAAGATGCTACCAGAAAACTACTAGAGCTAATCAATGAATTTGGTAAAGTAGCAGGATACAAAATTAATGCACAGAAATCTCTTTCATTCCTATACACTAATGATGAAAAATCTGAAAGTGAATTTAAGGAAACACTCCCATTTACCATTGCAACAAAAAGAATAAAATATCGAGGAATAAACCTACCTAAGGAGACAAAAAACCTGTATGCAGAAAATTATAAGACACTGATGAAAGAAATTAAAGATGATACAAACAGATGGAGTGACGTACCATGTTCTTGGATTGGAAGAATCAACACTGTGAAAATGACTATACTACCCAAAGCAATCTACAGATTCAATGCAATCCCTATCAAACTACCACTGGCATTTTTCACAGAACTAGAACAAAAAAACTCACAATTTGTATGGAAACACAAAAGACCCCGAATAGCCAAAGCAATCTTGAGAAAGAAAAATGGAGCTGGAGAAACCAGGCTCCCTGACTTCAGACTCTACTACAAAGCTACAGTAATCAAGATAGTACGGTACTGGCACAAAAACAGAAATATAGATCAATGGAACAGGATAGAAAGTCCAGAGATAAACCCACGCACATATAGTCACCTTATCTTTGATAAAGGAGGCAAGAATATACAGTGGAGAAAAGACAGCCTCTTCAATAAGTGGTGCTGGGAAAACTGGACAGCTACATGTAAAAGAATGAAATTAGAACACTCCCTAACACCATACACAAAAATAAACCTTTAATAAATGGATTAAAGACCTAAATGTAAGGCCAGACACTATCAAACTCTTAGAAGAAGACATAGGCAGACCACTCTATGACATAAATCACAGCAAGATCCTTTCTGACCCACCTCCTAGAGAAATGGAAATAAAAACAAAAATAAACAAATGGGACCTAATGAAACTTAAAAGCTTTTGCACAGCAAAGGAAACCATAAACAAGACGAAAAGACAACCCTCAGAATGGGAGAAAATTTTTGCAAATGAAGCAACTGACAAAGGATTAATCTCCAAAATTTACAAGCAGCTCATGCAGCTCAATATCAAAAAAACAAAAAACCCAATCCAAAAATGGGCAGAAGACCTAAATAGACATTTCTCTAAAGAAGATATACAGATTGCCAACAAACACATGAAAGGATGCTCAACATCATTAATCATTAGAGAAATGCAAATCAAAACTACAATGAGATATCATCTCACACCGGTCAGAACGGCCATCATCAAAAAATCTACAAACAATGAATGCTGGAGAGGGTGTGGAGAAAAGGGAACCCTCTTGCACTGTTGGTGGGGATGTAAATTGATACAGCCACTATGGAGAACAGTATGGAGGTTCCTTAAAAAACTGAAAATAGAACTACCATACGACCCAGCAATCCCACTACTGGGCATATACCCTGAGAAAACCATAATTCAAAAAGAGTCGTGTACCAAAATGTTCATTGCAGCTCTATTTACAATAGCCGGGACATGGAAGCAACCTAAGTGTCCATCAACAGATGAATCGATAAAGAAGATGTGGGACATATATACAATGGAATATTACTCAGCCATAAAAAGAAACGAAATTGAGTTATTTGTAGTGAGGTGGGTGGACCTAGAGTCTGTCGTACAGAGTGAAGTAAGTCAGAAAGAGAAAAATGAATACCGTATGCTGACACTTATATATGGAATCTAAAAAAAAAGAAAAAAAATGTCATGAAGAACCTAGGGGTAAGACAGGAATAAAGACACAGACCTACTAGAGAATGGACTTGAGGATACAGGGAGGGGGAAGGGTAAGCTGGGACAAAGTGAGAGAGTGGCATGGACATATATACACTACCAAACGTAAAATAGATAACTAGTGGGAAGCAACCGCATAGCACAGGGAGAGCAGCTCGGTGCTTTGTGACCACCTGGAGGGGTGGGATAGGGAGGGTGGGAGGGAGGGAGATGCAAGAGGGAAGAGATAGGGGGACATATGTATATGTATAACTGATTCACTTTGTTATAAAGCAGAAACTAACACACCATTGTAAAGCAATTATACTCCAATAAGATGTTAAAAAAAATAAATTAAAAAAAATTTTTTTTTAAATAAAAAGTCTATTTATGATAAATCAAGCAGGAAGCAACTCAAACTACCAGTCTGAAATCCAATGATGTATGTATAACCAACCTCCACCATGAAACCCACCCAAACTGTGGTACAAAGTTAAGCATTTGCATACATTTTCTTTTTGTCCAAATGTCTGTACCTGTAGACAAAGGAATAGTGTCATTTATCAGAGAGATAAATTGATTTTTTAATATTGACTGACTTTCTGCAAATTCATAGATAATGTAATAATATTTGTGGAATAATAATTTCCTACCACTGCCTATAGTCACCATTCACAGCAAATTATTTACCAGAATTTCCAGGTAGTAAAAGCAAATTAGGTCAGTGCTCCATATAAAATATGGCAATTGTTAGTAACAGTCTTTTAGTTTATTACTGTAAACTATATTTTGCATTCACATAAATATACATTTGGATAATAACAGCATTGATTTTCCAGCAGTTATCTTAAAACAGTTATAAGCAATGCTTCACAGTTTATAGAATAGACATCCAATAACTGGAGGAGAGGTGCTCAAAGTAAAAGTAAATTAGATGATTATTACCCAAATGGTTAAAAAAATAAAAGGATGGGTAACCGCATAGTATCTATGGTTGGCTATGAGCAAGCATATCAAAGTTGATATATTTTTATGGTATAGTTAGAATCAATTCTTAACTATAAGTTGAAATTTTGCTTACAGGAAAGTATATAACACAATGGGGAAAATTCCATTTCTCTATAAAATTAGCATGAATGAAAGGTCTATTTGTTCTACGCATTCTGTGTGACAAGCTCTGTGGAATTGTCCATATTTAACTTTAGAAGGACTAGTTACCCCCAACTAAGTAATAGGCTCTCTTGAACAATTGTTCCTGCACAAACATCTTACTTCCAAAAGTCTCTACCTACCATCCCAGGGGTGTCATTTGTTTATTCCTCCAACACATGTTTATTCAGCCCTTAGTATGTGTTCCAAGTCTAAGTCCATGATGGTGAAAACGAGGCAATGTGTAATTTATCTTCTGATAAATTGGACTTAATAAAAATTAAAAACTTTTGCTCTCTGGAAGACCCTGTTAAGGGAATGAAATGACAAGCTACAGACTAGGAGAAGATATTTGCAAACCATGTATCTGACAAAGGACTAGTACCTAGAAAATATAAAGATGTCTCAAAACTCAACAGTGAAAAACAAACAAAACAACTAAGACATGGGCAAAAGACATGAAGAGCATTTTACCAAAGAGTTGTATGAACGGCAAATAAGCACATGAAAGATTTTCAACACCATTAGCCATTAGAGAAACATAAATTAAAACCACAATGAGATATCACTGCAGGCCCATCAGAATGGCTGAAATAAACAATAGTGACTCCACTAAATGCTGGTAAGGATAACGAGAAACTGGATCCCACATACATTGCTGGTGGGAATTACAATGGTACAGTCACCCTGGAAAAGAGTTTGACAATTTTTAAAGAACTAATTATGTAAATCTCAGATGACCCAGCAATTGCCCTCCTGGACATTCATCCTAGAGAAAGGAAAACTCATGTTCACATAAAAATCTATAAACAAAAGGTCATAACCGCTTTATTCAGAATACTCAAAAACTGGAAACAAACCGGACTTCCTCCAACCAGTGAATGGCTAAACAAATATTATGTTTCCATTTCAACATTCTTGAAATATCAAGATGGTACAAGTGAAGAACAGATGAATGGCGGCCCCGGGTTAAAGTAGAGCAGAGGGAAGTGGGCGTAGCTCTAAAGGGGAAATACAAGAGGACCCAGCGGAGATGAAACTGTTCTGCATCTTGATGGTGTCAATATCTTGGTTGTGATTTTGTGCTGAAGTTGATGTTACCCTTGGGGGAAACTAAGTAAAGGGTACACAGATCTCTGTGTATTGTCTCTTACAACTGCATGTGAACCTACAATTATCTCAAGATGAAAAGTTTAATTTTAAAATATGCATAAAAATGTTTGATTAAGGAGTAAGTCCAATGTAGTGGAAAAGTGACTGGACCTTGATCAAGTGGAGAAGCAATTAGGGTTGCTCACACTGAAGTTCCGTCTTCTCCCTGAGATAAAGCAAAATTTATTAGAAGAGGAAAAGGACATCTAAGGGCCTCTGTTTGCTTTATCCAGAGAGAAAGCTTTTTAATGATTTTAATTGACAGAATTTCTTTAATTCCCAAAACATCATTAGGCTGTGTAACACTACGTATAGATTGAATGTGAATTCATTTCAGGTTAAAAGGAATTCAGAATCAAAGTTCAAAATACTCTTAAATTCCAGTATTTAATAATATCAGGAACTATAACTAAAGATCAATTACCTTGGCCAGCTGAGATTTCAGGAATGTAGGCTCTTTTTTAGCTTGAGAATGCCTCTGGTTGCTCCTATTATTTTGAGCATGAAGTATGCATGCTTGCATCTACGCGTTCAAAGTGAATTCTTTGTTGGCGTTTATCAAAAGCATCTGATCTATACATGGCGTATGCAAATCCTCAACTCTATGAACAGTTTCGAGTATTAGCACCACATACAGATAATCTGAAATCGTACATTTCAGTTCCTGGCATCAACACTTTTTGTACTAAATTTTCTTCATTATCATATACTTCCTTCTGTATTTTTCCTTGACTGTATTCTTGGAAAAGCTAACAAACTACTCAAGGGAAACTCACTCTTATCAGATAAGATGCATTTCTTGGGGTGGCTCAACTGAATTTTCAGGAATCTGATTCATTCTTCATAGGCAGGATGGTTAATCCAATCATGCCCACGTAATATTATGGATTGCTGCATTTAGGTCTTTCTACGATTTAGAGGGGTGGGATAGGGAGGGTGGGAGGGAGACTCAAGAGGGAGGGGATATGGGGATATATGTGTACATATAGCTGATTCACTTTGTTATAAAGCAGGAACTAGCACACCATTGTAAAGCAATTATACTCCAATAAAGATGTTAAAAAAATAAATTAAAAAAATTTTTTAAAAATGCCATCTCTTACGGTTGTAATTCTGAGTTTCATCCAAGAAGAGGCTCACTGCAATCTAAACACAGACTTGTGTGTGGTGGTTGCCCGGGGCAAAGGGAGGGTTGTCTTTGCAAAGTGTAGTGTTTACGAGCATAGGCTCTGGAGCCCGCCTGCACGGCTGAACTCCTGACTACACCATTTGCACTATTTGCTGTGTGACTTAGGGTAACTATTCTACCCTCTCTGCACCTCAGTTTCTTCATCTGTAAAATGAAGACGATCATAATAGCTACCTCCTAGGGGTTTGGTGAAGATTAAATATTTGTAAACCTCTTAAAACAGCACTGACGCAAAGTAAGCAATATGTAAGTGCATTTTTTGTTCGTCCTTGAGCTGTTGCAAACGACCTATTCCTTGTATTATCCTGGCACCCAGTCTGGCTTTGTCTCCAGTTAGAAAAAGGCAGAAATGGTGGTGCTGGTGGGAGGCGGAGTGGGGAGGCTGCATTGGAATTGGCAGTAATTTTTGAGTAAACTAAGTGGTAGGTCGTTGAGCGTATATACATTCACATATTTTATAAATGTGAAAGCATTTGCGGGGGGAAGTCTGAGGTTCTCAGAAAATTCTGCTTATCAGAGAAATTATGTTACTTACATCCTTACTATTCCTCTTTCTTCTGGAAAGCCTTCTTATCTAACTGCCTCCCTTGATCTTATTTTTATCAACTTTTCCATGAAAAGGCCACCTTGGCCCTCTAAAATCTAAGCTCCTTCCCTCCTTGACTTTCTCTCCCTCTTAACATCAGAGGAAGGCAAAGCATAGGAAGATCAGGGAACACGTTTCAGTCTGGGTCTTCCTGTGGTTCACCCATGGCCCCTCTCGGCCAGCATCCACTTCTCTCCTTCCTGGTCACCATTCAATCATTGGTCACCCCTCAATCATTGGTCACCCCCTGCCCCCTGCATCCAGTCTCCAAGGAGACAACCTGGCTCTTAAAGAAACATTGCTTTTCAGTTTACTTAAAATACTTTGAAATTCAAATTTAAAATACAGATGTATTTTGTAAGTATATATGGCACTTTTCTTGCAGAAGCAGTTTTTTTTTTCCCAACCCAAGAATTAATTATTTTCTATTGAAACTATTGAGAAAAAAACTATATCACAGAGGAAAAGAGCAAAATAACTATATATGCAATTGGCTTATAATTTCTTAAATATTAGTTCACAAACAAACTTTGCCTTGGAATTATAACATACCATAGAGGGAATTTTTTTTTCATTAATGACATTGATAATAGTGAATCTATACAGAATTCACTCAATGATGGCATTTCACAGTTATTTGCTTATAGAATCCAGGAGTTGCTTTTACTGTAACTGTGACTGAACAATGGTTAATATAGGAACAGACAATAATAGCAAATCATTAGCTCAAGGTTTACTTACTTTTTTGTACTCTTACTTTCAAGACTACTGATTTGAGTGAAGTTCTCCCTTCTTATGGGTCTATTGATGGTCATTCATAAATGAAGAAAAGTTTGAGTTTCTATGAGTTGGTATTTCAACCCAGAAAAGAAGGCATTGTCTTCTCTACAAAGGCAAAAACCTTCCTTAAATGAATAAAATCCTATAAATGTTTGTTAAATGAAGAATGGAATGGAGAGGTAGAGAGCAAGGGTCCAGTTCTTTTTTTTTAAGTATAGTTGATTTATAATGTGTTAATTTCAGGTGTACAGCAAAGTGATTCAGTTATATGTATTTATGTATATATATACACATATATATGTATATATATATATTCTTTTTCAAATTATTTTCCATTATAGGTTATTATAAGATATTGAAAAGAGTTTCCTGTGTTATATAGTAGGACCTTGTTGATTATCTATTTTATATATAGTAGTGTGTATCTGTTAATCCCAAGTTCCTAATTTATCCCTCCCCCGCTTCCCCCTTTGGTAACCACAGGTTTGTTTTCTATGTTTATGAGTCTGTTTCTGTTTTGCAAGTAAGTTCATTTGTATCATTTTTTTTAGATTCCATATAGGAGTGATATCATATGATATTTATCTTCCTCTGTCTGACTTATTCCACTTAGTATGATCATCTCTAGGTCCATCCATGTTGCTGCAAATGGCATTATTTCATTCTTTTTTATGGCTGAGTAATATTCCATTGTATATATGTACCACATCTTCTTTATCCATTCATCTGTTGATGGACATTGTCCAGCTCTTTAAATAACTAACTACCACCAAAGAAAAATCTAACTCAAGATAATGTGCTTCTCTTTTTCTTTAAAATAGTTTACTTACTTAAATTATATATATATATTTATAATGTAGAATATGGTCAACTTATATACACATTAGATAAATTTAGCAATGAAGCACCATATAAAACTGTAGTATATTTTCTCTGTTCTCTAAAACTTGTAACATAATTGAATCAGCTCTGAAGGGAATCTTCCTAGTTTAGCTTTTTGTAGATTTCAATAGTCCTGCCAATGGAAAACAATGAAATGCAGCTTTGAAAATATCTCATGAAAGAACTTAATGTGAGTTTGAAAACCTTCATTTTAGATGTTTTTGCTTGATACTAAGTTTTTGTCCCTAACTATATATGGGCAAAAAGTATTCAAGACTGTTTAGGTGTTAGTTAACTGGATAAAATCCGAACATAGTGAACAACCCAGACTGAAAATGAGATTCCACTATGGGATTGGTGATGTGAAAACAAAAGCTACACCTCATTAACATGCACAGAATAAAGAGTCCTAAGATTTTACTTTAATCATTACTGTTCATCATACAAAGTTTGCAAACAGTCTCCTGTGGATGTGTTGGACTTACATGTGTAAATCTGTTCATGGTAATGGAATTTCCACCCACTCAGTATGGTGAAGATAAATCCCACTGTGCTTCTACTTCACTGCTTTTTTATTTGTTCAGTGAAAAGACAGTTTAATTCAGAAATTCTTTGCACAGTTGCACTATGCCTGCTTATTTAAGCCCCAGGGCTGTTCTCGCCTAGCTTTAAAGCCTAAATGGAGGTCCACGTGGCCTTTTCTCCCTTCCCTGACATGCAAAGTGGGCTTCACCCTGCAGCCCATCATACAACTCCTTATCCCACAAAAAATCAATGTGTTTGCTACACACACACCTAAGCATGCGTACAGGCACTTCTAAGTCTAAGGAATATCCATGCTTTGAAAACGGGGCCACCCACATGCCCACAATGGTACCAGACGTCTTAGCTGCTCAGACAACCCCCATCAGTGAACCAGAGGATGTACCAATCGCGGCATCAGTGCCACTTGCTCAGGGTTTTCAGAAGATGCATGCATTTTATCTGGGATAAAACTTTCAGTCCATTTATAGGGTTAATATATTGGTTTGATGACGTGTTGACTATGATTAGTTTGCGGACTGACTCATCATTACCTGTTGTGCCCCAGACAGAACGGTGGTCTCCTTCCTTAGAATGGAGTACAGTGGAGGAAAGGAGACAACTTTGAAGGTTAGGGCATTTCTGGGAGGGACCCTGTGAGTCCTCCCAGGGTGGGGCACTGAGCAGCATAAAAGCTTCATATTTGACTGCAGCAGGAGGAAAGGATCTTCCGGACTAATTTTGCCCATTTCATAGTCGTGCCTGTGGCTAGACCTAACAGGCATCCTAACTTTTTAATCTGCTTAAAATACATACTTAGAGATAAGTTAGCTGCCCCTGAAACCTTCCAGCTGATCCTCAAAGGGCTGTAGTGTTGTGTTTGAGGACAGAAGGACAAACGCTCTGCAAAATTTTTTGCACATCGAGCTGCTTCTCTTTGTTCAGCGGAAGGACAGTTTAATTCTGACAAGCTGCCCTGTTACAAATCACTTTTCTGTACAGTACGTTTTTCTCCAATGCTTCGTATTTATCAAGTATAACCATTTTCCTTACATATGCAAATGTATCATCTCTATGTTTATCTTTAATGTACAAGCCATTTTACGGATTGGGTTCTAAAACGAACCGCAGAATATGTTCAATCGCAAACATTTTTCTTATTAAGACAAATTAGCAGGTTCTTACCGATCACAGAATGCTGAGGTGCTTTACTTTGCACTGCTTCTATTTTTAATGACACAATTTAGCCAGACAAAATTTAACCCCTGAGAGTCCTTCATTGCCACAGGCAGTCAGAAATGAGTGTCACTGATTTTACTGGTCTACTAAGAAGAGTTGCAGATGTGCTTTTAAGTAAAAGAGGGATTTAAAAATAAATGTATTTGACAAGTTGCTGATCAGAAGCCTATATTTACCACGACCAAATTAGAATGGTGTTGCATAGAAGCTGAAGTGTATCCTGGAAAATCCCTGAGATGTGTTCCGATTTGATCTCAGAAGTCTTTGTTCATGACTTTGGAAAGTTATTTGGGCTTCTCTTGGCCACACTTTTTCTTATAACTCGAAGAGGACTTTTCTTCTCATGGTCTTTGGACCTCTAACCTCACACATGGCCAAGTCATTGTCAAGTACATGTCGTCAGAAACGGCCGGTCCTTAACATAGCTCACATTCCTACTATGACTGCACACAGCGTAAAGGAAACTTTTTTTTTTCTAAACGCCAAGTAGGTAACTCTGCATAACCATAAAATACAATTCTTTTCCAAACAAGATTAAGTAATAAACTACAGCACTTTTAGAGTTGCACAGGTATAATGGGTCAAACACTGCGGTTTCAGATTTCAGCAGCTATTCCAGACCTCTGTACTGGGGAACATTGTTAAAACTCCAGCAGGAAGCGGGAGGCCTGGTAAGACTCAGCATCAGAGGACATCCGTGTTTCTGGTCCCCACTGACACTCCTCCTGAGCCTTCTGAACCGCAGGCAAGTGCGCAGCTCTTCCGGCAAATCGTCATTCATAATCACAGGACCCGAACCCGGCCAAACTGAGTCTCCACTTTCGGGCGAAATCCTGCATCTCTTGTGGGTCTTCATCCTGCAGGAGGAATAGAAAAGTATGGATAGTGCAGACTTAATGAAACAAGTAAAAATAACACACAGTTTTGGCGGGTTTTTTAAATAAATTTATTTATTTTATTTATTTATTTTTGGCTGCATTGGGTCTTCGTTGCTGCGCACGGGCTTTCTCTAGCTGCGGCGAGCGGGGGCTACTCTTCGTTGTGGAGCACAGGCTTCTCATTGCGGTGGCTTCTCTTGTTGTGGAGCACGGGCTCTAGGAGTGTGGGGGGCTTCAGTAGTTGTGGCTCACGGGCTCAGTAGTTGTGGCTTGCGGGCTCAGTATTTGTGGCGCACGGGCCTAGTTGCTCCGCGGCACGTGGGATCTTCCTGGACCAGGGCTCGAACCCGTGCCCCCTGCCTTGGCAGGTGGATTCTTAACCACTGCACCACCAGGGAAGCCCCACACAGTTTGTTATGCTGTCATGTTCAGTTGCAAAGCTATTTATAAAAACAATTAAGTCAAATAAATGTCCTCTGCTCTGAACCACAGGAAAAGAAAGACAGAAATAGCTCAGACCCATGCTTCTGTGACCACAGGCACAGGGTTCATGGGTGACCACCCTGCACATCACTTTTCTTCTCTGAGCTCCACTTCCCCTCTACAAAGTAAAGCTGTTGGACCTGACTGTCTTCATGGACCTTTCAAGCTCCAAGAGCTGATAGATGCAGACATCATGGAAGGTCCCACTGCTGGTCGGCCTGAGAGCAGGGTCTGTGCCCGCCCAGAGGGCTTGCAGAACACACAGTTTCTAATTACTTTCACGGCTGTTTCTGCCATATCTAGTTTTCTAAACAAAGAAAAAATAATCCGTATCACAGAAGTGATGGAATCTGCTGTTTCTGCTCAGAGTTAACCCAGAGATTGAAGATTAAATATGTGTTCTTCATAGTAAAAAAAAATTCTATCAAGTAAGTTGTGCATAAAGATACTGATAGCAGTATCTGATACACAACTTGAATCAAGAGATGGTTTTAGTGAGCGGCTTATTCAATTTGCTATATTAAGGAGGGAGATTTCTAGCTCAAATCAGATTTAGAAGTTTACATGTGATTTTTGAATCAGGATTAAATAGCAATACAGATGATGGTCTAAGGATTCTGATCTAATCTCAAGGGTTTATAACAGTAGTCCAAAGCTTCTTTTATTGTAATTAGGTTCCCAGCTACCTACATGGTCAATCTTAGAGCCTTGCTATAAAGAAATCCCATGGTCTCCCTAAATTATATGTATCTGAGGATATGAATGATGTAAGGAGGAGGGATAAACACTTGCTAAGTGCCTACTATGTGACACTAACAATGCTGGTTACTATACACACATTGCTTTATTTATTGAAATGCAAAAGATGTGAGCTTTGAAATCAACTGCTTGGTCAAATCTGTCTACATTATTCACTATCAATAAAAGATAGGCATGATAGTTAATCTGTATATGCGTCAACTTTCTCTTCTATAAAATGGAGATTTTAAATAATACTTGCTTCTTGAGATAGTTGGGAAGGTTAACTGAGATAATGCTACACAGTGATTAAAGCAAGATCCAAAGAAGATACTCAGATAAGGTTAGCAAATAATATGTCTATGTTTATTAAAATTCATGACTGAGCAAGAATTGTTTTGTATGTGGTTTACAGATAGGCCCAACTGGCAATTAAGATATGTGAACAATAGGAGTGAGAAATTTTAAAAAGGAAACGTTAAGTGAGTTACAAAGAACAAAGAAGCATAAATGTGAAGAATCACAGGACCTCCTTTAAAGAAATTAGGACAGGGCAGAAACAAGATGAATGGATCAAAACTGGAAAAGTTCTGGGTATACTCACAAGAAAAGATGTGATAACTAGAGCAGCTGGAGAGCAGAGAGAGGTTGGATCCAGCACGACTCAGTGAGTGGACACTAGGGGCACATTACCTGATGAAGAAAGTTAACTTAGGTCTCAGCGCAATTCAAAGGGGAACACCTAAAGCAATGCACCAAAATAGCCTTGCATGTTCAGTGAGCAGTGACTCAGGACGGGCTCCTTCCTGGCCTGAAGGTGACTAAAATATGGAAATAGTAAGCAAAACACAAAGAGAGGCTAAAAAAGAGAGAGGCTTATAAAAGAAGATGCTAAGAAATAAGTTCACCCTAATCAATTTAAAGAAGGAAACAGTGGTCTTCTATGCCAGGCAATATGGCCTATTATCTTGATAAAGAAAACCCTCTGGAACAAAAGTTCATAAAATGTTGGCTATGATATATTTTAAAATATTGAGCATGGCTGAGTTGGCAAGAATATAAGGACAAGAGAAGTTACAAACAACAGGAAAGCATAACCCAGAACAGTGCGTTTGAAACCAGTTTTTATTGACACCCCAAGCAGTGACGAGGGCCAATCAAAGACCCCCAAGTAAAGCCAGAAGTTCAAAGTGTGGGGAAACCAGAGCAGAGAAGACGTGGGAAGTGGAGAGAATGATCTTGCACAGGGGAACTTGAATGGCTCAGCCTAGACTCTGAGCAGAGAAGCAACTATGATTAAAACGTCCTGGACACGTGCCTTAAATTCACATTCCCTGTGGGGCCCAAAACTCCTAACAATTTAATTGAAAGCGCCATGGATTGGTTTTCCCCCAGGCACTTGTCAGAAGGAAACACAAATGCACTTTGAATCCATGCCTCAAATAATGCCCACATATAAAATCCCACGGAGCAAGAGCTCCCTCCCAGCCCAAATTCTCTAAACACACCAGGAAACAAGCCACCAAGAGGGACAGACAGAAGACGTCAGAAACAGATCTGTGAAGTCAGCAGACATTAGAATGATGAGTCAAAATATAAAATACTTTAATATTTTTGAAAAACTTAAAACATGGTGCAAAAATAAGAGGCAATCAGGTGGAGCTAGACCAAATAAAATGTCTAGAAGTGAAACATTAAGAAATCAAAATTATAATCTCAATCGATGGATTAAATAGCAGGTGAGATACAGCCAGAGAAATAATTGGTGAGTTGGAAGAGAATTCTGAAGAAATGCGACACGGGAAAACAAAGACATAGAAAAAATGTTTTAAATGTTAAACTGTGTAGAAGATGGAACATAAACGTGTTACCATATATTTAATTGTAGTTCCAAAGGAATCTACTAAAGGATAAGCACTCTTTGGGTTTAGGGATAGGCAGTATTTGAAGACACAATGGCTGAGAATTTTCCAGAACTGATTGAATACACGTATCTTCATATTCAAGAAGCCTAACAATAAATCTTAAACAGAAGAAATAAAAGCAAATCCCTAACTAGACACAAAAACACAGTGAAGCTCCAGGACACCAAAGAAACAAAGATAAGTAGAGGGATCTAAGGAGCCTT
This sequence comes from Balaenoptera musculus, assembly GCF_009873245.2. Lineage (NCBI taxonomy): Eukaryota > Metazoa > Chordata > Mammalia > Artiodactyla > Balaenopteridae > Balaenoptera > Balaenoptera musculus. The sequence continues at coordinate 76,682,904 of NC_045801.1, read as the reverse complement.
GAGGGGTAGGAGGAAAGAGAACAAAGACAGATTATTTACAAAGAAATTAGTTTTAGACTAAGAGCTGAACTTTCAAGAACAGAAATGGAAGCCAGACAATGTTAGAAAAATATGTTCAAAGTGTGGAGAGAAAAAAACTATCAACCTAGAAGTATATATCAAGTGAAAGTATGGTTTAACAAAAGGGCTAAAGACATTTTCACAGACAAGGAAACTGAGAAATTTTAATATCAACAGACCCTCACTAAAAGAACTTATAAAATAGGTAGAACAAGAAAGATTCCGTAAAGAAGATATAAAATACAGAAAGGAATGGTGAGAGGGGGTGAGAAAAGGAGATCACTGGGTAGGTAAATCTAAGCAAACAGGGATGGTATTAAACAACAAAAAATAATGTCTAATTTAGGGGATTTTAGATGTTGAGATAGAATTGAAATCCTGGGAAAATAATAGCATATATATCTGGACAGCATGATCAGAATTAAAAGTTATGGTCTAGGGATTATTTGAGAGGGCAAAGATTCTTATTTAGACTTTAGGTTAAACATGCATGTTAAGGTTTCAAAGGCAACCTCTAAAAGAATACAAATAGAGTGTATAACTTACAAACTAGTATCAAAAAAATGGAATGAGGGAGGAAATATTAATCAATCAAAATGATGGTAAGAAAAGCAGAAAATGAGAGCAAAATGTAGGGGCAAATACAGAGCATAAATTATATGGTAGAGATAAATCTAAATATATTGAAAATAACAATGGTTGTAAATGGACTATAATCACCAGTTAAAACACAAGAATTGTCAGGCTCTTTCTACAAAACAAAAAACAAGAAACAAAAACACACCACTTTAAAATCTAAATCAAAGGTTTAAAGAGTAAAAATATGACAATATATACCCTGTGTAATTATTTAATAATCAGGAAAAAATAGAAGCTTTAAAGTAAAACACATAGCCACAGAAGGTAATCACAGTTAAAAATAAATAAATCACCAGGAAAATAGAATAAGTCTAAACTTACAACAGCTAATAATATACCAACAAAATATATAAAAAGCAAATAGTTTCAGAAATATAAGGAGAAATTGACAAATCCAGCATCAAAGCAGACTTTAAAGAATAGATTTAAATAAGAGATTAAGTAAATCATAGAGTAAGCTCTCAGTAAACAATAAACTAGACAAAAATGAGTCAGTACATAGAATACTTGAAAAATAGTTTTAAGCTTGATCTGATAATGTACATACATAGAACATTGCACCCAACTCAAGAATACACATTCCTTTAGTGTACGCATGGATCTTTTATGAAAATTCACCAAATTCTAGGCCACAAATCAGGTCTTAATATATTTCCAAGAGTTGGTTTTACACAGAGAACATTTCACAGACTACAACATTACATAAATTAGTAGAAAAAATATAATTTAAAAAGTGTTTCTTTAAAGATACAATTTTTAAAAAACAAAGTCAAAAACCAAAACAACAGAGTCAAAGCATAAAGCAAGTTGAAAAATACTTGGAATGCAACAGTAATAAAACATTGTAAATTCTTACTTGTGGCACTGCCTATTAAAGTTTAATATACACAGCCCAAGGACTCAGCAATTCCACTACTCTGCATATACGCTAGAGAAATTCTTGTACATATATCAGGTGACAAGCACAAGATTATTCATAGCAGCATTATCTGTAATTATTACAAAGCAACCTAAATGTCCTTTGACTGTAAAGAGGAAAAATAAAAATTGTGATCTAATTGTGTCATAGAAACCTATACTGCCATGAAAATAAATAAACGACAGCTATATTAACATGGATAAATTTTTAAAATAGAAAATTGAATGAAGTGGGAAAACCAAATCACAGAAGGGCGCTGTACTCGGATTATTTTATATTCCTTTCATTTCATATAAAGTGACTATAAGAATATACCTGCCCCCATTAATTGAGACCCTCACTCAACTAAGGAAGACGTGCTAAATATTTCTTCCCTAAAAGAAAAGGGCATAGAAATCATGGCTTCAACTTTCTGGCCCGAAATTACATCTTCTAGGGTGCGTTTTTTGGACCATGAACAGAAAGTTCATACTTTCAGAGCATACACTGGTTGGGGAGGAAGAATTGATTGGGATACCTTTGCACTTAGCCTGCTGACTAGGCATGAGCGCCCCAGGTCACATCAGAAGACACGGTCTGTCCCTCCCCACCACACACCAAAAGCTTTGACAAATGAGAAAAACCATTAGAAGAGTTAACTGTTCCCACAGGAATAGTAGCAGCAACACTATGCCAGGTATTCTTATTCGTGTGCACAGGTGCTCAATACCAGTCCTTGCTAAATAGGCTGCCATTCTGTGTCTACGGTGCTAGCTGCAGAAGCTCAAATTCTCTGAGAGAAAAGGCCCCTACTGCATGCCTGTGAAAATCTTCCAAAGAAAAGTCTCCTTGTGCTATCTGGGGCTCTGAACCACTTCTGTGTGAAGGATTGGCTGATCCAGTGAGCCAGCAGCAAATTACTGTCCTCAACCTGCAGCCTCTGTATTTCTGGACTTTGTCCTCTTGCCTCTCCCCACACCAATGCCTGGCTTGGCCCCCATCCCAAATCTACAGCTTTACCCTCAGGATTGCATAGGATAGGTGTGCTGCAGGTCCAACTCACCCGTCATATGGGGATACCTGGCTCAGTGCAAACTGCTCTCGGGACTCGTGTCTGCATGCTACGGTGGGTTGGTGGGGCCCAAGCTTGGCAGGCTCAGTAGTTCCTCCAGGATTTTGGCACTGGGAGATTATCCAAGAGCTGGGCTGAAACAAATGTGCTTTAACTCACAAATTTCAGCAAGGGATCCTTCTGAAAGTACTTCTATTGCAATGAGCTTGCCCAATAAAGTTGTAGGACAGTGGCTTCATGTATCCACCATCAAATACCTATTCAGTGACAACCAAGCCCTTGATCAGACAGTACCTTCTGGAAGAGAGTCTTCCAATCATCCAAAGAAATGGTCCCATGCTTGGATCAATTGACACCTACAAAGTGAGGGACAGTGGGTCTCCAGGGAGCAGACCCCTACAGAAAAGGATAATGTACTTCCCATTTATATGTTATTGTCAAAAAGCTCAATCCCACTTTTGTGAAAAATCGGATAGGAAAAAATCTAATTTCCATTAACCTTAGAGAAGAAATTGAGTCTTCTATCTTATCCAATGTTTTGAAATCATGGTATAGCCTATCTGGTTGAAAAAAAAAAAAAAACATAAAGCAAGGGTTGAAGTGGGGAATAAGGCCCCTAACAATAAAAATGCAGAGGTGGAGAGCTATATTTATCTGGACAGGATCTGTATGACCTGTCAGTTAGGAGATAGCCAAAGCTAAATCTAGGAATGTGTTAGTAGTTAAAAGGCCAGAGAGCACAGGAGAAGCTTAGAAACCATTTTATGTGGCAAGAGTGAAAAGAGGGTGTAACTTAACTCAGATACACAGTGAAAGCCAAATCTGTGCATCATTCCAAGGTTGAAATTGTGGAAAACAGATGGTGTATTCTTACCCCCAATGCTCTTGATATGCGCATGAGAGGGAAAGGAGTGAAAATAGCAAATGTAGACCAGTTTTCCATGAAGATTGGCCAAGAAAGAAAGGAAAGATCAAGGGTAACAGCAGGGTTGGAAGCAAAGACTCCACTCGACAAGCCCTGTGACACTGTCTTCTACTCCTATGTTAGTATCACTGTCTACCATTGTCATTATCCTTTCATTGAGAGTTTCTTGACCGCCAAGAAATGGCATCTATCCTCTACTGTCTAAAAGGCAACCTCATAGGCCTCCCTTCACAGAAAGGAAACTGCTCATCACCAGCAGTCATGTTACAGCATTCAATACAATTCAGGCAAGATATTTTTCTTTCTTAAGACCTTTTTCTAACTGGTAGCATTTTAAGGAACAGCCAATAATCTCCTTACATTTCCATCTGTGTTTTCTCTCTAGTAGAAGAATTGGGAATCTGAGACTGGGGGATTTGAGACTTCCTTAACTTTGTTTGGATGCTTAGTTTATTAAACTATTCATTTTGAAGGAAGGTTATGTTAACCCCTCACAGTAAATGGCGCCTGTCTTTCAAATCCTCTTGGTGGGATATCAAGGCATCAGGAAGTGAACCATACTGAGCTGCCACCCTTGCTCCTGAGACTGAGTCAGCCATGGGGACAAAGCTCCCTGGTGGGCAAGCTGCCTGTCAATTTTGCTAAAAAGAACAGTAAAAGTAGGAACAGCCAAGCTTGTGCAATTTTGCAGTTCCTCTCTTTTTTCAGTGTATTTTTAGGTTGGCAGAAATCATTTTCCTTTTCTATGCTTTATATATTCTTATTCACTAGCCTGGCATTACCAGATGATGTATTAAACTTTATTAACTAGGCACCACTCTGGGAAAGGGTGACTCAATGAAGTGCTCTTGTTCACAGACACTTGGACTCCTAGCCAGAGAGCAAAGTGCAGTGCATACAATGAACAATCAACGAAACGTAAACCAACTCATGCAAAATAAAACTTAGTCTTGAAGATCTAAACGTTTCCTTTACAAGGAAGGAAACTGATTGAATGGATCTTTGCAATCAACATGAATCCAGGCAAACCCATGCTACTGGAATTTGATTAATTAAACCAAAATCTACTCATCCAAGTAACATCTAACTCATAAGTGAGACGCTTTTCATCGGTGGAGAGACTGTGGTTTGGGGAACAGGCTCCAGGTGGGGTTTACTAACTAGCACATTTTATTTATTTCTCTCTTATTGGGAATCTGCTCTTTAATAAGATGATTACAATTCTTGGTTTTCTGGTTTCTTGCCCACCATTTATCTCTACCGAAGATCTTCCATATGAACTACACAGCAATCGTCAGCTGCAGTGCATTGTGGTCAGCCTAGTCTGCTAGAGCTTTGCTTCCTAGAACAGGGATGGGCTAGAGACCAAACATGGTTGTTATGTATTCCTCATGACATTACAAGGAACCACGGTGAACCAGCCAGGGCAGCCCTGTACACAGATCAAGAAATCAGAGAGTGACAATGGAAGGACATGCCACCACTTGCGACTCTGAGAAACGGCCTTACAGACCCAAAACAGTGCTTTACATTAGGCTCTTCCAACAGCCCTAAAATCTAATTTTATGATTTGTTTATTACATAAACAATAGATGACTTGAACTTCCAGCCATGGTGAGGTTAAGAGCTCAGCAAATCCACTCAGGAAAAAAAAAAAGTATAAAATTGGAAAAAACATTTTAGGATTCTGCAAACTGACTAAAGACAGATAGCAAATTGAGATGCGCTTATACTTGAAAATTTTCTGAGCTCCAGGCAAGGGCAGTGGGCGTCTGTGACCTTCTTCACGTGGACTGTCCACATCCTTCCTCCCAGTTCAGAAAGTGAGAACGCTGGTGTTACCAGCCTGAGGTTGGAAATGGAAACCATCAGCTTTGGAGCCGGGGGGGCTGACTCAACTGTGGTGTAGGTGGAGAGTGGTAGTGGGTCAAAATCCCATAGCTCTGTCCATTAATATTGGATTTTTAGGTTGTTTCCTGTCTCTCACCAGTAAATGGTGCTACAACAAAAATCCTTTTACATATAGTTTTGTTTGCATGTCTGATTATAACCTCAGGATGACTTCCCAAGGTCAGACTTAGTTACTCAAAATATGTATTACTCTTCTATTGCTTTGGAATAAATTGCCATGAACTCTGCAGCTTCAAATAAAATACATGTATTGCCAAATTTTCTGAAGAATGTTTATTCCCACTCCACCCCCACTTCACAGTGTTCTTGTTTCCCCAGCTCTGTATATTATCATTATTCTTAATCTTTGCCAAAGATTACCGGCTTGGACCATTGGACAGGTGTGGCAATAAGAGAACAAATCTTGCATTTCTTGATTAATATTAAGATTATTATGGTCTTTGGTAACTTTTAATTCTCCTTTGCAAAATATCTATCTATTAATGTTTATTTGATTGTTTTTCCTAGGGCTAATTTTCTGTTACTTGTTGCTTTGTAATCCTATTCTGAATGTCAAGAATATTAACTATTAATGGCCCACATAGCAAGTATTTTCTCTTGATGTATTTTCTTTTCAACTGGGATCCAGTGCCTTGCACCATGCTAAAAAAAAAAAAAAAAGTTTAACTTTCAGAATCAGACCAACTAATTTTTATGGTTTCTTTATGTGTTATTTTATGGCCTGACATGTTTTCCTGAGCTTTTAATTTCTAAAAAGAGAAGTAAAGGAATCTGTTGGGGTTTCCAGTTTCCATCTCAGGTGACTGACAGGGACTCTTGACTGAACTAATACTGTGCAAAGATGAAGTTTCTAATAACTCAGTGCCCATCAGACTTCTAATTGTACCTAAACCGATTCGGAATCTAAGGTGTCCCGCCAGAGCAAAGAATGCATCTTTCCTTCAAATGGCTTGGCCAAGGGGAGTAGACCACATTGTTCAGTTAACAGTTCAGGACACAGCGTGTTAGCTTTATTAATTTTTTTCTTTTCTTGTCCTTGGGCTATCAAATTACAGCTCTGAGTATTTGAAAGCAAACAGAAGGATGAGATCTGCTTTTTTCTAAAAAAAAAGTCTTGGTCTTGAGTTTTAGTCTTTAGTCTTGGTCTTGGTCTTGAGTTTTATCCCCATCTCTAAGCACTAGTGCCATATTATAGTCACTAGTTCCATTTTAATCTGGGACCTAAAACTAGTCTTATTTAAAAAAAAAAAAAAAACAGGAAAAAACAACACTTTGGATAACCAAGAAAGTATGCCTTTCAGGCAAGAGCACTTCTCCTTGTTGAATCAAAAAGATAACAATGAAATATTTCCTTGGCAGAAGCAAAATCACTTTATGATTTATCTGTTAAAAAGTAACCTCAAATCCCTCCTCCATTTATAGAGAGTAAATCATAATATGAGGATCTAAGTAAGTTCCTTAAGCCTTCCTTGTAGTCTGGGCATTAAATTTCCTTGTCTAGAAAATGAGAAAGTTAATCTAGTTGATCTCTGAGGTCCTCCTCAAATCTAACACTCGGATTCTACTTGATGTTCAACTCAAGATTTTCTGCTTACATCCTTTTTTGGCCCTTTCAAAGTCCCAGTCCTAAGTCTTGCCTTCAGGTGACCCCTCTTTTAATTTCCAGATTCCTACTAGGCATTCTTGTAAAACACCTCATTATTATTTGAAAGTCAATGGATCCAAAAGAGTATTCTTGCCAGACTTCTTGGTTTCCATATTCCTGGGATTGATACCACTCTCCTTAGTATGCAGACATGAAATACGAGCTCTTTTTTCATCATCTTTCTCTTCCCCCTCATTTAATCAGTATCCAAGGGCAGAATATTTGTCTGCTGCAATATTTGTCTTCTTGACCTTCTTTCAATTCTTACCAACATACTAGTTCAGGCTCCTAGTATTTCATTTCAGGACCCAATGTTGAAAAATGTTTCTCTTCTTTATTTTTCACGATACGAGTTATCCAAAACACTGCAGCCAGGTTGATGTTCCTACAGCTCTTTATTGTCTGATGAATTAAGAACAAACTACATTGCCTGGCAAGGCAGCCCTTCTACAATATGCCCAGCCTGGCTTTCCAGTCTTTCGCCTCTGCTCATGCCCAGTGCCTTAGCCACCCAGGATACTTGCTATTTCCTGAATACTTCCTGAATATTTTGCTATGTCCTTGCCTTTTTCGTCAGGTTTTGAATTCTTACTTTCAGTGTTTAAAATTTCTGTAAATGTTTGAGGTATCTACTTGAGCTAAAACAAGAAAACAATAATAAGTAATCACTTAAAATCTTTATCCTCATTCCAAAAAAGCTCAGTATTTCTTTTTTCTTGGGGCCAAAAAATATATCACATATCAGCGAAATACAGCAGAATTTTAAAATAAACTGTCTGTGCAGGGACTTCCCTGGCAGTCCAGTGGTTAAGACTCCACGCTTCCACTTCAGGGGGTGCAGGTTCAATCCCTGGTCAGGGAACTAAGATCCCACATGCCGCATGGTGCGGCCAAAAAAAAATTTTTTTTAATTTTTTTAAAATCTAAAAACAACTTTTTTAAATGTCTCTGCAGAAGACACTGAGGGTTGAGTGTGTGAGAGTTGGATGGACTCTTGAGATTCCTCTATTCCAGTGTCCCACTGGAAAAGATCAGAGAAGTGAGGCATCTCACGAAGGTCACACAGCTGCTCAGGACCAAATCCTGGACCAAAGATTTGAATGGTTTTTTTATAGTTCAAGAAACTATCAAAACTTACCTTTTCATAGGACCTGCCCCATCATCCCCTCAACAATTATGTATTTAGTGCTGCAATGTGTGGTGTGCTGGGTCCTGAGAATATAGAAATGAAATGCTTTCCAGAAACACAGTTGAGGAGGAGGATATATATGTGGACAGATACATGTACTAAAGCTGACAGGTGCTGTGATAGAAGTTGTACATTGTTCAGACAAGAAGGAGGTGGTAGTTAGCTCTACCTAATGTGACAGGGCGCAAAGCAGAAGGATTTCATAGATAAGATAACCCCTTAGGCTTAATAAAAAAAGTTGTATACATCAGTGTAGGCCAGCAAGGAACCAACACAACCAAAGGCACAAAATCATGAATTAGATGAAAGTATCTGGGGAAAATACAAACAATTTAGAGAGTCTGGAAGTTAAGGTAAAAGATAAGGTATATCAAAATTAAATTGGAAAGCGAGGCAAGCTCTAAATTATAAAGGGACTTGTAATACCTTACAAAGGAGTTTGGAATAATTATGACTGTTACTACCATTTTTTACTAATAATTATCAATTTCTCATTATAATTGATGGGTTCTGTTTATTGATCACTTGCTATGATCACTATGATAAGGGATTTACATTAACAGACAAGGAAACTGAGAATCAGTGATTAACTTTCTTGCCTAAAGCAATATTGCTCTTAAGTATTGGAGCCAATACTTGAATAAGGTCCTCCTGGTTTGAAAGCTGAACACGGATGGATGACACTATAATCCATCTTTAATCGGTAGACAGTATGGACCACCAGAGCATTTGAAACAAAGAAGACATATGAATGGATTCTTGTCTTGGAATAGTCTGCCAACAATGTAGAGTTGCACTGTCCAATCCAGTAATCACTACATATACTGAAAATCAAATAATAGTTTAATACTTAAAAGCTCAGGTCCTCAGTTAGTGCCCAGTAGCCACATGTAACTAATGGCTAGTGTACTGGATGGAACGGGATAAACATTCCTGTCATCACAGAAAGTCTCTCTGGACAGCACTGATACGGAAGATGCACTGGAGCTTTGGGAGATGGGAAAGGAAGAGCAGGGGACCACTAGCCAGCACAGGTGAGAAGGGATCAGCGAAAAGATGAAGGCACTGATTAGTAGAGACTTGAGCCAATGACTCTCAAAGCGTGATTTGCACAGTCCCACCCCCTCAACCAGCAGCATGGATCTCTGGGAACTTGTTAGAAATGCAAATTCTCAGCACACCCTGGGCGCACTGGATCAGAAACTCTGAGAATGACGCCCAGCCTTCTATGCTGTGACAAGTCCTGCAGGGAACTCTGATGCTCACCGAAGGGTGAAGACCGTTGACTGAGAGGAAGGGACAGATCTGAAAAGTATGTACAGAAATACAAGCAACTCGGTGGCCAAGCGTGGGGTATACAGAGGAAGAACGAATTTAGGCTAACTCAGGTGGGTGCGTGAGGATAGAAGGAGAAGCATATTCAAGGGGAAAAAATAAGGAGTTTGAGTTTGAGTTCCTGAGGGATGTTCAATTATTGTGATCCAGTTGGGAGTATCAGTCTAGAAATCAGGAAAGAGTTCTGGAATGGAGATACAGATTTAGAGTCATCAGAATTTTGGTGGTACGTTAGCCGGGAATGGATGGGTGAATAGCTCTACAAAAACAATATTTCTATATGTGTCTGTAAATTCTGAGGGGGTATCTAGATTTGGGTGCAATTCTCCACATGCTGGTTCCTTTTTTCTCCTCTTCAAGGAAGCATCTCAAAATACAAATTTGGTCTGTTAGATGTGAGTATATTCTATTTTTAAAAAATAAATAGGGACTTCCCTGGCAGTCCAGTGGTTAAGACCTTGCCTTCCAATGCAGAGGGTGAGGGTTCGCTCCCTGGTTGGGGAGCTAAGATCCCACATATCTGGTGGCCAAAAAACCAAACATAAAACAGAAGCAATTTGTAACAAATTCAATAAAGACTTTTAAAATGGTCCACATCAAAAAAAAAACTTAATAAATAAATAACCTTCATTGTTATTCTGAGTCATAGTATGTATAACGTGACGAAGAGGATACACACCATCCTAACGTGTGTACAGTGAAAAGGGACAGGTGTCAGGGCTCAGTCCCTTTCCCTCTGATTCTGGAGTGTGGGCTGCAACAGGGGAACCGGCAAGAGAGGAGAAGAGATGGTCAGAGAAGTAACAGGACGGTGCCCCCAAAGTCGACAGAGAGCATTTCCAAGAGGAAGCGATGAGCGCTGCCGCATCCCAGAGGCCAGAAAGATGAAACCGTGGACTTTGCTCTTAGGTGGGCGTCACAGAACCTTTCAAAGTCATTTCTGTAGAGCAACTGGGGACAATTTGGCAAATCAACTAAGAAGAATGAAAAGGTTAAAACAAAAATAGGTGAGGATATGGAGCAGCAAGGGTAAATTTATATTTTGCACTGTTCTTTGGCTACAGAAGTGTCCCCTTACATTCGCAGTATCCTACAGAGATTTCAGTGAAAGCAGTTCTAATTTTTATACTTTCCCCAGGGCCCTGGAAAGGATGGCATGAAAAGGCTAGCATACTCTAAGACCATTCCACCTTCCTATAGGGATCCACTGATCCCAGGCAACAACTGAGCTCACCTTAATCCTCCCTTCCCCTGGGATGGGTTCCCTTCTGGGATTCTTCTTATCCTTCTCATCTTGTCCTGCCCCACATACCCTAATGACATGTCTGAATCCTTAGAGCAAATATAGCTCAGGCTTTAAAGCTTGGACCTTCTCTACAAAAATACCATGTGTATAGTTCCTTAGAGTTGAGTTGGCCTAAATTACTCCCCACAGCCCTCCTATGCAGTAGGTAGGAAAGTATCATGGTGCTTATTTTGCAGATGAAAATTGAGGTCCTATGATTTGTCCAATATCTCCCTGTTCTTCATCACAACGCAACAATCCTATTTTATTTGTTTTATTAATGTATTCATTCCACATTTTCCATGAAGGACTCCAGGTAGGAGTCTGAAAAATAATAAGAGTAGAATGTCAAGACTAGGTGATGAAAGAACATAGATATTCAGTTGTTAAATCTCTACATAATTGGCACAGCTCAGGTTTAAATTTAGCTCTGAGTTTTTGGCAACCAAACAAAAAGCCGGACACTGTCAATTACACAGTTCCTATTTTCATAAAGGAATAAGAGTGTCAGTTTCTCAGAGGAGCCAAAGTACCTCCTTGCCTAAGTTCTAAATGAAACTTCAGACCCACATCTTCACATAGAGGGCATTTCTGTAAACAAAGGTAGTGGAACATTTCATATGGCGGCTTCTCATGACATCCTTCAGCAAAACTTCGTTTAAAACATTAAGTTAAAAACCGACTTTTCAACACAAGCAAACATACTAATTTATTGATCACTGACAGGCAGTTATCATAAGGATATAAAACCTTACATCTTGGACAGGATCTCGGTTTTCATAATTGCAACTAAATGCTACCCACTAATTAGCATGTATTAGCGGAATATGCTCTCCCCTCATTAGAGCCAAAAATCAGGTAGCCTTGCAAAGGTCCACACACTTGTATACACACTATACACACACACACACACACACACACACACACTACCATCTTAAGAGAAAAAGAGTATAATTTTTTTAGAAGAGGAAACTAAAGCATCCTTGGGGTTTTAGGAAATGCTAATTGGCTTCAGTGAAATGTCATCTATTATTCTGAGATGTTCCTGGAATAACTATACATTAAGGTGACTGGAATATAGGCAAAATTTTTTTGGCATTTAAGTTAAAATTAGAGCAGATGCTGAGTAACCGTCTCCCCTGACTCGCAGGCACTGATGATCACTAACATTTTTAATTAATCGCAAGTCTCCCCCGGATGCTGATAAGGCTCTACCAGAATGGCCCCTTCCCTCTCACAAGGTGCCGACGGAGCCATGCATTTAGTGCTGTCTCTGTGTCTCGTTAGGTGATCTCTACATGGACATCCAGTCACTGCATTACCTCAGAGCTCCCAGGGCACACTTGTTCTTCAAAAACTGAGTATGTGCATGAGGAAACCAGTCTGTTAAAATGCACTTCATGATACCTGCTGGCCTCAGAGCTCTGAGCAAGGCACTGGTCCAGAATATTAAAGAAACAAGCCATTCTCTCTGTCTTCAAAGAGTATAAAATCTGGTCAGGGAAACAAAATATACACACACAAGTTATACAAGTCAAAACAATAACCTAAGAACCTATAACACATGCAAAATAATATAATAAGTAATCAATCACACACAACAGTACACAGGTGCACAGTAGGTAAGGACCATGAGTATTGACAAGAGGACGAGTAAAATACTGTCCTCTGTTCCCAGCAGCTGTGGGACCCAGACACAGAGAGCAACATTCATAGAATTATAGTCATGCTATGTCTAATGCCCCCAGACATGTGGGCAGGTGAGCCTAATTGTGCTATGCATGGAGAGATCCCATACTTGAGAATACAGGTTGTCGTGTTTCAGAACAGTGATTCATAAATGTTAATGAGCTCTGATTTTACTTGGAGTGGTTTTTTTTGAAAAGGAGACTTCAAGATCACTTTTGTATATTCTGATTCTGTGGCTAGAGCCTGGGAAAGTGCATTTTCACAAGTCTCCCAAGGATAGAGTGAGTTCAAGGACCCCAGTGTGAGGACCGCTGCCAAGGGCTTTCACTCAAGGCCGGTCCACCTGTGACCTAAAAGGGAAGTCAGTAAAGGGTCTTCCCAACCACCATTAATAAGAGGTACAGAGAAAGGGACTGGAATTCTGGAGTGATCCCTCCAAAGATCAAAATTCCACTCAAAGCAAGAAACAGATAGCATTTTAACTGGTGAAATTTCATGTTAGAAATTATAAACACATATACAAACCTAACATACAGAAGTATTATTCTATGATTCATTGAGTAACCAGTAGATTTTACTGGATGATTATATGTTGGTCTTGTAAAAAAAAAAAAAATCATTCAATTAAATTCTTTGAATTTAGAAAGGAGTACAATGTAAATTCAAAGGGTTACAATAAAATGGAATTGTTTGCATTAAATTTGCTACCTAATAATTTTTACTGAATGTATTTTGGTTTCCAGAAAAGAATTTTTTATTTGTCTCTATTTAATAGGCCTCAATTAGATGTATTTATTCTCTCAGATTAAATACTGTAATAATATTCTGTGAAACCTCATGCCAGGCTGTTATTAATTATGTTTTTTTAAAAAAAAGAAAAACCTTTGCAGATATGAGATCTTCTTTCCACAGGCATTTTGTAAATGAATCATCATTAGCCCTGTTGAAAAGAAACTCAGAAAATATGAAGAATTTACTCACTTTCTCAAAGCAAATGAACATGAGTGAGAATTGACTATGAAGTCATTTACTGAGATGGCAACAGACATTCATCACACACTCTCGAGGCACAGCTGGGGACAAATTGGACACCTCGTTAGGAATCCAAACTGTGGACACTCACCTGAACACTCTTTTTAGGCTGTATCTCTTCCCCCAGAATTATCCCTCCTTATTAAATTTCCATAATTTCAAGTACAATTTTGTTCAAGTACAATTTTATTCTAAGAAATAGAATAGCCTTAGAATGACTTTGCAACTATTATTTGGGAAACTAAAAAAAAACAAACAAATAAAACCTGATTGTCAAAGAATTCTAAATATAAGCAAACATGCGAAGCCAGCAAGACGCAAGGTAATATTCAGAGAGTGGTACGGAACGTTAACTTAGTCCAGAAATGGGGTTTTTGTTGCAAGCAGTAACAGGAAAGGGTGCTGTAAAATAGATGGAGCCAAACTGTGGAGGACTTGAAAAATGAATAAACAACAAGATCCTGGACTTCCCTGGAGGTCTAGTGGTTAAGACTGCGCACTTCCACTGTAGGGGGCATAGGTTCGATCCCTGGTCGGGGAACTAAGATCCCGCATGCTGTGCGGCACGGCCAAAACCAACCAAACAAACAAACAACAAGGTCCTACTGTGTAGCACAGGGAGCTATATTCAATATCCTATGATAGGGGCTTCCCTGGTGGTGCAGTGGTTGGGAATCTGCCTGCCAATTCAGGGGACACGGGTTCAAGCCCTGGTCTGGGAAGATCCCACATGCCGCGGAGCAACTAGGCCCGTGAGCCACAACTACTGAGCCTGCGCGTCTGGAGCCTGTGCTCCGCAACAAGAGAGGCCGCGATAGTGAGAGGCCCGCGCACCGCGATGAAGAGTGGCCCCCGCTTGCCGCAACTAGAGAAAGCCCTCGCACAGAAACGAAGACCCGACACAGCCAAAAATAAATAAATAAATAAATAAATTTATTTAAAAAAAAAAGAATACATAAAATATTTAAGAAAATTGACCATGTGGACGGCTGTAAATAATGTTCACAAATTTCAATGAAAAAAAAATATCCTATGATAAACCATAATAGAAAAGAATGTGAAAAAGAATGCATATATATATATATATAACAGAGTCAGTTTGCTGTACAGCAGTAATTAACACAACATTGTAATTCAACTATACGTCAATAAAAAATAAATAAGTAAATTTTAAAAAGCCCAGCTGATCCCTTCACTCCTGCATTGTCAGTGGAGGCCAGGTGGAAACTCCTGGAAACTAAACAACACACTTCAAAATGGGTCAAAGATGAAGTCTCAAGGGAGAGTCTTAAAAATACATTAGCTGAACTTCTGAACAAGGAGCAGACTTTCAGAGTGAGTTAGAATTCCCCAGTGGGAGGAGAGCCCCAAGATCAAGCAGAGCTTTGATACACTTCTTGGGAAGAGAAGCAGCCTGGGTGCCCGGGAGCAGAGCGCGTGGAGGCGCAGGAAGATGAGACAGGTGGTTGGCATCTGAAAGGCAGGGCATCTCGAGAGCGTGATCAGTGCACTCTGGGGAACGGACAGCGTGGCAAAACTCTAGCAAGCAGCGTAAGTGCTGATCATTGCGGGCTGGGGGGTGGAAGATCAAATACTGGGAGAAACGAGACGCACTGCAATTGATACACAAATCAAAGCCGCAAAGAGAAGGCGAAGAGCACATACGTTGAGGAGACAGCAACATCAAATGAAAAAAGTTTTAATTAAAAAATTTTTGAAACACGCAACTAGGAGAGACCTGGCAAGTTTATTGGCAGAAGGAAAGGCATCTGGAAAGAAAGATATTGAAGATGGTTGTGGGAGAGAGGATGCAATTAAAAATGTGGAGAAAAATAAAACCCAACATTTGTGAAAAGGAATAAATTAACCTTACAAGTAAGGGTGTATCTTCCCAAGAAGGAGAAAGAAAAGATAGGAAGGAGGTTAGATCTTTTGCGGTCGCAAGGATGGAAAACAAAGATCTCCTTGGACCATTTTCCTTACCGTCTGGGAACTGGGGCTTGGGGAGAGGAGAGCTCAGGACATGGGTCTTTAAAGTGGGATCCCAGGAACCCTGGGAGCATGAGACATGGATGCTTGAAGGAAACTGATTCTGGATCCTCCAATTCCTCATGACTTGCTAGAGAAAGTCCTTGTGGGACTATTCTCTCCTCACTCCCCTTACAGCCTTCCATCCTTTCCTTCCTCAAAGGTAGGCAAACCTCTCATTCATCCCATACATTGCCCAGGTGTGAAAACTCAAGTGCACAAAAAAAAAAAAAAAAATTCAACAGTTCCCTTCATTAAGTAACTGGATACCCATTCCTATCCGTCTAATTTAGAGATGCCTTTCCAATAAAATGTTTGATTAATAAATATTTCTTAAACTCTACCATACATTGAGGATGTTTTGTGCAGCTCTGTGCTTATGATTATTTTCATGATAACCCTGTCCAGAAAAAAAAATGTGTTAACAAAGAGCCTTTTAGTCATAGTAAACCAAAATTAATAATTAAATAAGATACCTATGTATTTTGTTGTATAGAGGTCTGATAGAGTGATGAATAAATGACATTAAGCATCAAAAGTACATTAGGACAAAATTTGGGGGAAGCAGAATGGAATATGAGTTCAAGAAATAAAAGGAATTATGTGAAATCTTTATCTATTAAAAAGGCTTGTAGGTGTGTTTTAATGGGTAGCACACTCATTTTAAATGGATAATGCCAGGTGTCAGATTACCATGGTATTTCCTTCACACTGGATTCATTTAAGGGAGCCAGGCAACGCTTTTATTTTAAAATGTCAACATTTCAATAAGCCAGGAAGTACATATTTTTTTAACTAGTTAAACTTTTGCTGAAAACTTCTGTACGTCCATTTCAAAATGTGTGAAGATATACACAGACTTTCAAAATTATTTTGAAAATTACTTTAGGAGGTACATCAGAAACAAAAAGATATGAAGGACGGGATTGATGAGCAGAAATGCACACCCAGTTGAAGTGAACATGAATGCGTAGGAGAGCAGGTGGGCAAAGTTCCAGCATCTTCTCTGGCAATAATCTGTAGCCCAGAAGCAAAAATTAAGAATGAATGATATGAAATGTTAGAAAATTGGGTACAATAAAATGCTAGGAAAGCCTTGTGTAATGAAGACACGTTAAAGTGGCTGACCAGGGTATCCAAATTGGACGGGGAAGTAAATGAGTCGGCAAGTGGGTTACTGAATAGTGAAAGTTGGTTGGATCCTGAAGGCTGAATTAGGATGTAGAAAGGGAAAGAGAGAGGGGCATGCCAACTCCCAGCGTTTGAAAGCAGAGAGGTATAGTGTAACAATAAGTCGTTACTTTGTGGCTATAATGAGATGAAGATTTCACAACGAGAAGTCAAGGAATCATGAGGCTAAAGGCAGGAACGAAAGGCCCGCACAGGTATTGAAATACATTGAAAGGGCTAGAGGTGCTGTCAGGGAACAAGGTAAGGCAGATGCCTTACTAGAGGCTGGGACTGGCAGGCTGTCATAGCACCAAAGTCAGGGAAGGATGGATAAAGTTACGGAAGGATGCTGTGATTAAACAGTATGGACTTTAAGAAAGTCCAGAGAAAGAGTTGCATGTTCCAGCAGTGACACGGGCACTTGTATGGAAGATGCAAACTCTCACACTCCAGTTTGCAGAAATGGAACTTTATTTTCCACATCTTAACTTGCCCAGGAGCACTGATTTACATTAAGGACAAGGGAAAAGAGAAATAAGAAATCTTTGCCCTAGTCTTTCATGGCAACTCGGTTCCTCCTATTTTACGGCTTGGTCTATTGGGGATAAATATTAGGTCAGACTCAGGCTTCTCCCAGGAGGTGATCTCAGTTTCTACGGTCAATAACTAGAGTTGTCCAGGTATCAGGAAGAGGCTTCTGTTCAGGTGGTTAATTACAGAGTGTCATCTCCGCTTCACCTCTAATCATTAGCTATTAATTGACCCAAGCCTGGAGCCTGAGTGGCTGTCCCTACAGACAGCTTCTGAGGCTCAGACAAGCCCCCATCCAGAGGCTGAAGAACTGGCCAGGCGCACTCCATGTGGCTCTCATGGCACACCATCTCTTCCCCTATTTCTAGGCAGGAAGCCCAGCACTATCCCCTTTTGGGTGTCCTGGGGGTCTTCTGCTGCCTTGTCACATGCTGCCATCTTCCCTCTTTGTGGTGGAAAATCCATTGGCTCCTCTGAGCCAAAGGCCCTTGAGAATCCACATTAAACCGTTTCTCTCTCACGTACCATCTTGCAGCTGAAAATCAGATTTCCCATTCCCTATTCAGGAATCCACAGCCCAGAATCTCTTGGTGGAAAGCCAAGCTCTCCCCTGAGAACAGTGCACATAGAAAGCTTTGCTGCCTGATGGCAGACTGAAAATTGGCCCTGGAATGCCAAGGGAACAGCACTTTTCCTGTCTGTGAATGCTGCCATGCTACTTTTGAAGAGGAGGTCGCTGCAGGAAGCGTCAGGAGGCCTCCAGAGGGGAAGTGCACTTCCTTGGGAGTCCAGTTCCAGGCATATGAGTGCTGGGGAGGCAAGCAGGGGAAAGACAGGGCCCTGATGAACTTGCCAAGCCCTTTCTCCTGAGTGTAGTGTATTGCGACCAACTGGGCACCCAAGGGGGCCTCCTCACAGGCGCCCAAAGGGGACTCAACTCTAACAAGCACGGAATTGAACTCATCTTTCTCTCAAAACTGTGTCTTCAACACCAAAGGCATGACCTATGAAAGAAATAATTGATAAGTTGGACTTCATTAAAATTTAAAACTTCTGCTCTGTGAAAAACAATGTCAAGAGAATGAGAAGACAAGCCACAGACTAGGAGAAAATATTTGGAGAAGACACATATTGATAAAGGACTGCTCTCCAAAATATGCAGAGAAATCTTAAAACTCAAAAATAGGACAACAAACAACCTGACTAAAAATAGGCAGAAGACTTTAAAAGACACTTCACCAAAGAAAATATACAGACGGCAAATAAGCATATGAAAAGATGCTCCGCATCCTATATCATCAGGGAGATGCAAATTAAACTAACGGTGAGATACCAGTACCCCCCCTATTAGAACGGCCAAGATCCTAGACACTGACAGCACCAAATGCTAGTGAGGATGTGGAGCAACGGGAACTCTCATTCATTGCTGGTGGGAACGCGGCACGGTCCAGCACTTTGGAAGACAGTTTGCCAGTTTCTCACAAATATCTTACTACACCAGCCAGAAATTGCACTCCTTGATATTCACCCAAAAGAGTTGAAAACCTTATGTCTGCACAAAAACCTGCACACAAATGTTTACAACAGCCTTATTCATAATTGTCAAAACTTGGGAACAACCAAGGTGTCCTTCAGTAGGTGAATGGATTAATAAATGATTGGTACATCCAGGCAATGGAATGTTATTCAGTGCTAAAAAGAAATGAGCTATCAAGCCGTGAAAAGACACGGAGGAACCTTAAATGCATATCGCTCAGAGAAAGGAGCCAATCTGGAAGGGCTCCATGCTATATGATTCCAACTATATGGCATTCTGGAAAAGGCAAAACTATGCAGACAATAAAAAGATCAGTAGTTGGGGGAGAGAGATAAAGAGTTAGAGCACAAAGAATTTTTTAGGAAAGTGAAGCTATTCTGTATGATACTTCAGGGGTGGATACGTGTCACTATACATCTGTCCAAACCCATAGAATATATGCCACCAAAAGTGAACCCTAGTAAACCATAGACTTTGGATGATAATGAGGTGTCAGTTCATCAACTGCGACAAATGTGCTGCTGTGGTGAGGGCTGTGGATAGTGGGGGGAGGATGGGCATGTGTGGGGGTAGTGTACACGGGAAATCTCTGTACTTTCCTCTCTATTTTGCTTTGAACCTAAGGCTGATCTTTAAAAGTTTGTTTATTAATTTAAAAAAGAAAAACTGTCTTCCTCCATTATCCCCTATGTGGGTAAATGCCCCGTTGTCCACTCAGTTTCCCAAGCCAAAAATACAGGCAATGCACCTGACTCCTCTCTCTCTCTTCTTTCTAACAACAAATTAATCACCAAGAGCACCAGTTCATTTTCAGCATCTCTGGAATCAGTCACCTTCTCTCCACCCTTCTGCCTTTACTCTAGTTTGTACTTCTTCTCTTGCCTGGATTACTGAACCATCCTCTTAAATGTTCTTGTTCCACTTTATCACTCTTCAGAGTAAGTCTTTCCAAAGCCTGAACATAGTCATGTCACAGCACTACCTGAAGCCCTCCACTGGCTCCCCGTTACCCTCAGGGTAAAGCCCGAGCAGCAGGGCTTACTACACCCTCCAACCTTGGTCCCAACCCCTGGCCTCAGGACTCTCCTGCGCCCTGTGATCTGGCCACACTGACCCTCTTTCAGGTCCTTAGCTTTTCGCACAAGCTCTTCTCTTTCCCGGGTACATTCTCCCAGGACTCCCCTTTCCACCTTTCTATCCCTTCTCTTTTTGGGGTATCAACTTAGTCATGTTCTCTCCAGGAAGTCTTCCCTCGATCGTCCCGGGTCCCGGTCAGCAGCTGGAGGCACTGCTCTCCAAGCGCATAGAGGTAATTTACACTTTTCTTTATCGTCCTCCTTTTACCCCCTGGGTCTCCCCATGAGCTGGCAAGCGCTATGAGGCCAAGAATTGACACCAGCCTTGTGTGCTGTTAGCACCTCACATACTGCCTTGCAGAAGAAGTTCAGTGCTTGTTAAATCAATGCATGAACCAACAAATGAAAGGGAAATGCTGAATGAAGGGAATGAACAAGAGACGCTCCCCACTTGGGGAAGGAAGGGGAGGAGAGGAGAAGAATTGATACAGAACTGGGTCATCAGGAAAGAACGTGGTGATGGCTGCATGGAGTAAGAAATACGACAGCGATACTGCAGAGGATGAACGCTTGTCTAGTTCATTTGATACAAATACTAATGAGGATCCAAAGATTAGCGCAAGCAAACAAACGGTTTACTTAGCCTTAAGAAGATGGCTTCAGGAGGATCGCCAGGCAGAGCTGAAAGTGTGTTCAAGAGGAGAGAAAGCAAAAGTCTCTGGGGTCCCATAAGCCAAAGGTGGTCCTGAGAAAGCCAACCAAGGCTGTCCTCTACTCATGCCGTCCTGGGTGGTACCCCCAGGTGTCCAGGGCACGGTGATGCCTACCAGCCAACAAGAGAATCGGAGCAAAGCTGAGAAGCTTAAATAGAATAACAGACCTAGAGAGTATATCTGCACCCTTTAACCTATGAATGATTGCCTTCGTGGGGTGAAACAAGACAGCCAGGATATTTCTAATTTATTAGTTAAAGAAAAATATTTCTTTTCCCGTTGGTGACAGACTGGCCACTGTATTCCCTGTGGTTTCTCTCTATTGGGATTGAGCGTGGGAAGGCACTGGCTGCTGTGTGGGCCCCAAGGGCTGAGCCGAAGGAAGAAGTGGGGTGGGTGCCTTTTTACCTTGGAGTGGTCAAGCTGAGAAAACAGGTCGGAGCTTGTAAGAAGCTGCAGAGAGGGGAAAGGGAAATGGCCTATTTTCCAATTGTGTGCAAACCCATCTAGCTGCGGAGATCTGTGCCTGAACGGAGAGAAGAGGACTTTCAGGGGACCATCCAACCGCCTGTCACACCCCTTCTCTCCAAAACCAAGAGACCTCAGCTCTCAATAAGCACAACCCTGCCATCTCAGGGTGCTTGGCTCTTTCCTTTCAATTTCCATCCTTCTTCTACAACAATCCTGCCTCTGGGAGGTGAAGCAGAAGTTATTAACCGGAGTTAACAACTCAGGAATGTGATCCTGTCACATCGTTTATAACATGTAAGTAAATAACATTTTTTTGTTGGCCGTGCCACGTGGCATGCAGGATCTCAGTTCTCCGACCAGGGATCGAACTCGTGTCCTCTGCAGAGGAAACTCAGAGTCCTAACCACTGGACTGCCAGGGAATTCCCAGTAAATAACATTTAAAAGGCCACATAAAACAACGAGGTAGCACTACATACCTATTAGAATGGCCAGAACCCAGAAGACTGACAATGCCAAAAGCTGATGAGGATGTGGGGCAACAGGAACTCTCATTCATTGCTGGCGGGAATGCAAAAAGGTACAGCCACCTTGGAGGATGGTCTGCCAGTTTATTACACAGCTAAACACAGTCTTATCAAATGTGCCAGCAATCACGCTCCTAGGTATTTTACCCAAATAGGGTGGAAATTTATATCCGCACAGAAACCTGTACACAAATGTTTCTAGCAGCTTTATTCATAATTGCCAAAACTTGGAGGTAACCAAGATGTCCTTCGCTAGGTGAATGGATAAATCATATTCGATTGTCTGGTACATCCAGACAATGGAATATTATTCAGCGCTAAAAACAAATGAACCATCAAGCCATGAAAAGACGCGCAGGAAGCTTAAATGCGTGTGACTAAGTGAAAGAAGCCAATTTGAAAAGGCTGTATGCGGTGTGTTTCCAACTACATGATATCTGGAAAAGGCAAAACTATGAAGACAGTAAAAAGATCAGTGGCTGCCAGGGGTTGGTGGGGAGGGAGGGGTGAGTGGGCAGAGTAAAGGGGATTTTAGAGCAGTGAAACTATTCCATTTTATGCTGCAGTGGTGGATACATGCCCTTCCACTTTATCACAACTCATAGAACATACAAAACCAAGAGTGAACCGTAATGTAAACTGTGGACTTCAGTGAATAACAATGTATCAATATTGGCTCATCCGTGGTAACGAATGCCCGTACTTCTACAAGATGTTAATAACAAGGGTAACTTGGGGACGGGAGCCTGTTGGTGATGGGAACTCGCTGTACTTTCCACCCCATTTTTCTATAAACCTAAAACTTCTCTAGAAAATAAAATCTGTTAATTTTTTTAAAAAGATATAACTTAGGGCTTCCCTGGTGGCGCAGTGGTTGAGAGTCTGCCTGCCAATGCAGGGGACATGGGTTCGAGCCCTGGCCTGGGAGGATCCCACATGCCGCAGAGCAACTGGGCCCGTGCGCCACAACTACTGAGCCTGCGCGTCTGGAGCCTGTGCTCCGCAACAGGAGAGGCCGCGACAGTGAGAGGCCTGCGCACCACGATGAAGAGTGGCCCCCGCTTGCCGCAACTAGAGAAAGCCCTCGCACAGCAACGAAGACCCAACACAGCCAAAAATAAATAAATAAATAAATAATTTAAAAAAAAAAAAAAAGATATAACTTAATCATAACAGTACCACCCTCTCAAAAACTGCTTATTCATTTTTCCACAAAAGAGGGTTTCAAGTACTTATTAGTTAAGAACAACATTTATAATAAAGGCATAGAGATATTTTTGCAAATATAATGGCATGGAGAGTCAGTTATGTTTAAAAACAAAATGGAGTAAAAAGATGAAGTCTTGGCTCTTCATATTGTGTTAATTTAGGTAAGTGAGTCAACCTCACTAAATCTCCGTCTAACGCTTTTTTAAAAAGAAAAGAAAAAAATAAGATAATGATTATGCATCAAATATTTTAAACTAGATCTGTGCATTTAATATATTCAATTTCTTTTTTAAGTATTTCATGGATCCAACATATTCAGAATGTTTTAAATAATTCCTAGAAATACATCATTTATAAATACAATAATCTACAGTATTTTCAACTGCATAAACTTCAGTTTTCAACATAAAAATCAAGTCAAAATGAATTACACATTAAACTGGTTACATATGCATCTTTAACTTATTGGCACCTGACTTCAAATTACTTTATACCATTCTATGTGCAAAAGTCTTACAATAGTGTACTTTCATCTGCCCTTCCCAGTCTGTGTGCTATTACCATACTACATTTACCTCCACATGTGTTATAAAGTCCACAATATATTGCAATGGGATAAGTCAGTTATATTTAAATAAATTTAAAATGAGAAGTATTTTTTATTTACTCAACTATCGACCATTTCTGGCAATCTTCATTACCTTGTGTAGACCCAAATTTGCATCTGTTATTACTTCTCTACAACCTAAACTTCCTTTAACATTTCTTATAATGCCAGTCTACTGATGACAAATTCTTTCAGCTTGTGGTTGTTTGAAATGTCTTTATTTTGCCTTCCTTTTGGAAGGATATTTGCTCTGGATATAGAATTGCAGTCAGGTCCTTTTTTCTTTCAGCACTTTAGAAATGCTATTTCATTGTCTCCTGACTTGTATTGTTTCCAAGGTCAGCCATCATTCCTATCTCTGTTCCTGTGCATATAACATGTCTTTTAGCTCTGACAGCTTTTAGTGATCTGGCCATGAAGTGCTTTGGGGAATGTATATGGTGTGTATGTGTGTGTGTTTATCCTGCCTGTAGTTTGTTGAGATCTCAGTTTACAGTTTAATCAAATTTGGAAATTTTCAGTCATTGTACCTTCCAATATTTTTTTTCTGCTCCCTCCCTCCTTCTGACACTCTAATTACATGTATGACAGATAGGTTTCTATTATTTCATGATTGTTTCATGGATGACTTGGTGGGGGGGCGGTTTTCAACCTTTCTTCTCTCTGTGCTTCAGTTTAGATTGTTTCTATTGCTAAATATTCAAGTTCACTAATTTTTATCTTCTGAGATCTAATATTCTGTTAATCCTAACCAGTATATTTTTAAATTTCTGACATTGTATTTTTCATCTCTAAAGTTTCATTTGGGTCTTTGTTATTTCTTCCATTTTTTCCTTCATCACGTTCATGCTTTTTTCTATATTCTCAAGCAAATTTATACTAGCAATTTTAAAGTTTTTGCCTGTTAATTCCATCATCTTTGTCATCTCAGCTTCTGCTTCTATTGGCTGGTTTTTCTCCTGATTATGGGCCACATTCTTCTGCATCTTTGCATGGCCAGTGATTTTTGACTGGATGCTGGGTATTGTGAATCTGAATTTTGTTGTTTTCTTTAGAAGAAAGTTGAATTTTGACCCGGCAGGCAATTAATTTACTTAGAGATGAGCTTGATGCTTTCAGGGCTTCTTTTTAAGCAGGAAGTCAAGTCTGGAGTACCAAATATTACAGGGCTAGTTTAGCCCTATTTTTTAAAGCATGCTCTTTCTGGGTTCTTTTCTGAATGCTCCATCAGCTCTTTTATGTCGGGCTGGTCAGAATTTACAGTCTCCTAGCCCCGTGAAAGCTCTGGGAATTGTTCAGCTTGCAGCTCCCCAGTAGATAATTTTTTGCCTGGCCTATGCACATATGGCTTGGTATTCAGCAAAAAATTCAACAGGATGCCTATGCAGATTTTCTAGAGTTCTTTCTCTGCATCCTTCCTTCTCTCTAGTACTTTCCCCACAAATTCCAGCCATCTAAGCTTTCCTGAATACTAATGTCTATCTTTCAAAGCAGTGCTCTACTTGAGTTCCCCTTCCTGCAACATAGTTTAGAAGATGTCTCCAGGCAAAAAGCCATGGCAGTTGTCAGTCTCACCTCATTTGTTTCCTTTCTACCTAGGATGCAAGCTTGTGCTGTCTTTTGTCCAATCTGAAACAGTCATCGGATGTATTTTGTCCAGGTTTCTAGTTGCTAATGGCAAGAGGGGAAAATCTAGTACTGGGTAGTCTGTCATATTTTTTTAAACTTACTTAAGTTGTAAGATTGTCTTTTCTTAAAAATTACAAGCACATTAAACACTAAGTATGTACATAGTCTTTGTTAGCCCCAAAATGCTACCTCCACAATTTTACTTCTCTTAACCCCTGCTATACCAAATCCCATTAGAAAGATTCTCACCCATTAAGGAAGACAGTTGCCATTCCAGTTAAGTGAACAGATCTTAACCACGACACAACACTGTGTTCATCTGGGCAGTGCTGATGAGACTCATGTCCTATTTATAATTGCTACGTCAATGATGCTATAACCCACAAGAAGTGTCACTTAGCCCACAACCGTGGACTAAGGATAAACACATTACCTAATGCCTCAGTCTATTTATAGAAGTCCACAACTACCCAGGTTGATCAATTAATCAGATTCTGCATATATATATATAAAAGACCTTTAAACTCTATGGAATTCTGCATTTTTTTCAGTCTCAAGACTTATAGATGGTATATTGATATTCGATTGTATTTTAGATATTTCACACGGCTCCATCAAACTTGCAGCTGTAACATCTGAAGTCACTCTGTTGACATAGGGGCCCTATGAATCTGTAAGCACTGAACCAGCACAGCCTTACAGAGCTGTGGTACAGACATAGTAGTAGCAGGGCAATGGTGAATATGCCAACAACAGCTCTTTGAGATTACCAAAAAGATACTATCTAGCCACACTTAGACTGTGAAAAGTGGGCTCAGGAAGATAATATAGGTCAAATGGATAGGATATTGGTTCATTTGGGAAAATACGAACCTGTCTAGGTATCTTGAACATAAAGGTATTTTAAATTAGGGAATTAAAGGACAAAATCTGGGGGCTGAAGGAGCAAAAAATGGAAAAGTTGGTGGTCTCCAGAGATCAGAAATGGCAGAAAGCCTTAGAGTCCTGGAGGAAGGTAGCACTCATCTGAACCCACACTGTTCTTCCCTGATCCAACAGGTGTGCTCCAGAAGGCCTGGGTTTTTGCTAGCTCTTGCCTCTGTCGGGGTCCATGCTCGTCTTCCAATGGTACTAGAACTGCTGACACCTACTGCAGTAGTCTGCAGTCACCTGCCACTGCCAGAAACAGGGTAGTTTCTGTTTTCTTTTCACAGTTAATTAGTTATAGGCACCTACCGTTTTCTCCCATGGACCCCAACTAAGCAGGGAGTCTGGAAAACGAAGTTGGCAGGTTTCCAGCCACAGTGGTTTAGGGGAGAGCATGAAAGGCCAAGTAGGGGCCATTTCAACAGACGATACTTGGCAGAGTTTATTGGGCCAGCTACTCTACCTACTAAGATTCAGTCTTCCCATTCATACAATAGTGATGATGATATACCTACCTCATAGGGTTATTGCAAGAATTAAAGGAGCTGTAGTTTATAAAGCTCTTAGAAAATTGTCTGGCATATAGGAAACTCACAATAAATCATTGTGTGTTTGGTCATTATTAGTTAATAAATAATTGAATGAAAATGAAAACAATAGAATGAAAATCTGAGCTGACCATACAGAAACAGACTGTAAGGGTGACTCTGCCCTTTACCCCATAGCTTTACCCATTCACACAGTTCTCATTTTCCCATTCAGGGAGGGATAAAACAAAGATCGTGTTGATTTCCTGCTCACTGTGGTATTAATTGCTTGTGGTCCCCAAACACTGTATAAGTTAATAACCTTTGTATCCGTCCACTCACAGTAAAGGAAGTTCTTTCCCAATGCATATGTTCACATGCCTCAAAAGCACTAGATAGATAGATAGATAGATAGGTAGATAGATAGATAGATAGATAGATAGTGGGGGGAACGGTGAGGGATAAACTGGGAATTTGGGGTTGGTAGATGCAAACTATTACACTTAGAATGGATAAACACTAAGGTCCTACGGTATAGCACAGGGAACTATATTCAGTCTCCTGGGATAAACCATAATGGAAAAGAACACTAAACAAGAATGTGTATATGTGTAAAACTGAGTCCCTTTGCTGTACAGCAGAGATTGGTACAACATTGTAAATCAACTGTATGTCAATAAAAAAATTAATTCAGTTTCTCAATGAAGGCTCTCCTGCTGACCCTCTGAGAGCTTGACTGGCACTGGGGGGCTTTGATTATATGTCTGTAAGGAACCCAGGACAGCAGTAGACATTTGATATATGTTAATTAATAGTAATGAGGGCAGGGAGTACTTGCTGTACCCAGTGGATGAAGCTGTTCAAGTTAAGGAGAACTCTTCTAAGAAATAATGCTTAATGGATAGAGATTAAGACTCTGGAAACCTTTCCACATCCAACAGAATCACTCACTATCTCTTATCCAGCATCCCAGCCAGTTCCTGGACCAGGAACTGATAACATGTATATCTCTTTAAACAGAGCCCCCCCCCCAAAATCCTGTTGTCGTTTTTAAAAAGTATCAGCCTTTGAGCTAGCCAGAGATCTGGGTTCAAATTCTGACCCTGTCCCTTAGAAAAGGGATCTTAAAACAGCTTGCTAAGCTTCA
Source organism: Balaenoptera musculus (assembly GCF_009873245.2). Classification (NCBI taxonomy): domain Eukaryota; kingdom Metazoa; phylum Chordata; class Mammalia; order Artiodactyla; family Balaenopteridae; genus Balaenoptera; species Balaenoptera musculus. Next base: position 76,655,126 of record NC_045801.1, on the reverse strand, counting down.
GATGACTTACCTAAAAATTCAGGGCATTGATAATAACGTTTCAAGGTTGCAGAGCACTCACGTAAGTAAGGCATATTTTTATTATAAAACCAACCTGAAATTACAGGCAACTCTGGATCAGTTACCCTCTTTAAAAACTAAAACTGAAAGCTAGACTCCAAAAGGCAATCAATTTGGCTTTTGAATGTGATTTTGAATTTGAATATCTATGTGTCATACATATGACAAATCCACCTCAGACAAAACACTAAATATATAATTCTGGGTGTAGTGGGAAATTAATTCTCCTAGTGTAATATTTCTCAAATGTTTGAAGTATTTTCATAAAGTATGATCCCATCATAATAAAGTAGCATTTGATACATCAGGATTTATTCAGTTGATCTGAGTAGTTGAAAGGGAAAAAAGTCCAATTTTCATGCCTGTCTACCCAATCTGTTTTTCCTTCAGTAATGATCTTCACCTGAAAAATGAAGCCTGTACGAGCTTGCCCAAGAATTCCCCAACCCCACACCTAAAAGTTAAGTAAACACTTTCCCATAGGAATCAGGATAAGGAGTTTGACTTATCAATGCAGTTTTGTGTATGAAAGTGTCTCCCTTCTTTTCAGTGATCAGTAAAAAATATTTTTGAGCTCGAAAATCACAGTTCTGAGCAGTATCTCCCAGACGCCCATTTATCAAATTGTCATTTCCTTATTTTTAGAACTGTATCTGAACAGTGAAAGTCACATAAAAGATTGACTATAAACTTGTATGTGCCAATCAAAATATAATTATAAGAGTGGCTCTGATATTAACTTTACAAAACTGATTGCAGATTGTTTACTCGGTCGTTTTTATTATTTCAATATGTTTTTTAATAGACCATAGTAACGGATATGGAGCGTATCTATTCTGCTGAGTGTTTTTAAATGTCCTTTGGAGAGAAAATAGCTAATATTTCTTGAATGTTTATTATATGTCACTGTTCTAAACTTTTGCTTTATTGACTTTTCTACCCTCAAAACAATCCAGTGAAGTAGGTCCCGTCATTATCTTTACTGTCATCCCAAGAAGATCCCATCTCAGAAAATATGAACTCCGGTCTTCTAGTTTTTCAGCCCCAAACTTTCAGCGCCGATTCTTCTCGCTCATTCCCACCCCACATCCAAACCATGAGCAAGTTGCAAATTAGGAACTTTACATTTCCGTGGCTTTCTTTTTTTTTTTATTCCCGGCCTCCTGGCTTATTCCGGCGGCTCCCTCCTAAGCGGCAGCCCTGCCTTCGTCCCTGTCCCCTGCAGGGACCACACATCTTTTTCAGACACAAGCCCAAGCCCGATAGATGGTGTCACCCTCTGCTCAGGACCCTCCCACAGCTTCGGGGCGCACGCAGAGGGAGCCCCGAAGTCACGCGCTGGCCACGAGCCCCTCCAGGCGCGGGCGGGGGTCCTCTCCGCCCCGCCCCCTCGCGCGCGCGCCCCGCCCCCTCCTCTCCTCCGGCCACCCCCCCTCCCGGGCCGCCCAGCCCATCGGGCAGGGGCTCAGGCCGCTCCGCAGGGCCCCGGCTCGGGGTTTCACGCTCTGCGCGCTGATATTTTTCCCGATTTGATCTCGGGATGGGTGTCGGGTAAGCGAAGGCCGGTGACGCCGCCGCCCGCTGGACCCGCCTCCGGGGATGCGCCCCCTGGGACCCGCCCGCCCTCCCCATCCCCATTGGACCAACCGGGTCCCCTCGCCCCGGGAAGGAAGGCCGCGCTCCCCCGTCGCCCCGATCGCGGCGGGACCTGGGCAGGGCGAGGGGAGCCCTGGGTGGCCACGCGCCCCCGAAACCTCCAGGCTCTGGCCCCGGCGCACCTGCAGCGCCGCGCGCTCCGGGCCGGGGAGGCCGCAGTCTCGGGCTCTCGGGTCTGTGGCAGGTGCGATGACCGCCCACGGAAAGGGCAGGTGGCGCTCCGCCCCGGCCAGCATCCCCCGTTTTCACTTTGCGCTGGGCCGCACTGCCCTGCCCGCCTCGTTGCTGTTCCTCTAACGTGCAGGCAGCCCCATCTCAGCACTTTGCAACGAGCGCTTCTTCCCTCTGCACAGTTGCCCCCCCCAGACCCCGCCGGGCTTGTCCCTGAGGTCTCCAGGAGCTCTGCCAAATGCCATCCTGGGGGGCTTCCCACCCACCCTGGAGAACTAGCCTCCCCACCCATCCTTCTCCGTCCCCCTTCCCCGGTTTAATTTTCTTCAGAACACGTTCACCCTCATGATTAGGTGTTTATGGCATCCTCTCTCCATAAAATCTAAGCTCTAGGAGAGCAGGGCGTGTTAGGGTTTGCTCACTGCTGCATCCCTAGAATTGGAAACTTGCAAGTGGGTGTTCACGAAAATTTGCTGCATAACTGAGTGCCCATTTTGTAGATGAGAAAATTGAGATGGGAAGTGACTTGCCTAATGTCACAGCACCAGGATTCCATCCAGGCAGCGTGCCTAGGAGACCCTGCTTGGAACCACTGGACTATTCTAGTGCCTTCCTAGGTGGCAAAACTTAGTGTGAGAAAGAAGAATTCACTGGCCATAAATAAAGCCTCCGCAAATTTATCTGCTATTTGAATCAAACATAGATAAAATGCCGTCTTATTTTATTTGGTCATCTTCTGTTTAGATGAGGAAACTTTAACTAATATCTTCAGACACCAGAGGGGTGTTGACTGACTTCTAGATAGTCATCTTATGGAAACTATAGGCACAAAGGTTAAACACCACATGTGAAAAATATCAAACCACCGTCTACACTAAGATAATATATGAAAAAACACTGCAAAATACTATTACTTGAGATCAAGGAGACATTATCATTATTTTAAATGCCTGGAGTATAGAGGTTTGTTAAAGAAATGGGTTATTAACATGGTCCTTAAATTAAGGCAACTTTCTCTCAATATTATCCTTCCTGCTATTTGAAAAGCATTTCCTGCCTACCATTTGACACACATCGGTTAGTCCTTGGGACTCTGGGAGCAGAGTTTTTCAGCTCCAGAGGGCTTCGTCTTTGAAAAAATAATAACTGGTAGAATATCTTTTCTGGTATTATCTTTGCAGATTTACAGGTTAAGAACCTGAAAAGTGTTCCTGAAGGGTAGTCAGTTAACAAGCAGAGAGAGCTCACTCTCCACATCTGCAGTGGCCTATTGTGAGAAGGTCCCTGGGACCAATCAGGGCAGAAGCAGAAACTTGCAAAGATGATGGGGAGCATTTAAAGTGACTGATGGCAGCAGCTTGGCAGGGAGAGCCATCCTGCATTAATAACACTAATTTGGTCTCTAATTATGTATTTACACAGTGGTCGGCTAAATATCCAGCTGTTGCTCCGTCTCTAGCCCACGGTTCTTCTTTCTGAGGTTGTTTTCTTTTGTCTGGGCTACAGCTGGAATTCGGGATGGAGCCCAGAGACTCTCCTCCAGTTTTGAGTTTATCAGTCCCTGGGTGTGCTTTCCTCATCTCTGTAGGAAACAGAGCATGCAGAGCTCTTGAAAGTAAGAGGGAAGAAAAATAATAGCCAGAGTCAAAGATATGATAGCATTCATTTTCTTCTTTCATTTCTTCCATTCTACTTCTCTAGAATTTGAGAGTAGGGGTGAGAAGAAACGCTGTTCCTGCCCAAAATGTAACCCCCAGAAGGCTCTGTGGCCCAGGGAGGAGGGGTAGATTTCGGAGCAAGTTGGTCAGAGGTCCTGGGAAAAGCATCTGCTTCTGAAAATTGGGCCAAAAAACTTAAAGAAATGAGAACATTGTGGCAAGAAGGAAAAAATGAATAATAAGTTCTTAATCCTTGAGTTCTATTTTTCTTTCCAGCTTTAATTTTTCTCCAGATTTCTGCAAGCCTAAAGTCTTATCTTCAGCAGTACTGAAAGCCATATTCTATTCCTAAGGGTCCAGATGACCTATTTTTTCCCTCCCTGTCATCAAAGCTAGGTGAATGTCATTTTGATGCTTATTTTGCCACGTTGACAAAATTCACGCATTATTCTCTAAGCATTTATTAAGCAGCATGTTAGACCTATAGATGAAAGACAAAGACGGCCAGTCCTTGTCATCCAGGACCTTACAGATTAGCTAACCACAGGACACCCTTATGCAAACCACTAAAACCACTCTTCCTGTCCTCTCCCACCACTAACGTGTAGAAATTGCGTGACACGGGCATCATTCCCTTGCACAGGAAGACTCATCACTCGTGGAAGCAAAAGAAGGAAACCAACATTTGCTGGACCCTCTGGTGCCCACAGGCCCATACTAGGTGCTTTTGTATTTACAGTCTCATCTAACCCTCCCAAAGTCCTATGAAATTACTGTTATTAACCCTATTTTACAAATAAGAAAACTGAAGCTCCACGTGCCATAGGGCTCATGAGGGCAGAGGTAGCATTCAATTCTAAGTCTAAACAGAGGTCCCAGATCCAACCTCTTGCCATCCTACCACACGTTCCCACAGGTAACTAAGAACAGCTATTCACCCCACAGGCAGGTGCTAGCAAAAGGATAGAAAGAGGACAGATCGAGGTGGAATTACGTGGGTTTCAAACCCAAATAACTTTGGGTTCCCGGCAGGTAACTAATTAAGTGAAACAGACAAGGTGTAATACTCAGGATATTCTGTGCAACGTCTGTTTTAATGGTTAAGTTTAGCTAGGAACAGCACCTGATTGTTTTTATTGTGATAAAATGCACAAAGCATAAAATGTACCATCTTAACCATTTTTAAGTGTATGGTTCAGTGGTATTAAGTCTATTTGCATTGCTGTGCAACCATCACCACTGTCCATCCCCAGAACTTTCTCATCTTCCCAAATGGAAACTCTGTACACATTAAACAATAACTCCCCATCCCTCCTCCCCTTTTCAGGTGGTTCATTGTTAGTGTATAGAAAGGTGACTGATTTTGACATGTTGATTTTGTATCCTCCAACTTTGTTCATTTAATGTATTAGTTCTAACAGGTTTTTTTGTGTGTGGGATCTTTAGGGTTTTCCACATATAATATGTCACCTGTGAACAGAGATAGTTTTACTTTTTTCTATCCAGTTTGGTTGCCTTTTCTTTCTTTTTCTTGCCTAATCACTCTGGTTGGAACTTCCAATCCTATGTTGAATAGAAGTGGCAAAAGTAGGCATCCTTATTTTATTCCTGATCTTTAAGGAAAAGTTTTCTGTCTTTCACCATTGAGTATGATGTTACCTGTGGGCTTTTCATACGTGGCCTTCATTATGTTGAGGTAGTTTCCTTCTATTCCTAGTTTGTTAAGTGTTTCTTTTAATCATGAAAGAGTGTTGAATTTTGTCACTTGCTTTTCTGAATCATTTGAGATGATCATGTGGGTTTTTTTTTCCTTCACTCTATTAATGTAGTGTATTACATTGATTGATTTTCATATATTAAACCATCCTTGCATTCCAGAAATAAATGCCACTTGGTTGTGTTATATAATCCTTTTAATATGCTGCTGAATTCAGTTTGCTAGCATCTTGTTGAGGATATTTTGCATCAATATTTATCAGGGATATTGGTGTGTAATTTTCTTGGTGTATCTTTGACTTTAGTATCAGGGTAATCTTGACCTGACCTCATAGAATAAAGGGAAGTATTTCCTCCTCTTCAATTTTTGGAAGCCTTTGAGAAGGGTTGCTGCTTTTGTTTTGTTTTGTTTTAATATTTGGTATATTTCACCAATGAAGCCACCAGCTCTGGGGAGGCTGGGGGGTGGGGAGAGTTGTTGGGGGGTTACTGATTACTGATTAAATCCCCTTATAGTTTTATAGGTCTATTCAGATACTCTATTTCTTCATGATTCAATCTTAGTAGGCTGTGCGTTTCTAGGGATTGGTCTATTTCATCTAGGTTATTCAATTTGTTGGCATACAGTTGTTCATAGTAGTCTGTTATAATCTTTTTTAGTTCCATAAAATCAGTAATAATGTTCCCACTTTCATTTCTAATATTAATGATTTGTTTCTCTCTTTTTTTCAGTCAGTCTAGCTAAAGGTTGGTCAACTTATTTTTATCTTTTCAAAGAACCAGCTTTTGGTTTCATAGATTTTTTTTCCTATTGTTTTTCTATTCTCTATTTTATTTATCTCTGTGCTAATCTTTATTATTTTCTTCTGCTACCTTTGGGTTTAGTTTGTTCTTCTTTTTCTAATTCCTTAAGGTGTAAAGGTAGATTGTTGTTTTGAGATCTTTCTCCTTTTTCAGTGTAAGCATTTACAGGTATAAATTTTCTCTTTGCACTGCTTCATTGCATTCCATGATTTTTGATATGTTTTGGTTTTCTTTTCATTTGCCTCAAGATATTTTCTTATTTCCCTCATGATTTCCTCTGTGGCACATTGTGCTGTTTAATTTTCACATATTCATGAATTTTCTAGTTTCCCTTCTACTATTGATTTCTACTTTCATTCCCTTGTAAACAGAAAAGATATTTTGTATAATTTTAATCTTTTTTAATTTACTAGGACTTGTTTTGTGGCCTAACATGTAGTCTACCCTGGAGAATGTTTCACACACCCTAGAGAAAAATGTGTATTCTACTGTCATTGGGTGGAGTATTCCGTTTATGTCAGAACATGTCTGTTTATATGTTTACGTTTGTTAGGTCCAGTTGATACCTTGATTGTTCAAGTCCTCTAGTTCCTTATTGGTCTTCTTTCAGGTTGTTCAGCACCTGATTTTTCTTCAAAAACAAATCTTAGCAAAGCTAAAGAAGACACTTGAAATAATCTGTTCTGATTCAGACCATGTCCACCACACATTAAATAATCTTCTTATATCAAAATATATATTTAAACTTTTTAAGCAGCTGTTTCCAGGGCTGTCACATTTGGTCATATGGGGTGTGCACTATCCAATATGGATTTGTACAACTGGTGTTTGCTTTCAACAGACCAGTAGCCCCTTTTCATAGCCCTGGGACAACGTAAGGGCAAAATTCAATTGTCCTCCCAAAGCACAGCCTGCATCCTGATAAAAGTTTTCGTGTTCCCCCTGCCATGAATGCATAAGATGCAGATGCAACTCTGCCGAACCACAGGGCATCCCAGAGGGGCTTAGGAAAGCGGGTAATGCAGAGGAAGGACTGCTGAGTCAGTCTGGGGTCTCTACTGCCTAGAGATCAAATAGATATGGGCCTGAAGGGCTCACAGTGGAAATCACACACCAGTTGCAAGTGTCCCCACTCAGGACCTCAGTCAGAAGGAACAGCTGAGTGTCAGGCGTGCACAGTAGGCCCATCCTGCAAGGCCTCATTCCATCACTACCCTCAGCAGCAGCTGCAGTGTTTTCTTGTCTGCCTTCTCTCAGTGTCCTATCAAGCACCTTGCTGAAGGCTTAGAAAGGCCAACTCCCTATCTTCCACCTTGCAGAGAACACCGATTTTGTTTAAAAATCTCATCTTTTTTGCAAAGTAGAGACCATATTACACGCACCCCGCTTCATTATCTGTCCATGATTTACATCCCTTTTGCCTACTAATCTCTGATAAAAGGTGGTTTCATGCCATGCTTGATTCATATCTTAAGGCCATTCTGCCCTTTCTCCATTCCTGAGGGGAAAAGTCCACGCAGAACAGACCTACTGCGTATATAAGCTGTCTTAGATTTTTGGCAAAGTTTGTAATGGAAACCATAGGCTGTGAACCCAGCACTTAGCCCATGAAAAGTACAGTGACTTTGCTGGTTCACCACTTTTAGAATATTTTACCATGACACGTACTACTTGCTTTTATCCAACAGTGAGAATTATTTAACTATTAATTAATATTTACATATTATATATTTGTATATTAATATTATAATTAATTAATTTTAATTATTTAACTCATTTTTTTACTTTTTTTACTTTGACTTCTTGGAAGCTCAGACATAAATTTAAATGTTCAATTAGAATAATAATATTAGCCTAGGGTTGTGGTGTCACTCTTATTTTTTTCTTATTCTCTATTAATCATTTACTTAGCTATGTTTATTTTGTAATTATCTGCTTCAAGCCTTTTTTTACAAGTTTATCACTCCGAAGAAACTGAAATAGATTTGTTTCAGAGCAGTCATGTAATTGTCATGACTATTGGACCACTTATATATCACTATCTCCAAATTGTACTGTTCCTTGTATTGTACTAATTGAAACATTCTAAGACACATATAATCCCAGAGTTTCTGCTTTTGATTGTATTAGTATCCTCAATACAATCAAAATCACCCTTATATGTATTTTAGAAACCTTAATTTCTTCTGGTCAATTTTAGAAGATTTCGAGAGAACCTTGAATCTGGAATTGCTCATTTCCATTTAAAGGTCTCTGCCTTGGGAAATGACTGTTCTTTTACTGCTTGCTAGCATACAAAATCCTAATTGAAAAACCTTTACACATGGTGATGGCATGCATTTAATTTACTTCTGTTCTATTAGGGACATGTCTTGGTCAAGGAAGGAATGCACATTGGAATCTTGATGATTTGTGTTTCATATAGTCTGTGCCTTAGGGGGCGCTCAGCCCCAGGACACTAATATACAGTCCCAGATCCAGGGCATTTGTATCTCTTTCTTACAGGCAAGAACGGCATCCATACAATATTCCAATTTAGAGCAAATCCAAATTCAGTTCAGTTCAATTCAGTGCAATTTATCAAGTCATTATCAAGTGTGCTAGGCATTTTCCAAGTCTCTGGGAGTACAACAATCAATAAGACTCAGTCCCCACCTTCGTGGAGCTCACAAAAAGAGAAGGCTAATAAACAGCTCGAAAATTGAAATCAAGGTGTATGTGAGGAGGTAAGGGAGCACAGAAATGGAGTTTCTAGCCAGTGGGGAGAGGGCAGGATAGGCTTTCCAAAGGGGGTGCCCCAGGCATCACAGAGCAGTCAGAGGGGGAAACGTGATGGAAGTCCAGGCCCAGACAGGGGTCAAAAATCCAAAAGGTTCAAGAGAGGTAGACTAGGATCTCCCTGGGGTTCTCAGCCTTAGCCTAGTGGCAGAACCAAAGTAGGCTAGGAAGGCGCCCATAAATGTCTGTGGAATTGAACGAGTGAAGTACAAAGGAATCTCAAAAGAAGCACAATAGTGTGAAAAGTGATCATGAAGGGGTCATTACTACTTATTTATCTGGGCCTCTAAAAGTGTTCCAAATTCAGGCTACAGACGGAACTGGGGATTCGTGTATTTACCTGATTCTGAGGTGCTTCTTTATATAAAGCAATTCTCCATTTTGTCAATGAAAGGAGAAGATCTAAAATCGTTTTGAAGCCAATTTAAATATATAAACTTTGGGGGATGGAGATGAAATAGCTGAATGTCTATTCATACTATTTAACTCAATTTAATCACACATGCATGTCAAATGTTATACAGGTTGAGAAATTGTACCTTTTTGTTTCGTCACCATTTCTTAGTCATCCAGAACAGTTTTGGGAGCCCTGCCCCTCCTCCCGTCTGTTTAAGACAGCTTCTGAGCAGGTTTGCAAGCCTCTCACTAGAGACCTGTCCCCTGATGCTGGTTCTCGTTTGCTATTAGTGATCTTCATAACCACTTACTGTGTTGCTTTAAAAACCTGATTTGTAAGAGCTGTAGGACCTGAAAAATATCTTTTCCTTCCTCCCTTCTAAGTTCTTGGCTGGGGTCCTTATAACAATAGACGGATTAACAAGAGAAAAGCTTACAAATTTATCTAATAAATGTTTTACGTGACACATGAACCTTCCTAAGGAAGTGAAGACATGAAGAAGCAGATAAACCTGAGTGTTTTGATACTGGGTTTGATGAAGATGGGGAAGTCATGGGAAAATGTGAAAGGACAAATGGGGTATAAGCCATGTGTATGCAGTAAACTGGGGGAGACTTAGCAAGGCCTGTTCATTCAGCTTCCTCTCTTGAGTCCCTCCATCTTTGGAGATGAAGATGCTCCTTTCCTCTTGGGATGGAGAGGGCACCTCTCACGTGAGGAGCTCATGACCAGCTGCAGGAAAAGGTCAGAAAATCCTTCCTGCACCTACTGTTTCTCAAAGTCTTTCAGTTTGAAATATTCAGTATGCCAAGGTGTCATATTTGGGGGTAGCTTGTCTTCAACCCTGTCAAAGCCAAAACTTAATTGTGAACTCATAGTTCCAGGAATAATTTCTAATTTGAGTTAAATTTTTTACCTCCTTTCCCCCCGCTTTTCCTTTCTTTTTATCCTTTCTTTTTCTTTATCTTTTTAGTGATTTTTGTTGTTAAATCTCCATAATCATCCCAAACTAGCAGTGACATAGGTCATTTCAAGTAAATGTGGCTTCCCAAACAGAGTTTTTTGGTTCAAAATATTGAGGGCACCTCAAAATATGACAGATCAGCTAAAAGGTGACCCTCGTATTCGTAAAAGTAGTTGTTGTGAGGCGCCTTGCTATAATCATGTAAAGTACACATGGAACTAGTTTACCCGAGCTGGTGAAAGGCTCACTTATTTCTAAAATAAGGTTATACTAAGAAGGGTTGGTTGAATTGGTCTCTGCACCCCTGGACAGAGGACCTGGAAGCTGGGTATCCTTCACAAGTTTTAAGATCTCCCAAAGTGCTGGACATTTTCTCATCTGAAACCAGAATAATCCTTGACAGGTCTGATAGTCTACCTTTTGGACAAGAAGGTATCGCTCACACCCAGAGAAGTATTACAAGAAATTTCACAATGTTCCTCAGTATATCCAGGCTGTGAGGTTCTCTCCTTTGGATTTTATTTTTTGAGCATTGGCGACAACCCCTAATATTTGTAAAACTCTTACAGTTTACAAAGAGCATTCACAGCCACTCTCCCCAATTCCTAGCCTCAGTCCTCAGATTAAGAGTCTAGGCTGTCCGTGTGATTAAGCCACAGCACAGCACCCAGAGGCAGACAGGCTCCCCCCTCGGTGTCTTACATGGTGGAGGGGGGCAGTACTGGCGGTTCCCCTGCGGCGGTAGATGCTGAAGGAAGGGAGGAAGGGGTCTGCCAGGTGGGCTGGACACAGGGGCCCAAGTGTAACCAAAAGTGGCGTCCAGATGCTCACCGCTCAAAAGCCAATGAAGAGGCAAGGTTGTTGGAAAGTAAGTTTGCTTTATTTTGGATGCGGGCAAACGAGGGGGACTCCTGTCCAAAGGCCAACTCCCCCCGCCCCATGCCGACAATCAGTGGGCGAAAGCTTTTATAGATGGAGGGAGGCACGCAGAAACAGCACAGGCAGCTCTGACAGGCATCTTGAAATTGGTCATCGGTGGTCTGACCAGCGTCATCTCAATTGTTTTAGGTATAGTTAATCTTCAGTTCCAGGGTTGGTTTGTTCCCATTTCCTTGAGGCCAATTCTTGGAATTGTGGCAGCTTATGTCATGGCTACAGCCTGGTCATCACGTAGTTACCTTCTTCCACCTGGTGAGGGTTTCAGTATCTACAAGACAGCTCACAGGATATGGCTCAGAATATTATCTGTAGCCCTTGAGGAGGAACTAAAGGTCCTTGACTTTGCTCAATGGCTAAACTATTATTATTTGGTCTCCTTGGACTGTCTTCCTTTGTTTCTGCATTTTCTCACTTCTCTGATTAAACTCATTCTTTGGCTAACGTTTTTCCACAGACAGAAGGCCAGCAGAGGACACGGGGGGTAAGGACCATAGGGTCCTGTGCCGTTTCACAAGCAGGACAGAGGAAGGGGCTAGCGCGGGGGAAGCAGGAGAGAACCGGAGGGTCTTCAAAGGGCAGGTCCTGGAAGGGCTTGATACCTGGTACGCGCAGGGCAGCCGGAAGCCCCTGAAGGGTTTTCATCTGTGGAGAGATCTGATCAGATGCCCTTTGTGGGCAGTTCCCTTTAACCACAAATGAGCACCGTTTATGGTTGGGCGATGGAGATGGGATGGGCCAGGTGGGAGGCTGTGCCCGATGGGATCCTGACGCAGGGGGGCTAGCAGGTGGGAAAGGAGGGGCGTCAACTTGCTCCAGGCCCCGGCAGGCCCGAGGCAAAGCCCTGTCTCCGCGCCTCCTGACTCTGGATCCGGGTGATGTGAGCTCTTGGCAGCTCCAGCGCAGGGACAAGAGCAGCGGTGCCTCCCCTCCCCCAGGCACTCTCCGCGCAGTCATTAGATGCTCACGGAGCACGGAGGGTCCCACCGCCGGCCAGCAGGGAGGACCGGGACCGCGGAGACGCCGAGCGATGCGGAGGCGGCTGCGAGGCCCCGCTCCCTGGCTCTGCGCCCCCTGCGCCGCCGCCCACCCCCTTCATGGCGGGTCGCCTTTTTCTGAGCCAGCCCCGCCGTGAGAGCAGATAATGCTGCAAATCCCAGGCCTCGGGGTATCGAGTCATTTCTTGTAAATCACCCAGAAAGCCCTGGCCGGGCTGGAAGAAACAATTTACTGCTGCATTATTAAATGGTCCCAGCCAAGCCGGCCTTTGCCTTGCAGAGTGAAACGCAGGCAACCCAAAGGGCAGGGCGCCGGGAAATTAGAGCAGAAGCGGGGGGGTTCCAGCCCTCACCCCCCAGAAGGCCTCTTTCCTTGAAGCCCGCAGGAACCCCACAATTCGACGCTGCGGATCCTTCGAGAACGCTACATCATGGTGTAAAAAGGGCTTTTATTTTAAAGGACACCCGTTTCTGCCAGAAATTGTTTGAGGAATGAAGCCAGCGGAAAGGAGATAAACCAGGAGTCCGTTGTCCTCCCCGAGGGCCTCAAGGCGGTCCGGGGGCAGCTGCTCCCCGCAACCCCCGGTCCCGGTCCTTCTCGCACAGCCCCGCCCAGCATCTTTCCCTCCGTCGCCCCCTCTGCGTTCTCGGGAGGGCCCCAGGCCGCGCCCCGCCCTCCTGCAGGGAGCCTCCCTTCTCGTACACGACTAAGGGAAATCCTGTGACCAACACTGTCCCCGTCACCTGGGTTTCTCAAGATGGGGCCACGGAAACCTGTTCCTGCCTCAGACTTTGCTGCACCCCTGCCAGCGTATCTCCACCTCCCCTCCTTCCCTCAACTGAGTGGCTTCTCTTTTACCTGCTTTTAATCCCGATAAAATGAAGTACATATTCCACCTATGTAGATAATACCAACGATTTTCTCCTCCCATTTCCAAGTGACTTTTAGAAACTGGATCCTGTCAAAAGAATTGCTTTCGTATCTGTAAAGAGAAAAAGTCTTTACCCTATAAACTGTACCTCCTATGCTATTCTTTCTCTGTCCTGTTATTCTCTTGAAGCCAACCTCCTTCTGTAAGAATCCAGACATAAAAGAGCTCCTGGGGAGGGGGCAGAAGGGTGCAAAATTAAGAGGAAAGCTAGGCTTTGGAGCGGCTAATCCTATTTCTGTAGAAAGTTTTCTGCTCACAAATACGTCAAGGAGCACTAGTTCATCGACCCTCACTCAAACCTGTGAAGAACAGGTGTAATCGGGTGACTTGCGCAGAGGCTCAGGGTCAGTAGGTAGAGTTTCCCCCCATTTTCATGGATGTGTTGCCAGGCCTCCCACCTCTGCCGGGGGTGTCTCCCAGCCACTCAGGGCTCACACGCGCCTCACCGCCAGGCCCCTGAAGGTGCCATTGGCTCCCAGGCAAGGCCCCCGTCCTCCCGTCTGGCGTGTCATGTCCACGGTCTCCTGGCTTCCCTGGCCAGCTCTCCGCTGCTCAAACGCCCTCACTCCAGCCTCGGCCACACCTTCAGCTTCGGCTTCTGGCTGGGCTGTCTCCCCTTGGGGTACAGTCTGTTTCTCTCCTCTGTACTCTGCTCACCACGTTGGAGTATGTCTCTTTCCCACGCCGATGTGCTGTCCCTCTAGGGGCCTGCGTTTGTGTCCTCAGCAACCGGCACTTAATAGGTGCCAGTGTTTGTCAGAGGAAAGCGTGGAGGGAGGAACAGAGAGGAGGGAAGCAGGGGAGGACCTGGGTCTGGGCCTTCGGGATGCAAACCTGTTATCCTTTTATCATTGGACGAAGGCACGAAACACACGTGTCCACACACAGGCCAGCTGTTGTGTCCTCCCAGTTCTCCCCTTTGGACCTTCTTCCATCAGGGGCATTCTTTTCACCTTCTTCTCTTCCATGTAGGCAGATTCTCAACTCTCCTACCAGAAAAGACCTTCCTGGCTCTCGTGTCCAGAGACACAAATATTTATGCCACCTCATGTCACCGTGAGCAACACATGCCAGCGCCCCGCCCTCCCAGGACACATCTTTGGCTCTGTTCCAACCTCGCCACCCACCCGACACCGGCCACCTGCCGCCCCTGCGTGCCTCACTCTTGTTAATTTTATTTACCCTGGGTTAGTGTCACCATTTTGCATCCTCTGGGCCCCCTTCCAAGTTCTCTAAGCATGAATAACTCTGAATGTGGGTGAGTAGACAGCAGCCTTCATTAGAATTAACACTTGATTTTAAACCCCGGGGACCCAGACTCTGTCACTCTCCCAGGGATGCCCTGAATCACAGATCCTTCTAAATAGGCCAGTAACTGTCTATACTGGTGACACTAGCAGGTGATTGGTGGCATGCGGGCCATCACATTTACATGCATGGCAGACTGCAGAAGCACCTTGGGGCATAAGGGAAGAGAAACAGCCAAAGACTCTGTCTCAGACGCTTCCACTGGTACGGTTGGGGCCTCACCAGGAGCAGGAGCTGGTCTGTCCACAGGTGGGGAACCGCCTGAACCAGGGGGCCGTCTTGCCCTTTCACTTTGCAGATGCCTACCTGCTTTCCTGGAAATGATCAAGCTTACTGAGGTGTGGCGTTCGTGCTCCTTATTAGATAACTTTACAGTCGACTGTTCATGCCCAGATGTCATCCTATGTACAGGATACCCTGCAACAGCGCTTTCCTGTAGCTTCATTTCTTTGGTTGCGTGAATGGTGGCAGGGCCTCCGGGCTTTAATCCAGACAGTGGTCACACTATAGCCACCTCAAAAAGTGTCCCCAAAGTTACCAGGTTTCATCATTGGTCCAAAATGTTTCAGTGAGTTGAGGGAGTTTAAAGTCAGAAAAATGTAGGTATAAATCCTAACTCTGCTACTTGTTAAAAATGTGTCCACGGGTCAGCTGAGGGTTCGGGAAACTAAGGCCCATGGAGCAAATCCAGCCCATCACCTACTTTTTCTTCCGTTTAAGTATTGTCTATGGCTACTTTCTCCCTACAAGGGCAAAGTTGAACTCTTCTGACAGAGAGCCATACGGCCTACAAAACCCCAAATATTTCTTATGTTTACAGAAAAAGTTTGCCGCCCTTTGATAAGAATATTTCGTCTCTCTGAGCCTCAGTTTCCCCATCTGTAAAATGGGCAAAATACTTACATTCAAGAAGTGATGCTGTGAGGAATAAAGGTGCTAAACAATGTGGAAAGTCAACCACAGAGCAGTTTGATACATATCGGGGTTTTTTTTTTAATTATTATTTAAATTTTGCTCTTGTCCATCCGTGACCCTCTTTGCCAGGTGAGAGAAGGTTACAGCTGCTGTCTGCCTGTCTCTGTCCCTGTTTTTGCCTTTTTGTTTCTCTTCATTTTGCCCCACTACACCCCCTACCATCCAACAGAGGAATACTTCAAGAAAAAAATAGAGGGCTTCCCTGGTGGCGCAGTGGTTAAGAATCCACCTGCCAGGGCAGGGGACACGGGTTCGAGCCCTGGTCCGGGAAGATCCCACATGCCACGGAGCAGCTAAGCCCGTGCGCCACAGCTACTGAGCCTGTGTTCTAGAGCCCACGAGCCACAACTACTGAGCCCGAGTGCCACAACTACTGAGGCCACGAGCCACAACTACTGAAGCCCGAGTGCCTAGAGCCCATGCTCTGCAACAAGAGAAGCCACCACAATGAGAAGCCTGCACACCACAACGAAGAGTAGACCCTGCTCGCTGCAATTAGAGAAAGCCCGGGTGCAGAAATGAAGACCCAAAGCAGCCAAAAATAAAATAAATAAATAAATAAATAAATAAAATTTTAATCTATAAGAAAAAAATAGAATGATAGTAAAAAAAAAATAATGGTATGGAAAATAAACTTACTCTAAAGAAAAATGTAATTCTACTGGGCACCTCGGGTTACTTATTTTACGTCTTTTGAGTAGTCATTTCTATCATCTTTTTATGTTCAATGTAAATTTACCTTGTAATTTGTAATACTGTACAAAGAATGGTGACTTCTCACCTCCTAAATACAGAATTTTTTCCTAGAGAAAAACTATTAGATGTTTTCAAATTCCTACACACAGAATGTTTGCCTCCTTGGGATTTTTTTTTTTAATCTAAAAATAATTTAAAAATTAAGATGAGCTGCAGCTATGTGAGATCACCTAAGATTTTTTTTTTCCGATCAGAAGGAAATTACTTTCCACATTTTTTAAGGAGGAGAGACACTTTGCTTCTCCCAACAACTTTCTTCAACTGCTTTCCTATTAAAATACTTTTTAAAATTTCAATTCAGTGTTTCCCTTATCAACTCCTTAGCAGCCTTAAATTTGCCTTGCAAAGAAGCTGAAATCCTCAGGATGGATTACGAAGAGAGTGCGTATCCCTACCAAAATTAAACATATTAAAGCATTTAAATATTTTTAATCACAACTATTACAAGGTTTAAAACAGAGATAAAATGGTTTCAACGCAAGAAGATTTCGAACATCTTAGACCCAGTGACGTTTGTATTACTTTCTTTCCCTTCACCTCACTCCACAAAGATCACAGCATAGGGGGCTTTACATTTTTTCAATTATTACATTCTTTCAACTAGGTAAATTCGGTAAGAGTCCAGCCAAGTGGATCTCCTGCTTTTATCTCTGTAACTAAGAGACAAGCTCTAAACATGCTGAAGAAATGGAAAACCTTTCTGGTTTCATGACCTGCTACTCTTGAATTGGGCAACATTTTTCCTCAGATAAAAATTCAGGAAAGGAAATTCCCTGGTGGTCCAGTGGTTAGAACTCCATGCTTTTACTGCCGAGGGCCAGGTTTTATCTTCTGTGACTTGAGTGAAGAAGGGAAAAAAAGGAAACCATAACTTGTTTTGACTGCAAGAAATCAACATTATGTGGTCATCTAAAATTCAATATTTTGTCTGTTTGTTCAGGGACTGTACTTTAGGGGGAAAAAGTTATTGTGTTTGTGATGAAAGACTACATACGTTATGAATGGTCATGTGATAATCTCGCCTCCATAACGAGGAGGGTTAAGTTGTAAATCATCCGTTCCCAAACCATTGGTGAGAAAATACTTAAAATTTCCTCCAAAAAAATGTTGAAATTGACAGGATGGAGAAATGGGGTGGAAAGAAGGGAAATAAAGTAGTTTGCGATCAAGATGGTGGGCAGATTGGGAGGCAATATGAGAGCAGCTACTGGATGACAAATGGGCTATCTTCGGCAATTGGTACCCAAGCAGAGTGGCAGATGCTGGCACGCTGAGGTGCGTGTGCAGAGCGCAAGGTGTGGTGCGCGCTTATAGCAGGGGAGCTGGACTTAGGAACTGGGACAGGCTTCCCTAAGCAGAGGAATGGTGCTTAAACTGGAAACTGAAGGATGAGGAGGGATTAACCGGAGAGATGTGGCTTTTCAAGGTAGAGCACAGCATCTCCTGTCTTGGGGGAAAGGGAGAGCTGGCAGGGTGGCTGGGGAACCAGCTGAGCTAGAGGGAGTCGGGCTGAGAGCTACCAGTTCAGGCTTCCCAGGAAGAGCCGAGAAAACATCAGCTATGGGCGAGTCAGCTTCCAGCACAGCTCTTCTGTCTCGCAGTAAAGGGAGAGGAGCATCAGGAAGATTCAGGAAGGCGCGAGCCAACGCTCCGTCGAGAGGCGCCCCCTGCCGGCCAAACCTCACGCTTCCCTCGTGATGGATTTCAGAACTCGGACCTAGGAGTTAATTCTGCATGAAGGGTATACCTGTTCTATTATTCTCTCTGCTATTATGTATGTTTGAAATTTTACACAATAATAATTTCTTCTAAAAAAAAAAAAGAGCCCTTCTCACCAGCTGCAGTTTGGTTGTGAACATGGGCCAGTGGCCAGGGGTTTCCCTGAGACTAACCCTTGGCTGGCCTGTAGCAGGGGAAAGGCAGCAGTTCTGCCCTCCCTAGGGAGAAGGAAAGAGACAGGCTCATTCTGTTTGTTGAAGAATCAAAGAATTAGAGTACTTGGTTCAATTCCCTGCATCTCCTACATCCAGGGAATTAGGCTATAAATCCTGTAAAGCATTCTCTAGGTTTTTTCCAGGAACTCTTGTTTACACTCAGGCCATGAACAACACAACGGGAGGACAGGTTTCATTTCGCAGTGTTTTGGCATTTGCAGCTCAGACTGAAATTGCAAAGAAGCAGAATAGGAGAGCAATGAAGAATGGTGCAAAGTTTTTGAATGTCTCATTCTATCTGTGGTTCTGACTCTACCTTTAGAGTCCTTCCTTTCTTCCTTCTTTCTTTGCTTCCTTCCTTTCTCCCTCCTTCCCTCCCTCCCTCTCTCTCTCTTTCTTTCTTTCTTTCTCTCTCTCTCTTTCTTTCTTTCTTCCTTCCAAGTCATAATATATGCCAGGCACCATGCAAGGCACAAAATGACAGAAAAGTAAATAAGCAGGTACTTTTCCTTACCTAAAGGTCCACTCCAGTAAGAAACACAATGATTAAACAAGCACAAAATAAAACATAATTATAAGCTGGGATAAGTGATCTGAAGGAAGAGAACGGGGGCGGGGGTGTGCTTGATATAAAATATACTCCTAGAGAGAAATAATTTCATTCAGGGGCCAGAAGTAGTCCCCTTCCAGTTTAGAGGTTTCAACATAAAACGATCTCTTGGATTGTAATATTTCAAGGGTCTTATATCCCATCCTAATCCCTTTATCCATTATTTCCAAGAGGAGATAATGTTTAAATGCAGATGATAGAACTTTTGCCCACACCTCTTCCATAATTTCCACTGGAGACAAGTCAGGGAGAGGAGGGAGGGAAGATAAATCATTTAACACCTGAGAGTAAGACTCAGTTTCTTTTCTTTAAAATGAGATTGTTGCACTAGGGGAGCTCTGAGGTCTTATCACCTTTTTTAACATTTTAATAAATAGTGTGATCCCATGGAGTCCTCTGGAGCTGGTTTTTACCTTAGAATGAAGTTTTCATGAGTTATATGCTATTCATTGTTTTGAAAGAAAATACTATGAGACCCACTATACACCTCCCAGGACTACAGAAGGAATCTTTATATTTTAGTATTTTAATGATGTGATGGGAATAATATTGTTCAGTGTCACTTATGTAGTGTTCCAGCTTAGAATGCATAACCATTAGGAAACAGACAAACCCAAAATGAGGAAGAGGAATGCTCTTTTTCTTTCCTTTTTCTTTTTCTTTCTCTCTCTCTCTCTTTCTTTCTTTCTTTCTTTTTTAGGTACTGTACTCTTCAAAAAATGTCAAATAATAAAAGGCAAAGAAAGTCTGTGCAAACATTCCAGATTAAAGAAAACTAAATGGATAAGACAACCAAATGCAATACCTGGTTCTAGACTCAATCTTATACCAGAGGGAAAATCCTGTAATGGACATTGTTTGCCAATTGATGAAAGTGGAACATTGATGGTGGATTAAAAAGAGAAATTGTACCAATGTTAAATGGACTGACATTGATAAATGTACTGTGGTTATCTAAGAGAATATCCCTCTTCATAGGAAAGAGACACTGGTGGATTTTAGGGTAAAGAATCATTGTGCTAGTCCTTTCCAGCTGCTATAACAAAATACCATGGGCTGAGTGGCTTATAAACAGCAGAGACATCTTGTTCACAGTTCTGGAATCTGGAAGCCGGAAGTCAGGGTTCCAGCACGGTCTGGTGAGAGCCCTCTTCTCTTCTGGGTGGAAGAATCTTCGTGATATTCTTACATGGCAGAAGGGGTAGGGTTCTCTCCAGGAATCCTGCTCATGAGGGCCTCCCAAAGGCCCCACCTACTAATACCATCACCTTTAGGGGGTAGGATTTCAACCTGTAAATTTGGAACACAGCAGCTGT
Source organism: Balaenoptera musculus (assembly GCF_009873245.2). Classification (NCBI taxonomy): domain Eukaryota; kingdom Metazoa; phylum Chordata; class Mammalia; order Artiodactyla; family Balaenopteridae; genus Balaenoptera; species Balaenoptera musculus. The sequence continues at coordinate 76,635,157 of NC_045801.1, read as the reverse complement.
GATGTGTGCAATATACTTTCAAATGTTTGAGAGAGAGAGAGAGAGAGAAGGCAGTGATAAAGCAAATGAGGCCAAATGACAATCTGGGCAAAGATATATGTGTCCAATTACTATTTTTATTCTTGCTATTTTTCTGTAAGTTTACAATTCTTTTCAAATAAAAAGTTTAAATATATGTTGTTGGCTAAAGGAGCACTTAGAGTTCCATGTTCCAGCACAGCGCCTCAGAAGTTCTAGAGAATTCTACCCCTATAAGAGGACATCTACGTTGGCATTTGAAACAACTGAGCTGATATCATTTACATAAAAAGCAAAAGAATTAAAGCGTTTCATGGCGGGTGTGAATTTGTAATGAGGAGTAATTCTAAAATGGCCCCCTGTTTTCTGTTCAGGCATATATTTGTCTTATACAAATTAATTGCTAAACAGATGAAAAAGAAAGTCACCATCAAATGAACACGGGAAATTCTAGTTCTTGTGAAAGCAGATAATTCATGAAGGGAATGGTTATGATGGGCATGAAATTTGCCTTTGGTAGTGGCTTCTTAAATTGTAAGATACATAGAAAGCAAAGCTGATAGAAAGTCTTCATTTTTCTACTGCCAGAATATTGTCATAACAATTGTATGGTGTGTCAAATGCAGGCTGAATTCCTTTTTTAGGGCATAATAATAAAAGGGGTGATGATTACAGGGGAATGTGGACGAAGCTAATTTTCCAATTCTCTTACAATCTGACAACGGATAATTTTAGGATGCTGTATACGTAAAGTTGGTTGTTGTTGTTTACTATTTTCACTGCTTTGAATAACAGCCTTCGATAACTGGTACCCTGATCTGACTACCCGATGGAGTCGCTCGCTCCTTCCTTGGCTGGAGCCTGACCAGCAGTGCAGCCATCCTCCTGAAGGTGGCGCTGTGCTCCGCGCGGTCCTGAAGGATGCGGGCGGGTGGAAACCCGGAGGGCGTGCAGGAGGAGAAGCAGCCCAGGTGCACAGCTCAAATGCATAAGGAGAACACAGTCTATGCAAGAAGCGACCCGCACCGTCGCAAATGGTGCCAATCAGGAGCGAGCTCCTGAGGGCTTCTGTGTCCCACACACGGGTGTTGACATTAAAATGGCACTACGCTTTGTTCTTATACACGAGACTGATAATAAGTATGTCCTTCGCATAATTATTCCATCACCTTTTATCTCCCATCCTCTCACCTTGTTTCTTCTTTCTGTAACTTTTCCTCCTTCCCTCTCTTCTCACTCTTGGAGGTGCTTTAGAATAAATAGATGTTGGTGCTTCCACTGCCTGGAAGTTATATTATCGCAAACTCCTTTGTGCACTGGTGGCTAACTGACCTAGGAATATCGCCTACACTGCCTGAGAGCTGCAGTAATGAAAGGGTTTTTTTGGCTGGCCGGAAAAAACCCTGAAGGCCCAGTGTAAGACATGGATGTTCTGCTGGCTTGATTGGGAGCAGACATGAGACGTGTTGTTGGAAAATATTTTCTTTATCAATAATAATTATTTTTTGGAGTTCACCTTTCCCAAGGAGAATGTGTAAGAAATGGTTTTCGAGGTTGAATGTTTTTTCTATCAATTAGTGTGGCTCTTTCCCCCAAGAGTCATTTTTTGAAATTCATTTTTCAAGGACCATAGACAACAGATTTTCTCTATTAAAGTATAAAAAGAAAAGTGCAAATTCCATCCTAAGTTGTTGGCAACCCCCATCCCATAGCGGGAGAACTATGGTTAGGAATAGATCTGGTGAGGAAAAGCTAGCTGGACTTAAAAACATGCAAAACCTTTGTTAGTGTTGGTAAGCCTTGTTAGGGCTTAGTAAGTAAACCAGCTGCGGTGCAGACTGACCTGACGTGTCAGTGACAAAGTGGAACTCCCCAGAGAGCTCTCTCCTGAAGGAGGTGGTGTGTTTTCAGGTGAGCCCCATCCACATCACGACCACAGAGGTGACGTTTCAGACACAGTAGTTGGAGCGAGAGTGGAGGGGAGCAATAAGAATGATGTTTTTAAAATTTGGAAACATACTTTTGGCGGGATACTAACCAAATGGGGCTCACTGCATAATAAGGAAAGTGGTTGATACGTGATTTCTGTACAATATTTAATTCGTGAAAGAATAAGAGGTGCGTGACGGTGAGCAGACGTTTCTTCTTCTGAGTGGAAAGAAGCTGTAGGAAGAGTCTCGGATCATATTAGGACAGACTGCACACCAGGTAGCACAAGAAACATGGCCAAGGAGATTCCACGGACTCCTTTTCTTATTTTCAAGAGGCAGTTAACTTTCTTTGGTGAATGAACTACATTTATTCTTGTTTAGAAGCAGAAAGGTGAACCAGCTAGCCCCTCAAGTTTCCTGTCATTATCTGTCCCTTTCAATCACAGAATCTCAAAGCTGACAGGGAGTCCTGGAGATCATCCACTTTCTGAATGAGGACGCCAATTTAAATGATTGTCCAAAGTCATGCAGGTCGTAAGTGACAAAGATGAAACAGCAAGCAAGTTCTGTCAGCCTCCCATCCACAGTTATATTGCCGCCAAATAAAAGGACCACCCTCGTCTCTTTACACCGAATACACAGAAAGCTAGCACCCCTCCCCATCTTCAGCCCCACGCTCTATGCTGGTCCCCAGTAGCACTCCCATTAGCCTCATGTCTTGTCCATATAGTTGGGGCCCCTTAGAGGACAGATCCTAGGACCCCCATCTGAGTGTTTAGTCCAGCTAAAACTCAAAGAAATGAAGAGCTTTGCTGTGGTAGAAGCTAGCCTGCCCCAAGCCCCCAGCCCCATGTGACTTCTTTCCAGGGACAACACTGCATCTCGCTTTTGACAGCCTGTCTTCCTGTTTGCCTTTGTAGGTTTCACAGCGGCCGCCTCCCTCGTGTCCTTGGCTTGGGCCTTGGCCTCCTACCAGAAGGCCCTCCGGGACTCTCGTGATGACAAGAAGCCCATCAGCTACATGGCCGTGGTCATCCAGTTCTGCTGGCACTTCTTCACCGTTGCGGCCAGGGTCATCACCTTCGCCCTCTTCGCCTCGGTTTTCCAGCTCTACTTTGGGATCTTCATCGTCCTTCACTGGTGCATCATGACCTTCTGGATCGTCCACTGTGAGACAGAATTCTGTATCACCAAATGGGAAGAGATCGTGTTCGACATGGTGGTGGGGATCATCTACATCTTCAGCTGGTTCAATGTCAAGGAAGGCAGGACACGCTGCAGGCTCTTCATTTACTATTTTGTGATCCTTTTGGAAAACACCGCCTTGAGTGCCCTCTGGTACCTCTACAAGGCTCCCCAGATCGCGGACGCATTTGCCATCCCAGCGCTGTGTGTGGTATTCAGCAGCTTTTTAACTGGCGTTGTTTTTATGCTGATGTATTATGCCTTCTTTCACCCCAACGGACCCAGACTCGGGCGGTCCCCAAGCTGTGCTTGCGGGGACCCCGCCGCTGCCTTCACGCCGTCTCCAGAAGCGGCCACGAGCGCCCTGCGGTCCCTCTCCAACACCCGCAGCGTCGCCGGCGACCGCGACCAGAAATTCGCAGAGCGGGACGGGTGCGTGCCTGTGTTTCAGGTGAGGCCCACGGCCCCGTCCACCCCGTCCTCTCGCCCACCACGGATTGAAGAATCTGTCATTAAAATTGACCTGTTCAGGAATAGGTACCCAGCGTGGGAGAGACACGTTTTGGACCGGAGCCTCCGAAAGGCCATCTTAGCCTTTGAAGGTTCCCCGTCTCCTCCGAGGCTGCAGTACAAAGACGATGCTTTCGTTCAGGAGCGGCTGGAGTACGAAACCACTCTGTAAAACGAAAGGACTCGGAGGAGCCCCCAGCTCCGGACCGAGGGGTGACAGCCGGGCTGTGGCAATAATGAAACTCTGCCCTGGAGCGGGGCAACGAGCTGTGATGTTCCCAGTCTGACCGTCATCGGGATGCGTGTCTGGCCCTCCATCCGCTGACAGCCTGCTCCTGGCCTTCTTTCAAAAAGCCGCCCAGAGACCCTCCTGCTCCACCTGAAGGGACCAGGCCAGCTCAGTAGGACCCCTTGTTGCCACCAACCCCTCCTGCCCCACCTTTCAGCACATCCACCTGAGGGTACTATTATTATGGGAGATGTTGCCTCCGATCAGTAGGGTGTTTTGATGGAGTTAAGTGATCTTTGCATAAAAATATACTGAGTCATACACACACGTGTACACACACACTAACACACACACACACCCCAATCCTGTCAAAATAGCTTAGGTGATGTCTTTTGATGCAGAGCTGTGATTCCCACGGGAATATAAAAGCAAAGAGAGAGAAAGCATATCCCTCAAGACTCCAGAAAAAAAAAAAAAATAGTAAAGCTTAGAAAGAATTCATAAACCATTCTCACGTGAAAACCAATCCCATGCGTGAAAAGCCTATCCAATGGACAGAAAACCCAAGTGTGTTTACGCATGTATTAGAATTGATGGAATGGTTCGTTTTCAACACGTCAGGATTTTCTTTCATCTTAAATTTTCAGTTGAGAACATCTTTCATGACAGATACCCCCCACGCAGCCCATGGCTGGCTTTTGACGAGACCAAGGAGCTAGATACCTTGGTGATGAAAGTTCAACGATAATCAGGATGCAGTATTCAATTGCAAACATGTGATAAAACCACGAAGAGGAAGCGGGAGGAAAAGGCAAAATGAGCATCTGATTTCCAGGCCTGTGCAGCTCCCATGGGAAGGTCAGGGCAGAGCGGAGGGAGAGCCGCGCTGTGCTCAGGTCCAGGAGTGGAGGCTCTGCGCGAGCGCGGAGAGGCCGGATTCCAGAACACGCCACGCCACACCCTTCTAGTGCCAAACACCGTCCAACACGGGACTGGCGGGGACGCCCTGGACGGCTGAGCGTGAGTGGCGCGAGCCCCACGAAGGCGCAAGAGGGCACGAACAGTAAAGCTCTCCGCTGTGTACAGACCCCCCCTCCCCCATCCAAGGTCAAAGCGATGTGTCTTTTAGAGGCTTTGGGACACATTTTAGTAAGTATGAGCAGACAGATGCAGTGAATATGCTATGAGAAAACCCTTCCGAACCGATCGAGGGCTTATCACTAGATCCAGCTAAGATTCGTATTTGAGTCCTTTGTAAAGTCGCACTCTTACAACAAGCTTCTGGGTTTTAAATACCTCCGTCCAGCAAGTAAACGTTCCCCACTTTCTGTTCCCAGCGTCCCCCGGTCATGGTGCTTTTTGTTGCATTAAAAGTGCCGGTCAAACTTTGATAGTATTTTTTTATAGTTGGTGCAGAGTGGAATAACTCATGGATTATTTCAATATTTTTGTAATAAAAAAATTATAGGGTATACATATAAGCATCATCACTTTTTTTATAGACCTGGAATCGTTTAAAATACTTTAAGCATCATAGTTACTTGGGATGTCAGAAACTGGTCCACAGATCCCATCAACCTGCCTCGGCAGGTTAAGAACATGCGTCTCTTGCAAGATCACCCTACTTTGCCATGTTGGTGCCCCCAGGAACCTGGCCAAGGGTGCTATCAGAATATCAGGGGACAAGAGAAATCAGCTTAACTAGAAAGGGCTTGTCAAGACTGGCCAATGTTTCCCAGGAAATCAAAGATGTAAGTGATTACTTTCTTCCATCTGTTATGACAAACCTGACCACAGTGGAAGATGTCTTAAACTTCCTTCCCTGGTTTTATAGTAACCCAACCGATATACTAAATATTAGTCAAGTCACTTAAAAAAAAAATCAGTGTAACATGTTCAGTTTTTTGGACTGTCCAATTAACTTTAAATAGTCAAGGTCTAGAGCCACCACCTGTAATGGGTGTATCATACAGAGACTGCTGTCCCTGTGACGACACCCACAGGAAGTGACAGAGGGCTCGACCTAGGACTTCTTTTGGTACAAAGCCCCAAAGCAATGTTTTAAAAAATGGATGATTTTTATCAGTAGACATATTTTCCTAGTACTCCATGATTTGACCCTTCAAGCAAGAGTCCACTAAAAGATAACAGTCTTTTGTTTGGATGTGAAAACATTATCTAGTCACCAGTAAAGGCCCAGGAAGACGCTCTTCTTGTCGGCAATTAGTGAAAACATCCCACCCCCAACTGTAGAAGGAAAATAATGATTATAATGGCAGATTCTTCACTTTGGTGCCGAACCACGAGTCACTAGCTTCGTTAATTAATGATCTTTGGAAATTGAGTTGCTCAGTTGAACTCTACCTTTGATTCCACGAGTAAATAACAGATTATGATAATGTCAGTCAACAAACACAACAGATCCCATCACTCTTCAGTCATGTAAGTCCTAAATTATTTCTCAACTTGATCCTTCATTTAACAGGTCAAGAGTCAAAATAAGTGCTGTGTGGCTAAAAAAACGCTGTACTGTGCTTTGTCTTGGAGGTGAGAATGCAGTCAGGAGGGTGCAAGAAGTTTGAATTTTTCAGTGATTTCCCAAATACTGTAAATACTCTGTTATCCAGCATACTTGAAGATTTTGATGTTTTAGTCAAAAATTCTTGTGAAGGCAATGACATCTCCACCGTGTTATAAATTACAAACTTTCTCAAGATTACAAACAGGAACAACAACAACAAAATTTTTACTTCCAAGGAGAATCATGGCTTAGTCTTGCTTCCATGATTCATAAAGTGCTGCATTGCCATGAGACTGTGTGGTGATGAGAACGTGTATTAGTTTCTAGATCCACCGATAACAGAGAGTTTAAAGTATTAGGATTTAAAGAGACATTGTCAACGTACAAAGGAACAAAGTTTGATTTTCATGTTTATAGTTTAGTTCTTCCTAAGATTTTATTTTCAATTTACCATTCCGTCATCCACGGAGAGTAACTCAAGAATCCAAAAGGAACCAGCCGTGGTTAGCATACGAATTGGAAACGCTGGATTCTTTATCTGTGGGCTCCAACTAACTTCCTAGGCTGGGTCTACTTGGGTCCCCTGTAGGGGTGAAGGGTCTGTTCTTAGTGCTTGATTTTTGCATAGGACCATGAAATTTTCTAAAAGAAAGTATTAAAAGTTTTTTTCACTTTTAAATTAGCATTTCTCAACAAAACCTTATTTGAAATGAAGGACCAAATGTATCTTAACCACACTGAGACTCTAAGTATTTGTGTGGAAGAAAAACAAATTTTTTCTCCGTGTAAGTCAAAGTTTGGTCCCCCAAAATGACTATGTCCTTTAAATCTTCTCCCATTTCCATTGTCCTACTTAACTATATACTATCTAGTTCAGTAACCTTGACTTTGCAGACACTTTGTTACTCTTCCTTTATGATATTGCTGTGAACACGACAAATGAAATAAATTCTCCTACTGACATGGCGAGAATATGCAATTCAAGTATTAGCAAAAGAGAAAATACAAAGATAATCTAAAGATAAAAGTATATTGAAGTAGTTATACTTAATTTCTAAATGCCCAATTCCTTTGGCTCTGTGAATAAATGAAGTAAGTAAACCAATTAAAAGTGAATAGGAATAATTGAAAGCTCAATGACTTTTAAAAAAAATATTGTATATACGTGTGTATGGTATGGATAACAGATATGTATTACATATAATACACGCGTGCACACACACACAACTAAAGTAACAGATGAAAAGAGTAAAGTATATACTGCCCCTTTCATGCATATAAATTGGTATGTTATTGACACATGAACTTTTAGATTAAAAGCTTTTTCCCCCACTCCTTTTTGGCATCAGCCCAAGCGTAGAGCCCATGTCTGTAAGACATCAGCACGCTTGTGAACTTTGGTTGGAAATACCTAGATATAATTTAGCACTTTTAGCTTGTATGAATTTTCCCCCCCTCAAGGATCTCATCTTTTAAGCAGTTGACTAGAATAGTTTTGAGTCATTTCAAAGTTTCTTTCTCTGAACAGATTGAATGGAGCAAAGAAAACCTCTGGTGTCCTTAGCAGGATTATGTAAGGTTACATATTTGCCTTTAAGTGTACCAAATGCCATTGAGTGGAAGCAAGCTCTGACACGATGTTTGGACAAGAATCCCGAAATTTTTTTTCTAATGAACCATTTTTGAGACTAAATATATGTTCCCCTGCATTCTCACGAGTCTTTGCCCTTAGCCATCACTGTTTCTCATCAGTACTGGATGAGTTGCCTGCATTTTTATGTTTCTAAGGAGAATTCCTTAAAGCCTTTTAAAAAATAGCTCAGGCTGTCTTTCAGAAAAATAGCTCAGAGGATGGTTGACGTGCGTGGTGGAAACACAGCAGGACTGAGGTGGTCGTCTCTCTAATTTCAGTGATGGATGCAAATCAACTCATGTTCATTTATCTTCAGCAACCCAATGTCACTTTTGAAAACAATCAAAATGATGGCTTCTGCCAGTTTGTGACTCATAACACCCTTTCTCCCCATCTGAAGCAGGAGCCTTTCAAAATGGCTAAGGATGGGCCTTTTCCCTCAATCACCCCCACCCCACCTCCGTTTCCAAGTTTCTGGTCCCGACCTGTATCAGGCTGTGAAGCGATCTTGACAGTTGGGTACCATCTCCTCTCCTCACCCGGGCAGGCTGCACTGTCTACTGCAGAGCTCCCTACGGACAAACATCTTGTCCAGTGGCTGTCCTAAAAATGGGCCCATGGGAAGATGCAATAAGTGTTTGTGATCAACAGCCTCCAAAGTAAAACTCTGCGGCATGTGGGTGGAATTGTATAAAAACACGAGCCATTTAATTTTGCTAATTGTAGCAATTAGGCGAGCTCGCACAACAGCAGAAAGCCAAATGGAAGAAGTGGCAAACAGCCGTTTACCCACAGAAATGAGGGGTTCAGGAGCTCTCCCTTGAGTGTTTGAGGCATCATGTTGTTTTGCCATCCATCTGAAGCTCTTTCTCTAGATTCCGTAAGAAAAAAAATCAGATGCTTTGTAATATTGCATGCAGTGATCTAGCGCAGAAATGTAAAACTTTAACCTTTTGTGGGCCTATGTTCTGCTAAATAAGGGGTCAGTTCATGTCTAATTGCTTTGCTAAAATCATTGCCATAATATACTGACATAAGTCAGAAACACTGACTGAATCAAATTTTTGCTTTGGTTATTCCCCCCACCCCCGAAGACTTTATGCCGTTCATTTCCCCATATGGATGGTAGCTGGCTGTGCCCCAGACTCTCGTGTGCCTGGGCTGTGCTAACCAGCTTTATCTATGTGATCTCTTCCCCTCCTCAAGGCCATCTATGAATTAAGTACCATTTACAGATGACAAAATTTAAGCTCAGAGACACTAAACTAGCCAAGGGTCGGTCCCACAGCTAGGAAACACTGGAGCTGAGAGTTGCACACAGCTTGTCATGACTTCTAATGACTACAAATCTTTCTAGAAAACCAAAGAATAGTTTCCCACCAAAATCTCTTCCTGACTGGGCAAGGTCTCTGGAGAAACAAAAACATGGTCTGATGATGAAATTTTTCAAAGAAAATTTCATTTAAAAGTCAAAGATGTCCTTCAAAATGAAAAGTTAAAAAAGTCAGTGATGAGAAACAGAAGTCTCTATTGTCTGTCACTGAATTTTACTGCAACTCCCTAATTCAGAGTAGGCAGATAAATACTTGTCTTCCATTCCAGACAATTGTCCCTCCCACCCCCATGGCCCTACTTTGCACTAAAGTAAGTGATAAATATAAATTAACCGATGGTTCTTTTCTTGTGTTCTCTACATGTATGCTACTGTCATCCAGTTAGGCAGAGTGAAAAATAGCCAAACCCCACTACTTACTTTGACCCTCTGACCGGGGGGAAAAAAAAAAAAAGGAGAGCAAGAGAAAGGAAGGAAGAAGGAAAGATGGATCTAACAAATCTTTGAGTGACATTCTTTTCATATTTTAAGATAATTCTATTCCACTGCAATAATTTTCCCTAAATTTTATTTAATGTCTTGCAAGTCACAAAATTTAATACTTATGAGGATTATTATACCACTAGTGGAACCATAATATAAATCTGGGAACCTCATCTTAGATGGAAAGATTGCATACAAAAAATACAGCAAACATTTACCAAATATATGTTGAGTTGGATTATAAAATAATGTGTGTGTCCTCTCCCTCCTGAGCTTAGATGTAACGCATCTGGGGTCTACAGGATGACAGAGTTGTGACCCAACCAAAGATGTTGTTGTGTAGGCAGCCATGTGTGTGTTGCTTGAATTCGTGCTAAAAAGGTAGCCAACAATAAACCAAAAATTTTCTCAACCCTGGTGTTTATTTAAACAAATAGATACAGGGATCAGTCTGAACTTAACATATTAAAAATACAAGCCATCTTCTATCTTCTGACTTTGATAGGATTTAAGCAGATCTTTATGAAGTTAGGTGAAGTTAGGAGTCACTAATTTTTATAGGAAATAGCATCTAAACAAGATCTCAGTGTTACTTGAGAACACTTCTTTTAGAGATGAGCACACTGGGATCCAAAGAGACCAGGCATGTTTTATCATCAGGATTCATTCAGTCATTCATCTGTCACACGTGATCTACATGACTGGCATTGCCAGGTAATACACAGTCACGCGCAAAAGGAATTCCACATTCCAGCAGCCCACACTTTAGTTATCGGTAGCAGAAGAAGAGTCTGCTGACTTCAGCTCTAATACTTTCTACTCTACTACACTGCTTCTCTTTTTAATGTCTATATTTACTTCTATACTAGAGCAATAAAGAAACATAAGCTTTTCCAAGGTTGTTTTATGTAAGCCTTGCAATACGCAATTAGCACACATAATGGCAAACATAAGGTAATGATATATAAAGATAAATCAACAATGGATGACAGCCTATAAAAAGAAAAGTAGTTTTGTAATTTGTTTTTATGCCTCTCCAACACTAGATACTTTTAAATCAAGGCCACAAAGCAACAAAAAAATCGATACACTCTTTGGCACAAAGTATTTGACTCAAAACAATTATCTCTGCATTAACTTTGGAAATATTCCTGAGAATTTCTTTTAAGAAGAGACATAAAATTAGGATGCATCTGAGATGTCTGAAAATTTTTCTAATAGGCACTTCTCTGATCTTCAGGAAGCATCCTTTATGAGCACATATGATACTTTTTTGTCCCAGTCACCATTCTGGTTTTTAATGGAGCGGTTCTGTCTGGCCACAGAGGAAAGGAAGAGGGACTGTCAGGTAGACAGAATCAGGACATGTTGTGAGGTAGCCAGAAACCCCACTCTGGACAGTGCAAATGGGACACGCGGGTTTATAAAAGATCCCCCTTCCGCATGATCAGTAGAGAATCATCGCAAAAATATCTCTCTGTGGACAAAAGTTAGATGTCCTAGTAGATTTCCCCAGAACATAGCCTCCAGCATATGCATTATTTAGGAATAACAAATCTCCAGACATAAGCCTCAGTTATCGCAACCTGAGAGGTTGTTCTGAAGCCCTGCTCCCCATGCCCGGAAGAGATGCATCACCTTTCAGGAGTCGGGACAGCCAGCCCCATCCCGTGAGGACACATGCTCGCATGGTACCCAATCCAATTCCCTCCTGCAATATGGCCCGGAGTGATTGGCTTCCCACAGATGTAAAGAGCATCTTATTTAAAGGCATCTATTAACTTGCATAACTAATTTTCTCTGAGTGAAATAATTCTGGTCAGGGAATCCTATAAACCCACAGGTCCTCTATGGAGTAAAAGGAGAGAGAGAAGGAAGCATATTAATTTTTATGAGCACAGAATACAACACCAAGAATTCCTTGGTGAATCCCATGAAGCATCAGTGAAACAGCTGACCTGATAGTAGTGCTAAGTCAGAGCCCTGATTTCTCAGTTCCTGCCACCATTAGTGGCTCATTATGATGACTGCCACTGTTTCAGCTGTGGTACCAGACAAGAAGAGTACAGTTACTGATAATGATGTTTGCAGAGAAAGATCATATTTAACAAAACAGATCAACATCAAAACGAATTAATCAACTTGATAAGCAAATATTACCAGCACAATACCAGCAGAAAATTCTCTCGTGCTATTATTGAAGACTGCCACCTACTCTGTTATTAGAATTTCAGAAAATGTAAGGTTTCATGTTTTTATTTTACTTCCATCTACCAAATTAAGCTGGTGGCCATCTCCCCTCTCTCTTGCTTGATTTGCATTCAAATGGAACTAATCAAATTCTTACTTCATTTAAGTGCTACAAATACTAACAAATGGAGATGTGTTTAAGCTAATTTAATTGGACTGTTCTAGTGGCGGTCTGGTATACAGTTATATCACATCAACACTCTTAATTATTTCAAATTAATTCAGCTATCAAAACAAGTTCTAAAACATTCTTAAGTGTTTTGAAAATACATTTTGGGTTTCTATCATTGTAAGAAATTCCTGTTTTGATTACAAGCCAGTAGAATGCATCTTAATCAACACTGGCATTTTAATCCATTGTGGTTCTGGCAGATGAACACTTGAGTTTGGGTGTTGGGTACCTCTATGATAACTTAACAATTAACCTTCCACCTGTGGCTTTCTATCTGTGTTGCTGAGAGTTCTTATTCTATCCAAATTGTGAGCGATAGCACATTATCCTGTAACCAAAGGAGATCTGTCAGCTGGTCAAAGAATTGTCATTTCTTATCTTCCTTTCAAAGAGCTAAAATATTCAAACCCCCTTATTAACCTTTCTAAGATATTGTACCTAGAAAAAGAAATGAATCTCTGAAGTGTGTCTTGAAAGCCTGGGGTGAAACGTTTTCCTCGGTCTGAATCAGAGTTTTGGAGCTCTCTGGAAAGAAAGCGATCTGTCCTGCCTTGAGGAAGGGGAAGGGCCCTGAGAAGATCCAGCCACACCAGAAACTCAGCTTCCACAAAGCTGCGTACTGCTCATGCTATTGATTCCCTTCTTCTTTTACAGAAACCTCTCGGAATTTGTCAAGCTTTACTGAAGGTGATTTGCATTAATTAATTCAACAGACCCTTTAATCTTGCAAATTCTTGACTTGTGAGATTGTAGCCAAGCTATTGCAAGGGGAAATGAATCAGTTAGTGGAAAGGAGCACTCGTTCAGGGCGGTGATGTGCCCAGACCTGGAGAGAAAGACCTCCGTGAAGTAGCGCACTCAGGAATTCCTGCTTCCTGCTTTGTCATTCATGCTGTGAATATCCACCTGCTTCATTTGTTTCTGCCAGTAAGCACAGCTTTGAAAAAAGAGAAAAAAGTCAATGGCTTCCTGGGGGCTTTCATAGCTCAGGGTACTGGGTTATGGAGGCTCACCTTAAATGGATACAAATCTACCTGTATTTGGAAATGAGAAAAAACTCATTGTCATCTGTTTAATGATCTATCCGTCTGAGTACAGGTGCTACTGTTCATTTCTTGAGAGTACCATTGTCAGCGTTGTAATGACCAATTTATAAAAGTTGAATCTATAATTCAATTTCAGAGGTAAAATCTGCATGGATGTAGCTATTGAGTAATTTGATTCCTGCCTTCCTAGGTGGTGACATTGCCAGTTTCAAACTGAGAGACATTTATATGTGGACTTGGCTCTCCTGTTGCTTCTGAGATCCTGCAAAACCCTGGTTAGGAGCTCTGAGATCACCGAGCGGACATTCTCAGCTCCTGAGTGTTCACTTAAAAGTAAACAGGTGACCTCATACTTAAAAATCATGGTTCTTTTCCACTTACTTCTCTGTTTTTAAGGAAAGGTTTGAGCTGCAAGGTAAGAATAAATGTACCTCAGTTCATAGTTTCAGAGTCTGCAAGAGAGTCAGGCATCCCTATGTCGTTATAAAGTTTTCTGTCTAACCTTTCAGTAGAACAGTTTTAGGAGTTAACACTAGAAGAATTGAGTGAAAGTCTTCCGATGTATCTGGTAAACAACCTAACAGAAAAAGAAGAAGAAGCAGGGATCCTTTTTGTGTGTGTTCCAGTGGTGTTTCACCTTCATAAAGGACCATCTTGGTGACAGTCTCCAAGATGCACCATGAGGTGCCAAGTGAGAGTCCCAGTTATAGGCGCCAGGGTTGTCCTGCATGCCCTGCTTTGGCAAAGTCATTTTTCAGAACTAGCTCGAGGCACAAGCACTGAACTGTAATGGTAAACCGTGGCCTACCACCATGTAACTTATTTTCAATTGCAAGGCAATGAAAACTACCAAGTTGAAGACATTGTGAATTTCCTGATCTCCAAAGCCCAAAAAAATGCACAAAGATCCTCTGTGTTGGCCAACAAGTTGATTGGCTGTGGGGACATAGGAGCAATAAACCATCCTGTAAAACAAGGCTCCTGAGTAAGAGTGACTGTGAGAGGTGTTGGAACTGAAGCTTTCTATAGCTGTAGAGGTGCAGGTATGGGGATTGAAGAGCAAACCTGTCAGTGTCTCATCAGGAATATTTGCCGTTTTGTAGAGCAGAGGTTCAAGGTGGCCCCTGCCACGCCACGGCTATGACAATAGATGCGTCCACTTATGAAAGGACAAGGCATGGCTAAAGTGGAAGGACAGAGATGACATCAGTGGCTCTGTGTCTGAGACTAACTCTGTCCCTAAGGGGACTCTCCCCCTTGACAGTTTTCCTTGGTCATTGGCCGGTTCGCTGCTAGCTGGCTCTGCATGCCAAGGGCTTCTGATGGATTACAAAATGAGATATTTTAAGGTATAGTAAGTACTCTTGCTTGTAAAACATGACCGTTGAATCATCCCTCATTTTAACAGCAGTGAGATTCAGGGTGACCATGGCCTTACTCATCATCTCATTGTAAGTATACATCATGACATCCCAAGAGCCTCTGTGTTCAAATCCACTAAACCAGATTTACAAATTTATTAGTTGAATCATTACAACATATTTTGGATCTTGATTCTGCCATCACCTAGTCTGTGTCTCTATCCCCAAATAGCAAAAAGAATTCTGGTGAGAATGCTTTTCAGAATAATGGAAGTGAAAAAAGGTGAACCATGAAGCAATTTTTCAATGGAGACAAAACCACCAGACCATTGACAGCCCAAAAGCCCTGATTTTTCCTCGAGACTAAGTTTCTTTTCATTTGGGGGATTTCAACATCTGAATTTTCCAAATGACTGCTGACCCGTCTTCACTAAACAGAAGTAGACACTATGGCATTATTAAAAAATAAAGACTGTCCACGCAAATGCAAATATCCCAACAAAAAGTAAAGAAGTAGGTCACTCAAGGAGGGAATTTGGTCTTTGCGATGTCAAACATCTGGATAGTTGGGGAAATCCAGATGTTTGAATCCTCGTTTTCCATCTGGTTGTCTGGTGTTGTCTAGATAGACAGAAAATGCT
Source organism: Balaenoptera musculus (assembly GCF_009873245.2). Taxonomy (NCBI): domain Eukaryota; kingdom Metazoa; phylum Chordata; class Mammalia; order Artiodactyla; family Balaenopteridae; genus Balaenoptera; species Balaenoptera musculus. The sequence goes on along the minus strand of NC_045801.1, from coordinate 76,619,844 downwards.
CAGGTGTTGTAGGTAATGGAATTTAACCTTCTTGTGCATTAATCTATTGCTGGTGATATTCTGCTGCTAAAAATCTCTTTGTTGTGCAAAGGGAAATAAATAATGCAGAGCCAATGCTATTTGATTTTTATTTACTTTCGGCAAACCTGTGGAGGGGAGAGGTTTGGGAGGCTGTCCTGGGTGTATTGGGAGTTGGTTTTGTCACAGACCTCCTGCAGAGCAAGAGTTCTGGAGGCCTGCCTCTCAGCTCCTGCCTGGCAAGGAACCTTGTTATTCAGCCATTTTCCATCTTTTATAATTTTATAATTGCTCCTCTGCTTTTCACATATGCTTAATCCTTCACAAAGTCTACTTGACAGAATCATTCAAGGGAAATACAAATTTGTGAATGTTTTATTCTTCAGATAGGAAGTTTTGATTTTAAGGATTTCTTAGACCTTTTAAGCATAAAAATATAAACTATAGTCGGCTCCTGTATCCGAGGGTTCCATATCCAAGGATACAGAGGGAGGACCACTATAAGAGACTTGAGCATCCTCGGATTTTGGTATCCAAGGAAGTCCTGGAACCAATCCCCTGTGGATGCCCAGGGTTGACCTTATTTACTACAGTTATTTCATGGTGAATTTCATGGTGTCAACAGAAGCAAAAGCTGTCTTTCCCAAGTTAAACAAAACACATAATTTTTTTGGTTTGCTTTATTGATGTCATTCCAATTGCCAAGAACTAACTGCTTATCACTTTGGAATATTCGTGTTTTCTTTGTAGTCACGGGAACAAAAAGAAAAAGATGACATCAAAGGGAAATTCACCTTCCAGAAGGGAAGTTTGAGATAGTCTTAGGACTTTCATACTGGTAATTACTCTAGGGCGTTTCTTCCTTTTTTCATCTGATTTGGCTCTGGATTGGTGAGCGAGTGTATTTCCTCAATTGTGTGCGTACTTCATCATTGTTCTGAAGCTGGTCCAAATTCAGACCCATTCCTTTTGAAGTGCGCTTATGCTGCAGAATGAAATCCAAGGCGCTGTTCAGTCTGCACACAGAGCCCTGAGGGTGTTCAGCTATGCAAAGACCGTGAGAGCATTTCCAGAGAAAACCGAAATATTTAGTAGATTCTTAGGTAATGTTTGTGCTGAATTCTGCCCGGGGTGCCAAGTTACAACACCTGCATGGGGTAGGTGGTCCCTTCCTTGTCGGGTCCCCCCTCCCATCAGATGCAGAAGTTTCCCCAAATCAAGTGGGTCCTCCACCCGGTGCCGCAAGGGCCTCCAGCCCCCGGTGTCATTGCTCTGTGCTTTGTAAATGCTCCTTGGAGGGTGGTCTTGGAGAGCTGCGACCCCCAGGTGCATGAGTGCACACCAATCTAGCTCGGATTTGCCTTTCTTCTTCCCCGAGATGTGTACTTCACTAAGTCCTTTTCCACCTCTTTTTCCCTTCATGTAATTGACAGGATGTTCAAGTCCAAGGTTTAGGTGAATTGGCAACAAAGAGGCAACAATCGGTCAGTAAGCCACAAAAACAATGAGCATTTTTTCAGTTATCTTTTCTTATGTGATAATTAAATGGAATTTAAGGTTTAGTAGAAAACCAAAAATCCCTGTGTTGAATATCATGATTGTTTTAAATATACTTACGTATATTCTATGAAACAGATTCCTTTTACACTATGGCATAGATTCCTTCCTGGAAACAAAGACACAGAGGGGTTGGTCCAGTGATGGGGACACAGGGTCGGGGAATCTGAGCACCCGGCATCCTCATCCTTGGCCGTATTTTTCTCACATGTGAAAGAGAGATGATATTTATCTACCTACCTCATAGCCGTGTTGGGAAGATTAGTTAGAGTTCAAAAAGTGCTTTGACACCCCGTAACTAGTATTAGCACAAAGGAGAACCGCATGGCCGGGAGGGATTAGGCTTTGGAGGCAGGTGGAGGCGGGTTAGAAACCGAACAGCAATAACTCACCGAGCAAAGACTCTGACTATTCTTGATCACTTAATAAAAGCAAAACTTTTTCTTCAAAAGTCTATGTAGAACTTCTTTTTAATTATGAGCTTTTTAATGAGAAAATTAACTCTTTTCATACAAACATTGAGAATGGGAATTTTCCTCTTAACCAAACTGAATTTTACTAAATATTTGTCAAATGTATCCAGAAAACTTGGCTCCTTCTGACGCCTAAAAAGTTGGCACCCCTGATCCCAAGCTACGCTTTCCAGAACGCTTGCATGACACCTGATTCAGTACTAATGATTAGCAAGTGGTGCTCTGAAACCCACTACCAGGAGGGGAAATTTTAATAGATATTATTGCGATTAGATTTTGTGTTGTTTACGATGAGATTCTTTCTCATCCCTTAGAGGACACATGTCTCCCTTTACAACCCAATAAAGGAATCTAAAGCCTTATTTTTTCCCGAACTCTTGAGTTGATTTATTTTCAGATTATAAATATATTTTAAATATTTCAGAGAAATGTTGGTTTGCACAAGGGCTTCAGCTGTACATGGATACACGTCTATTCTTACACGTACACAGTTGTGAGTACTTTCCAGAACAGAGGAGATGGTGGGGAAACCACTGCAGAGAACGTCCTGTGCAACTTCCTGCCAAAGTAACATGTTTTCTCTTAAATATTTAGTCCTGAGAAGAGCTAGTGCTAAGTAATATGATTTGTCATTTTTGAGTCAGGGAGGCAATATTGCAAAATATTATTTATGGGAATATACCCATGAAACAATACTAACAATGGAGAAAATGTTTTAATGATGTGACTTCATGAGGGAAAGTTGTTGTACATAAATATTATCATTGTGCCCTTATTTAATAACCATATTCCTTTGTAAAAAAAAATGCATGCTCTTAAAAATATGAAATAGGGTTTCAGAAGGTTCACCAGATAAGTGGGTTTAAAATCATGTCGTGCCTGGAGTTGACATAACATACGTATTCAACAGAATCCCTTCTGGATTCTAAAATCTTGTTGCCAGTGGTACATCCAAGGCTGAAAATTGCAGACTGGTTAAACATTTCTAATGCATGGTATTAAGCTTTCTGAAGCATGAATTTAACCTAGGCTATTATCTGACCCCTTTTAAAAAATTATGTTGCCACATCAGACTTAAGTATCATTTTGGTGGTGGTGGTGTTCTTTTGGTTTTGGTTTTGTGGGGTTTTTAGACTCAAAATATGATTATAGGAAGTGAGTCAAAATAACTTGGATTTCTCTGGCTTTTTTTTTTTTCCAGTTCCTAGCATCAAAACCTTTTCAACCAAAAGTGCGGTGGAATATCCTTGTTGCTATGAAGGGAAATATCCATGTCTTTCCTTTGTTTTTGCACCAGAAAACTGAAGTTGACTGGCCTTGGTGCAAGGACCTGGAAATAAGATGGGGTGAGGCAGCTTTCCAGGTGGATGGGCTGGGAGGAGAGGAGGTAAGTGGGTAGAACAAGTCATTGGGAGATTTCACCACAAGGGTACAGAATAGAATCCAAAGGGGTTAGAGCTGACCGTTCTTCAAAATGGTAGAATCTAAATTCTAGATTTAAAAAAAAATGGAGACAAGATGTTATTAGATATAAGCTATATATCTAATCACTGGGGGAAAGGGGATTTGAATGCCCCACACATTTCACTCTTTTTAAGACTTCCCAGCCCCACATGAAACTCTCCAGCGTCCTCCCTGAAAATAAGAGACTCTTTCAGAAAAACTAGTTTCTGGCAAAGATAAACCTGATTATACTGCTGTGGACCAGTCATTATGTCCTCATCGTGTATATGATGCTTTTTAAATGTAGCTGTCAACTTTCATGGCTACTTCCGGTTAACATTCTATCCCGTAAACAAAGAGAAGAAAACACGTGGAAAATTCTGTTTTGCTCAGAAGGAATGTCCCCCAACTTATTTATATCCATTCTTATCCTTGGCATGTTATTATCACAAAACTCCTTTCATATCTAGATGGTACCAGATATAGGTAAAAAAGGAAGTTTTCGGTCAATTGCTTATTGAATGTCCCACCTCAAGCCTCTCTTTAGGCTGGAAGAGGGGATGTTGCATGAGAATTTTGCCTCTGCCAGATCACTCCTGCATTTCTTCTTAGTTAACAGAGAGCTCAGTGACCTGGAGAGAGATAAGATGATAGATATGCAAATAGGCTTTCCTATTCTCAGAACAAGGAGGGCAGCCAATAAGCCAGACATTTCCTCCCCCTTTGAAACCAAATAATACTTTGAATTCAGGGCTAAAGACAAAAATGTCATAGAAGTATAAGAGTGAAATCATCCTTCCTATTGATTTTTCTCTGTTCCTACTAAATACTTTTTACAGTTTAGATCAAAATTTCTAGTAACGATAACTAATGCCCTGATATGTTATAGCTTTGCAGAAATAGGGAAAGCATGAATTATAAAATTACTGGGGATATAGACTTCATCTGTACTGACATCCTACCAAGCAAATTGGAAACATATACTACTACCACTAATATTTTGGTTTCATTAATAATATCCAGTAGGAAAGTAGAAGCATTTAGATCAGCGTTAAACCATTGCACAATGGAAACCTGCTTCCAAACAGCAAGGATTTTTCTACTGACGTTTGTTCTTCATCCTCCGGTTATTTTAAGTAAATAAGTTTCACATCTAACTACCTCAGCTACTGTTTTATTTTGAAACATGAAATTATGCACTTTGTAACCAATAAGTTTTTTCATTTAAAATTCCAAAAGGATACTTGGTGCAAAGCAATTTTCAAAAAATTCATATATGACGTAAGCAACCCAGCCTCAAGAGGTGGTACTTCATTTTGTTTGTTTCTAAGTTCGAGTGCGGGTGAAATCCTCGTTTCCATTCAACACCAAGAGAAGCTGCTCTATATTTGCTTAATTTGCCTTAAACATTCTGTGCTCCTTTCCCAGCTCAATTTTTCCGTTGTTTTTGTTTTAAATCTATCTCTGAAAAGAAAAATGTACCAGGTGGGAGGTGAACAGCCAACTGATGAGAATGGTCCATCATTTCTCGGTGCCCTGTTGTCAACTCTCTGCATGACCTTCCAAGTGTGGGAAATGGCCATTCCTGTGCTTCCCTCTCCCTTGACCAATGCAGAAGTAAGGTCTGAGAGACCCCGTGCGTGTGTTTAGGGAATGGAGTCGACATTCCCCGTCCCCGCCCCCAGTACAAGCTCATTGCCTGGACCTGAATGATAACCTTGGCAGTTCTTGTGCTTTTACTTTGTAAACACTGTACAAATGTATTTGGAATTTTATTTGAAATGAAGAATTAAACTAGTTATTAAATTTTTTTCCTTCCTGTAAATATATATATTCAAATTCCATGTATCCAAACATTCCTTTAGCGTTCGGATCGTAAGAGTGTCTTTATTGGCTGGAGGCCACTGTCTCCGGACACGGTCTCCACCTGCTGTAGTTGAAAGCACAGTGTGTGGAGTATTTGATGTACTGCAGTACCATCGTTATTTTGGTCTGTTAAGTAAGTTGCAATTTGTGATGAAATGAAGTGGAAGTAGTGCTTCATAATGAACAGATTTCCTTGGTTACATGATTTTTCTTGTAAAACTTTAAAAAAAAGAAGAAAACTTGAAATTTTATATATTTGGATTTTGTAGATTTTTTTTTTATTTTATTGCAACACAAGGTACCAAAATCATTAAATAAAGTACACTGTGGTCATTTTAACAGAAGTCTGAGTTCCTGATTCTTTCTAAGTCTAAGAAGAGAGCAGGACACTGTGGGTCTAAGATGAGAAAGTAGGAGAAGGCCATGTTCACGGGCATAGTCTCCTGACAATGTGATTTAAACCTGAAAATAAATAGCTGAGTTTTGTCAAATCTGAAATAAATTTAAAATCAAATTATATCAGTTTCTAGGATATGTTTCATTCATTTTATTTCTGAAAAGTGCTAAAGAATGTTTCCCTAGAACCACTATAAAAGCAAAAAGATGTTTCAGGCCACAGATAGGCTTAAAAATGTAAATCATTTGTTTAAACATTAATAAAAGGAAAAATTGTCAATGAACAAAAGTACTTTTTAAAAAGATGACATTTCTAAGTGCCTGATTTTTTTACAAAATTAGGGTTTATGCTATACATAACTGTATTTCTTAAAATATTCTAATTTTTTAAAGAAATGTTCTATTTTCTGTACAGTTTGGTGAGCATTCTACTGGTTTATAGAAGCCTTTCTTAAAATGTTTAAAAGGGGCTGTAGCATAAGCTCTGACTATGTGTGTAGAAACTGCTATACATAACAAATAAGAACAAATTTCAAAACTTTTAGAAGGAACAAAAACATGAAAAAAGATTGTCAAGAATTCACTTGTTTCTTTTTTTTTTTTATTAGAGTATAGTTGCTTTATAATGTTGAGTTAGTTTCTGCTGTACAGCAAAGTGAGTCAGTTATACATATACATATATCCACTCTTTTTGAGATTTCCTTCCCATTTAGGTCACCACAGAGCATTGAGTTCCCTGTGCTATACAGTAGGTTCTCATTAGTTATCTATTTTATATACAGTAGTGTGTATATGTCGATCCCAATCTCCCAGTTTATCCCTACCTCCCTTACCCCCTTGGTAACCGTAAGTTTGTTCTCTACATCTGTGACTCTATTTCTGCTTTGCAAATAAGTTCATCTGTACCATTTTTCTTGACTTCACTAATTATTAGAGAAATGCAAATCAAAACTACAATGAGTTATCGCTTGTTTCTTTTTTAGAGTAATTTATCAGAGTTTTCTTTATTCCTGACTATAGTCGTAACACATGCTAAATGTAAATACTTGAACCCCACCATTTTGAAGTACCTGTTTCCAGTCTTTTTGTAAGCATTTGTATTTTTTACATTGCGATTTTAACAACTATTTTTGAAAATCACAACCACTTGACATGCATGGTATTGGGGTTATAAATATGAATAAAACATATTTTCTTCTTAAAGAATACAGTCTAGTGGGGAAATGAGTCCAGAAACACTAATTATTATATTATCTGTTAGTAAAAGCAAAAGTAGAGACCTGCCCAGGCTCTTATGGGAGTATCTAATTCAGCCTGCAGGGGTGCAGGTGGGGAGTCACACCATGGAAGGAGCCTGGATCCCTGAATGAGTGGATGGAGCAGAGTCCCCACCCCACCCTGGCCGAACCAAAATGGACACAAGCAAAACATGAACTTCTACTGGGTTGGGTGACTGACATTTGGGGTTGTTTGCTACTTTCTGCTTTTAAGGAGCATTCCATGGACTAGTGATGTACAATTAGTTCAACCATGGGATGATTAATTCAACTCTCTCTACCTGTGGTCCAAAATCAAGGAGAAAAAGAAATGGCTATTTGTCTGCTTTTTTCATATTCTCTACAATGAATGAGTGTTGTTATTATAATCTGAAAACCAATGAAATTTATATTTAAGGGGAGATTTTTTTAAAAGGAAAAACACACCATACTCCTGAGTTAGAAAACTTAATTTGGTAAGGAATGCAATTTGTCTCTAATTAATCTAGAAACACAATACAACTCCAAACAAAGCCCCAAAGATATTTTATAAAACTTGACTAAATGATTATAAAGTTTATGGAGGAATAAAAACACTAGAATAACCAAATAGTTTGTTTTTAAATGTGTATTGATGGAGGTTTGCCCTCCCAACCTATTATAAGTTACAATAACCATAAGAGTTTACTACCAGCACAAGAATACATTTAAAAGTCCAGAAACAGAATCTGTACATATAATAGAAGTGAATTTAATATGTGATCATTTAAAATCAGTAGAAAAAGGATGGCCTCTTCAATAGATGGTCTTAGGATAACCAGCTCACCACTAGGGACACCTCCTACACAAAAATCAGATTGTATAGATGAAAGATATAATTGTAGAAAAACACAACTATGAAACTCGTATATTAATATCACCTGAGGTGGGAAATATTTTCTAAGTTTTATTCCAAATGAGAGAGAGAGAGATTATAATCAATAAGAAAGTAAGCTACAGTGATATAGATAAATAGATGATAGATAGATTTCCATTACTTCCCTTAAAGGAGAAATACAAATGTCCAAAACTCAACTGAAAAAAATCTTGAACCTACTAGATTGGACAAACATCCTACAATGTATACACAATGATGTTCATAAGAGGAGAAACTGGAAATAACTGAAAAACAAGGAATAAGAAATCAAATAAACTATGGTACATTCTTACAGTGAGACACCCTGTAACAACTAAAAATAATAAATACTCTAAAAGCATCTTTACTGTATTAAATAACAATATTGGGAAAGGTGGAGGAGGGATAAGGTAGGAGTTTGGGATTAACAGACACACACGACTACATATAAAATAGATAACCAACAAGAACCTCCTGTATAGCACAGGGAACTATACTCAATATTTTGTAATAACCTATAAGGGAAAAGAATCTGAAAAAGTATATATATATATATATAAAACCGAATCACTTTGCGGTACACCTGAAACTAACACGACATTGTAAATCAACTATACTTCAATTTTTTTAAGTTTAAAAAAAATTTTTTTTAAACAATATTAATTGTTAAAACTTCATTTTGAAAGTAAAGAACAAAGAAACAAAAGTCTTGGCAAACGATAAACGAAAGTGCGGGAGTGCAATAGAACACGAAGCAAAGGCTGGTCTAAGGAGCAAAGGACATTGCAGGGAAGAGAACTGGCCATAGATGAACATGCAGCTACCTGACGACAGTCTCGTCTGACACACCAGTTGATCAGTGAGTATGAAATTGGCAGCTATGCTAGGTGTGAATTGAATTTATTTGACAGATTTTTGAAAAAGATGTAACCATGGAGGGCAGTGATTGAAAGTTCCTCTGAAGAATTTGTACCTGGAGCTGGTTTATAAAAAGCGATTGGGTTTGGAGAGACTTTAGGAAAAGGCTGTGTTTTTCAGTCAAAGTCCATACGAAAAAAGAGAGGCAACGAGAAACGGCCACCTTGAACACGCGTGCAGGAACCCAGGACGGCTGAAGGGGTCTTGCAAAGAAACCACTTGTGGTTACTCAATAGGCCAAAAGTATCACAGCACCTACTCCATGACACAGCATCTCAGTGGAGTTTAAGAGAAACAAAAGCCAACAGTTGTCCGAACAGTTTAATTGAGCCAGTGCTGTCTTTAAAACCCTCCTACTCATTTCCAGGCAATTCCCTTGTCTTTTCTCCATGCATGACCAAGCCTGGTCCACCCGGATCCTTCACATAACTGAGGCCCTCGCTGCCTTTCTATCTCACAGACAAAATAATAAACTTAAACTCTGCCTCTCCTGAAAATCAATATCTACTGTATTTACAACCATCCTAACCACTGTCTGAAAGAGACATTCCTCCATGTTTTCCCAGGGCTTAAGTCCCACCTGTGTTTTTTAGTTCCATGACTTTTAACTTCACTTATAGGCTACCCCTCTATTTATTCTCCCATGTCTTTCCTATCTTTTCTGAGATCGATTTCATTCTGTCTACCATGGTGCTGTAATCACCCACGCCAAAACGCCAAACCTAGTTGTTTGCCCCTCCTTCCCTCTCTCTCCCTGACTCTTCATCCCATCTCCTCCTTGCCTTGTGTTCTGTTCTTGAGTGAAGGATTTACAAATTTAACATGATTCATTCGAAAGTGGAAAAGGTGTAAATTCCTTCAGAGTAAGGACCACATCATATTTTGGCTTTGATTGAATGAACAAACGAATATTACTATAGATACATTCATTAAATTCTTGGCCCCCACCTTTTCTCATCTAAAGGATGGTGGTTATGATAAAGGTAGAGATACCACATAGAAAGCAGCTAGCCCAGTGGGCAGCAATAAATAATAGATGTTACTGCTACTCGATTAACTCTGGGAAATATAAATAAGTAGCCATTCCCAAGTTCCGTGGTCTTTTTGCTCTTCCTACTACTTGACTTTTCCCAGCTGCATTTGACACTGCTGGGCGTTTCCTTCTTAAGACTCACAGGTGTGACTCCCGCCAAGTCTTCTCCACCTTTCTGTGTGGTCCCTTCCTCTCTCTTACGTCTCTTCCTCCTCTTCCCACACTTCACTGTGGTGATTCTTGGGTATCACCGCCTCCTTTCTTGTTCTAATCCAATCCACATAGAAACCAGAACAGTCTTTCTAAAATGCAAATTGGATCAAGCTGTTGCCATTACACTTCAGTAGTTCATCGGTGCCCTTAAAATAACCTTCAAACGCCTATGGCTTAGAAGGCCCTGCATAGTCTAGATGTGGGTAACTCTGTCTGGTTCATCCCTTGTGACTCTCTTTCCTGGTTGTGTTCTAGCCTCAAGGAAGTTCTTTCACTTTCCCAAACCACCCTCTGCCTGGAGCTCTTCCTGCCCCTTTAACCCTTCCTGCTCCCCAACACCTTTAAGCTCAGCTTCTCTGCACACTCGGTCCAGGGCTGCTAGAGCTCTCAGTGCATCTTTTCCTGCCTCCAGAACATTTGGCCTCAGAATTGTATATTTTTTTGTTACCTCCCCAAAAGTGTTTAAGCACAACAATGTCAGGTACCATATTTGTCTTGGTGACCGCAGCATGCCCGGCGCCTCACAGAGGGCCAGACACATAGGACACAGAGAAATGTCAACACCCAGTTGCTGATTCACGTTTTTATTCTAATCCTGTTTGGGGGATGCTAAAGAGATCATGAGAGCACAGACAGACTGACGAGCATTCAGGTCTCAGCGAATAAGGAATAGAGTCTGGTTTTCACACGCACTGGACTCTTTGAGGCTGAGAGTAGCCTCAGACTTGCTCGTCATGGATGAATATTTGCATCTTTGTCAGCTCAGCCTGCTATAACAGAATCCCACAGACTGGGTGGCTTGAACAACAGACCTTTATTCCTCGACAGTTCTGGAAGCCGTAAGTCCAAGGTGCCAGCAGTTTGGATTCCTGGTGAGAAGCCACTTCCTGCACCTCCATGGCTACCCTCTCCCTGGGTGCCCACCTGGCCTTTCCTCAGTCAGAGAGAGAAAGAAATCAGGCTCTCCGGTCTCTTCTTACAAGGACTCTAATCCCATCTTGAGGACCCCATACTCATGAGCTACCCCATCTCCAAATACCATCACACTAGGGATTAAGCCTTCACTGTATGAATTTTGAGGGAGACATAATTCAGTCCATAGCAGTCTGTAACAGCCTTCCATCCCCAAATCTGAAAATTGATTCTCTTTTAAATGAACTTATTAAATACATAACATTTTTACAGATTCCTTTAGATGAATACTTCCTTGGGAGCACAGCAGTGATGGGCAGTTGCTGAAAAACTAAAGTCTTTGTTAATTTCTGAGATAATGAATTCAGTTGTTAACCTTGTCTTTAACAAGAAAAGAAATTTAGGGCAATTAGGAAGTAATGAAGTCTTTGCCAAAAGCAGCAATTGATTTTTTTTTTTTTTTAAAGCAGGTAAAAGAACGCCCTGGAAATGTCGTAACAGGCACCGGTTCTGTGTTTTGGATTTGTTGATCCACATACATGTTTTTTTCCCTACACCTTTCCATTCCCAGAACCTACGTGGTTCGGTATCTAGTCAATGTAACGCAGCCACACGTGGCAAAGAGCAGTTCTTTTACTCTATGTATAAGATGACGCTCATGATTATTTTCAACAGAGACAGATATTCAAGGATATTTTGGAAAATATATTCAAATTGAACTTAGAGAAGATGAATGCTTATTCTTGCCATTCTCCATGCAAAGCAAAGTCGGAGGAAGTGTCAGTTAGGCGGCGGAGCAGGAGCAGGGGCTGGAAACCTAGCGAGACGCTGAGGTTTGCTGCGGCCACTGCGTGTGTGATGATTTCTAATGACAAAATACGCAGAGGGGAGTTTCACAGCATATCATGGGAGGAGTCCCAAGATATTAGTACAACGTCTCTGTGAGGACACCTGACCTCTAGCAGAATAAAGCACCTGCTGGCTTCCTCCCAGTCTTACCAAACTTCCTCATCTTGAGCGTAGCCAAACCTGGCCTGTTAATGCCGAAACTCGACTGAGAATTCTGTGCTTCTCAGTAACTTTTATGCCTGAGTTTCTCCAGGCACCATACCACTTGGTGGGGTGAGGGTGGTCCAAACAAGCTGAAGGTGGGGACGGGGCTGGGTGATAGGGAGAAGACAAGAAAGACACGAACTCCTCAATGTCTGGTTCAACCTTGTCTCTTTCCCTTTTTCCTTCGTCTTCAAGCCCCTGCTGCCAGCTCTCTTTTGTTGATATGTGTTATCGGCTGAGTCAGGTCCCCTCAAATTCATATGTTGAAGCTCTAACCCCTAGTCCCTCCGAATGTGGCTGTATTTGGAGACAGAGCCTTTAAAGAGGGGATTGAGTTAAAATGAGGTCGTTAGGATGGATGTGAATCCAGTATAAGAAGAGGAAATTTGCACACAAAGAGACACCAGGGATGCACGCACACAGGAGAAGGACCACGTGAAGACACAGTGAGAAGGTGGCCATCCGCCGGCCAAGGAGAGCAGCCTCAGAAGAAACCACACCTGCCAACACCTTGATCTTGGACTTCTAGCCTCCAGAACTGTGAGACAATAAATTCATGTGTTTAAGCCACATAGTGGTGCTTTGTTATAGGAGCAAACTAACACAATATGTTTAATATAATCCTACCATCATACGTAATGCTTTGTTCTATTTTTTTCTATTAAACAGCTTTCAAGCAGTTTGTTTTCAACTAGTTCTCATGGACCTACTTCATTACAACCAGAGATAACAGCATATGCAAAGGCACTGAGGCATAAGCACCAGCAGGTTCAGGAAACTGCAGGCAGCTCTGTGATACCGTGAGGCAGGGAAACCCCAAAGCCTTTCAATGTGCAAGAGTCTCTAGAAGACCCGAGAGAGAGAAGGGGGGCGGTGGGAGGGGGGGAAGGAAGGAAGGAGGGAAGGAAGGAAGGAAGGAGGGAAGGAAGGAAGGAAAAAGAAAAGAGACAAGGCACTCTGTGTTTGTCCCCCCTGCTGTGGACTTACTAGACAGTTTTAGGTAGTTTTAATAAGGTTTCCTGGTTACAGATCTTTCTCCCCCAGGTAAGCTTCAGCCCCCAGACTTGCTCTCGGCACCTGCTACACATCTGCTGATAAACACAGTTAAGAATAGGAGGGAGGATGAATGCTAAATTTGCACATCGGAGAGTCCCGCGAACATAATTGCAGGGCAACTGTAAATGTAAGCAGGTTTACGTTTGCTCTCTTTTGAAGAGAGGGCGTGACGGTGAAGTTCCTTTGGACTGGGTCGCAGAGGACGTTTGCATCTTGTTAGGTCACAGCAGGTGGGGTCCCTCCCTGCCTTAACTTTCAAAAACAACCGATTGTATGAATTAATTCAGAAGTGAAAGAGCCCTAGGAAAGAGTCTTACTAACTAAACATAGGAAAATCAAATCAGGGTAGAATGAAATCGTCTCACAGCGACCTCCTGCAGTAACTAGGTTAGCTGGACCCCTTCCCCAAACCTCTCCCGCTAACCGAGGTGAACCCAGGACTCGCGGCCTCGCTCTGCGCAGACGGGTCCAAGGATGCTCAGGGCACCCAAGCGGGGCCATCAGGCTGCGTCCAACATTATCCAAACTGGCACCTTCTCCTTTGGCCCCGGAGGTTAAGCTGAGAATCAGAAGCCCCTGGCAGCTGTGCTCATGGAAGAAATTCAAAGTTCTTAGAAGTGACGTAGAACATTCCGTCAACGTTGAGTCTCCACACGCAGTAAATTCCAAAAATACCTCATTTAACCCTTCCGGGTTAAGTGAGCCCAGGACGCGTCATTAACTAAAATAAAACGCGTTTTCCTGTCTTCCGCGGTCTTCTTCTAGATCCGTCTCGGTGTTTGTATTTTGCTCTTTCTTGCAGCGCTCCCGGGGGCGCGGGGATGCCGGCGGCCAGCCCTGACCATCCAGGCTCCCGGACCATCCGCGGCTCGCCCGCGGGCAACCTGAGCGGGCATCTCCCATCCCACCGTGGACTGGGGTGTCCGCACCGCCCCCCAAGGCATTGCATCTTCCGCGCCAGGACGCGCGGGGCGCCCGAAGGAGAGGTGGGCGGCGGGTTCACCAGCCCGGGCGCACGGCCCTCGCCTGCCACGCCCCAAGGCCACGTGCGCCCAACCGGCTTCCTCCCGGTTCCCCATGCGACCCGCCCGCGGCCAAGGGCATCACAGGTGGCTAAGCCGGGAAGGGAGGGGATGCCAGGTAGAATTCTGGATGCCCAGGGCAACTTGAATTTCAGATCATTTTGCAGTATATCTCAGGCAATGTTGGGGACATACTTATACTTTAAAATGATTTACCGTTTATCTGAAGTTCAAGTATAACTGAACATCTTGTTTTCTGATTTTGTTTCTTTGTTTTTGCTAAATCTGGCCTAGGCACCAGGGGCTGGGGGTGTGGACGGTACAGAACACATCATGAGCAGCCAGGGGGCCCGTGAGCCGAGGCTGCAAGCCCTGATGCGTGCTCCGTTGTTCCATCAGATTTCATGTACAAAACACAAATTCAAAGGTAAACTTATTAAGGAAGTCAAAATGGCGACGGCAGAGCTTTAACACCCGCCTGCGCAGGGCCTTTCTGAGTGTGGGACCCTGTGCTCCCCGGGTCACGGGTGCAGGAAGTCTCCCCAATGAGCCCATAACTATTTCTACCTAATCTAGTCTGAGTTGATCTCTGCTACTTGCTCACAAGAGGATTCTGATTAATACACGAAGATTCATATTTGTAAACCAAAAGGCCAAAATTATGCATTTACTATGGCAATGAAACGCAAAATATACGTTTCATGATAAATTTTTATTCTCTGCTCCTAGGGAAAATATTTCTTCCTAAGTCACCCTGAAACTGTACTGTACATGAAAGATACTGAAAAAGTCTGACTCTTCCTTATTTCTTTCCAGTCTCCATGCAGAATATCATCTTCCTGTCTTGACAGTAATAAATGTCATCATTAATTAGACCAAGTTTATTAAATTATATTCATATTACTTCCATGAGAATTTTTTCATGTGATTTAAAAGGCTTTCTTCCTAGTCTCATCAGTAACAAGTTATGTCTGAAGGTGGTTTTCCCATTTTCATTTCACTCTCAAGTCCTGAGGGTATACCCTATTTGTAGTTGACATTACTCTTGCACAAACTATAGATTCCACTAAAATTTCATCTTTGCAATTGGAAAGAACTTCCTCCCCCATAGTTCATCCCTTCAGGGATAACTGCTTGAATCAAAAAAAGGAAAATATTGGGCTGAAGTTAGTTATCAACACAAACTTACAACATTAAGTGGCAGATTCTGAAGTGAGCCAAGGGAGATTTTTCCCAGTTCCCCATCCAAGGGAATAGTCTTACTATTTCATAATTGTCCTTCATGGCTTATTTCCATTTTTAAGATGGATTTCCAGACTGTTGAAGTCAATATATCCCCTTCAAATTTATAAAGGATTTCAATATTGCTGACCCTGGGTCTTACTGGTCCCGTAGTAATAATGAGAAAATAGGGCCATTGGGACATGTAGAAGGAGGGGGGAGCTCTCCACTTCCTTGATTTAGTTCCCTGGGGCCTGAGGATTGATACTGAAATAATAGGAAACTAATGCCATGAGTTCACAGAATTAATAAACCATCTCCAACAAATTTGATAGCTCTATTTTTAAGATTAACAATATTTGTGAATAACAGGAAAACAACAGATGTTCTCATTTGGAAGTTCTTTAGTGTATCAAATATAATAACTTTTAAAAATTTACTTGTAAAATGATGACATTAATTAATGGTTCCATCAGTCATAGAAAGATACTGAAATGATCATGACTATACCACCAAAACAACTGGATGACTCATTAATTTGAAGAAAAAAATATGGTGGTTTTTGATATGCCGTTTCTGGATCATTGTACAGGTTTTTACCAGAGAAATTCACACCACCCACATCATCATCATCCTTCTCAAATGGTCATTGGTTTGTATTATCCCTCTGTTCCCCTTCCCGCCTGGCTGGACAGCTTCATCAACTAACATTTTCCCTGTTTTTCAGCTGCACTCCATGTATCAGGAAGGGTTAACACAGAGCTGAGCAAATCCAGCTTTCCTTTAAAAGGAGAGAAATCCTGCATCTTAATCAGCTCCGGCTGCTATAACAAAATATCATAGACTGCGTGGCTTACTCAACAGACATTTATTTCTCAGTTTTGGAGGCTGGGAAGTTCAAGATCCATGCGGATTGATTCGATTCCTCGCGAGAGCCCTCTTCTGGTTTGCAGAAACCACTTCTCATTGCGTCCTCCAAGCGGGGGTTGGGGGGTGGGCGGGCAGAGAAAGCTAGTCTCTTCCTCTCCTTACAAGGACACGAATCCCACCATGGGGCCCCACCCTCATGACCTCATCTAACCTAAATCACTTCCCGAAGGCTCCACTTCCCAATACCATCACACTGGGGGTTAAAAGTTTCAACACATAAATTTGTAAGGGACCTGAATGTTCCACCCATAGCAATCTGCAAACTGGAATATGACAGTAAGTAAAATGTGCGGGCATAAATCACAATGCAGGTGAAAGAATTAATTTTTAAAGAAAAATAATTTTTAATTGACCAATCTGTATGGAATTCATTAAGAATACGTTATATTAAAAAATACTAAGTACCGTACCAAATGGGGAAGTTGTCTAATAGGAAACCAATGATACGGATGCATAAAAAACAAAGATATCGGCTCCAGGCACATCATTAAGTTCTTCCTTCCAAAAATTTTCTAAAATATTTTCGATTAGATATTCTTCTTTCATTTTGAGTTTCAGTTATTTCACAGCATAATCTCATATATAGTTTAGTGATTGTTTAATTAGGAACCACTCCAATTTGAAAAAAAATATCAGTGATGAGAAAAACATGTACTATCAAAAGTAGTTCATGGAAATGTAAGTCTAAATGTGAAGAAGAAACTAACTCTATAATAGGTAGAGTTCTTAAAGCTACAGTTCTTAAAGCTACGTGAGCAGCAATATAGTGGAATAAATGCAAGATACAGGGTTTCCCTGACTATAGAGCTCTTGGGGAACCTGACAAAGCATTTATAGAAATGATTTCTCCAAAATGACTCTGAATTTCAACCAATCATACTAATGCATGTCTACTGTGCCATTTGGGTCTTGAACATCCCATGCATTACCCAACCATCAGCTTCAAAAGGTGATTGAGCATAAAATCTTCCCAACTTATTCTTCAATAAAGACTCAAATAAAATCTAAAAATTATCATTTTGTTATTGTCCATACCAAAATAACAGTCTTTTCTTTCACATGAGTGGTTCTTGGCTCTCCTTCCAATTTTATCTTACTTTCCAACCATTTATAAGAAAGGCACAGAATACTTACGTAGGGGAGTTTAAGCATCCCTAGTCAGCAAATATAAGCTTTTAAGACATGTTATCCTCATTTTGTGTTCAGTATTTTTGCACTTTTAATTTATTAATTTGTTAACAGAGATCTCTGCTCTTGGCTTGGGGACTTGACTAAGATTCTAAAAAATAAGCTATTTTTTAAATTCTTTTTTTTCCCCTAAGATTAAAACTGTTTTTTATCCAGTGTCGCCAACATGCTTCGTGCTCAATCTCCACACTTTAATACCATGGTATGTCTTATCAAGGCCTGAGTCTGTTTTCCTAAGAATCCTTAATACCAGTCAATGGGTGACAAGCTGAGGGGAAAGGGAAGGCAGGTGGGGGGAGGGAAGAAGGTAGTCCTATTTATGTTATTTCACTTAATTTTCATTAAAACCCTAAAGGGAAGCTATTGTTAAAAACTTTGTGTACATGGTGAACCCCAGACCCACAGAGGTTCAGCAACCTGGCCAACACCAGGCAGATAAGAAACAGCAGAACCCAAGTTCACACCCAGGGTTGTCTGACTCTAAATACATTCAGTCTACTCCACTTTGCTTCTTCCCATGCACCCACCATTGGTCAAAAATATTGGAGAGTTGGTTGCATCAACCAATCCATAGGACACTGACCTGGGGGAGATGGGAGCACATAATACTTGACAAAAAGGGAAATCTCTCTTTTCCGTTGGGGGCCTACTGGGGAACCAAGTGAACATCCCAAAACTACTTGACAAGGGGATGCTCTGGAATTGGAAAGGTGCTATGGCACCTGACCTGCCCCTGGACTCACGCTCCTATAACCTGATCTGGGCCCCTTGATTGATGCTGAAGATCTATTGTCCCAAACTTCTTCCCAAGTGCTCTGTGCCGGGGGCAGCCAGCCCAGGGTTTGCTCTTGCAAGAAACACTTGCTTACGGGGCAGCCTAATTGGACATGTTTGTGTCCCATAATAGTCTACCCGGTCACATTCTACTGGGGCAGGGGACCTCCTCGTGTAATGTTCCAGGCCTTGAACAAAACCCATGTGGTTTCTACCCACAGCACCCACAGTCTGATAGAACACAGAGACAATAAGCACCAAATGCTATAAAAACACACGATGGAGAAACTTAACCTGCAGTGACCTCGTGTTAAGTGGATGAGCTAAGTCAGCCTGTGCTGAGTGATTGCAGCATGACCCCCAAGGAACCCGCCTCTCAGCGTCTACGGCTGTATGCAGTCCCCCTACTCATTTGACTCTGGGCTCCACCACGTGACTACTTTGGCCAACAGGACACTAGTGTGATGAAGCTGAGATGTTCGTGAACATTAGAACTTGTGTTCTTGGGATTTTTCTCCCAGGTTCTTAGAACCCTGAGGAAGAAAGACAAGCTCAACCATGGCTAGTTGTGAATTTCCCACCAACTCTGGCAAGTGGGGGTCTGGCCAATTTATGTGACTTAGAAAAAGTAAAAAAAATATTCATTTCCGTTCATCCCAGCCTTGTGGAACCAATTCATACTTGCCACACTTAACAATCAACTTCCACTTACAATAAATATCTAATTCCATGAACTAACTTGATTAAATCTGGAATGTGTTCTCTGTGTCCTAAAATAGTCTAAATAAAACACAGTCCCTTCTGAAAATGTCAGACTGCCCCGTCTGATCCTGGGATGATGTCAATTCTACCAAGAGGTTTATACTTATTTCAGGAGTAAAGCTTCTAATTAGCACCAAACGGTTTCCAACAGCGGCTGGGACATTCACATCAAAGATACAGGAAGCCAAACGGAAGGAAGCGATAAAGACAAGGATACATACAAAGGCTCTCTCCACACTTACTCTGCACGTACCATGTCCAGTGTTCCTCTAGTCTCTAAAGAAAAACAAAACTTCTGTATTCCATTTTCCTAGGTTTTGCCCTGTGAGCTTCCTTCAGGGAAAAGTGACAGGGAATGCTGTACATGTAGAGGCACACCTCGGCGAAATTGTGGGTTCGGTTCCAGACCGCCACAAGAAAGCAAATAGCAAAATAAATCGAGTCACATGAATTTCTTGGTTTCCCAATGCATATAAAAGTTATGTTTACGTTATACTGTGCTCTGTTAAGTGTGCAATGGCATTATGTCTAAAAAACAACATACACACCTTAATTAAAAAATTTTATTTTTATTGCCAAAAGAATGGGAACCATCATCTGAGCCTTCAGTGGATCCTAATCTTTGTGCTGGGGGAGGGTCTTGCCTCGATGCTGATGGTGCTGGCTGATCAGGGTGGTGGGTGCTGAAGTCGGGGTGGCCATGGCAGTTTCTTAAAATAAGACAATAATGAACTTTGCCCCACCAGTTGACTCCCCCTTTCAGGAAAGACTTCTCGGCAGCTTGCAACGCAGTTTGAGAGAGTACTTTCAAAATGAGAGTCAGTCCTCTCAAACCCTGCTGCCGCTTTATCGACTAAGTTTATGTCATGTTCTAAACCCTTTGCTGTCATTTCAATGATCTTCACAGTATCTTCACCAGGAGTAGATTCCATCTCAAGAAACCACTTTCTTTGTTCATCCACAAGATGATCCTCGTGTGGTCAAGCTTTCTCACGAGGTTACAGCAGTTCTGTGGCATCTTCAGGCTCCACTTCTAATTCTAGTTCTCCTGCTGTTTCCACCACATCTACAGGTACTTCCTCCACTGAAGTCTTGAAGCCCTCAAAGTCATCCTTGAGGGTTGCAATCAACTTCTTCCAAACTCTTGTGAGTGTTATTATTTTGACCTCTTCCCATGAATCATGAATGTTCTTAATGGCATCTAGAATGATGAATCTTTTCCAGAATGTTTTCAATTGACTTTGCCCAGATCTAGCAGAGGAAGCACTCTCTATGGCAGTTATAGCCTTGTGAAATGTGTTTCTTAAATCATAAGACTTGAAAGTTGAAATTACTCCCCACTAGAGCTTGGGGGTGAGGGGAAGGAATTAGAGGACTGGCTTCCTTGTTCAACATTCTGAGACTGAGCCAAGATCTAGAAGACAAAGATCCTATCTCCTTGACTCATACCTAACTGGAAAGGAAGTACATTCTGCAGAAGACTAACTGCTGTGTCCTGTCAAATACAAAGCACATTAGTAACTAATTTTCTACTTTGGGCATAACTTTGGTTCGAAATATCTGAGCATCCCTTGGTAAGATGACCTTGGTAAGGCCTCCAAACTTACAACCAGAAAGGACAGATGCTTAACCAAGAGGCAGTGATGGCGTGGAACCAGGCTGGAAACACCCTGACGGCATCATTTTCGGGGTGCTGCCCCACTGATGCACTATGGAAGTTTAAGACCTGTCACAGCCCAGCTCTGGTCAGCCTTATTTTCCACTCCTCATGCACAAATTCTCCTCCCAGGACTTCCAACCCTGACCGGGGTCTGCCCTCTGATGTGCCCGGGACTTTGCTTAATGTGTTCACTCCCAGGGGACCTTTGCTTTTCCCCCAGTGTCTGTGCTCTGCCAGATTGAACACTTCAGACTTATCCTTAAGGACAAACTCCACCTATGTAGATATTTCCTCTCACGCAGAATCACTGCTTTTCCTTTGAATTCAGATACTTTGTTGACGAGGATCAGGGGCGTAACTGCACATGACTCCATCTCACCAGGGAGCCTATGAACTCTCACCCATATTTGAACAGAACTGGACCACCAGACAAGGCTTATCCGTTCTCACCAAGCATCTCACTCTGCACAGGCTCCAGGGGAAATTCCAAGGGCTTGTTCTGGTCTCTGCGACCCTACAATCCGGATTTGCAGCCCAACCACAAGGCCATCACATCAACCCAGATTGCTAGTACGCTGCAGTGTTTTACGTCAGGAGCCCGTTTTTGTAAACTTATCCTGTTCTACGCAGAGACCCAATCTACCCGTGATTACTGCATCTCTGAAGACACCATTTTCATAACGTAATAATTGTCTCTTCCTTTTTTGTAGACGTTTCTACACAGGCAGGTATTTGTTTGCTCTTCAAATCCTTTTCAGAACGAAGTGTTCTGGCATTTCTCACTAATCAGCTGCAATTGTTAATGTGTTCGCTCACTATATTTACAAGTTTGCAGCTGCAGTAAAACCTGCATGCTTTGGGATTTTTCAGATTGCTTCCCATACTTAATTATGGTGCAGGATATAAAAGCTGCACCTGGTTTTAGAATTGTAAATATCGTAGTGAATGTGATTTTAGGAACAAGGGAAAAATATATTTGGGTTTAATGGAAGTACCTAGATGATATCATTACCTTCGATAAAACTGTCCCTTAGTAAAGGGATCATAATTTCTCTAAGGTTAAAGACACTATAAGGTTCTCCATGCCAGGGAAAGTTTTTCTGTACCATCTTCTCCAGTATCATCTTCCCATAAAGACAAGGGTGGACAGAGGCTGACAGGGAGGCAGGAGATCTAGATTTTAGTCCTGGCCCCAGCATACAGCATCTGCTGCGTGATTTAGACAGACGACACCTGTCTGGGTCTAAAATTCCTCATAAACAAATCAGAAATTGGACTCTCTGATCCTTAAGGTTATGTGACAGTGTCTGTTAGAAAGTACCTAGGTTTCCTTCAAAAAACTGGAAGCCAGCCATTGAAAGCAAGAGAAAGAGAGATGACAACTAATTTTTCTAGACCTTCATCATTAACACTGAGACAGATGTTGCATTGACTCATGCTCTGCTTTATTTTAGAAATGTTGTTATTAACGAGGCCATTAACATCTCTTCTACTGTCACTGGGCTTTCCCATAACATAGGCTCACATTTTACTTTGTAATATTACAGTTGGTTGTTAAAGTTGGGACGTGAATGCGTTTTCTTATTTATTCACTGAGAGGTTTGAAATTTATGACTGAAAAAGACCTTACTTTAATTTTAATATTACAAAAACTTTCTGTGTAAATTTGTGCACATGCTTTCATCTTGTTTCAGTCACAAGTGTTAAGCAGAGGTTAAATTTTGGACCTCCCTTTCGTTGAGGAAAAGACCTGAGTTCTTCCTTCCACAGTTTCACTAACGCTGACAGTGACCATGAAAATTTTATAATAGCTGAGCCTGGGCAACTCATTTTTCCTGTGGAAGATCTATGGAAGTGAGGACAGCTATTTTTGTCCTAAATGTGTTAAAGTTACAATTAAGAAGGGAGTTGACAGGCTGACTGCTGCATTAGACCACAGGATCACCAGTAATGATGATGAACCTACAGCCTCCGAGACAGAAAATCATCCCTAACTAGAC
The DNA here is from genome assembly GCF_009873245.2 of Balaenoptera musculus. Lineage (NCBI taxonomy): Eukaryota > Metazoa > Chordata > Mammalia > Artiodactyla > Balaenopteridae > Balaenoptera > Balaenoptera musculus. The sequence goes on along the minus strand of NC_045801.1, from coordinate 76,597,198 downwards.
ACTCAACTCTTTGGTTGTGTTATTGAATTTCCTTGGGAAATTTTCTCCAGATTATAGGACTATTACAGGACCATATCCATTTCTTAAGATAATAGGCTATAGCAACCTTCTGTAAAATGAAGGTGTAATCAGGTATTCTTAGTGAAAATTCTGGGATTAAAATTACTTATTCATACACCTTTCCTCTCAGATTTAATTAGCTATGGATGAGCTACGAGAAGGTGTTCAAAAGAAAAATTCATATCCGCTTTGACTATTTCCTATATATTTCATGCATGTCTCGGGTGACATGACAGTGTTTATACAACCTTGGGGGACATGGGCCCTGACCTTCTTACATACAGTGAGGAAGAACTAAATGGACCTGAAAAAGTCATGGCAAATGAACAAAAACTGTCCCTTGTTAAAAATATATATATTTATATATATTTGGCACAAATTATTCAAGGGAAGATTCTTAACATTACAATAGTGTTATTATGAAACACTTCTAAGCAGGCCTCTGAGCACCAACCAACATTCTCAGCAGATTTTCTGGGGTCGGATTGTATTCAAATCCTGGCATCTACCATTTATTCGCTGAGCAACCTTGAGCAAGTTACTTAACATCTCTGTGTCACCCTTTCATCATCAGTTAATGGGGATATTAATAATCCTGACCTCACAAGGTGTTTTGGGCTAAACTGTGTCCCCCCAAAATTCATGTGTTGAAGCCCTAACCTCCAGTACCTCAGACTGTGACTGTATTTGGAGTAGAGCCTTTAAAGAGATGATTAAGTTAAAAATGAGCCATTAATGTGGGACCCAAATCCAATCTGACTGGTGTCCTTATAAGAAGAAGAAATTTGGGGCTTCCCTGGTGGTGCAGTGGTTAAGAATCCACCTGCCAGTGCAGGGGACACAGGTTCGAGCCCTGGTCCGGGAAGATCCCACATGCCGCAGAGCAACTAAGCCCGTGCGCCACAACTACTGAGCCTGCACTCTAGAGCCCGTGAGGCACAACTACTGAAGCCCGTGTGCCTAGAACCCGTGCTCCACAACAAGAGAAGCCACCGCAATGAGAAGCCCGCGCACCGCAACAAAGAGTAGCCCCCGCTTGCTGCAACTAGAGAAAGCCCGCGCGCAGCAACGAAGACCCAACGCAGCCAAAAATAAATAAATAAATTTTTTAAAAAAAGAAGAAGAAATTTGGACACCTAAGGGACACCAGGGATGAGCAAGCAGAGGAAAGGCCAATATGAGGACACAGGGAGAAGGCGGCCGTCTGCAGGCCAAGGAGAGAGGCCTCAGGAGAAACGAACCCTGCCCATACCATGATGGTGGACCTGTAGTCTCTAGGACTGTGAGAAAATAAATCTCTCTTGTTGAAGTCATCCAGTCTGCAGTATGTTGTTGTGACAGCCCCAGCTAACTAATATACAAGGTTGTCATGAGGCTTAAAAAGGGTTCATGGGTTTCACTAGTATTATTTCGTTTGTAGGATTTGTTAATTTTACTTTCCACTTAAATGTTCTAAATCTGTCATAAACATAGGGTAACACTCTACTATTGAAATTATTCTCCTCTGCCAATGCTCCTGTACCCTGCTGCAAGCCACTTACCAGTCTGAGTTTCAGTTTCTGCATCCATAAAACAGGGAGACTAAACTTGAAATTTCTAAGAAAATCATGTTCATCTAAAATCAGTGATTTAAAGTCTACAAACAATAAATGCTGGAGAGAGTGTGGAGAACAGGGAACCCTCCTACACTGTTGGTGGGAATGTAAATTGATACAGTCACTATGGAGAACAGGATGGAGGTTCCCTAAGAAACTAAAAATAGAGCTACCATATGATCCAGAAATCCCACTCCTGGGCATATATCCGGAGAAAAACATGGTTCGAAAGGATACGTGCACCCCAACGTTCGTTGCAGTGCTATTTACAGTAGCCAGGACATGGAAGCGACCTAAACATCCTTTGACAGAGGAATGGATAAAGAAGATGTGGTACATATATACAATGGAATATTACTCAACTATTAAAAAGAATGAAAGAATGCCATTTGCAGCAACATAGATGGACCTGGAGATGATCATCCTAAGTGAAGTAAGTCAGACAGAGAAAGACAAATATCATATGATACCGCTTATATGTGGAACCTAAAAAAATGATACAAATGAACTTATTTACAAAACAGAAACAGACTCACAGACTTAGAGAACGAACTTCTGGTTACCAGGGGGGAAGGATGGGGGGGAGGGATAGATTGGGAGTTTGAGACTGACACATACACACTACTATATTTAAAATAGATAACCAACAAGGACCCACTGTACAGCACAGGGAACTCTGCTCAATGCTCTGTAATAACCTATATGGGAAAAGAATTTGAAAAAGAATAGATACAGGTACAATTATAACTGAATCACTTTGCTGTACACCTGAAACTAACACCACATTTTTAATCAACTATACTCCAATATAAAAGAAAAATTAAAAAATAGAATAAAATAAAATACAGTGATCTAAAAATGGATTCGGGTGTGATGAAAGAAGCTACTCTGAGGAGTACAGTTTGGCTCCAGCAACAAGCCGTTAGGCCCAGGCGGGAACGAGGAGGAGGAGGAATGATTGTCCTCAAGGCTCACCAGCTGCGGGAGACGCCTCCAGAACGCTCCAGAGGTTCCCGTCCGCCCTGGGTCTATGGGATGCAGAGAGAAGAGGATGCACGACGTTCTGAGCGGAAGGAAGGACAAAAACAAAGTACAGGGCTTCCCTGGTGGCGCAGTGGTTGAGAGTCTGCCTGCCAATGCAGGGGACACGGGTTCGAGCCCTGGTCTGGGAAGATCCCACATGCCGCGGAGCAACTAGGCCCGTGAGCCACAACTACTGAGCCTGCGCATCTGGAGCCTGTGCTCCGCAACAAGAGAGGCCGCGATAATGAGAGGCCCGCGCACCGCGATGAAGCGTGGCCCCCGCTTGCTGCAACTAGAGAAAGCCCTCGCACAGAAACGAAGACCCAACACAGCCAAAACAAACAAACAAACAAACAAACAAACAAAAAAACAAAGTACAGAATCTGGGGTTGAGCAGAGTGGATGACATTTCATTAGAAAAACCCTGAATGATGTCAAATACTGAAAAGGAATCCCAGCCAAAAAAAGAAAAAAGACTTGGAAATTAATATAGAAGCCGTAACTAACATTTTAGGAAAAGAAGGACATAAAGAGACCAGGGAATGTGGAGAACAGATGGCAAAAATAGAGCATTTTATAAATAGTCACATGCATCTCACAGACTGTTAATATCCAATATCCTTAACTCTGGCCGAGTATCTAGACTTCTGCCTGGAATAAGGTGTATTATTGGAAAATGGGGCATTAAAAAAACGGCTCAGATGAGGGAAAGCTGGATGCGTTCGGTCTACATTTTAGCACATTTTAAACTGCCTTTCACTTAAATAGAAAATGATTAACACAGATATGTATCACCCAAGTAATCAGCATGACATGACATGTAGAGAGCAACCATTTTTATCCAGCTTTAACCCTGGAAGATAAACCTGGGTTCTGAACTGCACACTGAGTCATTCTTTGTCAATGTTAATTTAGAAAGTACCTGTCTCCTCTGAGCTGTCTAAAGATATCATTCAAATTTTTTTCTGTAAAGTGAGTATGCATTTGAGAGGTCTTACTCCCCAAGCAAACATTTGCAAACTTCAGCTACATCACTGCAGGGAAACATATCAAGTTATCTCTAGAACTGGCAGTCATTGGCTGGGGAAACGATTACTCCAGAGGTATTTCACTCCCCTCCCTCCCAGCCCAAATTGCCGCTAACCAGAAATGAAGCCAAGCTCCAGCTCTCTCCAGCTGGCTTAGGGTATTTTATCAATAGGAAAAGTGAAAAGCAGAGGTAAAGATGTGTACAATTCATGCAAAATGTATGAGTTACCCTTACTAATGTGGGTAAAGAGAAACATTCCAGAGTCCCATTTTTATGCTTCAACTCTTGCTAACTTACTAAGTAGGCTTTAAATGAAGAAACAATCTCACAGAATTTTCAGAACTGGTTTGTTTTCTTTTAATATGTACCTTCTTGTGGAAAGTTTAAAGGGGAGGGACTAGAAAGAACTGAAGTCTCCCACACTTTTATTTCAAAAACAAAAACCCTCTGCTTATGGTTCTAGAAGGGGTGAGACATTGTGTAGTAGAAAGAAGATTCAATGGAGCGATGGGACCCTGGGCCACTCTAGTCCTGATTTTGCCACCAACTAATTGTATGATCTTAGCCAAGTCACTTAAATTCAAAAAAAAAAAAGTTTCCTCATCTATCAAGTTATTCTCTAAGATCCCTTCCAAACCTAATATTCTTGAATCTCTGGCAACTGTGTATTGCCCAACTCTGTATCTTTCCTTCAGACTTTCCCCTTCCTTGGTTAACTGCCCTGAGGTCTGCACCAGACAGTACAAAGCACAACATCTTTTCTACCTATAATCAGGTTACAGTCTAAAGGCAGCTCACGAGTCCTTGTTTCCAGAAGCCCAAAGTGAAGTCATCAATGAGCCTAATGTGTACACATCAATGTCGCCTGTGTAAAGTTAAGTTTTAAAACATACAAACGCAATGTGAAAAATTCCTCTCAAAACAAGAACAATTGGGCAATCTAGACTCCCAAAGAGTTCACTACGTTACAAAGCTACAATAACTAACAGAACAGTACTGGTGTACGGATAAATGGGGTGATTGGAACAGAAGAGACAGTCCAGAAATAAATCCACACACATATGAACATTTAGTTAGCGACAAGGATGGCTTTGCCTATTTGTGGGAAGAAAATTAGTTGGATCACTAACTCCCATTTTACACCGAAATAAACTACAGAGGTCTGAAAGACTTCGACTTTTTTTTTTTTTTAATGACACCTTTACACGAGGATTAGAGGAAATCTTGGGAGACTGTTTTATTACCCCAAAGTGGGAAAAATCTTTGTAATAAAGATTCAACATCCAAAAGCCACTTAAAAAGGGAAGAGGGGATTTGACTACATTAAACTCTTCTCAAACGTCTACATTGAAACATAAAACGTAAAGTTAAAAAAAAAAAGATATTTTTAAGTCTACTACTGCCAAGTAAGACAAAACAACCTCCCCTGTGGCAGAGTAGAAGCTCATGCAATTTAGCTCAAGGCAGATCCAGGGCTCTGCCGCTTCTGAGCAAGGGTCGGAGCCTCAGTTTCCCCATCTATAAAATGGGGATGACAGTAGTACCTTCTTCAGAGGTGGTGGTCGAGATCGCGTGCAGTAACACGTGACAACGTTCCCGAGCGAGTGGCGTAATTCGGAGTTCGGTACCCACAGGTTGTCTTGCCAGCATCAGGACGGCACAAGCAGGGGTGCTTTGAGAGCGGGGACGGTGGGGAATCACGTCTAGCCAGGAAATCAAGACAGGCTCCTGAGCGCCAAGCGCGAGATGGACACTTAAAGGAGGAAACCACAGCGCAGGCAGGCGCGGGCCCACGAGAGGGTGTCGCGTCTCTACACAGCGCCCGGGGCACAGTGCGAGCCCAGCAGGTTAGCTGTCAAGACGGCCCCCCAGATTTACAAGCAAAACCTAGAAAACCTACAAAAATAAGTGTTTTGTGGTTTATCTAGGAATAATACAGAAAATATTGCTGTTATTTTTGGTGAAGAAAATCAATTTTGTATAGTTTATTTCAACCTAAATAAAATGTGAATTTTGTTAAAAAAAAAAAAAAAAGACGGCCCCCCGGGTCCAGCCGCTTGGAGGGCCACCGGCAGGTCTCCATTTGTAAATGGGAATTCTTTTCCCCTGCAGTCTATATTTGGTTTTTAAATTGTGCAGATTTGTAGGTTCATCACAGTGAGATCGGTGCCAACCAGATGCCAGCTCTGCAATTAGTCGGTTTCCTATAATCCTGGGATATTAGAGCTGGGGTAATAACGAATAATCACTACCATTTATTTAGCACCTCTTCTCTGCCAGGCACTCTACCCGGCATTTCTTTTTTTTTTTTTTTTTTTTTTTTTTTTTAATAAAGGGCTTTTAGACACCCTCTCGCAGGGTTTCTTTTTTTTTTAAAGAAATTCACGTTCTTTTATTTATTTATTTATTTATTTATTTATTTATTTATGACTGTGTTGGGTCTTCGTTTCTCTGAGAGGGCTTTCTCTAGTTGTGGCAAGTGGGGACCACTCTTCATCGCGGTGCGCGGGCCTCCCACCATCGCGGCCTCTCTTGTTGCGGAGCACAGGCTCCAGACGCGCAGGCTCAGTAGTTGTGGCGCACGGGCCCAGTTGCTCCGCGGCATGTGGGATCTTCCCAGACCAGAGCTCGAACCCGTGTCCCCTGCATTGGCAGGCAGATTCTCAACCACTGCGCCACCAGGGAAGCCCCTACCCGGCATTTCTTACCCACAGGCAACCCAGCATTGATGAAGCCCCCTGTGGCCCGCTGGAGTCACAGGTGCTGGGGACAATTGTCCCTGACACCATCCCTGACCTTGGCGCGCTCAGCAGCGCACGTGGACCAGGAGACAGGCAACGATCACATGTTATTTTGTATGTTGACGTGTATTACGACTTGTATGAAGTAGGACAGAACCGGCGGCTTTGGAAGGTGGAAGGGAAGCGGCGCTCCTGGCCTTGGCGCAGCCGTGGGCGCACCGGCAGCGCTTTGGAGCTGGCCCGTCTCGGAGGCTGCAGACCACCACTGGCCACCACCCCTCAGCATTGTCCCCGTTCCCAGTTTCTTCCCACTCACCGCGCTGTGCGGGGACGCCTGGTCTGGCCTCTCCCCGGAGAGACCCTGCGCGGGGCCGTGGTCCTCACCCTCCGCTCAGTACGTGGGCTGCGCAGCGGGGCTCAGCCCACGGTCCCAGCCCCGCGTCCAGTCTCTTCACTCTTCAGGCCTCTGTTTCCTCACCTGCAAACGGGCCCAACAAGGACCTCACAAGACCGGGTTGTGTCCCAATACCTTCTCCTCACACACTGTATTCAGTAAACAGTCACTGGTCTTATTAGAGTATTTAATCTTTAACAGGTTTGTTTTTCCAAAGAAGAGAAGGCAGCAAGGTTTTATTATGCATTTCAAAAAGTAAATAACTTCTTAAGTCTGGTATTGTTTTTCTACCAGATGAAGCAGAGGAACGTTCACTCCATATTAACTGGAACTTTCCACTTTTCAGGAAGCACCCACCACTTAGCCTTCACACTGCAGCCAACAGCAGGGACCAGGGCTCTCACCCCAGTTCTGTTCTAGCTGACAGATCTTAACTGACTTATTAACGTCTCTGGGTCTCAGTTTACACCATCTTCTAAGTGAGGGATGTGAACTAAAAAACGGCCTCTCCTGTCAGTGTAAGCATCTTTCTCTAAAGACTTGAGGGGGAAGATATGCGCCGCCATCCAGCCCAGCATACAATGGGGGCCTCAGAAATGCTGGCCGAATAAGCAAACAATCTCAACATCTAGGTTTAAAACAATGAGACACAGAGGCGGAATGTTTAGCCAAGATCAAGCACTTCTCCTGTAGCAAGGCCAGGACTAAAATTCATGATCCAGTATTTAGTTTCATGTCTCACGAATTCTTTGCTCTCAAAGCAACAGTCAGAAGAAAATGGAAACAGGACAATGCACTTTCTGTAGCATCAGTTGCTTAGTCATCTCTGAGCACTATTTAGTTCTGTTTCCATAGCTCCTGGAGAATGTTGAGGCTGTGATCTGAAGTCCATCTCCATTCTCTCTGTCCTTTTTCTAAAACAAATGCAAAGTAACCGTGCTCTAGCACGGTTTTATCATCTGAAATAAGCCCTTGAAAACCACTTTGGTGGAGACGTGCTGCCTTTTATCTGTATTGTGTTCAGTGATTTGAAAACTCCTACGGAGACAGTTTTTGTAATATTCATGTTTTCATTTCCCTTGATAAATACCTAGCAGTAGGATTGTTGGGTCATAAATAGGAGCACATTTAATTTTGTAAGAAACTGGCACAAGGTTCCCAAAGTAGCTGCATGACTGTATCCTCCCGCAGCAAGGTAGGGAAGTTCTAGTGGCTCCACGTCTTTATCAACACTTGGTGTTGTCATATTTTTCATTTTAGTGAAGTGGTATCTTGTTTTGGTTTTAATTTGCATTTCTCTGATAACTAGTGATGTTGATCATCTTTTTGTATGCTTATTGGACATTTGTGGTCCTCTTCTTCTCCTTCTTTTTTTTTTTTTTTCTTTTTTTGTATCTGTTCAAGTCTTTTACCCATTTTTAAAAAGAATTGTTTATCTTCTTACTACTGAGTTCTGGATACAAGACATTTGTCAGATATATGTATTGTGAATATTTTCTCCCAGTCAGTGGCTTGCCGCTTCATTGTCTTCATGGTGGCCTTGAAGAGCAGAATGTTTTAGTTTCAATGACTCCAATTTGAACTTTTTCTTTATCGCTAGTGTTTTGTGTCTAAGAAATATTTGTCTACCCCAAGGTCATGAACATTTTCTCCTACATTTTCTGCTTTTTAGCTTCTACATTTAGGGTAATGATACATGTCAAATTAATTTTTTCATTTTTTTAATTGAAGTATAGTTGATTTACAATGTTGTGTTAGTTTCTGTTGTACAGCAAAGTGATTCAGATACATATGTATTATTATTCTTCATATTCTTTCCCATTATGGTTTACTACAGGATATTGAATATAGTTCCCTGTGCTATACAGCAGGACCTTGTTGTTTATCCATTCTGTATACAATAGTTTGCATCTGCTAACCCCAAGCTCCCAATCCATCCCTCCCCAACCCCCTCCCCCTTGGCAACAAATTAATTGTTATATATAGTATGAGGTATAGGTTGCAGTGCATTTTTTTAATCTAGTTAAACCGGCTCAAATTGTTGAGGAGATTATCTTTCTCCCCCATTGAATCACTTGAGCACCATTGTTGAAAATCAGCATGAATCTGTTTCTGTACACTATTCTACACATGTATCCATCACTTCACTGTCTTGAAGTCTTGAAACCAGGTAGTTTAGGTCCTTCAGCTTTTTTCTCCTTTTTCAAAACTATTTTGCATTTCCATGTAGATTTTAGAATCAAATTGTGGATTTCTACCCACCCCACCTCTCCGAAGAAAGACTGCTGGAATTTTTTTTAACTGGAATTGTGTAGAATCCATGAATTGATTTGGGAAGATTGGATATCTTATCAATATTGAGTTTTCCAAAATATGAACATGGTATATCTCTCCACTTATGGCAGCCTGTTTAAATTACTCCCAGCAGTGTTTTATAATTTCAGTGTAGAGGTCTTGCACATGTAATGTACATTTATTTTGAAAATGTTCAATTTTATTATAAACGATGGAAATGTTTGTAGTTTCTAAAGCATTGGCAAAAACTTTTAAAGTGTTTTAAGTATAGATAACTTAGTAAGCAAAATCTTTTTAAGAATAAACAATGCCCAAAATGTTAAAATGTCTAAAATGTGTTAGGTAAAGATAAGGAGTTACAAAGTAGAGCGTCTGTGTGCTAAACATAGGTAAAAGGGGTGGAAGGAGCAAAAAAATACCTAATATTCATGCAGCACCTGGATACTAAATATTCATGACATACCAAGTACCCTGGAGGTACTAAATATTCAGGATACATTAAACATTTAAGAGATGTATACAGAACTAAATATACAAGGAGCTCAAAATATTCAGGTTACAGTACATATTCATGGGCACTCAATATTCAAGAGGCCTTAATTCACCATCCTTGGTGACATTCATTCTGGCCTCAAGAGAAACAAAACCCAAGCCTGTTCAACAAGCGAATAGCAAGCAACAGCTAAGGCCAGGTTTTATTGCACCTACATCACTCCAGTAGAGCAAGGGTGTGTCACTGGCCCAGGACATCTTCTGTCTGTGAGGCCCCCTGCTGAAACCTCAATTCTCGTCCTTGTAACCACATTGTCACTGAAGGCAGATGAGGCAGAGGAAGAGACAGGACAGGTGAACCTAGCAGAGCTCAGGTTTCAGATAAGGTAGCACTTGCTTCTGCCTGCACTCTCTCCAAAATGTGCTGAATACGCCATGTCTCTTTTCTTGCTTTTTTTGCCTTGTGTTTGTTAATTGATTAAGTAAACCATGTGATTTGTGTTTTTTCTTCTTTTTTTAAGGCAGTTCTTTTAGAGCAGTTTTAGGTTCTCAGCAAAACTGAGGCGGAGGTACGGATTTCCCATATACCTGCTCCTCCACACATGCATAGCTTCCTGCCTCCCCCCAGCCCCCCATCAACACACCCATCAGATGGTACATTAGTTACAATCGATGAACAGTTGACTGACACATAATTATCACCAAGCGTCCATAGTTTACATGAGGGGTCACTCTTGGTGTTGTAGATTCCATGGGTTTGGACAAATGTATAATGATATGTATTCATCATTATGGTACCATACAGAGTATTTTCACCACCCTAAAAATCTTCTGTGTACCATCAATTCATCCCTCCCCCTGCACCCACCCCTGGCAACCACTGATCTTTTTACTGTCTCTGTGGTTTTGCCTTTGCCAGAAGTGGGACTCATACAGGATATGGCCTTTTCAGATTGGCTTCTTTCACTTAGCCTTTTATTTAATCTACTTGTCTTTACGGTTAAAGTCCCTCTCTTATGGACATCATATAATTGGGTCTTTGTCATAGGCTACATTCTCCAAAAGCAGACGCTGAACTGGAGTTTGCTGTGCAGAGTATTTACTGGAGTCAGCAACTGTGGAAGCAGGGGCGGGGAGTAAGCAGGATGGGGCCGAAGAAGAAGTCAAGCTGCACTGAAGTCTTTGCAGAGAGACTCAGCTGACCCGAGAGGGAGCTCTGGCGCATGTGGGGCTTGTCAGAGTTTTCCCACCTTGGGCTGAAATGGTCAGGTCTTTGTGTTCTTGCCTCAGTCAGTAATTGGATGTGGAGCACACTGGGAAGGGCATGGGCAACAAGTCGTTCCTTGAAGAGGGTCTGGTAGAGCAGCTTTATGTCCACCGTAGTCTTGACTTCCATCCAGTCTGTCTTTAAGTGGAATGTTCGGTTCATTTACATTCAATGTAATTATTAATATGGTTGGGTTTTCATCTACCATCTCTTCGTTTTCTATTTTTTCATATTTTTTTATGCCTGTTTCTCTCCTCCTGCTTCCATCTGGGGTAATCAAATAATTTTAATATTCTTTAATACTTAATATTTCTTGTATTGGCTTTTTAGCTATGTTTCTTATTATTACTTTTTTAGTAGGTGCATCTTTAACTTATTACAGACCACTGGCAATCCTCCCCTCTGGCCACAATGGAGTAACCTGGACTGGATTTATCATTTCGCTTGAAGCATTTAAAGACCAAGCATAGTATGTGTAATAGCTTTTCAGGCATTGACACCAGCACCTGAAAAAGACTTGCCTCCTATGTTGCATCCAGTTTTAGACATTTTAGTGGGAGGGAAAGTCTCTTGATTGTTAAATTTTGTCATTAATAATAACTTATATTGACAGAGTGCTTTCACATTGTTTTTCATTGCTCAATATTTATTGATTGTGCTGAGTAATTTGACTTGCGTCATTTGATCTCAGTCTCATATAAGGAGAAGGGTTTCTTCAAGCTTATTAGGAGAGTGAACAGCCTGTACACCCGGGGAGCACCTGTTATATTCCAGGTGTTTTACTTGGAATATCTCCATCTAATTCCTCCTAACAATCCTGTGAGGGTTATATCGTTATCCACATCCATTGAATGAGGAAATGGGACTCAGAGAAGGTCGACAGCTGGACCAGTGTGACTCCGTCACTGAGAAGTGAAGCTTGGTCGTCAGACTCCAGGCCCGCGTCCCCCAGTAACAGCCTTCCTCTGCAGCCTTCTCCTCCCAACAGCAGGTTCCAAGGTTTAGGAGGGTTAATAACCCGACCAAAGCACCCTGGCAGCAGGTGTTTGATCCAGGTCCTTTTGTCTTCAGATGTAGATGACATACAAAGGAATGATCATCAAATGAAACCCGTTCCCATTACATACTCTCTAGTCAAAAGAATTATTTTGTTATACTTAAATTCATAAAACCATGTTCACATCTGGGACTTGACTGAGATTTCAGAAATTCTTTGCAGCTATTGCCACTGATACATTATTAAGGCAAAACGTGTTCCAGGAATGTTTTGTTAAGCCACATTGTTAATATTGTAGATGGATTAAATGATGCATCTGATGTCATTTCATTTTTTTGCCTTGATTATTTGTGATCATCCTGACGGTTTAGTAACAGAGTCTAGTCTAGACAGCAGCTGCAAAACACACACACACACACACACACACACACACGGCCTGATTGAGGAAGTAGTCAATGCTCATCAGCATTCATCACCCACTAAGCACTGTGATATATCCTAGGAAGGCAGGAATTATATATCCTGCTTTCTCCATATCCATTTTTCCAGAGACTTCTTACTAAACACACCAACTGAAGAGATATTACAGTCGTGTGGAAGGTCATGGTCTGTCTGCTCATAGCATCAGGCTAGAAAATTCCCTGATGGGGGTAAAAGAAAAATAAATAAAGATGAGAGGTTTATGAATTGTCTCTCTTCTGGAACGTGAGTGCAACTGTCACCTGGTGACGAATTTGACTTCTCTGCTGCTGGGATGCTCCAAACAAAGAATGATTACTGGGTGTCACTTGGCACTAAGTTTAAAGCAGACAGTAAACCTTGATTAACCAGAGACATAAACCCATCCGAATTTTTTATAGCTTATGGCTTTGGAAAGAAAAGTGTGGGTCATAAGGAAACCAGATTATTTTCAGATTTATTCAAAAATTTACTGTGCCAGTCATGCCCTGGGGTCAACGAAGACTTGGCTATATTTCCTATGCATTTTCCAGAAGAAACCATGGCAGGGGTCTGGATGTTATGATAGCCTTAGGGCATTACAATAGCTTCAACCTTCAAAGAAAGATTCCATTTTGTTCAGAAGATTGCACTTACTAAGACAGAGGCTGAAACACATTTTGGCAGACGTTACAACCACAAAAATAGGGTGCAGGCTAACCCACTAAGTAATGAGATGATTTCATCAAAACATCTCAGTTCCTCCACCTCCTGCCCACTATTTTCCAACGCAGAGGAAAATAAAACGTCTACCTGGATGAAAGATTAACAGTCCTGAGTGGGCGATGGTCCTTATCTCTTGAAGACGGGGCTTCTGCTGAGGAAGGCACCCCTGTCCTCCTCCAAGTTGACACAGTGCATTGGGCTCTGCTACTGGTTTGCAGCCAGTATTGCTGATATTGCTTCGGTGGAGCTGCATGGATTATACCTCATGCATTTACTTCTTCATTTACAGCAAACAACTTTCGAGCAAGCATTCTGGAGATAGCTAAATGAGCAAAATGCAGACAAGCTCACAGACCAAATAGGGATCTAGGTTTACAGCCAGATACGCTCTAATTCACTGGGATGGACATGTACAAAGATCCATGGGTGCAGAGACTGTGTAGACCAGTGGCGCCCTCGGGGGTGGGAAGAGGTGTGATCAGGCAGAATTTCAGAGAGTCATCTGGGCTGGGTCTTGAACAATGGTGGGAATTCTTTAGGCTTCTGGGAGAGCATCACCAGCCCTTACGGCGGCCCCTCCCACCAGGCCAAGCTGTCCCATCTTTGCGTTCTTCTGTGTCTTAATCCCAGGAAGATGGCAACAGGTTGTCCAAAGGCATTGTCATCCTTGATGCTCATTTTACCTCTTCTCAGTGGAAATACCCTCTTGGAGCAGGAAGAACCACGGATGTGATGACTGCAGATGACATCACTGAAAGATGCTGAGGGTGCCCCCAGCCCCAGGAATGCCCGCCGGCCACAGGTGAGAGCACAGCCGTTAGTGCCGGGTCTGCCTTGTTCGGACCCCTGTACCTAAAAAGAATCCGAGAGGCTAGCAACCTTTCAGAGACCAAACAGGCAAAATAGCAACTCCTCATCTTTGTACAGAACCTGCAGTTAAGTAGACCTCACAGAATGTTAGAACAGGACCCGCATTACAGGTCTGTTAAGTTTCCCAGGGTTTACTGATAAAACACAGAGCCACCCCCCACAAAACTATCTTCTACAAAACTCTGCATTTTTAGTTTTTGTGGATTTAAATATTAGTTCCTGTAATTTATTAAGACCCCTGGCTTCTGGGTAGTAGGTACGGCTGGCTTTTGGGGGTCACCTAGACCCTTTGGGCCCATGCAGAGGGTTTACCTGATGGAATCTTTGGTCAACTGACATGTATGAAACAAAGTACGGGGCAACCGATGGGAAGCAGGGAAGGGGGCAGGGGTGGGACAGGGATTCGGTGATTCTGTCCTCAGGGCTCTGCACTTACTGTTCCCCCGCCCTGGGATGCTCTTCCCCCAGGTCCCTTCAAGGCTGGCTCCTTCTCATCCTTGGCTTCATCTTAAATGCTACTCCTCACAAGAGCCTTCCCTGACCACCAGCACTCTCCTTATATCCAGAAATTATTCTCTTCCCATCACCCTGTTTCAACCATGTTATCATTTTATTCTGATCTTGACGTTTCTGGGTTCTGTTACTTTCGGTCTGTGTCTCCCATTAGACTGTGAACTCCTCGGGGCAGGCAGATGGTGTCTTCACTCCTGGACACACAGCGTCTGGCCCACAGTTGGGACCCAGTGGATCCTTGACTCATGGCATCAGTTCAAGGAAACAGGCAGGGGGCCTGGGGAGGAGGAGCTTCAGGCCCCCACCAGGCCCACGGAGCTCGCCTGGCAGGTAAGGACGTTCCCCATAAATGAATTTCTACCCCAAAGCTAACTCAGTCACTCACTGCTCCTCGCTCTGAATAACGATTCCGTAGCTATTCACCAAGAGGAGCAGAGTGAGGGTCTGTTCTAACAGTCGGACTTTGCGAAGAGGCGGTGAAGCTGTCTTATCTCCCATTCCACCCCCGCAAGCGGCTGCTGCTCTGGAGGCTGAGTTGTATTTTTGCAGAACATTGGAAGAGAACTTGAATTTGCCCAGTACCATATAAATATGAAATTGCTCTATACCAAATCCAAGGGATGGGAGGATTATTATAATTTAAGAACCACGATAAAGTAAAATGAACATGGCCTTCAAGGGCTGTGACAGAAGTTATTTTAGAGAGAACACCCCCGGGACTAACGAAGGTTAGACGTTAATTCTGGGAGAAGCATCATTTTTGAAACCCCGAAGCCAATACTTATCTCTTAACGCACACGTTGCCAAAGGGAATGACGTGCGAGTTAAAGGGGTTTTCCTTTAAGAAAATGCAAGTCTCATTTTACTCTCGAAAATAAGAGCTTCCACAAAGTTTCTTTTTATCACTCGCCTCTTTGGTGTGAGCACTCAGCTCCTATTTGGATAAATGAGAGTAACATCCATCCGTCCAAAGGATGTACGAATCTCAGGGCATCACCATTCCAGACAACCCGCTTTTAAATGGCCGTTTTTGAATGTTCACTTATGGATGAAATTTGGCATGTGCAGGAGACGGGGGAGCACTGTAATATATTCGGCTGATTCTTCAGCTTGGCAGCGATGAAGTGAACTGAAGCGAATTCAGGGTTCCACTTTACATTTTTGGCAAATGAGCAAATATGCAGATTCGTCCCAAACAGATGTGTCTGCCAGTTACCCCCGGAGCAGTTCCAGAAGCTGAGGTTCATTGAGCTGGTGCTCCAATTAGCGAGAACATCATAACAAGTATATAATTATTCTGGAACCTGTTGAGCTTTCATCTGCTATCGATTTCATTTCATTTAAGCCCAATTCAGGCTGAACTTGCAGTGAACTCTGTGGTTTAAAATGGAGATCTTAGATTGTCACAACTTTTGTGTTTGCCACGTGCTTTTGAGGTAGTGGTCAGGCAATTGTCTTTGAGATTGTCACACTCTGTATTCCAGTGGTCTCTCTGATTGATTATAAAGCCTTATTGGCAATGCAATCATGATTATTTACAGTCTTCTCCAGTAATGCCGTAGTAAATTGCTTCCAATGAAAAAAGTGAATCCTGAAAGAGAAGTGATGGTAGCTTGCACTATCCTCAGTCTATCCAGGCAGCTACCCAGTCATTTACAGTGCATTAGGCACCAGGCTGGAGGTACAGAGGTGGTAAGATGTGGTTTCTGTGATTGTGGAACTCAGATTGGGAGAGGAAGTTGAGTAATCCAAACAAACTCACAGCCCAGTGACCCACTGTAGGCATTAGAGTGGAAGGATGGACTGGTTGTTATGAGATCACTGAAGATTTAGCAACCAATTTTGCCTGGAGAAGTCCAGGAAGGCTTCCCAGAGGAAGGGGTATTTGAGCGGAGTCTTGAAAGGTGAAAAAAAGTTTTCCAGGAAAAAGAAGAATGGAGAGAAAGGGGGAACTCCAAGTTAAAGAGACACATGGACTCATGAAAGGGAGGGATATATTTTAGAAATAATGAGAATTCAATGTAGCAAGGATCAGAAATTAAGGGGAAAAAGGACTAGAGCAAAGATTCCCGAACTTATTGTTTTATTGCAACCTTCGTTTCTCAGTAATTTTTTTTTGGCACACCTAAAACCAAAAGAAATTTTTAAACATTTCATTTATTAAGTAGTTGGGTTCAAATAACACTTAAGATGCAACAAAGGAAAAGCATACTTTTATTTCATTCTTTAATAATCGTAGTTACATATTTGAGGGATGTGTACATCAGTTATCAGGCCACTCCATAACGTCTCAAATCTTGGAATCAGATTGAACACAGCCACCCCGCTCCCTGTTTAACAATGATTTTCACACAGTGCTTTCCTTTTCTCAGAGCTACCACCAAAATCCCAGCTCCACAGAGATATTACTCCAACAGAATGTGTCACTGTCTAATGTTGAAACTGTAACCTATCTTTAACTAGTAGTACCTAGTCCTGAGTACCCTAAATGTGAAAATTTCAGAAATTCCTGCAGCGCCCCGCCAATTTTCTTGTGGTACCCAAAGGCACCTCAGCACTCAGTTTGGGAACCACTAGGCTGGTGAATAGGTTGAAGTCAAACCATGAAAGACCTTATATAACAGGAAACCTTTCTGAAGTACAAATGTGACACAACCATGAAAATGAAGATGTAATCAACCAACACCTTTGAACTAAATTTCTAAAGGAGATTTGAAAATAGGTAGATGAGACAGGCAAATAACATTTTCTCTTCACATCCCTGGTGCATAATGAAGTAAATAGAGATTCTTTAATTTCTCTCAATTTGAAACAGAGCAGGGCCCTATGGTCCTTCCCCTCCGCCACCCATGTCCTCAGTCTGCCTTTGTCTGTGGAAAAATCTTATATCCACACAGTGGAATATTATTCAGCCATTAAAAGGAGTGAAGGATTGGGACTTCCCTGGTGGTGCAGTGGTTAAGAATCCTCCTGTCAGTGCAGGGGACACGAGTTCAAGCCCTGGTCCGGGAAGATCCCACATGCCACAGAGCAACTAAGCCCATGCACCACAACTACTGAGCCTGCGAGCCACAACTACTGAAGCCCTCATGCCCTAGAGCCCGTGCTCCGCAACAAGAGAAGCCACTGCAATGAGAAGCCCGCGCACTGCAATGAAGAGTAGCCCCCGCTCGCCACAACTAGAGAAAGCCCGGACCCAGCAATGAAGACCCAGCGCAGCCAAAAAATAAAAAATAAAATAAAAATAAAAGGAATGAAGGATTGAGACATGGAAGAACCTTGAGAACACTGTGCTGACTGAAAGAAGCCAAGCACAAAAGCTCACATGTTGTGTGATTCTACTTTTTTAAAATGCCCGTAAGAGACACATCACACGAGTCCATAGAGACAGAAATGGTTGCCAGGGGCCAAAGGGAGGGAGGAGTGGGGAGGGAGGACTAATGGGCATGGGGTTTCTTTCTGAGGTGATGAAAATATTCCAGGATCAGATACAGTAGTGGTGATGGTTGCACAACTCTGAGAATATACTAAAAACCACTGAAATGTATACTTTTAAAAGAGTGAATTTTATGGTATGTGGATTATATCTCAAGGGGAAATATCAGAGAAGGCATCACTTGCAGAGATCCATCCTTATTCCAGCCCCTCAAAATCAGGATTCCCTCCTGTCTCCACGGGGCCACGTGGGTGTGATGTTAACTATCCCTCTTGGACAGGACAGCGGCTGCCCCCAAGTTTCCTGGGGCTCGTCTCCTGGGGGCCATCAGGAGGGGCATTTTCTGAATCAGCAAACTGTGTCCCCACTACGGTGCCCTCCCGCTCCTGCCGTGTCGCCCTGCGCCTTCCCGCATCTCCTCCTGGGTGTCACCACGCTCAGCTCACCTGAGCTCCACGAGGTAAGGAGTAGCCACACAGCCGAGGAGAATCTCCTCTGCTATTTAGCCGGCAGAGTCCTGACTCTGACATTGCTCTGCAGTTATGTGCGATGCCACCCTTGGAGGAACTGGGTGAAGGCGCGGGAGACCCGGCAGGGGCAAACCTGATCGGGCCTGTTTCAAGAGGCAATTCCAGGAAATGTCAAAAGAAGGAGCCTGGTCTCCAGCAGAGTTTTAACAAGTCACGCTAAACCACGAGGATGGCGAAAATCCTCCAGCAATGTGCCTCCACCCCCACCTGCAGTCACTATTTACTGTCCAATAACCCGAGAATGAGGACCCTCCCTCTTCCTTCCACTTACCTGTAGTATTTCAGGAAAGTTCCTTGATATGTTTAGGTCTCTACTGCACCATGTGGGGAGAAGAGATAACACGGTTTTTATTGGGTAGTCTTTGTAAAGCATTTTGTTTTTCAGCGCAGAGTAAGTCTATTGAAGAAAGAAAAGCTGAGTAATAACTACAAGGTCAGGGCACGTGGAACCCCCGGCCGGTGGCGGTGACTCCCGCAGAAGCAGAATCACGAACCATCTTCATCAGCCTGCTTCCTCTGGCGCATGCGCAGAAGCGCCCACGCGCTGGATCCCGGCAGGACTCTTGCACGTGGTTTGGGTACCTTTGCGCTGAGTCCTGTGCAAGATGATCTCCTGAGTTACTGGGGAAAAAAAACCCACTACAACTTCATTTATTTCTTTTGATGCTTCTGTTTATCTTATTTTTTGTTAATGTTTGTTTTACCCTTCAACTTGGGTTTCCATTCCATTTCTGCCATAGAATTTTATTCAAATGTAATATATTTTTATGTTTGAAAGCCTTTTTATTGATTACCCTCAATGAATGAAAGTTACAATTTGGAGTTGGTTGTTTATTTCCTATGAATCTAAAGTTCGAAATGTTTTAAAATGTGTGGATTGAATTATCAGTCAAATGAGCAGTATGACGCCACTGAGGACATGCAGTATATGGTCAAATATATTACATGAAAAGTAAAAGAAAAATTGGAAATGTTCATCCGAACAGATTTTGCACAGTCCTTTTTTTCTGATGCATTCCTTTATCCTTAGGTGATGACAACGTGTTGCTAAAATGACACAGGGCACAGCATTTAATTCTATCCTGACTTTTCTTTTTTATTGATGAAAATGCTGAAAATTCCTTACTCACCTAAATAAGTAGATGGGAATGAAGACATTTGGGGATACAATGTCACTCAACTGCTGAATTCTCCCCGAGTTCTATTTCCCCAAATTAGCATAGTTAGGTATCCTCAAAATGTATTTTTAAATGATCTGTCAGCTGACAATCAAGTTCTCCTTCAATTCTTTTGGAAGCCAAGAATTGGAAACCACCTGACTTAAAAAGGAATAGCTACCCACTTGCTAGAGTTTATCAGTTTCTTAGACCCACATCAATATTTCAAAGGATCCCTTTGCATGAAGGTGTTAACACTCCAGAGCAATATGCTGTAAGGGAATTTGCTGGCGGTCCAGTGGTTAGGACTCTGTGCTTTCCTGCTGAGGGCCCAGGTTCAATCCCTGATCAGGGAACTAAGATCCCACAAGCTGCATGGCTTGGCCAAGAAAAAAAAAAGTCTCAGAACAATATGCTGTAGTAAGATTTGGGATGGGCTCAAGGTACCCCTTCCTTCTGTTAAGCAGGAAAAGGGTCAGTATGAAAGGGGTGGTGGGAAAGAAGAAGCAGAAAAACACCTGGACCACAGGGGGCCTTCTCAGGCACATCAATTGTCCTGCATGTTGACGGTCTTAATGTGGATTACCTTAAAGATCTCCATGCTCGAGTCACATGGATGCCTTTTGTACTCCCTTATCTCCAATACCCATTTCCGGGTTGTGCAGCCACTGGGTGGGGAGAAGGGAGAGGTGCTGAGCCACAAGCCTCGCACCTGATGGACAAAGTGGCCACCAAGCAATGTCCTGAGCAAGGCAGCCCAAGGACATGTAGGGCCTGGAGCGCCCAATGACCAACTCTAAGTGGTTTGAGATTCTGCCTGTAAATAGTCTCTGTCTCCCCACACCTTCTTAAAATCTGCCACACACAAGTGCATCACAAGAGAGGGCTTGTGGAAATCAGCCAAAGCAACAGACTTCCACTTTGGGTCGGCACAGCACAGAGAGAAGTGAGAAGTAATAGTCCAAAAGGAGAAACGGTAGAAGTTCCAGAACCCACGAAGCAGGAACTTTGGGCCAGAATAGAGCATGGGAACAAAAGTCTCCAGGAATCCAAGGAGAACTCAGGGAAGACATTGGGTTTCATCCAGGATGTGAGAAAAGAGTTTGTATTAATCTTGTTTGAGCTCGGCAAACAGGACCACCTCAGCTGAAAGCTGAGTTAGGCTGAGCAAATTAACACCTGGAGCAAAGTGGAGAGAAGCCAGCCAAAGTCCCGTATCCTCTGGGTTCTCACCGATACCTGAACCAAGGGTTTGACTATAAGATGTGCTCAGCTTCCTGCTCTGCCACTTACCCTCTGGTGACCTGGGGATGTCATCACCCTCTCTGTGGCTCTCTGTCTTTATCTGTAATAGTTATATCTTGCTCATTCATTCCTTGTGAAGATTAAGTGACGTCGCGTCTATAGCATATAGCTCGCAATCGCTATTTTTATTACTATTATTACTAACCATTGGTTCTATTCCTGTATCCTCTGCTAAAATAGCTTATGTCCAAATTTTCTTTACAGACCTTCCAGAATTCACCACTCATTCAGCAAATTTTTATTAAGTATCTTTTATGCGCAGAGCACAATTGAAAACAAAAATTTAATTCGTTCCATTTTGTTTATTATTGAATTTATATCTTCATTCCTAAAGAATTTAAAGAATCAAAAACATATATTGGACAATTAAAAGATTTTGCCCCAAAGATTTAAAAATCTTGGTAAAGGAAGAATTGGTGTCACATAATGAGATTAAAAACAAGAAAAGTTAACAATTATATGTGTCATAATGGCCTGCAATTAGTTATTAAAAGTGGGCCAAACATTTAATGCTGAATTGCCTAGTTACCAAAGCAAAGCCAAAAACATAAGCGGTTAGGGAATTCCCTGGTGGTCCAGTGGTTAGGACCCTGTGCTTTCACTGAGAGGGCCCAGGTTCAATCCCTGGTCGGGGAACCAAGATCCCACAAGCTGCATGGCTTGGCCAAAAAAAAAAAAAGAGCAGTTACAACACTCACATTGCCCGTGAGATGGACTGAATGTTATTTACGTGAAAGGCTACAGCTGTCAGTAGCAGCAAGACCTAAGGAAAATTTCCCCGGGTGACACTGAGCGACCTCCTATGCATTGAAGACACAGAAGACACATCCGCGACATCCTGAAGAACATTCCTACAAAAGCCACAGCAATATTGCATTTCTATTTAATGATTAAAATAAAAAAGAAACTGAGACTTCTGAGACCCAATGGCGTATAAGAGGTGGGTGAATGCTGACCAAAGAGGGGAATTACAAGTTCCGGTGGCTCTCTCTCCAGGCAGGGGCCCGTCCACACAGACGGCGGAGACCAGAGAGGGGGTGCTGTACAGCCGTGGCTTCTCAGAAAATTGGATTCTTTCTCTACACGACTGCTTCTTCCAAGGTCTCTGAGGGCCTAACACCACAGCACCATGTCGTAAAAAGATTCCGTGGTCTGGCTTGGTCCGGGTAGATTAGAGCGTGGAGAGGATGGGTCCACCCAGAGCGTAGCCCTGCTCAGTTCATTGCAGGGGTCTTTGTCGCAGGCCAGAGGTTCGGATTTCAGAAGAGCACGGGGGCCAGGCCTCAGTGATTCTGTGCTGCTGGCCCACGGACCAGACTTTGTGAAACACAAATCTACGTAGGATGGATGAACTATACATCCTTCAGACACTCCCTCTTTCTGCCCGAAACGAAACTACAAAGAGAAGTAGGTTGTGATCAAGGGTATATTTGCTAACAAGAGCCCAGGGCACACATTCTTGCTGCAAGATTTTAAAAGAGCTATATCTTTTTAATAGACTTGAATCATCTTATAAAAATTAAGAACGTAATTAGACTTACGTCAGACTAGAAGACGG
Organism: Balaenoptera musculus; assembly: GCF_009873245.2. Lineage (NCBI taxonomy): Eukaryota > Metazoa > Chordata > Mammalia > Artiodactyla > Balaenopteridae > Balaenoptera > Balaenoptera musculus. The sequence goes on along the minus strand of NC_045801.1, from coordinate 76,574,771 downwards.
GCGAGGAGGAATATTCCCCAGTTAGGGCCAACATTTCTTCAAAACAGAATTCTGTGTCTTCTTCCAGCCTGGGTGCCAAAATTCCACACTGGAGGACATTATTAATGTCATTTTGGTCTGGAAAAAATATAAGGCACTTATAAACATCTCACCTTTGCCATTTAAAAAAAAAAAAAAAAACCCTCAATGAGGCACCCGTGAAATAATTAATTTTAAACAGTGGCTTGGAAAACCTCCAGGGCAAAATTAGTTGGAAAATGTACTCTTGAGCATCTAAGTGAGTTGATCCAACTACACAAAATTGTTGACAATTAAATTTTGAGGGCATTTCCCATAAATGTTGATCTAAAAGATTTTAGAGTAGTTGGTTTTAAACCATTCTTTCTCACTACTTGTAGAGCAAAACCACTCCTGAGACTATTTCTACTTGTGACTATAAACCCATATCTTCAGCAAATAGGACCAGAGGGGTACAATCCTAATGCATCTGAAAGCAGCTCAAATCATGAATGTACATTTTTTTATAAGGGGTGTAAAAGGAAAGCAAAATATATCCCTCTTTTAAACTGTTTATACTCATCCAACTTCTCAGTAGACTGTCTTTGCTGCTGATTTTGAATCTCACAATAGTATTCATTACAAGTTATGTGTACGTGTCAGTGACCAAGATACATGGTCAGTTCACGTGACTTATTCTGACTCGTTCCTGCCCAAAATCAAAGGCAGCAGAGATTGTGCATCATCTACTCCCTCACCTATTTCTCCATAACAGCAATCAACAGTGAAATAAGTTCTCAAAGGCCACTTACTAGCCTGAGAAAAGAAACTAGCTATTGTCAGGAACCACTGCTACCATTAGATGGAATGTTCCAAGTGGGTCAGTAATTTAGGGGAGTAAAGACTTTTCCTGCTTAAACACGGGACAGACCAGTGCATTCTTAAGTGGAGTCACATGAAAGAGAAGGGCCAGAAAGTTGGGGTCCTGGATCCTCTCCACTGCTCCAGCCACAATAGCTCTTATTGTTCCTGTTTTCTTTGGCTAGTCTTCCACAGAAGATTTGTCTAGGGAAAGAAGTTGTAAAAGTTTTAAAGAAAACATAGAAGAATTCTCCTGAGTCCAATCAGAGAGGAAATTCCAACAGAGTTATTATGAATAAACAAAATAACCAGCAATTATAATAGACCTTGAGGAATTCAGGTGGCAGGAAGTATTCATCAGGTTTTTAATTAACTTTGGTGTCTAATTAACTATACAAATGAGGAAGCCTTATCAGACCAAATAAAGGAGGCGTAGGCAAAGTTCAGGGCACTTTGTGCTGTGGGTTATAGAACTAGGACAAGGAAGTCTCTCTAAGTGTCAATAAAAGTCACTCACAAAATTTATAAACAGTTATCTTTGTCCATCATTTTGCCATCAGTCCGTTTCAGATGCCCAAACATAGAGCCTCTCACATGGAAATGATTATACATGGTTTGGGAGAAGTGACAGATTTAAAAAGAATCCGTGATTAGCCTCTTCCAAATTCTATTTATTAGGACAACTCAAAACCTGGTCAGTTTGGGGCTTTGATGTGTTTGTATATTTTCCAGTTAACAGAGTCCTTGTCAATCCAAAAGTGTGGAGGGGGGAGATTTACAATTTCCCCCACTATTAAATTGATAAAGCCAATTTAATTTGTCCACAATTTGTTTAAAAGAAAGAAGAGAAACTTATCAGAGTAGCAGAGGCTTTGATTCAAGATCTTCAAACAGGAAGAACTCAGCAATAAAATTGGAAAGCCTTATTCCACCTCCCTCTCCTCAAGCCCTAATCTCACTGCTCACATTTACAGAACAGAGAGCTAGCTGATGGGACACAATTGACCACTGAGGCCAAGCCAGAAGTCCCAGAGCTGGGAATAAGTAGGAAGAGGCTGACCATTCCATCTTCGACACTAGCTTCAAGGTGGAAATCAGATTTACCCTGTGCAATCATACAGACTCACACTCCTTTTTCCAAAGAAATACTGAAGAAAAATAATCTAGTCACTTGAAATAGTTTTATATTTTTATAATAAAAGGAATCATGATATACTAATAAAACTCTACAAGGTGTATACTATCTTACCTATGAGAAAACTTAGGCCCCAAAAAGGATTAAAAATTGGCTTTGAATTTTAGAGTGAGGAAGTATCTTTGAAATGAGTCTGCCTACTTAATTCAGAAATTTCATCTACAACATCACCAACTCATGATTATTTATTCTGTTTGAATACTTTCTGTGATTCAGGAAAATTCACTCCACTTTTGAACAACGCTCATTATTAAAAAGAGCTTCCTCATATAAAGGTAAAATCCACTTCTCCATGAATTTCTCAGTGGGTCTTAGTTCTGTGCCTTGTGTCTGCACAGAATAAATTCAGCTCTTTTGCTACAGAACCCTGAACATTTTGCAGGGGTTGGTTTCGGTTGAGGGCTTCTACCCCATTCTAATTCTGGTCATCCTTTTACAGATATACTCCAATGCATAAGGAGCTCTCTCAAAAAGTAATGACACCGATGGACATGTAAGTGTACAGTGATACAAAAGTGTATGGTGTGGAACTATCACATTGTTTGACTTGGATGCTAACACTGATTGTCCTGAACCCTATATTTATGTTGTACCATGTTACATCCTACAATCTCGTTTTTATATGAACCATATTAGAGCTACCAACATGCAATTTATTTCTAATAGAGTTCATTATATTTATTCTATTCAACTTTCTCTTGTTTGTATTAGTGTAAATGTAAAGTGTCAAGATATTTTTAAAACCTACTATTACCATCTAACACATAAGTGTATCCTAACTACACCATGCCTGCGGCTGTCACTTCGCCGTCAATCTGAGATTTTCCTGCTTGTCAAAAATGCAGATTTCTAAGTAAGACACAGTGTAGATCTTCTGAGGCTCAGAACCTACAGGGAGGGAAGAGTGCAGAACCCAGCCATGGGCAATAAAGGATGGAGTTCAAACTGTCTCCTTTTCCATCTCTTCTGAGTAACTTCCCTAAAATCTGGAAAAGTAGAAAACGATAGCCGGAATAACCACCGTGATCATCCTCAGTTTAGACCCCACCCCTTATGTTACTGGGCATCGTCAGAGAGAAACGTAGGGCTGGACCACATGCTCATTGAAAGAGCATGACATCCGGGGCAGCCTCTGGTATTTCTTGTCTGACTCCATCACCTCCCACCTAAAATCCTGGAGGCATTGAGACTCCAGTGAATATGCTGTCCATATTTATTTTTCTTCCTAAACTGATAAACCTAGAGATCTGGGGTGAGGGATGCTCATTGGAAAGTCCTCACAAGTTTTCCCTTCCCTCTCTGCTACTTCAGGTCCACGAGACCAAACTGGCAGCAGGGTGATGCAAATTGTAAAAGTTATTGAAATGCTCTCCCACAATTTTGAGGAGGGGTGGGGCAGAGAAGATAAAAGGTGTAAATGTATTTTTTTTCTCTTTTTAAATTGAAGTAGAGTTGATTTACAAGATTATGTACATTTCAGGTGTACAGCAAAGTGATTCAGTTTTATATGCATATATAAAATATAAATGTATATTTGTATACATATATATTCATATTATTTTCCATTAGAGGTTATTACAAGATATTGAAGTAAATGCATTTTTACTAAGTCAACTTCTTTGCTTTTTCAGAGCCAAGGTAGGTGTCACACCAGGAAACGATGTTGCATCTTTGCACGGCAGCTAAGCATACAGCTTTGCACTCACACAGGTTGGATTCGGATTCCACCCTATCTGCTAGTTGTGCAACCTCGGGGCAAGTTATTCGTCTCTTGGCGTCTCCATTCCCATATCTGAGGAGCTGGAACAACTATTATACCCACCTCAGAGCGCAATGTAAGGGCTCCATGAATTCAGGTGTCTTAAAGCACTTAGCAAAGTGTCCGGCACGCAAAGTGTCCCCGCACCTTGGAAAGGGTGAAGAAGACCTCCACGGCCTGCCCTGGGGGCGCCGAGGGCACAGAGCGCTCTCTGTTCAGGTGCATGAGGGCCTGGAAGCCACAAGGAAATGGTCCTCGGCCACCTCTCTTTCACGCGCTGATCCCCAAAAACTTCTTGTGAGAATAATGGCGACCTTGAGATCTGCAGTAAAAGAAATTCGAGAGGTTCGTGAGCTCTGTCAGCTCTGCTCCACAACACACGTGATCAACACTGCAGCCCGATGTTTAGTGTAGCAGATGCTCAAAATGTCACTAGTCAGGGGGCATAACTTCATGCTGGTCTATTAACCATGTCTTTTGTTTTCTGTATTCTGATGCTTTGGGACCTTGCCTACCTGGACAGATGACCCCTCCCAGGGTAGCCAGTTCCTAGACTTAACAAACCACTTGCCTGCCGGTGTACTTGAGAAAGAGAATTTGCATGTCTTTATCCAGCACCATCTACCATAGACATAGGATCTGTGGACACAAATCTCCCTGTCACACGAGAGCTCTGCTCTCAAGCCAGAAAAGAGGCTTGAATGCTGCCAGGGATTATGACCTTCAAAAAGATGGTTCAGTTCTCTGACTTTCAGCTCCTTCAGCTGCAAAATAGGAATGATAATGTCTTCTCTGCAAGATTGTTGTGAAAATGAACAAAAAGGAATATAAAACACTTGGCAGTAGCAGGTGTCTTATCGTTATTTTTATCCTAATTGTTGTTCATCTCTCTTTGCCCCATTTCCGTATCAGGAAACAACACGTGGATTATTAATTTAGCACCCACCGATAGATACAGTGGTTAAAGTACCCTGTACATCAAACACGGATACTCTGGTCTCTCTTGCAAATTAGCATATTGGCCTGCACACCGGACTTGCGAGTTTGGTTAGTTAAGTCAGTCTCATCTGTTCTGAAACACTAGTAAAACTGAGCTTACATATACCTAAAATTGAGGATCGGGCCCTGGAACACCATCCTATGGTACTGCCTTCTGGGGATGCATTTCCTAAGTGGCTGGCCCCTAGGCCACCCATCACACTGCCCTATCCTCGTCCTCCAGTTGCGGTCAAGGGTTTGAGCTAAAGCCATGTGTTCTCATCCCCCCTCTGAATACTCAGAATATTTGGTGAGACCAGGTGAAGGAAGTTAGTACAATCACTTTTATTTTAAAATACATTTAAGTGTAGCATATCATTTAATTTTAATGTCAACTTTGTGGATGTAGAGAGGAGAGTGAATCAGTCTTTCTCTTATAAAAAGAAAAAACAACTTTGAGAAATTAAAAGTCTTCCCCAAATTGTGTAATTGTGATCAGGTGGGATCAGAATCTGTGTAGATCATTCCCCCCATAACCTCTTGCAGAATACTATAGAATTACATTTACACAAGATTAAGCAACTTTTTTAGTACTCCCTTTTTAGAGGAAACCTCTCCCTTGCAATCATTTCTGATAATGCAATAAAACGATTTTACGTCACTGAGACTTCATATTGTAAAAAGGAGTGAGAACAACATATATAGTGGTAAATTGGAAAAATTTGGCTTAACCGTTGACCTTAAAAAGATGCTCTGGCAATGGCCAGGTAGTTCCTGTTGGACCAATCTTTCCACAAATAATAACTATAAACTCTGGATAAAATATAAAAACAACTAGCTGAAGATACTAGAGAACAGACAAGAGCAGGAAGATATCAGAAGGAGATTAGCACAAGGAAGAAGGGAAGGCACAGGATGAATTTTCTATTTTTATGGTTTTTAACCTGAGGGTTTGTCCCAGTCTGTACCATGTGCCTCCGCTTGAGATTTTAAAAAGTTTTTTTAAAGTCTTATTTGCTTGAAGAATAAGAGAATTGAGATTGGATAGAATTAGCAGCTGGGAAATGAGGAGGAAAATCTCAGAAACAAGAGAGCCAGAGAACTAAATTCTGGGTGTCAACATGGCCCAGACCCTTGCCAACCTCTAAATCATACTTGCACAGACCAACTCCAGGTAGAATGAAACAGGGAAGACAGAGCTTGTGGATTGAGTTCAACAAGTTACCCATCTGCCCAAACAAAACACTAATGCTCTTTGTAGTAACATAGCAGAATCAAGATCTATATGGTATATCACTCACAACATTCATGACACATTCCAAAATTATATGACATACAAAGAAACAGGAAAACGTGACCCGTACTTAAAAGAAAAGACAATCAGTAGATACTAACTCTGAGATGATCCAGAGATTGGAATGGTTTTAAAGCAGCTATTAAGACTATGCTCTAGGATACAAAAGAAAATATGCTCATAATTAGTGCAAAGAGAAAAAATATCTCAGCAGAAAAATAGAAACCATAAAAAAGAACCAAATCAAAATTCTATGACTGAAAAGTTTAATATTTGAAATTAAAAATTGATTGGATGAGCTTAAGAGCAGACTGGGAATGTCAGAATTTTTTAAAAAGATAAAAATAGAAAATTTCCAGTATGAAAAACAGAGGGAAAAAATGTGTATTTTAAAAAGTGAACAGAACTTCAGGGAACTATGAGATCCCCAGGTGAAAGCAGGTCATCAATACTAGTTGTCAATCAGTTAGCCAACTGTCCCAAAGATTAAATTATCCCTCATTCACTTATAGACAAAAACTCTGAGTAAGTTTATTAAATATAATGCATACAACCCACAAATTTCCAATAAGACTAAGAAACTGGGTCATAATGGCAAAATGAGCTTGATAATGCAGAAGACCATGTGAAAGTTAAAGAATATATCATTTCCTGGAAATACGTGAAGCTTCAAGAACTAAAACCTCCTAAAAGACATGGGCTTAAAATCCCCTTGATGTAAAAGAAAAATTGAATTATAAAAACAGACTTGGCCTTTTTATAGAGGCTCACATTTAAAAGTCTTGGACACCACAGTGGATTCTGGGTCCTGACCAAGAATCAGTTGCTTGACAACCAAATCCTGCAGCCTCAGCTAGTCTGAGGAGGTAGTCTTTTCCTCTTAGGGCTCTTAAATCTCTCTACAACTCTAGGAAGGCAACTCCAGAAAAATACGCAAAATCAATCAATCAATCAATCAATCCATGACATAACCACATTTGCAACTGGTATTAGCAAGTGTCATCAGTTTGGTAATTATCACTATACTTCTGTGCATGTTTTTTTTCTGCTCCTTAAGGTATTTGAAGCATTGGATGGGTGAAACCCGTGATTTTATTGAATGTTTAGAAGAGTATGATTAAATGTTTGCAATCAATGCTTAAGCATTTGGATAATTTAATTTGTTAAATGTGTAAGTTTTGATTTATTCATCTTAAGCAGCATGTAAATACTTAGAAGAATATCAATCATTTATGTTTAATGTTTGAAGGATGCTTAAATAAATCATAATATTAATAAAATGGACATTAAATAAAATATAAATAGGTGTTAGTGTTATTTACTGTTTGAAGTGCTTTTGTTCATTGAGAATAATCCAGCCAACAATTTTTTATAAAATTCTATAGCAAATGTGAATAAAACCTAGAAGGAAATGGATATTTTATGCATATTTCCATAATATTGTATTGCATACTACTCAAATTCCAACTTAAGAGATTTCTAGCTTTAGTATCGTAAGTTGCAGTTTCAACAGATCAGATTCGATCCCGTTCTGACAAAAGAATAATATGCTGTTATCTCAACAGCAAGAAGAACAGCTCAAGGAGACGTTCATTTCTGCATTCCTGGCTGAGATTCATGCCCCACAAGAAACACGTGTGACGCTCGATCGTTTTACTTTTGAGTGCCGGTGTCTAAACATCCCTGCCAGGCCGGCAAGGGGCTCCCACACAAGGGAATGGGGAGTGACTGCTTCAAGGGGCACAGGGTCTCCTTTTGGGGTGATGAAGTGTTCTCGGAACTAGATAGAGATGATGGCTGCCCAACACTGTGAATGTACTAAAGGCCGTTTAATTGGACACTTTAAAATAGCTAATAGTTACATTTGTGTTATGAGACTATTCAATTAAGACAAAAGAACAGTGGAATGGGGGAAAAAGGAATAAGTCACTGTTGGATGAGAAAGAGAGTTTCTGAGAAAAAAAATATTTCAAGCAGGCAAGGTGAGGACAAAAAGAAAAGTGATATGGTTACAGGCGTAAACTGAAGGGCCAGACCTGCTTCATGCTGTCTCACACTGAGCTGAGGGGATGTAAGAGTAATATATAACTTCTTCAAGATCCTCCCAAATTCTTCTCAATTTAATTTTGGAGACTTGGACACCACTGTGGTGTCCTAGACTTTTAAATGTGAGCCTCTATAAAAAGGCCAAATCTGTTTTTATAATTCAATTTTTCTTTTACATCAAGGGGATTTTAAGTCCATGTCTTTTAGGAGGTTTTAGTTCTTAAAGCTTCAAGTATTTCCAAGAAATGATATATTCTTCAACTTTCCCATGGTCTGCGTTATCAAGCTCATTTTGCCATTATGACCCAATTTCTTAGTCTTATTGGAAACTTATGGGTTGTATGCATTATATTTTAAAAAGTTATTCAGAAAATCAAAGCAGCCAGTAACTTAACGTGTATCGACCTCAAGGGTAGACTGTTTAAAAAATGTAGTCAGCAGGACGTCACCTTAGCCTTTATCAGAGTCAGGTCACTGGTTACTTCCTCAACATGGGACCGAACCCTAGTGGCACCCAAGGCTAAAGTGAAATTTTCTAGCTCAGAATTTGATCAGTGCTTCCCCTATAGAGTAATCAAAGTGATTAAACAAGAAGTATAATTTTTACCTAACAGATTGGCAAAATTTTAAGATTACTAAGAGCTGGTATTGGTAACGTGTGGAGGAACATATTCTCACGCCAAGATCCCAGGAGTGTAAATAAGATCAGCTTCCCTAGGGGGTAATTTGGCAATATGTAATCAGATTTTTAATATGCATACCCTTTACCCAGCCATCTTACCTCTGTGAATTTATCCCAAGGAAAGAGCTAGAAAGGCATACAAATTTATATGCACAAATACGTTCATCATGGCGTTATTCATAATAGTAAAACAATGAAAAGCATGTTTTCTCAATTCTCAATAGGGAACTTGTTAAATAAATTATGGTACAGCCACTCAATGACTGTTGCCATGGCAGATTTAAAAATAATCTTGAGGATCAATATTCTTTATGAAGGAAAATACGATATGTTATGCTTAATAAGAAAGATTACAGAACATTGTAATATAATCACATTTTTTATATGCATAGAAAAAACATGGAAAGGCACACATCAAAATGTTAATAAGATTTCTCTCTGGGTGGTGGTTAATTGTCATTTTTACTTTACACCTTTTCGTATTTTCTGGATTTATTTCTATTAATGTGCTATTTTCATTAAAAGAAAAAAATAAAGTTATGTTTATTTTGAGCAGCAGTCTAGTAAAGGAAAAATAAAAGTGAAAAAATTTTAGAAACAGACAAGCAAAATCTCCAGGGCAAAGATACCGATTGGCTCAGCTAACGTTGGAGTCCAAGCTTAATCAATGGGCTTAGGCTGCTGGGTTCCCACCTGTGAATCAGGACTCTTCTTGATGCATCCTGAGCCAGCCAGCCACCCGGTTCTTGTATAATTATGCAATTTCAGTGAGTTTATCAACACCCTGAAGGCAATTCTTAGGCCTCTAGGTTTAGACCAGGAGTTCTAATCGTGGGTACACAGTGGAAAAACTTAGATTAACAGGGTGGGTCTGTTGGGTGATGCACAGCATCTCAGACCTTGGAATCAAACTGGACACTGCTGCCCTCATTTCCTGTTCACAGGAAAACCACTGGGTTTTGTGTGGTATTTGCTTTCTATTTCAGCCACTCTGGAAAACACCTTTGCAAAGGTATAATGCCATGGAAGGTAAGTAGTGTGATCCAATGTTGAAATTGTGAACCATTTCAAGCTAGTGATTCATGCGGTGTCTGAAAGATGTCCGGTATCTCTGTGCTTGCCTTGAGCGTGGTACCCGTGCGTCTGCTGTAGCGTCTCAGCACGCGGAGCAGTTGGGGGAGAGTGTCTTAGCTGATGCAACTGCTTTAACTTCACCTCCACCCTCAGCCGACTCTTCCCATGACCACACTTGTCTTTGTCATAGCCTGGAATATCTTTACCTTTTACCCTCACGTTCCACTCTTGCGTACCCTGATCTGCTTTTATCCATCACACACTCTCTCTCCTAATTCCTACTTTTACTTCATGAAGCTCTCAGAGTTCTTCACTTTTCTATTTTCTACCCATCTATCAACGTCTTTCTGCTTAAGCATTTCTCTATTTAGTCAATCATTCCACTTCTCTGCTTAAGACCCCACCCTGCCGAACATGAAAAGCTCCATGTGACACACGCTACTATATATAAGATAGATAACCAAAAAGGACCTGCCGTATAGCACAGGGAACTCTACTCAATATTCTGTGATAACCTATATGAGAAAAAGAATCTGAAAAAGAATGAATATATGTATATGTATAACTGAATCACTTGGCTGTACACCTGAAACTAACACAACCTTGTAAATCAACTATACTCCAATAAAATTAAAAAAAAAAAAAACTCCATGTAAATTGGGATCTGTGGTCTCCAACATCATCAAGATTCTAAACCTGAAGACCCTTTATATAATCTTAGTGGCTATCCCAAAATGCTTCCAAACTTTCCCCTCATTTTTGGAAAGTCCCACCACGTTGCCTTCTGTCTTGTAATTAGCAGCTCCATGAACTTTACCAAGAAAATAAGAATCATAATCCTCATGCTAGAACCCACCCAGCTTCCTACCACACTCCCACAAATATCCCCCCGTCGACCCAGGCATCTCCTTTCATGGTCGGGAGCTTCCCTTCCTCCTGTCAAGGTGAATCCCCCCACCTCTGCCCAGGTCCTCCCCCGTTTGTCCCTGCAGATACACTCTCCCCTGTTCCCCAGCTGCACTCCGCTACTGGGGAGCGGCGGGGTGAACCACTCCCCTGCCCTCTGGCTTCGGCTGGAGTTTTGGCCAACAGGCCTGTGCAGAAAGCTGGGGAGGGGGAGGAGGGGAAGGTCGGCTGATACAGCCCCCTGGGCCCCTCCAGGCTGAGCCTTGAGTTGACAGTGGCTGTCTGTGTCTGTCAAGCCACAGCTGCTCCTGGGCGGCCCTGGCTTAGAGCTGGGACAGGTGGTCTCTAGCCACAGGTGGTCTCTAGCCCAGGAGTGCTCTCCTGGTCTCCCTTACCCCTCCCCCGACCATGGTAACTAGGCCCTTCGTTCGTCTCACTTCCATCACCACTTTTGACTGTGTCATCTGTTTCTTGTTGGGTCCCTGGTGGGATACAGATGCACCTTTTAATACGTCTTTATGGCAACTCTTTCTAGAAAATGCCATTCTCTGGCTAGTGATAATGCTGATAACAAACTAAATAATAATATAGCAACAACTACGGCTTATTGAGCAGTTGTGACGTTCTAGACGCCACGGCAACAGTGCGACACGTGTGATCTTATTCAGTCCTCACATTGAAACTGCTGCTGTCTGTTCCCAATCCCCTTTCACGGTGGAGAGAGCTGAGGTTTACAGGGGATAAGCAACCTTCCCACGGTCACACGGGGAAGGCGCAGGTTGGAGCTGAGCCCAGGGCCATGAGGGACTCACCTGCACGCATCCCTCACCATCCGTCCAGACGGGCTGGACTTGACCTCCCCCAGGCTGGAAGAGACCAGGAGAAGGTCCCATGTGGTTTGTGGTGTTGCGCTGATGATTTCTAAGATTTTCAGGTTTTAAATTTGCTTCTTGAATCCCTTGGTTTAAGAGGAATGCAAGCCAGCCGGCTCTGGAGTTGCAGCTTGTTCCTGCAGAGCTGGAGGGCAGTGGGGACGAAACCTCTGTGGCTGTGAGCAGGGGTGAGTGGAAGGACGGAGCCCATGAAATAAGTGTGCACACAACCCTCTCGCTCCTCATTCCATCTGGAGGACATTTGCACGCCACTGAGGACTTACTTTTATTTTAAGCCCTGCTCTGCCCCAGCATGCAAAAAACTCACGGCACTTTCTGTGAGGTGTTTCCCTAATGAAGGGACTGAGTTCATCTCAGTTGGCAGCAGTGTCCACTTTGATTCCAAGGTCCGAGATGTTGTGCATCACCCAACAGACCCAGAAACTCCACGAGTAAGTAATTGTGTTATTTAAGAATAAATTAAAATCGTTTTTTTTCTTTCAAATTTATGTGTAGTACTTTTTTCAAATGGCTAAACTGTTCAGGTTTGAATACATGTGAAGTTGTTTAGATCTAACTATTTAGTGAATGGAATTGTTAGGTATTGCTCTTGGCCTGGGTGCCCCATACAAAATTTGTTGGGACGCTAAGGATGCTGTGACCTGAGAAAGTTTGGGAACCTCAATGCTAATATGTTTTCAGCTGCATCTAAAAGAAAATCCTGTTCTTTTCCAAACTCCACGTGCAAAAGAATAAAGTTGGACCTGCATCTTACACCATATGCAAAAATGGATGAACTCAAGATGGATTAAAGACCTAAAGGTAAGAACTAAAACTATAAAACCTTTAGAAGAAAACATAGGGGAAAACTTCATTTGGACATGGATTTGGCAATGATTTCTTGGATACGACACCAAAAGTACAGGCAACAAAAGAAAAAAAGTAAATTGAACTTTTCCATAATTAAAACTTTTGTCCATTAAAGGCCACTATCAAAAGAGCGAAAAGGCAGCCCACAGAAAGGAGAAAATATTTGCAAATCATCCATCTGATAAAGGATTAATATCTAGAATGTGTAAAGAACTCCTAAAACTCAACAACAAAAAAATCCAATTCAAAAATGAGCAAAGGACTTGGCAGATGTTTCTCCAAAGAAGACAGGCAGAAGGCCAATAAGCACATGAAAAGATGCTTAGTATCACTAACCATTCAGGAAATGAAAATCAAAACCGCAACGGGACACCTCTTCCCACCCATTAAATGGCTACTATCAAAAAACCAGAAATAATTATTGGCAAGGATTTGGAAAAATTGGAGCCCTTGGGCACAGCTAGAGAGAATGTAAGATGGTGCAACTGCTCTGGGAAACAGTATAGCAGCTCCTCAAAAAGTTGAGCCCGAAGTGGGTCCCATACCAACCCCTGAACAGATTTCTGGCAAAGGGGAGGGGCTTCCCTAGGCTGATCGGCAAACTTTAGGTGCCTTGTGGGGAAGGTGGTCACCCAAACCAAAGTGTGGCTCTTTAGCAAGGAAGAAACAGGAATGCTGCTTCAGGATGGACAGTGGACCTCCAGCGTCAAAGCCAGTGCAACGTAGAATGCTGGATGATCCATTCAAACAGATGTTGCAGGGGATCCAGGGTCACAGCGGGGTAGCATGGGGAGATTGTTGATTACATCAGGAGGTTAGTAGGTGGCAGCAGCAGAGGCACATGAATGATGCTGAAGCAGAAGGTTATGAAAAGACGCTTTTGTTTTTGTTTATGTTTGGTTAAAATGGCCAAATAGTGGCCTCCAGGTGGTAACAGACATGACAATGCAAAGTGCGTAAAGAATTTGGCACCCACCTTTTTCATAAAAACTAACATCGCCCATGTTAGTAAGAAAGAAAGATGAGAGAATGAACACATGCTCAAATGTGACCCGAGTGGAGGAGGGAAAGGAAAGTTCTTTCAGGAGAAAATGGATGGAATGTGTCTTTTATGTAGTATTATCTTTTTTAAAAAAAAATCTCTCTGGGCTTCACAACCTCCCTTTCCAGCCTATTATAGTACCTCATCACCTTGAGGCTGAAGAAATTAATCAATACCGCACTTGCCTAAATTTAAGGCCAATTATTCTTTTTCGGTCTTTAACGCACACAAAATACACTATTCTTTTCCAAAAGTTTCCCACACAGATTTCACAAAATCCATTTAATTGTATCCTGGAACACTTAAAAGAAACCTCTTTGTAGCATTTCATGATGGTAGTACCAATCGATGAAAATGAACGATTCCTAGATTCGATTTGCAGGAAACTAAACGCAATACATTTTACAGAGAGGATTTGTTTGTTGTCTACATTCTAGGGTTAGTGTAGTCCTGAACATTGATCTTTAGGGGAATCAAGTTGTTTTGATTAATCAATAGAGCAAACTATTTTTGAACTGATTCTAATTTTCTAGCTAGTAGAACTTGTTGCTTGGGATTTAAATACAATGGTGAGTTTTTACAAATCAATTAAATTGCTTTTTTATATGAAGTCAGTCACATGACTTCTTTTATCCCAAGAAAATACTTTAGTCTTCTCATACACTTTGTTCATTTATTCAGTAACTGTTTATAATATGGTAAGTATTCTTCAAGGAACCAAGGGCACAACTGTCAGTGCTATGACTCTTAATTTGCTGATTCTTAATATTAACAATATATGACCTGTATCCAGCGTCTATGCCAGCACCGTGCCAAGTAAGTTACATCCGGTTTTTGCTTGAAGAGGTGATGTGAGTTGCCCAAGCTCTTCCTACTAAGATGTGGAAGAAGTGACATTCAAACCCAGTTTGGCTGTCTCTGGAGCCCAAGCTCTTAATCACAGTGCTACCATGCTTCTGGCAGATAATGTTTATTGCATCTCAAGTGTGACAAATGAAAAAGAAAGGAAATCTAAGGCACTCAAGCCTGCAGGGGGACAGAGAAGACCATCAGGGATGGGACTTGTTAGCCGAACAAGAGTTAGCCAAAGAAAGCTGGAGGAGTTGAGGGGATTGTGCAGCTAGGCAGAGGAAAAGTAGGGGCGAGGTGCAGAGAAACTAAAAACTAACAAACCTGTATGACTAAAAGCAAGTGACTGGAGGAGGAAGAAAGGGCGAGTAGTAAGAATGCAGGCTTGCTTGTAACCCTTGTTAGTAACACAGGACTCTATCTAAATGCAGACCAGAAACACAGAATTGTCATCTCAATTAACTTAATGCTTAGTCCCCTGGGGAGATGGACATCCTGAGTGAAGAATTGGATGTAACAAAGTATTTTCAATCTAGTTTTCACCTCCTCTCATATTACAAATTCCCTTGAAAAATGGTGTTTTATATTTTTATCATCTACTGTTTATCTCAGCTAACACTGACAGAAAATAAATATCATAGTTTATGATTCTGTTGGTGTCTTCACAACAGTCCCAGTCAGTTTGAAATAGAAAAGCATAACTGCACGAAATGTCATTGCTTTCACAGGACACACCTCAGTAAGAGCACCTATCACAGTGCCTGTTCTTATTTAAATTCATTTGATTAAATATTTAAATTACAAAAGTAATACATCTTCTGTCAAAAGCAAAAAAAATATTAAAATATGTACTTGAAGAAAGGTAATGCAGCATACACAATGTTCACAACTTACTTTGAATCCTTCTGTCTCTAGGCTAATATAAATAAGTATATAAGTTTAAAAAATAAACAAACAAAAAAAACTGGACTTGATTTTCCCCCTTATTGGGTAGAACCCAGGCCAGAGTTGTACCAGATCATGTGCCTTGGTTTATCACTCTTGCCTGGAGCAAGAAAAATCTCTCATTTCTGGGGATTCCCTTCCTCAAAGTTTCCAAATTGTGGGCCCCCCTCCCTAAGTCTGAGTATTTGCCAGGAGAAGTGGACCAAGGCTGTGAGTCCACAGTCACCCAACATCGTTCTCACTCATGATTTCTTCAAGGTGGCCATGGCCTCCTGTATCCCAGTGTCCTCTCTTCCTTTTCAGGAACCTCAGTTTGTAGCTGGGCACGCACCACCAGCCTCCTGCAGTTAGACGTAGTCTTGTAAGTGTTGGCCATTGAGGTGCAAGCTAAACCAATGTGTGAAAAAGTCCAGGAAATGTCTTCTATGGGGGAGACCGAGCAGGACCCTGGGGGGCTCCTGGGCACAAAAGCCTTTCTGTGTCCCCCGTTTCCTGATTACTGGAAATAGGCTTCATTCAGCCTCCACGACCTTCCCTGAGTTCCAATGGGCAGGTTCAAACAGTTGCTAATCAGGGAAGGGAGGGGGTGCGGAGACAAGGGAGGGGCCGTCAGGAAACAATAGCGCAGCCGGGGGGCAGGGGCCCGGCCCCCCCTCGAGGGATACACATCCCAGTATCTTTGAGCTGTTCTGCAGATCCTGAAACCTCCACCGGGTGGGAGAAGTTAGCCGTGTGCTGCCCGCAGGCACGGGGACCCAGACCAGCGGGAGCCAGAAGGTTGGTGATGCCGACGCCCACTTACCTCACCACCAACCAATCAGAAGAAGGTCCACGAGCTGACCACGCCCTCTTTGAACCGTGACTATAAAACTCCTCACTACCCGCTCCAGGCAGGACACACAGTTTTGAGGGCATTAGCTCACTGTGTCCTCTTTACCTGGCAAAGCAATAAAGCTATTCTTTTCTACTTCACCCAAAACTCTGTCTCGAAGAATTAATTCAGGGTCGGGGGACAGAGGCCAGATTCAGCTTTAAGAGAAAGAGGTAGAGCCGTCCTCTGCCCACCCTCCTTCCTGTAGCCTGGACTGACCTTGACCCGCCTCAGGGAGCAGCAGGAGATCATAACTGAAGGGTCCAACGCATGGATTTCTTTTTTTTTTTTTTTTTGGCCGCACTGCGCGGCTTGTGGGATCTTAGTTCCCCGACCAGGGATTGAACCCGGGACCCTCGGCAGTCAAAGCGCAGAGTCTTAACCACTGGACTGCCAGGGAATTCCCATGGATTTCTTTTAAGTTAAAGAGAAAGTTCTAATGTTTTGAAGCCACTATTATTTGGGGCTTTCTGTCACATGCAGACAAACCAGTCCTAACTCATACACTGAGCTTTCAAATTCTGTGGTGATTGATTGCTTGTTTACTCACTGTATAAGTTTTACCATGCCCTACACTCTGTGCTTTATATATGATGCTACTAGATGCTATAAAGTGCTAATAAAGTCTTTATAGAATGATTTCCATTAATGTGCTCAGCAAATCTGTGAGACAGGAGCTTTTATTACTCTTGCTTTTCATAGAGGTGAACTGTGGCTTGAGGGGTAATTCTGCCCAAGATCACATAGCTGTGAGGAGGTAGAGCCAGGAAACTATCTGAGAACGTTGAAATCCAAAGCTCTTACACACAACCCCACGTCACCATGCCACTACCCTCCAATGTTCGTGAGAAAGGCAACTAGCATGTAACAAATTGTATGTTATATCATTTGACCCCCGCCTCAATCAGTACCACAATAGCACAAGCAACAAAAGAAAAAATAGATGTTAGATCTCATTAAAATTGAAAACTTTTGTGCCTCAAAGGACACTATCAAGAGAGTAAAAAGACAACCTACAGAATGGGAGCAATATTTGCAAATCATATATCTGATAAGGGGTTAATATTCAGAACATATAAAGAGATCAGACTTGTGGTTGCCAAGGGGGAGGGAGAGAGGGAGAGGGATGGACTGGGAATTTGGGGTTGGTAGGTGCAAACTATTGCATTTAGAACAGATAAACAACAAGGTCCTGCTCTATAGCACAGGAAACTATACCCGGTCTCCTGGGATAAACCATAATGGAAAAGAATATTAAAAAAAAGAATGTAGGGACTTCCCTGGTGGCACAGTGGTTAGGACTCCACGCTCCCAATGCAGGGGGCCCGGGTTTGATCCCTGGTCAGAGAACTAGATCCCACGTGCATGCCGCAGCTAAGGGTTTGCATGCCACACGCAACTAAGGAGCCCACCTGCTGCAACTGAGACCCGGCGTGACCAAATAAATAAAATAAATTTAAAAAAAAGAATGTATGTGTAAAACTGAGTGCCTTTGCTGTACAGCAGAGATTGGCACAGCATTGTAAATCAACTCTACTTCAGTAAAAAAAAAAAACAAAACTCAACAACAACAAAAACCTAATTCAAAAATGGGCAAAGAATTTGAATAGACATTTCTCCAGTGAAGATATACAAATGCTCAACCAGCGCATGAAAAGATGTTCAACATCACTAGTCATTAGGGAAATGCAAATCAAAACCACAATGAGACACCATTTCACACCCAGTGGGATAGCTGTTCTCAAAAAAAAATAAAAATAACAACTGTTGGTGAGGATATGGAGAAATTGGAACCCTGGTGCCCTGCTCCTGGGGCTGTAAAATGGTACGGTCTGGAGGAAATCAGTTTGGTGATTCCTCAAAAAGTTAAACATAGAATGACCATATGATCCAGCAATTCCACTCCTAGGTGTATAACCAAAAGAAATGAAAGCAGGGACTGAAACAGATACTTGTACACCAATGTTCATAGCAACATTATTCACAACAGCCAAGGAACAGAAACATTTAGAATATAGAGACAAAACGTGATACATACCTACAACCGAGTATTTTTCAGCTGTAAAAAGGAATGAAATTCTGACACATTCTACAATGTGAATGAACCTTGAAAACATTATTGTGGTATAATAAATAAACAGATATATTTGGTCTTTGTTCCCAGCTCCTGGCATTGAACCCCTAAAGCTCTCAGAATGTCCTGTTAGGAATACCTCTTGCATGTTAATGAGATGACTCCTGGTCGGGGGGTGGGGGGGGGGCGGGGGGGTGCTAAATAGCTTCAGGGTGGGAGCTGGTTACCAGAAAAACTAACTGTGTGATTAGAGGGTTAGAACTTTCAGCCCCAGCCTCAACGTCCAGGGAGCAGAGACGGGTTAGAGATGTAGTTCAACCACCACTGGTGATCACCGTGAGGTTTGGGAAGGCTTCTGGGTTGGTGAACACTTGGACATGCTGGGAAGGTAGTGCACCCAGAGGGGGCGTGGAAGCTCTGTGCCCCGCCCCCTGTAGCTTGCCCTCTTCCATTTGGCTTTTCCTGGGTTGAATCTTTGATAATAAAATTTTTAGTACAGCAGTTTCCTGAGGTCTGAGTTGTTCTATGGAATTATGCCACCTGAGGGGATGTCATGGGAACCTCCAAATCTGTAGTAGGCCAGGTGGAAGTGGGAGTGGCCTGGGGGCCCCATTTGCAGCTGGCATCTGAAGTAGGGGCAGTCTTGTGGGACTGAGCCCTTACCCTATAGGGTCTGTGTTGACTCCAGTAGTTAGTGTCAGACTTGAATGGAATTGGAGGACACCCAGAGGATGTCAGAGAACTGGCATTGGAACTATGTCATTTGGTGTCAGGAAAGAGCTCAGATATTTATGTTAAGTGAAATAAGCCAGACACAAAAAGACAGATATTGTGATTCCATTTATATAATGTACTTAGAGTGGGCAAATTCATAGAAACGGAAAGTAGAATAGAGTTTACCAGGAAATGAGGGAGAAGTGAATGGACAGTTATTGTTTAATGGGTACAGAGTTTCTGTTTGGGATGGTGAAGAAGTTCTGGAAATGGATAGTGGTGATGGTTCCACCATATTGTGAATGTACTTAATGCCAGTGAATTGTACACTTAGAAGGGTTAAAATTGTAAATCTTGGTATGTATATCTGCCCAATAAAAAAGTAACAAAAATATATTTTAAAAATAGTAATCATATACATAAATACAAAAACACACGCAACTTACCCCTGTAAATGTCTATTATTTCAATGGTTCATAAAATGTCATAAACTTCAGAGGGTCTCATATTTAAATCACTTAAGAGTATATGCATTATCCTTTAAACAAAATATGAACCTCAGATGATAGGTAAGTGTTTGGTGTGTGTGGGGTGGGTAGAAATTGGGAAGTTTCTTCTTACAGTAGGATGCCAACTCATAAACGTAGAATAATAGAATAATAATAAGAGGGTTTCACATGTTGAAACCCTCAGAGTAAGAATTTATCCCGGCAATACTCAGTTCAAAGATGCTAAAACTAGTGGGTGAAAGTTTAATGAGGAACAGATATTTACATATTCTCTCCATAAACTTATTCATTACAAAGGAAATAATGACTTTACAGGGAAGAAACCTGGTGGGCGCCACTTTAACCAAGTGATCAAGTTACTACGATTACTAATGACACAAACCAACATTCTATGCCTCCTGATATGACCCACTGGAAAGAGCACAGCATCATTTACGTAGCATTTCTGGAATAATGCATGACCTGAATCAAATCATGACGGAACGTCAGGGAAAAACAGATTGAAGAGGTGGCTACAGAACAGATAGTCTGTCTTCTCCAAAAATGTCAGTATCATTAAAGACAAAGTAGGGCTGGGGAATCATTCCAGACTAAAGGTGACTGAAGACATAGGAAAACTAAATGCAGTGTGTGGTCCTGCTATGAACCGTGCATCAGGAGGAGAAATTGATGCAAAGGATATTATTGAGACAACTGGTGAAATTTGAATCCGGTCATTAGATCAGATAATACTATTATCTCAATGATAAATTTCCTGATTTTGATCATTGCTCTGTGGTGCCGTAAATGGAAGGCCACATAGGAAGGGGCATGGTATCTGCATTTACCATCAGACGATTCAGGAGAAAACTTTATAGATATATATGTGGGGAGGGAGGAAAGAGAGGACAGAGAGAAAGAGAGAGAGAGAGAGGGAGGGAGAGAGAGTGTGTGAAGATAATAAAACAAACGTGCCATAACAGTTGGGGAATCTGGGTGAAAGTATATGAAGTACTGTGCACAATAATTGCAACTTTTTGGTAGATTTGAAATTGTTTCAAAATGAAAGTTTTTTTGAAAGGGTATGAAAGATTTCCCATAAAAGTGGGCCAAGTTCATGCTTCTGGAGGGACTCCCTGGCTTTCATCGGGTTCTGACTTGAGGACACATGTTTCAAAAAAGGTGAAAAACACCCCCTCCTTGAAAACCACAATTTGAAAAGATATGCACTTCCCAGTGTTCACTGCAGCACCATTTACAATAAGAAATGGAAGCGACCTAAGTGTCCATCAGCAGATGCATGGATAAAGAAGATGTGGTACATATACACAATGGAATATTACTCAGCCATAAAAAAAGGATGAAATAATGCCATTTGCGCAACATGGATGGAGCTAGAGGTTATCATACTAAGTGAAGTAAGTCAAACAGAGAAAGACAAATATCATATAATACTACTTATATGTGGAATCTAAAAGACTGATACAAATGAATTTATTTACAAAACAGAAATAGACTCACAGACACAGAAAACAAATGTATGGTTATCAAAGGGGAAAGGTTGGGGGGAGGGATAAATTAGGAGGTTGGGATTAAAATATACACACTACAATATGTAAAATAGATAATCAACAAGGACCTACTGTAGAGCACAGGGAACTCTACTCAGTACTCTGTAATGACCTGTATGGGAAAAGCATCTAAAAAAGAGTGGCTATATGTATATGTATATGTATAACTGATTCACTTTGCTGTACACCTGAAACTAACACAACATTGTAAATCAACTATATTCCAATATAAAACAAAAAAAATTTTTAAATGTAAGACAAAATGGTAAACTAAAAACAAAACAAAACAAAAACAAAAAACCCCCGACACCTCCTCCTTTCTATTATTATTTGTCTCTATATTTAGTCACAGTCCCTCATTCTTCTAAATGGCATTTAAATTCAAATAGCAAAGATAGAGATCTTGCATCAAACAAGACAGAAAGCCTTCCTGCTAATCTGAGTATCCAAGAAGAAAAAAACGTTTTAAGTAAAGCAGTAAAACTTAAATACTGTAAAAAATAATGGCTTTTGCTACCTTAGCAATGAATGTTGTTCTTTCTACAGTTTTTAAAACCCAATAGTTGCCAAAAAATATTATTCTCGTTCATATTATGATCAATTATTTCTTCATTCTGGAAATATTTATCAATTTTAAACACTGCTCACTGCTAGAGAGGGAAAAAAAGCTGCAAAATATCATTAGTTGACTCTTTTCATTGAAATTGGAATTGAAATACATTTATTACATTGGAAAGTCAGGTTTATTCATTGAGGCTGAGATTGATGAATATGACTGTAGGTGAGAAATACATAAATAGTAAAACAAAAAATTCAGTTTAAAATAAGAAAATGTCACATATGTAATCTCACAAGAATATGAACTTCAGTTCAGCTTTACTTTTATTTTTATGCTGCTTAATTTTATATACATTACACGTATCATACATACATACTTGTTATACAAAAATTTATACAAAAATCCAAGTAATTTAATATCTTAAAAAGGGAGAGGGACATACTGCATTTGACTTCTGGTGCTATTGTGTTTAAATACTTTTAAATTCAGATTTCAAGGAGACAACAAATCGAAAGCCATTAAGTTTTCAGAAAGACTTATGTTCACATAAATTCATTATTCAAGTATATTTTTATTGAAACAATAAACCATCTGACTGGTTGCAAAGTCAAGCTGAATAAGCCATGATGTTGAGCAAAAGCAGAGCTTTCTCTCTGTGCTTTCATCAGCCTAGAATCAGCTTCTAACATATGAGATGCAGGGCACAACCGTGATTTCTAACCTGACACTATTCAATGCCATATCATAGGGCTGACAATGCACAGCACACCCTGTATGGCTTGTCTACAGAGTCTCATTAAAAATATAATACTAGAAAGAATAATAACAATAATTAGAAATTTTACTTTCCTTAATTTCTTTTTACTCAATTTGAAAAACAGTACATCTTTTTCATTGTCCTTGGCAACTTGACATCATACCTGAAGGAATAATTTAAACATCCTATGGACAAAATATATATATAAACTTCTAAAAGATCTTGGTATTGTTTAATTAATTCAGTTATGATTTCGGTTCTGCAGTTATCAATCACAGCAAATATAAAGAATTTAAAACAATATTCCTCACCAAAATATTAGCATGTTTTTAAAAATTGAATTGTTGAGGCATAAAAGCATTATGTGATTTGCCCAAGGTCATGAAAGGAATGAGGGGCAGAGGAAAGAGCATTTTTTTTCCTAACTGAAGTGTCTGTACTAAACCCTAGGTTATGCCACCTTGCAAAACTAGCTCAGTGCAAGAGATACAGAAACTAGATGCATTATTTAGGAATGTTTGTTTAACCTCCATTGCTGTTATTAATAAACTTAACTTTAGGAATCTATGTTTATGATACATTATTACGAAATTATAAAAAGAACCATGATCATTTTCTGAATAATTAGGCATGTAATGAGTTATTGTTTAAATCTGACACAATGGATCGCAGAAAAAAAATTGACAAAACAATGTTAAACAAGTTCAGTGAAAGATGCTTATTAACATGATTTTTTAAAAAATACTAATTATAGAACCCACAAAATTTTGAAGACAGTTTTACAGACACAAACGTATTAATATAAATGTATTAAAGAGTCTTCTAGTTGATCTTTTGTTTGTTATGAAAACGTTCTAGCAAAGCACTCATAACGTTTCCGGGTATTCTTTGGTGCTTATCAATCAAAGCTTGAACAGCATCCTTCGTCTATCAAGAAAACAAAAGAAAAGTCGTTATTCTTTTAGTTCTTAATGTAGATATTTAGTTAGTAAGGATTTTAATATACTATTACTTATAAGAAATCTTCCCTAACTTAGCACCCATCGCTCCTCAGAATAAATGATTTCCTTCTCAGCACACCCATAGCATATTTCTTTTTTTTTTTTTTTAATGTAATACTGTTTATTTAACTTCAAAAACCTTTCAGCATTCTAAACATACAAAAAAATAACAGAACGTTGCAAATTGTGTTTAGTACAGCAGGTTCTTGAACTTTCATTGACGCAGTGGCTCTTCCCTGTGCACAGCATATTTCTTTTTTTTCTTTTTTTTTTTTTTTTTTTAAATTTTTTATTTATTTATTTATTTATTTATTTTTGGCTGTGTTGGGTCTTCGTTTCTGTGCGAGGACTTTCTCTAGTTGTGGCAAGCGGGGGCCACTCTTCATCGCGGTGCGCGGGCCTCTCACTATCGCGGCCTCTCTTGTTGCGGAGCACAGGCTCCAGACGCGCAGGCTCAGTAACGGTGGCTCACGGGCCTAGTTGCTCCGCGGCATGTGGGATCTTCCCAGACCAGGGCTCGAACCCGTGTCCCCTGCACTGGCAGGCAGATTCTCAACCACTGCGCCACCAGGGAAGCCCAGCATATTTCTTATACTTACTCTATTACACTTGAATTACAGATACTGTCTGCATGGCAACTTTCTACACCAGGTTGTAAGCTCCTTAAAATACATCTTAGCATTTCTCCAGCATTGAGCACAGCAATGCCTTGCACATAATAAACACTAAAAAGAACTGAAGGGAAAAAAATCAGAAGAAAAATGTAGTAGGAAATTTTCTGGTAGGCAAATGGAAGTTTTCACTCCTTTTCACCCGTTAATAAACTTTTATGTATTTGTCTTTCATCACCATACACACCAATCACATCAGGCAATGCGATAGGAAAAAGTGAGGAAAACTACAAACGAGCAGATATGCTTTAGTCCTTTACCCCAATTTCTAGATAGTTTAATAGGAATTTAAATTAAGTCATAGCAATGGAAAAGTCAATTAGGATATATCAAGAAATCTTCTAAAACTATTTGTTCCCATTAAATTCATGACAAATTTCAACAATTTTTACTTGTTTTTAATTTATTTTATTGAAGTATAGTTGATTTACAATAACAATTTTTACTTGAAATCAGTTTGTGGCTCTCGAAAAAAAATTTTATGCACGCACATGGTGCAGGCAGGCGCGCCCGTACACACTTCTTTTCAGATGCTAATCTTTTATTAAGCCTTCTTTTTATAAATCTTGGACCTTCATTTATTTTTAAATATAATTAAGAAACCCTAGCCCAAAGGTGTATTTTAAAAATATGCCTCTCTAATGCACAAGTTTTCACATCTGTGAGATGAGAAGGATTTCATACACTTATGATAAGGATTACATGAAACTGAAGCCATGTCTTCAGGCACTTAGCACAGCGACTGACACACAGGTTGTGTTCTGTGCTGTATCTTTTTAAAATTTTATTCATTCACTCAGAAAATACTAGATGCTTTGGAAGCTATAACGTTAGTGAAACAAGTCTCTAATCTCAAGGAGCTCATAATAAGCATAATCAGGGACAAAGTAGTTAAAATGTAAGCTCATTTGTGAGCTGTATCATCTGAGATGTGAAAAGAGCACGTCTGAAGTTCATCGATGGCGGGTGACCAGGGAAGTTGCGTGAACGGGGTACTGTTTGGTCTGGGTCTCCCCAGGCCTGTAAGATTTCAGTTAACAGTGAAGAAAGGAGCAGGAGGGAAAAGACCACAAGAAAACAGTTAAGCGATGGAGAGCTGGCATTTCGGGTATGTGTTCATTTGCTGGGCAGTATAAGGCTTTAAAGGTAGGTTTCAGTTAAATCACGAAGGGAGTTAAATACCAAGTGAAAAAGCACAGATTTTGTTTAGTATGAACTGATGTATCAAGGAAGAACTTTTGGGTGGAGAAATATGAGGTCTGTGCATTAAGAAAATACACCTCTCGCGAAGATTACTAATGACCCCCTTTCGTCACTAAATCCCACGGACATTCTTTTCATCTGACGTGACCTCTTAGTCACCGTTGATCCTACTTCTGGAACTCACACTCCTGGAGGAAAAGCTAGGTTTTCAGGACGCTCCCTTTCAACCGCCTTTTGCAGATTTACACTCCCCAAATCAAGCACTGACTTATTCCTCCAAGGCTCACTAAGCTTTCCACAGCGTTAATTACCATCCATTTGCTGACGACTCCCAGATTTATATCTCCAGCGGCCCAGCCTCGGATAGGAATGTTCAATATGACTTCCCTTGAATGTTTTAAAGGCACCTCAAACTCAACATGCTTAATTTAGACTGAACTAACACCCTTTCCCCCACCCCATCCTTTGTCCTTTCCTGAGTTCACGCCCTATTTCAGCAAATGGCCATGAATCCAGCCCAGTAACCAAAACCTGGGAATCATCCTTAACAAATCCTGCTTCTCATTCATTGAGAATAAGAATCCATTGGTGGCATCCATTAGCTCACCTCCCAGTACCACTCAAATCTACCCACTTCTCCCCATCTTCCCTCCACCTTAATAGGACATGTATATTATATATACCTGTACATATAAATAAGTCTGTATTTAACGTATATGTGAATGTGTGTATGCAGAATGCAGAGAGCGAGGCAAAGAGACAGATGGAAACAGAACAGATTTCTTTAAGACTGAGAGAACTTGAAGTATCCCAAGTGCCCTCTTCAGCATGACTACAGTGTATTTTAATTTAGATTTAGATAGTGTCTACAAAATGAATCTTCTCCACAATCAAATGCCTGAACAGTCTAGCTCCCATTTCTTAAATGAGGTTTCATTTCTACATTAATTTAGATGCTAGTGATTTCGAATTTGCGATAATCCAGGGATCATCCTGCTACAGTTTATGCTTATATTGTAAACAATGAAGATTGGAAATTCATGCAATGTATCCACAAAAGGAAAATTTCAAGTATTCTTTATTTCAAGTTTACTTTAGTTCAACAATGACAACTTACCATCAAAAATATGGATATGGCAACTATATATTTAAGGAAATTCCCTCAAGAAATTTTACTAAACTATGTTTTCGTAGACAACTTCTGTTACTTTAAATACTGATAATAAAGCACATAATGTAACTGGAGACGATAACTGAGGTATTTCAATGATTCAGGAAGGCCCCTTCTTTTTACTAGTTTGAATTGGTAAATATATAAATATATATTTTAACATCTGAAATATCTAACTCTACCAGTGCCATGAATATATTTCTCACTCATATGAAAAACCCTCATATGAAAAATCAAGTCCCGGGAATTTAATGATCAGTTATATATTTTCCTTAACTGAGAAAAATAAGGGAACAGGATTCATTTAATTTTAGACCTGGACAAAACCTCTGAGATATCTATTTTAATTTCCCCATTCTACAGTTGAGGACACTGAGACTCGGGGAGGAACATACCATTTATCCAACATGACTCTGCTGCCTGGTGGGAGAGTTAGGATTAGGACTCAGATCCCTGAACATCCAGGCCAGTTTCTTTTCCCCTCTCTCTCCATTACCTTGTATCTTAACCATAAAAATGGACGGTATTCGTAAAAAAGTATTCCTAACTTGCTCTGACCCAATTAAATCCTAATAGTTAGGTGGGAAAAACCTTTTTAAAGAACAAAACAGAATTCAGCTCTATGCTGAAGGAGAACGCATTTGTCAGGGAGCAGCAGAGATGTGGTAGAGGAACAATAAAGCGTGTGGGCAGAAGCAACATGACAGGGTGAGGTCTGAGCCCTGGTGTCACCTGAAGTCACCACCACAGCGAGGCGTCACCTGAGGATGGGAGAAGTGCTGTGCGCAGAGCCTGCCCGGACCCGGGAAACCAGTGTGGGAGGGGTTTCCTTTCAGGAAAAGGATTGCTACACGCTCTGAGTTAACTCACTTAACCAGTTAATAGAATAACTAGCAGGGGGTACGTTCTCTAAGAATGAAGTTCACAGACAAGGAACATAAGGTATCATTAATGCCGCCTCTGTCAAGCTTCCTACATACCAGCTGCTTCATCTGAACAGTCTTATCTGATGTGACATTCTAGCTGCCTCAGCTGGGCATCCTTTCCTAAGTGCCAGACCTTGCTGAGCCCTGGGTATCACAGTTGCTCGTCTGCTCTGCCTCTTCTGGGCTACCCCTGTGGAAAGGATCCAGTCCTGCCCCGTTAACACCCCGTGTGCCTGTGTGCCTGCCTTGGCCAGTGTACTGGGGGTGAATGGCTACTTCCAATGGCCTCTCCTAACGGAACTGTTCTTAGTAAACAAAATCCCTAGTCTGATATTCACGGGCCGAAAAATAGAGCTCCCACTTACTTTTCCAGTTTCATCTCAACCAAATGCTCGCTACCCACTCTGCTAGTGATTCCCCCAGTTTATTCCAGAGCTGTTATTAGCTGCTATTCCAGGAAGAACCAGGAGCTGGTTTTGGTCAGATGAGACTGGGCAATGCTCTTTGAAACAAAGTTAAATAGACCTCTTTATTGCGGGGCTTCTTAGAACCTTCAAGATGTTCACATGCTTTGCGAAATTCCTGAAGGCGAATTTATTAGGCACCCTTCCCAACTTCACTGTCCTAGTCGCATCAGGCTACTCTACACTGTTGGTGTGTGCAGTCAACTTTCCTACCACCGCTTCTTTGTTGGAACTCTTCCCTCCTGCCCCAAGTCCGCATGTCCAAGTCCCGTCCGTCTTTCAAGACCTACCACAAATGCCCTCAATTCTAGGAAGCGTTTCCTATTTTTTCCCTCACAAAGCAGTCTCTTTCCCTTTTGAGCTTCTCCTGGTCTCACTCAAACTCAGCCTCCCTACTGCTTCTAGTGATCTTTCTAAAAGCAAACCTATTACATCAGTCATCTGCTTTCAGTAGCTACCCCTGACTTTCAAGAAACAAAATCAAGGATGCGCCTTTGTGGTCCAGACACTCCTGTGTTTCCAGCCTCATTGTCTATACTCTCTATCCCTTTAGCTACCCCAGACCACCCTCAACTCCCTGAAGACTTTACGCCAGTTCGTGCTGCCATCCTTTCATACGCTGTTTCCTCTACCTCTCGACTCTTCATCCAGAGAATCCCTTTTTGCCTTTCAAAACTGAATTCAAGCATCACTTCCTTCAAGGAGGCGTCCCTGGTTTAATTTAGATGCCTTTCCTTTGTGTTTCCATAATACCCTAAAACAGCAGTTCTCAACCAGGGGAGATTTTGTCTCCCAGGGGATAATGGCAACGTCTAGAGATGTTTTTTTATTGTCACGGTGAGTGAGGGATAGCGATGAGATGCTACCAGCATCTAGTGAGTAAACACCCTGCGGTGCACAGGACAACCGCACAACAAAATACCAGCAGTGCCCAGGTTGAGAAATCGTGCCGCAAGGACACCATTGTGCTAACACATCACCTTAAAAGCATCGATTTAGTTATTTACCTGCCACACTGGGCCATAAGTTCCTAGAATAACAGCAGTAGCCAGCAGTCATGGAACACTTACTAGATGGTAGACACTGCTCTCAATGATGGATGTCATCAATCACATGTGACCCTCAGGGGTAACTCTGTGAGTGGGCTCTGCTCTCTCTCCTGCTCCCCTGCCCGAGCAAACAAACAGTGGCACTAGAACAATCCGACTTCACAACCCACACTCTTAAACACGATTCCATTTTCCTCCCAAGGTATTTCTGCCAGACAAAAGCAATTTCTTTTCATGGAGGTCAAAGCTTTCTTCTTCTGAATATCACTTAACGAAACCTTTTAATTAACGGTGCCAAGAACTTTAACCTCAACACAATTGGCATTTTAGAAAGAACTGCTCTTTGTTGGGGGCGGGGCGGATGTCCTGTGCACTACAGAATGTTTACCAGCATCCCCGGCCTCTACCCACTGGACGCCAACAGCACGACCACCTCCCGAGTCTCGTCTGTGGTGACAATAAAAATGTCTCCAGACATCGCCAGACGTCCCCTGGGGGAAGAATCACCACTGATCCAGAACATGCTTGTAGAATTAATTAATTTTTAAAATAAAAGCTGAAAGTACAAATACGTCCTAAAACTAAGAAAGAAAGAATAATTTACCCTTGCAGCTAGTTCTTCTGCTGTGATCTTTGGATCGTATGGAATGGGGTCACCTAAATAGGTGCGTAACTTCACTGGAAAACCTCCGTACATTGGAGCAAATGGATAGCGGAACTTCTCATACAGCCACCTAAATAACCCTGTTTTAAAGAAAACAAAATCATTTTAATTGGTTAAATATTCTGAGCGTATAACTGTAAACTTTCAAATTAATTATGTAAGACTTAGAGGATGGAGGCAAACAGGATCACCTCCTGGCAATTAATACAATATTTTTTTAAAAGATGAGCTTTTCATTGATCGTAGCAAATGTACCACACTAATGCAAGATGTGAATTACAGAAGAAACTGGGGAGCGGTGAGGTTTGTGGGTACTCTCTATGCCTTCTGCCCAATTTTTCTGTAAACCTAAAAATGCTCAAAAAAATAAGGTCTATTAATTAGGGGGGAAAGATGAGCTTTTAAAAATATAAGAATTTAAAAAGGCAAACTAATTACTATTATTGCAAAACACAGCATAAAGATTGCAACAAAAAGCTAGAAGCTAAAAAGTCTAGAGACTCACAAATACGTGACTTACACAAACAAAAGAAAAAATGAAAGCATAAAATAAATTCAAGTAAACATGAGACTAAAATGCACCAATAAACTAAGTAAAGACTAAAAACATTACTGTAAACTAGGAAAAAGAATTATTAATGCTAATGACCAACCATGAAGTTTAGCAAGATTAAAAGTGGTAGTGATGTAACATAAACTGATGGAGTAAGTTTTAAAAAAAGAATCCAAAAAATGACAAGCAACATGGAATACATAATTAAGAATTGTACTGAAAGTTTAAAACACTTTATATATGGGAACACAGAATATACCATAAGACCCAAAGTAATACTCAAAAAAAATACCACTACACACCAACTTTTAAGATAGTCAACTTTTAAAGTAAAAAAAGCAGTCAAAAAGAATTTTAAAACCACTTTACAATTAAAGAAACAAAATTAGGAATAATTTCTGGTATGCAACTTAAATTCTAAAGAAATGATCTGAGAGAAAATTAGAAGGATTAATTACACAACAAAAGTTAAACATCACATCAATCTGCCTTTCCATTTCAAATTTGAAGAAAAAGAACTAAAAAAAACATAATGGAATATCAACAAAATACCAACACAGACATAAAAGGAACAACAGAAGTTTGTTAAGGTTTTCAGGATGGGATTTGTATGTGGATAGGAACACTAACAATATAGCACTACGGATATAAAACATAATCAATCAAATATAATATATAAACCATAGGGTACAAAGCAAACTATAAAATTAAAAAAAAAAGAGACTTTGCAAAGAGAAAGCACATCGAATTGTTATCACTCTTATAGCTAGGTTCAAAGCTTATTTTGTTATCTATAAATTAAAGGTAGGCAAAAAGAACTTTTCAATGTAAATCTATCATGGTTCAAAAAAAAACAAGAAGTAACCGAAATAAATTAAAGCAAATGATATATCCTTAGGTTGTTCATCTTAATTCAATATTTTCTTGTCTAAGAACCTACTGTATAGCACAGGGAACTCTACTCAACACTCTGTAATGACCTATATGGGAAAAGAATCTAAAAAAGAGTGGCTATGTGTATATGTATAACTGATTCACTTTGTTGTACACCTGAAACTAACACAACATTGTAAAATCAACTATACTCCAATAGAAATTAATTTAAAAAAATTTTAAAAAGAGATTTATACAAACATATATATATACTTTTTTCAAGATAAATAGACTTTCAAATTCTGTCCCTTCTCCCAAATTTTTTTTTATTGCCATCCATTTTTAAAGCTGTCACTTCTTCAGGAATGATTTAGGAAGATAGTCTTTATTTACAAATAAGTACATTTGTTTTAAACCTCAACAACATGGTTTAACACAGTAAATTAGAAAATTCACTCTGTAATTTTAAAAAGCCCATGATAAATAAGCTTCAGTATATATGTGAGGCTCTTAACAAAAATCTAACATCTAGAACCACCATTACTTAGAACCAGTTATCATTTAGATTTTAAAGAGAAAAACATCTAAATAGTATATGCATTTTCTAAAGTAATAATTCAAAGTTTCCCTGTAGTGTTCAAAAGCCCAAATACTTAAAATATTACATTCTAAATATTACATTACGATTAGAAAAATCATATGAATCAGAACTTACTTGTTCCGCCGAGGGATCTAAATCCTTCTCGAATATTTTGTGTAAACATAGGAATAATGGGCTAAAGAGAGAATTTGAATTAAAAAGTAAATACATTAATCCATTTGATGTCTCTAATGCAAACTTTTGAGGGCCTGTTTAAGTTACAAAACCAAGGCATTTTAAAAATAAAGGTATACTGTTATCACCAGTGTGATTTATCAGGCTAAAATTAACATGATCATTTGTAAAAAAAATATAAATTGGAAACACTACTTTCTAGTGGTAATATATAATATTTCATTTACCAACTTTCCTATCATTCCACATGAACTCTTGCAACTCAAAATTAAGATTAAAGTGATCATTAAGTAAAATGAACATGATAATTAAATTGGTTTCGGTGGGCTACTGAAGAAAAAGTTTCAAGACAGAAATTCTCTCCATGGAGAAACTTACATATATTCAAATGACAAGCTTTAGCAAGATGCTGTCATGGAATTAGTGAAACACCATTTTTTTGTGAGCTTATTAAATCTAATAATGTTCAACATCAATCAGAAGTAAGTGTAATACTCAACACCAAAAAAAAGAAAAAAAAAAGGAAAAACCTATACATAAAAGAACTCTTTCTATCACTATTTTGGAGGATATCTGCTCAAAAGTTCATGGCTTTTATTTTCCATGAATATGAATGATTAAATATGATTTTTTAAAAGTGGAGACCTTATCTAAATGTCATGAAACAACGGATAAAGTAGCAAAGGATCATGTAAGGAAGTTACGCCACGGCGAAACTGAAGTAGATAAAAAATTGAATAAAACACTTTAAAAGGTACACAAAATATACTGAATTAAATGACGTTTTAGAATAGACAAAATTGGAGGGGGGGGGCGAGGATCACTTTACTTACAGTCTACTATCAGCATTTGTTAATACAGAATTACCTGCCTGAGTGAGCAGGGTTTGAAACATTTAAATAAGCTGACATTTAAAAAGCCATTCCTTTTCAGCTTTGGAAAGCAGTAAAATCTGGTGGACTAAAGGAAAGAGACTACAGGCACAGCTTTCTTCATAAAACTTACTCCCTCTCAATCACCTAACTGATCATTTATTTATTCTCTCTCTCCCCTCACTAGAAGGAAGACCCCCCCCCCCCCATAGCAGACTTGGTTTCGTTCGCTGCTGGAAACACCTAGAACAGTGCCTGGAATAAAGCAGGTACTAAAAGACAGTGTGACAGGTGAACTAAAGAAGGAATGAATCAACAGGACAGAGAGAAAATGCTTCTAAGGAATTAGCTTGTATTCTCTGAATACAAAGGGTAGGAAACAGGCGGCAGCAATTTTAAAACCAGGAAAGCCGGGTAAAGAAAAAGCAGTCCGATGAATAATTTAAAATCAGATGGAGTTAATTCCCAAAGCTAACACCTAAGACAAAGTAGACTGACTCTTTTGTAAAAAAAATTCAGATTATGATTTTCCTAAAACCACCACTAGTTTTGTAGAATAAAGTGATGGTTGGAATCCTAATGTTTTAAATACTTCTACAATGTCTTTAGAGTTGAGAACTTAAGATGCCCAAGAAGGAACAGAAAGCTTTCAGCTCATATATATACCACTTTGCCTTCTCTGACCAGTGCTGCTAGATTTTCGTCTACTGACTGGCATGAACCCCGAAGTTAGTATTGAAGGATGCAGTTTATAAAGACTCTTCAGGTATATATATCATCCTTTAAATGGCTAACTCTCCAGAAGCTGGGCATTTCTAGAAGATACTAACAGGAGAAGGCTCACCCTACAAACTCAGTATTCCAGGCTATACCCTGGTTTCTAAATTTACATTCCAGCTTGCAGCCTTAC
Source organism: Balaenoptera musculus (assembly GCF_009873245.2). Lineage (NCBI taxonomy): Eukaryota > Metazoa > Chordata > Mammalia > Artiodactyla > Balaenopteridae > Balaenoptera > Balaenoptera musculus. The sequence continues at coordinate 76,541,235 of NC_045801.1, read as the reverse complement.
AGCTGCAAGCATTACCTTATTACAATTTCATACTGTAGTTCATTCCTTTGTTTGTGTACACTTTGTATAACAAGGTAGTTGCATAAGTAACCTAGAATCAAATTGCTTACATGTATACATGTATCTCTGTACATGTATGTACACGTGTGTGAAGAGGTAGAGAATGTGTATTTTGTTAAAACTATTCTTGGGGAATAGAGTGTGGCCTTGGAGTCTTAACTTTGCCACAAAAATTTAAGTGGGAACCATTGGACAAGTCACTAAACCTGTTTCTTCATGTATGAAATGACAATAATAATAATTATCCCATCTCAAGGTTTTTATAGATTGAGATAATACATATAAACAATTTTATTGAAATGAATGCTATTTTCTTTTACATCTGTTATTTGTTTTCCAATTAGACTAAATGGGCTCATTCTTCTCCCAAATTATTTAGCTATGAAATTACCTAAAAATTCTTAGCAAAGTCAGAATTCTCAGGAATTCACAAAATAAGAGTGAATTAGATTATATCAAAAAGCCTGTAACTTTCAGATGAGCCTTAAATATTTTCTGCCAATATTTTGTGAATTTCCATTGATGACCTAGATTGTTTTCACTTGAATTTCCATTCCTTTGTTTCAATTTAAATGTGGTTAGTCTTGTAACAACAGTCGTAACTTTTTATTCAAAGTTTATGAGAATTCTGTGAGACCTAAGAAGGGCTCTTTAAAATAAGATGCTGGTGCCATTTACAACTGTATCCTCATGTGACTGAAAGGCTTCCCTCGCGGATCTGCAAGGCCCTCTAATCTTGGGGTCGGCGGACTCACTGTGAAGTGTACCAGCTGCCTGCGGTCCTGAACTGTAAGCTCTGCTTCTGACTTGCTGTGTGACAGGGTCCCTCCATCCCTTCATCTCTGTGTGCCTGAGTTTCCTCATCTGTAACATTGGAATAATTACATATGTCACCTACTTACTGTACAGGGGTACCAACATAAAGCCTTTAAAAGTGCTAAGAAAGGTTAGGGTGGTACAAGATTTATCAGTGATACAGTGCTATTTTGTAAATCAGCAACGTTAAAGATTTTTGTTTATTAACTTGTAAAAGGCTGTTTATTAAATTTTCTCAAGTTTTATATAAAAAACCTTAAATTATCTAGGTTATCGGGGTTTTTTTTGGCTGTGTTGGGTCTTCGTTGCTGCGCACGGGCTTTCTCTAGTTGCAGCGAGCGGGGGCTACTCTTCGTTGCGGTGCGTGGGCTTCTCATTGCGTGGCTTCTCTTGTTGTGGAGCACGGGCTCTAGGCCCGTGGGCCTCAGTAGTTGTGGCTCGCGGGCTCTAGCGCGCAGGCTCAGTAGTTGTGGCGCACGGGCTTAGTTGCTCCGCGGCAGGTGGGATCCTCCCGGACCAGGGCTAGAACCCGTGTCCCCTGCATTGGCAGGTGGATTCTTAACCACTGCGCTACCAGGGAAGCCCTATCTAGGTTATCTTAATTAATTATCTAGAAACTCAGGGATTGATAAAAGGGCTTCTTTCTCTATATAATTTTTTGCTTTCAAGACTTCTTCCAGGCAATGGTCCTTAAAACTGTAACTTAAGGATGAGGAATTAGAATTCCATGATCAATCTGTGTGATTCCAAATCTATTTTTGTCACTTTTATCTTAAACCTTGGAAGAAATAATTCTCTCAAAATACAAACCTGAAAATTGAACTATCTTTAAGTTTTTAGCTGTTATCATTGCTTTAATGTACATTTACGCTGATTATCCTTAATTTCTGAACAACTGTGCATATATCATCTTATATTCTACATTATTCATAAAGTCTAAGGTTTTGTTTTCTACCTTAGTACATAAGACTTTTTGGAAAATAAAATGGGCTATAAATTAATTTTCTGTATCAGTAATACTATTAACATAGACTTAAATTCAAAAGACTCCTTTCTTGTAGTGTTTAAAAAATCAATTCAACAAATACAGAGAGCCTACTAAGTGCTAGTCATTGTACTAGAAACTCAGAATATAAAAAGTGGCTTTGTCCTAAGGGAGTTTATAATCTACTATAGGACAGTAGTGTTTAAATTTTTATGTTGTCCATTATTAAACACTTGGACAAGTACATTAACTTATACCAAGATCACATTGTTAAAGCACTATAGCAAAACTTACTTCTAGGGATTACATATACAAATATGTACAGTAGAGAATAGAGCTCAATTGTATTTATTTTATTGTAACTCTGCAATTAAAAAATAAAGGGAAAAATGTCCATTCTTCTTCAATGTTGCTTTTGGGTTAGACGGAGTCATCCATAATCCTTTCCTTTTTAATCAAAAGTCTGTATCTGCAAGATGAACAGGCAAGCTAAGGGTGCAGACTGGTGTCTACATGACAGCAGTGGAAACACACACACAAAAACAGAAATGTGAAAGTATTAGCAGCAGTCTCTAACTATTGGCTGGAAAAGAAAACTACCTTGTCAAGTGCTATGATTTCTTTTTCTGATAGACAATCTGAAATGAAAACAAACAGAAAACAAAGAAGAAACATTCCATAAGTAATAAATGTTTCATAGGATAAAGTACAATACAGAGACCAAAAAGCTTAGATATACTTTCCAAAGCAAAAGAAAAGAACAAGATGGCATTCAGATTTTCCAGTTTACTAAGTAGAATAATTACAGTGAATCCCAGAGGAACACTTAATTTTATTGACAAATTCGTTCTTTTAAAAAGATCTAAATTACACCAATATCTCTTTCTCATCTTTATTCATACTATTAGAGAGCTGATCACATTTGCTGATGAAAAATGGTAGAAACCATATATTATTTGAGCTCTATTGTTATATAAATTGGTCACAGATACAAGAATTATAATGAAACCAACCAATAGCCATCACTGAAACACGCCAACTCAGTTGAACCAAAGGATTAAAATACACAGAGTTGGATTGATTATACTTGTGAAAAAAAGTATAACTGAAGGAATACAAAAAATTTCATAAATCTGATTAAAAGAAGCTGGATTTTGAAGCATAAAATAAAGCTTTGCTAGATATTTGCAAATTTCCAGATTGAATTTTTTTATAAAGATGGCTTCCCATGCACAAGGAATATTTCTTTATTGTTATCTTAGAATTACAGACACTAATTTTTACAGTAGTGCAATGACAGTATCTAAATTCTGATATACTCTTAAGCTATTTAAGCATTTATTTTAAAGTAGACATAGCTTTCCTTTAATAATCAGTTTTATACAACTCACCACTTTTGCATCAATTGCAACCTGAGCGAAGCCTTTACGATTACCCCACACGATGTTGTAGGTCTCATCGCTAATCAGGGCTTCTCGAACACCACCTGGTGAGATAGCTAACAAGTGACCACTCCGCAGAATTTCAACACATTTTTCTCTTGGTCCATGTATAGCACAAAATACATCAAGTAATAAACTAAACCCTGTAAGAAACATTAGCATGAAGATATATCTTAAGTACTTCTTGTCCAATTCTTCAAGAGCAAAAATCTTCACAACCTACATAATGTACTATCTATACTTAAATCAGTAAATTCTTTTTTTTACTTTTTTTTAAACCAACAACAACTCTTAAGGTTAACATAAGATTAATATTGCTGGTAAATTAATAGCTATGTCTTGTTGATTACTTCCTCAGTGATCACCTACTACTCTGGCTACATATTCAAATTCTTAATTAAAACTCATGGGACTTCCCTGGTGGTCCAGTGGTTAAGACTCCATGCTTCCACTGCAGGGGGCACAGGTTCGATCCCTTGTCGGTGAACTAAGATCCCACATGCCGTGCTGTGTGGCGGCCAAAAAAAAAAAAAAAAAAAAACACCTGGGAAAATAGGGATTCTTATCCCCATTTTACAGATGAGGAAAGTTGACTCAGAGAGTTAAGAAGCTTGCTCCAAGTCACACACCTAGCAAAGGGCAGGGCAGAGATTCCGGTCCAGGTATATCTAGTCCAAAGCTCCTTCCACTGCATCTCATGGCCAAACACTGTCTACAGTATTTATTAGAGCAATCAGAAAGGACATCCCATCAGCAATCACACATCTAATCTTCCATTAACTCTATAAGAAAGAGAATCACTCAAGAGAATGTGAGTCTCACTGGTCTAGCCCTACCAAAATTGGTAAGCCACAGTTAAATCTATTGAAATTAAAAGTTACATACTGCTAATTCCACAATAAAAAAATTTTTAAATCAACAATTATAGCAATAATAGCAATATCATTAAGAGTTTTTAATAAAGTGAGTGGTTGGCTCAGGAACAATTAATTCCAGTCTCAATATTATACAGTTTTTCAAATTACAACCATTTATGGATGAAGGAAATAATCCTATCAGCAATTAAATATTTTAACCAAATCCTAAACTGGAACTTTAGAGGACTGATGTTTGTATACATTATCCCTTGAGACTGGGAAATATGGGGATGGATAGTGAAAACTGTGCAGAGTAACCAAACTTCTCATAGATTTAAGGATCTGAAGCAAGATTATCAATATTATTGAGAAGAAATAATTTTCATCCTATACTATGTTAAAAGTTCACTGATTTCACTAGATGTATTCTCATGATAAATGAATAAACAGGGGAGGTTTAATAAATTACAAGATCATAAAGATCATAAAGGGGGAAATTTTTAAGTCAAATGCTAAATAAAAATATTCACCTTTATTATTTATAAAAAGAAAAAAATGGAAGCAACCTAATGTTCCATAAGAGAAAACTAGTTAAGTAAATATTTTAGTCATATATTTAAAATGTTATTTATAAAACATGGGAAAATGTTAATGCTACATTAAATTTTAAAAAAAAGAACAAAACGGTTTGCATAACGTGAAGATGTGCAAATTAAAAATGAAGCAAAATAGGGCTTCCCTGGTGGCGCAGTGGTTGAGAGTCTGCCTGCCAATGCAGGGCACACGGGTTCGAGCCCTGGTCTGGGAAGATCCCACATGCCGCGGAGCAACTGGGCCCGTGAGCCACAACTACTGAGCCTGCGCATCTGGAGCTTGTGCTCCGCAACAAGACAGGCCGTGATAGTGAGAGGCCCGCGCACCGCAATGAAGAGTGGCCCCCGCTCGCCGCAACTAGAGAAAGCCCTCGCACAGAAACGAAGACCCAACACAGCCATAAATAAGTAAATAAATTAATTTTTTAAAAAATGAAGCAAAATAAATCAAAATGATAACTGGATACATGTTAGGGGGGTAAGACCATATAATGATGTTTTTCTTTCCTCTAGTTTCCAAGTTTATTATAAAGTGATCATATTACTGTCTAATGAAATACCTTTTATAGCCAATTTAGTTTATACACAAAGTACAAACGGCTTTTTAGTGACACAAGGATGCTGGAAACATTAACCATGTCTATGAAAGGCACTAAGAGAACTGTTATTTCATTCACTGTCTGGTGTTTATCTGGTTGATGGTTGGCTTTTGCTTTTACAATTCCAGAGAACATACTATAAACTTTCTTGGCTTGTTTCTGCTGACTTCGTGACAGAAGAAAATAAGATTTAATCTTAATGAGTTTACTTTAGAATGATTTTTTTTTAAACTCTTATCATGTTTGAAACCATTCAGTTTATTAATCTTTTTAAAAAGGTATGAAGCCTTTATGAACATGAATATTAAAAAAAATGTAGTCCTCAATCTTAAGAGTTATAATTCTACCAAGCAAGTCAAGTGTGATAAGAGACATAATAGGCTCTTTAGGTTAGGATTTCTGAGGCAATATTATATGATTATATAAAGACAAAATATATCCTGGCTAATTTTGTTTAACTTTGATTTGCTATCAAACTGACAGTAATCAAACACTAATTACTATAAAATTAAACTCCCAAATCAATATCTCATGGAAAAATTCACCATGAAAAATCAACTACCTTCTATATCAAAATATAAATTAATTGTTTGGCAAAAGTTACAATTTCTTTTAGGATTTAACTTAAAAAAATAATGACTACCTGTTAATAGAGAAAGAAATTAGATAACATTTTTGGCCATAATGTTTTTATATTTAGATATATTACCTAAAATAGGTACTAAACTCAAAGACATACAGACTGTCACATAATTTGATTATGTTAATTAAACATTTTTATATCACCAGCTACAGTGAAAGTTTACCTGGAATTTTAAAAACAAAGTGATCAGCTACTACTCGGCAAGTTCTGCCTTTATGGATAAAAATTTTAGCCATGAAGTAGTAAAAATCGATGGGAATAGCTCCATGATAAAAAATGATCAGTGCTGGTCCTTCTTCTGGTATTTTTTCCATTCCATGAACTTCATAACCTGTTAGAAAGACAAAATACTGGTACTTAAAATGTATTTAATATTAGTTTATTTATACTAAAGGACGGTTACTAACTCAGACACTCAGTCTTTCTTTCGGGAGCGCAAGCCCCTGTTTCCATCCACTTTCCCCTTCCCTCCCTCCCTGAATATATCGGTCCTACAGCGGTTGGGTGGGCCGGGGCGCAGTAGGTGCCTGGGTGGAGCGTGGCCTGTGGTGGGTGCTGGAGCCCAGGCAGGGCGAGGAGGGCATCCGTACAGGGTGGCCCGGGGTGGCGAGTCAAAGCCCAAACGGTCACAAGAGCACCCATACAGGAGAAGAGCCTAGAAAGGGTGCTGGGGCCTGGGTGGGCAAAGGAGGGGAGCCACGTGGCACGAAGCTGGGGGTCAGAACCCGAGTGGAGCAGGGTGGTATCCCTGAGTGGCAGGGGATAGTGGCAGTGTTGGGAGATTGATTACACCCAGGGGGACTGATCAAATCAGTTTACATATTAAGGATAATGTCAGCCTGGTTTCTCACTGTTGGAGAAGGTTAACAGTCGCAAATACAGAAAAGGAGAAAACTAAAATCAACTCTGCAGCCATAAGAGAACCTCACTCCCACCCTAAGAAGGAGAAAAAGCAGCCCGTTAGAAAGCTGAGGTCGCTCTCTCACCCGGGTGGGAGGGAGGGCAGGTGCCACAAAAGTGGGAGAGAAGAAAACAACCAAAATGTTAACAAACACTTAAAGACCGAATGTGGGCGAGCGCTCGGTGTAGGATCCCCGGGAACCCAGAGACAAACAAGAGTCTGCACCCACTCCCCTGCCTCACGCAGGCCTCAGCACGTGTGCACAAGAAAACCAGGGGCAGGGCAGGCCAGAGACTCACGAGAGGCCCTGCTAAAGAATCAGAGAACAAAACCCCCCTCGCTTCCCGGAAGCTTCTCTTGTAAAAGCAAAACCTGGCCCCGGGAGAAGCGCAGGAAAGCCTTCCGCCGCTTCTAAGAACCGGTACTTGCCAAAGGTATCTGACACGGGCAGGGACAGAGTTCCACTGCCCCCCTTCTCTACTACTGAAGGAATAAACTACTTGGTAATATTTCAAATGGGCTCAAGAGAATGTTTTTAAAAACTAAATTTAATGATATTTCAAGATTCTGTATGTGTCTATTCTTTTAACATTTCTTCCCAATTACCGAATTCTAATTCAAATAATTCAATTTACTTAGAACAGTCACTGAAGTTGTCTGACGTTATCCAAAGGATCGATTGTCCCATCAGATAAATTTTCTAAGAAATAAAGAATACTTCTTTCAGGGATTCTATACAGAATATTCCTGAGGTTCTCTCTTGTTTTTCCAGAATACCTTTTTTTTAAAAAAAAGAATTGAGAAATAATTGTTACTTAATACCAAATCACCTGGTTGAAAGTAGAAAAATTCAATGAATCAATTCATTATTGACAAAAACTAGAGTTTACCATCGTGCCACTAAATATTAAGCCCCAATATTCAACTGTGTCACTTGTAAAGCGTGGATGTGGTCATACCGCCCCTCGCTATAAAAGTACCAGCAGATAATCACTCTGGTCAATGTCAAGGCCTTTTAGGTCCCAATTACCGATCAAGTGATGTCAGAGTCTTTCGGTGTCACGTGGACTCAGGGCGCCTCCCTCCTCTGTGCTGCTCACGTGACCGCCTCTAAAGGAGCACTTCCTGTCCCATGTTTCCCTGTCGAGCAAAAGCAGAAATCCTGGGGCACGTTCCCTGCTCCTCCCTCAGGCTCTGTATTCCCCTGGTCACCAGCTTCTGTGCCTTTTACCTCCAAAAACTCTTAAATCTATCACTCCCTCTTCCCAGTGTTGGTTTTGAAGTGCGGCCCCGTCCTCTCCTGCCTACAGAACCCCAGTCCTGGGGGTCTGATGGGCAACACCAGCTCAGAGAACTCAGTCAGGGATGCAGCTATCGCCACCGTCCGTCCATCCGCTGTCCAGGGACGGAGAGCCTCTGTATGCACATTTTATGCACATTTCGAGTGGTCTGGGCCCCTTCAATGAAAACAGCCCTACTCTGTGACGATTGTGGTTCTCTTATTTGATGCCAAGAGATGCGCATTTATTTACCTCCCCTGCTCTGTTCCCTGAGCCTAAGCACTCTCCAGATTCTTTGGCTTCCGCGAAGCTTCGCCCACAGGGAGAGGATCTGAAGGTCACAGGGAGCTCAGTTGGCCTCATCTCCATAGCAATTATTTATTATGTAAATGAGTTACTGCCTACTGGCTTTAGACATCAGCATCAAGAATCCAGATAAGGATAATCTTCTCCTAAGAGATAGATCCTTTCTAAATTTGTCACCAAAAATCCATTTTTAAGGCTATACACCTACACACTACGGTAAAATAACAATACCATCCTTTTGAGTGTTCCTCAGGAAAGCACACAGAGGCAAACTACCTACAAAATAAAGTCAAACTCCTGAGCATAGCATTCAAGAGCCTTTAAAGCCTAATTTCAGTCTACTTTTCCAGGTTCATCCTTCCGCATACATCTCACCCATGAATGATTCATCTTCTGGTCCTGAATACACCCTGCATTTTATTCAGTACTGGGGTGTGTGCATGTTTTAACACAGGTAGTTTCCTATTAGGACTATAGTAATGAATCTCAGTTTTTCCATTCAGCAACATATCTTGGACATCTACTTGATATACACATGTAGTGATTTTTTTAAATGATTTTTTTAATGGCTGTAAAGTATTCCATAACGAATTCCTATCACAGTACATTTAGCCATTTTCCTATTTAGGGGCAACTGGATTGTTCCCAATTTTTCAAATATTGGTTGCAATGAACCTTCATTTACATGCATCCTTGTGCACTTTATCACTTTATCATGTGTGAATTTATCACTAGACTGGATTCTAAGACGGGCAACTGTTGATCATATGGTACGCCCATTTTAAATTATAACAGAAACTACCAAATCATCCTCCTGACTGGCCACACTACAGTACTTTCTCACATGCACTGGGAGTTCCCATCTCCACGTTCTCATCCTTTAATGTCAACAAACTTTAATTATTTGCCAATCTTTTGAGTAAAAATGCTATCTCAGTGCAGTTTTAATTTGCACTTTCCTAATTACTAGTGGGCTTATGAATCTGTTATAATTATTGGCATTTATATTTAGACCATTTTTAGACCACATGCTTAGACCACTTTTAAGTTGGGTTTCTTTTCTTACTAATTTATTATTTTCTAAGCTATGTTGTAAATGACTTGTGGTGATCTGCCCCATCTTTTGATGTGTCTTTTAGTTCTGTCTTTGAACAGTTTTTGTTTTTTTGCATCTTCTTTAAGACCTTCCGTACTTGGAGATCACCAAATATTTTCCTATATCTTTTCCTGCTGATCTGGAATACCACTTTTATCATTTACTAAATTCACAATTTCTGACTTTTTAATCTATTTGATGTATTGTGATGATCCTTTCCCTGTACCACGCCGTAATTTTAATCCTTGTTAATGATCATTAACATTTAATCAATGTTAATGGTTTTGATATGATAGGGGAAAACTTCCTCTTTTGTTTTTTCAATTTGTCTTGGTTATTCTGTTTGCCCTTTATATGAATTTTAGACGTTGATGAAAAAGTGTTAGAATGTTCTACCGAATTGGTAAAGGAACTGGGAGTGTGGGCTTCGAGCAACATCTCCACTACGCTGAGACTGTCTATCCACTTCACCTTTTTTGAATTCCATTTGTAAAGTATCCAGTTTCTCCATAAAGTTTTATGTGTTTTTTGTTAGATTTAGTCTCAAATAGCATTTTTTCTTTCCATTTTAAAATGATTATTGGTGGTATATGAGTAGTTACTAATTTGTGTTTATCATATGCCCATTTCCCTTGCTAACTAATCATGTTAGTACTGATAAGTGGATTCACTTGGTTCTTTCAGGCATCTCTTCTTTTCTCATCTCTATACTTATTTCTAGGAGCTCCAGGACAATGTTAAATAGTAGTGGTGAGAGCCTCCTTGTCCTGGCGCCTGCTTATGGGACTCATTTTAATACTTCTCCACTTCTCCAATGTGGATCATCTTTGTTGAAGATTTCTGGTACATTCCCTTTACTGAAGTAGTATCTTTTAGTCTTCACTTCCTAAGATTTTTTTTTATCATAACTATTGAATTTTATAAAACTACATTCTATGAGACTGACCTGCAAATCTCCTTTTTGTGTTCTCCTTAGTTTCGATAGCAAAGTTCTGCTAGCTTTGCAAAATAAACTGTGTAGCTCCACATTTTTTCCTACACTCTCAAACACAGATGGGCGTTATCTGTTCCTTAAAAGTTTAGTATAACTTGTGGGCTCTCGGCCCTTTGTGAAGGGAGGAGGATACAGACTTTGACCACTGTTCCAATATATTTCACGATTACTGGTCTGTTTCTCTCTCCTTGAACCAAGTTTGATCATTTCTCTTTTCCTGCAAAACTTTCTATTTAATTTTTAAACAAAATGGTGTGAAATAGTTACTCAATTTCTTTCCCACTCATTCTTCAAAGCCTCGTTCAAAAGTTACTTTCTCCATGAATAGTGCTTTCACTTTTGTCCCATAGAAACAAGAATGAACATTTATGGAGCATTCACCTGCCAGGCACTGTATTGGATCCATAACAACTATCTCATTTGGTCCTCACAGAATCCCTGCACTGATGAGGAAACCCAAGAATAGCCCATGTAACTTACTCGAGGTCACACAGTGGTACGGCCAGGACGCAAGCCCACATGCGTCTGACTCCACGACCTGTGCCCTTCCCCACACCACACCTCCTACTAGAGGTGCGCCCGTGCTAACCTGCACCTGTGATTTTCAAATGCTGGTTGCCATCACTCATTGAGTTATGCAATCACTTTAGTCAGTTATAGTCAGCATTTTTCTTTTTAAATAAGAGAGAGTAGAATAGAAAATAGAGCAGATCGCATGAAGAGAGTATATACACTTTTGATGAAATAGTATATACCTGTAATGTATATACTGGGTGGCAAAATGCATTTCTTGCTAGCAATAAGAATCAAAACTTTGATAGCCTAAAAATATACCTTGAAAATACTAGGAACCTTGAACATAGTAGGTGTGTGAAGTTGAACTTAATAGTGACCAAGAGCCAAGTGATATATTTTAGTGCTTTCCAAATTATGGGGGAAAGATGCTCTGTAATGATGATAGCTAACATTTGTTGAACTTTTCTTATGTAATAAAAATTATTCTAAGTACTTTACATCAAGGCCCAGTGAATCCTTACAACAACCCATTTTACAGAAGAGGGAAATGAAGTCCAGAAAAGTTAAGTATCTTGTTTGAAGAGAAGGGTTATTTACATAGTCTTAAAGGAGTTCTCCCAAGACGTTTATCAATTACAAAGTAAAAAATAGCAACTTTGTGGTGGAGAAACCTAACAGACACCTCCTTAACCACGTGATCAAAGTCACCATCGCCAACAATAAAACATGTCAACATCATGAACCTCGGATACAATGTGCTGAGAAGGACCCACCATCAGAGGGATTCTTATCAAAATGCACAACTTCAATCAATTTATGGAAAACATCAGATCTAAATTAAGAGTCTACAAAATCACTGAGCAGTACTCTTCAGAAGTCTGAAGGTCATAAAAGACTAAAAAACCGTCAGAGATTGGAGGAGACATGACAACTAAATGCAGGATGGGATCCTGGTAAAAGGACGCTGGCAGGGAAACTGGTAAGATGTGAATAAGATCTGTAGTTTGGTTGATAGCGTTATACCACTGTTAATCTGATAACTACAAATGGTTATGTAAGATGTTAACATTAGGGGAAGCTGAGTGAAAAATAGGAACTCTGCACTATTTTTGCAACTTTTCTGTAATTCTAAACTTTTTAAAAATAAAGTTTAAAAAATCATAATTGTTGCAAAAGGAAGGGAGGATGAGGAAGAGGGAGTAGAGAGGGGAGAGAAGAAATCAGGTAACTGTCCAAGGTCCCCCAGCGGTGACTGGCAGAGCCTGGTTTGAACTCAGGAGTCGGACCCAGGAGTCCTTCCCTGGCGGAAAGACAGAGGAGGGGGAAGGAAACTCTTACCCAACTGAAGGACAGCGGGAATGTTCTCTTGAAACCCCAATTTAATTTTCCCATAAAAAACTCTACTACATATGGTTTAATTTATAGGACCCTTTTAGTGAATAAAATATGTCCATTTCTTTAAAAAATAATAGTAAAATGTGAAGTAAAAAAGTCAAAATTTTTATAGTTTAAAGGCTGTAAGCAACTTGAGGGTAGGGGCTTCATTGACAGACTACCTAGAAATGCAGGTATTTAAGAAATACCAAATTCATGTTTCTTGATGTAGTAGAATCAGATTTTTTTGAAAAATGACAGAGCACTTACATAATATACGGTAAGAGGTTAAATTTAACTTCAAAACAGGAAACACTGGATAGATTCTTATACAAAGATACTTATAGTAACCAGTTATAAACAAACAACAGTTCAATAGGTAACTATTAGTTACAGGATTTACAGAGTCCATAGGGTCCTTGTAAGTCATGTAAGGAGGCTTAGCGACATGAAAATACTAGTCTGCCACACAAATAAAAAACAATGAACACACAGAATTCAACTGCATGGTAAATTTTAGGTGACTATTATTTTCTTCTTTATTTTTACTCGCTACATTTTCTAAAATGAACATTTTTATTAGTTAAAAAATTCCTCTGAAGATTCTTTACAAAGCATAAATTAAAACTGATTTGACATCCATACAAAATCCAGATATGCACACAAACGCCTTTTGTGTATGTCACTAAAGAAGAGAGCGAAGAAAATCATTTTAGAAAGCATCACTTATCTTAATAAAATATGTTAAGTTATTATAAATAAAACATTAAAACATGGTAAGAACTCTATATTTTACTTCCTCTGAGCCATAGGTGCATATTTTTAAATACCTCAGAGAAATAAATAATAAATACCTCAAAATTATATATGCTCCTACAAAATAAGTTTAACACTTGAATTTATCCACATTAAATCATGTCTCCTGAAACAGAAAAAAATTCAAATTCCCTACAATATATATTACCCTGAAGTATAGGGGGTTATGAGTGGGAGGGGGACATAGTTTCCCGAGTACTGTAAACGAGGCCACTGAATTTCTGTCTCACTGCTTTAAAGACAATGAACAAGAGCAGTCCACACAGACACGGTCTCTGGTCACGGAATGCTGAAACAGCACCCCCCCTCAGGTGAACAACCACGAGCAGGTGTGAGAGCTGTACGGACTGGCAGGGGCATGCGTACTAGTGGGTAAATACTAAGAATTCAACACATCGACGGCATGTGGTTCCCGCTTGCAAAGCTGCTGACGACCACTACTCTGACCCCAGCCCAGCCGGGGACAAGCCTGCGGCACAGCACAGATCAGAGGAGCACAGGCCTGGAACCAGGAATAGGGGGCTGCATCCTGGCCCTTCTCCCTGGTGCCCTGGCGTGCCTCGGGCACATAACAACCTCGCCGTTCTTCAGTCTCCTTATGGGAAAACTGTAAAATGGACATAACACATGGACTCTCTCTACAGCGTTATAAGAACTGATGCACGTTAAGCATTTGACTGTACGGCACAGTCAAGCGCTCAAAAAAGATTTGCAGGCATATGTAGGATTAAAATGACAACACGTCAGCTGAATAAGTCACACAGCAAACGGAAAACGGGTAAATTTTGGTACATATATTATATCTAATTTAATATTATTACTATTTAATATTATTTAATATTTCATTTTTAAAAAATCTCTACACTGGGAAAGTCAAACTTATTTTGAACAAAATGGAAGTAAATGCAAAATAAAGCATTTTCAAAACAGCTTTCTATACTGTTTTAATTCATCTCTTACTCTCTTAGATTCTTAACTATTAATTTTTTGAGCTTAGAGTAATAGTCTACATTATTATGTGGTTCTTTGTTTAATGGAAACTAGTGTGCTCAGAAAAAATCATTTTAAGAAAGACATATATATGCACAATGCATGCAAACAGGTAACAGGAAATAGTAACTATCCCTTCCATTATATTTTTCAGTATTTCCTCAATCAACAAAATGGAAGGATAACACGGTTTCAGCGCCACCCACACAAACAGGAACCCAGAACTCAAAGTAATCTCGCTTACCGTGCCAGACGGCCGCGTGTCCATCCCACAGCGTTGCCACCGTCTTCCTGGCACCGTCCCATAAATTATGAGAGTAAGCTTCTTTTAATACATTCTTCTTCTTATAAATGTGTAAGAAAATAATAGTAAGGTAGAGAAGAAAGATAGTAAAGTAAGGAAGTATTAAAAGTATGAGTGGTGTAAAAACCCACAAGAGATAGTTTGCAAAATTCCAGTAGTCCTCCAATTGCTCCACACCAAACCATTCTTCAAGTACGTGGATCAGACAAGTCATGTAGGGCATGGAATCCTGTCCCGTACCACAGGTTTGGTTTTTGTCTATCATTTTTCTTTAGGTGAAAATGACAAATTCAGTCTCTTTCTTCGACGTCATGGCAGGTCTTTAATTTAGCCACTAAAAGGGAAAAATAATCCAAAGTTATTCTCTTCACAGCTGAAATGTTAAATGTTTTAGCCTACATGAGTACTGTGTAGTCCTTTCTTAGTACCAAAAATGAGTAGATTGTTAACAGTTAACTTTGTTGCAGATTTAAATGTGAAAATGGGTTTCATTTGTGAAGCGTGTTGGGTTTAGCTTCTGAAATAACTCACAAGCTACAATTACAAGAGGAAAATAAAGCTGACGAATGAAATTTCAGATTGATCTTAATAATGTGACTTATATCTTAAGTGGATCATACTGAACGTTTGTATCTTAAACTAAGTTATGTTGAGATAACTAGTCTTCATAGAAGAAAACATCAATATCTGATTCAATAAAAGTAACCCAATTCTTAGGAAATGATGACATACATTTTTAGATATTACCTTTTACAAGCAAGTTTATAGAAAAGCTCTCTGTTCCTCTGACATTATACAATAATACAAATTTGTCAGTGTCATTTTTATCTTATAGTCACTAAAATTTCTCTTGTATCTTAAATGATTGAAAAAATACAGCATACAATTATTCTGTCATTCTCTAAACCATTCACTTAACTTACCAGAAATTAGATAAATATCTTGTCCCAAGCTTCAATGTCTGTATTCTGAAAAACACAGTATATAAAAGGAAGAAAAATACGATTTAAAAAAAGATAATCATTAATACCCAGAGATAGAGTTTCCATAAAGTAAATGGCAAGACACATTCACCAATGTGTGACAATTATGCTTACAGCCCTATACTAGTGTATCACAATTAAAAATTATACTCACACTACCAATGCTTTTAGTGAGGACACCTATATACACTGTTTTAGTTCCACACTATAAAGCCCCACCTAAGACATTTTTTAAATTCACAGCTATAGAAACTTTGCTTCTTCAGAGAAAAAGTATGAAGTTAAGATGTGTAACAGACTCTGTCTCTTTTTAGTAATTGCCAGATAATAAGCTGATGGTCAAACATGATATTCGATGATGCAATTATATTAGCCCTCATGATCATGTTCTCCTACATAAGATTTCCTTCTTCCATTCCTATTTTCTCTGCTTCTGATTCTACCCTTAGAGATATTTTATCATTATTCCATACCATATAAACTTAATGAAAATCATCTCAAGTCCTTTGAGGATGAGGCAGGAAATGAAAAAATGAAAGAAAGGGATGGAGGGAGAGGGAGAGACAGATATACAAGAGCAATTACATGTTGTCTTGAAGCCAAGATTATCTTGCTAATAACTGGCATATTAGCAGGGCACAGAACTGACTTGTTCTTCCAGGGTTAGAGGATTTAGTCCAGTTTCCTTGTAACCAATAGCATTTATCTGTGAGAAATCTGGGCCTGTTATGGTAACAGAAGGTGGACACAGCAGCACACATTAAGCCCACAACCTATGTTTTATTTACATCACATTTTAATCAATCCATCTAAAGAGGCAAACGGCTAAAATTTACCAGTGTTTGATCATTTAGAGTGCAACATGGCAAAACTTACTACTTTTTAAAATGAGAGCTTTCCTCACTAGGATGGCTATATTCAAAAAAAAAAGGAAAATAACAAGTGTTGTTGATAATATGGAGAAATTAGAACCTTCATACATTGCTGGTGGGAATATAAAATGGTGCAGTCACCATGGACATCAGTTTGGCAGTCCTCAAAAAGCTAAAGATAGAGTTACCATTTGACCCAGTAATTCTAGCCCTAGGTATACACCCAAGAGAACGGAAAACATATATTCACACAAATATCTGCATACAAGTGTTGACAGCAGCGTTATTCATAATAGCCAAAAAATGGACAACCCAAATGTCCATCCACTGATGGATAAAAATATGCTATACCCAGAAAACAGAATATTATTCAGGCACAAAAAGAGATGAAGTACTAGTTCATACTACGATATGCTTGAACCCTGAAAACATTATACTAAGTAAAAAAAAGTCAGATACTGAAGGCCACACCTTGTATGATTCCATTTACATGAAATACCCAGCACAGGCTAATCCACACAGACAGAAAGGTTAGTGGCTGTCAGAGGCTGGGGGAGGGGACAATGAGAAGTGACTTCCAATGGAAACAGAGGTGTCTTTGGGGGATAATGAAAATGTTCCGGAACTGGATGGTAGTGATGGTTGTACGACCTTGTGAATATACTAGAAACCACTGAGTTGCACATTTTTAAATGGTGAATATTATGATGAATTACATCTCAGCAGAAAGAGCTTTCAAATATTAATACATTAAAATTTACAATTGGGGGCTTCCCTGGTGGCGCAGTGGTTGAGAATCTGCCTGCTAATGCAGGGGACACGGGTTCGAGCCCTGGTCTGGGAAGATCCCACATGCCGCGGAGCAACTAGGCCCATGAGCCACAACTACTGAGCCTGCGCGTCTGGAGCCTGTGCTCTGCAACAAGAGAGGCCACGATAGTGAGAGGCCCGCGCACCGCAATGAAGAGTGGCCCCCGCTTGCCGCAACTAGAGAAAGCCCTCGCACAGAAACGAAGACCCAACACAGCAAAAATTAATTAATTAATTAATTAATTTTTTAAAAAAAGTCAAAGAAAATGATGCCAGATCATTTGTCAAAAAAAAAAAAAAATTTATGATAGCTTCTCAAATATGTTAAAAGAAGCTTTTCCCAGGCCTGAAAACCAATCATTTTCGTGATCTGACCCTTACTGCTTAATACAATTGTCCCAATAATCTAGTCTCAGGACTTCCCTGGTGGTCCAGTGGTTAAGACTTCGCCTTCCAAAGCAGGGAGTGCAGGTTCGATCCCTGGTCAGGGAGCTAAGATCCCACGTGCCTTGCAGCCAAAACACCAAAACATAAAACAGAAGCAATATTGTTACAAATTCAATAAAGACTTTAAAAATGGTCCACATCAAAAAGACTTTAAAAAAAAAAATCTAGTTTCATTTCCAATTTTTAATAGGATTGTAAAATCTTGTGATTTTAAAACCTTCTTTAGTACCTCGCCCCACCCAAACTGGTAAAAGAACTATACCTCTTGTGCATAGTTACGTTCTGATTTATTACACACACTTAGCACACACAGTGGAGGGGAGAGGGACAGTGCAAAGGCAGACTCCCAGGGACAGAGGCTATGCGGACCCCTCGCAAGATCCAGCCGTCTGCTAGCAGCGTCCAAGTGCTGCACGCAAGGACCTGCTCCAAAAATGATCAACCCTGATTTTGATTTAAAACCTTGCAGAACAGAAAACTCAAAAGGTGCCCTTTCCACCATCAAAACCGTTCATCGAAATGCTAAAAAGATCTTCCTAACACTTACTTCATTGGAATCTTCCCCATGGACCTAGCTCTGTACCATTGAACCTCTTCCACTAGACAACCTCTCAAGTTGTAGGACAGCCATCACAAAGCTACAGAATCCTCTTTTCTAGTCAGAATCCTTATTAATCCTTTCATCCACCCCTCGGAACCAGGTCCGTAACCTTTCACCACTCAGGTCACGCCCTGTGACTGACTCTGCTTACCCAATATCGAGCAGAGCAGGTAGAGTAACCCGCCTGGGCCTGGGTTTGCTAAGATCGATAAAACTGGGATAACAGTAGAACTTAGATATACTACATTAGATGATGGAGGTGCCATGGAGACGACATCCCGCAGGCAAGGGGGGTAAGGAGGAGAGGGCTGCTACGTTATACAGTGTGGTCTGGGAAGGCTTCTCTAAAAGGATGTTTGAGCCAAGACCTGAGGACGTGAGGAAGCAAACCGTGTGGGCATTTGGAAGAGAATTCCAGCTGAAAGAACAGTGAGTACAAAGGATGTGCACTTGGGGTGGTCAGCAAAGCAGTCAGGCTGAGGAAGAGGGACGGGGCAGAGGGGGGGGCAGTCAGAAGTGGGGAGCACTGCAGAACTTTGTGGGCCAGCTTTCACCTAAGTGAGAGGGAAAAGGCACCAGAAGGGTGGGTTCTAAATGACTGCTGTGTGGAGAATACATTGCACAGGGAGCAAACAGGAAGTTATTGCAGTCACTGAGATGAGTGATGAAAGTGGCTGGGACAGGTGTGCCAGAGTGAGGGCTGTAAGACATGATCAGCTTCTGGATATATTTTGAGGATAAAGCCAACAGGATATGCTGGTGAATGCATGCAGAACGTGAGCGAGAGGGGAAGTCTGATATGGCCTCATGGTGTCCAGGCAACATGGGTTTGTATCCTGGGAGGCTCTGCCACTTACTGTGTGACCCAGACAAGTTACGTAACATCAGTTTCTCCATCTATAAAATGAGAATATCAACAGTACCTACCTAATGAGACTTCGTGAAAAAAGCTCAGAAGAGTGCCTTCCACCATAAAGGCACTAAACAAGTGTTACTATCACCATCATCATCATCGTCATCGTCAGCTTGCTTGTGAGAGGATGGAGTTGCCAGAAGAACAGGTTTAGACACCGCAGGAATTCCTGGCCATCAGGAATTCAGGTCTGAACACGTTAAGGTTCTACTGGACATCCAAGTGGAGATGTTCAGTAGGCAGCTGGACACAAGCAGAGTTTAGCAGGAAGGTCAGGGCTAAAGAAATATACCTGGGATTCGGTGACATATAGACCAGTATTGAAAACCTAAAACTAAGGAAGATCCCTTTAGGGAATGAATATAAAATAAAAAAGTTTCCAAGACTGAGCCTTGGGGCATTCAACACTTTAGAAGCTGGGAAGCCAATAAGGAACCAGCATTCTCCTTCCAGGCGTGGCATCTTGGATGTCAAAGTAAGAAAGTGTTTCAGGAAAGAAGGAGTCCTCAGCTGTTTCATATGACTGACTCTGGGAGGTCTAGTAAGATAAAGATCATTGATCCTTGGATTTTACAACACAGAGGCACTGACAAGCCCTGATAAGAACGGTTTTGATAGAGTGGGGATAAAAGTCAGGTGGAGAAAATTCAAGAAAGAATGGGAGGGAATGAATTGCAAATAGCAAATACGGACAACTCTTCAGAGGATTACTGTTGCACAAAGGAACAGAAAAACAGGTGGGTATCCAGAAGGGAATGTGGATCAAGTTTGTTGTCTTACGATGAACAAAAATACAGAAGTTTTTAATACCAATGATGATGTATCAATGGGAGAACGAGAACTGGATGATGCAAGAGAGATTATTGTTGAGGCCTAGGCCAGAGGGGATAGAATACAGTGTATAAGAAAGAGGATGCCCCCCAAAAGACTTACATCACTCGGTTTTTAATTCATTTACTCAATAAATATTTATCAAACAAGTATGTAGTTTGCGCTCGGCACTATTCTAAACACAGGGGATATGTCACTAAATAGATCGTTATATGAGAAAACATATGTAAAAGCACTTAGAATAATATGCCTAGCACATACTAGGCACCTAACCAATGCTGGCTAACTAAACACAGATGGATGTAAACTCTGTTCATCCAAATTTTTGACAAAAATGTGGACCAAGACAGTGTCCTAAAGTTTGTCACTAGAGAACTATCAAAGGAATTTAAATAACAAGCTTTTGAATTGATAAAATACTTACTTATGATAAAATGGGAAAATGGCCTTAGAACTCAATGAATACAACCTCTTAATTTTGCGGAAAAGTTAATAATAGAAAGCCAAGTTGACTTACCCAGTTACTAAATTAATTCAGTGAAAAACCAAGAGCCAAAATTAAAACCCAGTTCTCCTACTTCCTGATTTTCATTATACTTCAAGTCTCTCTCTCTCTCTCTAACAGAAAGGCTGAAAATATTAAGATTGCAATTTCTATCTTCCCTCTACTTCTGCCTGGCTCTTCTTCCCCTCCAATTTACCATAGGCTGTACGTGACTCCCTACCACTTTATTTTAATCCAATAAAAACTGTAATTGTTAAAAGATGTTTTGGGGGAGATATAATATTTTAGTTACCAAAATTCTAGGTTATTTCCTAACCCCTCCCCCCAAGAAATCTCCAATGAAACAGTCCTATGCATCACATATTTTCCCATGTGGAATTCACGTAACTTGTAAGAAAAAGTTGACAAGCTGAAATATCAGCATGTTGACACTGATGGCAAGGAACATTTACAATAATTAACTTTATAGATGTTTAAAATCAGAATATTTCAAAAACTAATAAAACAGGATTTTTTTGTTTTGTTTTCTACAAAAACTTAAGGAAATAAATCTATTCCTTTTTTTTTTTTTTTTTTAACCATTACTGGTACTTTTAGCACCATGGATGGTAGCAGATTCATTTCTTACTTTTAGTATATGAGCCACATTGAGGATGTGCTGAAAATGCCAATTACAAGAAATACTCACTGAAACCCAAATTAATTTTCCCTTTTCCTTTTTGCAGATTTAATAATGGTTCAACAGGGCTTTTGTACTCAGTTTTAGTGAGTACACTCTACTTCAAACCATCAATAAAACTGAAGTTTAATATTTCAGTTATGCTATCTGGCAAACTCAACCATTTTATCTCTAAAGCAATATCTTTTGGATTTCAAGCTTCGAACTCTAGGTTCTGAGATGAATTACCTTTCAAGGTGGTTTTTTTTTGTTGTTGTTTTTTCAATCCTAGAATGTCCTAGCTAAAATCTTCCACTCTGTCTCATAATTATTGTTCCACCCTTATTTTCTTAACTATCCTCATCCCCCCAAATGTTAACACGACCGTACTGGTGTAACTGTGCAGCAGTCTTATCTTTTTGAGTCACTAACATGAGTAAGGCAGCAGTAAGGATGCGGGAATAAACATTTCATTTGAACATTAACCTTCTACTTCCACTCACCAGTAAATGCGGCCAAAATATTAGGGGCCATTCTAAATGTCTGGATTTTATCTTAGCTCTTACATATTCTAAAGGAATACCAAACCAACTCCGGCATCCACCGCACAAGCCAAGTCCTAAGTGCTCCGACAACCTTCAAGTCTGAACGTGCTTCAGGAGGAAACTGCCTGGGCGATCTCAACCAATGCCACGCACCAAACACTGATTGCTTTTTTCAAATCCAGCAGCGCTGCTCCAGTTTTCGACATCCTGGTTTGTGCACATGTATCTTTCGTATATAATCAGCAGCTGGAGGGCTGAGCCCTGTTTCACAGGCTGCAGACTCCGGAGACCGAAACAGAGCCAGGCGCCTCCAGAGTACAGACCCACCCGGACTATTAACAGCACAGGTGAGAAGTCTGATACCCACTTCGGTCCTTCCAGCAGTCCGAGGAGGCAGGTCCTACGAATCATCCCTATTTACAGATGCTCACAGCGAGGCCCAGGAGGGTTCCGTGGCCCGCCCGGGTCACACAGGTGGTATAAAGGGGCATCGACCAGGACTCCCTCCGGGCCTGACGTGTGTGGACGCGACCCCCTCCCCACGACCACCTTCGGCTTCACACAGTGGGCTCCACTCGCCTCCCCATCAGAGCGGCCCCGGGAAGCCCAGGGACCTGCAGGGACGGGGGGAGGCACCTCGCCCCGACCCAAGTGGAGGCCGCGCCCGCCGAACTGCAGCGTTTGGGGCGCGAGGGGAGATGCGGGACGAGGTGAATGGGCTCGTTGTGACCCAGGCCGGGCCTTCCCTCCTGGCCACTCTGGGGCCCCAGCCGAAGCCCGAGTCCGGCGGGAGGCCGGGGACTCCGCGCGGCCCCGGCGAGACGAGAAGCGCGGCCGCGGCGCCCCGGCCCCGGAGGCTGGCAGGGCGCCGAGGAGCGCGGGGAGGCCCAGGCGGGGACGACGCACCTCGGGCGGCAAGCAGAGGGGGCTCGGCTCGCCCTCACCCCGCAGCAGCAGCGGGAGCTCCTCGGTGGCTCACCCGGGGAAGCAGAGGAACTCGAACGGCCGTTCTCCCCGAGAGACCCGGAAGGAAAAAGCCAAGCGCCGGCTGCAGCCCGAGCAGCGTTGAGTGTGACACCGCCCGTCGCCCGGTCCCTTCCTGTGCTCCACCCCCGGAACCACTTCCGTCTGCGGCTTCTCCCGTGCTCCGGGCTGGAGCGCTCCTGGGCCCGTTCTTCCCCGGCAGCCGGGCGCGCCTCCAGTCCTCCGCTCGGTCCCCAGCAGCCGAACAGCGTCCGGGAGGCCTTCCCGCGCCGTCTGCCGCGTGGCCGCCTCCTCTGAGGCGCTACGATGTACTGCGAGAAGTGGAGCTTCGTGGCGGAGATGTGTCTCTTCCTTGAAGACCTGCGGGAGGGCTCCTGCATCCTCTGCCTCTGCTCCAGGGCGTTTGTGGAGTAAGTCGCACGCGGGCCTCTCGGTTTCCCGACCTGTAGGGGTTGGGGTGGCGATGGATCCCCGGGACCGGGGCCAGAGTGTCCGACCGTCGGGCACAGTGGTGCCTGAGAGAAAGGAAGAACCGTCCTCGGGCTTTACGGCGTGCTCGCCCACGGCCCTTAAGTGATGGAGTAAGTCTGCTCTGCGGGCTGTTAGGAGAGAACGTGGTGGCCCGGGTTTGTCATTTTACACTCGTCAACTGAGGGGACGGTCACAAGCTGCGGGGAAGTGAAATGAAAGCGATCTGGGATGTGATAGCACAGGGTGGAGGTTTGAAGATGAGTAACGTTTCTGGTTAACATCTTTTTTTTAAACCTTAAGGTTTATTAAAGCACAAATGCACATAAATAGAACTTCTCATTACCCGGGAGAAAACATTTAACTATAATCATATCAGTTTTTGAGCCGTGCTTATTTTTGGAAAATACTTGTTTCGGCCACAAATTGCCCTGCGTGGCAGACAGTGGGTAGGAAAGCACAGACTCAAGAATTGGATTTTAGGGATTTTTTTTTGTTATATATATGTATATATATTAGGTGTGTGAGTTCTGCCACTTAATTTTTTTTTTTTTAATCTCTGAAACAGGTATATCTACCCTAATCCTCTCACTGGCTTATTGTTAGATTCAACTTGTGGAAGTGAATTTTATGTGATACTTTTAATATAGTTTATTTAGAATTATAGAATTAAGATAGAATTTAAGTTGCAAGGAATTCTCACTATTCGTCATGTGTTTTTGTGGAGTAATCGGCAAATTAATCCGGAAAAAAAAATTAAGCGCTGTATTAAATTTAATGAAAAAATATTGTCGTCTGGGGACTTCCCTGGCCGTCCAGGAGTTAGGACTCCGCGCTTCCACTGTCGGGGGTTCGATCCCCGGTCAGGGAACTAAGATCTCACGAGACACAGGGCTCGGCCAAAAAAAAAAAAGCAACATACTGTCGTCTCATGCAGGCGTGTGTTCATTCAGCGAATTCTCTCTGTGCTCCGTGGTGGTAGGTACTGGTTAGCACTGGGGTATCAGGCACAGCCTCCCTACATCCTTAGAGTTTACTTTCTAGCAAAGGTGATCAATATTAAGACAGTAGGTACGTAATTATTTGGTTAATTATAGTTGTAAGTACAAGATGGGAGAGAAGTGCCAGGTGCTCTTATAGCAAAAACCCAACCTTCTGCCATGGATCACAGAGATTTCTTAGAGAAAGTAGCGTTTGAAAAGTGGTCCAAAAGGTGAGTGGAAATAAACCGGGATATGTTTGAGTGGGCGGAAGCATTCCCAGCAAGGCAGAACTCTGTAAAAAGCCTCGAGGGAGCAAAAGAAAGCCTGTGAAAGGGAAACAAAATGACTGGGAAAGAAAAATAGAAGACAGGGTTGGTGAGATATGCAGGGTCTAGACATGCAGGACTTCGTAGAAGACAGGTTCAGATTTGCATCTCTGAAGACGCCTCTAGTAGCAGCAATGTGCAGGCTGAGAACGAAGCTTGTATACATACCAGCCAAGGCACATCCTTAGTTCTTAGCCTGCAGCCCATTTGAGTCTTGGTGCCGTCTTCATGAAGTCTCCTTCCCAAAAAAGAAAAGAAGGGGAGGGAATATAAGTTATAAAAAGTTGAGAAAAAGAGCTTACCTGTAGAAAACAATATGCAACTGGATTTCAATTAAAGCCACTTTATTTAAAACACAATTGGGAGTTCCCTGACAGTCCAGTGGTTAGGACTCAGCACATTCACTGCCGGCGCTGGGTTCAATCCCTGGTCGGGGAACTAAGATCACGCAACCAAAAACAACAACAGCAAAAATAATTCAATTGCCATATAAATCACCAGTTACATTGCATTTAGTCTTTTTGAGCTAAAATGTGCATTCTTTTCGTTACAGATAATTTCATACCTTTCTTAAAACTTGGAAGCTCTACTTCACTTTTTAAAACTACCTTCTAAGTTCAAAATAGGTAAAGAGAAAAGAATGGCTTGGTCTTTTCCTTTAGATCAGTTAATGCTCAAATTATAACCCTTTAGAACAAAAAGATCTTGGAGATACAGTCTTAGAATTGTCACCAATAGTCATTGAAAAGTCCTTGGGAGTGGGAGACGTGCTGGAAGCTCAGAGGCTCATGAGTATAACCCTGATTTTCTAGGTAGGGAAAAAGTCTGTTTTCAAACTCTAAGAACAATACATTTGATTGTTGGCCAACTTCAAATAGATTATTAAACTGAAAGGTCAGTCCCATGTAGCAGAAAACAGAAAGTGAGCTTTAGCATAGGTGCCAAATAACGGCTCAGTAATTAAGAGATTATTTTCACACCTCCCCTCAAAGGCAGGAAATAGAACATAATATTGTAACTAATTTTTATTTTCTGAGGATATTACATTAACATACTGTCTTATGAGTTCAGTAATTGGAGTAATAATTCTGTCTCATCTACACACTTAATTTTCTATACACTATCTATATGAAGTGGACATATAATTACAGTGTTATAGGGCTGTTAAAAATAACCATTACAGGACTTCCCTGATGGCACAGTGGTTAAGAATCTGCCTGCCAATGTGGGGGACACGGCTTCGGGCCCTGGTCCGGGAAGATCCCACATGCCGTAGAGCAACTAAGCCCGTGAGCCACAACTACTGAGCCCACGTGCCGCAACTACTGAAGCCTGTACACCTAGATCCCGTGCTCCGCAACAAGAGAAGCCACCGCAATGAGAAGCCCACACACCGCAACGAAGAGTAGCCCGGTTCCTGTCTGAGCCAGCTACCCCCTGAGGTTCCCAAAGAGTGGTTCAGTGTGTCCATCACTCCTACATTTGTTAGTTAGCGTTCTCTGTGGAGCACTTTCCCTTCTCTCCCCGTTGTTTGTTCACTGCCTTATTTCTATTAACATGGACTCTGGACTGTTAATTTATTCATGGAGATATTGTTACTCTCATCATTTATTTTGGTGTTCCTTTCCTCTCAGATGGCTGGTGGGAGCCCCTTGAACTGGCCCCTGTGTCCTTTTGATGGGTCCCTGGCATTCTTTGAGCTCTTCCTAACCTTCTGGCACAATAATATAATTTTCCAGTCTACGCTCCAGCATGGACGTGCCGTTTCTCCCAGGTGCCCCGGTTCCTTTTAGTGGAGAGCAGTGTTTAGAAACTAGGACTTGGGTGCTTGCTGTGCTCATTGCTGGGTGTTCAGTGCTTCTGCACCCTGGGCAGACACAGTTAGGCGGGCTACAAGCGCATTTTACGTACATACACAAATGTGTGTGTTGGAGAATCTTGGCTGTCGTGATCCTCAGTGCATTTACTTATTTGCTCGGTGTAATTAATCTTGCAACCATATCGGCCCTCTTCTCCATCTGACACCTTCATGCCCCATACCCTCGGGTACTGGCGGGCACACCGTCGATGCCCTTCTGTGGCTGCCACCGCCCCCAGGCCCCAAGTTGCTGGGGGTCCATGGGCATGCTGCCAGAGCACATCTGCACTTCATCCCCTCCCCCGTTCACTGTCCTGCTAAGTCACCACCTACGTTACGTTTTATTAAGTGTCAAAAGATAAATGGGGGATAGGAAATATATCAAGTACACAAGAATTTTGTTTTGTTGAATTTGTTGTTGCTTCCATTAGAAAAGTGGTATTAGCTATTACTTGCAGATGGCCTTGTTATGGCAGTTATGATGGAGTTTATTACAGCTTAATTTACCAGTAGGAAGATAATAGCAAAATTCCCCCCTTCCCTTTATTTTAAGTGTTCTGTTAGGTTTATTTTGCTTATGAAATTCCTATGTTAGTAAAGAAAAAATTTAGAAGTAGATATGTAAAGAAAAGTTCAACTATTCACTTTTTAAAACTCATTGAGACTGAATTGTTTTATTTCGATGTATGTTTCAGTTTAATAAAATAAGAACTTAATTTTATGTTAGTCCCCAAAACAACCTTAGCTCAGACCATGAATATCTGATCTACTAGGCAGTGGATAATTTGGCCTGTTTGCAGATGGACTAGGGTCTGCGTGTGGGTTTATAAAGGTGTAAGATAAATCTTGTCACGTTTATGCTCACTTTCTACAGCAAATTTAGAGAATATTTCACTGTTTGTATATCACAAGGAGGAGCAGATTCTTTCCCCAATATCCAGAACTGCCACTTAATTTTAATAAATTAGTAGTTATCATTATAGCGTGCTTTGCATGTGATATATACCAAATGCTTTACATGTGCAGTCAATCCTTATTAGAACCCTATGAGGTATGTATTATTACCTCTATATTACAGATAAGAAAAATGTATTAGCAGATAGCTTTTCTGTTTTTTAAACTTTTTATTAATCTATGCTGCCTTAAGCTTGTTTTTTCACTAAATTTATAGTTTAATTTTTTTCAATATTGACTGTTTAATTTGCTTCACAGAGATCGGAAATTGTGCAGTTTGGGATTAAAAGGCTACTACGTTAAAGACGATGGCATCAGTGCAGGTAATACAGTATGAAGCTACATAGCCCTTTTTTTGCTAAGACTAACCATGGTAGTGTACAGAGGAGAGGCGGAAGCAAAGCAAGGAAATTACTTGCCTGGCCGTAGTTTGCGCAGCTGCCTTACTTGGGAAAGCTTTCTGGGCTGCTCGTGTGCGGCAGTTAAGCTCCGTTTCCTCCGGTCGGAGTGCCCTGGCCCTGGCTTAGGTTTTGGCTTGTTCGGGAAGGCTACCAAGGCATCAGAGCCACCCTACGCTAACGGCCTCCTTGTTTAAATACTTCAGCAGTTTTATACATAAACCATTCAGGATAAACTCCAAGTGAACAGCCACAGTCTTTTGGCTGAAGTAAAGAGGCCACAGTCTGGATTAACTTTCCCAAATAGCAAATAGAATTTGTTCTGCGCTTTGAGCCTCACCTAGTTACCTGAAAGCCATCTTGGTCTCTGTCAGACTTCCCTCTCCGGGCCCCATTTGTCCTTTCCACACAGATCTTTTATGTTTCTCCGGACATGGGGAAAACTGCGGCCCAAGTTGCAGGCTAAAATCAGCACAAGTAGCGTGTCACGTTACCCTCGAAAACCCCCACCTCTCACAATGATGGAGCAAATCGCTGCGTCTTCAGTTACACGCTGGATGAAACGTTTGGTTGCATTTCAGTGTTACATTGTACAAATAAGATTTCTCTAGACCCTAGGGTCCCACCTAACATAAGAAAACGTGCACACCATGAGAGGAGCACGGAGGTGAGCTGATTCACATTCCCTGTTTTGCTGTCTGCTGAGCTTTCACAAGTTCATTCAGTGGAATGGCAAGTGGAATCGCCTTCATTATTTAGATAGGTGTCTCTTTCCCCTCTTTCTTTTAATAGAATTTGTGCACTTAAGATCTCTTTTTCTCAGTCTCTGTCTCTGCAGTGGAAAGATTCCCTGTTCTGTTGCCTAAGATCATGTAGCTGGAGTGCAGCGCAGCCCTAGTTGAGTATGCTAATATATAAAGTGTTTTGTCTCCTATTTTAAAATAGAGCATTTGGATGGCATTTGGCCAATTAGTGGTATGATCTACTTTTAGATACCACATTAGGATAACGTAAAACTTGTTTTGTTACGATAAAGCAGGTTTTCTCTAAGACCTAGAATCAGAGAGCTTGAAAGGATCTTCCAGTTCAGTGGATTTCAGACTTTTAACAGCAGAACGTTTTCATTAAATGAACTTCCCCACAGAGTCCCAGGGTGTAAATCCAGTCGTGACTGAAGTTCCCATGGAGGGCCTGAAGACCTACCTCTCATCTCCCTTATTAACAGCTCCAAAAATAACTCCACGAGTCATCATTTTAAATCCACTGATGGAGTGCAGCAGTGCTGCAGATGGGAACGTGGAAATGTAGACATTTTCCCCGGGGCCGCCCTGCTGCGTTCCCTCGTGCATCCTCAGTACTGTGCCCAGCGCCCAGCGAGAGGAGGTGCCCCGCGGAGGGAGCTGAGTGAGCAGCCGGTGGACAGCGGCCGGCAGAGCCGGACTAGGGCTTGTCTCCTGCTTCTTAGTTGGCTGTTTTTTCACAAGTCCATATTCCCATCAGTTCCTCTTTTTTTCCTTTTATTTTTCTTCCCCTTGAAAACTCACATTGGCACACCTTTACTTTGGGCAAGTCATGTAATACCTTTGGGTCTCAGGTTCCTTTTCTTTAAGATGAGGGTGATGAAACCTGCGTCTAAATTTTCTCTAAGCTAACGTAACAGTGCTGTGTGTAGGAGAGCAAGCTGCAGAAGAGGAAGAAGGCGGTCGTTCCCAGGGCACTGCAGAGTCACGTGACAGCAAAGACGTAGACCCAGATGAAAGTGAACTTGATTCTGAGGCTGAACTCATGAGAAGCATGGGACTGCCACTTCAGTTTGGTAGGGCGTCTGCACATAAGAATTTTGAGGTAAGTATTAGTTTACTTTGCTTGTTTCTGTTTCTTAGCTATCTTCATAAAATATCACGTGGAATCTTTTTATCCCAAATCTAATGCATTCATGAATTAGGGCACTTCACCTCTTTCTAAACGTACGTACATATTTATAAGTGAACGAAAACTGCAAGTTGTGATATGTCCCATGTGTGATTGTTCCTCCTCTTGGAAACGTAGATAGTAAGATTCACTTGTTGGTGTAACTGAAACCCAGGTTGGGGGGTTGAGGGTATTTTGTTTAATTTAATGTCAAAATAGATTTAGATTCTACTTCTTATAGTTTCTGAAGTATAATTTATATTCAAGTTATTGACCTTTGTAGGTGTCTATGAATACTAGAAACAAAGTTAAAATAAAAAAGAAAAAGAAAAAACATCAGAAGAAGTACTTAGATGAAATTAAGAGAGCATCTTGGAGACAAGAATGTGAGGAAGACGACATTTTGGCTTCAGATGACCCATCTTCATCTGAGAATGAGAACACCAGAAGGTGCGAACTTCGAACCAAAAAAGACATTGAAGGTGAGAATCTTCCTGCTGAAAATGCATTATCTCCAAAGCTGGAAATTACGGAGCTCTGGGAGAAGTACTGGAAGGAACACGGGGGAGAACTGCTGTGGCAAAGCTGGGAAGAAAAGCATGCAGGTCAGACGCTGTGCTCAGAACCCTGGAACGTCCCTCATACAAAGCAGGAATGGGAGCAGCATTATAGCCAGCTGTACTGGTATTATTTGGAACAGTTTCAGTATTGGGAAGCTCAGGGTTGGACTTTTGATGCTTCACAAAGCTGTGATACAGATACTTGTGGGTCTAAAACAGAAGTTGACAACAAGAAAGACGAAAATCGCACGAAAGCAGATGAACTTTCTTCTCCATCTTCATCAATGGGTAGCGAAAGCTCTAGTTCAAGTGATAAAGATCATAGTGAAATTCTTGATGGACTTAGTAATATAAGTCTGAATTCAGAGGAAGTAGAACAGAGCCGGTTAGATCCCTCTGTGAGTTGTGATGGACAGCAGCGTTTAAGTGAAGTTCACAGCGGAAGAGAATGCCCTGCTTCGGGCCAAAGTGAACCACGTAACGGAGGAACCAAGGAAAGCAGCTTGTCTGGGAACAGAAGCACGAGCCAGCCAGCTCAGGGTAAGACTGGCCAAGATTTATCCTACTGAGTAATGGGTAACAAAATTAGTCTATTTAGCAAAATGACTGACCCTAATCCTTTATGGTAGCGTTAAAGAATGCCAGCTACATTTTATGGTGTAATAGTGAAACGATCTAATCCATCTTACTTTTACGTCACAAGTTATTATCCTTTTATGTAAATAAAAAGAATATTTGCGTAGGGTTCTCAAAAGTATCAGTCGTTCCTCTTGCACCTTGGTGGCCAGTGAATTACAACTTGGAAATCCATTAAGGAATCTAGTTTTAGAGTGAGCTTGGAATGTCCAAGTTTCTCTGGAGCAGCTAAGTTTATAGGAGACGTGCTAAAGAGTAGCTGTGAGCATACGTTTGCCGTTAGGCAAATCTGAATGGGGGTTGTGTCTGGAATTCGCTCGGGACAAGTGAAGTCTTGCTCTATAGAGAGTCTCAACAGGGCATAAGATTATTTTGTAACTGAATGGATTGATTTCAGGATTCTCATAAAATATCCAGGATAAGGAGCTTGGTTGACTCCTGCCTGAGTGGTTAAGAAATAATTGTTGAGCAGACTGGTGCCAGTGTCGGAACTAAAGAAAACCAGTGAGAGGTGAGCTAGGAGAGGCTAGAGTAGGCAGATAAAAAGGCTTTTGTGAGGAGAAGGGGACCATCAACTGGTGCAGCAGAAAAGTGGGAGAGGAGGACATTTTTATAACCTGAACTCCTGAAGCCCACTGACTTGTTGTCTTGGCATCCTTGATGTTTGGTGCTGGAAAAGTCTGGTTTATATCAACTTTCTTCTCAGCCTCATTCATATATATAAAGCAAAAGGTTTTGGCTTTTTACTTAACAAGTGGGTTTGCTTTGCTCCTCTCAGATCACTGATCTTACTTCATCCTACAGTTTCCTTTAGAGAGTTACTAATGAGCTTCTCTGTCCTCTTACAATGGAGCTTACTTCAGTATGGTGTTCTCATTCCTTTCTATTTTGCTGTCATTTTCATCCTTTTTTAATGTGAGTATTTTATATTAGCCTTTTGGTAAGTCCTGTTCTTATTTTGGCCAGAAACCTTGGAGTATGTAGATTGGTCAATAACTGCTTCACGTTCCTTCTTTTGATTACCCTCCCTTATCTTCCTTTGTTAAACATAGTAAACCTCACAGTCTCTCCCTTCGTGTTGCCTGTGTTCTAAGGTGTGTGTATAGACTGTTCCTATTGTGTGCTCCCTTAGGTAGATATATAATTAGACATTTCTGCAGTTGGCTCCAGTGTGACCACCATCAGGATCCATTTGAGAATTCTAGGCTTTGATTTGTTTTGGATCCTCCTTGAGACCAAAACGTAAGGCATGCACTGCATCTCTCCATACGTATGTGTTCTACTGTTTGCGGCTGGGGTCTCCTGAAATAGCCTGTCCTCACACAGTAGAGCTCCCGCTGTCTAAATGGTGGTGTTTGTCTTTCTCTTACTTCCATTATTACTTTAAGAGCTATATTAGAGGCAGTTAGATGTATTTGCTTCTTAATAAAGAGAAGTTATTTTTAATCAAATGTGACCATGCCATTTTTAGAGTCATTTAGATTAGAATCCCATCAAAATGTGATAGCTAACAGCTATCACAGAGGTAACTTTGTGGATTAATTTGTATAGATTTAGACAGCTGTGAGGAAAAAGTAGTTTTATAGTTCACCTTTTTTTTTTTTTTTTTTTGCCGCACCTCAATGCTTGCGGGATCTTAATTCCCTGACCAGGGATCGAACCCGGACCACAGCAGTGAAGGCATGAAAGCGCCGAGTCTTAACCACTAGACCACCAGGGAATTCCCTGTAGTCCACTTTTTAAGTAGTTAGGTCATGGAAACTTTTAGACTTGAGTAGACCGAGCTGCACGTGTAGATGCGTGGAATAGATAGATGTGGTCTAGCATAGAGTTCATCGCAGGAGAGGCCCCGGAATACTTTGATTGCCTTTGCAAATGACAGAAGAGTTGTCAAACCAAGGGCGGAAATCAACTGCAGTATCTCTACCTCTTTAGATTCACAAGAGTCATCAGAAGCAAACACAATCAAAGACAGACCACGCCTCATCGGCACTGATGGAGACGAGAGTGGCGAAGATCCACCTGAACAGAAGCCAAGCAAACTCAAGAGGAGGCAAGTCGCACACTACCTCTCTCTGCAGAACGTGTCAGCAAGCTTTAGAGGCTCAGTAACTTAGTACATAAAAGCGTGCCTCTGCCGTGTTCCTTCCAGATGGTATACGTTGCCTGTTAACTCCTCTCTGGTTCCTACTAGTTCCTAGAGGCAGAGACTCTGTGTGTGCTTATATTCTCGGGCCCTTGTACGTTCCTGTGGGTTCTCCATAAATGTTCAGTGAGCTTAACTTAATTTGCAAGAGTTACTTCTCATCGTTTGCATGTGTTGCTGCCGCCCAGGTAGTAGGGATCACTAGAAGGTATCCCCAAAAGATGGGGATTACTGAGTTACTTATATCCCAACCTTCTTAACAATATTTTTTCTTTTGTAATTTTCTTGGTTGGGTTGATACTTCTCAAATGTTTCCTTGTTTGTTTTTAAGGAAAACCTCTAGAGATATCACCTAGGAGATTAGTTAAGGCTGCAGGTTAACTGGTGTTTTCCCAAAAGAAAATGGGGAAATTTATATTTGTTCGGGAATAGAGATAACTGCGTGACATGGTTTAAGATTTGAGTGCTCATTACTGTGTCCCAAACACTGCTAGGTAATTTATCTCATTTGGAAAATCCTGGTTAAAATACTCTTCTTCCTGTCTTCCTGGGTTTGTGAACTGCGGTTGATTGTCGTGGTGGGAAAGTTTGCATGGGTTGACTGTATGTACCTTTTAATATTTGCCTGAACTGGTGGGCTCTGGAGATAATGGCTTATTTATCACTGTTTGCTTTGTTTATTTGTTTAGCCATGAACTGGACATCGATGAAAACCCGGATTCAGACTTTGATGTCGACGGTTCCCTTCTAGGATTCAAGCATGGCTCAGGACAAAAGTAATTTTCCATAAATGCCGTTGTCTTCCTGAAATCTTAACCACTTCAGCTATCCTAAAGCTCTCTGGTATCCAGATAGCGAATAATGGTTATGTATTTCATAACATTTGAGGTGTTACAATTAAAGCACTAACCTCTCTTGCTAGTAAGAATTGTAGAGCTATCACCGTACATTTGATATATTCACATGTATTAACTCAGTTGCACTTCATAGCAATCCAATGTTTTTATTCTACAAAATTGTAATCATTTCTGTGTACTTCAGCCATATAGTCATTTAAGGCTAGAGTTCATAAAAGTTAATAATATAAAGGGTTTTCCTGATAACTGCCACATTTAAATTCCTGGAAGAATTTATTTCTACCCACATGTAATTTTATTGAGAAATTACTTAGGTAGCTCTTGCTGGTATATACTCATAGAGATTTATTCTGTTACCTGGGATTTAACTATTCTTCTATTTTAGAGCACCCAATTTCACTTAAAAGAGAAGGATAATACACACTTTTTATAAAGAAGTTTATAATATAGGTAGACGATAACAACTGACATTTAAAACCAAACTGTTCATAGTTGGTTTATAAGTGCTAAATTATATATTACACTGTGGGTCCCTAATAGTCTGTAAGAGAGGCAATTAGTGAGGCTTAATAGAGTCAGCGAAGGCTTCATAGCAGACACATATCTATTATTTTAGTAACGGGGGTTTGCTTCTTAGGTTAGTTCATATTGATTTAAGAATCTAGTGGCCACTTTTAAGACAATTTCAACATATCCAGGTACGTGTTAAAAGAGCTTTGGCATCACCTCACTGTGAGAAAAAATTATATTTCCCCAACATGCATTGGGGTTATAGTTTCCTGCTGTCTTTTTATTACATTTTACAATGTAATTTCTCCTTTCTGTTATCTGTAAGATATGTTGATATTCCCACCTTTGGTGTTTCACATTTACTTGAGAATTAACATACAAGCTAGACCTTAAAAAGTCCTCTGCATTTTTCACTCTATTTCATAATTTCCATAATTTAAAAAAATGAAATTAAAATAGTGGCTGCTACTAGGAAAATAGTGAAAATTGTTAGTTCTCTTCTCTCTTCATATAAGGAAGCAGATTCCGAGACCCTAAGGTTTGAGTCCACTTCTTTTGCTTTGGTCACAGATATGGTGGAATTTCAAATTTCAGTCACCGGCAGGTCAGGTATCTACACAAGGATGTGAAGTACAAGTCAAAGTACTTGGACATGAGAAGACAAATCAATATGAAAAACAAACACATCTTCTTCACTGAAGAGCCAGGAAAAACTCTTTTCAAGAAAAGCAAAACTTTGAGTAAGGTATGTATAAATTTTGCTTTATATTTACAAGTCGAGTCTCATTTTTGTGACCTTTGGCTCCTTAAAGTTTCTGTTTGCAAACAGGAACCCTGGTTCTACCAGATATAAGGGTACCTAAAATGCTTTTCCATTTGCTTCCTAAAGGCTTATACTGTGTGAACTAAATTTGAAAAGAGGGTAATTGGGGCTGATATGA
This sequence comes from Balaenoptera musculus, assembly GCF_009873245.2. Classification (NCBI taxonomy): domain Eukaryota; kingdom Metazoa; phylum Chordata; class Mammalia; order Artiodactyla; family Balaenopteridae; genus Balaenoptera; species Balaenoptera musculus. The sequence goes on along the minus strand of NC_045801.1, from coordinate 76,505,966 downwards.
GAGGGGGTTGCTTTGAAAGCTACATAGGAGCAGCCTGTGGAGCAATCAATAGGCAAAATCGCCTTGTGGGTGGTAACGGCTTGTCTGTTTCAGGCTAAGTAGGATCCTGGAAGTCCAATTTCTGATGCAGCGTTTATTGAAAGGCTTAATCTTGAGGTCATCTAGAGGTGATCGATCAGACTTTGCACTAACAAGTTCATCCAAATGGCATGAGCCTCAAGGCTAATTTAGTGATTCACATTGTTATCTGGAGTATTTATATCCCCTCTCTTTGTTGTACCTGCCTTCTATGTACCTGGAAAACAAAAGTAATTAGAATTGCTTTTGTTTGGTTTGATGAGTGATCCTTCTCCAATATAGGAAAAAAGCGCCATTCAGTGAGCAGAATTTTGTATCTGTCACCTCTCCAGCAGCTCTATAGAGCAATGGAACAAAATCTCAGGTCCCATGATGACTTTGTTTTACCCTTAGGGTACATTATGCTTCCTTAACATCACCATTTTTCCAAAACATGCTACAAATTTATAGCTGGTTTTATTTTTATTATATTTCAGATTGGTTGGTTACTGGTCATATTTTAATATTTTAGTGGCCCTGGTTATATCTGGAACAAATTTCCCAGTATCAGTTCAGTCAGCCCGACGGGCCTTTTTATAATGTGTTGGATGTGATAGTTCCCATACGTTCATCTGTAGCTGAAGAGCAGAAACATAACTGCCACGTATTGCCGAGGAAGAAAGTTAATGTGACTGTTGTGCTCTTAGGCGTCCGATTGATACATAGGCACAGTCCCCTCACAGGAAGATTCTGGGTCGTGGTCCATGTCCGTCTTCTGTCACTCTTGTTCTCACTTCCTGACTCTTAGGAAGGTCATGAAGATCTATTGTGAAGAATATTCTTGTTACAGAAGGTTGCAAGGAAGTATGTATCATCTGACCTTGAGCCTTGTTAACATTTCAGAGAAGAAACTTAGTTCTTAGGAATCATTTTACTGGCTCTACTGCTTCATTAGAAGGCAGCTCGCATTCTTTCCAAGATAGCACTGCTTTTACAGATTGGCACTAAATCTTTGTAGAGTTCATCTTTGATGCTGAGTACCATTCAACATAGATTGTATAGCTGGGGCCATTACAGAAAATTCTATATAATTTGAAAAGCTAAAAGCAGTGGCTCAACAACAGGTAAGTACATTTGTAATGGTAATATATATTACGATTATATTGTTAGAAGACTTAATGGAAAGTTACTGGCACAGTAGAGCTTTATCCTCTTAGTGTTAATTGCTAACAGGAAGGTCATAGTCTTGTGTTTAAGCTGATGTTTTTTTTCCTTTTAAAGAGCTCTTTAATAAGGTCATGGTACATCCAGATAACAAAGTGTAATTAGGTTGGAATTACTTATTCACATTAACCTGTATGATACAGTGTACTTATCAGAGCTAATACTGTGACACAGCTTGTCAAGTCACAAATGGTAAAGCAGGTGGAAATATTCTGTGTAATTGCGAATTAATTCATGCTTGTACCATCTGAAAATTTCAGGTAGAAAAATTCCTAAAATGGGTTAATGAACCAATGGATGACGAAGCATCGCAGGAGCCAGTTTCTCATAACAACGTGCAAGATACTTGCACAAGCAGTGGTTCAGAGGAACAAGAATTGTCTGTTGAAAAAGGGGATGACCCACCGGAGACGAGTGAGCCGGAACCTGGGACGCGTCGTGCCGTGTCTCCAGCTGGGGAAGTGGGAACAGAGAAGACTGACAGGGACAGCACAGAAGCAGCAGTGCCAGATGAGGGGGACTGCCCCGCCCAGGCTGCACCAGACCGTCTTCAGGTAGAAGCCGAAGGTGAGGCTAAACGTGCCCCCGCTTGCTAACGGACTTCCATTCCTTGTTTTAAGTGTGCTTTTCCCTCGTTATCACTTACGACTCATCTATACCTAAGGATTCACTGCTGTTTATTCGTAAGTTGAAAGAAGGCATATTTAGTGCAAATGTGCTAATGGCCGTGATTTCGCACCCAGAGCATCCTTGGCTGAACAAGCATGATAAAATGAAACACTAAAGAGTAGGGGAAGCTGTTTGAGCGCCTCCATCTGTGCCATTAAGACTGGTCTCTGCCGCCGCCACTCTGTTCCGTGGGCGAAAGGTGCCAGTCCCTTTGATTCCTGTTGACATCTAGCATTGCCCTGATTTTCTTTTGGATAATTGCTTTGTTCTTGTTGTTTTTTTGTGGTGATGGTGGTTGGTAGTGATGTTTGTTTTTTAGATGGTACATTGACATAAAAAAGTATTTACAGTAGTTGGCTATGATGAATGAAGAATAGTGTAGCATTTTCACTTTATGCCCTTTTGTACTATTTGAATTTATTTTATAATAGTTATACTCAGTGGAACATTATGGCTTTTATAAGGCAGAAATTTTCATTTGACATAGTATTCATTTTTACTGATGAATTATTTCAGACTTGCCCTAATGAAACAATTATATTTGTGATGCTTTCTTATTTAGTATTGAGCGAAATACCTTATTTGACTCTTGATTTTCTTTTTCCGTGTGTGTGTATGTGTGTGTAAACCTGTGATCTTTGTATCATATACTTCTTTGCCTTTCTAAACAGCATACTTAAGGTAGTTTAATATTTTTATTGCCATTGTACAACTGATGTTCATGCGGCACGTGCAGATTTCTGAAATGAGAATGCCTTATTCTCCTTTAATCTGTAAAGTAGCCCATTGAGATAGGTGAAATTATCCCTGTTCTATAAATAAGTAAAGCTTAGAGAAAATAAGAAATTTGCCCGAGATCACCCAGCCAGTAAGTGGCAAAGCTAGAACTTGGTACCAAGTTGTGTGATTCCTAAATCCCATTTTTCCACCCTACCCTAGCTCCCTAACCACCACTTGTCACGATGCTGGTGTTCTCACCTGGGGTGATACCACCATCTCAGGTATTTGGAAGATGGGTTAGATCGATCTGGGGGATTCCGGCATTTCGTACTTTAGATTACTTAATGTTAAGTCCTGTACAGGATGGTCTTGCACAATAAGGAGTTCATGACTCAAAATCTTAGTGTCTCCTCTCTTGAGAAACTCACTGCACTTTGCTATTGATGACACCTTTTGCTATTTGCAGTGATCAGATGAGCGTATTAGGACACAGTCCTTTGAGGACCGTTTCAATGTTTACTTTAATGTTTATTATTTGTCAGCATCAGTTCTTGTCATCATACTTAGGTATGACAGCACTCTTGTCTTTCTAAGTTGCTGCATCTAATCTGCTCAGAAGTGAAACCAAATAACCAAACAAATAAAAATCATTTATCTAAGAAAAAGTCAATGTGAATGAATGAGATCCTTTTCTATTGAATGGAGCTAGTGACCCCTGTTTGAATTTCTCAGAGGCTGTAGGACTTGCAGGTCATGGCTGGGTTCAGAGGATTGATGTGGCTGAGAGTTAGAGCTTAATCAGTCCTTGGGAGCTTTTGTTTCAAAGAAGGGAAGGGAAATGTTTGAATTTCCATAATTCACCCACTAAAGCAACTTTATCTAAGAAACACTGACGTAATAACTTTTATACCTATAATAGTACCTCTCCACATCTCCTAACAATCCTGTGAAGTAAATAGCTAAAATACTACCCATTCATTCATTCTTTTTGAGGAATTAAAAATTGGAACTTAGAGAGCCTGGGTTACTTTTCCAAGCTCAAGGAGCCAAGAAGTGGCAAAATGGAGGCTATAACCTGAAGCCAGTGCTGTTTCCAGACGCCCTCCACCCTCCGGCGTGTGGCTGGTTCGTGTGGTGGCGCGCAGTCCCAAACTGTAGTTATTTGCTGTGGCCACACGTTAGATAAATTCACCTGTGATTTCCTCTTTCTATAGTGAGCATCTGTATTATTTCTATTCTTTTATTGTAGCTGAAAATAAAAAGAAGAAGAAGAAGAAGAAAAGCAAGAACAGAAAGGGAATTGGTCTGCCTCCTGAGATCACTGCTGTGCCTGAGCTGGCAAAGTACTGGGCCCAGAGATACAGGCTCTTCTCCCGCTTTGACGATGGGATTAAATTAGACAGAGGTAAGGTATATATGTAATTTTTAACTTCATTTTGAAATAATTTCAAACTTATAGAAAAGTTGCAAGAATAGTAAGAAATTTTCATATCCCCTTTATTCAGATTGAGCTATTTTTAACATTTTGCCACATTTGCTTTGTCATTCTCTGTGTGCATGTATGTAGGTATGTTTTCTGATCCAGTTGCCCCTACCCCTTAGTACTTTGGTGTGTATTTTCTAAGAACAGTGATATTTTTATGTGACAATGATAAAGTTACAAATTTCACATTGTTACAATATCATAATCAACAAATCAGTACTCTAGTTTCATCAATTATACTAATCATGTCCTTTATAGCATTCTTTTTCTTCCAGTATAGGGTCATGTGTTACATTTATTTTCATGTTCCTTTAGTTTCCCTTAATCTGGGATAGTTCCTGAGCTTCTTTGTCTTTCATGACTTTGACATTTTCCAGAGAACAGCTGCCAGTTATTTTCTACAATGTCTCTCAGTTTGGGTACATACGTGTTTTTTAAACTTCAGACTCAGGTTTAATCTGTATTTTTTGCATCTTAGGATAGATAGCAAAAGCAATTGATAGATTATTAAACAGAACATCTGATGTGCAGATAGATGTAAGTTAATGAATTCACACTGGAAAATTTGAATTCTTTCTCAAGTTTTCCCACCATGACCTTGAAGAGCTAACTTAAACTCAGTTGCGCAGACTGAGGCTTGCTTTCATACTGGGGCTATACCTAAACATTGGTCTTTATTAACTGTCCAGATCAGGAGGTATTGATCTGTGTGGAGTTTCAGGGCTTCTCTGAGCCTCTTAAAATTATTTGTAAAATGTTGTCTATCAGGGAGAGTACATAAGAGTTTGTTGGGGAAATAAGACTGGAGAAAAGCTTTCAATTCTATAAAAGGAGTTTATGTTTTTATTCTTCCAGCAATGAGGAGCCATTTAAAGTTTTGATGAAGAAAGGGAACAGGAAAATTGGTGCATCATTTTGTTCAGAGAAATATCTTTCTGAAAAACGTAAATTCCTTCTATTGGGAAAGAAGGAGGGCAGTGTCCTTTTTTTCTGTGGAGTGGACATGGGACCTCCTTTCTGAAAATGATGAAGGTTCTGCTGAGCCTACAGCTCTGCAGTCTTGCTGTCACTTCCTTGCTTTTCTGACCCTTTAGACACGTGCAGATTTTGCTAAGTGTCCCGTACAGATGCGGTTCATTGCTTCCCCTTCAGGAATTAAATAATTGGGAACCTCGGTGAAGTTTGGGGAGTTGGTCAATTAAAATAGCTAACTTTCCATTTTCCATGATGGGTAGTCAGTTGTTAATACTTCAAACAGAAAAATCAGAATTGCATTCAGTTGTTGGAGGGATATTGCAAAAGAATCAGGCAAGAATTGAGGGGGTTGTTTCTGTGGAAGTTGGGTTTGGGAATGATACTGCCCCTTTTATAACAAGATCTGTGGACCTTTCCTTTCAAACGAGATAATATATAATTTTTTGAAAAGAGAAACTAAGTATTTTCTTTTAAGCATTTAGTGTATAGTAATGTTTGCTGTGTTTGTGTTTGGCTTGGCTTCTTGCCATCGAATGTCATAACAGACACCCTCTTCCCTCGCAGAGGGCTGGTTTTCAGTTACACCCGAGAAGATCGCTGAGCACATCGCCGGAAGGGTCAGCGGGTGCTCCGGGTGTGACACCGTAGTCGACGCATTTTGTGGAGTTGGAGGAAATACCATTCAGTTTGCCTTAACAGGAAAGAGAGGTAATTGCTCATCAGTAGTTTATTCATTAATTAATTTCGGTTTATTCAATAAAGGCTTCATTTTACTTCGGCCTATCTCTACTGAGATTTAATCATTGATAATTTAATGCCAAATATTTAACGATAAGAGTTAATGTATATTAAGCATACACTTTGTAAACTGGTTTAAGTGCTTAATATGTATTTATTTAGTCAACGATCTTGTGATATGTATCTTTTACTACTATCTGTGTTTCACAAATAAACCAAGAAGTAAAAGATGAAGTAACTTGCCCAAGATCACACAGACACAGCTTGGCGGAGCCAAGATTATAGCATTATATAAAACTAAAAATATGGAAATGGGAGACTATTCTTTGGAAGAAGAGAAGAGTAGGCAGGGAGTCCCAGCTCTGTCCCTCACCATCTGTATGACCTTGGACATCCTTTAGCCTTCATTGAAAGGAGACATTAAATTGAGAGAACCTCTGTGATACCTTTCAGCTCTGACATCCTAAGACACTAAGAACCTTTTAAATATTGGACTGTCCTCATGGTTGCTTGACTTCAGAATCACAAGGAAGAAAACTTCTGTTACTATTGATATATCAGTATATATCTGCTAAGAACTGTGTCAAGTAGGCAGTACATGTGCTGTTTCCCAGGGGAAAGAAGGCTTTATGAAACTGGACAGTCTGCCCAAATTGACTTAGCAGAGTCGGGAATCCAGGGCTTTTACTTGGCTTTCTCTGTATCTGATATCCCTTTCTTTCTCAGTTCTTTTTAAAATGTAGTATAATGTGATATTTTAGAGATAGCAACTGTTAAGTCATACTCTGAACATGCTTTTTTTCACCAATGTCTTTATATTATAAAGCTTCCATTTCAGTAAATTTCAGTTGTCTTATTGATTTATATAAAGTTCTTTATGTTAACTAGGAAAACATATGATTCTGGAAAGCATAATATAGGAGCTAGGAAATGATGAAGGACACCCCAACATTGATTTTAAGACCCTTGCTGATGAACTATGGCCCTTAGTCAGTCACTCCAATGCTCCAGAGCACGACATTTGCTATCTTTGTGTGGTCTCCTAAGAGTCTGGATGAAAGCTGTTTTCATATTTACTGGAATAGTAGTTACTTTCTTGTTCTTCCTGCATTTACTACTTTCTCTTAAAGTTCTTCTCTGCCTTTGCCAGATAAGCCATTCCTATGAGCTCCAGTCCGTGTGTATTGCATGGAAATGATTTTTTCCTCAAAAGTTGTAAAATCTGTCTTCATTTGGCGTTGTACTGTAACATGAATTAAAATATCTGCCCTCTGATAAAACAGCAGATAGATCTGGAAATTTTTTCAGAATATTACGGAAACAGTCCATATTGTAGTTTTGTATTTCTACGAATACAGGTCTGTTGCCAAGGCTCTCTGTAGCTTAGTGCACATTTGGTAAAGGAAAATGTCTAATGTGGGTCCCAAGCTAAAGAAGACTGCTTCTGCCCGACTCCGTCACAGCCCCATCACTCACACCTACAGATCTCCAGCCCCTGGGGAGAAAAGGAGGCACACCCAGACTCCACCCCTGCCGGCTGCGGTCACGGTCTGGCTTGCAGCCTGTGAGCCGGAAGCTCAGGAGTCCTCAGTGTGTTCATAGCGTGGTGCCCCGGGACCTTCTCCCCGAAGCAGTAGGAGCTCACGGGTGCCCTCACAGTCGTGGTGGGTGCTGCCCTAGTGTGGGCGAGCTGACTCCACTGGGGCAGGGAGTTCAAAGTATAGTTGTGTGTGTGTGTGTGTCTACACACATATGCATGTAATCAGTTACTCTTTATATGCGCACACACACACACACACACACACACACACTTGACCCTTGAACAATGCGGGAATTAGGGGCACTGACGCTGCCCGCCCCCATGTCGGAGATCCGAGCGTAACATACGGTCGGCTCTCTGTCCCTGACGTTCTGCATCCGCAGATTCAACCCCCCGCAGATCACGTGCTCCTGTCCTACACGTCTAGTAAGAGAAATCCACCTATAAGTGGACCTGTGCAGTTGCAACCCGTGTTGTTCAAGGGTCAGCTGTACACACGCGCGCGTGTGTGCATACACGTGAGAAAATGGCGTGTGTAGTCGGCACGACCCCTTTGTGTCAGACCGATTTCCACCCACATAGCTGCTGTCTATGCAGGTACTCAACTGAATGGTTAGAGAATTCCCAGAGTTTGCATTTTGCTGTTAAAGTTTTTTTTCCCCCTTTATATGAATTCCAGTGGCTCTGTATCGGGTCTGCCCATTAGGACTTTCTGTAATGATGGAAATGTACCTGCACTGTCCAGCATGGTAGCCACTAGCCACATGTGGCTATCGAACATTTGAAATATGGCAGCGTGACTCAGGATCTAAATTCTTAATAGTATTTAATTGGAATCGATTTAAAGGCAATATCCACATGTGGCTAGTGGCTGCCATTATCGGACAGCACAGTTCTACGTAGTATCCACCAGCACTTGTCAGCACTTCCTTCACGTGCTAGATTGAGTTGCTTGCACTCTCTTAGGCCTGACAACAAAGACGGCCTCCGAGGGGAGTGCAGATGAAAACATGACAACTAACTGAATACATTTGGTGTTGAAAGTCATTTTTTTCCGTTGAATTTTTGCTATTGTCAGTATATCTTTGCATCTGTCTCTATACTATAAATGTAGCAGATTAAGCAGCTAAAAAGGACATTTTTCTCTTTTATAAATATGAATGTTATTTTTTTTAGAACAGAAGAAATAGTGTTGCAGATGCATGATTTTGCAGCATGACTGGTGCTTATATCCATTGTTCAGCTGATTTATTTAGTGCATTATTTCTCAAAAGCATTAACAAACACATTTTGAAACCACTATTTTCTGGAATGCAGTTGTTTCCTTGACAACCATGGCGTATGTATCAGGATTCCACTTAGCCCTTGCAGATATAAAATACTGCCACTAACATCCTGGTGCACGTACAGGTGCACTTGAGTAATTTACCGCAAGACACAAGTGAGCCAGAATTAACTTAGGTTTGTGTTGCTAATTACGAAATGGCAGTAAATTCAATGAAAGCCCGTGTGGTGAAAGCATAACATCTGTTCCCTCTACCTAAAATGTCTCATTAAACGTCACCAGCAGATGTTTTTACATCTCTTCTTCATAAGTTGGCTATATCGGTTTGTCAAAAAATGTTTTATTTTGCCTTTCGGTAGAAGTTGTCAAATTTGGCTTCCTTTGGAAGTTGCCTCATTTTGAGGAAATTGGTCTTATCTGAAATCTTTTATCGGCTTTCCGTGCAGCCATCACCTTCCCAAGTGTTTGCCGCTCGGCTGTCCACCGCACAGACACGGTGCTGACCACAGACCGGGGTCAGTGGCTGCTGGGTGGCCACCGTCACTTCTTGCCTCGGCGCAGCGGGCTGACCGAGGCGGCTCTGGAGGCCACACCCTTCAGTCACTTTTTCTTGGTACCACACAAGTGAATCTTTCTAGTTTAGATTAAAATGTTTAATTCTCTCTCTCATACATATGGCCTAATCTCCCTTTAAAAAGTCTTTTAAAAAGGGTCTCGCACAGAAAATAAACCGACTGCTCAGAAGATGAACTAGTCTATATAACTAATAATCAGCATCATTTAACTCATCCTTCTTGTTCCCGTTTTAGTGATCGCCATTGATATTGATCCTGTTAAGATCGATCTTGCTCGCAATAATGCAGAAATTTATGGGGTAGCGGACAAGATTGAGTTCATCTGTGGAGATTTCCTGCAGCTGGCTTCTCGTTTAAAGGCTGATGTCGTGTTTCTCAGCCCGCCTTGGGGAGGACCAGACTACGCCACCGCCGAGATCTTCGACATCAGCACCATGATGTCTCCTGATGGATATCCTTTGGAAGTCCTTAGAGTTTCCTCAAGCAGTGGTTGTGGAGAGAAAGGGTGTGTGTGTGTGTGTGTGTGTGTGTGTGTAAGAAATTAGTGAAGAGGAGAGCTATTAGCTAGTAGCACTTGATAGATTCCAGTTTGTTTTGCATAAAAATTAACTGGTGAGTGATCTCCAAAAGGTACGTTGTATTTATGTAACTGTGAGGTTATATTTCCATTGGTTGCTCTCCAATTTTACCATTACAAAACAAGAACTAAAAGGCATTAATTGTGTGGCATTATTGTCTGGAAATGGGGGTTTCCTCAAGACCTGTCCCTAGAGTCTGGGTGACTATCCCCTAGCTTTTCTTCAGCTCACGCTGACTTGAATCCTCTGTGTCTCCAAAGTTTCCCTGTTACTCTTCCAGGATGCTGAAGCAAACCCTTATTTCATAAAGAATACCATTTGTTATTCGTCCCTTTCTCTATCTCTACTCCCCAGAGGAGTCATGTATGACTCTAACAGGAATTGTGTTTTAAGTTGCTAATTAAAATTTAGAAAAATACAGTGGACAGAGTTACTTGTCTTTACTCTTTACTAGAAAGAGACGGTATTGTGCTTTCCTATTCTTCCTGTTGTCACAAAACCTAGGAAATGGCCGAAAGAAAGAATGTGTGTCTCCGGCTCTTGGTTTCCTACCACTAGGATAATTGAATAAATAGATTTAACTTCTAATCCCTGACCCGTCAGGGACAGTATGCTACTTAATTCCCCTTTAGGTCCCATTAGAGGGTATTGTTACATATCGGAGTACATTTGGGTTATGATGTAGTAAGTGAAGAATATATCTCTGATCAGAAATTAACTACTGTTTTTGTTACTTTTCCTTAACTACTGTCCACCTTTGAAATTTTCAGACTTTCCCAGAAGATCACTAATAATATCATTTATTTTCTTCCAAGAAATGCTAATATTGACCAGGTAAGCCATTACTGAAGAACTTCTATGAGCCTCTTGTGTGACTGTTACAGAGATTGGACGGAAAAAGATACAGGGTCTTTCTTTACTTGAGAACATGTTTATGAGAAGTCCCTGGCTTTTTGACTATTATTAGAAAACTGGAAGTGCTTAGCAGTTAAATCCGTGCCTGTTTCATCCTGTTCGTCTCCACGGCTCCTGGCCCGCATAAACATAAACAGAGCGCTCTGGGCTTGTCCTTCCTCGTCCTGAAAGGGTGAATGTGTGGTGTCTCACGTGTGCGCACCTCACCGAGCCGAGATCCCGTTCCTGCGGCCGCCCTTGAGAATAGGTTTTGGGTATTCCTGAAAATGGCAGCCTAGATAGAAATCCACAGGCAAATAAAACCTCCATGTGTCCAGGAACAGTTTTAACCATAGGACACTTGACTAACATTCAGATGTCCTTGTTCCGTTCTTATCATAAACATTTATTTTAAACATGTTGGGTTTTTTCCCTAGAATAATAACTGCCTCACAAAGATGTGATGATGTCTTTATTTCATGCTTTTGTTGGTGTTTTTTATAAGCGCTTATTACATGTCTGCTTTGTGCGAAGCATTCTATTGAAAATCTTTTGTCTTTCATATTTAAATTTTACTCCAGTGTTGCTGGGTGCCGGTTTTCCCTTTCTCTCCCATTTGGTACTTGAGATCCAACTCTGTCACTGAGCTTTGTTCATCATGCTTTATTCTGGAGACATTATCTCCATTATTTGTTCAACTATTTTCTCACCATCTTTTTTCCTTTTTCGGGGCATCTGTTATGTGGATGTTAGTCTCCCATAACTGTATTTTCTGGTGTTTTGTCCCCTTTTTCCTTCTGGGAGATTACCTCAGTCTGGTCTTCATTCCTCACATATATAAATTCTCTCTATCCCATCTATTGTGTTTTTTATATTCTTTACACCTAATGTTTCTGCATTGTGTTTTGTTTTCTTCTTTTGCACTCGAATATTTTTATTATTATAAGAAGTTTAAATCATGAATCTTTTTTATCCTTTCTGCATTTGATATAATTTCTAGGCCTGTTTGTTTTTCTTCCATGAAATATTCGTGGTCCTCAGATGTCTTGTTTTACTGGCTATTGGCTATTCTCGAGTAATGCAGAAGGAGAAAGGCCAGGCCAGAATCCAGTGAGCGTCAGACCTCGCTGCCCTTTAGAGTCATTGGGCATTTGTAAGAACTGACTCTCCGAGCCCCATCCCAGAAATTGATCTAACCAGTTTCTTAAGCTTCCTGGGTCATTCTGATGTGCAGCCTGGGTTGCAAACCACGAGCTAGGGCTGCGTGGGCCCCAGTGGCCACCTGCAGGGGTGGCGGTGAGTGAGCTCTGGGGCTGCTCACCCGCCAGCTCAGGACTGCGGTTCCTTTTCACCAAACACCATCACAGGACAGCGGCCCCCCCTGGGGAGGGGCTGGGCAAAAGCAGCGACTGAAGGCTGTACCCCTTCACCACAGAGTGTCCGGCATCAGCCCGAGGATGTCTGGAGAGCAGGGGGTGAGAGGGCAGCTGCCAGGGCTGGTGCCCATCTGCTTCTCTCAGCTTCTCCCATCAGAGCTTCTCTTCAGCCGCCCTCGCTTTCCAGCTGTAGCTCTGCAGGCGCGGCACAGACGCTGTTTAGCCGAGGCCACGGCAATGGGCGGGGAAGAGCGAGAGCAGAATTTCACGTTTCTTGTGTTCCTTCCTCCTGTTTTCAGTTCCCACAGCCACTGCCTCCTGCCCCCCGGCCAGAGGCACTGCCCTCCATCCTACACAAGTACTCTCTCCCTCTCTCTCTCGAGCCACCCCAGGTCTCTGCATAGGTTTCTTTTGTTTGGTGGTTTCCCTCTGTTGTGTCTCCAGACCTGTCTTACCGGGGTCAGCAGGCACGCTAGTTCAGCATCTTCTCAGGATTACAGGATAGTGATAGTGTAGCCTTCTCCTAAGAAAGGCAGAGATTAAAAGCCCTGGCTTTCTGCTGGATGACTTCAGGAAAGGCCCTGGATGATACAGCAGATAAACCAGACTTTAAAGCTAAAGCAGATTTGACTGGAGGAGTTGAGGAGAAGGTGGCCAGAACATCAGTGACACGGAAGTAGGAGGACGTGGATAACGTTCCAGTAACGGGCTGAAAACAGAGACGCTGAGAGTCAGGCCCAAGTTTCGTCTCAGCCCTGCCACTTGTTAGTGGTGGTTTTGAAGAGCAAATGAAATAAGGGATAAAGCATTTTTCACAGTGCGTCTAGACCATAAACCTCAAAAAGTCGTGTGTCTGTTACTTAGAAGATCCTGTCATAAAGTTATCATGGAAAGAGTGTAAGCATTACTAAGATTTTGAAGAGGACCAATAGGTAAAGATGTCATGTTTTCTCTAGAGGAGAGAATAAACAGCTTTGATATTTGTAAAATGGGGACTTCCCTGGTGGTCCAGTGGTTAAGACTCCGTGCTTCCAATGCAGGGGGCGCGGGTTCGATCCCTGGTCGGGGAACTAAGATCCCACAAGCTGTGTGGCATGGCCCCCCCAGAAAAAAAATGTGTTTTTTTTTTTTTTGTAAAATGACAGGATTTAATTTATAAACACACATCCCAGATTATAGATTTTTTTTCTCTTCCTCCTCTCAGAAACCAGTAATACTTACTTGTATTGGACATATCTTATTTTAATGTGTTACACTTTCCCGTCTTTGGTTCATCTGCTTAGTCTTTGGAACACTGGGTCTCTCTCAGATCTGGCTGCAAATTAAATTACCTGAGTGGCTTTTTTTTTTTAATTGTGGTAAAATGTACATGACAAAATTTACCATAAATCATTTTTAAGCATACAATCCATGGTGTTAAATACATTCATGTTGTTGTACAGGCATCTCCACCATCCATCTCAGGACCTTTTCATCTTCTGAAACTGCAACTCTGCACCCATTATGCACTAACTGCCCATCCCTCCACTACCTGCCCCTGACACCCACCATTCTACTTTTGTCTATAAATTTGACTACTCGTGTATGTGGAATCATACAATATTTGTCCTTTTGTGTCTGGCTTACTTCACTTAGTATAATGTCCTTAAGGTTCATCCATGTTATAACATGTGTCAGAATTTCCTTTATTTTTAAGGCTAAGTAGCATTCTGTTGTATGCGTACACTGCATTTTGTTTATCCATTCATCCATCCACGGACGTTTAGGGTCCACGGGTCCACCTTTTGACTGTTGTGGATAAGGCTGCCGTGAACATGGGTGTACAAATATCTAGTCAAGTCCCTGCCTTCAGCTCACTTGGTTATATATTCAGAAGTGGAATTGCTGGATCACATGGTAATTCTAGTTTTAGGTTTTTGAGGAGTCACCTTACTGTTCTCCACAGCAGCTGAACGATTTTACATTCCCACCAGCAGTTCCCAAGAGTCCTGATTTCTCCACAATCTCAGTAACATTTGTTATTTTCTGTTTGTTGTTGTTGTTCGGTAATAGCCATCCTAATGGGTATGAAATGGTATCTCATTGTGCTTTTGATTTGCATTTTCCTAACGACAAGTGATGTTGACCATCTTTTCATGTGCGTATCTTCTGAGTATTAATCCATTATTGGATATATGCTTTGCCAGTATTTTCTCTCATCCCATGGGTTGCCTCTTTACTTTTTTTTTTGGCCACGCCGAGCAGCCTGTGGCATCTTAGTTCCCCGACCAGGGATCGAACCCCGACCCTCGGCAGTGAAAGTGCAGAGTCCTAACCACTGGACCGCCAGGGAACTCCCTCTTTACTCTCTGCTGCACAAAAGTTTTTAATTTTGATGAAGTTCAGCTTATCTGATGTTTTTGTGTGTTGCCTGTGCTTTTGATGTCATATCCAAGAAATTATTGCCAAATGCCATGTCTTGAAGATTTTCCCCTGTGTTTTCTTCTAAGAGTTTTACAGTCACAGCTGAGTAGCTTTTTTAAACTACTGAGACTCAGGTCTACTGAGAAAGATTGTCTCTAATTTATTTTCTGGGATGAGACCCAAGCATAATTTTTTAAAACCCCGCACGTGATTGTCATGTGCTGCCAGAGTTGAGATTCTCTGGGTTAAAAGAAAAGGAAATAGAATTAACAAGCCCCTACTCTGTGAGTTAGAAGGGGCTGCTCTTAGATCTTGCTGCCTATTGTCTACTGATGAGCCATTGTGTCTAAACATTAGGTCTCTCCAATACTTTGTGCTGTTACAAGACAAAAGAAAAGCACTATCCCCTTGCTTTATGCATTTTTATATCAAATTGAATATTAAACCTAATATCTGCTACTCATGTGACTCTCAGATCTGCGTTCTAGATTCCCAGATAAGGCTGAGCCTATTCCATAATTCTCTTTTTCTCGTACGTAAATATTATGCATCAAGAAAAGAAAAAAATTTTTGAAAAGAAAAAAGATATTATGCATCAAACTAGTCTCATGAGAGGCTAGATGATCCTTATATTAAACATTAGATGGGCATATTTGGGTACTTGAATGACAATAGGAAATTCACTATTTTTTACGAAAGTTCAAGTGAGTACATTTTTTCTAGTTAAATTAACACTTGACCAAGGAAAAAGTTAACTTTTTTTTCCTTCGTTTTGGTTTACTTCACACACCTGCCAGAATTCCGGTTTGTAGTTCATTCACATTTTCTACCTCTAGAGGGCGTAATGACACTAGAGAATAATAAAAGTCAAAAAGAAAACTTAAGATTTCAAGCACATTATACTGGTATTGAATTTAGATCAAATTACAGTGGGAAATCACCTTTTCTTTTTATAATAAAATGAAGACAACCTATCCACATGTAGGATTTTTTAAATGAGAGAAGAGACGGTGCTACAAGGTTTAGAAAGAGCAGAGTAGCAGAGAAGTCAGCTTTTTTGTTGAGGAGCATTTAGAAGATCACAACACCCTGAACTTACAAATGGGTTGGGTTCTAAGGTTATGAGTCCTGCTGTTTGAAGCTCAGCCTACGTTTCTCTCATAGAAATGCCTATAGAGAGCAGTTAAGTTCCCATCCAGGGAGATCTGTACTCTGGATAACATTTATATTTAGGGTAGTTAAGCTGACTGTGGACTCAACACAAATATAAGTTGTCTTATAATCTTTCCATATAAGTAATAAGTCTCACTGTTTTCTGGATCTAGTAAAATATTTTTCCAGGTCGCCTTTTTCTTCAGTCTCTTATTCCCTTCCTCTGTTCGGGGTTTATTCCAGGACATGTGTCCCTTGTTATCCAGACTCTCACTTTCAGACTCAGGCTCTTTGGAGGCAAGTTATAGCTCACTCATTGAAATCACTATAGATGGAGTGCGGGATTATTGTATATTATCTACTTGACGCCTGTATCTTGCTGTGTTTTCCTTCATTTCTTTCCTTTGACAGCCATAGATTTGCAGCCAGTACTAGCTTTGGGTTTACCATGCTTTCCAAACATGAGAATCTTCTCTTTTAAGTAGTAAATGTATACGATATGGATAGAGGTTTGAGCAGAGTAGAATGCTTAGTCTCCCGAAAGAAGCCACACGGCAACGATTGTCAGACACCGTGTTTGTATGAAACCCCTGCGGGTGGAACGTCTAACAGGAGGTGTCCTGTCTCCCAGACAGACCTGGGGACAGAGAGAGGAGCGGCTCCTGGTCAGTTTTATATAGTGCCTCCTTATCCTTGTTTTTTTGTTTTTTTTTTGTTTTGTTTTTTTCATCCTTATCTTTGTTTGATTTCATAACTCTTAAAATGTGATTACTCAGAAAAGTGAGAGCCTTGGTACTTTTCAAGTCAAATTAATGTAAGTTACTTTTCCTTATAACTTGTTCACAGCAGTACAGAGGGCAGGGCAACACTGGGCACCCTCCCTAAGGGTTGTGTTGAGAAAATTAACCAGGCGCCTTCCTGGCACTTGTCTCGTAGGCGTGCTCCCCGCTTCCACGACTTCCCCGGACAGACATCATGAGAACAGTTGGGCCAGACCGCACCTGTTTTATTGCCTGATAGAGCAGGAAAATATTTACAGATTAACCCAACACTGTAGGTAAAACTTATCCTGCGATTATTTAAGTTGTATCTTTAAGTATAGAAATTGACATTAGATTTAATCAGGAGACGTTTCTAGTCGGCAGAATTCTTGAGGCTCCCATCAGAGCCAATACATAGCGTCTAGGAAGCGTCACAGTCATTGCACTTCTAATGGTTTATTTTGTGAGATAGGGAGGGAGGACTTATCTATAGGGAACATTTCTAAAACTTACCATAGGGGCTTCCCTGGTGGCGCAGTGGTTAGGAATCCGCCTGCCAATGCAGGGGACACGGGTTCGTGCCCCGGTCCGGGAAGATCCCACATGCCGCGGAGCAACTAGGCCCGTGAGCCACAACTACTGAGCCTGCGCGTCTGGAGCCTGTGCTCCGCAACAGGAGAGGCCGCGATAGTGAGAGGCCCGCGCACCGCGATGAGGAGGGGCCCCCGCTCTCCGCAACTGGAGAAAGCCCTCGCACAGAAACGAAGACCCAACACAGCCATAAATAAATAATAAAATAAAAATAAATAAATTTATAAAACTTACCATATAAACGAATAGAATTATATGCATTTGAATAGTTAAAACTATTTATAGATATGGAAACTATTAGGTAATTTTGTTATTTGGGGAAACACTTTAAATATAACAAAATTCAGTTCATTGGCATTTTTAGTGTTTGATTTTTGGCTGAATACAATAAATGTTTACCACTAATTTCTTTGCAAATATTAGTTCTAAGCTATTATAGCAATCTGCTTATTCAATAAAAGGAAAATTGGGGCCTTACTAGCTTCTAAATATTAAGCTTGATAAGAAATTGTGTCAAATTGCTCTAAATGAAGTTTCCATAGTAGAAATCTGGTCTGATGGCAGCACTTTCATGTAGCCAAAACTATATCCATGTGGTAAATGTGATAAAATCACCCCAACAGTTGGAGGTCCCTTAAACTCCAGGTGTGGACACCGGAAGCAGGAGAGAACAGAAAGAGGGCTGAGAGCTGGACTGCACTTCTGGTACCTGTAGGAGTAGTAACTCTGAAACTGCTTTCCCTGACAATGCCCAGCCTTTAAACCGCAGGGCACTCACCCTACAGAATTGCATTCATCCTGCAAAGGACTGTCCCCTGCGTTTATATACAACATAGGACCCTTGTGGTAGTGGCACACGTACTTAGAGTTTGCAGGGCGCCCTGCACGTTCCACTGGCTCCTCACGGCAGCTCTGCAGTGAGCCGGTCAGGCCATCGCCCCGCTCGCACCGGTGCGTGAACGAGGGACGGGTAGGCCTTTGCGGGTCTTTCTTTCTCGCGGCGGCAGTCAGTGCCTTCCTGTCTCCCGCTGGCAAGGTCCTCATCACCAGTCACAGAGTTGGCCACCGTGAGAGCGGGAGCCGTGGACGGAAGTTGAGGTGACAAGAGAAGCGAAGGGAATTAGAATTTTTGCTGAATTGGTTGTTTCATTGCTGACTGGTGAGAAGGACAACAGGGGGCTGAAACGTCACCTCCAAATGACCGGCGCTTGCTGCGGAGCTTTATCTGCCGCGGGGATTCTCTTCTCTCTTCCAGCCACTGGCACCCAGGCTTCTAGACCAGCTCTGTTCTTGGTGAAATTCACTGCTTAACCATATGTGGCAATTCAGGATACAACTGGTCAGCTTCTAACGTTCACCAGCCAGCCTTTCCCTTGGAAAGTTTGCCGCTGGACAGTTAGAGCAGTATTATTCATTCCTGTACGGCATGTACATTCTGTTTCTTGGGGGGGCCTGTGAAGCTGGCCTCCTAAGGCTAACTGAGAAAGTTCAAACGCTTCTGAACCTAAGCTTATATTTCCTTCCCCCCCCCGAATAGGTTTTTCAATAAAGGACGCCACACACAGAGCTGTATACAAGTCCTGTGCCGTTAACCAGGGGCTTCCTTGTTCTCTAGTCTGTTGTGCTTTAGGGAACTTGTTGAATTTAAGAACAGTCTTCCTGTTTCCAGTACCTGTTCTGGTAACAGGTGAGGGACGAAGCTTAGTGAACTCTGGTTATTATAGCCTTCTCCTGAGAGATGCATGTAGGTGAGCTTTTGATGCCCAGGAGAATTTTTTTGACATGTCACCAGTGTGCTCCTGTTGACAGTGATGGCTTTTTAAAATCTTATTTGTCTTAATCAACAAATAAATATTTGAAGGAAGAGAGAAACAGAGAGGAAATAATGTCTGTGAGAGCCTGAGGTAGCATTCGAGTTATATGAAAAACAGCAAAAAATAAAAAATAAGATTTATTCACTTAAGCATAGAAATCTCACTTATATTTACCATGTTCAGAGATGTGGAACTAATTTCAATAAATATGCATAAGTTTGAATATTGCCTGGTTTTCCATTGATAAAAAATATTTTCTTTTATCTCCCAGAGAACTGTTCATCAGAAATATTTTTGTCCAACCTTCATTTTTGTGAAGTTATTAGTTGGATGTAACAAAAGAAACTTAAGGACAAAAGGGAATTGTGGGTGAGACACTTGTCTGTTGGACGTTAGGTTTCTTTTTTTTTAATTAATTTTTATTGGAGTATAGTTGATTTACAATGTTGTGTTAGTTTCAGGTGTACAGCAAAGTGAATCATGTACATATATCCACTCTTTTTTAGATTCTTTTCCCATACAGGTCATTACAGAGTACTGAGTAGAGTTCCCTGTACTATACAGTAGTCATTAGGTTTCTGATCAGTGCCAATATTTCAGATGCTTTTTGCTTATGTCACTGTAATTGACAGAGATCTATAGGCCCCATAAAAAGTACTCTTCATATTCACTTGGTGTAATTTGCTTCTAAGCAAGATTTTGCATGTTGCAGAAATAATCACTTCTCCAGTGTAGTAATAGGACATTTTTTTCAGTGTTCTAATTGTTCTGTATCCTTTTTATAATAAAGTATTTATTATATATTTTTCCATGAGGATCCAGTTTAGAAATTATTTTCTCTCATTCAGTTACCATATATTTTTACTTTATATCAGTTTGCTTTTTTTTAAAAGTGCAATTTTGAATCTTTATTTAACTCTTAAATCTTCTACACTGTACCTTTTATTTCACTAAAGTTATCACCTGCATTGTGATCTTTACCCATTTCTCTTTTCCCCATCCCCAAAGAACAGCCTTATTGCCTGACATGAAATCTAGTTGATGAGAGTTCATTCCTTAGTTCTAGTTCCAGCCCAAACAAATTGTGATTTCTTTTCGTAAATCTAGTACCAAATTTTGGTAAATCAAGTACAATACCAAAAATGTAGCATGTCATCCAGAGCTGCTGATTTCCCTCCCTCCCCTTCCCCTCTCTCCTTCCTCTTCCTCTTCCTCTCCCTCTCCCTCTCCTTTCCCCTTTCCTTTCTCTCTCTCTCTCTCTCTCTCAGTTTATTAAACTTTAAGAAAGGGGAAGGAACCAGATGACATTTTGTCAGTTAAACCTGCTAGTGAAAAATAAAGAGAGCTGGAAATTGATGGCATTAAGTTTGCTTGAAACAAAATGTTATTTAATGTCTTGAACTACATAATTTTTAGTCTTTCAACTCTAGAATTCTAACCTTGAAAATATATGTACTTGTGAAAATATTAGAAAAACACAAAAAGGCTAAAGTTAGAAATTATTTTTAATTAGAACACTTAAAGTAACATATTAAGTTTGTTTTTTTTTTTAATTTCTTTCTGAACACTAGATAGGCGTTTTCTTTTTTTTTTTAAATTAATTTATTTATTTATATTTATTTATGGCTGTGTTGGGTCTTCGTTTCTGTGCGAGGGCTTTCTCTAGTTGCGGCAAGTGGGGGCCACTCTTCATCGCGGTGCGCGGGCCTCTCACTATCGCGGCCTCTCTTGTTGCGGAGCACAGGCTCCAGACGCACAGGCTCAGTAATTGTGGCTCACGGGCCTAGTTGCTCCGCGGCATGTGGGATCTTCCCAGATCAGGGCTCGAACCCGTGTCCCCTGCATTGGCAGGCAGATTCTCAACCACTGTGCCACCAGGGAAGCCCTAGATAGGCGTTTTCAATACTTGTTTTAATTGTCCATCATCTGAGTCTCCCAGCTAGAATATAAGCTCCATGAAGGCAACATTCTTTGGGTTTTTTTGTTGTTTTTGTTTTGTTTTGTTTTGTTTTGCTACACTCCACTGCCTAGAACCAAAACTTTTAAGCTATTTATTCAGTAGTTGTTGAATAAGATATTTTATTTTATATAATAATTTATAAATAACTATTTTATAATAGACCTCAAAAACTCCCACGTAAGACGTCTTCATTCCTTTTTCTATCCAAAGCACCCAAGTCCAGGCAACCCTACCTTCTCAGAGATTTGTTTTTCTGTAATTCTATTTATGGCTTACAGGGTGCTCTTTTTAGAGAGATAGGTAGTATTCCTGTTTTTTAGATTTCGGAAGCCAAACCCTGTCTTAATGGCTTTCTATATTGGTGAGCAAATTATTGGTAGAACTGGTATTTAAATCTGCCTCTGATTGCTTTTCTCTGCTCTCCCTGTCCTAGCAGATTTTTTGCTGCTGTTTCAGCTCTGCCTTGCTTCTCTTCACCCGACCTCTTCTCTCCTCCTTTCCTTCCTCTTCCTCTCTCCTTCCCTAACCCCACCCCCAGAGAAAACTTCTGCTTGCCAGTCTCACTTTCTTTAAATAAATCACTATTTAAAGGAATGGGAGAAATACTGCACTTAAGTTATATCTTAACTCATAGAAAAATTACTGTGAAACAATTATATTTTTTTTAACAATTATATTTTAAATATACTAGTCAAAATGCCTTTTATTGGTTAAAGACAAATTCTTCATTTTGCCCTTCCTTGTGAAAAATCAGACTGACATAAAGATATCAAAATAGAAAATAAAACACTTCTTCCTAAGAAGTGCTGCTCTAGTTCTACCTGAATAATGATGTGCCTCCTTAGTAAACAGTGGGATGTGTGTGTGCCTCTCATCCTTGTAACAGATACTGTGTTTCACTTCTGCTGTCATCTGTTCCTACTGGTAAAAACACAGCTGTCTCTTTTGCATCTCTTTGGGGTGGGGGGGTTGAAATTGACATTGTTACTGCCTTAGTGGGACAGCCTCTTTTTTTTTTTTCTTTTAGTGTGTACTATAGAATGAGCTTTGCTTCTTCCCTATTTCTGTATCTGTGACGTTTTTCTAAGAGGAAGTTGAAATGCTTTAAAAATACATACTCATTGGTGAGGTACAATAAATCTTACCTTCCACTCGATGCTGGTGGAGCATGTGTAATACCACTGAGATTAGATCTCTCACCTCCAAACCAAACTAGACCGACAACACCTCTCTTTGCAAGACACGCAGCTACAGTTTTGCCCGTTACAGTGACGTAATTACAGAGGTGGTGTCTCTGTCGTTGGTGCTGGTCCCTGATACCTGGGGAGCCCTCTCTCCAGCACCCCGTGTCTTCAGTTCTCTGAGTCCCCGGGCTTCCATGCGTTCCCTTCCCCTTCATCCTCACTGCTGCCCTGGCAGACTGGTCTCTGGTGATGTAATCATGGGCAAGGAGGGAGTATATTTGCTAGTAACGGACCTGAGAGGTTGGATGAAGAAATGTTGGACCAGAACAGACCTTTTCTGTCTAAGGACTTAGGGCAAAGTATTGCCAATTTGAAGCATCCTTTTGAGGTTAACTATGTGAAGGTGGAGAGGGACGGTGCTTTTAGCTTCCAGATAACGGCGTTAGTCACCATATACGGTAGACCTCAAAAAGAGTGATGTATTTAACCACAATAAAAATGGGGGAGTGGGAGACTTAAAACTACACACACACAAAAGAGCAACAGGTGGAGGAGGTGATTCAAGCTGGGAGAACAGCACCAGAACCCACCTAGAGAAGTAAAAGGTGTAGGTGGTAGAGGCTGGAGCTCCCATGAAAGTCGGGCGGGGTCTGTCTTGCTCTCTGATGTATTCCATCTTAATAAGTAAACCTGATATTTGGGAACGATATGTTGATTTTCTGTTCCTCTAAGTTCCGTAACTTCTGGCATTGGAGAGATTAGGTCTTATACAATAACATAGCACTGTGGTCACACCCGTAATGTCAAAAGTGTCTGAAACAAGTATTTCTGCCACCAAATAGTGCATTAATACCCACCTGGAAAGTAACAGTGAACGTTTGAGATGCCTCCTTATTTGAAAGACTTAAATAAAAAGCCAGAGCTGTATTATTTGATAAAGCATCTGAATGAAAGATTTCTTTTGAAACCATGCTTATGTATGTGTGACTTTCTTCTGTTCCCTTTTTAGGTGGCGTCCTTGGCTGGGCCTGGAGGGCAAGTGGAAATAGAACAAAACTTTCTTAATAATAGATTGAAGACAATCACTGCTTATTTTGGGGAACTGATCCGCAGATCAGCCTCTGAATCATAAGTGAAGTGGTATAGAGACCAAAAGATCATAGCGGTCAGAACACTGTTCACTTGGAATTTCCTCTCTATATTCACTGATACTTTTGTACCTGTAGTCAAATGGGTATTTGTACCCTAATACACTTTTTCCCCACATTGATGCAGTACCATCCGGAATTTGCTTTTAAACATCCATTTATCTTATAAAGTTAGTGTTTTTTGAGTTTCTATTGAAAAAAATGTGAAATATATTTTGTAATATAGAAGTTTATATTCTTTTTCTATTAAAATGGCAGTGAAAAGAAGAAGAATATGTGTTGCGTAACTATTCATCCAAAAGGTGTGTTCAGTCATTTTTAAAGTAGGTCAAAATTCAGGGACAGGGGACTCTTTTGCCACAGGGGATCTGGGATCTTTATCTTGTAATAATATGGGCATATTAAACATGGTTTTGGCTGGGATAGAGCTGGGGGACTGAAATAAAATGGAAAATTTCCAGTAAATATTAGAAAAAAAAACAAATAAAAAACAACTTTGTTGGAGAACGGAGCAGTGCTAACTTTAGTCTCTTGAAACTTTACAAAGTTTTCCTGATTGCCCTGCAATACCGTAGCAGTTGAACTGATCATTAAGGATTAAATTAATTTCTTATTATTGAATTTGCAACATCAAAAATCTGTCGATGTTCTAGGTTTTTATACTTTTTCATCAGGTAGGATTAGTGTCTAAACTGTAAACTTGTCACCCCTTTTTAAATAATGGCAGCATTGGTCATAAACAGCTCTATACGTGGCCCTTAGCACTAGAATATGCTTACTTAGCCACTTGGGGTGGGAGATGGAAGGGTAAAAGCAGATTTCCAAAATCATCAATTATTTTTTAGTTTTTGTCACTTAACCTTTCATGGATATACTTTTTTCCACAATATATTTTCTTGTATATTGTTAACATTAAAACTAATTTGTCTTCCTGAACATGTGTGACCGTGTATAAGTAGAACAGGAAGCCTAACCAAGGTTAAAATATTCCTGCCCTCTAATGGCACAGATATAGCTGACTTATAAAATGATTCATTTACAAATTAGTAGAGCTCAAAAGAACCTTATCTACTAAGCAACCCCCGTGTCCAAATAAAATCTTCCCGAGAAGCCAAATCACGTTCTGGTCCAACTCAGTTTTATTTTCTTGTTAAATTATAAAACTTTTTAAAGATACTTTTATAAAAGTGAATATGTATTCCAACAATTTAAATACAAAATGAACACAGCACCCTCACCTTACCATCCGCCCGTGCCTGGAGCCCTTCCTCTCCATCCCCGTCTCCCACACTTCCTCTCCTTTTCCCAAAGGCAGCCGCTATTGACACTTTGGTGTATATCCTTTAAGACACTTCTCTGCAGTATAAGCTTGTGCATACACAGTGGGATGGGGTGGGATTGGATTATATTATTTTGGCGTTTGAGTTTTGTTTTTAATTTAATGTCTTACAAATTTTTCCACATCAATACGTATACATCTTCTAACAATCACATAATATAAATCTATGAGAATTTCTTTAATCGTTACCCAGCTCTGAACACTTACATTATTCCCAGTTTTTGCAATTGCAGATAGCACTATGGTGTATATTTTTAAGTAGAGTAGATTCCTAGAAGTGGAATTTTTAAGTCAAAGTTCATGCTTATTGTTTTCTTTAATGTATCATGTCAGGTTGCCCTCCAAAAATGTATATTCTCACTAGTTATGCATGAAAGGGGCCGGTTTTCCCCACAGCCTCAAAAACATAGCATATTTTTTCACTTCTTACTGTTACCAGTCTGAACAAACAGTAAAGTTATTTTAATTTGCATGTCCTTATTACTAGTAAGGTGTGAGCAATTTTCAATATATTACCCAAATTGCACGTGTTAGGCATCTAATGTTGTCACCAAATGAATAGCTAACTGCTACATCATTTTCTATCAAGGGAACTAACATTTCTCCATTAATTTGTTTTATGTCTTTCAATAAAACTTCATCATTTTAATTGTATAAATCTTGCATTTTTTTGCCAAGTTTGTTGCTTGATATTTCACACTTTTTGTTTGATTTTGAATGGGATCTTTTTTGTTGTTACATTTTCTAACAGGTGTATTGTATGTATGTAACAGTGTTTTTAATTTCTTCCTTACATCCAATCACCTTACAGAACTCTTTTTAATAGTTCTAATAGCTTTTCAGTTATTTCACTTTGATTTTCTAAATAGGCAGTCATGACATCTGCGTGAGTCGTTCTCTTTGCCAATGTGTATACCTCTTAATTCTTATTCTCTTCCTATTGCGTTGGTTAGGATGCCAGGAATGTTATGATAATGGCATTTTTTTCCTTGCTTTTTATCTTACAATGAAAGATTAGAAACATTTCTTTTGAATGTTATTGCGGCTTGCATTAAAATTAAAGATACTGCTTTTCTTTCCTAGAGTTTTTTGTTCATATTTAATCTAATAAAGTACCAAATTACTTTTGAAATTTCCAGTTATTCAACCATATCTGCATTTTATCTTTAAATCCTGCTCTATCATAATGTATTATTTTAGTTCACTACTGAATTTCACTTGAAGAGTTTACTTTGTTTTGTCTTGTTTTGTTTATGTTTGTTTTTTTGTGCACCTTGCTTGGTTTTGGTGTCAGAGTTAGACTATTCTGGCAGAATGCTCTGGAAAGTGTTTTATTTTTTTGTGTGTGCTAAATAACATTAATCTTTTCATTTGGGTTTTTAAAAAATGTTTTGATAAGTTGTTTTCTTTTAAATTTATAATTCCCTGGAAAACATCCATTTACTTAGATGTTGGTTTATGGTTTATTGATATAAAGTTAGTACATTTTCTCATATTTGCTTTCATTCCTTTTTTTAAAAAATGTTTATTTATTTATTTATTTGGTTGCATCGGGTCTCAGTTGTGGCAGGCGGGCTCCTTAGTTGCGTTCCTTTCATTCTTTAACTTTTCATTTGTTAGTAATTTCTGTCATAAAAAGGTTGAAAAACTAGCCCAAAAAATTTTCATACACTGTTTACTCTTCTTCCCAAATGTGAATATCTTATCTCAGACTCTTCGTAAGTGGACCCAGACAATTCTGGAGGAAATAGCAGAGGAATCTAAGGCAACATGAAACGCTCCCCTAGCCCTAGGGGTTAGGTCACATCCTAACCAGCCAGAGGCAAGACTTAAGCCCGGCCAGTGCTTCCCAACCTGCAGACAGTTGTCTGCTACCATGATCCTGCTGCCACATCTGTGTCCGTACGTGCTGTTAGTTCTTTATTAACTCAGCTAACTTTTTAAAACAAAATTTATTTGAAAAAGAATTTCAAATACTGCCATAAAGGAAAGATCACTATGCCTTTATGTATTAATATTTTCACAGTTCATCCATTTGCTTTCTAAACGCTGCGCACCTGAGGAACAGTGGCGTGGATCGCGAGCGTAAAGACGATGAAGGGCCATGGTGTCCCTCAGGGAGCTGGCAAGTGTGCCTGGCCTGATTGCTGCGCCATGAAGGCCGCCCCTGAACAGCCGGGGGACACACAGGAGCTTTCCAGGTTAACCAGTTGGGCCAAGACATTCCAAGAAAGGAAACAGCATCTAGAAGGCACGAAGGCCAAAGAATGACGAGTGTGTTTAGGCTTCGGCGAACGTCAGGGCCCTGGAGAAGCTGCTGGAGAGTGAGCCCGCGTCCCGTGCCAGCGAGGGCGCGCCGCTGCTCCCCGAAAGCAGTGCGGGCCTCGCTTCTTAGCACGCTGGGTACCAGCGACCGCAGCTTCCGAGCAGCGACACGTGTAAACGGCCTCTCCAGAAGCTGCAGCAACTGGAATGGGGCATGAAAACAACTAAATTTCTACTGGCGGCAGAGCACAGGCACTGCCAGACGCGTGCCCTCGGGCGGTGTTTGCCGGGCGCGTCCGCAGCCGCCTGAATGCGCTCCGCGGTCCCGGGGAGGAGGCTTCTCCCCCGGCCAGCGCTGTGCCCCGGGGCGTGAGTGCGGCCGCGGGGAGAGGCGGACCTGAGACGGGGAGGAGGCAGAGCCCGCAGGGCGTCCCCGCTCGCTCGCTCCTCCCGATGGGCGCTCAGCTCCTGGAGTCCCTGTAAGACACCACCGTCTTTTCTGCGCCAGAGAAGTGGGTTAATTCCCCAGCTGTGAATGGGGAAGGCGTTCTGTGACCAAGCCAGGTGCCTAGTGGAAATGCAGGAGAATATCGGTGGGAATCATCTAGAGCCACACTGTGGATAGATACATGCTCAGTAGAAATATATGAGCCGCAAGTGTAAATGTACACTGTCTAGCAGCCACGTTTAGAAGAAGAAACAAAAGGGGGGTGGGATGGATTGGGAGATTGGGGTTGACATACATGCACTGCTGTGTGTAAAATAGATAACTAATGAGAACCTGCTGTAGAGCACGGGGAGCTTTACTCAGTGTCTGTGGTGACTTCAATGGGAAGGAAATCCAGGGAAGAGGGGATATATGTATACGTATAGCTGATTCACTTTGCTGCACAGTAGGAACTAACACAACATTGTAAAGCAATTATACTCCAGGGCTTTCCTGGTGGTGCAGTGGTTGAGAATCCGCCTACCAGTGCAGGGGACACAGGTTCGAGCCCTGGTCTGGGAAGATCCCACATGCCGCGGAGCAACTAAGCCCGTGCACCACAACTACTGAGCCTGCGCTCTAGGGCCCGCGAGCCACAACTACTGAGCCCGCGTGCTACAACTACTGAAGCCCACGCACCTAGAGCCCGTGCTCCGCAACAAGAGAAGCCACTGCAATGAGAAGCCCGCGCACCACAACAAAGAGTAGCCCCTGCTCACCGCAACTAGAGAAAGCCCGCGCGCAGCAACGAAGACCCAACACAGCCAAAAATAAATTAATTTTTTTTAAAAGCAATTATACTCCAAAAAAAACCAGATTACAAATTCCTCAAAAAACAAAAATAAATAAATAAATAAAAGGTAGAAACAAACAGGTAAAGTTAACTTTAATAGTATGTTTAACTATATGGAAAATATTATTTGAACTTGTAAATGATATAAAAAATTAATGAGACAGTTTACCTTTTCTCTTACTAAGCTTTCAACATCCAGTGTGTAATTTAAACTTACAGTACATCTCAGTCTGTACCAGCTACACTTCAAGCGTTCAGTAGCCACATGCGGCTGGTTGCTAGGGGCTCCTGTCTAAACAGTGCAGACAGATCTAGATCTCTGGAGAACAAAAAGAACACTTTTTCTCATTGTGAGGCTTCTGGCCCCTTATAATTAATTCTAAAATGCTTAGGAATTTATAGATTTCATCCTTAGGTGACAGGGAGCCATAGGACTTTAAGCTGGAAAGTGAAATGACTAGATTTGCATTTGTCAGCACAGGACACGACACTGTAAAAGTCTTCCTCCTTCCCACTAGAAACACGGAGATCAGTCTTTTACAGTATCTCAGGTAAGCAAGTCCTCAGCAAGTCCTAAATTAACGTTGTTCTAGTTTGATTGGCCCAACTGAAGTATATTCAAGGTTTTTTTTAATCCTTTAAATAATTAAGAATTATATAACTGAGATTAAAAATAGTAAATGTATGCGCTGAAGGTTTTTGTCGTAACTGTTTGAGCCACTTGTTCCTGAGCCTAGACTGCCTGTGGATCTTGGATGAATTTGAATTCTTTCAGGCCTGATAGCCTCTCCCTGGGAGGTAATGATCCAAGAGACATGGACCTGCATTCTGGGAAACCCCTTCTAAGGGACAGGAGAACCATTAACTCTGTTTTAAGACATATGCTTTCTTCATTCAAATTCATTTCTTTAAATGATTTTTCTAATAAATAAATAGAAAAAAAAGCATCTGCACCTTAATTTACATGAGGAAATGCAAATAGTATGCAAACACAAAGAACAGATTTATTCCTTAATTATCATTTATTAAACAAATAAAGAGTGCCAGGTACT
Source organism: Balaenoptera musculus (assembly GCF_009873245.2). Classification (NCBI taxonomy): domain Eukaryota; kingdom Metazoa; phylum Chordata; class Mammalia; order Artiodactyla; family Balaenopteridae; genus Balaenoptera; species Balaenoptera musculus. The sequence continues at coordinate 76,476,903 of NC_045801.1, read as the reverse complement.
GCTAGACTTTGGGGCTTCATCGCACCAGTTAGTGCAGGCTTAAGATGACAGTTTACAGCTCATCAGTTAGCAGTTTAAAAATAGTAATATCCAACGCTAGGCTGTTAGGATAAAATAGTTCACTCCTTCACTGGCTGTTCACCATTAGAGCCTTCTGCAGAAGCAGTGGAATGGAATCTGAGGAACTCCAATCTGGGTCTTTTAAACCCAGAACCAACACTCAGTTCCTGAAGTGGAGTCAAGGGTCTCAAGTCAGCACTTGAATTAGGAATCCCTACACAAGTCAATCCATGATAAGGGCAAGGTGGACTTGGAGTGTTTTAATTTAAGCTCTGCCTTGATATTCCCTAAATTGCCCTGTGAAGTACAGTATCCGTGGCTTTGTGTCAATAACCCATGCGCTATCACAGAGGATATCATTAGTGGCTACCAACCTACCGGTCATTCCTAAAGGATCCTGAATTTCCCTGCCATGGTTTGTGTTGATGGCCCCTCGGCCCTGTTCTCAGGGTGGGCCCTGCGTAGCCAGAGCTAATCAGTATAGTCCCATCGCGCCCCGTCACAGCAACCGGATCAGAAGTGTACACACAATCTAGGTCACTTCAATCAGCAGGAACGTAGGGCTTGCTGCATATCAGTGAGAAGATGTCAATAAATAAGAAGCTATAGCCCTCGGGGTAGAGCAACCATCTCACTGCCAAGGCTAAACCACGGCCAAGCATCTCTGGGCCCAGTGGCACCTGAAACCACGTGGCTGATGAGCTCTACATTAGTACTGAATTCACCTGCATCAGCTTGGTTTTCTCGCAACTGAAAGCATCCTAACACAGAGTGGCCATTGAGACTTGATCCATAAGACTGTGCCTGTCGGCAGTGAAGACCAAAACACAACTAGCTGGGGCGACTTTAACTGCTTCTGCCGTCAGATGGAAAGAGTCCAGAAAAACATGATTAAAAAAATTAATGAGAAAATGGAGGGGCCCACCCAAGGGGCAGGGACTTCTGCCTTCTGCCTTCTTGGCCTGACTACTCTTTCTTTAGAGGGATGACCTCTAAAGATGACCTCCCATTCTTCCTCTCTTAGGACGCTCATCCGTCTCTTTGCCACTGTTTCCCTGTCCCAGAGTACCCTACCCTACTCCCCAGGTGAAAAAACAAAGAAAGATGGTGTATTTTTAAAATAAAAAAGAAAGGAAGAACGGAAGAAGAGGTAGTGGAGCGTATGGGTAACTTCTCACTCACGTAGAGTTCTTGGTGCTCCAGCTGTACTTCTAAATGTAAAATTTTGTATGATTTCACCTATGAGAGGTCCCTACAGTAATCAGATTCATAGAGACAAAGTAGAAGGGTGGGTGCCAGGGGCTGGGAGGGGGCAGGAATGGAGAGTTACTTTTCAATGGGAATGGAGTTTATGTTGGGGATAATGAGAAAGTTCTAGAGAAGGAGAGTGGCATTGATTGCACAGCATGTGAATGCACTTAATACCACTGAACTATACATTTTTTAAAACGGTAAACTGTATGTATCTTTTAGCACAATACAAAATGCAAAAGTATATATTATATATATATATATATATATATACTTTGTCACAGGTATGTAGTATTTATTACATAATTATATAGCTATAATTTTTAATGTGGCCTTACCTGCGTCACTTCCTCATCAAGCCATTTGCCAGCCCAGCCCTGGATCCTCACGGGGAACCGCCTAGAGAAAGTGCCTGCCATCAGCACGAGGCATCCTCGGGGCGGGGACACAGCCCCACGGGGCTCACTCCAACTGTGGTAAAACAGAGTAACGCAGGGCTCACAGTGGGCGGAAACGGCTCCAAATGCTCTGTGTGGATGAACTCATCTAACACAACAGCTCTGTGATTTTTGCAAAGCAAGAGAGTGAATTACTGGAAGACTGCAATTCACCAGTTTGAATCAGGTCAGAGGGCTTGGGGCCAGGGCCAGCCCTGGCTGTCTGGTACTTGGCCCTGGTGATTAGGGCAGGTGGCAAGGGGCCCTGACTGTGAGAGGTGGGGTGTAGACTCTGGGTTGGTTGGTCTGCATTGAAAAGCCCCTCCTTGCAAGGTGTTATCTCTAGGAACTGGCTATCTGGGTGGGGCAGACGCTCCAGGGTCAGCAAGGCCCCAGATGTCCAAGCATCCGAATACAGAAATAAATAAAAGATAGGGTTATTACAGAGGGGACAACAGATCAGCAACTTGGCTTAAACTGATTGAAGGAAAAAAGTCTTTGTATAGTACCTGCAACTCTTCTGTAACTTTATTCTGAAATTTAAAAAAAACAAGAGAGAATGATTTACAGGTGTGCCCACTTTCATTGCACTGGACTTCTGGGGGGCCAGGGGTGTCTTACGTTGCATCCCCCAAGGTGTCCAGAACATTCTAGCCTCTGGCATGTGTTGAACAGAAGAGTGTATGTAGTAATGAGCACACAGAAAGGTCTTGCTGTTTCCCTTTGGGAGGTGACCTCGTCTGATGCTTCTGGTGAGAGTTTCAGCAGGGGGTGCTGGGTGACCTCTGGCACGTTCCACGGCCGGGCTCGAGTTCCACCTAATTTGATGTGTTCTCCACGTGTGACCGACTGAAGCCCCTCCCAGACCCTTAGCAGATGGTTTGCTCTGTGCTGTGTTCCGGAAATGACACTTTTGACCACTTGGAAAGGAGATCGTCAATTATCAGGAGCCATCTGTATTAGGGTGTTGCTGCCTATTTCCTTGTGCCTCTAGAATCAGGAACTGCCCCCAGACTGTGCTACACCATCCGTAGCTGGTGTAAATCTAGTAACCCACAGCCTTTCCCGATAACTACACCACTTGCATAAATCTAGAGCTGTCTTTATGCCAGACCCAAACATTTGAATGAAGAGTTAAAACATTTCATCTGCTCTTCAGAATTTTTTTTTTGGTGTAAATGAAATTGACCATTTGGACGTCCCCAGGATCCAGCTGTTGAGCATATCATGCAGGCAGATCTTATGATCTTGTTATTTCTCTCTCTCTCTCATCACTTACCAGGATTCTAACCTCTAAAAGGAGGGAAAATCTTATCCCTCGGGCAAGTCATAGCACAAGGATTATCTTTATAGGCACTGTAAGAATGTGAAGTTAATTTTCCTCCTTTATAGGCACCAAAAGAATGTGAATCCGATAGAAATCTAGACGAGATTAGGCCCAGATGCCTGGCTCTTGGGGTCAGCGTTGCTTTCTCTGAGCTCTGCGGCAATGGGGAAGCCACAGCCTCCATCTGTTAGTGAGACGGCTGTCCCACGTGACCTGCGATGCTGTCATGTAGACATGGCCAAATGCTTAGCCTGTCTCGGTAGGATGGGGCTCGTAACTGCTCAGCCCTGTATGCCACATTTTCCTTGGGGAAGACCTGCGACGGATGTGTGGTTATGGTGGGGCAGATCTTAGAATTCTCGTAATAGGGCCTGCGGATGCTGAATGGTCGAGTCGGCCTGGAAGGGACAAAGCCATTCCTCCCGTGTGTCAAGATGGTCTCCTGTCTGAAGGGTCCCATCATGATGGTCCGTTTGGTTACCTGTGCATGAGGTGACTGTCTCCGACTGAAGATGAGAATTGAGCAGGAAGGCAGTGGGAGGCAGGGGACACAGTTAGAGAACTTTTGTCCCTGATGGTTGCAGAGGAGTAGGCCAGTCCCCTGGAGAGGCTCCTGGCGGGCTGGAGATAAGGCCATTGTTCGGCCGTGGTACTGAATGGAAATATAATGCCAGCCGCATATATCACAACGTTCTAACGTTAAATTAGGTGAAAAGAAGGTGAAATTCAGCCTAACCGTATATTTATTTACCCCCCAGTATCCAAAATATTATCATTAAACACGTAATTGATACAAAAATTATTAAATATATTTTGTACCTCTTTTTTGGTACTGAGGCTTTGAAACCACGTGTGTGCGTTGCACAGAGAGCACATCTCAATTCGGACCTGCCCGCGCTTCTAGTTCTCTGTAGCCACGCCGCCAGGCTGCCCACTGGACAGCGACACCCTGCAGACGCGCAGGGAGCTGAGTGGGTGGTCCCGGACCCCAGCTCGTCCTCTGCAAGCCGACGTCCCTCGGCAATACTGTCAGAAGCCTGTTTCTTTCGGACCCTGACTGCAGATACTAAGTAGTTCCTTCTTTGGTCGTTCATTCCCTTGATTTATAAACGCCAGGCTGCTGTGTCACGTAGGCTAAGTAAATCCTGGGGGTTCACTTGTTTGAACCCTCATCCATCGGTATACTTAGAATAATGTAAAGAGAAGGGGCCTCGGGCTGGGGACAGAACGGTGGGTGACAGGCAATCGCAGAGAGATGCTGGAGGAGAAGGCTGGCCGGAGGGTCCCGGCTGCCCGGGCCACTCCACGCCCTGCCTTCCAGCACTTTCTGTGCTGTGGCCAGGAGAGCAGCAGAGTCAGGGCCCTAACAGGGGCTTGTATATGTGCGGCCTGAAGCTCGATGGGGATGGAGGGAAGAGGGAATGAAATAAAAGGTGATAGACGGAAGGTATAGATTAGAAACGTCAAGCTGCTGTTTGTAACTCAGAGCCTACGGAAGCCACTTGCCGAGATTGCCCTCCACGTGATCCAAACGATAGAGTGTGTTGCAAACGTTTGGAAAGGAAAGAGACGAGCAGATCAATAATTGCTATAGAAGACACACACACCCCCGGCCGTGCAGGCCCGCGCGGTGGGTGGCGGGATCCGGTAGCCTCTCAGTGGAAACACCCAGGATTATTATCATCGCCAGCAATAAAGGAAATAATTACACCCCTCCGTTGGTTTGGGCAAAACTTTTGACACCCCTCTGGGAATCAAAAATAGTGTCATAGGTAACTGCGCGTGTAAAAACAGAACATTGACAAAATGTAATCCTGTTGAAAAAGAAAAGCCTTTAGTCCACCCTTGGTTGCAGACCGGGCACTTGCCAAGGCGTCTTACTGCCTAAACGGTATTTAAAGGGCCCCGGGGAGCAGGCGTTGGGACTAGAGCGTTTCCCAGACCACCTGCCGTCCAGAACCAGCTCCTGCGGCGGCCCGCCTGCGCCCCGCCGCCGGGGGCTCCCCGGGGAGGAGGTTTCTCCAGCCTTGGGTTCCGCGGAACCCTCCGCCGTTTCCCTTCCGCCAGGAGCAGCAGGGCCTTCGTCCAGCGGGTCACAATGGGGAGCTGGTAGGGGTGACCCGGAGACCCTGGTGGGGATGCCCTTGGAAGTCGTCCTGGGGCCTGAGGCTGATGGCTGGGAGCAGGGGCTGCGGCGCAAAGGCAGCCGGAGCCCGGCCTGTCCGGCTGCACTCGGGCCCTGGAGCCGCCGAGGCTCGGGGAAGGGAGCCCGTGAGGGGCGGCTGGAGCCGCTACCTCGCCCTCTCTCCCCCTCCAGCCCTGCCCTGATTCCTCCCCACTCAGCCCGAGGCCGCGCCGCGAGGGGCCCTTCCTGAAGGTGCGTTTCTGCCCGGTCCACATGGGCGTGCCCCACCAGATTCACGGCTAGCTGCCACCTCTCCCCGTGTAGCGCAGTCGGCACCTGGCGGGCCCCCGCCCTCCCAGCCCCGCGGCCACCCCTCCCGCGGGCCACCTGCTCCGAGGGCCCCGTTCACCCCGCAGCCCTTCGGGAGACCGGCTTCGGGGCCCGGGCCGGGCGTTGGGGACCCAAAGACCACCCACCCTTCCTCACCCTTCCCCACCCGCTCGGCCTTGAAGGAACCAGCTCTTCATCAAAATAAGGTCTCCACGAGTTATAGGGTTCAACGTGCCCAGAAAGTAAAAAATCGGGTTGGAGAGCCAGCCGCGTGGCACACTCACGTGTGCAGCGTAGTTTTGGTGAGTGACGCCTTAGGACAATCAGGTTCGAACTCTGATTAGGGAACATGGTGGAAGCTTTCAGTTAGACGTTGGAGAGCAGTTGGGGAGTTTTGTTTTTAAGAAACTTGCAAGGTCCTTCATATCGGGTCCTGGAGGTTGAAGCGTGGAATCTAGAAGGTAATTGAATGATAACCTAAATGGCTTCCTTCGGATTAGGAAGCAAACCCAGCCGTACTGGGGGAGGGGCAAGCACCTTGCTGTTCTCTGCACGCAGGGAAGCGAGGGCAGCCCTGTGCTGGCTCGTCCAGCGCTGCTTTTACTTTGCATCACCCGCGACCCGACCCCAGCAGGGAGGCGGCGTGAGGCTAGGTCGTCCCTGTGCCCCGGGGGGTCCCTTGCTCTCATTCCAGGACCTGCCCCAAGGATGTCATTTTCTTTCATTTTCCCAGACAGTTAACTAATTTTTTGGAGAGTAGAAAAATCCCTTCCTTTAGCATATAAATCCTTCCTTGCTCTAGGTGTTTAGCAGCTCACGTGTTTAGCAGCTATTACAGCTATTACTGTATTTACTGAGTTTTTGAGGAGGGGGAAGAGGGCTTTGCAGCCTCAAATAAAGACTGGCCGGACCCGGGAGAGGCGGCCTGGGCGCCCTCCGGCCTCCCCATAGACGGAGCAGAGTTAAATCAGGAAACAGCCCTCCTCGCCGGGGTGCCTTATCAGGTCTACAAAGAAGGGCCAGCTGCTAGCCAGCTGGTCAGCCAGGAGGAAGACCAGGGAACGGAGAAGTGAGACCGTTTCAGCATCGTAGCAAAGCGCACAGCCTCCCTGACCCTGGCCGGAAAACCGCAAATGGAAAAAAAAAAAAAAAAAAACTGCTCAGAGAAGCCTTTGAGAACTTGCAGTAAGTGCATTGTATCAGCACCACGGCTGGGTTCCCTCGCCCGAATTCAAACAAACAAACAACAAACAAAAACACTTTTCTTTTTCATTGCACAGCCCCTCTCCCGGGCTGGTCCAAGGTTCTGTATCTCGCAAAGGGCTGAGCTGGAAAAGGCAAGACTTGCAGATCCTCTTGGTTTCCAAAGGGGGTGAGTTTGGTGAATGCAGTCTAGCCCAGCAGGGGACTGGGACCCCTCAGTCCATCAGCCTGGTCCCTGGAGCCGGACTGCTGCTCTGGTTCTGTGTGACCCAAGTTGCGTGCTGGCTCTGAGCTCCATGTCCTCATCTGCACGAGCAGCCAATGGTGGCATTTCTCTCCCAGACGTTGTGAGGAGCAAATGAGATTAGGTCCAAGAAAATCACTTGGTAAAGCCTTCAAGCACTAGTTCAATCTTTGCTTAATTATTAACTAAAAGAATCACTCACATAGAAATGTCTTATCTCCCCTGTACTAACTTTCCCCCTCTCTTTTCTCACTTCTTCTTTTTTCATAGACTCATCAAGTTACACATTTTGTTATTAGGTTAAGTCAATAAACATCTGGTGAGTTCTACAAGGACACTGAGCTAAATAGGTTTGGGCTGAAGTGCCCTCAACAACCATCTAGATGGGGGAAAAAAAACAAAAAACATTAACACAAGCTTTTCAATGGTACTCATGTCAAATTACAGAAGAACTTGGAAGAGATCTCTCTCCCTAGTGCATGAGTAATTACTGTGTTAGTTTGCTAAGGCTGTCATAAAGTACCACAGACTAGGGGGCTTAAACAGCCAAAATTCATTTTCTCACCGTTCTGGAGGCTGAAGGTCCAAGATCAAGGTGCTGGCCGTTTCTCCTGAGACCTCTCTCCTTGGCGAGTAGGTGGCTGTCTTCTCCCTGTGTCCTCACATGGTCTTTCCTCCGTGTGTGTCTGTGTCCTAATCTCTTCTCATAAGGACACTAGTCCCTTTGGATTCAGACCCACTCTCATAATCTCATTTTACCGTAATCACCCCTTTAAGGACCCTGTCTCCAAATACCGTCATATTCTGAGGTTCTGAGGACTAGGGCTTCAACATATGAATTTTGGGGAACACAATTCAGCCCATAACGATTACCAAATAAAGAGCATACAACTACTAAATAAACAGCAAAGACTAGGGGTTCAAACGCTGCAGGGGATGAGCCACAAAGGGACTTCTTACAAAATCTCAGACTGATCCCAACATGCAGATCTTTCTTTGGTTCTTTTGATGATGAGCTGCCTGAAAATGTGTGCTATTTAAATCATTTATTATCTTCCAGTTAAATAAGTTCAGTAATTCCTCGTTGATTTTTCTGTCTACAGGATATTGTATCAAACATTCAAATCAAATTTAAAAGTTCAAGTAATCATTTGAATAAATGACTACTTGTGAAAAACAGTAAATAAGTTTATTGCAATTTAATTATTTTTCTCTCTCCCCTCTCTCCCTTCCTTATTCCTTTGGAATGGGGAGGGTCCAGGCTGTGGAGACTTTTGAAAGTCAGGGGGCCATGGTAACACGGAGGTGGATGGTCAATGCTGAGCCCAGGGGCAGGAGACGAGGACAGAGACTTGGGGACATGCAGCCTCTTTATAGAGGGGATGGCCCTTAAACGGGGACCCTGAGTGGATCAATAGACCAATAGCTCCAGGTCTACCTGGCTGCTGTAATGGCCCTTCTCCACTGAGCCTCACATAGTGTGTCTACACTACTTCTACAGAGTTTTTTGTAGTATTTCTCTAAGTGTATGTACCATAGTTGGTTTAACAATTCACTGTTTTTGGATATCCAGGCCATTTTCAGTCATTACGCAAAAGAGCACTGCAGTGAATGTTTACATTATGAGTTGTATTTTGCCTTTAAATTCTTTCTCTCCTGAAGCCTGACTTTTTTTAGTGTTACACGATCTGGACCTGAGATGGCATTCCTGACTTGCTTCTGGTGCTTAGTCTTCAGAGCTGGGTGGTTCTTAACACTCTCTCTTTCTCTCCCAAGTCACACACACACACACACACACACACACACCAATGACTCGTTTCCTCCTAGGGGGACACGAGGCAGAAGGAAGGAGCAATAAAATTAAAGGCTAATGCATCGCTGGAACCTGGAGCAGTTCAGGAAGCATCCAGAGTCTTGTGAAGAAAAGCCTTTGAGAGTCCAGGCAGGGTTTAACCTTGTCACCATGATCTCACCTGCTTTGCCACCAAAGTAAAATAGAGAATTGTGGGGAATTATTTCAACAACTCCTGCTACAGTCTTGAATAATTTAGCTGGAGGCTTTAATTCCATTTTTCTAGTATCAATTTCAGCTTAAGGCTTATTCTAGAACAATTGTTTCTTCCCTTTTTGAATAAATATTTCAGAGACAGTTACGGGTTAGGGAGTGCCCATTAGGCACTTGGTTTACAGAAGAAAGATTATTTTTGTCATGGTTTTCCCCTTTGTTTGGATCAGTTCCTAAATATTTACAGATTAAATTCTGACTTATGGCGCTGCTGGAAGATCAGAATTTGTCATATCAAAACGAAAGGATCGGGCTTCCCTGGTGGCGCAGTGGTTAAGAATCCGCCTGCCAATGCAAGGGACATGGGTTCGAGCCCTGGTCTGGGAGGATCCCACATGCCGCAGAGCAACTGGGCCCGTGAGCCACAACTACTGAGCCTGCGCGTCTGTAGCCTGTGCTCCGCAACGGGAGAGGCCGCAACAGTGAGAGGCCCGCGCACCGCGATGAAGAGTGGCCCCCGCTCGCCGCAACTGGAGAAAGCCCTCGCACAGAAACGAAGACCCAACACAGCCAAAAATAAATAAATAAATAAATTTTTTAAAAAAACAAAAAAAAAACAAAACAAAACGAAAGGATCTCTTGTTTTGTTTATTCATTTATGTTTGCTAAACTGAATGGAAGGGGAACCTCCCCACTAATAGTGAAGCTCTGCCTTCCAGCCCCAAAGCAGCCAGAGGCAGTGTGTCAATGCACTGTGTTCCAATAGAACTTAATTTATAGACACGAGAACTTGAATTTCATTTTCACGTGCTTTCAAATAAAATGCTTTTCTTCTTTTTAAAAACTATTTTAAAATGTAATTTATAAATGTAAAAACGATTCTTATCTGACAGGCCTTCCAAAAAAGATCTTGAGCCCTATTTGCCCTTGTGGGCCATAGTTTGCTGGCCTCCAACCCAGAATAACTGAGAAATTTCCAACAGTCACCACGCCCTTTGGTTAGTTATGGGAAATTGAAGGCCAGTTGGTGCCAGGTAAGTAAGATAAGGTATACGGCCAGGAAGTGGAGCTTTCTCACTTTAAATATTTCTCGAGACTGGTTCTGGCCCTCTGGAGATTTTCTGGATCATCCACTCCCCAGCCCCACACCGAGTCCCTCCCACCCGCCTCCCTGACCCCGACCCCCGCTGCACTGGCTGCTTGCAGCAGGATGGCTTTCACCAAGGGCCACAACATGTTTTGAATGAAAAAACACCTGCTTAAAAAAAAAAAAAAAAACACCTGCTTACGATGCGAACCAGACTCAAAGGCAGAAAGCATAGCAAATGAAATCTTTCCATCCAAGCAGGCTTTTCCGGTAGTGAAACTAAAAAAGCAGCAGCAGCACGTACTGAAGAATCTGTTTTCACCCTTGCACTTGAGGGCACGACGCGGCGAATACACCTGGGAAGCCCTCCACTGCGAGATGCTTGCTGCTCAGGAGAAACCGGCAGACAGGGAGCTGTCCCGCGGCTGTCTCACCAGTGCCCCCAGAACTACCTTTAATGTCGAAGCTTAGGATTGTGAATCCTTTTCTAAAGAGTTGTTTAGGAAGGAGCAGCGACCGTGGGCTGAATTTTCTTAGCACTTTCATAGCACTACGGCACCCTCAGCGACATCCTCATACTAGTTCCCATGTGCTGAGGCGATGCAGTGTCTGGAACAGTGCCGGGTGCTCTCAGCCCGAAAACACCCCTCAGATGTGCTCACATCCATTTTACAGTCAAAGCAAAGGAAGGTTCAGCAAGACACTGGGCTATAAACACATGTGTGAGTGACCTTATCTGAGACCTTATATGTTAACCACTATACTCCACTGTCTCTTAATGTATCCTCCCGATTATTTTGTGAAGCCAGAATTGGTATTTCTATTTTAATGAGCACAGAGTCAGAGACACTGAATGATTTGCCCAAACCTCATTAAGTTACCGTCTTATGACCTCAAGCCCAATATCAACACTTCTATGTGGTTAAACAAAGTGATCAGGAAGGTGAGGATTTTAGGTTTAAAAACGAGAAGACAAAAACTCTAATACTCATGCCTCTAACTTTACTCATTTGCAAAAAGAAAAAAAACCCACAAAATTCTTAAGAAGGCAGTTTTTTTTTAAAATTCTTAATTTAGAAGTTTTTTTGTTTTTTTGTTTTTTTAAATTATTTATTTATTTATTTATGGCTGTGTTGGGTCTTCATTTCTGTGCGAGGGCTTTCTCTAGTTGCGGCAAGTGGGGGCCACTCTTCATCACACTATCGCGGCCTCTCTTGTTGCAGAGAACAGGCTCCAGACGCGCAGGCTCAGCAATTGTGGCTCACGGGCCTAGTTGCTCTGCGGCATGTGGGATCTTCCCAGACCAGGGCTCGAACCCGTGTCCCCTGCATTGGCAGGCAGATTCTCAACCACTGTGCCACCACGGAAGCCCAAGAAGGCAGTTTTAAAGCCTAAAATAAAAGGCTTCTCATTAACACCCTGACAACCACCTTTTTTTAAAAAGTTGAGGGCTTCCCTGGTGGCTCAGTGGTTGAGAGTCTGCCTGCCAATGCAGGGGACATGGGTTCGAGCCCTGGTCTGGGAGGATCCCACATGCCACGGAGCAACTGGGCCCGTGAGCCACAATTACTGAGCCTGCGCGTCTGGAGCCTGTGCTCCGCAACAGGAGAGGCCGCGATGGTGAGAGGCCCGCGCACCGCGATGAAGAGTGGTCCCCACTTGCCGCAACTAGAGAAAGCCCTCGCACAGAAACGAAGACTCAACACAGTCATAAATAAATAAATAAAAGAACGTGAATTTCTTTAAAAAAAAAAAAAAAGTTGATTAACTGAAATCTAACATTGTATTAGTTTTACGTGTACAACGTGATGGTCTGCTACATGTATATATTGTGAAATGATTACTGCACTAAGTTCCATCACCTCACAGAGATACAAACTTTTTTTCCTTGTGATGAGAACTTTTAAGATCTTCTCTCTTAGCAACTTTCAAATATGCAATACAGGATTATTACTGTAGTCACCATGCTGTACATTATATCCCCAGGACTTATTTATCTCATAATTGGCAGTTTGTACCTTTTCAACACCTTCACCCATTTCACCTACCTTCACTTATTTTTTTAATTGGATTGTTTTTGTTTTCTATTGAGTTGTATGCATTCTTTATATATATGGATATTAACCCCTTATCAGATATGTTATTTGCAAATATTTTCTCCCATTCTATAGGTTGCCTTTTCGTTTTGTTGGTGATTTCCTTTGCTGTACAGAAGCTTATTAGTTTGATACAGTCCCACTTGTTTATTTTTGCTTTTGGTGTCAAATCCAAAGAAATCATTGCTAAGATCAATATAAAGGAGCTTACCCTGTGTTTTCTCCTAAGAGTTTTATGGTTTCAGGTCTTATGTTTACGTCTTTAATCCACTTTAGGTAACTTTTGTGTATGGTGTAAGATAGCGGTCCAGTTTTATTCAATGCACATGTGCAAAAATGTGGTTGCCCAGTTTTCCCAACACCATTTATTGAAGAGACTGTCCTTTTCACACTGTATATTCTTGACTCCTTTGTCATAAATTAGTTGACCATATATGTGTGGTTTTATTCCTGGGCTCTTATTCTGTTCCATTGATCTGTGTGTGTTTATGCCAGTACCATACTGTTTTAATTACTGTAGCTTTGTAAGCTGTTTGAAATCAGGAAGTGTGATACCTCCAGCTTTGTTTTTCCTTCTCAAGAAAGAAATCCCTTTGGTTACTTGGGGTCTTTTGTGGTTCCATACAAATTTTAGGATTGTTTGTTCTATTTCTGTGAAAAATGGCACTGGAATTTTGTTAGGGACTGCACTGAATCTTCAGATTGCTTTGGGTAGTATGGACATTTTAACAATGTCATTTCTTCCAATCCATTAGCACAGAATATCTTTCCATTTATTTGTTTCTTCTTCAATTTCTTTCATCCATGTCTTATAGTTTTCAGTATATAGGTTTTTCACCTCCTTGGTTAAAGTTATTTCTAGGCATTTCATTCTTTTTGATGCAATTGTGAATGGGATTGTTTCCTTGATTTCTCTTTCCGACAGTTGTTATTCATGTATAGAGATGCAACAGATTTTTGCGTATTGATTTTGTATCCTGTAACTTTAATGAATTCATTTATTAGTTCTAACACTTTTCTTGGTGGAGTCTTCAGGGTTTTCTATATATAATACCATGACATCTGCAAATAGAGTCAGTTTCACTTCTTCCTTCCTGATTTGGATGTATTTTATTTCTTCTTCTTGCCTAGTTTCTCTGGCTAGTACTTCCAGTACTATGTTGAATAAAAGTGGGGAGAGCGGGCATCCTTGTCTTGTGCTTGATCTTAGAGGAAAGGCTTTCAGCTTTTCATTGTTGAGTACTATATAAGCTGTGGGCTTGTCATTTGTGGACTTCATTATGTTGAGGTACATTTCTTCTATGTCCAGTTTGTTGACAGTTTTTATCATGACAACCATCTTTGATTCCTCATTTTTCCTTAAGAAAAATGATGACTAATACTAGCTAGTCCTTGCCACATACCAGATGGAGTACCTTACAAACATTAACTCATGTCACCCTGGCGACCACCCTATAAGATAGGTGTCACTATTATCTCTGTTTTTCAGGTGGAGAAACCAAGGCATAGAGAGGGAGGCTCCATTTCTAGACCCATCTGTATCCTCATAGGTCTAGGGCATAGGGGGTCCCCAGTTTGTTAAGTCTTATTTGGGCAGAAGAGTACAGTAGTTCCTGAGCCAGATTACCCGGGTTAATCCTGGCTACCTCACTTAGTAGCTCTTTGAACTTGGATAAATTCCTTAGTCTTCCAGTACCTCAGTTTCAGCAAGACATGCTCTACCTCACAGAGTTGTTATGTGTGTTGAATGAGTTCATACACACAGAGCATTGAGAGCTGTCTCCTGAGCCTGATAACCCTGCCTTGCCTGTTCCTCAAATGGAAACCACAGGGAAGGCTCTTGCCCAATTTTCCCTCTCCCTCCCTCTACCCCCCTCATTGACCCTGGTGTTTCCCATGTGGACCTGCATGCTGTGCCCCCTCCTCTTGGGAACTGTGAGTAACAAACTATGTTGTTGTTTTTTTGTTTTTGTTTTTTTAATTTATTTATTTTTGGCTGCATTGGGTCTTCATTGCTGTGCACAGGCTTTCTCTAGTTGCAGAGAGGGGGGTCTACTGTTCATTGTGGTGCGTGGGCTTCTCATTGCAGTGGCTTCTCTTGTTGCGGAGCACGGGCTCTAGAGCGCAGGCTCAGGAGTTGTGGCGCACGGGCTTAGTTGCTCCACGGCATGTGGGATCTTCCTGGACCAGGGCTCGAACCCATGTCCCTTGCATTGGCAGGTGGATTCTTAACCACTGCACCACCAGGGAAGCCCACAAACTATGTTTTCAATGGCATGGTTTTTCATCTCCTGATCTGTTAGTCTTTCCATACCTAAATAAGAATAAAACCGCTATTAAACCACAATCACCCCCCAATACTTCATGTATAATTCCTATAGAACCACAAACCACTGTTAAAATTTGGAAATTAACATTAATGCATTACTACCACCTAATCTTCAGGCCCTGTTTGAGTTTTGCCACTTGTCCCAATAATGTCCTTTAGAGCAAAAGGATCCAGACCAGAATCACATGTCGCGTGTAGTTATCAGGTCTCTTAAGTATCATTTAGACCAGAGCAGTTCCTTGGTCTTTCTTTAACTTTCATGACCTTGACCCTTCTGTAGATTACAGGCCAGTTATTTGTAGAAAGTCCCCCAGTTTGGGCCTTTCTGCTCTTTCATCTCATGATTATGCTCAGGTTCTGCGTTTTGGTGGAATGTCACAGAAGCAATGCTGTGTCTTTCTCAGTGTATTCTAGCAGGTCATGATGACGTCAATTCACCTCGTTACTCTGGTCATTTGATGAAATTGGTGTCTGCCAGGCTTTCCTACCGAACAGTTACTCTGTATCCCTTTATAATTAATAAGTATTTTGTGGGGAGAAACTTTGAAACTATGTAAGTATCCTGTTCCTCATCAAAATTCAATTTACACGCCAGCATAAACTCATCCTTTCTATTTTATTCAATAGGTTATAATCTGTTACCTAAAATTCATTGTAATTTGTTACACTCACTATTTATTTTACACTCAAATTGATCCAGATTTGCAAGTGGCTGCGGTGTCATTTTGACGTTTCCACCATTTTTTGAGTACTTGCCTGCTTTCTGTCTCAACAAGATGTTCCACCCTCATCTTGTACTTTCCTTGCCCCAGCCTGAAACTGGCCATTTCTCCAAGGAGTCCTGTATCTTCTTAGAGGAGAATGGTATTTAGAAGTCAAGATCTAGGCACTGGGTGTGTTCATTTTTATGGGGATGTTGCTGCCCCCAGGTCCCCTTGGTGAGCAGAACAAGAGAATATTAGCATGTACTCCCACACATGCATGTGCATGCATGCGCGCACACACACACACACACACTACAGACACACATGCACACCCATTACGTTTATATTTATTTCCCTGTCCATATCTCCCTAACATGTGATTCTATCTTTGGAGCAGGAAGCAACGGGGGGATGCTGACACTAGGTTTGGTATCCTGAGGATTTGGTTCTTTCCTGGCTTTTGCTTGCTTATTGGTTGGTTGGTGTATGAGTCTGCCGGGGCTACCATAACAAAATACTCCAGAGTGGGTGGCTTAAACAACAAAATTTATTTTCTCACAATTGTGGAGGCCAGAAGTCAGAGAGCAAGGTGTCCAATGGGTTGGTTTCTCCTAAGCCCTCTTTCCTTTGCCTGTGTCCTCACATGGCCTTCCCTTGGTCTGTGTGTTATGTTCTAGACTCCTCTTCTTATAAGGACACCAGTCATATCCGATTGGGCCCACCTGTATAAGCTCATTTTAATTTAAATATCTCTTGAAAGGCCCTGTCTTCAAATACAGTCACATTCTGAGGTACTAAGGGTTAGGGCTTCAATATATGATTGCAGGAAGGGGGGCAGAATACAATTTAGCCCATAACAATTAATTTATCAGAAAAATCAGTATGCAGTTTGGCAGAGGTCTATATGTTCTAAATCAAGAGAAGTCAAGCTTTAACAAGACAAACAGTAATAAAAATTTTAAGAAACAAACAAGATCCTAATTCCCCCTCTTTGGTGGGGAAGCCATTCCCAGGCTTCGGGGGCTCTTTTCTCCATATTGTTTGTAATGTAGTTATATTCAACTTATAATTTTAATTTTACTTTTAATGTCCTGAAAAATGCCCTTTTAGAATTTGTTCATTATTTAAAATTCATTATTTAAAACTGACCCTCAAGGTAAGCAAAAACAATGTAAGAAACTTCTGTTTTTCAAATATTTCATTCTTTGTTTCACAATATTATCAGTTCTATGTTTAAGCAGAAGTTTCACTGTTTTTCTTAACAACTAAATTGGATCAAAACAGAAACAAATTTCTCCTTCATTTATTTCCACCTCACTGTTTTACAAATTCAGCATTCATTGGACCAAAACTTGCCACCAACCTCAAAATCAACCAGAAAGTTATTTTTAGGGGAAAAAAAAGTGATTTCATCTTATGAAGAATTGAAAACTTAGCCTTATGGTTAACCAAAGATTGTGTTCCTTTTCTTCTTAGTCTCTCTTTTCTCCTTCATGTGGTACAATCTTTGAAAAAGACCAGAGAATATTCCCTCGCACTTTGGTTTCAGTGTTCTAACAAGGCAGCTTTTGGGTAGAGAATGTTCTCCAAGGTAGCTGAGCAGGCATTTTACACTGGAAAACAGCTGTGTGTTATTTGGTCTTCTGTGGCCAAGGGTAATTTACCTTTGTCGTGAGGGCTTTTCACAACGCTTCTCCCCTTGGGCTCCACTGAACAAGCCGGGGGAGGGTGGCCCCGTCTGCTGAGCTGGGCTCCGTCACCTTCCAGCGGGGCTGTTTGGGGCAAGACGCCTCATCCAGCTGAGATTCTGTTTCCTCTGCTGTAAAATGGGGACCGTTGCCAGTATCGGGGCTCCCAACACATGGTAAGTGTTCAATAGTAACTTAGTGTTGAATAAATGTGCAGTTAAAAGGAGATAATTGTGCAAATACTTTAGCACACTGCCGGAAGGATACAAAAACTTCTGCAAAAGTATTTAGTGGCTCAGGAGAAGAGTCAAGAAAGGGGCAGTAGGAAAAGAGAAATCAGTGGCAAGTCTTCTCCTTCCTATTTATAGAAGGATAGGGAGAAGTTTCGACTGATTAGTGTAAGAGCCTGAGTTAAAAATGAGAGGAACTTTCATGCAGCCCATCTCCTGTGGACGGACCAGCCCACATCTTTATATCGATAGATCGATGTAGCAGATTACACAAACCATTGTCCTTTCCTTGCACTGCATCTTGCGCTCTGGACTGGCAGGCAGTCTTCAAACCCAGCTCTTCCCCCCGGGAGACGCATTTGCAAGTCCCCCTAAATGTCGCGGGAGTCACCCCTCCCCTGCCTTGGCAGTAAGAAGCAGTCTGAGGGGTGGGGACGCCGTCCCGCGTGGACAGAAGTGCCCTGTGCCCCCCTCCCAGGGCGGCTCCCGGTCCCTCCGCTGTCGGAGCTGCGCTGCAAGGTCCACGGCACGCAGCCTGGAGATGCTCAGACTTCCACGCTGCATTAGACGCCGTGCAAAGAGTTTGAAATATTGCAAACACAATAGTTGCTCTTTCTCTACCAAATCCAAGCGTTCCTTGCATTTCCCGGGGTTCCCTCGTTTCTCTTCTTCTCCTTCTCCTTTAATGACATCTGCTGAGAATTTCCCAGGAGCCACGCCATGCCGAGTCCTTTACGAGCTGTGTCTCCTTTAATCCAAGTCCTATGAAGTCTTGTTCTTTCCGTTTGAAAACTCAGCGCCCGAGGTGCAGTGAGTTCAGGAACGTTCCCAAGCTTGGGTTCTGGCTGAGGGATAGCCCAGCCCCCGGTCCCCAAGATGTGACCCCTCAGATGCTGAGGATGTGTCACCCTTCCTTCACCCCGCACGACCCGCCCCTCACCCTCCGATGCCAGCCCCTCAGTCGCAAGAAGCAGCAATTCCCTGGAGCAGCTCCACTGTGTCACCGCCGCACCCCTGCTAACAGTGGACGGCGACTCCCCCGATGCAACTCCCGGCGTTGGAGCTGCACCCTCTGGCCTCAGCCCACCTGTCCCTTATTTTCTAGACTTGCAGCAACCCCTCCCCGTGGCTGACCCATTTTTCAAAACTTCTTCCCCAGACATCACACTCCCTACACACACACACATCCCTGCACTTACAGACATGTGTCTGCAGGTACACAAATCTATACACATGCATATAATACACCACACGCATCCCTGCATACCCACACTCCTGCATAAATGCACACAGATGTGCTTACACACAACACACTCCTGCACACACATCCTTACTCACAAACACCCCTGAGCACACACACACATACCCCCATAAATGTCTTTACATATGCCCCCACCTTGCACACACACACACATCTGTGTACATACACACCCCTATGCACACACACACACCCCTGCACATGTACCATCTACACGTGGCCTTAAATACATCCCCTACACGCACACACACACACCTGCATTCGCATACACAGCCTACACACACGTGCACAACCAGCCCAGTATCTGAACATGGATGAAAAGTGGACAAAACGAGGGGCATTTTATCATTTACAATTCCAAAGAGGGGACTGAGGGAAGTTTTCTTTCTTTGTTAATTTTTAAAATTTATTTTATTGACGTATAGTTGACTTACAAAGTTGTGTTAATTTCTGCTGTACAGCAAAGTGACTCAATTACACACACATATACATTCTTTTTTGTATTCTTTTCCATTATGGTTTATCCCAGGATATTGAATATATATTGAATATAGTTCCCTGTAGGACCTGGTTAGCTTTTTTAAAGAATATGATTTGGCAATAAATGTATACCAAGGAGAAAATTCCGTTGAGGTAACATAATCAAGAAGTCTTTGGGAGATGCTGCTTTGGGAAAGATCCCCATCTTCTCCTTAGTTGCTGAAGGTAATAATAATCCTTCCTTCTGCTGAGTTTTGGCTTGGTTGTGTCTTTTGGCTCGACACCCACCAAGAAGCGAGCGCAGTTTTTCGAGTAACACTTTTCATAGTATTTCTCCTTCTAACATTCTCTATAATTGATTTAGTTTTTTTACTGCTCATCTTCCCCCCCCGCCCCGCATTGCAATACCAGTCCCAGAATGCAAAGCTTTTTATTGATCTTGTTCACCACTGTATTCCCAGTGCCTAATACAATGCCTAGCCCATAGCTGCCACTTGATAAATCCTGGATGAATACATGAATAAAAGCTTTTCTTCCTGGAAAGAAAGAATTCCAAAACATTTCTTACGAAGAAGTTTTTGTGCAGAGGAGACATTTTAGGTAACTTACATACGATGGTGTAAATAACTGCAAATAAAAAAAGAGGAGGAAAAAGACACCTTTATGTGTCCTCGTTTTGTTTTTCTTTTTAAAGATTATGGAATTAAAAGCATGTAATTTGTTTTGCTTCATCACAATGAGTGTTGCCATCTCTTTTTATGTGAAGCTGCTATTATTATTATTATTATTACTATTACTATTAGATTACTGGTGAGTTTTTGCAATACATCACTTTTTGTTGTTAATTTTTTTTCATTTTTCTTTTTGCAATACATCACTTTTGTATGGTTCAAGGGCTAATGAAGTTTTTTCAGTTGAGCAAGTGCTATCCTAGCTTTGCAGAACGGTGGTAAAACACAGAGATTCAATCAACAGATATCTTCCTCATGGCATTTATTATCAAGAACTTGAGAAGAGGGAAGTACCAAAGCTTTCAAGAATTCAGAGAGAAGACCGGCCTTGATGCTGCCTGCCCATTCTGGGTCATCATCATCTCTGTGTCTAAAGTTCTTTCAATTCAAAAAGAATTATAGCAGATAACTTTACATGAGGACACCCATCGCTTGTTATCCTCGAATCTATGCGCTTCACTTTTATGAGGAGTGAAGTACCACACACAGTAAAAACATTTCCGATGTGTCAAGTTTTATAGTGACTCATGCGTCTGTCTAACAAGATAAATGTAACAGGACATCCTGCAGTCGCTGTGCAGTTTTTCCAATGCTTCTAATTTTTTCTTGTCTCCCTCTCTCTCCCTCTCTCTCTCTTTCTCTCCTCTCTCCGCTCTGCATGACATGTAAAAGCAACCATATATATTTTTTAAACCTCTTTATTGGAGGATAACTGCTTTACAATGGTGTGTTAGTTTCTGCTGTATCACAAAGTGAATCAGCTATATGTATACGTATATCCCCATATCCCCTCCCTCTTGCATCTCCCTCCCACCCTCCCTATCCCACCCCTCTAGGTGGTCACAAAGCACCGAGCTGATCTCCCCGTGCGATGCAGCTGCTTCCCACTAGCTATCTATTTGACATTTGGTAGTGTATATATGTCAAAGCAACCACATTTTAATCCAATACCAAAACATCTTATAATTGTAGTTGCAATTGCATGCAAAAAGACAGAAAATGTTACTGATACTATTGGATGAGTACTGTACCTGATAGCATCCCTGCAAAATGCATTTTCATTTGAAAGCACAAATCTCCTTTCTATTGCTTTTTATTCCATCATGCTCTCCTCTCCCATCACTCCCACTCTTGTCATGTGCTTGGTTTTGGCCGTTGTTGTTTGCTTTTACTGGGAATTAAGGAATGTCTCTGAAAGACCACAGGATGTATAATTTTGTTTCGGTAACATACTACTTTATACAGAGTTCCCATACCTACTTTGAAATGATTTTGTATTTCTTCCAGTGGAATGGCGAGACAATCACCAGATGACGTAGACAGCAGCAGAGCAGGCCACCAGTTAAAATGGTTGAGGATTCATAAGAATAGAACAAAAGTCAGCTCATATGTATAAAAAGGTTGAACAGTTAAGAAATTAGTCAATTATTATTTAGGTTTTACTTAAAGAATAAAATTTTTTCTTTCTTCAGCTAATAATGATAACAATGACCCTTAGTAAACATTAACAAATTAAGTTGTGTTTGGTTTTTACAAATGTCCTTAAATTTCTTAAGCATTGTGTTTCACCAAGAAATTATAGTCCAACTCAAGTTATAATAGAACACAAGTTACAACCCAAAGGGTAAACATGTAATAAGCTAAACTTGATCAAACGTTTAATTCTAGGTATTAATATATTTACACAAAGGTAATGTATGGCTTGGATAATTATTCTTTCCTGCCATTTACTGGCTGTGTGATATTGGACAAGTTACTTAGCCTCTCTGAGCCTTGCTTTCCTCATCTGCAACCTAGGGATTAACAATACCAACAACAAATCACTGTTATGAGAAGTAAATAAAACAACTTAACAGCACTTGTTCTGCTTAGCATGGAAGGTAAATTAAGCAAATGTGAGGTGTTAGAAGGACCACAAGCACAGAAGTTGAAAAGCATGGGTTCCATCCTGGAAACATCGATTTACTAGTCTAGTATCAAACAAGGATTTTCTCTTTTCTTCTCCTCCATTTCCTTGCGGTGAAATGGAACAAAAACCAGCCTGTGAAGCCCCTTGGACCCTCCGGGTCATTGGTAGCAGCTACTAGATTCCCTTTCCTGATCTTTCCTGGCTCTCTGATCCTGTACTACGACATTAAAGTGAAAAATAGCAGCAAAATGACTGATTTTTATTGGGAAGAGAAAATAAGTAGAGTTATTAGCATATATAGATCAGCAGTCTCCAACCTTTTTGGCACTAGGGACCGGTTTCATGGAAGACAATTTTTCCCCGGACCGGGGTTGGGGGGGAATGACTCAGGTGGTAATGCGAGTGATGGGGAGCGATGGGGAGAAGCAGATGAAGCTTCACTCACTCGCCCGCCGCTCACATCCTGCCCTGCGGCCCGGTTCCTAACAGGCCATGGAAGGGTACTGGTCTGCAGCCCAGGGGTTGTGGACCCCTGTAATAGATGATTTCAACCTATAAGAATGACAGTGTTCCACAAGATAGATCATAGTTTTATACATATGAAGCCTATATTAAAAATAGGTGACGTCTAAGAGGTTTTGTGAGGACGGTCACATATAGAAAGGGGTCGACAGCACTATAGCTGTCATTTCCATTTTATCATTAACCCTACAGCCAGTTTATTAAGCAACTCAACATCATGTATGTTGGCTGGGCCACTGTTTCTTTTCTTTTTTTTTTTTTTTTTTGATTTGAATTTTATTTTGTTATTTTATCTTTTTTTTATACAGCAGGTTCTTATTAGTTATCTATTTTATATGTATTAGTGTATACATGTCAGTCCCAATCTCCCAGTTCATCACACCACCACCACCACCACTTTCCCCTCTTGGTGTCCATACGTTTGTTCTCTACATCTGTGTCTCTATTTCTGTCTTTGGGCCACTGTTTCTTTCTTTCTTTTTTTTTTTTTTTTGTAAATAGAATATGGGGCTGCTTTTTTTTTAAATTAATTAATTAATTAATTAATTTATTTTTGGCTGTGTTGGGTCTTCGTTTCTGTGCGAGGGCTTTCTCTAGTTGCAGCGAGCAGGGGCCACTCTTCATCGCGGTGCTCAGGCTCATGCGCAGGCTCAGTAGTTGTGGCTCACGGGCCTAGCTGCTCTGCGGCATGTGGGATCCTCCCAGACCAGGGCTCGAACCCATGTCCCCTGCATTGGCAGGCAGATTCTCAACCACTGCGCTACCAGGGAAGCCCGGCCACTGTTTCTTGATCAGAGCAATGCAAGGCTTGCAAGATGGATAAATTGATGGAAAAGCGGGAAACAATCCAGTTTCAGAAAGCTCATCGCATCTTTGAATTCCCTTACTTCACGACAGAGGGGCTCTGTCTGTCACGACCATCTTGGACTTAAAAACCTGCTGTTTGTCAGATCCAGCTGCTCCCCATGGAGCCTTCTGGGGGCGGGGGTGGCATTTCTTATTCCTGTTTCCAGGCTTATGTCACATGTATGGCATAATACGGCCGTACATACACGTATACATATATATGTACAATTATGGCCTCTTTAACTTCATTTCATGATTTGTCCTAAAATTGGAATTTTTTTCTCGATCTGTCTGTAGCCTAATGTGTTTGATTAATATAGCTTAATTAGTTCTCAATCATTTCCTGAGCCTTTTTTTTGTTTTTTTTTTGAGCACTTTTCTCTTAGGGTTGAAACCCAGATGCTGCCAAATAAGTGAAAATGGACGATGACCTCTCGCGACCATTGTCACTCTTCCAGAATCTGCCTTATCCGGCCGTGTACATCAGCCGTGTGCATCAGCCATGTACATCAGCCGTGTACATCAGCCTTGTGCATCAGCCGTGTGCATCAGCCATGTGCATCAGCCGTGTGCATCAGCCGTGTACATCAGCCGTGTACATCAGCCTTGTGCATCAGCCGTGTGCATCAGCCGTGTACATCAGCCGTGTACATCAGCCTTGTGCATCAGCCGTGTGCATCAGCCGTGTACATCAGCCGTGTACATCAGCCGTGTGCATCAGCCGTGTGCATCAGCCATGTACATCAGCCGTGTGCATCAGCCGTGTACATCAGCCGTGTGCATCAGCCGTGTGCATCAGCCGTGTACATCAGCCTTGTGCATCAGCCGTGTACATCAGCTGTGTGCATCAGCCGTGTGCATCAGCCGTGTGCATCCACCATGTACATCAGCCGTGTACATCAGCCGTGTGCATCAGCCGTGTACATCAGCCGTGTGCATCAGCCGTGTGCATCAGCCGTGTACATCAGCCGTGTGCATCAGCCGTGTGCATCAGCCGTGTGCATCCACCATGTACATCAGCCGTGTGCATCAGCCGTGTACATCAGCCGTGTACATCAGCCGTGTGCATCAGCCGTGTGCATCAGCCGTGTGCATCAGCCGTGTACATCAGCCGTGTACATCAGCCTTGTGCATCAGCCGTGTACATCAGCCGTGTGCATCAGCCATGTGCATCCGCCGTGTACATCAGCCGTGTACATCAGCCGTGTACATCAGCCGTGTGCATCCACCGTGTACATCAGCCGTGTGCATCAGCCGTGTGCATCAGCCGTGTACATCAGCCGTGTACATCAGCCGTGTGCATCAGCCGTGTGCATCCACCGTGTACATCAGCCGTGTGCATCAGCCGTGTACATCAGCCGTGTGCATCAGCCGTGTGCATCAGCCGTGTGCATCCACCATGTACATCAGCCGTGTGCATCAGCCGTGTACATCAGCCGTGTACATCAGCCGTGTGCATCAGCCGTGTGCATCAGCCGTGTGCATCAGCCGTGTACATCAGCCGTGTGCATCAGCCGTGTGCATCAGCCGTGTGCATCCACCATGTACATCAGCCGTGTGCATCAGCCGTGTACATCAGCCGTGTACATCAGCCGTGTGCATCAGCCGTGTGCATCAGCCGTGTGCATCAGCCGTGTACATCAGCCGTGTACATCAGCCTTGTGCATCAGCCGTGTACATCAGCCGTGTGCATCAGCCGTGTGCATCAGCCGTGTGCATCCACCATGTACATCAGCCGTGTACATCAGCCGTGTACATCAGCCGTGTGCATCCACCGTGTACATCAGCCGTGTGCATCAGCCGTGTGCATCAGCCGTGTACATCAGCCGTGTACATCAGCCGTGTGCATCAGCCGTGTGCATCCACCGTGTGCATCAGCCGTGTGCATCAGCCGTGTACATCAGCCGTGTGCATCAGCCGTGTGCATCAGCCGTGTGCATCAGCCGTGTGCATCAGCCGTGTACATCATCCGTGCGCATCAGCCGTGTGCATCAGCCGTGTACATCAGCTGTAGTCTAGACCTTCAGGTTCAGATCACAGAAGGTCCGTAGCAAAGGGACTTCAGAAGATTTAGTGTTGGTTTTCTAGTCATTGTAAAGTTTTCTTTCTTCCTGTTTAACAGAAGCATCTAGTTGGACTGGTTTATAAACGTTCATGATAGTTGGTGAGGTTTAAGCTTTTTAATACTAATGATCTTCTTACCACTTCTTTTCTATATAGATGCCCCTCAAATGATCTTCCTTATTGAAACAAAAAGCTGCTTCTGATTGGCCTAAACAAAAAATACTGCTTTATATTGCTCAATTAATTGCTCCAGGTCACAATGAATTCTTTTCTTGGGTAAAATGCCCTGAACTGGCAATGAAAGTCCTCACAGGAAGTCACTGCCAGAAGCATAGACTCTGAAACCTGGAAGTTACTATAGATGCCACGCAGACCAACACCTAAGTTTAAAAATGAGGAAACCCAGGTTTCATAGCTCCTAAATGGTGGAGCTGGGGCCAAAACTGAGATCTTATCATTTCTAGATAACATTCTTTCTATCAAAGAAAGGTTATTTTTTATTGCCAGCTGACAACGTAGGCTTTTTTGATGCATAAAGGCATAACATTCTTTTGTCTATAAAATCGATTATTTAAAATTGATACAGCCACTATGGAGAACAGTATGGAGGTTCCTTAAAAAACTAAAAATAAAACTACCATATGACCCAGAAATCTCACTACTGAGCATATACCCAGAGAAAACCATAATTCAAAAGACACATGCACCCCAATGTTCATTGCAGCACTATTTACAATAGCCAGGTCATGGAAGCAGCCTAAATGCCCATCGACAGATGAACGGATAAAGAAGATGCGGTACATATACACGATGGAATATCACTCAGCCATAAAAAGGAACGAAATTGGATCATTTGTAGAGATGTGGATGGATCTAGAGACTGTCATACAGAGTGAAGTAAGTCAGAAAGAGAAAAACAAATATCGTATATTAACATATATATGTGGAACCTAGAAAAAGGGTACAGATGAACTGGTTTGCAAGGCAGAAATAGAGACACAGATGCAGAGAACAAACGTATGGACACCAAGGGGGGAAAGTGGTTGTGGGGGGTGATGAATTGGGAGATTGGGACTGATGTGTATACACTGATGTGTATAAAGTAGATGACTAATAAGAACCTGCTGTCTAAAACAATAAATAAAATAAAATTCAAAAAAAATGTAATCAGGTTGGAAAAATTTTTTAAATATTTTATTGAAGTATAGTTGATTTATAATGTGTGAATTTCTGCTGTACAGCAAAGTGATTCATACACACACACACACACACACATATATATATTCTTTTTCACAGTCTTTTCCATTATGGTTTATCACGGGATATAGAATATAGTTCCCTGTGATATAAAATTAATTTTTAATCCACTGAGAAATCCGTTCATCCAACAAACATTCACTGAGCGTCTTCACATACCTGATGCTGTGCTAGTAAAGGTGAGTAGGACACCGTCCTCAACTTAAAGCAGCTCAGGACCCTCCTGGCCCTGCCTGGGGATGTGGCCACATGTCATCTGCATTCGAGGATGAGGTGGGTCTTCATTGAAGGATGGCAGGAGACCGGTAGGATGCAGCCTGGTTCTGGTTCAGAAGTCCTGAGTGGACCCCAGCTCCCCTCTCACCACTCATGGGACCATGAGCAAGTCTCTTCATTTCTCTCTGTCACACTTCCTCATTTGTAGAGTGAGGGTCTCATCGACTGTAGGACACACTAAGCAGCATGTGTGGTAGACATAACTGTGAGAATTATTACATACATGGTGTATATAAGTGAGTTCCCAGCTCCTGAAACAGACTGGGGACTCAAGAACTATACTAGTTTACTAGGGCTGCAGTAACAGACGACCACAAACTGGTGGCTTAAACAACAGAACTTTATTGAATCGTAGTTGTGGAGGCCAGACGTCCAAGATCAGGGTCTGGTTGACAGGGCTGGTTCCTTCCAAGGCCATGAGGAAGAACCTGCTGCCTGCCTCTCTCCTAGCTTCTGGGGGTTTCCTAGCAACATGTGGTGTTCCTTGGCTGGTAGATGCATCTCTCCAGCCTCTGCCTTCATCTTTACATGCCTTCTCCCTGAGTGCAGGCATGTCTACCTGTGTCCAGATTTTCCTCTTTTGCAGACAGTCATATGCATTTGGGGTCCACCCTAATGCCCTCTCTTGACTTGATAACCTGCAAAGACCCTGTTTCCATATAGGTCGCATTCACAGCCCTGGAGATCAGGATTTCAGCATCTTTGGGTGGAGAGAATCCAACCCATAATGACTGATGCCGGGTCTTCCCCACAAACCAAGGCTGGACATCGCCTCCCTGGGCTCCCACATTGTGGTGGCAGCCTCGCACTTTATTCGGCAAACTCACTGCAGCTCCTGTGCACTGTGCTGGGAGCTGAGAGTAACAACAACCAACAAACACAGACCAAGAGACATAGCCCGGATCCTCCTTCATTCCACCGTCTGGTGCAGGAGCGCCATGTATCAATAGATAAATAACAGCATTAGAAAGGGTGGAAAGTGACAAGTGTCAACAAGAGGTAGGGGTCACTTTCTGTAGGATGTCAAGGGAGGAAGAGAGGTGATGAATCTAATGAAGGCTTCCTGGAGGAGGTGGCACTTGAACTGGTCCTTGAAGGATGGGTAAGAGTTTACCATGGGAAGGTGGAGCGAAAGGGGATGTGTGAACACAAAGACATAAAGGTACCTGTCAGTGCGGCCTAAGCCACATAGAAATACCTCCATCCCACATCCTCAAAGCATTCGTTGGGTTTCTGTTCCTCCTCCCACCTCTTCCCCTCCCCCACCCCCAGCACCCCAGGCCATCACTACTTTATGCAGAGATTAGGAAAACCGGTCACTTCTCTGCCTTCACAGTACTTGTGTGAGGCGCATGCGACTTGCTTTATAGACAAGCAAAGAGTCAAATTAAGTACAGTTTACCCAGTAATCACAGAAGAACCTCTTCAGACCCTGGGGTCATGTACATGAGCAATTCAGGCTCCAAATCATACTCATTCCGTCAAAACTCTCCCACTGGGTGGTGAGGTAAATATCACCTTAAATTCTAACTTTCCTAATGCGACATTTTTCCTTTTGTAACTTTGAATCCTACCGACAATGAGACCGGAAGAATCCCTGAGTAAGAACCAGAGAGCTCATGGGACAGTTGTTATTTAGGATAGCAGGAGCTTAACAATAACTAATCAATGTAAACAGGACTTCCAAGGGACAGACACACATAAACTATTTAGATCGACAAAAAGACACACCCATAAACCCACCCTGGAACGAACCCACCCTTTAGAGGGTGGTTGAGATTTTACTGAGTGACCTGCAGGAATACTCTGCATTTCCTGGACTTTTCTGGAAGTGGGGTTAAGGAAAGGAAGATGATTTCCATGGAGGCGCAGAGCTCTCCCCTCACACCTGAGCTGAGTACAAGAGGCCCCTGGCTCGTCGGTCAGACCTGCTCCGCGGAGACAGGACGGTGGGGCTCATATTAACACACACCAACCTCTCTTCACACAGAGTTAGAATCCAGAAAGTCCAATGAAACACTTCTCGCCTAACAGCAAAGGTGGCCATGTGTGTACAAGAAGCGGTAATAACCAAACCGTGTTATCAGGCTGACTCTGCAGAGACCAGCGGGGGATTCAGGTGATGCATCCTACCAGGGCAAACAACAGAAGCCGAATTCATTTGAGGCTGAGATCATTCAAAGGCAGCGTAGACAGAAACAACATCCAAGACGGTCGTCAAACTGAATACACACCTCTGTGCGTAAAAATGATACAACACTAAGAATGTACTGTATAGCACAGGGAACTCTACTCAATACTCTGTAATACCTATATGGGAATAGAATCTAAAAAAGAGTGGATGTATGTATATGTATAACTGACTCACTTTGCTGTACAGCAGAAACTAACACAACATTGTAAAATCAACTATACTCCAATAAAAAGTAATTAAAAAAAGAAAAAAAGGGGCTTCCCTGGTGGCACAGTGGTTGAGAATCTGCCTGCCAATGCAGGGGACACGGGTTCGAACCCAGGTCTGGGAGGATCCCACATGCCACGGAGCAACTGGGCCCATGAGCCACAACTACTGAGCCTGTGCGACTGGAGCCTGTGCTCCGCAACAAGAGAGGCCACGATAGTGAGAGGCCCGCGCACCGCGATGAAGAGTGGCCCCCGCTCGCCGCAACTAGAGAAAGCCCTCGCACAGAAACGAAGACCCAAAACACAGCGAAAAATAAATAAATAAATAAATACATACATACATACATAAATAAAAGGAAATGTGAAGTTCTTTTAAAAAAAAAAGAAAAAAGAAAAAAATGATACAGCACTGGCCAATGCAGATAAAAAATATCAGAATATAAAAGTCATTAACTTTACACAACCATCCTCATCTGGCGCGTCTTCACCAGATGCTGTGTTTCTGGAATCGAGTTCAGAGAGCCACGCCGCTTCTGGTCCCCAGGAGGATGTGCAGGCTGACTGAAGGGGTCGGTGGGTGAAAGAGGGGTGATGGCCTGAGCCAGACCCTGAAGGACCCCTGACAGGTCATCGTGAAAGGTCACGTGGACGATTCTGTCAGCACAGAGTGATGTAAAACTCTGGGGAGGAGGCCGGGTTTGTTTCATGCCGGGAAAGCAGCGCAGACACCCACGGGCAGCCCTTTCACGCTCACGATTTTAACTACTTTGTGGTCACGTCTATGACAGAGGCCAGGGCGGCAGCCCCATGGCAAGGCCTTAGACGTGACCCCTGCCAGCTGTGAGTGGCGGGAAGGGTCTCCACCGACAGGAGCGTCTCTCCACACACTTATCACCTGGTCCACGGGGTGGGACACACACTGGAGCCCCTTCCTGGAGCCCCCACGTGGAGCCTCTGAGACTGGGTACAACTCAAGGTCTCCAGATCAACGTAACCAGGAATACTTTCCCACGGAATAGCTACTTACAGGAGAGCTTAAAAGAAGGTGGGGCAGAGAATGTAACAGGAGAGCCTAGCAGCGCTGCAGCTGAGCTCTGACTGGTCCACGCCTGGGCCTCGGCCCCAGCCCAGGCAGCCGCAGCGGGACTCCTGCTCAGTTCTGACAGTGGAGTTGATAGCCTCTGCTCATCCCTGGAGATGGGCACCCCATCCATGCCTCCCTCTGTTAATCGACTTGTTTGTTGCTGTGACCATTACAGGTGATCACTGGAGCTGCATCTTCCAGAAGGTGTTAAGTTGCGCAGGCAGCTCTCAAGATCAAGGTCTGCGCGATGCACCCCTGGACTCCCGGAGCAGGGCAGGTGTCTTTCTGCAGCCCTTTCCCACCCAGCATCTGCCTCAGGCCCCAGCCTTGCTTCCTGGACTGCACTGGCTTACTTCCCCTGAAGCCCAACTTCCTTCATGATGTCCTGGGCACCACGTGACCCCTTGCCCCTTCATCTCCATGCAAACTGCCAGAGTCTTAATGCCGATTGACCTTAAGAAAGGTCTCTGATTAGACTACATCATGAAGCTGCTCTGAGAATCAAGTGGTTTTATGCTATTCTGTTTGATCCTTGCCACCTGTTTTTCCAAATTCTTCCTACCTCCTTTGACTGACACATCCAGTTCCAGAAAGTTCATTTTGTTCAAAAGTCATAGGATACAGCATTTGGCAACCATCACAGTGACCATCGACTCAGGCAAGAACTGTCAATGGATGTTTAATGGGGAAAAGTCTGATGAAGACTAGGAACATTACAGTAGACACAGAGCGCAAATATGGTTAAACACGGACAGTCAGAGAATCTGGCTGAAGGATATCTGCTGATTCTTTGTGTTATGTTTGGAATTTTCCCTAAGTCTGAAATTGTGAAAAGCTAAATACATGAGTTCCTAGAAACCAGAGGGACACCCAGAAAACAGGTTTGGCACCTCTAGACATGAGACCAGGGGACAGGGCAGACCCTAGGGTCCTGCGACCAGCTCGATTGGAGGGGCTGGGCATCCTCACTGAGGATCAGAAGGTAGGAAAGAGTGGGAGGTGGCCCTGGGGACTCCTCCTCAGAGAGAAAACAAATGAAGTCAGAAGCAATTCTCCCTCTTACCTTTTGGGTGTTCCCTGCTAGACCCTAGGAACCCCCAATCTGACTATAGGAGACAATTTCTTTTTTAAAAAAATTTATTTTATTGACGCATGGTTGATTTACAATGTTGTGTTAGTTTCTGGCATACAGCAAAGGGATTCAGTTGTACATACATATACTAGTTTGCATTTGCCAATCCTAAACTCCCACTCCATCCCTCCCCCCTCCCCTTGGCAACCACAAGTCTGTTCTCTGTGTCTGTGAGGCTGTTTCTGTTTGTAGATAAGTTCATTTGTGTCATATTTTAGATTCCACATATAAGTGATATCATATGATATTTGTCTTTCTCTGTCTGGTTTACTTCACTTAGTATGGTCATCTCTAGGTCCATCCGTGTTGCTGCAAATGGCAGTATTTCATTCTTTCTTATGGCCGAGTAGTATTCCAAGGAGAGAGTTTCTTATGCATAGCTGACGATTTTGGTCTCATTACCATGTAGAACAATGTTGTGTATCACTGAGTAACAAATTAACTTTGTTGTGAATTTGATAAGATTCCGATCCCAGTTATTGGTGATACTATGTTTACTGTTTGTCTCAGTTTTAATAATTTCTTGTTCAGGTAGCTTGGGTCTTCCTTCATAAATGTAAAGGAATGGAGAAGACTCGGCCTCAATTTCTCCGTTTGCTTCCAGGCTCACGGTGCTGTGTCTCGGGTGTTTCAGGCTGAGAAGCCTGAACTTTGTAGGCAGCCTTGACATCTAAGGGTCCGAGCTGGGCTTTGATGTCAGTCAGACGGAATGGGGTTCAATTCCAGCTCCCGCCACCTCAGCAAGGTGAATTTGGAAATGCCCTGCTGTGAGATGAGAAATTGGGGGTGAATGATGTACTTTATTTAATTAATTAATTAATTAATTAATTTTTTGGCCGCACGGCTTGCAGGATCTTAGTTCCCCGACCAGGGATCGAACCCATGCCCCCTGAAGTGGAAGCGCGGAGTCCTAACCACTGGACCGTAAGGGAATTCCCTGAATGAATGTACTTTAGGTTGAAGTTCAAGTAAAATGTTTAAGGGACATTTACATCATTTTTATGATGTCCCCACTTCAAACAACTTGCTTGATTCATCAGTGCCAAATGCGTCAGATGAAAGGCTCTCCAGCGTGTTTTACTAGGAACACTGGTGAGAAGCAGAAATCCATCTGTCTGGCAGATTTGTCCCATATTCTCCCAGGATGTCTGGCCGGGGGTCTTTCCCAGTAGCTCCCCATCTTGGCTGCTC
This sequence comes from Balaenoptera musculus, assembly GCF_009873245.2. Classification (NCBI taxonomy): domain Eukaryota; kingdom Metazoa; phylum Chordata; class Mammalia; order Artiodactyla; family Balaenopteridae; genus Balaenoptera; species Balaenoptera musculus. The sequence continues at coordinate 76,444,634 of NC_045801.1, read as the reverse complement.
ACTGGTACAATCTGGGGAGATTTGAAGTCTCTGAAAGTCTCTGATGATTGGGACCCCGAATCCCACCCCCAAGACTTTAGTTTAAAGACCTGGGAAGGGAATTCCCTGGCGGTCCAGTGGTTAGGGCTCCGAGCTTCCGCTGCAGGGGGCACAGGTTCAATCCCTGGTTGGGGAACTAAGATCCCACATGCGGGGCACGGCAGCCAAAAATCAATCAATCAATCAATCAATTTTAAAAAATAAATAAAGACCTGGGAAGGGCCTGGGCTGGTGATTCTCAGGTGCCGCCGGCTTGTGCACCACTGTTCTGCACCATACGCTCAGGTCTGTGTCCACGTTTGCAAGGGTCAGATGGAGAGTCTTAGCCTCCGCTCTGCCCCTCCCCGCAAAACCAACCTGGGGGCTTCCGCAGATGAGCCGTCAGAGTCCCTGAGTCGTGCTGAGGAGCCTGAACCCCTGGAGGGCAGCTCCAGAGGGGCACTGGGGACAGTCCACAACATGGCAGCGGGTGGGCTGCAGGTCAGATGGCGAGGTGGGTGGGCTGACCTGAAAGTGTGTGCAGAGATGACCAGTCCCAGCTGTAAGTGCCGTGATCGGGAGTGGGAAGTTGAAGGTCGTGATGGAGGAGAATCTCCTTGAGGTCAGGCCTTTCTTTTCCTCCCACGGAACGATGGGCTATTCCTACACACAGTAAGTTCTCATTATTCGCGGGAGTCTTGGTCTAGACAGTCGCCACAAATAATGAGTTAGCGAATACTGAGCCACTGTTCCTAGGAGGAATACAGGGTTAGGTGGCTGGGAGCCTCTGGCTGCCACATTTTCATCAGTTGATTGATGGATAACCTTGTTTTATGCGTGTCTGTTTAAAGACACCTTATGTAACGTATATCGTTGACTCAGTGACACTGAACTCATAGCCAACAGCACAAGTCACGTCTGAAGGCAGCTCATCTGCTACCTTGTTTCCTCCATGAAAGCACATTACAGCCTTCTTGTGCTCTGGGCACCAGACAGCACTTTAGCACTATGCTCAGGGTTATTTTAAATAGTGAACTCACCAACAAAAGGCACAAAAATGCAAAGAAGTTGCTCTAAGCAGATCACATAAGGACTCATGTTTGTATAACAAGAGCTAAAAGGAGAGGGCAGAGAAACACCTTGCTGACCTCAGCTGGGAATAGGTGAGTCGGGCGACTCAAAACGCTCACCGCTGTGCTCATGTCCACCAACGATTGTGAAAGCGCTGCCTGTATACTGACTTTGGGGTTACAAGTAAATGTTAATGAGTAGGTGAGTTTGCAAACATGGGATCTGAAAAAAATGAGGATCGACTATACCTAGCTGACGCCATTTCCACTACTTCTCCTGTGTCTCCCCCCCGCCCCAGTCACAGCCCTCGTCTCCTTCAGAAGCCCACTTGCCCGTTAAGGGGTCTCTGCTGATTTGCAGCTGCCTCTGATCACTCCATTCTGTGCTCACTTCTCAACAGAGAATCTGTCTGACAGCAGGAGAGAGAGAAGTACAAAAAGCAATGCTGGGACTTCCCTGGTGGTCCAGTGGTTAAGACTCCATGCTCCCAATGCAGGGGGCCCAGGTTCGATTCCTGGTCAGGGAACTAGATCCCGAGTGCCTCAACTAAGATCCTGCATGCTGCAACTAAAAGATCCTGCGTGCCACAACTAAGACCTGGTGCAGCCAAATGAATGAATGAATGGATAAATAAATAGAAGGGGTGGAGCTTGGGGAGGGCTACTTTAGGGGTAAGGGATTTAAAAAGCAAAAGGGATTATTAAGGGATTAGAAAAAATCACGTGTGTGAAACTTTTGAAAATTGTAAAGCACTGCAGAATTTAAAGGAAATTTCATTCAATAAAAAATAAAATTAAAAGTACATATATAAATAATACTTCTGGGGACCTCTTTTGGAGATCCTTACTTTTATCACACAAAAAAAGAAGTGGTGGAGCTTGGTGCAAGCCCAGCTCTGCCTGCTGCTGTTCTGTTTATTGCTCCAAGAGCCCTTTCACCATAAACACTAGCAGGACCTTCCAGAAGGATTAGCCAACACCAAACATTCTGTGTCCCATGCCTACTTGCCAGTGCCTTTAGCCAGGACCTCAAGGACTCACTGGTAATAGTAGATATTTTAAATTAAGGCCAAGATATTTAAGAGGTCATTCTGAAGAAAAGTCCAGGAAACGGGCCCTCAGGTAGTGAATTATTCCATAGGATTCATGACATGATCAACACTTTGCAACAGGTAACCCAATCCCTCGTCTTCAACAGGAAACTAACCAACTACATACCAGGGATCATCACAGGTAGAAACCATCCTACTTTGTTGTTGTTGGTTAAGGCAGTAGGCTGCAGACCTTTTCCTCTGTTACCAGTAATAAATGACTGCTCCCTGGGTCATGTTATAAGACGGCAGACTGGACCGCTGGACTATGGCTGTAGCCTCAGGTGGGTCGGCCTCTCAAGAACATTGTTAATAAAAGGTCATCGGTCTCACGAGCTTGGGGCTGTGGCTGGCACCCAATAGGCCCTATGTAGGTGTCTGCTATTGTTAACACAAAGTCCAATCTCCTACAGGGAGCTGTTTATTTCCTCGTAAATGCTACACTGCAGTGCAATGCTGAGATCCCAGCGAGCGGAATCTTGCTTAGAACAAGACTGATAATCTACCTTGGGTTTGTACGTGGCATTTACTGAGTTGGACCGTGAGCTTGAAGATGCAGTCATTCTTTCAACAAACGACGGTCAGGCACCTGCTGTGCGCCAAGCACCGCGCTACACGCGGGGGTGAAGGTGTGCCAGGCACAGGGCGAGCCCTTTACATGCTCCCAGTACCCTGTCTCCATTTTTCCCGGAGGAGATTGAAGTTTTGAGGAACTGAGGAACCCCCAGGCCATTTAAGTCCACGACCACGCCCCACCCCTACCAACGCCCTGAATACCCCCGTGACACCCTCAAGGAGCGACTCTGCTGGTTAAGAACTCAAGGAGACCCTGAGCATCCTCTCTCTAGAGAACTCCAAACGTTGGGGGAGCAGAGCGCGCCCCTCTGCTGCCAGGGGCACCCCGCTTCCTAACACTCGAGCGAGTAGGTTGGAAGGGAAGGAAAGGAGACGCGAGGGGTTCCGTCGCTGTGCCAGGACGCCAGGCGCCAGAGGGTCTCCTGGAAGATCCTTCTGTCCGCCTCCGCCGGAGGAGGTCGGGCCCGGGGCGGCTCCACGCTCCGGAGCTGCGGGCTGGGACGCAGGTTTCTCTGCCTTCAAAGCTCGGCGCGACGGCCACGCCAAAGCCCCAAACCTTGGGCAGGGGCCAAACGGTCACTTCCCCGCCCTCCAGGCGCGGTATGCAAATCCGAGCACCAGGAAGTAGCTGGGACCTCCCGGCCGAGCTCGGCGACGGCCAGTTCCTCCGCCGCTCGCTCCGGGCCGCCGCCGCTCGCTCCCGGCCGTGGCGCCTCGGGGCCGGACGCGCCGCAGCCTCCAGCCCGCGGCAGGCGGGGCGGCCGCGCCACCCCGGGCCTCAGCCCGCACCCCGAGCCGCGCGCCCCCCGCCCCGCCCCGCCGGACCGCCCCGTCGCGGCCCCCGCTCGGACCCCCGGCCACCGTGGAGCGCCGCCGCCGCCGCCCCGCGACTCGCACCCGGAGCTGGTGAGCCGCGGACGGGAGCCGGGGGGCGGGGGGCCGGGGCGGGCGTCTCCGCAGGTGTCTCTCGGCCCGGGGCGCAGGGGCGGGGCGGGGCGCGGGCTGCGGGCGGGGGCGGGCGCACGGCGGGGCCCTCCGGCGCCGCCCCGAGGGCCGGATGCTGTCCCCGCGCGGGCCGCTCCCTGCGCGGCGGGGAAGCCCCTGTCCACGCGGCGCGCGCGCGCGGCGGAGGTCCCGCGGGGAGTCCTCGCTGGCACGGTCCGCCGTCCCCTCCGGGCCCCGGGTCCCCGAGGTGAGCGATGCGGCCCGGCCCGGGCGCCCTCCGAGGCCGGCGGGCGGCCGCCCTCCCCGGTGGCCCGGCGGGAGCGTGACGTCCGGGCGCGGCGGCGGCGGCGGGGGCGGTGCGCACCCTCCCGCGGAGCCCGGCGCCTCCCGGCCTGCGGGGCGGCGGTCCCGAGCCCCCGGCGGCCGAGAGGAAGCGAGAGTTATTTTAAGAATTCAGGGGTTGCCTTTCCTTCGCCTTGGGGGAAGGGTGTGAACGTCAGTTCTCACTTTCCTGCGTTATCTCCGGCGTGGTTTTGTGTGTGTGTGTGTGTGTGTGTGTCTGAGTGTCTGAATTACCCCAACTTCTTTGCCATCTCAGAAACTCGAGTTCAACCCGGGTTTCGCAGTTTCCTAGCTGAGTGTGAACTTGGGCCTATTATTGAAATTCTCGGTTTGGGTTTCCTTATCTTTAGGAGAACATACCTACCTTCTGAACTATTTATTGCACGTAAAGCCCCAAGCACATACTAGGGATTCCATACACGGTGCTGTTATTATTGCGAATAATTTTGTCCATAACAACGAGGCTCCCTGGTTCTTTGCAATTTGATGGGTTTTACACCTAAACCTGCTTGTCAGATTTAGCCACCTGACCTTACTAATAAATCTGCAGAATAAATACACCTGAGACGTGCTGTCCCAAAGCAGCGCCCCGGAGTCTGACTCACCCTAAGAACTAGCCAATGAGGAGGTTTGACTTGCTTTTGATTTCTTGGCTACCCCCAGCGGCTGTAGGGTTCAGGAGGGCAGGGGCGTTCTCTCTGGGCAGCACCATCTAAAGCTGTGCGGAGGGGAATATGCGCTGAGAGAACACGGGAGCTTACTGAGTACTCATAAGTACGTCCTGATAAGGTAAGCTCTGCTGGAAAATGGTAGGATTCAGGTAGCTCTTGGTTCTCATTTGGAAGTAAGGAAGTCAAGCCGTTTTGAGGCTTGAAGAAATTTAATTTGATCACAAGGGGCTTTTGGTGACTAGGCCTCTTTGTTTTTTGTTTTGTTTTTTTACATCTTTATTGGAGTATAATCGCTTTACAATGGTGTGTTAGTTTCTGCTGTACAGCAAAGTGAATCAGCTCTATGTATACATATATCGGCTGGGCCTCTTTGGATGCAGAATGGGAAAACCCTCTTCCTGAGTGAAGGACAGAGGGCAGCTGATGTAAAGAAGCCAGGAAACCTGAGTTTGGGTCTCTTCCACCATTTATCACAGCTGTGATTTGGGCTCCATTACTTGGGCCATTTATTCCGCCAGTATTTCCTTCCCAGCAGTAACTGGAGTTATATTATGATTTGCCCATATGTGTATAGTCTGCATTCACCACTACGGTGAAATCCCTGTGAAAACAGCTTTGTCAGTCTTGTCCAAAATGCTAGCCCTGGTGCCTGTCACATGGTCGAGATTGCTTGGAAGAAGGAAGGAAAGTCTGCTCCGAGCCTGGCCCTCTGCAAGGCCGAAGAACAGGCTGGCCCCGAAGGCATCTGTAGCTCACTGGTCCTCTCTGTCCTGGATTCTAAAATGGGGATTTGAGGAACTTTTTTGACTGTCAAGTTATCCCAGCATTAGTGTTCTAAGTGGGCATTTCCACTCAGGACTGGTTTCTGTGGTGTATCACTGGGAGAGAAGTCTTGATTTGGAGTGGTAAGAGGCAGCCTGCAAAGACTACATCTGGGTAAGATGTTGCCCAAAAAGATGCACTTTATCTTACAATCATCGGTATTGGACCCTTTTGTAGAGAACTTGTGACATCTGTGTCCCATCCCCACCCATGGCATTCTCTTAGCAGAAAAGTGATCCGGTGGGGTTGTGATTCAATGACTTCCAAAGCCTTTTAGTTCCGTTATATTTGTATTCAAAAATAAACCACTGAAACATTTGAGATGCCAGCTGGTTCAAATGAATATATGGACTTGTAACTTACAAAATTAAACCACATCATCAGGCTTCCCTGGTGGCGCAGTGGTTAAGAATCCGCCTGCCAATGCAGGGGACACGGGTTCGAGCCCTGGCCCGGGAAGATCCCACATGCCGCGGAGCAACTAAGCCCGCGCGCCACAACTACTGAGCCCGCGCGCCACAACTACTGAGCCCACGCGCCTAGAGCCCGTGAGCTACAACTACTGAGCCCACGTGCCACAACTACTGAGCCCGCGCGCCGCAACAAAGAGTAGCCCCCGCTCGCAGCAACCAGAGAAAGCCTGCGCACAGCAACAAAGACCCAACACAGCCAAAAATAAATAAATAAATAAATATTTATTTATTAAAAAAAACACAAAAATGTGGGACCATATTATCCATAAACAAACCCATATTAATTTAAAATGTGTATAAATAGGAATATATGTCCCCATCATGGAACACCGTTCCAGCGCCCTCACACTGCGGATCTCAGTGACCTCTGTGTCCTCGGGCATGGACAGTGTTGACACGGAGGGGTCATCACAGTCATTAGCTGGGGCGCTGATCAATGACACACTGATGGTAGAGACAGCCTCCCACCTTTCCTGGGCTCTTCCTGGCAATGATGGTGCTGATGCCTTTTGCTTATCCAGGGCTCTGAAGCCTTCTGAACTGTGATTTCATTTGAACCTCTCATGACCCCCGAGGGCAGGCAGGGACAGATACCAAAAAAAAAAAAGTTTAGGCATATCCAAGGTCACAAGCCTGGTTAAGTGGCATCGCTGGGCATAGTAGGTATGTTTTCTGGCTCCAACTCTATGGAGTTTTCCCCACTTTTCTGCCTTTGGACCTGTAGTAGGTACTCAACTACTTAGAAGTAAATAAATTAACTTATCATTTAATAAACATGTTTAAGACAGAATCACAAGGTAATTTTCTTCTATCACTTGGAAACTGTCTGAACTAAGGGGCTGTCAGAGCAGATGTACTTAGGCTCTACTGAGTTCCTGTGCCTTTCAGCTCGGCTTCCTGCTTGGGGCTGGGGGAGCTCTGATAGCTGCCTAGGTGACACCTATCCTGGCTGCTGTCAGAGCAGCTCTAGTGACTGCCCTGGGGGCTCACCAGTGCTTACTGGTTACTATAGAAGTACCCAAGTAATACTTTGCAAAGGGATTCCCTTCAGCCTCTTTAGAAACCCTACGAGCCTCCTTGTGTGGTTGTTATAATAGGGAGAGTTGTCACTCGAGGGCAAAATATAAAGTAAGGAGAGAGGGCCCACAGGATGGACATGGAGACACACTGCCCGTTTCCTGGGTACCTGCTATAAACAAGGCTCGTCCTACGCCCACACTCCTACACTAGATAGACATTCCCTCCCGTCTTTTAAGATTGACGAAGAGCAGGACAGGGAAGAGGAAGTTGGTCAGAAGTACTGAAAGATTTCTTACAGCTGTCTGGTTTCCTGATACTTAAGTTGTGAAACTTTGAGTTCACTCTCTCATCATTTCTGACATTTATTTTGAGTAAGTTCCCATTTGGGGGAGAAGCCCAAGTGTAGAAAATAGTAGGGAAATCTGCCCATTGAGGGATTCAAATATTTGGAACAGGCCAGTTTAAGGACTTGAACCTTATTTTAGATATCCTTGGCTTCCGTTAGCTGGAAGGGCTCCCTTGTAATTTAGAACAGCAAGTTTCAGGAATTACTTGGGACGATGTGTTTAAAAGGCTTATCCATGCTGACAGGTTGCAGGGGCCTGTTATAGCCTTGGTTCTTAATTCCTGGGCTGCTTCTTCAATCTTGTCCTGAACTTTACTTTCCCTTAGTACTGAGTAAGCATCAACATTTCTTATTTGCTGCCAAGCTAGTTCGGGAAAGTTGGATTTATGATCAAGGTATAGTTTCCATTTGTAAAGAACTCTTCCAAAGTGTTGGTTCTTTAACTGTGCTTTATTTGCATTTTATTAACCTCAGTGTATTTCCAGTGTCTCTTCTCTAACTCCCCTCTTCAACTCTTTCCCCACTGTTCTACAGAGCTTTCAAGTCATGAGTTGATAGGAGGTGACCGTTATTGGTTGATCTCGGGGTAACTGTGTTCCTTCTTCATCACGCTAAGATGTATAAGGGATGTTCTATACAATAACTACGGACGGGGATACATTAATAGAGTCCATCGGAGTGGGCGTTTCTCAAGGCTGGGAGCTCTGCCTGCCCTTGGTGAGGTGTAGGACACAGGGAAGAAGTCTTCATCCCGAGGCTCAGGGGGTCTTTACGTGTGTCTCATTTCCGTTTCACAGTCCACACTTGAGACAAAGTCAGGTATTGCTGGGCCTGCGCACACGGCCCCGCTTCTGTGAGCCCCGAAGGGCGCTCTCTTTACTGACCCCGAGTCATGCTGGTTGGAAGCTCTTTGTCGCCTCTCCCTCGGGTCAGGGGCGCCCCCCCCCGGGGTTCGGGCCCTCGGGGTGGCTCCAGTCTCGGTGAATGTTAACCCCCGGGGGCGGGGAGGCGCGGGGGCGAAGCTGGCCTCAGAGAGGCCGTCTGGAGAGGGCGGCCCACTTCTGCTTTCCACGGGGAAGCTGCGGCCCGGAGAGCAGAAGTGCCGCGGGAGGCCCGCGACAGGAGGAGGCCGGCCCGGAAGCGACGCCCGCCCTGGCCTTCGGCACCAGCCCGCACTGCTTTTTCTTGCGGGTTCGGGCTCTTTCTAGCACCTTCTGCTCTGTTCCTTTTCAGTTTGTCCTTGGGGGGGGGAGGGGAAAGGGGGGATGGGGGAGGGGAAAGGGGGGATGGGGGAGGGGAAAGGGGGGATGGGGAAAGGGGGGATGGGGGAAAGGGGGAGGGGGGAAGGGGGGGAGAAGGGAAGGGGAGGGAGAAAAAGAATGAGCCTCGCCCTCAGGGTGGAGCCTCTTCGGGCAGAGCCCCGCGGCGGCCATGCTGGAGTTTTTCAGCCACAGAAAGATGGACGTTTTGAAATTCTGCATCATGGAAACTGTTACAAAAGTCTGAGTGGACGTTTTGAAATCTTTTAATGTTCAGGTATTATAATAATTCCTTAATCCTAACTACAGTGTTGAGTGCTATTTTAAAAATTACTCAAGCTATAGCCTCTTGTTAAACATTTGGGATAGATCAGTGACTTTCAAACTTCTTAACCTTGATCCGTAGCAAGAACCATCATATTTTACCTTGGGCCCAAATGTGCATCCATCTGTATGCCAAAAAAAAGAGAAAAGAAAGAAAGAACATTTGGTGAAAAGCCCCTCCTCCCAGCTTGTTGGGGGAGTCTGACCCCGGGGAGTCTGACCCCAGGCAGTCCTCTGAGGCCAGCTTGGTGAGATGGGGCAGAGTTTTAAATGTGGACTTCCCTGGCAGTCCAGTGGTTAGGGCTTGGCTTTCACTGCTGTGGCCTGGGTTCACTCCCTGGTTGGGGAACTAGGATCCCACAAGTGGGGTGGCCAAAAATAAATAAATAAGTAAATAAAATAAAATGCACAGAGGTGGTCCCAGCAATTCCACAAGCTGCAGTCCAGTAAGGGGGTTTATTACACAAACATAAATTAAGATACATCCATACGATGAATGGTACACCTTGCAAATGTCTTTAAAAATAGAATTAAATTACATTTCCCGATATGAAAGATGCTTTTAAAAAGCTGAACACAAACTGAGACGTAATATATATGACCATTTCTGAACTAAAATATTTCTGTGTGACGCATAATTATAAGCTATGCACGTCAGTAATTGTTTTGTACTAAAGTTTTCAGCACTGATTATTTCTGGGTCATGGGAGAACGCTGATTTTTCTTTTTTGTAGATCTCTATTTTCTTACAAAGAGCATGACTTATATGGTTTTAGGACAGCGGTGTAAGGGGCGATGACGTGTAATAAGCCAGCGTGGCGGCAGAGGGGAGTTGGAGCGATCAGGAAACTTTGGGGCAAAAGTAGCCCTTATGATGGCTATGTGGATATCATTGCAGGCAGACCCGACCCTGGAGGAGCTCATGCGTTGCAAACGTTGTAAGCAGACAGGATATTTTTCTAAAGAAGCGTCCACTTATATTTACTTATATTTAGGGCTGAGTTTCTTGAGAACCCACCATGAGTCAGGCCCAGCATCGGGAGGAAACCCCGCAGGGGAGAAGGAGCCGCGGGGGGCGGGGGGAGAAGAGACTGGTTCGTACAGCATCACTGGGCGGCCAGGCAGGGGTGGGGCTGTTCACGCAGGCGCCGGGGACCCTTGTCCCCAGGACTCAGTGTTGCATTGCACTGTGTAGACGGAGGTGAATGGTGGAGCCTTTTTATGGGCAGCCGTTTTTTTTTCCCATCACAATCAACTTCTTGCCTTGATTCTTCCATAATAAAGTATTGGTGATGTCGCCAAAAAATGAAGCGACACTGAGACACTCATTGTCTGCTCTGAATAGGAGGATGATTAACCCGGGGGAGGAACGGGGACTTCCACAGAGGTTAATCTGGGGCCAGAAAGTAACATTTATTGCTACTTGACGTGACATCAGACTACATCATTTGTAGTCAGTAGCGAGTAGGAACTTGATGACTGCCCCGGATGGTGAGGCGCTTGCTCAGACATTTATCTGAATCTTCCTGATGAGGCAACACTGCTGAAGAAATAAGTTTGGAGTTGAGGTCTGAGTTTCTGTGGGGTTATCGGTATTTTCCATTTGATTTAAATGGAGACTATTTATTGTACGGCGGCAGCTCGGTGTTGGCAGTGTTCTTGCCACGTACAAATTAGTGTATTAAAAGCATCACCATAGTTAAGAATGGCGACGGTTGGACAAAATGGCATAATTTGGCAGTTATGCGAGGAACGCCCTTGCATAATCAGACATGGCATGTTGAATAGCTGATGTATTCAGTGCCTACGAGGGATTATTCATTTTAACCTTGAGAAAAGATGGTATATCATACGGTGGAAAGAAGATGGACTTCCAAGTTAGACAAACCTGAGCCCAATCTGCGCTCCAACACTTGTGACTTATTCTCACCATTTCTTCATTTATAAGATGACGATAACGGTACCACACCTGCTTCTCAGGTGTGTGGTGGGGATTAGCAGAGTGGATCCGTAACCTCTGACGCTGTTTCTGGTACACAGCCGGCACATAATAGTACAAGGCTTAGACGCTGTCTCAGCGTCGGTAAAGTTCAGAGTCTAGCGGGGGATTCTGCCCTAGGCCATCCTTCCCAGCACGGTGTTCGCCCTGGGCTGGAGCCTCCGCTGTCGTGGGTCAGCTGAACTTGTGATCTTCCTGAGGTACCAGGAATTGCCGGAGGCTACAGGCGTGAGCAGGATGGCCTCTGCATTCAAAGATGCCCTCAGGAGTGGGACATGGGGGCGTAAATGTGGTTTTCAGAGTCTGCTCAGTGCTGCCCTAGACGTGTACGTACAGAGTGCCCTGCACACAGGAGGACAGGACTCTTGGTGGCAGCGAGGGGACGATGCTTGAGCTGTGTAGGATGGGGGAGAAGGAACTCACCGGTCGGAGGCTTTGAAGGGAGACATCCTTAAAGAACGAGAGACTTCATAATCTGAGGAGTGACATGGGGGTAGTGGATGCAGTCCCTGCTTCAAAGAAATCTCTAACATACAGTTTATGGTCATCAGCATAATCCAACATGCACCGAAAGAGTTAGTTTTTGTCTCTCTGGACCACATTGACTTTTCCAGTTGTTTCTAATTTAACGATGCCAAATCTATTTAAAAAAGAAAATTCAACAATTTCATAACTGCCTGCGTATATTTTACTTTATGGTTTTCAGTTATTTTAAAAACTTTAAATAAATGAAGATAACCACTAAATGAGGATTTAATTGTCATTTGCCATAAATTCCTTTACCAGTGGATAACCTTTCAAGAGTCTAGTAGGAAAAAACTTTCTGGACGTTTTGGTAAATGACTCAAATGTTACCTTACTGCTGTAGTTAATGTCTTCAACTAAGGCAGCCCAGTACAGCCCAATTTAACAAATGACGTGTTCCCCCTGGCGTCAAGTGTCAACCACCGGGCTCTTGACATCACCCATCTGCCTTAGTATCAAGCATGAGAAGCACAGACTCTGAGAGAAGGAAGAGATTTTGTCAGTGTGTCTCACACATAGGCACTTTCCCTTGAACATTGGGTCTCAAAAGTTAGGGTCTGTCCCAGGTGATTCTAACGCAGGTAAGGAGGTCACATTGTGAAAAGCACCGTGATAGGGATATTCCTGTTGCCCAAAGCAGCCCGTTTCATTTTTGTCCAGCTGTGGATATTAGAAAGCTTTTCTCTCATGCTGCAATGTTTTATTTCCATAGTTTCTGCTTGTCAGTTCTAGTTCTGCACTGTTTTTGCTCAGTTGAAGCCAGCCGCTGTCGGATTGACTGAATATCCATCCACTGTGGCTGTAAGTACAGGATGTGTAGGGACACGACTGTTGGCCTGTCCACCCAGCACTATTACTCTGCCTGTCTTCCCTACAGAACCCAAATCACATCAGGATCCATCTTCTCCACTGAAGTTTCTGCAGACGTTTTCTGCGTCCCCATCTACAGGGTGGCCCTGATTGGTCAAAGGCTCTTATTCTTGCAAGTGATTGGTTCATGAATGGTGTACTTTGGGTTGGACGGTAATCATTAAAAAAAATAATGCTCCATAGATGGTCCTAAGATACAAACAGAAAAGGAGTGGGGGAGGGAGGAGAGTAGGGAAGTGAGACATGGATAAAGGATAAAGAAAAAAAAGCCTTATGTGAAAGTCAGGAAATTGGAAGGAAGATAGTATAGGTTATCCTGATTACTAATTTGTGATGTACACAGTAGGTGGTTGTCTGCTCTTTGTTTCTCCTAGTCACACAGACCAGTGTGGCATTAATACTGATTACTGGGCTTTTGTAATCACAATGGATTTTTGAAATGTATATTTATTGAGTGCTGTGTGTTAGGCATTGTGGTGGGTATAAACCTTAATAAGTGTGAACTTCCTGTCCTAAAGAGTTGATCATACTCTGTTCTCTCTGGGCTGTTCACACACCAGAGGCTGACAAACTAACTTGCTGTGGTCGTGGGTGTGACCATCACCTTGCTCGGGAAATCCCAGGGCATCTGAATCAGTGCACAGAAAATAAGTAGTTCTGGTAAGAAGGAAGGCAGTGTGTAAGTGCTTAGAGCACAGGATAGGGAGGATATGGAATTAACCAGAAAACCAAACACAGAAACAAAACCCAGAAAATAACAAATGCTGGTGAAGCTGCAGAGAAATTGGAGCCCTTCTGCACTGCTGTTGGGATTAATAAAAAGGTGCAGATGCTGGGGAAAACAGTCTGGCAGTTCCTCCCAAAATTAAACACAGAATTTCCTTTTGATTCAGCAATTCCACTTCTGCGTGTAGACCCCCCCAAAATTGAAAGTGGGGTCCTGAAGAGATATTTGTACACCCATGTTCATAGCAGCATTATTCACAATAGCTAACTCAAGTATCCATCAACAGATGAACAGATAAACAAAATGTGGTCTATAGATGCAAGAGAATATCATTCAGCCTTGAAAAGGAAGGAGACTCTGACACAAGCTACAATACGGATGAACCTTGAGAACAGTATGTTAAGAGAAATAAAAGGACAAATATTGTATGGTTCCATCCATATGAGGTACTTAGGGAAATCAAATTCATAGAGACAGGAAGTAGAATGGTGGTTGCCAGGGGCTGGGGGAGGGGAATGGTAGCTGTTGTTCGATGGATCTGGAATTTCAGTGCTGCAAGATGAAAAGAGTTCTGGAGATGGATGGTGATGGTTGCGTGAGGTTATGAATGTACTTAATTGTACACTTAAAGATGGTTAAGATATAAATTTCGTTATGTGTATTTTATTACAATTAAAAAAATGAGTTTTAAGAAGTTGCTCCATAAGCAGAAATGTGTACAAATAGATGAGGGTGGTCTGGAGGACATTTCATTGAGTTTGCTGAGTTGCCCTTGTTCTGACTGGGGATTTGCCCACCTAGCTGACTGGTGCTCAGTTGTTTGCGGGGAAGGGGACGGGGTCTCTAACTCTGCGTTAATCCAGGGCCATGTGGATTGATGGCTGACAAGATTTTGTAATGGCTGTGGTGTGAGTTTATAATGGAGAATTTTACCAAGGCAGGGTTCGGGATTGGAGAGTAAGGAGGAGCTTTCTAACAATCAGAGCTGCCTGCAGGGGACCCGGCTGGGGTGTGAAGTGGTCCTTCTCCATTACAGGTCAGAAGTTTGTAAGCACAGGCTAAGCGACTCTCTTGCAGGACCTTTCAGAAAAGGTGAACTAGATGCCTCTGAAAGGTGCTTTCTGATTTGCTAATTCTGTCATTTCTAGCCACGGACCCCCAATTCCAAATCACATAATAGGAAAGAATATTCCTAATGGAGTTCTTCTTCATAGATGTGAAGAGGAGGATTTTTTTTACGCTTTCCCAGTGTGGAGGTGGTTTTTTTCTTTTAAGTGTAATGTACATGTAGCAAAATGCAAACACATAGGTAAGCCTAGCTCCAAGCAAACCCTCATGCAACTTCCCCCAGATGGGGAAGCAGAACGATGCTCACCCACAGTATCTCCAGTTGCACCTCCCCACGCTCTCTCTCCTCAAAGGCATCTACATTCCTGCGGCAAGTTTTAGTTGAGTTTCCCGTGTTGGTTTTTTCACAATAAAGTGTTAGAAATTGAAAAGCAGTACAAAGCCATTTGGTTTGGCAGATGAACAGCTTTTCAAGCTGTGGGTTTGGCTGGCATCGGCATCTCTGTGTTGAATGACTGCAGTTCAGTGGGAGGAGGACAAATCCTGGTCTGGTTTTATACCCTGGCTATTCAGTTGCTAAAATTCTCACACTGGGTTTGATCGGAGCCTTATTTACATACCTGTTTATTCAACCATTAGTTAGTAAAATTAGAGGGCGCTCGCCATACATAGCTTGTTTTTCTACCCATCTCTGCATAGCTCAGTAAATGTATAAATGCAAATTTAGAAACGTGGGTGTGATAAGGGTGGTTTCCAGTGACCCACAAGTAATCAAACATCCTGCTGTGTGACACAGAGCCAGTGTGCACACAGACATTTAAAAGTACCAACTGGCTTTGTGAATTCAGTTATGACGGTCTTCATAAAATGGGACTCTCTTTTTTGATGTGAAGAAACACAGTACCCTTATGACTGACTGTTTGTTCTGCTTCTCGTAGTTTTGACATTTATTTTTGTTGGGGGTGAGAGAGCGCTGTCGTTTGACCTGCGGAATGCATTAGCCCATGAAGTAATGCTTCATCTATTCATGATTCAGAAAACATTTCTTGGATACTCGCCGGTCATGAATATGCATGCATTTGACTTGCCCCCCCATCCATTAGTTCTGAATGGTAGAATTGTTCCAATATGCTCAGGAAGTTAAAATATTTTTTAAAGTAGGACGAGGAGTATAACTTTCTATTTCATATGAAATATGAAGAACGCACACAGGCAGCAGAGTACAGAGGTGCCCACCTTCCTGCGAAGAAGTCACAGTTGTGGTCCCGAGGTCAAGGCTGGGAATGACCCCACCCCAGGGGGGGTCACTGAGCCCATGGTTTGACTGCCTGCAGTTCCAGCCCCAGGTTCATGTTCCTCTGGCCACAGCTGCTGATGCTTGCTCTCTGCGTTTTCACCGTTGGATGATCCAGAAGATTGGAACCGGGAGGGAAGCTGGGGACGGAGGGAGGGGCGGATTAGCAAGGGGACCGGCCAGAGCAGGGCAGGTTTCCCGTGAAGAAGTGCATTCCTCAGCTGAGACTAGAAAGAGAAAAGATGGGGAAACAGTTTAGCCGGCTTCCTTACCCATCTGCTGGAGGTGGTGGGCTATGCGTTGGTAGCAGTCTAGGAGCTTGCGTGGCTGTGTCGCGCCACGGCTGCCTTGAGATGCCTGAGGAGCAGGTACGCGTAGTAGTTACTCTCTTTTAGCTCTTCTACTTAAAAAAATAAATAAAGGTCCTCTCCAGCAGAATCTTCCAGATGGTAGTAAAGGGCAGTGCTATTAAGCCTGGATGGAAGTTCCTAGGGAGGGAATGCTGGGAAGCGGAGTTTTAAGTTCTGGGGGTGAAGTGTGGGCATTTGCCCTGCTGCATTCTGCTGCCTCCCCACCTGCCCCCCCCACCCCTGCTGCCCAGGGGTGATGGCACTGCTCTCAACCCCCAGGTTTACTTGGCGGGAGCAGCGTCTGTGAGCCCCAGCTCCCCGCCTGGAGAATGGGCATGACCATAGCCTCTCGTGGGCTCTCACAGGCCTCAGGTGAAATGGGATCATTTGAGCCAATTCTTCCTCTTCTTTGTGAGAGGAGCGTCCTCCGGGGATGACAGACAGCGGACCCGGTCACATGACCTGGCTCCACCTTCGCAGGTATGAATTCTCACAGTTGGAGGTATAATCTTGGGCAAGTCACCTGACTTCTCGACATCTCCCTGTGGCCATGGGTCATGTGAAGATTCATAACAGAAGGTCTTTTGAAGTTCATCTGTGATTATTTATGTGGATGTACTTGAAACATAATAGAGGCCTCACAAACATTTCCTATTTGCTTTTCTTTTTGCCCAAGTAATCAGTTTTTGGCCATCATAGTCTTTAGGGAGCTTATTCTGTGCAACGATATGGAAATGATTGAAAAGATTTTGCAAAGGCTGTGGTCTTCTGAACCTAGATGCGCGCTTGGACTTGAGCCCGAAGTGCATTTTGAAATGTTTGTCCAAGCTCAGAAGCACCGTGTGTTGCTAAGGGAAAGAATGTTTGGATGAACGATGGACAAAGGAGGGACCACACCAGGATGACTTAACTTTTCCATGCTGCCTGGGCTCTGCAGGGAGCTAAAGGACCTTTCTGGCTCATAGGCCCCCAAATCTAGACTGTCTTACTTACTGAAGACTAGATAATGATAAGCCTCAGGATCCAGACTGAACTCACTTTGTTCAGACCAAAGACTGATGTCTGAGGCTCAAGGAGAAAAGGAGCTAGGAGTGGTTAGTTTGGCACAGAAGGGAAAGCCAATGTCTTTCTTTTTTTTTTTTTTTAATTTTATTTATTTATTTGTTTGTTTATTTATTTATATCTGCATTGGGTCTTCGTTGCTGCACGCGGGCTTTCTCTAGTTGTGGCGAGCGGGGGCTACTCTTCGTTGCGGTGCGCGGGCTTCTCATTGCAGTGGCTTCTCTTGTTGCAGAGCACGGGTTCTAGGCGCTTGGGCTTCAGTAGTTGTGGCACACGGGCTCAGTAGTTTTAGCTCGTGCGAGCTCTAGAGCGCAGGCTCAGTAGTTGTGGCACACGGGCTTAGTTGCTCCGCGGCATGTGGGATCTTCCCGGACCAGGGCTCGAACCCATGTCCCTTGAATTGGCAGGCGGATTCTTAATGACTGCGCCACCAGGGAAGTCCCCAATTTCTTTCTTAATTGGAAGAATCTTACTGGGTTGGCGAAAAAGTTCATTTGGGTTTTTCCATAACGTCTTCCTTCCTCCCTTCCTCCCTTCCTTCCTTTCTTTCCTTTTTTTTTGGCTGCGTGGCTTGTAGGATCTTAGTTCCCCAACCAGGGATTGAACCTGGGCCATGGCAGTGAAAACGCCGAATCCTAACCACTGGACCACCAGGGAATTCCTGGAAGAATCTTGTAATGACGCCAGCACAGTTATTACTTGCTTGACCTTCATACCAGGCAATGATTACCTTTTACAGAAAACATAATAAAAATAGCATTCATTTATTGAGTGTGTGTCCTCTGTTAGGTGACCAATTCCTTAGAAGGTGTGTTATTGATATTCTTGGTATTGATAAGGAAACCAAGGCTTAGAGATAATACTTTGCTCTTTTAGCTGCTAAGTAAATGGGATGCAAGCCAGCTTGACTCCCAGGTTGATGTGTTTTATTTAACCTTAAAAGGTTATTTTTTAAAGTTCGTGATTATAGCATGTGGAAGATAATATCCTTTTTTTTTGTTTTGAATTTTATTTATTTTTTTATACAGCAGGTTCTTATTAGTCATCCATTTTATACACATCAGTGTATACATGTCAAGCCCAATCTCCCAATTCGTCACACCACCACCCCCCACCGGCCGCTTTCCCCCCTTGGTGTCCATACGTTTGTTGTCTACATCTGTGTCTCTATTTCTGCCCTGCAAAGCAGTTCATCTGTACCATTTTTCTAGGTTCCACATATATGCGTTAATATACAATATTTGTTTTTCTCTTTCTGACTTACTTCACCCTGTATGACAGTCTCTAGATCCATCTACGTCTCTACAAATGACCCAATTTCGTTCCTTTTTATGGCTGAGTAATATTCCATTGTATATATGTGCCACATCTTCTTTATCCATTCATCCGTTGATGGACATTTAGGTTGCTTCCATGACCTGGCTATTGTAAATAGAGCTGCAATGAACATTGTGGTACATGACTCTTTTTGAATTATGGTTTTCTCAGGGTATATGCCCAGTAGTGGCATTGCTGGCTTGTATGGTAGTTCTATTTTTAGTTTTTTAAGGAACCTCCATACTGTTCTCCATAGTGACTGTATCAATTTACATTCCCACCAGCAGTGCAACAGGGTTCCCTTTTCTCCACACCCTCTCCAGCATTTGTTGTTTGTAGATTTTCTGATGAAGCCCATTCTAACTGGTGTGAGGTGATACCTCATTGTAGTTTTGATTTGCGTTTCTCTAATAATTAGTGATGTTGAGCAGCTTTTCATGTGCTTCTTGGCCATCTGTATGTCTTCTTTGGAGAAATGTCTATTTAGGTCTTCCGCCCATTTTTTTTTTTTTTTAAATTAGAGTCTTTGTTTTTTTTGTTTGTTTGTTTATTTGTTTTTATAAATTTATTTGTTTTATTTTTGGCTGCGTTGGGTCTTCGTTGCTGCGCGCGGGCTTTCTCTAGTTGTGGCAAGCGGGGGCTACTCTTCGTTGCAGTGCGCAGGCTTCTCATTGCAGTGGCTTCTCTTCTTGCAGAGCACAGGCTCTAGGCGCGTGGGCTTCAGTAGTTGTGGCACGTGGGCTCAGTAGTTGTGGCTCGTGGGCTCTAGAGCGCAGGCTCAGTAGTTGTGGCGTACGGGCTTAGTTGCTCCGCGGCATGTGGGATCTTCCCTGACCAGGGCTTGAACCCATGTCCCCTGCACTGGCAAGCAGATTCTTAACCACTGCGCCACCAGGGAAGCCCTTCTGCCCATTTTTTGATTGGGTTGTTTGTTTTTCTAATATTGAGCTGCATGAGCTGTTTATATATTTTGGAGATTAATCCTTTGTCCGTTGATTCGTTTGCAAATGTTTTCTCCCATTCTGAGGGTTGTCTTTTCGTCTTGTTTGTAGTTTCCTTTGCTTTGCAAAAGCTTTTAAGTTTCATTAGGTCCCATTTGTTTATTTTTGTTTTTATTTCCATTACTCTAGGAGGTGGATCAAAAAAGATCTTGCTGTGATTTATGTCAAAGTGTGTTCTTCCGATGTTTTCCTCTAAGAGTTTTATAGTGTCCAGTCTTACATTTAGGTCTCTAATCCATTTTGAGTTTATTTTTGTGTATAGTGTTAGGGAGTGTTCTAATTTCATTCTTTTACATGTAGCTGTCCAGTTTTCCCAGCACCACTTATTGAAGAGACTGTCTTTTCTCCATTGTATATCCTTGCCTCCTTTGTCATAGATTAGTTGACCATAGGTGTGTGGGTTTATCTCTGGGCTTTCTATCCTGTTCCATTGATCTATATTTCTGTTTTTGTGCCAGTACCATATTGTCTTGATTACTGTAGCTTTGTAGTATAGTCTGAAGTCAGGGAGTCTGATTCCTCCAGCTCCGTTTTTTTCCCTCAAGACTGCTTTGGCTTTTCGGAGTCTTTTGTGTCTCCATACAAATTTTAAGATTTTTTTGTTCTAGTTCTGTAAAAAATGCCAGTGGTAGTTTGATAGGGATTGCATTGAATCTGTAGATTGCTTTGGGTAGTATAGTCATTTTCACAATATTGATTCTTCCAATCCAAGAACATGGTATATCTCTCCATCTGTTTATATCATCTTTAATTTCTTTCATCAGTATCTTACAGTTTTCTGCATACAGGTCTTTTGTCTCCCTAGGTAGGTTTATTCCTAGGTATTTTATTCTTTTTGTTGCAGTGGTAAATGGGAGTGTTTCCTTAATTTCTCTTTCAGATTTTTCATCAGAATGCAAGAGATTTCTGAGCATTAATTTTGTATCCTGCAACTTTACCAAATTCATTGATTAGCTCTAGTAATTTTCTGGTGGCATCTTTAGGATTCTCTATGTATAGTATCATGTCATCTGCAAACAGTGACAGTTTTACTTCTTCTTTTCCAATTTGTATTCCTTTTATTTCTTTTTCTTCTCTGATTGCCATGGCTAGGACTTCCAAAACTATGTTGAATAATAGTGGCGAGAGTGGACATCCTTGTCTTGTTCCTGATCTTAGAGGAAATGCTTTCAGTTTTTCACCATTGAGAATGATGTTTGCTGTGGGTTTGTCACACCCTAATCACAATTTCATTACTTGTGATTAGTCTGTTCATATTTTCTGTTTCTTCCTGGTTCAGTCTTGGAAGGTTATACCTTTCTAAGAATTTGTCCATTTCTTCCAGGTGGTCCATTTTATTGGCATAGAGTTGCTTGTAGTAGTCTCTTAGGATGCTTTGTATTTCTGCGGTGTCTGTTGTAACTTCTCCTTTTTCATTTCTAATTTTATTGATTTGAGTCCTCTCCCTCTTTTTCTTGATGAGTCTGGCTAATGGTTTATCAATTTTGTTTATCTTCTCAAAGAACCAGCTTTTAGTTTTATTGATCTTTGCTATTGTTTTCTTTGTTTCTATTTCATTTATTTCTGCTCTGATCTTTATGATTTCTTTCCTTCTACTACCTTTGTGTTTTGTTTGTTCTTCTTTCTCTAGTTCCTTTAGGTGTAAGATTAGATTGTGTATTTGGGATTTTTCTTGTTTCTTGAGGTAGGCTTGTATTGCTGTAAACTTCCCTCTTAGAACTGCTTTTGCTGCATCCCATAGGTTTTTGATCACCGTGTTTTCGTTGTAATTTGTCTCTTGTCTCTAGGTATTTTTTGATTTCCTCTTTGATTTCCTCAGTGATCTCTTGGTTATTTAGTAACGTATTGTTTAGCCTCCATGTGTTTGTGTTTTTTACGTTTTTGTCCATATAATTGATTTCTAATCTCATAGCGTTGTGGTCAGAAAAGATGCTTGATATGATTTCAATTTTCTTAAATTTACTGAGGCTTGATTTGTGACCCAAGATGTGATCTATCCTGGAGAATGTTCCATGTGCACTTGAGAAGGAAGTGTACTCTGCTGTTTTTGGATGGAATATCCTATAAATATCAAATCTATCTGGTCTATTGTGTCATTTAAAGCTTGTGTTTCCTTATTAATTTTCTGTTTGGCTGATCTGTCCATTGGTGTAAGTGAGGTGTTAAAGTCCCCCACTATTATTGTGTTACTGTCGATTTCCTCTTTTATAGCTGTTAGCAGTTGCCTTATGTATTGAGGTGCTCCTATGTTGGGTGCATATATATATATAATTGTTATATCTTCTTCTTGGATTGATCCCTTGATCATTATGTAGTGTCCTTCCTTGTCTCTTGTAACATTCTTTATTTTAAAGTCTATTTTATCTGATATGAGTATTTCTACTCCAGCTTTCTTTTGATTTCCATTTGCATGGAATATCTTTTTCCTTCCCCTCATTTTCAGTCTGTATGTGTCCCTAGGTCTGAAGTGGGTCTCTTGTAGACAGCATATATATGGGTCTTGTTTTTGTATCCACTCAGCGAGCCTGTGTCTTTTGGTTGGAGCATTTAATCCATTCACGTTTAAGGTAATTATTGATATGTATGTTCCTATGACCATTTTCTTAATTGTTATGGGTTTGTTTTTGTAGGTCCTTTTCTTCTCTTGTGTTTCCCACTTAGAGAAGTTCCTTTAGCATTTGTTGTAGAGCTGGTTTTGTGGTGCTGAATTCTCTTAGCTTTTGCTTGTCTGTAGAGCTTTTGATTTCTCCATCGAATCTGAATGAGATCCTTGCCGGGTAGAGTAATCTTGGTTCTAGGTTATTCCCTTTCATCACTTTGAATATATCATGCCACTCCCTTCTGTCTTGTAGAGTTTCTGCTGTGAAATCAGCTGTTAACCTTATGGGAGTTCCCTTGTATGTTGTCATTTTTTCCTTGTTGCTTTCAATAATTTTTCTTTGTTTTTAATTTTTGTCCATTTGATTACTATGTGTCTCGGCGTGTTTGTCCTTGGGTTTATCCTGATTGGGACTCTCTGTGCTTCCTGGACTTGGGTGGCTATTTCCTTTCCCATGTTAGGGAAGTTTTCGACTATAATCTCTTTAAATATTTTCTCGGGTCCTTTCTCTCTCTTCTCCTTCTGGGACCCCTATAAGCGAATGTTGTTGTGTTTAATGTTGTCCCAGAGGTCTCTTAGGCTGTCTTCATTTCTTTTCATTCTTTTTTCTTTATTCTGTTCCACAGCAGTGAATTCCACCATTCTGTCTTCCAGATCACTTATCCATTCTTCTGCCTCAGTTATTCTGCTATTGATTCCTTCTAGTGTATTTTTCATTTCAGTTACTATGTTGTTCATCTCTGTTTGTTTGTTCTTTAATTCTTCTAGGTCTTTGTTAAATATTTCTTGCACCTTCTCGATCTTTGCCTCCATTCATTTTCCGAGGTCCTGGATCATCTTCACTATCATTAATCTGAATTCTTTTTCTGGAAGGTTTCCTATGTCCACTTCATTTAGTTGTTTTTCTGGGGTTTTATCTTGTTTCTTCATCTGGTACATAGCCCTCTGCCTTTTCTTCTTGTCTATCTTTCTGTGAATGTGGTTTTTGTTCAACAGGCTGCAGGATTGTAGTTTTTCTTGCTTCTGCCGTCTGCCTTCTGATGGATGAGGCTATCTAAGAGCGGTAATATCCTTGATAGTTTATCATGTTGACTTTATACATTAACTTAAATGTAAACACAGGAATGCGATTTCTCCTGGGAGACTAATAATAAATATGGGGCAGAGACTTTTACTGGGCACAGGCTGTGCGTCATTCATTATTCTAAACGCTTGCTAAGTTTTTATTCACTTAATCCTCCCAACAACCTTATGAAATCGATACAGTTACTATCCCCTTTTTTTCAGATAAATAAAGGTTAATTAACTTGCCCAATATCATGTCTCTATGGGGTGGAGCTCAAACTTGAACCCAGGAAGTCTGGCTCTCAAGCCCCACTCTACTACTACATGAATCCAAGGTGCAACCTCTCTGACTTGGCGGGAGAAAAAAGCCCAGACACTCAAAACCAGTAGTAGAGCCAAAGCTAGAAAGACCCCCCCAGTTCTGACAACTTGGTGTCATTCTTACTATCATCACTGCTTGCAAAGACCAAGAAAAAAATTCATTGAAATCGCACCAAAAATCTAAACATTAAGAGTTTAAAGCATGATCAGGATTAAGCCAGTTGAATTTATGTGCATTAACTTCAGCTGGCGACTTAATTTCTCTCTATTATCCTGGTCACCATTTGTTGGGAGAGAATGATTTTCCTCTGCTGGCAAAGCAAAGCAAATCATTTGTTTTATAGCTAAGTTTGAATCATGATTGGATTAGCCTTTCCTTCAGCAGTTACTCCACAATTTTCTTTTGCTCAATACTTATCCAGCTTGTGTTTTTCTTCCTATTAAGCATTATCTTACATTCTCATAACTCTCTAAAAAACAGCTTCAAAGCTGTATTTGAAAGGTTATTAAGACTGTAGTTAATAGATGACTAATGGCAAAGGTTTGGATAATAGGCAAAGAATATACGGATCTGGTGAGTCATACAGCTGTCCTCGGCCCATTCCCTTCCTCTGTTCTTTGTGGCATTTGCAGCAATGAGTTTAAGATCATTGATGGTTAAGCCAGGGCTAAACCAGTTTATTCCCTGGGAAGCATGTCAACTATCCAGCCAGTGTTTTCACTCAGCACTTGGGTACCCCTTGCCCCATGTCTCCTGTATGGCTCCTGAATGGCTATTTCCATTTCTGAATGATAGCTCTCCGAAAAGAAGTTAAAAGTGGATAAGACTTTAACTTTTTCTTTAGAAGGGAAAATGTATTAGGATCCCTCTATTTCCTTTCATTCCTGGGGTGTCAGGTGACTCTTTAAGTAAAACCCCAGTTTTCGCTGGTCTTGATGAAGTTGGTATAAGCAGAAGTGTTCTGACATTGACTTTAGCATAAACGTTGCCGTTTAATCTCTCCGTCAGTCCTGTGCTCATTCTTGGGACCCCACAGGATCCTCTTTTGGTCCATCTTGTGGCCTGGCTGGAAACACTTCTGGGGATTTCCCTGGACCAAAAGCCCCCAAATATGGTACCCGAAGCCTGGGCGTTTGCAGAGGTGGTGTGTCATTCTTGCTTTCTGTGGGGGTGAGGGTGGAGCCGGCAGAGTCTTGTATCCATATTTTCCATGCCGATCCAGAAGGAACATGGGTCATACACTGAAATACACCCCGTTGACTGACAGTTTGGACCCGTTGCTAGTCTTGTAAGAATCTTCAGGCCGTAGAACCACAGCTGTATCCAGGACCAGCCACGAACTTGAGATCTTTCAGAGGCTGGGCTGGATGCAGCAGGAGAGGACTCCTAGCTGAGTAGCTCGTGCTAAGTCTTTGTCTAATTGCACTTCCTGGCTCAACCAAAGATAAACAGATGAGAAGAACCTAAGCCAAAAAGGGCATTAGGACCATGATTTGGGTAATAAACTACCCCAGGCTCGTAATGGACTCATTCCTAGACAGACACAGGAATCTGGGGTGAGAAAAGCCAAATGAGTGAGTGATGATGTGTCATCATTTTAAAAAATGTCTCATCGCGTTTATACAAACGGTAGAGCAGATGTTAGATGGAGCCCCTCTTTGACTGTTTCTTTAATATCTTCAAGAGAACAACGTGAGCTCGTGGGGAACAGGCAAAATTACTAAGGCTCCTGTGTGCCAGACTTGTGGGGTAAAGTTGAACAAGATGTACTAAACCTCAACAAGAGAAGAATAATGAATTGAATTACAGTTGAGCCTTGAACAACATGGGTTTGAACTGCATGGCCCCACTTATACCTGGACGACCTTCAGCAGTAAATACTACAGTACTATGCCATCTGCCTTGGTTGAATCCGAGGACGTAGAAACACGGATATGGGGTCTGACTGTAAAGTTACCGTGGATTTTCCACTGCGAGGGAGTCAACAGCCCTAACTCCACATTGTTCAAGGGTCAACTGTACATATGTTTTTGATCGCCAGTGTTTCATGAAATAAACAGGTTAAAATTTTTCTGCTGTTCTAAGTTTTACCTTTAAGATCAGGGGATAAATTATTTCCTAGGAAGCTGTTCTTTACTGTATGTTCTTTCTATTTCTGTGTTGATAGTCTAATCTGAATTCATTGGGTTTATTGAGACTTTCACATTTGTAGGTGATGATTAGACTGACTATTGTTTATTTATGTAGAATTTATAGTGTTTTATCCTTTATGTAGATCTTGGGGTTTGAAACTTGAAGTAGCATTGCTTTATCAATCATAAACATTTGTTCTCTGAGTGCTGATTATAAACAATAAGGTAGAATGACTCTTGAAATAAAGGAATAAATAGTGATGGTATTGTAATAGATAAATCTGAGATAAGTATAAGTGAATTATATTTTTCATAAAATGTACCCCAAAGCTAATACTTTGTAAATACTACCATTTCCTTTACGGCTAGAGTGTAACCAAATCCAGGACTAAATAACTCTCCATTTGGGGCCATCAGGTTTATAGAACAAAACTAATGTTCACAGAAGCCTAGTTATGATAGGAAGGTCAACTTTACTGCACCAGCAAATTTTCAATAGTGGGTTCCACTCATCAGTCAGAGCCTTTTTTTTCCCCTCCGGAACATTTTTTTCTGGTTTGAGTTGGGTATGGGGTTAGGTTGGCAGTGGATAAATTCCAACGCCACTCTGGCATAAGGGCATGGAATTGTAATGCCATACGGGATAGTTTGTGTCACAGCTAGCCGACAGGGCATCTGAAGTTAAACCATCTATGGCACATCCATTGCTATGATTTCAGTTCTGGCGAGGAGTTCAGTATTTGATAAAAGGATCCCAACACTATTGGATTGTGAATTCTTTTTCGGAGCAGGGCTTTTCTAGTGGTTCTCAGCCCTGGCTGCTCACCAGAGTCAATGGGGGAGCATTTAATCCTCCCCAGGCCCAAGCTGCACCCCAACCAATGAAATGGGGACAGTGGGGGACCCAGGCATCAGTGCTTTTTAGAGCTGTCCTCGAGACCCCGCTTGTGTACCAAGGTTGAACCGTTTGACCAGATCCAGCCGTTGTGGAATCTGTGGGCTGTTAGGGGATAATGTTCAGATCAGTGAATTCGGATGGTCCATCTCAGAACGTCAGATGTCCCGAGAGCCGATACGTGCCCAGAATAGCTCCCCGTCCCTTGAGGAGAGGCGACCACACTGGGCACCAGTTAGGAGGGTGGCGAGTCTCCTGGGGTTAGAGGGCCTGCTATCCCCAGTCTCCTCCCACACTTGAGAAGCATCTGGGCGGGACACCCTACCTGTTGGGAGAGCCTCACCCTCCAAAACAGCATGTCTTGGCTGTGTTGTGAGCTGTGTCGGTACACAGAGCCCCTCCTGCTCCGGTGGGGGACCTCACACTCAGGCCCGGAGCATCTCCCTTGTGCTGGGGGCCCACTTACCTCTCCCCGGGACACAGAGGAGGTTTCAGGGGTCGCTCGTGACCTCTGCAGACTGAGGCTCCATCAAAGCCACCCACGAGCGAGAAGGTAGTACGTGGTAGGAACCGGGAAGTAGCGTCGTGCCGTCATAACTCGTTCAGTTGTTATTGTCCTTTTACTTTTTACATCCAGATCGACCAAAGTCTCAGAGATGGGGCACCTGTTCAGGCAGAGGGCTGGGATGGCGAGGTCTTCCCTGTGAGCCCTGGGCCAATTACCCCCGTCTCCGAGCTGCTCTTTCACCATCTGTTAGAATTCTTATCAGGATTGGTTGTGAAAGAGTATGCGAAAGTGGTTTGTTAGAAAAAGAAAAGGAAAGAAAATAAATGAGCCCCATTTAAACTCCAGCTGAGCCAGGGGTGGTAGCCCTCCGGCCTGGATGGAAGCAGTAGCCCTCCGGGAAACCAGTAGCCCTGTCCGAGGGCCGTTACCCTTTTCTCGGCATCATTCATGCTGGTTCAGTGAGCCATCACGGTCCGTTAAAAAAAAATACTGACAATCCCAGCGTGCTGGCGAGATTGTGGGGAGACTGGAGTGGAAATGGTCCAGCCACTGCAGGAAGCCCTTCGGCGATTTCTTATAAAATTCAACATACAGATGCCTCACAGCCAAGCCTTTCCACTTCTAGGTATTTATGCAAGAGAAATGAAAGCAGATGTCCACAAAAAGATGTGTACAGTGACGTATATAACAGCTCTTTTCATAATATATATATAAAAAACAAAACCCCTAGAAATTCTCAAATATTCATTATCAGAAGAGTGGTTCAATAAATCTGGATGATATATTCATAAAATGGGACTACTTGAACCAGAAAAAGATATTTCTCCATACAACAACTGGTTGAATCTCCAAAACACTATATTAAGTGAAATAAGTCAGACAGAAAGAAATATGTACTGTCTGACTTCCTTTCTATGAAGGTCAAAAACAGTGATCATGGGGAATGGGTGACTTAGAAAGGGACACAAGGGGACTGAGGTGATAGGGCCGTTTTGTGTCTTGTTTTTGGAAGGTGGGAATGTGGGTGGAGACATCTACCAAAACCCATCTCATACAGTACTTAAGATCTGTGCATTTCACTGTGTACACATTTTGGGGGGGTAATAATTAAAATTTATTTTTCTTGTTTGTTTTTATTGTGGCGAAATAGACCTAACACAGCATTTACCATCTTAACCATATTTATTTTTTTAATTTTTAAAAATGTTTTAATTTTTCTTTTTTTGGCCGCTCCGCGCAGCGTGTAAGATCTCAGTTCCCTGACCAGGGATCGAACCCGAGCCCTCGGCAGTGAAAGTGCAGAGTCCTAACCACTGGACCGCCAGGGAATTCCCTCTTAGCCATTGTTAAGTGTTCTGTGGCATTAAGAACATTCACACTGTTCTGCAACCATCATCACCATTCATCTCCAGAACATTCTGTATGCATTTTGCCTCAATAAGAAAAGCAAAGTAAAAACACTGTCATATGGTGAGGTCACTTCAGCTGGAACTGAGGCATTGGCCTCATGCATACGGGAAGCCAGCCTGGGCACGCAGGACCGTCTGCTTCCCTCTGCGGCCCCGAAGCGCACGGCACACACCTCGGCTGGGCACCTGTCCCATCAGTGTCAGTGTCAGTATCGATTTGCCTGCTTCTCCCACTGGCCCCGAGCTCCCAAGGATGGAGACGGTCCTGCTCATCGCCCTCCCCTGGCATCCATGTGAGGAAGGTTTTCGTGCACGTGTGCTGAACGCCAAGTGGTCCCCATGTCAGGACTCGGCCTGGTCCATTTCCAAGCTTTTCTCAAAGAAAATAGGTGCCTGTATCTTTCACAGCTCTATCTGTTAGATGGTTAAAGAAACCATGTGAGCATTTAGAATCTTGAAATGGGGAGCATTTTGCACGACTTCCTGGAACGATTGCTTCTAGTTAGCGTGTGTGTTTGTGTGTCTTCTTTCTTCTTGCTGGAGTCAGCTCACGGGTTCTCCCACCCAACACGGGGCCTTAGGCACTTCCCTACCTCCTGTGACCTGTGGTTTCCTGGCCCGCCTTCAAATTGCTGATCTAAACAACCCAAAGGGCCTGGATGACCACTGCCAATATTCTACTCCTCTAGCAGCCCAGAAGAGTCCAAACGAAAACTTCAGGTTTTTCTTCTTCAGAAACTCCAACAATTGCCAGGAATCAAGAGGATTACAAAATAACAGGAGGGGTCGTCGTACGCCACAGCGTGAGGACCCACTGCCTCGCTTTTCAGCTGTGCCGCAGACGGTCCGCAGCAGCTCCTTCTCCCTCTCCTAAGCCCGAAAGCCAGAAATAGAGTCGTATGTGATAAGGGCTTCCATTCCCGGACAGCTGAACAATTTGTACCATTTCGAAATTCCATATTCCTGTTTAGACTCAGTTATCAATATATGTTCAGCATTTCACCCATGGTCTCAAGTTGCGTGCATTTTCTTCACAATAAGGCGACGAGCTTACACCAAAAAGAGGGTTTTGCTTAAGGCTGAAGAGTCCCTGCTTTCAACCTACCTTGTAATTTTCATCTTGTTGCTTTTTATAGCATTCATATCAACACCTTGGTCTTTTGGCTTTCCACTAAATTTTTTTTTTAATTACCAGTTTAAAATACAATGAAACACTCAAGTAACGCACTGCACCGGGTACTGACTGAGACAGGGGTCCTGGTGACTGAACTTGGAGGGGCAAGCTGCAACACCGTGCAACTGTGCATTCGCTGTTTGATGGGGAAAAGTCTGAGTCTGGGGCAGGAAAGGCTGTTTAGGGATGTCAACATATTATTATGAAAGTTGAACATGCCAAAGTGAAGGCTGCTTAGAATGTAAGGAAATCTCATTTCACAGGCGGGAAACTCATTCATTCGTTCATCAGCAATAGGTCTTAGAGGGACGGTTCAATGCCAGGTTCAGGTCTAGGTGCCCTGGAGACAGTGAACAAGAGGCAGGCTCTGCTCTGAGGTGCGGGTGTTGCCAGTCAGGGCAAAGAGACCATACACCAGTAACCGCTTCCAGGTTGGATGAAGGGCTTTGCGGAAAGTTTAAGTACTGCGATGGAGGGCGCACGGGGGTCGGGGGTGATGCTTTGGCTAGGTTGCCAGGGGAGCTTGGGGTTTCCGGGCTGTGATGAGGAGAGTGGGAGACACCCAGCGGGGGAGGGCTCGAGGCTGAGGAGACAGCAAGTGCAAAGGACCTGAGGTGGGGATGAGCTTGGGTGTCTGCAGAGAAGAAGGAGGTTTCTGATGGCCAAAGCATGAGGGTGAGAGAGGGTAAACAGGTAGGCAGAGGGCCTCTCCAACTTCTCCTGCCTTCTCCAGCCAAGCGCCCTGAAGCCCTCGGTAAAGAACTTAAATCTTATTTCCGAACAAAGCTGTGGAAGGGCTTTAATCAACAGATAAAGATTTGGCCCTGTAGGGAATGCGGGGGCAGATAGGGTCACCAGATTTAGCAAATAAGAATACAGAATGCCAGATTAAACTTAAATTTCAGGTACGTAATGAATGAATTTTTAGTATATCTCATGTAATATTGGGGACATACTTATATTAAAAAATGATTTGCCATTTCCGTGAAATGCCAGTGTAACTGGGTGTCCTGCATTTTCTCTGGCAGTGAGAGGCCACGGTGGCGGAGCTGAGGGGGTGAGACTGGGGACGGGCGGTGGATGTCCACGGGGAGACTTTGCTGATGAGCTGGATCTGGGGAGTGAGCCAAAGAGGAACCTAGGGTGACTTCTGGGTTTCCAACCTCAGCACCTGGGGGGCCCTTTACTGGGCTGGAGAAGATGAGGGAGGGGAGCATGTGCGTTGTGAGGCTGACAAGCCTTATTTAAGGGCACGTAAACAGGAAGACGTGGACGTTTCTTGGATTGTCCCCCGTCCAGGCCCACCCCTCCAGCCGTCTCCCCTCCCCCTCCCCTGTTCTCTGCTCCAATGGAAGAGAGAGAAGCAATTCAGGACACAGTGTGACTGGGACAAGCTATTTTCTAGATGAATATTTAGACCCCAGCTAAGCTGCTGCTAAGAGAAACAGTGGAAGAAAGAAATGTACTTCCTAGGAATTGGACTAAAGAATATTTCTATTTCATTATGTAACAGATTTCTGTGTGCCTCTTTTTTTTTTTTTAATTTATTTATTTAGGCTGCATTGGGTCTTCGTTGCTGCGTGCGGGCTTTCTCTAGTTGTGGTGAGCAGGGTCTATTCTTTGTTGTAGGTTGCAGAGCATGGGCTCTAGGCGCGCGGGCTTCAGTAGTTGTGATGTGTGTCTCTTTTGTAATGTGTCTTTAAGGATCCATCGATAGGCATAATGAAACAAGACAATTTTTGCAATGAAGTGGTTATGTGGGCGACCAAGGACAGCCGAGATAAACCGGACACAAAAGTGTCTTTGTCACAACTTTTATAAAACCCAACATTACAATTAGACCCAACATTACAATGATAAGATCCAACATTACAATTAAGTGCATGGCTGCACTTAAGTATTTTCTGACATTTTAGCCTAAATAAGAAATTCTATCATTATGAGGGAAAAACAAGAGTACGCGAGCTGTGATATTTCATTTCCTGATTAAAAAGATACATCTTTAAAAAAATGGACAACAAGTATTATAATTTCTTTTAAAGCAGCCCTTGTAAAAAGTTCATTCACCTTGACTTTATTCTTATACAGGAAGAAGCCACTTGACTAGATAAGTATTTTGATTACAGAGGGTTTGGCTGTAAAGTGGCCTCATATCCAGAGAATGTTTTGCAAAAATCAAAACTGGACCCATCCCATGACTTTTTCTTTTTCTCCATCCCTTGTATTTAAATCTTTTAATAAAGCATTTTACCAAAAATTCACATTAAGGTACGAATAGTCAATAGAGTTTACTATGTTGCTCTCTTTCCAAAACGGCTCACATTTTAGTGGGGGGCAAAATGTGCCCGTAGTCAAAATCAGTAAAAGAATTACCTGTACTGTTTGCTACAAACGCCCACACTCTCCATGTGGATTCGGATTCAGGGGTCTGCCTAGAGCAGGGCCCAAGAATCTGTATTTTTAACAAATATCTCATTCTTGTGAACTAGCAAATCTGGAAAACACTGGCTTGAGTGAAAGAATTAAAACATAATCGTTGGGGCTTCCCTGGTGGCGCAGTGGTTAAGAATCCGCCTGCCAGTGCAGGGGACATGGGTTCGAGACCTGGGCCGGGAAGATCCCACATGCCGCGGAGCAACTAAGCCCGTGCGCCGCAACTACTGAGCCTGCGCTCTAGAGCCCACGAGCCACAACTACTGAGCCCACGTGCCACAACTACTGAAGCCCGCACGCCTAGAGCCCGTGCTCCGCAATGAAGAGCAGCCCCCGCTCGCTGCAACTGGAGAAAGCCTGCGTGCAGCAACGAAGACCCAACACAGCCAAAAATTAATTAATTAATTATAAAAAAAATAATTGTTGAATTGCAACTGTCTTGAAGGTGTGAGTGAAAGAGCCTTTTGAGAGGCTGAAGGGGAAATAATTGGACATAAATGATTGTATTAGTTAAATCGTTCATCAAAGTTTGTTGAGTGTTTGCTGATGGGCTTGGCGGCGTCCTGGGCACTGAGGGTGCTACGTGGATGAGATGTGAGGCTGGAGGGATGGGCAGTTCTGCCTGGCAGCTCAGGACAGCTTTCCACACAGGACGCGGGATTTGAAATGGTTCACTTGAAACAAGAAGGAGAAGGAGGCTGCTATGGGGCGGGCGGAGGGGGGAGGGCGGGGGTTATTCCAGGAAGAAGCAGGTGCGATAGTTCGGAGGAGGATGGAGGCCTCAGCGTTGGGTTTCCGTGGGGCTGGTCCACAGGGTGTGTCGGGGTGATGCAGACGGCTTATGAAGCCCGGGACGTAGGTTGTCGTGAAGGGCGATTGTTGCCCAGCCCTGTCCTGTGAGGAACAAGGAAACGGGGGAGACAGCTGTCGTTGTTTTTGGAAAGGTAACTGGAAATAGCAGCGTGCAGCGTGGCGGATGGTGTGTGTGTGAGTGCGACTGTGTGTGTACTTGAGCGTGAGTCTGCGTGAGCATGTGTGTGTGTGTGTGTGTGTGTGAGGGGGTGGCGGGAGAATGGTAAAGGGAAAGCAAGAGGAAGGAAAGCCAGGTTGGAGAGGTTTTTTATTTTAATTTTTTTCTTTATTTTTGGCCGTACCACACAGCATGCGGGAGCTTAGTTCCCCGACCGGGGATCGAACCCGTGTTCCCTGCAGCGGAAGCGCGGAGTCCTAACCACTGGACCGCCAGGGAAGCCCCTGGAGAGTTTTAAATTCAGCTCTGTTGGTAGTGTAGGGTTCTGAGGTAAGGCGGGGGGTCCAGGCCCTAATGCTGAGGGGCTCGGGGACACTGAGTGTCCTCAGGAGGCCAGCCTCTGCTCCCTAGAAGCATCTTATGTGTTAACGTGAAACCTGCTGGGATGACCCCACACCTTAGGGGGCAGATGTTCCCTTCAAGTGACAGTGGAGAAGAAAAAGCAAGAATGCTCCTGTTTCCACGTGTGAGAGTGTCAGGCCCCTTTGGGGCTCAGAGAGGGACGGACCATGTGCGTGGGTCAGGCCGACCAGCAGCCTTGACTGGGCCCTGCTGAGACCGTCTGCAGGCGTCCAGCTACCAGCCCAAGCCCTGGGGCCCTGGGGCCTCCTTTCCAGAATTTTACTGGGAATCCAGACAGCAATCTCCGTGGAGGCTGTGCTCCTTGGACCTCTTTCCCGCCAGCCCCCCTCTCCCCTCCCAGACATGAGAAAACACCATCTCAGAACAAAATCCAGAAGGCTTACCTACTTGGTAAAGGAAGAAAGATCAAGGCAGTTGCTGTTTTGTCTTTTTCACCCCCTGACCTTGTTCCTTTTGTTTGTAACAAAGGAGCTGTTTCAAACAGACGCAGAGAAGGTGAACAGTGGCAGTGGATTCGTGTCGGGGGGTCCAGGGCCGCTGGACTTGGAGGGGTCTCAGCCCTCTGTGTGCCTGAGATTTCTCCTGCTTTGAATTGGGATAATTGAATGACGTCCAAATAGACAGAGAGTAGAGATGGGTTTGTTAATTAGATGAAAAGATCCATTTTATAATTCGTATATTAAACATGGGTTGACTGAGGCTGTACCTTGTCTTAAAGCCTAATCTGTTATCTGTTCTTCCTTTTGAAAATGTGTCTTCTCATTTCAATTTCCATCACAGTGCATTGCGGCTGTCCAAGCTCTCTGAATTCTAGAATTGGATGCTGCTTGCTTTCCACTGCAACTCTTACCATTCTTTGCCTGATCTTTTACGATTTTGTTCCGCCGTTCCAGACATCCTCAAGCCTCTGGTTAGATATGCCAATCCCCCCCCACTGCCCAGATCTGCAGAATCAGACCCTCTGTGGGTGGAACCAGCGACCTGAGGTTGAGCAAACCCTCCAGCAATTCTTACACCTGCTGAAGTTCCGGAACCACTGATTCACTAGTCCAACCTCCTTGTTTTATAGACGAGACAGTGATGCCCGAGGTCCAGCTGGGAGCTGGCCTTTCTAAGCCGTTGCCAGGAGATGCTGAGCTTGCTGGCCTAGATGACTTCTTCAGCCTTCTCCAGCTCAGAAATGTTGACTCTGTCTTCTTCTGTAAAGCATCAGGAGGGCACTTGTAACATTTCTTGAGTAGATGTTTGTATCCGCCCATTTCTGCCCTGAACAGGTGTATTCTGTAATCGCTCTTTCCTGCCCCTGCCCTCTGCCAGCCTCACCCCACCCACTAAGGATCCCTCTACCTGCCAGTATCCGACAGCCGGTCTCACCCGCTCCCAGAGGCAGCCATTCTGGGTGGGCAGTGGGGCACGGCGGTCCTCGCTTTCACCGTGTGCGCTCAGATGTGGACTCTTAGGATTTTTTGGGCAAATGGTGCTTACCCGAAAGTGAGCAGGTCAACTCTGGCTCCATTGTTTACTGCCTCTGTCACCTTGGAAAAGTTACTTTACCTGCCTAAGCCTCAACGTTCTCATCTGTTAAATGGAGATGATAGTAGTATATGCAGGATTGTCCTAAGTACTGAATGAAAGAGTCCACGTAAAGTGCTTGACACAGTACCAGGTACACAGTAAGAGTTAAATAGACGTTAGCTATTTAAAACCAGTAGATTAGAACTGATGAGGCTGTGTTTCCCATCATATGCTCTTTTCTCATTTAAACATCGTGCTTCTCAGGAGAAACTTTCTGCTGCTTCTGGACATTATCAGATTACTTTGGGTGACTTTGAAAGATTTATGCCTGATTTCCAAACATGACACCACTCAGGAAGGCGTGGGCAGAGTGTAGATCATAGAGCAATGGAGCCGTGCATTTACATCAGAGGGCAGCGGTGTAGACACTTACGCTGGAACAATGGTTCCAAATGGGTGTCCTGCCTTTGATGTGATTCCTGAGCACCAGATGTGAAGGAAGACATAAATCCCTCATTGTGTGCTGAATGTCACGATGCCCCACCCCTGAGAGACGAGCACACACTGACCTCTATCTGGCTCTAAACTAGAGATGTGGGGATGGTAACACTGTGCGTGTGTGTGTGTGTGTGTGTGTGTGTGTGTACAGACAGAAAAATAAAAGACCAGGTTTTGGTAATTTGGGGTGATGACTGAGGTCAGGGAGAGTCATGCTTTGAAAATGCTCTTTAAATGTTTCTACACAGTGCAGACACTAATAATATTTTATCAGACTTGTGAAGTTGAGGGAGTGTGGGAGGGGGAGATGGTGCTAATGAGCTGGTGACATGAACTGAAGAAAGAAGGGAAGAAAAGAGTTCCCCGAGTATGTGCACCCTGGGGAATTAGCCTACACGTACCCCAGGACTAATCCCCTCGGCTCCTTGGGGAGAGGCCCATGTCTGGCAGGTATTTGTGCCTCCAATGTCTCTCCCACATTAGATTCAACAAGTGACAATGACCCCAGATGCATAGATGCACAGAATTTGAGCTGGAAGAGGTGGGTGTTTAGTTTGACCCCCGTGATATACAAGTGAGGAGATGGAGGTCCAGGCAAGGTAAAGGAACACTTTTGGGATACTCAGTGGTCTAGGCTGTAATAAATTCCCCCAGATTTCCTGATGTGAAGTTCCATGTTTGTCAACTATGACTCCATGCATAAGATGAATTTAAACTAAATAACCTGCGGCATTAGTAGAAATTCTTTGGGTTTCCATGGAAACCTCCTCTGGCTGTAGTAAGCAGAAAGGGGGAAGTATTGGAAGGAAGCTGAGGTATTGCACAAAAGTGCCCCAAGGTGAAGGAAGGGCTGAGTAAGCAAGTCTGCAGTGGGAAGCAGCCAGGGTGCTTGGGGGACGTGGCACCTCGCCGACCTCCTGCCTCTGATGCTGGGTCAGCCCAGCCCACCGCCCACGCTGTCTCTGATCCGCATGTGGGACTCCGCGGGGCCGTTCCCTTCCACGGGGTCCTCAGCTTAAGCACGTTCTCACAAAGACCTGCTCACCCACCATCCCGTTGCTCCCTCTTCTGCTACCCTGCTTTTTCTGCATCGCACTCACCACCACCTAAAAGTCTTAGCATTACTTGTTCGCCTGTGGAGACTTTAAAATACTGTCGCCCAGACCTGACCCCCAGAGATCCTGATTTAAATGGTCTGGGGTAGAGCCGGGGCATTTCCCCTAAAAGCCCCCATGGTGTTCTAATGCGCAGCTCAGGTTAGGAATCGTGGCCTAATAAATACATTGATGGACCAAACACAGGACATACTGCATTCGCCAGCGCAACTGAAAATACGTTTAAAAGAATTAAGAGCGACAAATGCAGAAAGGATTCTTTGGGAAGAATCAGGCAGTTGTGGGTAACCGCGCATAAGTGCTGCTGACAAGAGCCCTCCCAGAGTGGGTGCCCTGGGGACCAGCTCAGCTCCCCCTACACTGGCCCTGGGGGTAGGGGGCAGTGGCCTCAGTTTGCAAGTGAGTGCACTGAGAGGCAGAGGGAAAAGAAAGTGTGATTTCTGTCTCTTTAGGGAATTGAGATATAATTTAGTGTTTGCACTTTTAGCGTTTTGGTGAGAGGGGGCAAACAGAAATATGAGTGATCTGTTAATATAGTATTTTTCATCACAATAATGGCGTAGAACAGGCTTCACTGGGGAGAACAGAAAGCCCCCCTTGTGTCAGGGTGGTTTCGAAACAGACTGCTTTTAACAGGGGGGGATGGACCACGGGACTGTGGGTTCTTGCAGAAAGAATCTGTAATCCTTTTGGGTTTGACCATTAGGCAAATCGAGCTTCCTGGTTTCAGAAAGAGAAAACACACCCAAAAGAGAAAAACCCAGGCCCGTGGGAACAAGAAACTTCCTCCTCCTGGGGCTGCTTGAAAGGCCTAATGTGCCCGTCCTGACCCTCCTGCTCAGCGTGAGGCTGGTTGGAGGGCATCCCGGAGGTGGAGGGGTGATGGGCAGAGAACGGCCACCTTGCAGGAGGAACTCGGGACGCAGTGGCTGCCGTGACGGGCTTGGGCCTCAGCTCTGAAGGCACCGAAGCTGGAGAGAGGCGGCTTTATCCTTTGGTGTAAACCTGGGGAGTGGAGAACCCAGGACTGAGTTGGGTTCCAGCTCTTTGCTCCTTTGTTCCCTTGGTCCTTCAGCCTAACACGCCTTGAGGCCCAAAATAGAATTCTTCGGGTTTTTACTCTCTCGGTGACAAAATCAGAGAAAAGACTCAAAGCCAACTGAAAAAGAAAGAGCTGCAGATACGGAACTCGTTTGCCTGCCAAGTAGGTGAGTGAGGCTGTAAAGACAGTCAAAGAACTGAGCGGACTCATTGAGGGGAGCCCAGTGTGAGATGGGGAGAGGTCTGAAATCTGGACCACTTCCATTTCAGTAACGGGAACAGAGGGCTGGGATGGAGGTGGAGGTGGGGTTCCTTAGAGGTCGGCTGCAGTGCTGTGGAAACTGCAGTGCTTTAGTTGCAGTGGAATCCACACTCCTCAGCTACATGTATAGAGCTAAAGCCTCCTTAGCAATTTTTATTTAGCAATTTTTTTTTGTGCCAAAAGTCACATGAGCCTTTTCTTCACTTACATGCGATAGTGTCACTATAATCTGGCTCTCCCTGTTTTGGGGGACAGGGAGGGAAAACGGGAAGTAACCGATTGTTCACTTTTTTGAGGCGGGGCATTTAACTTAGGCTCTTGCGTTTAATCCTCACAATAACCCTTGAAGGAGGAGCGTTATCTACATTGTACAGATGAGTAGAATGAAGGTTTTTTTTTTTAAACAGATTGTCCCATTGGTGCTAGATTTCTTTTTTATTTATTTATTTATTTTTGGCTGCATTGGGTCTTCGTTGTGGTGCGTGGGCTTCTCATTGCGGTGGCTTCTCTTGTTGCGGAGCACGGGTTCTAGGCACGTGGGCTTCAGTAGTTGTGGCGCACGGGCTTAGCTGCTCCGTGGCATGTGGGATCTTCCCAGACTAGGGCTCGAACCCGTGACCATGTGTTGGCAGGCGGATTCTTAACCACTGCACCACCAAGGAAGTCCCAAGTAGAATGACGTTTAACTAAGTAACTTGCTGATGTTTATATGGCTCTTAATAAATGCAGGAACCAGATTGGACCCACATTTCCTCATCCTAAAGCGCTGGGCTCCTTCATTTTGGGCAAAATTATAAAGTAGAGATTTCAGCCCAAATTCTTTAAGTGGTCGCAGACTCTCAGTGAATGGGGGCATCTTGGCGGCTGTCATGGTCTAGATATGTCTGAAACTAAAGCAGTTTGGGGAACTAACATTTTCTGATCATCTGTTATAAACCAGAGAGGTTGTGGCTAGTAAAAAGAATGGGATCTGCGTACAGAGCTGCTTCTGACCGCAAACTGTAGTCCATGGGGTTTCCAAGTTCAACTTTAATTCAACGAAGGTGTTTTGCTGCATCATGGTGACCAGGTAGGGGGACTGTGTGTGTCTCGGCGGTGGAAGCAGGGTGAGAGGCAGAGCGGATATAGTGTCTCAAGGAGTTTACCGTCTCCATGGAGGAGAGAGTTACCTACACATTAACAAGAGCCAACGCAAGAGTTACAGAACCACGTGAAACAGCACCGTCAGAGGCGTCCCGGGGCTTGTGGCGACGTTGCAAATCGATTATGGAGAGAAGTAGTCTGGGAGAGAAGGATGTAGACCAGACTCGGTTTGAATACGGCTTTGGAGGATCAGTGGGATTTGCCTAAACGCGGAAGGCATGATGGTGCCACCATGTCAATAAATACACGTTTCTGTCCTGGACACGGTCAGTGTCGAGGCGGAGTGGGGCTGGGCTGTGAGGGGCAAGTTGAGTATTTGAGATCTTATCCTGTTGGCAATAGGAGAGGTGTTGGTAGCAGAATTCGAGATGGTGGTATAGTAGTGATAATAATGTCTAACACTTCTTGAGCATTTATTCTACTGGGCATTCCATGCGATGATGAACACGTATAGCGCATTTCCAAGCACCAAGCACCGTTCTCTGGACTGGCAATACCACAGGGCACAGACCTGTCAAAAATCTCTACTTTCACGGGGCTTGCAGTCCTGCAAGGAGAGACAGACAGATGATAAAATAGGTCTTGTAATCTACATTCATGTCGTGTAAATATGGAGAGGTGGGCAGGGAGGCGGTGAGTGAGAGGACATCTCAATTTTGAAGCTTGGCTCTGAGTACACGTATGTATTCATTCATTTAATCAGGTAAATAGTAGAAGGCAGTCTGAAGGATTTTGAATATCAATGATATGATGAAATGATAATTCACAAACTTGAGCAAAGAGTAGGGAAAAGACCGATGCCACAGAGACCGGCTAGGAGGTGACCACACCACCCAGAACAGTTGTACTTAAAGCGGACCTTTGAGTCATTAATATCATTCATATCATAAAGTAGAGAAAGAAGACCAATGTAGGGGAAAACTGTCAGAATGACACTGTTTGTCTGGTCCGTGCATTTCCCTAAGTCTAGAAACCCAGCATGGTTACATTGTGAAGACGACAGGACTTCATGGAGACCTGACTCCAGAGGATAACATGGGACCTGGATGTCACAGAGATGACAGAGCTTTTGAGCCTGGGTGATGAGGGTGGTGAGAAAAATGAGAAATCTGCACTAAGAATAATGGAAATTCAACAGAAGAGCCATCATGCTGTCCAGGTGGTGTAAAAATTTCCGAAAGTGACCAGGGGCATCCTCTCGTGTCAGCACTTCCTGGGAATCGGTGGTTTCTCCTCAGAGCAGGGCAGGCGACGTGAAGGGCAGCCCGCCCCGCCCCCCTTCCCCCCAGGTGCACCCGCAGGGGCTGCACCCTGTGCTCTTGCAGCCTGGCAGCTCCAGCTGACAGCACCCACCTACCCTGTGCTCTCCTGGTGCTCGTCCCTTTTTAAAGGTACAGACTCATAGGTTCCCAAAGCCCCTTGGTTCACAGCCAGTGAAAATTACATTCACAGTAACTTTCTCACAGCAATCCTAGAGCACAAGAGGCACCACAGGGTTCCAGTGACTAGGGAGGTGGGTCCAAACCGCTTCATCTGCATTTGTTGTAACAACGTAGTACCCTTTGAAAAAATGATACACACCCACCGAAAGCAAAAACAGAACAGTTGTCTGTTCTCCCACATGGACATGACTGAGGGGGTGTGTGTACCTGTGCCACACGCCCTCTCAACTCTTGGGATCTTAGTTGGATCCCACCATCCTCACTTCCTAACCCAGTTTTATCTTCATGGGATAGCTGCTTTTTATCACAGCAACCACAGAGAATCCGCTTTCAGGCAGATGTGAGCGGGTGAAAGGGGCGCAGCACAATCTAAGGTAGAGCTAGTAGTTCTCACAGTGTCCAGCAGAGGCCCTTGTGTTTCCCTTGAAAATGTGAAATATCCCCAGGAACGCCGGGAGTTCGCCGCGGCGCCCTGGGGTGCCTCGGCACACCGTTTGGGAACCACGGTGTAAGCCTGTTCTCTGCCTTCTCTTTCTTCTCCTCCAGCTTATGATACTTCTGGGCCACACCTATTTTAAGAAAGTAACTGTGGACCCAGCCCTGGCCTCAGTTTCCTCTTTTGCACTTTTAAACTCCTAGAGTGAGTGTACAGTGATCCTCTCTGCCGGCATCTGGGATCTTACACTACTCTTGGTAAGTCAGGGCTTTGTCCTCAAGCTTATTAGTCCAGGGAATGGTTTCCAATCCTCTCTCTTCCTTACTTCTTTTGTTTAAAGAAGTCTTGGCCCCCGTGACCTCTGGGCTCCCGGGTTAGAGTCGTTGCCTGGCTTTTAGCCATCACACTTTACCACAAGCTCGGGGGGTGAGAGTGGGAGCTAGGCCACGGGAAGGAAGGGCCTTCTGTGCCTTTGTCTCCCTGGACGCCCCTGAACTCCAGCCCAGCCCCGTGGGGATGAGGCGATGCCTCCCCCACTGCATCGGAGGGAAGAGAGGCGGCCCTGCCATCCAGGCAGCAGGACAGAAACTGCACCTTCGGGGCCGCTGGCCTCCCAGTTCGTGCAGAGTCTACGAGGCCACGCTGCATTGAGATGGCTGGCGTAAGTCACTGGCTCCCTGTGTTTCACGTTTAATTCAACCGCTGTATTTTTCATTCATTAATTAGTTAATTAATGTATAGCCACACCATGCGGCATGTGGGATCTTAGTTCCCTCACCAGGGACCGAACCCGTGCCCCCCGCAGTGGAAGCACGGAGTCCTAACCACTGGACCCCCAGGGAAGTCCCCTTTTTTTTTTTTTTTCTTTTCAACCACTATATTTTTATGAAAGTAAAACAGTGTAGCTTGTCATAGACGTGTTGGCAATGGAGAAGGAGAAAAATAAAAACGGACCATAGAAGTGTGAAAGTGTTTTTATTTTACCTTTGATTTAATTTTTTAAAACATTTCTAAAAATTAGTTTCTTTTATTGTAATAAGCAAGTGTTTTTAATTTGTAATTTAAAAACCCATCACATATCATAACACTGTACTGATTCTCCCCCCATTTTGATTTAATTTGATTTCCATGTTCCTTTCTGAACTCTTTTCTACATATGTGATCACAATGTAGGTTAAATTTTAACCTCGCTTTGTGAAAAAATTACATTATAAACATTTTTTTAAAATTTAGTCACAGAATTCTTTTAGCCATCCTTAAAAATGAGTGCGTATCACTTTCAAGGTGATACTTGCACATAATTTAAAAAGCAAAACAACTAAAAAGCTTTAACACGAAACCTCAGACACCTACCCCTCCTTCCTAGCGTCCCTGATCCAGGTTTACTCGCCAGATCCAACCACTTTCTTATCCTCAATTTCAGTGGCTCTACAATAGTCCCTTGAATGGTACCATGTAGTTTACGCATCTGCCACCCGTCCTATTTTTACTTAATCGACTTACTGAACTACTGGTTGACAGCGGTGCTTCTGCAGGGTTACGAATTTCTGATAAAATCGTGTTCACTATGCAAATACGTGTGCGTACTCAGGGCTGCATTATCAGATGTTCTCTACCTGCCGTTCTTTATGTCTAAATCAGTCGTATCTTGCATTTATCGTAAATGGCTACAGGCATATTGTTAGGAATACCACTTTATTATTAAACATTAATAGAACTTCTACCTCTTGCCAGTTATTTTTCCAAGCTAAAATTGTAGACGTTTGGGAATTCAGTCAAGAAGACTGAATGAAATTCGATTGTGTTTTACATCACGATGATTAAGGCAGAGCAGGTAACAGCCTGCCCTTGATCATTGTAAAGAATATTGGGTGCCTGGAAGGGGCACATTAGAAGCTGTGTACAACTTTTCTCAGCAGAAATATTTTAAGACAATAGTCTTTTCAAAACTGGGGATACGTTTTTCTGAAATACTCACTCAGAAGTATGTGGCTTGATGCCTATTCTATCACAATATACTTTAAAAAAATTAATAGACTTTATTTTTCAGGGCAGCTTTAGGTTTCCAGAAACACTGAGTGGAAAGTACAGAGGGTTTTCCATGTAGTACTCACCACCCCCTCGGTTTCCCTTAATTATTAACATCTTGCATAGTGTGATACATTTGTTACAATTGATGAGCCAGTATTAATACATTACGCTGAACGAAAGTCCACTGTTTTCATTGGGTTCACTCTTGGGGCTGTACATTCTGTGGGTTTTGGCAAAGGTATGATGACATGTGTCCACTATTACGGTGTCATATAGTTTAGTACCCTCAAAATCCCCTGTGCTGCACCCATTCAGCCCTCCCTGTCCCTCAACTGCTGGCAACCGCTGAACTTTTAACTGTTTCCATAGTGTTGCCTTTTCCAGAATGTCATAGAGTTGGAATCATACAGTATGTAGCTTTTTCATATTGGCTTCTTTCATTTAGCAATATGCATTTAAGTTTTCTCCATGTCTTTTTATGGCTTGATAGCTCACTTCTTTTTATTGATAAATAATATTCTATTGTCTGGATGGACCACAGTTTGTTTCTCCATTCACC
Organism: Balaenoptera musculus; assembly: GCF_009873245.2. Lineage (NCBI taxonomy): Eukaryota > Metazoa > Chordata > Mammalia > Artiodactyla > Balaenopteridae > Balaenoptera > Balaenoptera musculus. The sequence goes on along the minus strand of NC_045801.1, from coordinate 76,401,492 downwards.
CACCGAAGGATGTTTTGGTAGCTTCCAAGTTTTGGCAATTGTGAATAAAGCTGCTATAAGCACCCGTGGGCAGGTTTTGGTGCGAACCGAAGTTTTCAGTTCATTTGGGTAAATACCAAGTAGTAGAATTACTGAGTCATATGTTAAGAGTATATTTAGTTTTGTAAGAAACTGCCAAGCTGTTTTCTGAAGTGACTGCACCATTTTTTGTTCCTTTTGTTCTACCTCTACCGCAGCCTTGGGTGGTGTCAGTGTTTGGGATTTTTGTCACTCTCATAGGTGCGTGGTGGTATCTCATTGTTTTAATCTGCATCCCCCTCGTGACATATGATGTGGAGCACCTCTCATAGGCTTATTTGCCATTTCTCTGTCTTTGGCGAGGTGTCTTTTCAGATCTCATGCTCATTTTTTGATTGGGTTGTTTGTTTTTGTATTATTGAGTTTTAAGAATTATTTGTGTATTTTTGGACACTAGTCCTTTGTGTTTTGAAAAGATCTTCTCCCAGTCTGTGGCTTGTCTTTTAATTTTCTTAACAGTGTCTTTTGCAGAGCAGAAGTTTTTAATTTTAATGAAGTCCAATTTATCAATTTTTTTATTCTATGGCTCATGCTTTTGGTTTTGTATCTAAAAAGTCATCACCAAACCCAAGGTCATCTAGATTTTCTCCTATGTTATCTTCTAGGAGTTTTATAGTTTTGCATTTGTACATTTAGTTCTGTTACGCATTTTGAGTTAATTTTTATAAAAGATGTAAGATCTGGGTCTAGATTAATTTTTCTTTTTGCATGTGGATGTCCAGTTTTTCCAGCCAGTACTTGTTGAAAAGGCTGTCATTTCTCCGTTGAATTGCCTTTCTCCTTTGTGAAAGATCAATTGACTATATTTCTGGACTCTTTATTCTGTTTACTGTACTTTTAAATGAGGGTTTATTTTTGTTACCTTCAGTGAAAATAAAATCTATTAGTAACTAATCTTGGTTTGACTTCCTTGAGTCTTAGTTTCTTCATAAGAGGGGGTGGGTAGAATAGATCATTCTTACTGTTTCTTCTAGCTTTATCTCATGAGACTAGTTTGTCTGTATTTTAGTATAGCGTCAGGGTGATGATTTTCTCATAGAAAGTTTCTGGGTCTAGTCCAACAAACACGAGGTCTGTGTGCGTGTGTCTTTGTGAGTCTGTATCTTTCTGTGTGTATAAGCAGAGTGGCAGACTTCTATTGAACAAGATTTCTGGCTATGCCCTTTACATTTTATAATGGAATAGTAAACCTATCTTTCACTGATGAGTGACAAAGCATATTGTTCTGCCCCACTCTGTAACAGAAAATATCTATACTTAGGATCATTACCAGTAATTGAAACATCAGATTTCCTGCCATGCAGCTTTCATCGGGGACATTTGGCAATGTCTGGAGACATTTCTGTTGTCATACCTGGTATCTTGTGGGTAGAAGCCAAGGATACTGCTAACTACCCCACAGTGCACTGGACAAACCTCACAACAAATAATTTTTTGGCTCAAAATGTCAATAGTACTGAGGCTGAGAAAGCCTGTTGCAGAGAAGCAGATTTATCCGTGGCATGTTTTCATCTTTGGTTTAGCTTCTAGAAAACCTAAACTTTTGGAGATTTGTGGTCTGTATCTAACAATTGTGCAGAAACTTCTGGTAAGCTATAACCTTCAGCTTCTTTTCGCTGTCTTGGGCTTGGTTTCACTTTTTCTCAATTTCATAATAATTTCTATTTTTTGTTAAATCTATTTATGTAAACCTGACTGACCTCTTAAAGTAAAATTTAAATATATCATTTTATATATTTCTAAAGATAGGTGGCTGGATCATTGATCATAAAAATCTGAGGCTAGAAACAGGGTTGATGCTTCTTCCACTTCTTGGGTTGTAGTACATAATTCAGACTCTGCTTTGAATTTCCTCTTCTGGTCCTTTAAATGATACATTTCCCTGTGATACCTAAGTTTCCATGAGCTCATCTTGTTTTCGTAGTGTTCCCTTTTATTTTTAAGAGAAACAAAACCAAAAAACCCCCGCTCGTTTCAGCAATCCCCCGTGTCTTCCTCTGTGTGAAGTTGCTCAACTAAGAGTTATGCAAATGGGGATCGGCTTTGTGCACATTGATTCCGGGGGCGTCACTGCATCTTCGGTGTATTTGTTGTCATGAGAGCGTCAGGACCCTGGCCTCCTCTCTTACAGCTCAGCCCCTAGCCTTCCCCCAGCCTCACCAGCTCCCTCCCTGCCCCTCACCTCATTCCCATCATGGATCTGGGCACGACCTTCCAACTTTCTTGGAGTCAAAGAGAAGGGGGCTTGTAGGTATCAGCTGAACCTGCCTCTTGTGTACACCTGGGGACCTGAGTGCTTGTTATCTCCTGAGACAGCCAGCAGGCCCTCGCTGTCCATCCAGAGTGCACTGGGCTGCATCTCCTGGACGCTGAGCCGTTTTCCTGAGGTCTGTGACAGTCCTCATGATTGACATTTCCTTTCCTAGCAATCTTAGCAAAGACGACGGCTCCAGCTACATCCTCCCCAGATCCTTTACTCTCACGGATTAACAGGGCTTGAAGGACCTTAGGCCATGGGTTCAGATTCTCTTGTCTTAAAATTTTTATCCATTTTTGTACAAGTTTATGTATGTGTGTGTATATTACATGTTTTATATATATACATATATATAATAAAGACATATATGTGTGTAATATATATACATACATATAATTTACACAAAATGAAAAAATCTTTTAAAATTTTAGAATAAGGGTAATTAATTGCCCTTATATAATAATGTGACCTAAGGTCCTTCAGACTCTGATATGTGTGTGATACATATATATATATCCGTGAATAGGAAATTATATATATATATGTATATAAAATGTGTATATATAGAATTGTATATATCTAAATATATATAATGTATATATATAATTTCCTATTCACAGATATATATATGATAGGAAGATGAAAAAAGGCAAACCCAAAAATACCTGCAGCCCCATCACCTGTAGATGAACATTGTGATATTTTAGGATTTTTCTTCCTAGACTCTTTTCCTACCTATTTATATCTTTTCCCCTCACAAAAATGGTATTATGCTAAATGTATTGTTTTTTAGCTTAAATATATTGTGAATATCTTTTTATGTCAACAAATATAATGTACAATATTTTAGTGACCACTAGTATTCTTTCGTGTTGAGGTATCATCTTCTAGATCAGTTTTACAAAAACCAATTGCCTAAAGGCCAATTTGATGAACTTATCAAATGTTTCAATTTACCAGAAGATGTGTTTCTTTTAACTATTTGAATATTATTTCTATTTTTTAAAGAAACTTTATACATTTTTAATGTTCTCCTGCTGGTTCTTCAAATGGCATATCAAGTCTGAGGGCTGTGCAATTAAAAAACTAAAATTTTAATTTAAGTTTAGATTTAAATTTAGAAGCATCAGAAAGAAATTGGAAGTGATCAAACATTCCCAACACATACAGCATGCTAAAACTCTGGATTCTAAGGAGGAATGAAGCTGTGTTGATCTGTCAGCTGTTTGTAAAATCACTTGATATGAAAGGATGGAACAGCTTTGAGATGTGGAAAGGAAGTGAAGGCGTGTAGAGGAATTTCTAGAAAGAAGCAGAAGACTTGAGCCTCAAACATAACCAAAAACATGTTACTAGGGTCAAAGAATTTTTAGAAATTAGCTTAAAATCCTAAAAATGTAAAGATAAAGTTAAGAAATGAACTAGGAAACTACAGAAACAAACATATCTCATATTACATTTAAGCTACTAGTTACTATTTCTAAAATTACATCCATAAATATTTTAATTTTATTTCTAAAAGATAAAGAATCATTTTTCAACATAAATTTAATACCATTATTAAACATAACAATAATTCCTACTGTCATCAAATATTCAGTAAATGATCAAATTTCTCCAGTTATCTCATAATTATTCTTAATAATTAGGCTACTAATTACTAGTAACTAAGGCTAATATAGTTCTAAGAAGACTCAACTATCCTTAGTTTCTAAAAATAGAGCATTCCTTAAAAAAGCATCATAGATGGACCTAGAGTCTGTCATACAGAGTGAAGTAAGTCAGAAAGAAAAACAAATACCATATGCTAACACATATATATGGAATCTAAAAAAAAAAAAAATGGTTCTGAAGAACCTAGGGGCAGGACAGGGATAAAGACGCAGAAAAGAGAATAGACTTGAGGACACAGGGAGGGGGAAAGGTAAGCTGGGCCGAAGTGAGAGAGTGGCATGGACATATATACACTACCAAATGTAAAATAGATAGCTAGTAGGAAGCAACTGCATAGCACAGGGAGATCAGCTCAGTGCTTTGTGACCACCTAAAAGGGTGGGATAGGGAGGGTGGGAGGGAGGGAGATGCAAGAGGGAAGGAGATATGGGGATGTATGTATATGTATAGCTGATTCACTTTGTTATACAGCAGAAACTAACACACCCTTGTAAAGCAATTATACTCCAATAAAGATGTTAAAAAAAAAGCATCATAGAAATCTTCAAAAGCTTTTAAAACAATTACATTTGATAAGAATTGTTATACCCTTAAGCTGTTGAAAACTACTCTAACACAAACCGTCAGTAAACTAAGCTGTTAAAACATCCCATCAAATATGAAATTATATACACCTCACAAATAGTTAAAAGATACAAATTTTGATAAACTGATCATCTTGTAAAATGAAAATCCTCAGAAAACTGGCTTTGGGTGAAATGAATTTCGAGAACTGTTCTACATTTATTTAACCAATGACCTATTATTTGGCAAACAAGTCTATTTCTTTTTTCTTTTTTTAATTTATTTTTTAAAATTGAAGTACAGTTGATTTACAATGTGTTAGTTTCAGGTGTACAGCAAAGCGATTCAGTTGTATACTATATATATATACATATATTCTTTTCTTTTACATTCTCTTCCATTATAGCTTATTACAAAATACTGAGTATAGTTCCCTGTGCTATACAGTAGGTCCTTGTTGGTTATCTATTTTATAAACAGTAGTGTGTATATGTTACTTCCAAACTCCTAATTTATCTTCCCCCAACCTTCCCCCTTTGGTGACCATAAGTTTGTTTTCTAAGTCTGTGAGTCTGCTTCTGTTTTGTAACTAAGTTCATTTGTATCATTTTTTTTAGATTCCACATATAAGTGACATCATATGCTATTTGTCTTTCTCTGTCTGACTTACTCCACTTAGTATGATAATCTCTCCATGTTGCTGCAAGTGACAGTATTTCATTCTTTTTTAAGGCTGAGTAATATCCCATTGTATACACATACCACATCTTCTTTATCCATTTGTCTGTCGATGGACATTTAGGTTGCTTCCATGTCAAACAAGTCTATTAATAATTGGATGGTATTACCAACAGTCTCACAATAAAAATCCTTTTCTACAGCGCTTTGTGTAACTGCCCAGTTATTTTCTTAAAAATCACTTAATTATGGAGGTGAGGATGTGTTGGGAAGTGGATACATTTTAAAGACCTTGATAAGTGTTGTCAAGGTGAAGACTATCACTTACTCTCTCCTGCCAAGCCCAGCAATTTCATTTCATGGTGAGGAGATTAGAGGCCACAGACGGGAGTGGTTTTGTCCATCATTATAGGACAGTCCAGGCTGGACCCAGCAGTCAGGCGTCCCGACTCCTAACTTCCCTGCACCTCTCGTGACCTCTCCGCTCTCTCTTCCAGGCAAGAGCCGAGTTACTCCTCCACCTTCTCTGTCCTGGACGCCAAACCTCCAGGTGTTTGAACCTCGTCTATCTCTGGAGTTGTCTTGCACTTCTTTTCTGGACTTATTCTAATACCTGGAGTGATTAAAACTGTACTGGTTTATTAAAGTTCTAATAAACGCAGTCAAGTTGCTGCATTTACACATCATTATTTCAAAATATCTTCATGTCAGGGTAGCTTTACATTTTTATGCTACACATTCATGTTATAGTTGACTCCTAACCCCTGGGTCTTCCTGCAGCCGTGCCTGTGTCTTAAAGCACATAATAAAGAAACGGTTTCAAACCAGATAAAGACATCAGCAAACACGAGATAAATTAAAATGTATCAGATTTTGATGACAAAGGCATAAAGAAACGTTAATGAAGAAGATATCAGCCATACTGCAGTGGATCTCTCATTTCCGGGGGGAACTTTTTTAAATTAATTTTTTATTGATACACTTCAGATACCATCAATTTACCCTTTTAAGGTGTACAATTGAGTGGTCTTCAGTGTATTCACGAGTTGTAAAACCATCACCACTACCTAATTCCAGAACCTACTGCATCTTGTGTGTAGCAGGCTTGCAGACTTTACAATTGCAATTCAGCTGTGCAAAGAAAGCAAGAAAGCAAGCTTCACATTGTCTAACTCTTCTCTCTCCAGCGCTCTGAGTAGCAGCAGGTGGGAAAATGGCCTTCAGTTTGCCAAGTGGGTCCAGATCTTTTCCATTTTAAATAGTCTCTTTTCCATCACGAGTCTATTCCCTTAAGAGAAGAGCTTGGTCCTTCACATTTCTTCTGCTCCTTTCCAAGATGTAGGTAGATGCAGGTCTCTCTTGTGTTACTTGGGGAGAAAGAAGCCGTAGATTCTTTCCATGTTCTTGGTGTGCCAGCTGATAGGACCGGCACTGCTGACTGGGGGGAACGTTACACTGACACCCGCCCCCCCCAAGCAAATGGATCAAATTAGGACAGTCGGAAACACCTGGACCCCCTTCAAACCTTCAACAGGCTGGGTGAGGGGAGGCTTGTCTTGACACCTCCTTTCCTTCGTGCTCCACCGTGTGGGAGACACAAAGCAGGGAGGGGACCTGGAACCATCCAGATAGTCTTGAAGCCACTTCCCACCCCACCCCCTTCCCCAGCTGCTTCTTAATAGGAAAAGTGGATGTTTCCTACATAGAAAACAAACTTAACAGTTACCAGGGGGTAAGGGGGAAGGGATCAACTGGGAGATTGGGATTGACGTATACACACTACTATATATAAAACAGACAACTAATAAGGACCTACTGTAGAGCACAGGGAACTCTACTCAATACTCTGTAACGACCCATATGGGAAAAGAATCTAAAAAAGAGTGGATATATGTATGTGAATAACTGATTCACTCTGCTGTACCCCTGAAACTAACACAACATTGTAAACCAACTATACTCCAATAAAAATTAATTTAATAATAATAATAATAAAAAAGAAATTACATAGAAGCAAGAAAGCGAGAGATGCTCAGTTAAAAAAAAAAGTGGATGGGGATGGCTGACCCCTTGGACACTGGTTCTCTCCCAGTCTTTCCCAGTCTTTCCAATGCTCTCCTCTTCAGGCTCCTCTTTCTCATTCTTGTAAATCAGAAAGTACTTCTTTTAAATCCCATCGCCCTTCCTTCAAGGGGGAGCCCGATGGCTCAGCCTTAGTCACAGACTGGAGGTGACATTCATACCACAGGAGCAGCTCTGTGGGCCAAGTCGTCAAAGCCTTGCTCTTGACCTGGAACCTAGAGAAGAACTGGGAGCTGGGGATTGCCAAGTACCAAAATGACATCGACTTAGTTGCCCCAAGACAGTGTTCTTGTTTCATAAGGTATTTAGACCTTAGGGAGGGCTTTATAGGAGAGGCTGGTCAAGTAAGAAAGCCAGGCTCTGGAGCCAGGTGGACCTGGGTTACCAGCTTTCCAACTGTGTTGACAGTGGCTTTCTGGGTGATTTTATTGAGGAAAAATATCAAGAATGTATGAAAATGATTACCATGGTGTATAAGAAACAAAAACCTTAGTTGCCTAAGTAAAGAGAGTCTGGCTATACCCTTTTCACTTCTATCTCTTGCAAAAGGAATTTAGGAAAATTGACAAAAGAAAAGACAACTACTTAGGTTGGAAGTGATGGCACTGGTCGCGGAGTTAGTTCTGGCACTCTCCTTTTCTGCCCTCCCGAGGACACCTGTGAGGCTTGCCTGACCCCCTTTCTTTCTGATAAGTAGTTTGGAGAAAGCATCGCAACTCCTCCGTGGACTTTGCTTCTCTAAAAAAGCCTCTGATGTCTCATCCTTGAAAGTAAAGTAAGAAGGAAAACAATCAAAGGGTGCCTAAAAGGTTTCTGTTTGGGTGGGCAAAGTACATCTCTTGAGTTATGCAACTGGTCGCAGACTGCATGGATAAGAATTGTTTTAGGACGAGTCCCTGTGAATGACCCTTGAACCAAACTCAACCTACTTTCGAAGCTCAAGGCCACTTTTGTCTGGGGGATCGTTACCACCCATCTCCATGTCCTTGGGGCTTCCTTTCTCGTTCTAGGCTCCCTAACTCAGAAACCTCTTTAGGAGATGAGCTCCCTCCACAGTCACGCAGGAGGCTTGGGTGGATAGAAGTGCAGCTTCAAGGCCGATGGGCCAAGGTCCACTTTAACGGGGACCTTTGATCGCCAGGCACAGGTCCATCTGTCAGGGTGTCATCCTGGTATGCGCTGCGCCAGACACAGAGCAAGCAATTCCACGTCCTCCTCTTTTTGCCCACGCGCCGTCTGTCTCCTACCCTAGAGATGTTTCTGGTTACTCCAGAACACGACCACTTGATGTTGCAAGGTCAGGCGAGAGAAGGGCAGCGACAGCAGGGAGACTTCAGAGCTTGTGGATGAGTCATTCACTTGCTGCTGGGAAAACGCAATGCAAATTTACGAACTCAGCTTGGGAAGTTGCAGCGAAGTGGGAAAAAAATGTTTCTAATTTCTTTTTGGCTGCTAGGATAAAGGCAGAAAATGCATCAGTCGTCAAAAAACAAAATGCGTACGTCGTAATAAAAATAAAAACAAAAATAGTTTCTTTTGTAGCAGTTTGTAGAGGCAAGAAATTTAGGTTCTCAGGGGTTAAATTCTAGTACCTTTGTTTTTAAATTTTAAGATCTAGGATTGTGTGAAATCGCTGTTAAAACGTGGATTCAGATTTTATAGGGGAAGTGGCATCCAATTTCCTGTTTTTGATTTCTTTAAGCTCTCAGAATATGAGAAATTGGTGATTTAAAAATCTTTGTATAGCCGAGAGGGAGGTGAATTTGTATGGACTTCAGGTTGAAATAGACATGATGGAATATCTTTTAAACTTGTGAAACTTATGATGAATAACAAAATGTTACCCGAAATGTATATTATACAAATCCAAACTCAGGAACCTCCTTCACTACACAATTCCTTCGCTTCTCCCTTAATGACAGAGTAATGCACACATTTACATTCAGGTCATCATGTTATAAAAGTGGACAGCAGAGTAACATGGCATATAGGGTACCTTGCCCAAAAGAGGGGAGGGGCAGAGAGGGAGAAAATGCAAGTGGCCCACGTGTCAGCCTGAGGCTGAGATGGGAGATGCGCTTCCACCGGTCCCTCTTTGGGGTGAGGTGGGGTTTCCTTGTGCTTCTCATCATAGGCTTGTTTCTCTTCCAATGTTGGAGGGAAAACTGGCATTTGGACCACATTTATTTATGTATTTAACAAAGATGTATCTAGCTCTTACTGTGTGCTGCTTTAAGTATACTTCTAAGCACTTTACAAACAGTAACTGATTTAACTCATCTAATCCTCGTAACAACCTAATGAGCTCGATGAAGTTATCTCCATTTTTTCAGAAGGAAACTGAAGCACAGAGGTTAGGCCACTTGCCCAGGTTCACACAGTTAATAATTGAGGGACCCAGGATCTGAGTTTAGCAATCCAACTTCACAGTCCTTTACTCCAAAATATTTTGCAAATTGTGGTGTCTTCCTTAGGAATTTTTAAGAGAAAATTTCTGTATACGATTGTGCACCTTACAAGTGGACTTCAGAACCCAACCAACACGGTAGTGGGTATCCTTTCAGACTTTTTTCTGTGGACATTAAATATATATGGGTATGTGTGTGTGCGTATATATATGTATATACTGATTGGTTATATAAATTGGTTGATATATATGATTTTTTTTGAGTCAATAATGATTGGTGGTCAAGAACATCCAAATTATACAAATCTCTCTCTTTAACCCACTTCAGTCTCATAATATGTCAGTTTGGTCTCATTTAATGGACTCTCCCCTATTGATGGACACCTTGTCTCTGTCTGTAGTATAAATAAGACTGATATGAACATTCATTCATATTCCCTTTGTGACAGAGGGTTGCCCACTGTCTCTGTCTCATTAGATCACCTACTCGAGCTTATGTGTGAACATCCCAGGGCTGTATTTGCATGTCAGACACTCAGGTATTATTATGAGTAACTCAAAGTCTCCACATGTAAAATGTGCCTTCATTTACTGTTAAACAAACAAACAAAAAAATTGAAGACGTTGTCATCTACATCATCCACAGCACTTTATGTAAAGCCCATCATACAAAACTTTAGAATTCTCATGCCGGGGCCTCCCTGCCTGGTGAGGACCAGGTCAGCTTCCTCTTTCCCTGGTGAAAGCGTGATGATGCGAGCTTTCCTCTGGCTCCTCCTGCCAGGAAGCCTGCTACTGCAAATCTGGTGCCCACCGGGTACTGCAATCTGCAGTACCAGATTGCATCCTCCTCTTCTCCTTGCCTCGAGTTTTCTGTTTCCAGTTTATTAAACTCACTTTTTGTAAAAGCATTTCAGATCCTTTTGAGAAAGAAGAGGCTATAAAAACAATCTCTTTAGTATTATTAATAAGGAGATAAAATGCATGTTTCAAAATAGCCATTGTTGGGCAACATGGTAATTTAAAAAAAAAAAGGAAAAGCACAGACTTTAGGCTAAAGCTTTGTGAGTCCACCATTCACTTGTGCAATGGCTTTAGGCCAGCCATTTAATCTCTCCAAGCCTCAGTTTACTTCTCTGTAAAGTGGGGTTAATAATACCTGGGTCATGGGGTTTCTTCGAGGATTAAATGAGATGCTCAGAAAATTACAAATGTTTAATTGAAAAATACTAAGGTGTAAATCATTGTAAAGCGTAGCTCCTGTCACTTGCAAACACGTAACTGTGCTCTCAGTTGTTGTTGGGGGTGCGTGTGTTTTGTGCTTTTCTGGTACCTTCGTACAGTGAAAAGAATTGAGGACCTGATGTGAGCAGGTGGTGTTTATCCCCTGACGCAACAAGATGCTCTCTGAGCTTTCTTGCTGGAGTGTTTGAATTGCAGGGACCCAAACTCAAAGCTCAGTGCTCGTGGGTTGGGGTCTTCCTCTACCGTACGTCCTTTTGGTTCTCAATTATCCATGTGATGGGGGAGGGGAAATCATGACATAAGCGTAAATAAACGATCATCTGCGGATTATATCACCTCCTCACACATCCACCTGCTTTTTATTTTCATTCTCCGTCCTCCTTCCCACGGAGCGGGCCCTCGGACCATCGCCGTCACCCCTTCAGAGGTCTGGGTCAGCGATTCCTCGCTCTGCGCCCTGTAACTAAGACCCACAAAGCGCTTTTCTAATCTCATCTCCTGCCTTCACACACAAACGCGCGCGCGCACACATACGCACTACAGGGGTTCCTAATATTTTGGAACAAAACTTTTTTTCATCAAGTTGTTCGTACCATCCTCCTACTTTCTCCCTTATCCGACTTTTTATTTTGAAAATTTCGAATCTACAGAAAAAAAGAATACCCTCACCTCGATTCAGTAATTTTGTTTGTTTGTTTGTTTACTATTTTGCCACATTTGTCCCCTCCTCTTGTTCCCCCGGCCCCCTTTCTCTTTTTCATTTTGGCGGAAGTGTTGAAAGTTGCAGATACCCTGAGCTTGCATCCCTGCTCGCCTTGCGTGCATCTCCTCGGATGTGGACCTTCTCCTGCGTGACCGCAGTACCGTCATCACGCCTTTAAAGCGCACAGTTGCCCACGATCACGTTTCACACGTATTCAGATTCCCCCAAGGATCCAGCCATGTGTCCTCCCCCCTCCCCCCCCATTCATTCAAAGCTCATTCAAGATAGAGCTCCGCCCCTTCCCCTCCCCTGTCCTTTCTGAGGGGCCCAGCTTTTGGCACATCGTGGATTTGTCTGATCATTTGTGCTTCCTATAAACTAGAAGTTAGAGCTAGAGGTCTCTGTCCCTCTGTCTCTAATAAAAACGACAACGGCTGGGGCGGGGGCGTCTCCTTTCCTTGCCCACCTTGAGCAGGAGGGGTTGGGATGAGCACACAGGAAGCCCCCCGTGCAGCAGCCAGAGCGCTTGGTCCCTCCCTTCTTTCCGTGAACCCTCTCGGAGCACCTGCTTTGACAGGCACATTGCAGGGAAGGGGCAGGTTGGGAGCCCGGCCCGTCTGCTTCGGTTCCGTCTGGGGAGCTGACCTTAAAGATACCCATGTGTAACGGAATGGCCGTCTTAATAAGAAAAATGAGAGTGTAAAGCGTGACGAGTGGGCAGAGGGGTGACCTTTTCAGTAGGGTGGTTGGGAAGACCTGTTGGGGAGGTAACCTTTGGGTCCAGATCTGGAAAAAGAAGAGTGACCCAGCCGGCTAGGGCCTGGGGAGAAAAGCGGGCGCGGGGAGAGCCAGGGCTGCCCGGGACCGGGCCCGCGTGCGTCCTGGGGACCCTCCGCGCTCCTCCCCTCGCAGCTCGGGGCGCAATCGGGGGTCCGCGCGGGGTGACCTTTTCCGCTACCGAGTTCCCTCCTTCAGGCATCACCGTTTTAATGCGGATGATTTAAACACAGCTTCTTTGGAGGATGAGGGTGGGCCTGGTCCGAAAAGAACTCCCCTGTTTATTTACAGATCAACTAGAAAACCCATCTCCATTTCAGAAACTTCAGCAGATGAAAAAAAAAAAAAAAACTGTCCTATTTTGAGTCAAAGGAGTACTTGCTTCCCCTTTATTTTGGGAACCACAGCTCGCTAGTTTCAGAAAGGGGTGTGACTGTCCTTAGAGGCCTCCTACGTCAACCAATGAAATGATGAACAAGGTGAAGGTCGCAGACCTCCTGGAAGCCTGCAGGAGCAAACGCAGGATGAGCTGGGGCGACAATGCAGAGAGGATGACAGTTCAGAGGAGAGCCCCTGAGGCTTCTCTGTACACCAGGAGGTGTTCCGAGCTCCCACCGCCCGCCTTCCCCACGCGGAACCATCCGTCTATCGTCCTCTGAAGTTCTAGGCAGGGGTCCCCCTTGGCAGTGTTTCAGAATGACACAGATCACTGGGGAGCACCCGCCCCCCGCCCCCCTCCCCGGGCCCAGGTGAGCCTAGACGATTCTGGTGTGCCTTCAGGTTTGGGAACTCTGCCCTCTAAGACCTTCTCATGGAGCTCATAACAGATTTTGTTTTGTTTTCAGTGTATAACTTTGACCATGAGGCTGTACTGTATGGCAATATTCATATCTGATTTCAGTTTTAAAATCATCTTTGGAGTCCCCAGAGTGCTTTGGGTGGCGCTCTACACATCCTAGTGTTAACTGAATAGACGAATAAGAGTCTAGCATTCAGAGGGGTGGTTCCTCCTGTCTGGTTGCCCGCACAAGCCCCCCCTCTGTCGGCGGTTCTTCCCTGAAGCCTTAGGCTTGCTGACGGCACCCTTCTGTGCCTCTGGCTCGGCCGTCTCTCCTGGTCTCCAGGCTCACTAGTCTCACCGGGAAGCATACAGGATGCGATTGTTTGGGTGTGCCTGCAAGCATCTTTTCTCCATGCCTGTGCCTCCTCTTTTATTTCCAGTCTTGGTGAAGGCCACCACCATTGCCCCAGGCCCCAAGCCACTTTTGGTTAGAGGCAGATTCTATGCCTTTGAAGCCCCAGGTCCCCTCACTTCACCTTGCACAGTGACATTTGTCTTCAGCTGTACCTCCCTCTCCAGCCCAACTCCTGGACTTCCCTCCTTGTTCCCTGAGGGGGTCAGCTTGAACTAGTTCCCTGAAGGGGCCTTGTTATCTCAGGGCCAATACTTTGCATGTGAAGTTCCTTCTTCCTGGAATCCCTTTACTGACTTTGCCACCTGGCTGACATCACTCCCATTTTGACTCACAGAGCATTTCCTTCAGGACACTTCCCTGCCCACATCCTTTTCCTCTTGCCTGAGTGCGATGTCTTTTCCTATGTCCTGTGCAGCCTGTGTCATTGACTTGCCACATTGTATTGTAATTTTAATTCACCCATCTTCGCCACAAGAATATGAGTGTCTTTAGGGCAAGAATTATATCTTGCTGACATAAAACTGATGCTCAATAAATGGTTTTTGAATGAATGAATGAACAAATGTATGAACAAGCAGCTAGTTTGTCAACAGTATCCACCTTTGAGTTTGTTAAACCATCTGCAATGAAGAATAAAAGCGTACTTTTTAACTCTTCGTTAATGGAGAGATTTTGGTGGCTTGAAGCCAGTTCTGGAATGGTAAAACAATGCCATGGCTTTTGTATTCCAACAGGAACTATGGGATGTATAAAATCAAAAAGGAAAGACAATCTGAAAGACGATGGAATAGATTTGAAGACTCAACCAGTACGTAATACTGACCGAACTATTTATGTGAGAGATCCAACGTCCAATAAACAGCAAAGGCCAGTAAGTAGATAGTCTCAGGGGAGCATTCCCACAGCAGGATCAAAGCATGGCTGCATAATTTAAACACCAAATCTGTACCATGTGCATGCAAAAAAAAAAAAAAAATCATGCCAATTACTTGGGCCTCCAATAATTTTTGATATGCTTTGTAACTTAATCCTTTAAAGAGCTTATAAATATTTTCAGGATAACCAGGCCACTTAATGTACAATAAAGGGGACTTTGGTCACCTTCTTATGTGTGGAGATAATCACCTTCCCTATCCCTGGTGTGAAGACCCACTCTTTATATATAAAGATATGCATCTGAGCTGGTGTGACTTAGGATAGATAGTGAGATTAGAAGGAAATGCTGGATTCAAGTCAGAAGCCAAAATAGGTCCTTTGGTGTATCATACTTTATCCCATCTTGTTGTTCTTTAATTAATTCAAAATAGTACAAACACTGAAGTTGCCATGAGTTATTACAGAGAATTGAAAGATTTTTTTTTAAAAGCATAACTAATTCTGCCTTCTAACCTTACACAGATATCTGTACCAACATTTTTATATGAGTGATGTGTTGTTTGATGCATCCGAGAAATGCTTGGCAGATGAAGGACTAATGCCGCATTTCATGGGAGAGAGGAATAATTAGTTGGATAATTATTAATTGGATAATAATAATAATTTGGATAATTACAACCTTAAATGCACTTTATTTCAGATTTTATATCCTCTCCATCTATTCACTCATTATATGTATGTATGTATATCTCCCATTGCCTGGTTTTTATGGAATTCTTCAGCATTTAAGCTAGAAGTAGCTTATTCCACGTTAGCCCAAATGCCTTCATTAAGAGTTTTCATAGTTTCTCTAATCTGACATGTTTTTGAATGCCTTGGCATTCCAGAAGTATGTTATCGTTGTCACACCCTCTGCCAGCCCTCTCCCCCTCATTCCCCATTATGCTGCAGGTTGACGTGTGCCAAAGTCACATGTCACTATTGAAATTGGTAAGTCACTGTTGGCCTTCTTAAAAAGAAGTGGAGATGAAGAGTGAATACATTATGCTGTTAATTACCATACTTGATATTTCTAGACAGATACATTAACATTGTAATTTTATATATAGAAACTTAAAATGTATAAGATTATTGATAACTTTAATAATTTGGTGATCATAAATATATAAATGTAATATTTAAAAACATCACAGAAATAGGTATAGATGTAGAACTAGTCTATGGAAATATGACTTATAGAAAGTGAAATGATAGAGGAATTGGACTCACAAATAGTTTTCTTATTATAGACTTCAAAGTTCTCATAAAAAGGATCTGGCTCTTTCTGGTATCATGTGCTATAGATTTTACATGCTTTAAAACCCCCATTTTTCTTACGTGATGAAAGAAGATGTCCTTTATTCAGAAAAGCAAAGGAAAACAGTACAAACTTATGCACCGTTTTCCCTCTCCTTAAGAGTAAAGGAGGTTCAAAAGTTAAGTTAGAAAGCAGAAGTAGTAAACATGTTGGAAGCCTCTCAGCTCCGTCCCACACACCGGGAACGCTTCCTTGTGCCTTCTGTGGTCACAGATGCCCTTGTTTACGAACCAGACAGTTGGCCTTATTCCATAGATAACACCCAGCTCCGGCCAGACGTGCCCAAAATCCACCCCTGGATTGATTACAGGCGGTGTGATGTGACATCAAGGCTGAACTGAGGCAAATTCAACAACACTCTAAGGAAAAGACATTTTAAAGAAAAAGAGTGATGATCGATGAGTTCCATACACGTGTTTTGGTCTTATAAAAAGTGTGTTAAAACATTTGTCAACTAAGGACTCTTGGATATTTGAAAATCAGCTTGCTGCTTTCAAAATGATTTAATCAGTTTCTCATCTTGTTTCCTCTAACTCATTTAAAGTTGATCATGCATCCTAATTATGCACATCTAAATGAGTTTAAAAATCAGTGTAAAGCTTCTTGAAATCAGCATTGAAGGATAATATGGACCCAAGATTTTCTGATACTAGAAAAACGTAATACCCCCCACCCCCGGAGATTTTATGGGCTGACTTTCATCAGAAATTTAAGTTTCAGTACAAACTGTTTTGGTCCCCATTCCACTAAGTCGCTTTAATCAAGGAGAAACATGATTTGTGGGTGTAAGCCTCTGACAGTACCTTCTCTAAAAGAAGCTCAAGAGGTCTTACACATCCTCCCCACGGTCACTGAGGGAAAAAGGGATTTGATTTAAAAGGTGACTGAGGTGGCCTTTGTGCCACCAGACCCTTCCTGATAATTCACCTCTCAACTAAAATAACAGAGATGCCATCTGTCCCCATAACAGAATCAGGGTCAGCCACAGGAAGCCTGGATCTGTTAGCACTTGTTCTCAGCTGCTAGAGACCGAGCCCTGACTGAAGTTTTTAAGACAAGTTTGGGAGTTGTGAAGATCAGCAGTCCTGGGCCGGGTGACACTTCCACAAGGTCACCAGGGCCCCAGGTGACCCCCAGGGCCCCTCTCTATCTTTTTCTCTGCTGTCTCTGGTGACTGGTTTCCATATTGCTGAGACCCCAGTTCGTTACCTTCTTCTAGGCAGAAAGAAGAGGGCCAGGGAATACGAGAGTCAGGCCCAAAGCCCCACACGACCTGCTTGCAGATAAACTCCTTCCGCATCTGCACAGAATGCCGGAGAATCGGAAAGCATCACCGTTTAGCTGGGCACGTTGCCTCCCCCAATGATATTAGGGGTCTGGTACCAAATCAGAGGGAGGGTGCTGATTGGGTCAGCAGCTCGCAGCCACTCTCCAGAGCCCTGGTCATTTCCTGCCACCAGGCCCATGGCCGCTGGAGAAGGAGAAGCCGTTCCCTGGGCTGTGGAGGTCAGGACGCAGCTCCACAGGACTGCTCCTCGGTACTCCTCTTCTTTCTGGCTTAATGAATTAACAAATCTAAACCCCATTCGCTTCTGCTAGAAAATGATGCAACATTCAACACGAATGTAAGTGTAAATAGCTAAACATAAAAACGTATTTTTCTAACAAATATTCTCTCGTAGGTTGCAGACTCTCAGCTTTTACCGGGACAGAGGTTTCAAAATAAAGGTATGTTTTCATGGCAGCATGGAAGTTTCTTTACTGTTAGAGCCTCTGTAAAGTAGTTGTCCTGGGTGTTTTTGTTGATTTTTTTTTTTATTGTGAAAAAATACACATAGAATAGAATTTATCATCTTAACCATTGAAGTGTTCAGCTCAGTAGCATTAAGTACCTTCACACTGTTGTGCAACCAGCACCTCCATCCATTTCCAGAACTTTCCCTCATCCCAAACTGAAACTCTGTGCCCATCAAACATGGAACTCCCATCCCTCCTCCTCCCAGCTTCTGGTACTCGCCATTCTACATTCTGTCTCTATGAGTTTGACGACTCCAGGAATCTCGCCTAAGTGGAATCAAGCAGTATTTGTCCTTTTGTGGCTGGCTTTTGTCACTTAGCGTAATGTCTTCAAGGTTCATCCATGTTGTGGCATCCGTCAGAATTTTCCTCCTTTTTAAGGCTGAATAATATTCTGTTGTATGTATAGACCACATTTTGTTTATCCATTCGTCACAGTGTGTTTGGATTGTTTCCTCCTTTTAGATTTTGTAAATAACTCTGCTATGAGCATGGGTGTATCATTTCTTAAACCTAGAGTTGGAAGTTATTGTGGTCGTAGGTCTATGTGATTTGAGATAACAAACACTGTACCGGTGTGCACAGTATGTGACCGACCATGGACCACGTGGGCCCTGAGCCCCACTAGGAAGGAAGCAGGTCTTTATTCCAGCTGCCCATCTCTCAGCGCCTCTCTGCGTCCTTTGTGCCCCATGACAATTTGTTACAACATTTCTGCTGTGGATTCTCAAAGGTCTTCACTTGCGTTCTTCATTTTCAGATCCAGAGGAGCAAGGAGACATCGTGGTGGCATTGTACCCCTATGATGGCATCCACCCAGACGACTTGTCCTTCAAGAAAGGAGAGAAGATGAAAGTCCTGGAGGAGTAAGTGCGCCCGGGCATCCCCCCGGGCCTGCCGCCCTGGCTTGGCCGCCAGCAGCACAGTGAAGCAGACACCCCTCTGGGGTGGGCATGGGGCCCCCAGCCTCCTTGCTGCCCGAGGGAGCAGGGCTAGAGAGATTTTCCTGTTAGGCTTTGCTGTGAGCACTTCCCAAGGGTTTTCCCTTTCTTTCCTTATCCATCAGTGCTGCCTTAAGAGGTTTGGGTCTATGTGGCGTTTGCATGTTATTTAAATTCCATTTTTTAAAAAAATTGATTTATTTATTTACTTATTTGGCTGTGTTGGGTCTTCATTGCTGCACGTGGGCTTTCTCTAGTTGCAGCGAGCAGGGGCTACTCTTTGCTGCAGTGCGCGGGCTTCTCATTGCGGTGCCTTCTCTTGCTGCAGAGCACGGGCTCTAGGTGCGCAGGCTTCAGTAGTTGTGGCTCGTGGGCTCAGTAGTTGTGGCTCGCGGGCTCTAGAGCACAGGCTCAGTAGTTGTGGCGCACGGGCTTAGTTGCTCCGCGGCATGTGGGATCTTCCCAGACCAGGGCTCGAACCCGTGTCCCCTGCATTGGGAGGCGGATTCTTAACCACTGTGCCACCAGGGAAGCCCCTTACCATTTTTATTTCGTTATTTTACTCAAGTTAAGCCTGGGTGTGTGGGTCCAACTGGGTGTGACTCCTCAGGGCGTGGTGCTGAAGCAGTGGCCGTCTCGGGGGAGTCCCCACTCAGCGTTCAGCGTTTCTGTGAAGTTGCTTGGACATCATTTCCGTGACCCCTCCAGGCTGACTCGCACACCTGTGGCCCTGCTCAGACCACAGGGCTCAGCAATGTGCTGAGGATAATGAACTCCAAGAATTCCAGTAATCTTTCATATGGCGTCACCTTGGCCTGCCAACCGCGACACCCTTGGTTGGTTGGAGGAGGGAGACCCTGATTAAGTTTATGGTGTTGAGTGGCTGAGAGCAGTTGTCAGTTCCTGGCTGAGTGTGAACTTGAGCCAAATCCTGGCCCTGCCACCTGATAGCTGTGTGACCTTGACGAGTCACTTCCACTCCACACCTTAGTGTCTTCACTTATCAACCGGGAACGGCAATACCTCTGTCATGGGGTTGATGTGAAGGTTATGTGTGTACATATATATAAACGTGGCACAGGCATGTAGTGGACCACGGCCTGGTGGCAGCTGTAATTGTCCTTCACGTCTTGCAGACGAGGGTCCCGTCTGGGTGTGGGAATCTGGTGGGGAACATTGTTGCGGCTCACAGGGACCCGTCCATTCCTCCCTCCCCAGCCCCTTCCCCGGCTCCACGCCTCTCACAGAAGGTGAGAGTGTGGTGATGAGGCCTAGCTGCTTGGGGTTATTTTATGGTTTTCTATTTCTTTTTTTTTTTTTTTTAATTTTATTTATTTATTTATTTATGGCTGTGTTGGGTCTTCGTTTCTGTGCGAGGGCTTTCTCTAGTTGCGGCAAGCGGGGGCCACTCTTCATCGCGGTGCGCGGGCCTCTCACTATCGCGGCCTCTCTTGTTGCAGAGCACAGGCTCCAGACACGCAGGCTCAGTAGTTGTGGCTCACGGGCCTAGTTGCTCCGCGGCATGTGGGATCCTCCCAGACCAGGGCTCGAACCCGTGTCCCCTGCATTGACAGGCAGACTCTCAACCACTGCGCCACCAGGGAAGCCCTGGTTTTCTATTTCTTTTTCCCATGGCTTGTGTCTATGGAAATGAGATGTTTTAACAAAGGAGTTTATAACATAGGAACTATGGCCCTTTATTCCCTTGACTCCCGTTTCTGTAAGGACCCCTAAAGCATTTCTTAGATGTGAACTTTTTGTTTCTGCAAGATGGGAACCATTTTCACCGACTCCCGTTGGGCAGCTCTGAGCACAGCGACCCACACTTCAGTCGTGAGACTGTTTTCTTTTGCTTCCATCACTGAACGTATTTATGTTTTAGCAAGAAGCATGAACTTTCTCCCTGGATTCTGGGTTTCCAGGGGTCTTCCCCGCCCTCCCTCACCCTGCAAGACAGACACATTAAGACAATTGCTCTTGTAGTTCTTGAGTCATTGAATACAAACCCTTTTGGATGCGTGTTTCTATTCCAGGCATGGAGAATGGTGGAAAGCTAAATCCCTTTCGACAAAGAGAGAAGGCTTCATCCCCAGCAACTACGTAGCCAAAGTCAACACCTTGGAAACGGAAGAGTGAGTCCTTTCCCGTGTCGTCCGGGACGGTTCTGTTTGTCGCTCTGGGTTTCTTGTTTATTCTTCGTCTTTTTCCTTCCCAGGACTAAAACACCCATGAAATGTTAATGTCTTCTCAGGTGGTTTTTCAAGGATATAACCAGGAAAGATGCAGAAAGGCAGCTTCTGGCACCAGGGAACAGCGCTGGAGCTTTTCTTATCAGAGAAAGTGAAACATTAAAAGGTAGGAAGTGACATAAGGCCTCTTATAAAACACTGTTTAGGAAATCATTCTTAGAAACGATTCTAGAATTCTGAAAAAAAAAAGAATTTTTTTTGGAAAAAAAGTCAATTACTGGCAGACCTCGTTTTATTGGCTTCACTGTATTGCGCTTTGCAAATACTGCAGTTTTTTACAAACTGAAGGTTTGTGGTAACCCTGCATCGAGCAAGTCTATTGGTGCCAGTTTTCCAAGAACATTTGCTCACTTCATGAGCAAATGTGTCTCTGTGTCACATTTTGGCAATTCTTGCAGTATTTCACACTTTTTCTTTATTATTATATTTGTGATGGTGATCTGTGATCAGTGATCTTTGATGTTACTATTATGACTCACTGAAGGATCAGATGATGGTTAGCAATTTTTAGCAGTAAAGTGTTTTTTTTAATTAAAGTATATATGTTGTTTTTTAAACTTATGCTATTGAACACTTAATAGGCTACAGTACAGTGTAAACATAACTTCTTTAATGCACTGGGAAACCAAAAAGTTTGTGTGATTTACTTTATTAGGGTATTTGCTTTCTTGAGGTGGTCTGGAACTGAACCCACAATATCTCTGAGATATGCCTGTACTATGTTCTGGTAGTGAAAGTTTTATAGTTTGATAACAAATAACAAGCTCAAATTATTAGTTTTGCTACTAAAAGTAACATAAAAGCAGACATAATTATGGCTATTTTTTTACCATGCTTTATGTTTACTGAGCCTCTTAAATTATTATTTAGTATAAAACTTGAAATTTTAAGAGAAAGAAAATCAAAGTAACTTTTCAATTCAGCAAAATAATTTTTAAAAAACCCATCACAAAGAAGAAAAAGTGTGTTGGTAAGCTTCACAGCAAACAAAACACTAGCTTTGTTTGTCAAGTAGACTTTTTATAAGACTTTAAAATTATGCACTATATACATGCTCAATTTATATTTTGCATATTTTTATGGCAAAATGTGTCCACGGTGTGTATAATACCAACCTTTTAAAAAATATTTTATTGAAGTATAGTTGATTTACAATGTTATGTTAATTTCTGCTGTACAGCAAAGTGATTCCGTTATACATATATATATTCTTTTTCATATTCTTTTCCATTATGGTTTATCACAGGATATGGAATATAGTTCCCTGTGCTATGCAGTAGGACCTTGTTGTTTATCCATCCTGTACATACTAGTTTGCATCTTCTAATCCCAAACTCCCAATCCTCCCCTCCCCCATAATGCCAATCTTACTTACAAAATGTAAGTGTAATCTTTGCTTGTACTTCTTCCCCCACAGGAAGTTACTCTCTGTCTGTCAGAGATTATGACCCCGTGCATGGTGACGTTATTAAGCACTACAAAATCAGAAGTCTGGACAATGGGGGTTATTACATCTCCCCACGAATCACTTTTCCTTGTATCAGTGACATGATTAAGCATTACCAAAGTAAGTGAAAATGCAAGGTCAGACAAGAAAAGATACATCTATTATGATAAATATATGGTGTCAAACATTTATATTAAATTTTTTTGTATCCTGAAACTTTATTGAATTCATTGATGAACTCTAGTAGTTTTCTAGTCGCATCTTTAGGATTTTCTATGTATACTATCATGTCATCTGCAAACAGTGACAGTTTTACTTCTTCGTTTTCAATTTGGATTCATTTTATTTCTTTTTCTTGTCTGATTGCTGTAGCTAGGACTTCCAATACTATGTTGAATAAAATGTTTTATGTATCATATTTCTTTTGGATAAAGTTGGAGGATGATATTCTATAGTTGGTTCTAAATTAATCTATAAGTATACATTCAAAGTCAGATTTGATCTTTGTGAATAATTATCCTAGTCCTTCCCACCTAGTTTGTGCTGTTTAAGAGTTAATGTTCCAGAATTGCAAAGAGAAAAATGGATACTGTTTTCGCATAGTACGTATTTTTACAACGCATCTTTAAATATCTGGAATAGGAATGCAAATTTGTAGAACTGTGTCCTAGTGTATACATGTCTATGTGTGTGTAAAGTACATACCACGAGTACGTATTACTCTTGGTAAAAGAAAACAGAAATAACAATAACACCAAAATATTTAGAAGTGGCCATTCAGTGGTCCTCTGTCGCCAATCTGCTCTATAGCCTGGCTAAGCTGAA
Source organism: Balaenoptera musculus (assembly GCF_009873245.2). Classification (NCBI taxonomy): domain Eukaryota; kingdom Metazoa; phylum Chordata; class Mammalia; order Artiodactyla; family Balaenopteridae; genus Balaenoptera; species Balaenoptera musculus. Next base: position 76,378,339 of record NC_045801.1, on the reverse strand, counting down.
CCCATGACTGTGTGTTTGAGGCCAGTTGTAGTGGGCAACTCTTGTTACTGCTTATCTCTTCAACCTGCTCCAAGGGATTACACATAAAATTTGCTTAGGTCCCAAAATATGGAGAGAGCAAGTACCCCAGATTTTGTGGAGTCCTCCTTCCCTCTCTGTTACCCCCATCCATTTATCCATCTGGCACGTGTGTTGAGGGCTTGTGGAGCCCTGGCCCTGTTCTGGCACTGGGGCCCCTTGGTGACGTGACCAAGTTCCCACCAATGTGCCCTGGAGAGCTTACATGGGCTCTGTAATTAAAATTATATTCTATTAAGTGTGACAACGTGTCAGCCTTTGTTTATCTGTTCATTTTGTTGTTTTTATATTTATAGGTTAGCATTACTAATGAATAAAATCAAGTCTGTCTTAAATTGTCTTTCATTTAAGAATTTCAAAAGTCATGATTACGCAGAAGATAACCCTATAAGCATCTTAGGTTCGTAGACCTTGGCAAGTTGAAAATGATAAGACTCATAGTCCGGACTTCCCTATAGATACTGGTAAAATACAAGGGACAACTTTTTCCACGTTTATTTTCTCTTTCAAATTAGAGCAGTCAGATGGCTTGTGCAGAAGATTGGAGAAGGCATGCATTAGTCCCAAACCACAGAAGCCGTGGGACAAAGATGCCTGGGAGATCCCCCGGGAATCCATTAAGCTGGTGAAGAAGCTCGGCGCCGGGCAGTTCGGGGAAGTCTGGATGGGTGAGTGTGTGGCTCTGGAGCCAGAGTCCCTCCTGGGGGCGACGGCAGGAGAAATAAGGGCTCCGGCCGATTTCTATCAGTTTTCTCAGAAGTATCACTGCTTTTGTTTTCCTCTGTCCACCTGTGCCAAGAACCAGGCTACACAACCTACGTGATTAGACTCTTCCTCTTCCTCGTGACTTAGTAGTTCTCTTTCAGGATGAATTTTTTTTTCCATAAATTTATCTATTTATCTATTTTTGGCTGCGTTGGGTCTTCGTTGCTGGACACATGGGCTTTCTCTAGTTGTGGCGGGCGGGTCTCCTCTTCGTTGCAGTGCAGGGGCTTCTCATTGTGATGGCTTCTCTTGTTGTGGAACACGGGCTTTAGGCACGCAGGCTTCAGTAGTTGTGGTGCACGGACTCAGTAGTTGTGGCGCACGGGCTTAGTTGCTCCGCGGCATGTGGGATCTTCCCGGACCAGGGCTCGAACCCGTGTCCCCTGCATTGGCAGGCAGATTCTTAACCACTGCACCACCAGGGAAGTCCCAAGGATGAATGTTTACAAGGAAGGGGGCAGTGGGCATTTATCCTGGTGGTTCTATCTACTCTTCCGTGATTCTCTCATCACCAGATTCTCTGGACACACAGGTTAAGTGCAGGAATGTGCTTGCATCTCAGGGAAGGGTACAGTTGGGTTAGGACCAACCTTACTAGTGGGCTTAATAGGAAGCCTCACAGGTATTGCAGTTTCTCACCAAGAAACTTTGTAAAGATACTCAAAATTCCACCATCAGAGAATCGTTCCTTACTGTTAAGTACTGCCTTCTCAGGCTGGCAAGAAAAGCACCAAAATGATAACAGTGGCTTTCTCCAGTAGGTACTTTTTGCCCACCTGTCTTTTCTAAAGCTTTTATAATGACTGTGAATTCCTTTTTCTTTTGTAAAAAGAATTTTTTAAAACTATTTTTTACTGGATCATGGTTTCCACGCCAGCTTTGTGTGAGTGAGAGCCAACATGATTTCTAAAGAGAAGGGGCAGACAGCTTTTAAAACCCATCCAGCCCCAGCCCAGCCAGTCTGCGAGGGAGAGGTTTCCCTCTAAAATCTCGGCCCCTGGGATCACAGCTTTGCCCATTTTCTCCTGTTGTCACTGCTTTAGCCAAAGTATCGTTTAAATATGCCTCTGCATATAATTAATTCTTACTGCGCTGTAAGTCTGTGGGAACATGATAACGGAATTCAAGTAAATCACGATTACACAACCTCACCTTGCTCATTGGGGTCTGCGTGCGTACCTGGCACTCTGTTTCCGGTTGGGCCCGCAGATCTGGGGGTGTGATCTTGCTCTAGGTGTGTCTTTGCCACCACTCTGCGGCCCAGATCATCACCTCCTCCCCCTCCTTGCTCTATCCGCCTTTTTTTTTAAATTGAAGTAAAATTCATGTAACGTAAGATCAGTCATCTTCAAGTGGACAATTCAGTGACGTTCACTGCATTCACGTGGCTGTGCAGTCACCACCTCTATCTAGTACCAAATACTTCCGTCACTGCAGAAGGAAACGCTAGACACTCCCCTTCCCCCCCGACCCCGGCCCCTGGACACCCACCCTTCTGCTTCCTTTCTCTATGGCTGTGATACCCTAGGGACCTCGTGTAAGTGGAATCATACAGATGTTTGACTTTTTTTTTTTTTTAATTTATTTATTTATTTATTTTTGGCTGTGTTGGGTCTTCGTTTCTGTGCGAGGGCTTTCTCTAGTTGCGGCAAGCGGGGACCACTCTTCATCGTGGTGCATGGGCCTCCCACCATCGCAGCCTCTCTTGTTGCGGAGCACAGGCTACAGATGCGCAGGCTCAGCAGTTGTGGCTCACGGGCCCAGCCGCTCCGCGGCACGTGGGATCCTCCCAGACCAGGGCTCGAACCCGTGTCCCCTGCATTGGCAGGCAGACTCTCAACCACTGCGCCACCAGGGAAGCCCCAAATGTTTGACTTTTTGTGTCTGGCTTATCTCACTCAGCATGATGTCCTCAAGGTTCTCTCACGCTGTAGCCTGTGTCAGAATTTCTTTCGTCTTTTATGGTTGAACAATATTCCATTGTATGGCTATACCACAGCTTATCTATTTATCCACTGATGAACATTTGGGTTGTTTCCACCTTTGGGCTATTATGCATAATGCTTCTTTGAACATTCGTGTGCAGGTTATTGTGTGGACAAATGTTTTCATTTCTCTTGGGTATAGACATCCTTCTAGGAGTGGAATTGCTGGGTCACATGGTAATTCTATGTTTAACTTTTGAAGGAACTGTCAAACTGGTATCTGCTCTTTTTTTTTTTTTTTTAAATTGCCACTTTTCCCCCGAGGTATTTGCAGTTACTTCTTAACATATTTTTTCCAAATCCACAGAATAGGGGCAGGTATAATAAACACTGTATATTCTTCACCTAGATGCACCACTTAATATTTTGCTGTATTCTCTACACACACACACGTACATATTTTATTGTTACTGTGGAGCCACTTGAGGGTAAGTTGCAGAGGTGATGACTTTCACCCCTAAGTACTTACACAGGTGTCTCCTAAGAGCAAGGCCATCAACTCACACTGCATATTGATCACGTTCGGGAAGCTCCACATGGGTCCACACTGTCTAGTGTAGAGTCTACATTCCAAATTCCCCCCATTGTCCCAGTGGTGTCCTCATGGCTGTCGGGATTGTGTGTTTGCATTTAGTTGACCTGTCTGTAGTCTCCTTGAATCTGGAATGGTCCCCCAGCCCATCTCCATCATTCATGACAGGTCAGTCATTTTGAAGAATGCCCCTCATTTGGATTGTCTGATTTTTCCCGTGACTTGGTCCAGGTTACGCCCTTGGGCACGAATAGTATCTAAGTATTAAGCGATGCCGTGTCTTCCTGCGTACACTGGGACACAGAATGAGGGTTGGTCCCATTATTGCCAATGTTCTGTTTGATTTTAAGGAGGTCCACCATATTTCTCCATTATGAATGTTACTTTTTAATTCCGTGTTGTAACTAATGAATAATCTGTAGGGAGATTCTTTAAAATTGTGTAAATATCCAAAAGAACTTTCCCCAGATGGTTTCAGCATTACTTGCTCATTTGGATTCTCATCCCTCTTAGAGGCCATAACTTCTCTGAAAGCTGCAGTCGTCTGTCCTCTGACCACCCTCCCCTAAACACGGCGACTCCAACCTCCCGCTCAGGCCGGGAACCAGGACTCTGCCTTCCGTCCCTCGCCTCCCCTTTCCAGACTTGTGTCTTTAGTGAGCTTATTGGCAGGAAAATACACATTCATGATTACACTTCACTGCCCTCTAGGTCTCCAAGTCCATCCTGCCTCTCTGCATGTGAGTGGGGAGGAGATGAGTGTCCAGGGGGAGGGGGGGAGAAAAGAATGTCCCAGCTACACATTCCAAGTGCATTTTCATCCGCTGTCTCACATACTCGCAGCAGTAGGGCTGGAAGAGAGGAGTCACCGTCACCATCGATGAATGAGGGAGGGCCCTGAGAAGCAAGGAAGCAACTCACCCAGAGTCACTCAAGGCGGGGAAGAAACCAGCTGCCCCGGCCTCCCAGAGACTCGGACTCGCTTGCTTGCTAAGCTACCTACAAGTTAGTTGGATCTCCCTGGCCTCAGTTTCCTCATCAGGAAAATGAGCAAACAACTATCTCATCAGTTGCTGCAAGGAAGAATGAGATTATGTACCTGAAGTGTTTCCTGTAGAGTCTGGCTCTGTGTGTGCTCTATTTTTCTTATTATTTTCATCTTACTACGTTTGACTATAGTCACTAGAAGCTATATTTCAGTGGATTTTCCCCCAATTTTAATTGTGAGTTCAAACTATAAATAATCCAGTTAGACCTTCCTATGGATATTTGGTGACGAAGGAATTGCGTATCTGTCTTGAGGATAAAAAAGTAGAGGGTGCTTGCTGGGGTGTCCTCGTCTGCTCTGAAACAGTAACCCTGCATACGGAGTGGTCGTGTGGAGGTCTGTTCCACCCTCCTTGCATTCAGCTGTGAAGTGGGATAAAGGCATTGAACTGCATGCTGTTTGCACCCAAGAGATCAGATCGGCTGGTCTGAGAAGTTACCAGTTTCAGGAGGAAGAGATTGTGATAGCCCTCTTGTGTTTTCTTAAAATTTCCCCAAGGGCTACTAGCAAGTGGAATGGTAAGCCCTTTACCAGCTCCACCATGGGGGTGCCCACCGGTGCCATCTGCCAGCCCAGCTCGTACAGGCCAAACACGCTGAGGGTGTGAGCTCACAGGCCCTCAGAGCAAGGCAGCAGGGGAGGGCCCACGCCTGAGAAGACCTGCTCTCAGCCCGGTTCTGAGCCTCTGAGCCAATTTTTGTTCAGCGGCTCGAGGCTGTGCTGAAATTGTCACCTGGAGCTCAAGCCACTGGGCCTTTCTGGGATGGAGAAAACCTCTTTGCTTCCAATTCCAGATGTGCTAAATCCCCCCGCCCCTCCACCCTCTCCCATTCATGGGCTTCCACATGCTCAATGTCGATGCTGATTTTAGAGGAGTTTTATTTAACGTGTACCCAGGTGGTGCCTGGGAGAAACTGAGGTGTAGAGGAGAGGAGAATGGGACCATGGAAAAGATGGAATTGGTCTCTCCAGAGTGCTACTTTTTATTTAGACTGTTTGAAAGAGGCTAAAAATCTTGGGAAAATTCAGCATTTGGATAGGTTTGTTGATCATGTTTGTGTGTGTTTGTGTTAAAATTTACCACCGTAGCCATTTTTAAGTGTATAGTTCAGGACTGGTATGGACATTCACACTGTAAAACCAATTTTCAGAACTTTCATCTTGCAGAACTGGGGCTCTAACCTCGTTAAGCACAGCTCTCCTTGCTCCCCCCCCCAGCCCCAGTTAACCACCGCTCTCCTTTCTAACAGTGTGACTGCTCTAGGGACCCCGAGTAAGTGAAATCATGCAGTTATTTGTCTGTGTGTGTGTGTGTGTGTGTGTGACCAGCTTATTTCATTCAGCATGATGTCCTCCTGGTTCACCCATACTGTAGGTGTATGTAAGAATTTCCTTCCATTTTTAAGGCCAAACAATATTCCATTGAATATTAATTATACAGGAATATAGATTACCATATAGAAATCCATAAACAATGGATTTCGGTTATCCGTTCATCCACTGATGGACACTGCTTCCACCTTTTGGCTGTTGTGAATAATGCCTCCATGAACATGAGTGCAAAAATATCTCTTTGAGACCTTGCTGCCATTTTTGGCGGGGTACACACCCAGGAGTGGAATTGCCGCATAACATGGTAGTTCTATGTTTATTTTTTGAGAGACCTCCATACTGTTTTCCATGGTGACTGCATCAATTTACACTCCCACCAACGTTCCTCCACATCTTCCCCAGCACTTCTCATTTTCTGGTGGAGTTTTTGTTTGTTTGTTTGTTCGTTTGTTAGTAGCCATCCTAGTGGATGTGAGGTGGTGTCTCATTGTGGTTTTGATTTGCATTTCCCTAATGATTGGTAATGTTGAATATCTTTTCATGTGTTTATTGGCGATGTGTATATATATCTTCTTTGCAAAAATGTCTGTTCAAGTTCTTTGCCCATTTTTAAAATTAGGTTGTTTGTTTGATTTGCTAATAATGTTTGAAAAGGGAGACATAGCAGAGGCTCACTTGAAATGGGGGTTATAATAGAACCTAGCCTGTAGGGATGGTGTAAAAATTGAATGAGATGATGCAGGTAAGCATTTAATACAGTTGACAGCATTTAAGAACTGTTGTTATTATTAAATACTTAATTTTATTATGAAGATAGTATGATAAATTAGAGCAAAGGCTATGAAATAGAGACGAGAAATTACCCAGGATTCCCCCCTCAACATAAGCTGTTTCTTGCTGTTTTTTTTTTTAATTAAACTTTTTATTTTGAGATAACTATAGAGTCACATGCAGGTGTCAGAAATAATACAGAAATGAAAACATCTGTTCACACAAACACTTTTACACAGATGTTCATAAATAAGAGCATTATTCATAATAGCCAAAGAGTGTAAACAACCCAAATGTCTGTCAGCTGACGAATGGATAAACAAAATGTGGTGTATCCATGCAATGGAATATTATTTAGCAATAAAAAGAAATAAAGTCCTGATACATGTTACAACATGGACGACCCTTGAAAACATGATGATAAAGGAAAGAAGCCAGATACAAAGGACCATGTATCATGTGATTCTATTTCTGTGACATGTCTGGAATAGGCAGATCTGTAGAGACAAAGTAGATGAGTGGTTGCCTCAGGCGGGGGGATGGGAGGATGGAGACGTGATTGTTAATGGGTACGGGGTTTCCTTTGGGGCCAGGAAAATGTCCTAATAACTGATTGTGGTGATGATACCACAAATCTGAATATACAAAAGCCAGTGAGTTGTGTATTTTATTTTTAAGTCATTATTTAAATTTATTTAAATTTTATTTATTTAAAATAAATTATTTAAATTATTTAAATTTATTTTATTATTATTAATATTATTTTTGGCCATGCCATGCGGTATGTGGGATTCTAGTTCCCCAACCAGAGACTGAACCCATGCCCCCTGCAGTGGAAGTGCAGAGTCTTAACCACTGGGCCACCAGGGAAGTGCTGAATTGTATATTTTAAATTTATTTATTTTTTTATTTTTGGCTGCGTTGGGTCTTTGTTGCTGCATAAGGGCTTTCTCTAGTTGCGGTGAGTGGGAGCTACTCTTCGTTGCAGTGTGCGGGCTTCTCACTGCGGTAGCTTCTCTTGCTGTGGAGCACGGGCTCTAGGTTCACGGGCTTCAGTAGTTGTGGCACGTGGGCTCAGTAGTTGTGGCTCACGGGCTCTAGAGCACAGGTTCCATAGTTGTGGTGCACGGGCTTAGTTGCTCCGTGGCATGTGGGATCTTCCCGGACCAGGGCTCGAACCCGTGTCCCCTGCATTGGCAGGCAGATTCTCAAACCCTGCGCCACCAGGGAAACCCCAAATTGTATATTTTAAATGGGAAAATGATATGGTATATGAGCTATATTTCAATAAAGCTATCGTATATATAAAAGAAATAATACAGAGAGGTCCCATGTAGCCTTTACTCAGTTTCCACCAATAGTAACATCTTGCAAAACTATGGCATAATATCACTGCCAGGATATTGCTATCGAAAGTTGTTTGTTTTTTAATTGTACCTTTCTCCTTCTAGTTTTGTATTAAAGAAAGAAAAGAAGAAAGGGAGGGAAGGAAGGAAAAGGAAGAAGAGAAAGGGAAAACAATAGAAAATTTTGATCTGGGATCTCGTGCAAGCATGGTTCTGTGATTCTGGCTGCCAGCCAGGGAGCTCTTCCTTAGCCACTGAAATTACGTCAATTTGTTGAATGCATTTAGCAGAGGAATGCTGGGGAATAAGACCAAAAGAATATTGGTGGGTGCTGTGCTGAGAATCAGGTCACAGGGTGCCTCTCTCCCGTGTGTGTCTGCACGTCTCATTCTGACCGAGGGACCCATTAAGAGCCAGGTCTGTGCAATTTAGAGCTGCCAGAATTTAGTTTTTACTTCTCAAGGAATAAGCTGGCTAGCTTTGCTCATTGATATAAAAAGGACAACAAATTAAAAATTGTAACCCTGTTAACTAAGTAAGTGAATATTTTCGTCAAGCGTGAGAAGTGGCTCATAGACTCCCAGGCACGCTTTATTGTCTGGGTTTTTTGGTCTGAAGCACCGTAGACAAATACGAGGATGTGGTCTGTTCTGGGGAGTGGGGGGAGCAAGGGGTGGGGAATAAAAGAAAGGAGTTTCTCCCTCAAGCTGTTTCCTCTTGTCCCGGTAATCCTCTGACATCTGGCTTGGAGACACGTTTTCCTCAGTGGGCTGTTGGATTCCCAGGGAACTGACCCATCAGTGACACAAAGGGTGATGTTTCCTGTTGCCACTCGGTCTCTGAAGAGACTTTGGGAAAGAAAGGAAGCTGATTTTGCGTTGAATTTTGCTGGATCAGTTTTCATAGGAGCCACAGCTGCATTGACATGAATCACCAGCCGCCTTCTAAAATCAACTACGTGCATCTTTTGTAAAACCACCCTCTATTATGTGGTAGTCAGCCTCTTTTTGACAAGTTAGTCACACCTGGAGTTGGAGCTTTCTTGGCTTTCTTTACCTGTGGCAAAGAACAGCACCCACACGAAATTATTTACTACCTTCAAAAGATTTTTAAAAATCGCTTTGCAACTCCCTTTTTATTTATTTATTTAAAAATTTATTTATTTTTTATTGAAGTATAGTTGATTTACAATGTTGTGTTAGTTTCCGGTATACAGCAAAGTGATTCAGTTACATATAAGAATCTTTTTCAGATTCTTTTCTCTTCTAGGTTATTACAAACTATTGAGCAGAGGTCCGTGTGCTATACAGTAGGTCCTTGTTGTCTATCTATTTTATACATAGTGGTGTGTATGTTTCCATCTGTAATGACAATCCAAATCTCTGTGACTGGTGTGAACCTGCCACTACCAGGGGATATCTTGGTACAGTACAATTTGATCCTTAGCGCTGAATAAAAATCATGCCTTTAGTGCAAGTGGAAACCTGCCCTATCGTGCAAATGTCACAGCCCTAAGAGGCCACTGGGCGGAGGCTGTGGCCATCCTGGAGCTGTGTTTGACACAGCTGTTTTATTCACTGTTCGTCTCAAACTCTTTATCAGCATTTTTAATATCTTTAGCAGCTGCAGTATTTCCTGCTAACTTTTCCCCCTACGCTTGGAAAGCGTTTTTCTCTTCATCCTTTACCCATAATTTTATTTTATGTGGAAGTCTGAATGAGTCCCATGGCTTTTATGACGACAAAGGGAGAGTAGTTCTGCTCTTTTCTCTTTGGTTGCTACGTGATGTAACAAGCAGACAGAAAAGCGCATAGCACACAAATGCTGGATTTCGTAGCTAATGACAACATGAAAACCTGCGTGGTGACCACTGAGGTCGCAGCCCGAAGCGCCCACTCACCCCCTGCCGGTCACAACCCCGCCTGTCCCCCGAAGGCAGCTGCTGTTCTGACTTTGCCATAATTTCCTGACTTTTCTTTGTAGTTCTGCTATTTTTGAATATGGAGGTGTGTGTGCACACTATAGTTTAGTTTTGCCGGGTTTTGAACTTTATGTAAAGGAATCCTACCTATTTCTCACTATTTATTGATGGCATTGGAGGCGCTCCCACGTTTTGGCTACTGTGAACAAGGCTACTGGGAACATCTTTGTGCTGGTTGGTGCGAGGGTACATGAGTTTCTCTAGATGACCAGGAGTGGATTTGCTGGATCTTCAACCGTGAAGATCTTCAACTCCACGAAATGCTGCCGACTTAACTTCCAAAGCTCTCGTCCGGGTTAGACCCTCACCAGCAACGTACAAGGGTCGGCAGTGTTCCATTTCCTGACAGCACAGTGGCACTGGGTAGATGTGGGCCCCAGGTCGGCACAGCCCGGGTGGGTGGTCACTCGACACAACTGCACTAGAAAGGAGTCTGCTGTGTCTACATCCTTCGAGGGACCTTGAGGATATTGTTGGAGACAGAAGCTTTACGACTGAATTTCAGTGATGCTCAGAAAAGAGCCCAGGAAAGGACCTGCAGGAACTGCCCCAGCTCCCCTGCCAAGGGGCCGGCACTTACCAACACTCAAGATTGTCAGACTTTGTCATTTTTGTCTTACTGGGTGGTTGTTTCTCCCTGTGGCTTTATTTGCATTTCGCTGATTACTGATTAGATTGAGTTTCTTTCACAAGTTTGTTAGTCATTAGAATTTCTTCTTTTTAAAATGCCCATCCAAGCTTTTGCCTATTTTTCTATTTTTCTTATTGATTTATAGGAATTCTTTATATATTCTGGACACTAGTCCTTTGTCAGTTTTATATATCAAAGAGGGTATCTTTTCTTGTTACGCCTTGCTGTACTTTGCCACGGATATATCGATGTAAATGAAGACCTATTTATGAACTCTTAAACAAATTATAATGGAACCTTTTTGATGCAAATGTAATATCAAAAGGACTTTTGTTGGTGGGATTTACTTTCAATTTACTCTTTACAGCCATGAAAGGTCGTACTGTTTGTAATTATGCATGGAGATGGAAATCAATTTAATATATTCATAATACCATTATTTTGTGTAGGTTGTGGCTTTTGATAATGACCTAGGACAATATTTTGTCAGCTTTATATTACTGTCTTATCATGTGTTCCCACGCTTACTTTATTTTATATACTGCATTATTCATTTTTCTGTAAGGCATGGAAAGCTACTACTAAGTACAAATCAAAGGAGAATATAAAAGGAAAAGTTTTAGCAGAAAAAGCAGTATTAATGATAAGAAGAAAAATCACTAACTAGAGTTGACTGTTAGCTGTAAACTAATACTTTTTTTTACCCATTGGAAGGTGTGGAAGTAGAAACATACTTCCTTTACTTTTTAAAAATAATTCCTTTGGCAAAAAAAAAAAAAAAAAAGATATATACGCATTCACAAATTTAATCAAAATAAAAAAGAACAAAAGAAAGTCAAAGCTGCCCCAAATTCTGCCACCCAAAGACCAACCACCATTGTTGATTTTCACTGAGCATAAGCTGTGTATATGCTAATAATCGTGTGACCTGAAAAGGGACTGGACATTTTCACATCACCGTTCCTTAGACTTGTGTCTTTCTTGGGGCAGGTGCTATCAGGCTGTAACCCACCAAGTAGAGGTGACCTGCAGGATGACTCGTCGTAGTGACCATCTGCCACTCCCTCCCTCCTCACCCTTTTTTTACTTCTTTTTTTTTTTTTTAACATCTTTATTGGAGTATAATTGCTTTACAATGGTGTGTTAGTTTCTGCTTTATAACAAAGTGAATCAGTTATACATATACATATGTCCCCATATCTCTTCCCTCTTGCATCTCCCTCCCTCCCGCCCTCCCTATCCCACCCCTCTAGGTGGTCACAAAGCACAGAGCTGATCTCCCTGTGCTATGCGGTTGCTTCCCACTAGCTATCTATTTTACGTTTGGTAGTGTATCTATGTCCATGCCACTCTCTCTCTTTGTCACATCTTACCCTTCGAGAACTATGGAAACAGAAAGGAAAGGAAAGGGGCATGTGATTATCTCTACTTCTGCTTTACAAACTGAGAAAAAGCCTTCCCAGGAGAAAAATCAAGCTTGAAAGTAAGCACATCATTGAGGCAGGTCCCAGAAAAGCGGTGCCCTGGGGGAACTAGATTAAGTAGGCAGTATTTCCCAAAGTACGTTCTGTGGGGTGTGAAAAGGTACATGAAGAAGTGTTCCGGGGTCAAGCAAGTGTGGGTAATGCTGCAGTTAATCGACTCAGACAGGCATCTTCCCTGATGGACTGTCCGCACTCCCGCTGCATCTCCTGGCACAGCGGGTGGGGCGGGCCACGGTCCCCGGACAGTTCAGCCCAGAGCCCTTCATTCACGCAGAATCCAGTTCTCTTTGAAAACTTTGGGAAACGTTTATTTGACTCTAGTGTATTGTTTGTACTTTAAAGTTAGTAAATTTTTTTCAAGTGCAAAGCTTTTTCTTTTCTGATTATAAAAATAATACATATTCATTGCAGGAAATTTGGTAAAGAGTTAAAGGTATGGTGAACAAAATTTAAATCACCCATAATTAAGCCAGTCCTCGGTGTATTTTGGTGTATTTTCTTCCATACCATTGTCAGGATTTGTGTGTACGTAGGAGTATATAGAGCTTTGGTGTGTGTGGTTTTTTGGTCTTGGATAAAGAACATTTTATTAATTAGAGAAAATGGTGCAGTGCATATATGGAGCTTTATTTTACCATTGTTTTATAAAAAAACCTTTTGATTTCAGAATAATTCTAGGGGTTTTTTGGTAAAGATAGTACAGAGAATTCCCATTTACCCTTTACTCAGCTGCCCCTAATGTTACATAAACAGGTTTTAGATAATGTTAACACTGTAGAGTTCATAGAAGTTTTTTCTGTCTATAACTAAATATTCTTCTAAGTCTGCATGAAGTTTTTGATAAATCACGGCCTCCCTTCTTTTCTCTCCCTAGGTTACTATAACAACAGTACCAAAGTGGCTGTAAAAACCCTGAAGCCAGGCACAATGTCTGTGCAAGCATTCCTGGAAGAGGCCAACCTCATGAAGACCCTGCAGCATGACAAGCTGGTGCGGCTGTACGCCGTGGTCACCAAGGAGGAGCCCATCTACATCATCACCGAGTACATGGCCAAGGGTGAGCGCCACCCACCGGCACCCGTGCTTGCGGAGCCCGGACCCTCAAAAAGGAAAACACCTAAACGTTCCGAGAAGATGCAGATACTTCAAATTGTAAAACAGCAGGCTCCCTACCAAAGCATCAGCACATATAGGAGACTGAAGCCTTTTCATAAACCACATCAGTGGAAGTCACCTGTTATAAAATGAATCTGTCGTCTTCCTAGTTTCTCTGCACTTGTCTCCATGTATACATTAGCTCCAAGAGTCGCACCCCATACCTAGTCAGCCCCCAGGAAGTATCTGTCAAATAAGTAAATATGGATATCAAGTAAGAGTATTATTGTTATGGGTTCAAAATGTGAGTTCTCAAAATTTCAAAACCAGTTCCATTTCCTCTTTAGCGTCACCTAAATGTTCAGGGTGTCACTTCAAAATGTAAATATTTTTAAAGCCTGTCAAGGTCAAATTCCTGTGTCATCACAGAATCCCTGAGGAAGAGGTTTCGAGCCACCAGCTTTTCTCCCATTGTTGTCACCTTCAGATGAAGGATCTGGAACCACCACCCTTCTGCCTCCAGTTCAGTAGAAATACTAATAAACTGCTAAGTGATTTCTAAAGAATCTTTGGAAGGAATGAAGGAAGAAAAGACACATAAGCCATAATCCAGAATTAACAGTGGTCTCCTGCAGAATGGAGATTATAGTGTATGTCATAGCTGAATAGGTTAGATAGATGATTATTACATTTTCTTATTTAATATATGTTAATATTTCAGAATATTAGTCCCCCAGAGTCCTTCCAATAAAGAACATTGTTTTTTAAAAAGCCCTATTGCCTGTGGCTTAGGTTGCTACAACCCAGAAACCAGGCTCAGGGTCAGACATTTAAGCAGCAGTTCAGTAGATACTTGTTGGGTTAATTAACTAATAATATTTCTTAATCATAAATGTAAACATGAGTTTCTCCGGATAACAGTGCCTACCTTGTATTGAGCAATTACTATATGTCAGACTGCTCTTGACGTCTTCCCTGGGGGATCTCACTCAATCTTCCCAGCAGTCTGAGGGCTAAGTACCACTGTTCTGAGTTGTGGATTTTTTAAAAATTTTTTATTTTTTTTAACTTTTAATTTTATATTGGAGGATAGTTGATTAATAATGTTGTGTTAGTTTCAGGTATACAGCCAAGTGATTCAGTTATATTGTACATATACACGTATCTATTCTTTTTCCAATTCTTTTCCCATTTAGGTGGTTACGTAATATGGAGCAAAGTTCCCTGTGCTATACAGTAGGTCCTTGTATCCATTGTAACCTTGTACAGTAGGTTATCCATTTTAAATATAGCAGTGTTTGTTGTGGATTAATTGAGCACTTACTACCTGCCAGCTCCCTGGCACGTGCTTTAAACATGTCCTCCCGCGGACTCTGATAGATCTCCTGGGACCTGCCCTCTCTTGACAGGGACTCGGACGAGGTACAGAACTTGCCCAAGCCTACCCTCAGGTTGGCACCATAAGTTCTAGAAGAAGAAGCAGGTCGTGTTTTAGAGATGAAGCCCCAGGAAGCAGGAGACTTTGCCTGTGGGCACGCGCCCCTTTAAGTAAGGTCTCACTTTCCTCCAGAGCGCAGTTGGTTCATCAAATACTCATTGGGCGCCTGGGGCATGGCTGAGATCCGTGCTGGACACGGAGGGCAGTAGCCCAGCTGAGCGGCTGCTGTGGACACAGGCAGGCCGACTGGCTCGTTTCTGTGCCAGAGAAGCTCTGGAGATCAGGTGCTGCAGGACGTGTACCGTGGTGGCAGGTACGAAGTGCTCCGTAGCGAGAAAGCAGCATCCACCGTCACCTTTTCTTACCTGGAGCTCATGTACATTTCACATCAGGTCAAAGGAGACAGGTTAAAGGGGACTGGGTTTGACCCACGTCAGGAAAAGGCGCTGTGACCACACAGATTTACAAAGCAGTCATTTTGCGTGGTCCCCCTCGCCCCGCCCTGCCCTGCCAGTAGGAATGATCTTTTGAATTCTGTTTGGATTTTTTTCTTGTGTGTTTGAACTACACTAACGATCCCTTCCTCTGTCAACAGGCAGTTTGCTGGATTTCCTGAAGAGTGACGAAGGGGGCAAAGTGCTGCTTCCAAAGCTGATTGACTTCTCTGCTCAGGTGAAGTATGAAAAAACCGGCACGCTGTAAATTGCAAAACCTCCCTGCTTCAGACTCGGGATGGAATTGTACTTCCAGGGAGAAGGCCTTTGCGTTGTGTTTCCCGGTAGCGGTGATAACAAAAAGATCTCCCAAAGGACGTGTCTTTGGAGGCGGCGATGGGTGTTTCCCTTGGAATGTGTGTGTGCATGTATCTAGTGTTGACTTGGACGCCCTTGTCTCTGACCCAGGTCCACCTCTTTATACTTGTATTCATTTCTGCGTGAGACATAGAAACAGCACGACTGAGCTGATCACTTTGTGTGCATTTTGGAGAAGAACTCCACGGGGTGTAAGCACAGCACCTTCTAAGTGATGCATCTGTGGTGTTTAAGTTACTGATCTAAAGTACTGATGCTTTTAAGTCCTCAGTGTTCCCGAAAACAGAGGAACTGTCTTCCTTCCCTCTCTACCCCCTTTCACTCCTTCTTGTTGGGTGTGTCTTTAGGATTCTGAAAAATACTCATTTATAGCATTTCTAGTACTAGCCTAAAAGTTACAAATTTGTTTAGTTTGGAACCACATGATGTTTTCTGAAGTGTATTTAAGAGAAGAGGGAAGTTACCCAGAAACCCAGCCCTGTGCCTGGCATCGCAAGGAAATGCACATTTGCATGTTGCCAGCTACTGACTTTTCAGGGTTTCGTTGTGTCCGTCAGTCATGTTCAGCGATTTGCTTGTCTCTTGATACTGGTCATGGGTGGTTCATGCTGGGAAGACTACATACCATAAAGCCCAAAGGAGCATGAGAGGTTTCTAGAAGTTCTGGGAAAGGGGGGTCGTTATGGTCTTCATTTCTTATGCCCATTTCTTCCTTAGACCCTCTTTTAAAACTTGGGAAATTGATAAGGCCTTCTTGGGAAGATGAGGCTGAAGGAATGACTTAGTCCACAGGTAAAGCGCTTTGAGGAAGACTCAGAACACATACTGTGCAGCAGAGTGTCGGGGGCAGAGCCGGAGCCCAGTGTCCTCGACTGGAGCTGGTGCCGAGGCTCGGCCACTCGGTAGCCACTGTCAGGAGGGCCTTTGCCTCCTTGGGTCAGTGTATTCGCTTGTCCGAGGCGCGTGGTCATTGCTGCTTCAAGGAGATGTGTCGAGGGTTAAAGTCAAAGCTTGGGTCCCTCTTGGCACCGATGAACGAGGCCCTCCGCTCGCCCTGTTGGATGAGGGCATTGAGAGGGGGTTGTAAAGGCTCCTGAAAGGGAAAGGGGCTGACAGGGGTGTGGAGGAGCGGGGCACGTGGCCTGGAGGCCTGAGTGGTCACCCCCGCCCCAGCCTTAAGGGTCTGATCTGTGCCTACCGTTCTGTAGGGTGGAAATGAGCATGTCGGGGCGTGTACTACACCTGAGTAGGACTTCATCCTGTCATGTGGGCATTTTGTATTTGATTTTTTATAGCTTATCTCATAATACCTTGACATCTTCGGAGGTTTTAAGGTCCAAGTCAAGGCCTCCGTCTCTAGTCTTTAACTTTTAAATTACTCCTATTACTGCAAAGGTTAACTTTTTCTAACAGAAATGAGGTGGGGGGAAAGGTTGCTTTCTAAACCTGTGTAACTCGCCAAGTCAGTTATCACAGAGCCTGGCACTGACCATGACTTTCAGGTTGTAGGTTCCAGGAGGGGCCGGGTGCAATCAAGGCCACTGCCACTGGTCACCATCCAAGCCAGAGTACCAAAGCCAGCTCACGGGCTGGTGCTCTTGCTTACCTGTCTCAGGCTGGCTTTCCCAGCAGTGACCGCCGGGTACAACATCTAGTTCTAAGTGCAGGAGTGTTGAGTGTCCGTGGAGAGGCAGCTGCACTGAGAAAGGCCCTAGGAGGTGGGGTCAGCACGAAACTCATGGTCTTTACAACGGGATCCGTGTCCTTTCGAGTCCGTCTTTGTTCACGGTGCAAACCTTGCCCAGACTCTTCCCCAGCCCTTCCCTCAAGGGGGAGCACATGAGACCTGCTACCCCTTACTTATCATCTGTTTCATATGCTTGTGGCTTTTCTTATTATAATATTGGAGGGGCCTGCACCTCGGCAACGAGGGTGGGACCTGTGCGCCCCGGTCTCAGTCTGTGACCATATACCACACACACCTGCTCCCGTTAACCGTGCCCGCTGCCCCATCCCACTGGGATACCGCCTGTTCCCTTTATGACTGGCAGTAACCAACACCCCTCCATCTTCATGTGCCTTTCTGAAATGATCTCTATACAAAGAAAGTCATCTCTGAATTTTTTCTCCTTTTCCTCTCCATCATGTGCCAGTAATTAACATTGTAGCTTTCCCATAGTGAATAACTCAAGAATAGTAAATATGAATAAAGCTGGCCCAAGGTGATACAGGACAGGGACTTCCCTGGCGGTCCAGTGGTTAAGTCTCCGTGTTTCCAATGCAGGGGGCGTGGGTTCCATCCCTGGTGGGGGAACTAAGATTCCACATGCGTGGTGCGGCAAAAAGAAAAAAAAAAAAAAAAGAAGGGGATACAGGACACCCGGATACCTAATAATCCAGCCTTTCCTACCCCTTTTCTCCACTTGACTATTTAGAGTGGAAATAGGGTAAAGCAGAAGAATTGGTGAGTCCATGTGGTGTTTGAACGCTAACAATTAGTAGCCTGTAAAATACGTTTACACTTTCCTTTTTCCATTTGCATTGTCAATAGCATCAGAGATTTGGGAAACTGAGTGTGCACAAGAAACTGTCGTTAAATACAGCAGGTTTTCACAATGGGAGACTGAGAGTAGAAATAAACCAGTTGACTGACTCCCAGCTCCAGAAGAATAAGGAACCGGGGGAGATGGGGGGGGGAGGGGTATGTGAGGGGCAGCGCTGGGACTTTTCCCAGACTCCCCTCTGGCCTCTTCTTCCCTCTCCCCACCACCTACTTCCCCATGCTCCTTTCCCCTCCCTATTCTCCCTGAGGGCCCATCGAGACAGGAAGGAGGTGAGGGCACGTGATCGTTCATGTGAGAGCTGATTTCATCACTTCCTGTCTCAGGATGAGTTCTGAAAGGCTCTTCGGAGCCCCAGTATAATCCACACCCCCCAAGCCATGTCTCAGGCCACACCCGCCTTCCTCTCCACTTAATGGAGATTAAGAAATCCCAACTAAATCAGCTCTATCCAGTGCTTTCCTTCTTGTATTAAATGAAGCCATCTTGGCCTTTTTGCGCTGAAGTAGGAAAATGACCCCTTGGCAAAGAAAGTTTGATAACTTCAGAGCAGAGAGACTTTGCCTAATTCCCTTCCAGCCCTTGCCTCATGTGAGGGAAGAAAAATGAACTTGGAAAGAGGAAGGGGTGAAATCTGTGGGAATTCCCTTCAGCAGAGGCAGAAATGGAATCGTAGCCTTGTCAAACGGAGAGGAAAAAGAAGTGGGAAATTCACAGTTGCAATATGGAAGTCAGATAAATCATGCTGTAATTCAGGCCAGGGAATCAAAGCATTTCTTGGTCTCTGGAGGCAACATCCCTGACGTATAAAAAGTACCAAAAACGAAATGGACAGTTAGGTGTGAGTAAAACTGTAATAAAAACGGGAGAATCAAAGTTGTTGTTATAATCATGGCAGCAAGTAACATTTCTTTAACTCTTTCTAGATAATAAAACACTTCTGCTTCCATCATTAAATTTGAGCCCAACAAGCTTGAAAGCATTTATGTTGTTATTTAATACATTTTACAGATGAGGATACATTTTAATACATTTTACCTTGGACTTGCCCAAGGTTACAGACAAGTGGGTAGAATTGCTGGGCTCCATCCTGGTTCCTCTGACTGTAAATAACTGCTCTTTCCTCTGCACCCCACTGTCATTCCGTGAGCCGAGTTGCCCCTGTGATGATTTTGCACCTGACACTATGCTGATATGCATTTTCCCCTTTTAAGGATTTTGATGATCAGAATTAATAATATATTTAGCATTTTTTTCCCCCCAAAATCTCTATTACCAAGATGTAGATTTTTCTATCACAAAGTGATCATGCTCAAGATACAGTTTGCCCCCTAGTGTTAAAGTTTAAGCCACATTTAAGTTGGAAATTGGGAAAGCAAGGCAGGTAGGATACCTCAGTCTACCATCATGTGATTCTCAGCCAGTTTAGTACAAAGGCCTTTGACATCAGAGCTTCTGGGTCCGCCCTCATTACGGTATCTATTGACCAAGAAAACAGCATATAGACTGGGGATCCCTTGTCATAACTCTAAGTTGGAACCCACCAGTCTGTTGGTGGTAAATGGGGTCTGAAGTGTCCGGAGGGGGCTGTTGTGGGGAAGTTTCTGGAGTACTTGCCCATGAGTGGGTCTCCTCATTCTGTCTCTTTGTAAAGAATCTAAAAGATAAGTTAGGATCTCATTGTCCAGCTCAAGGCTCCCCTCCATACCTCCCCCACCCACAAATAATATCATAATGAAGCAACTACGTTATTTTCAAAACCTTTATTGGTATTAACCCCTAATTAACAGTGTCATCACATTTAATCTAGCTAAGCTGGAGGGAGAATCACATCGAAACGCCAGATCGGGTTCAGTGGCACGTGGAACCTCAGGTGACAGACTTGGTTTGCGTTTCATCCGGGAGGCTGGGTCTCCTCTCCACCTCACATTTGATCTCCCCTCTTTACACGGGAATTCTCATACGTGACTCTAGGGAGGCCCCACGTGCTCGGCCCTTCTTTCAACCACAAGACCCTCCTCCAGGGGAAGCGGCCAGCACTGCAGAGACAGTTAATTCCACAAAATCGTCTGAGCCGGGTCCGCCCTGCTGAGGGGTCACACGGCCATCAGGACACGGTGGTCCCTCGCTGTGTGTCATTGAGGAACCACTGCTTGGAAGCCATTCCCAATGTAAACTGTCTTACAGACACGGTGGTTCTCTCTTTCTACACAGTATGAGAAATATCAGTGTCATTTTGTGAATGGAGCTATTGATGATGTTAATGGTGGAGAAAGCATTGAGCTGAGAGTTGGAAAACCTGCTCCAGCCTGGGTAGAATCATCCCTTTGGCCCCGGGGTCCTCCTCTGTGAGAAGGGGTCACCAGTCAGCTTTCCTGTTGCCTCGGCTCTGATGTTCTACGACTAAGAAAATCTCCTCCTACTTAGAATGTCTGTGTCAATTATCACCCCAAAGTTAAAATGAATGCTTCTGAGTATATTCAGAGGATGCTGATATAAGATTTTGACATTGCTCTAAACAAAGGAATATGAATGCATCATACAAATGTAGTACCCAGGTGACAGGCACGTAAATCCTCTATTATCTTTTCTGAATAATGAATTTTATGTCTGAGACTTAAACTTCAGCCATGAAAACTTACAAGATGGACAAATGAAAGTAGAGTTACTGTCAGCATTGAAAAACTGATCATACGCAGCTTCCTTCTGAAAAAGTTGGAAGAATAGGAAGCTGTCATTTTAAAATAGCGTAAAGGGCTTCCCTGGTGGCGCAGTGGTTAAGAATCTGCCTGCCAGTGCAGGGGACACGGGTTCGAGACCTGGTCCTGGAAGATCCCACATGCCGTGGAGCAGCTAAGCCCGTGTGCCACAACTACTGAACCTGTGCTCTAGAGCCCACGAGCCACAACTACTGAGCCTGCACGCCACAACTACTGAGGCTGTGCTCTAGAGTTCTTGAGCCACAACTACTGAGCCAGCATGCCACAACTACTGAGCCTGCAAGCCACAACTACTGAAGCCCGCACACCTAGAGCCTGTGCCCCACAACAAGAGAAGCCACCACAATGAGAAGCCTGCGCACCGCAAGGAAGAGAAGCCCCAGCTCGCTGCAACTAGAGAAAGCCCGCGCGCAGCAACGAAGACACAATGCAGCCAAAAATTAATTAATTAATTAAAAAATAAAATAAAATAGCGTAAAACAGGAACACTTTTTTTTTTCTGTTAGGTGGTTGGGGTGTCTGGCATATTTAAGCAGAAGAACCACGACTGGTTGTTTAACATAGCAGAAAAGGCAGAAGAAGTTATTCTTGCTTTAATTTTGACTGGAAACCTTTCTAGCACCAATAGGAAGCTTTCAGCTCATGTCCAGGGGGAGGTGGTGGGACTTCTGGTCTACGTGCCAGCTCTGCCTCTTATCTGGGAATGATTTTATCCAGGCGCGGCAATTTCTGGTCAGCGTGCCTATAAGTCACAAAATAATTTCCTCTTCAGATACTCATCTTGGAAGCCTGCAAGGCTAGAATCAAATCAAAGTAGTTTAGGAGCGGGCAGGGCTCATTACCAGCTGCTTATTTTTAAACGCGGACGTGAACGCACTGGAGGGGGGGGCTGCAGAGTCAGTTCAGTTGCTCTTTGTCTTAAGCACGTCGCTCGCCCTCCCCGTGCGCCCCTCACCCTCTCGGTACCCCCCCCCCCCTTTTCACCACAGCGTGTGCTGCGCACAGCCGCGCGTGCGCCAGGGCTGGGATGAGCAAGGCGCATCCCTGTGTCGGGGAGCGGATGGCTTGCTGCCGGAGGAGGGGGAGTAGCGGGCCGCGCTGCGGGCTGCCTTCAGGGCCCGAGGAGCAGCGTGGAACCCAAGCGGGGCGGGAGCGGCAGGAGGGGAGGCCTCCTGGGCGGTGAGCCTGGCAGACAGCGTTAGGCCTGCGAGGCTGGGCAGGGACGGATGTGGGGAGGCGGCTCTGGCTGGGGGAACGTGGTGCGTAAGGGCACAGGAGAGGGGTAACGGGGTGGGAGCAGGGACCCTGAGAGCTAGACACGGACGTTAAGGAAAGCCGGAAGCATTGCCAGCCCCTGGGTTCCGCGGGAGGAGCAGTTAAGTGATTTGTAGGTAACCGAAGAGATGTACGTATTGGAGAAAAGGGGAAAATGATTATGCTCAGCAGATGGTCTCTCGGGAGTTATACTTTTACTTTACCTTCGAGGAATCCGTGGGTGCTGTTTGCATTTACTGTCACGTGCCCTTGGGCCTCCCCAGTGGCCTCTGATCGACCCCCCCCCCCCCGCCGGCCCCCCGACCCCGTGCTCGCTGTAGAAACCACAGGTGCTCTGCTCCGAAGGTACTCTGCTGCTGCTGACTTTGGTTTGGTCTGCTGTGTTCTGTAAACCTGAGACCCCGAAAGGGGGAAGGAGGGGGCAGGGGCGTGTCTGCGCTCCATCCAAGCTCGTCTTTAAAGGGAACACCCTGACGTGGGCAGGAACCGTCCCGGAGCTTTTCCATCAGAGTTAGATTTCTCAGCACCCCGGCCTCCTCCCCACCCCCGTGCCCCCAAACCAAAGAGCACTTTGGCCCGGGAGCCCGAAACCTGAAGAGGCTGAGTCCGGGGAGGACCGAACCTCCCACCCGGAGGCTGCCCCGCGTTGCCCAGGAGGCGGGTGTGGGAGCCCAGCCGCGAACGCGGGCGGCTTGCTCCTCGTCCTGGGCGTGACGGGGGCCCGTGAACGTCTAAGCGGGAAGGCGATGCGCCGAGCTCCGCACGCCCTGCGTTGCCCCGGGCACAGCCGTGCCGCGGAGGGAGCGGGGCTGGAGCCCGGGGTCCCGGGAGGCGGGTGGGCCGAACGGAGCCCCGCCCATCCCAGGTGTGCAGAAGGGAAAGCGAGGGCGACGCCCGGTGTCTGGATGGGCGTGGACGCCGGGATTGGGGGGCGCGGGGGTCGGTTTTGCTGTGGGGATTGAAGTGTGGGACACCCAGCTGGACATGTTCCGGGGGGCCAGGGACTTCACTGTGGGGCCTGGGCTTGGAATCGGGGCGCGAGCTGAGAGGCCCCAACTCCTTCCCCGCTGTCACTGACCCAAGTCGAACACTCACAGGATGAATGACCTTGTAGCTGCCTAACTAGCCTTGGGCTTCAGCTCTGCTTCTTCCAGAGCCCGTCTGTCACACAGCAGCCAGAGTGCTGCTCTAAAACCTCTTTTTTTTTTTTTTTTAATTTTATTTACTTAGTTTTGGCTGTGTTGGGTCTTCATTGCTGCGTGCAGGCTTTCTCTAGTTGCGGCGAGCGGGGGCTACTCTTCATTGCGGTGCACAGGCTTCTCACTGCGGTGGCTTCTCTTGTTGTGGAGCACGGGCTCTAGGCACGCGGCTTCAGTAGTTGTGGTTCGTGGGCTCTAGAGCACAGGCTCAGTAGTTGTGGCACGCGGGCTTCAGTGGTTGTGGCTCGTGGGCTTCAGTAGTTGTGGCTCACGGGCTCTAGAGCACAGTCTCAGGAGTTGTGGCATGCGGGCTTCAGGAGTAGTGGCGCGCGGGCTCTAGAGCTCAGACTCAGTAGTTGTGGCGCACAGGCTTCAGTAGTTGTGGCTCACAGGCTTCAGTAGTTGTAGCTCGTGGGCTCTAGAGCGCAGGCTCAGTAGTTGTGGTGCGTGGGCTCAGTAGTTGTGGTGCACGGGCTTAGTTGTTCCACGGCATGTGGGATCTTCCCAGACCAGGGCTCGAACCCGTGTCCCCTGCATTGGCAGGCGGATTCTTAACCACTGTGTCACCAGGGAAGCCCCTAAGACATAAGTCTTAACTCTCTCTAATCCAGTCTGATATGTCAAACTTCCGTATTTCCTTGCTGTAATTTGTGTTTATTTAATATAGATGAGGTCATGCATCTTTTCCTATATTCCTTCTTTGTTTGCAGTTTATTTTTCTGGGAACTGTTTCTTTAAGCTTTTTACCCATTTTTTGTTATTAGTTCATCATTATCCATCCTTTCTAATTATTCTTTTCATCACACGTTAGGTTTGTACTGTATGTGCTGTTTTGTACATATTGAACTGAATGTTACAGCTTTTCATTTTATTGAAAACTCTCCATAAACATGTATGTACCTATTACAATATAATATTCTATTCCTGTGACTGTATCGTGATTTCCTTACCATTCCCTGGTAGATGAACATTTGGAGAATCTCTACTTTTTCACTAATGTAAGTAACAATACAAAACATTACTGTGGACAAAACTTTACTTTCTGCATGTAT
This sequence comes from Balaenoptera musculus, assembly GCF_009873245.2. NCBI lineage: Eukaryota > Metazoa > Chordata > Mammalia > Artiodactyla > Balaenopteridae > Balaenoptera > Balaenoptera musculus. Next base: position 76,354,234 of record NC_045801.1, on the reverse strand, counting down.
GTCCTTAGGCCCCAGTAGCCAGATAAGAGATCAGAGTAGGAGTGTTTCTGAGTCACTTGACAGTCACAGCTTGTTTTCAGCGAGCAGAATTGCATGTTTGTGCCCAGTGACTTGTTCCTCAGCTGCAGGTGTGTGGGGCGCACCCAGTCAGGCCACATTCCTCCTCAGAGGCAGCTCTGATCTGGCCATCACACATCCTCTCTCCTGCAGAAGACTGGACAGAAGTGCCAATGGCTTTTCTCTTGTTTCTCCATCCCTGGCATAAGTTGAGAACGTTCTGCTTCCTTCTTCTCCTTCCAGGGTGATAAGCATGGTTCGTTAGCTGCAGATCAGGGGTGGGTCATCTAAATATTTATTTATTTATTTATTTGGCTGCACCGGGTCTTTGTTGTGGCACGCGGATCTTTAGTTGCAGCATGCGAACTCTTAGTTGCAGCATGCATGCGGGGTCTAGTTCCCTGACCAGGGATCATACCCAGGACCCCCTTCATTGGGAGCACTTAGTTTTAGCCACTGGACCACCAGGGATATCCAGGGGTAGGTCATCTAGATGACAGTAGTAGCAGTGAAATTGATGCAGAAGAGGGGAGAGTAAGCAAAGGAGATTTCTAATCTTAGTGTAGGTTCTTGACTGCCCTGTCCTGGGGGTACAGAGTACGGAGTCCCTTCCCTGACTGGCGGTGGGTGATCCCCGACAGGGCATCCCTTTACAACCTCAGGCAGCCGGTATCAGGGAGCCCCGTCAGCGGATGCAGAGTCTGGGTCCAGCTTCTCCTAAGGGTGGTGGCAGCCACTCAGCAGCGGGGAAGCAGTGTGCCTGAGGCTGCGTTCGGGCGCCTCTGGGCAGCCTCCCACCTCCAGCCCCTCGGCTCTAAGAGAGCAGCCCTTCTGTCAGTTCACCATGATGAACCAGGTCTGGATGTGGGTCTTCTCGCTATGAATAGTAGTGGTATTAATATTAGTCATAGTGATCATTCATCTCCATCATGCACTGAGCAGCCTTGCATTCTCCTTTTCAGTCTCATCTGGACTCTACCAGGTTGATGCTATTCTTATCGCCACTTTGCAGAGTGGAAAACTTGAGATTTTGAGAAGAAACTTGCCCCCGTTTTGTATATAAAATCCAAGATGACCCATTGTAAGTCTCTGATCCACAGTCACAACTGTCCAACTGTCTTCTGAGGCATCATTGGTCTACTTCCTTCTAATCCCTAATTGTGTGTTCACATCAAGACCGGGTTTATTTGAGGGTAGACTGAGGAGCGGCCCGGGGCGGAAGTGATGCGGGAGGAGCCTTGACCGCTGCCTAGTGTGGTTTGGTCCCCCAGGTGTGCATGGGCGTCCCCATCCAGGGTGCCACCACAAGCTGTCGAAGCGTTTCCTTGGTCGTCAGCACACTGCGCAGGGGTGGGTGATGGGCATTGCCCGCTCTCCCTGTGGCCAACAGCCTTTACCACCTCTGCTCCTGCTTCCCTACAGCTGGAAGCTCCCAGTTTTATTTTTCAATTGTGATAGAATACACATAACATACATTTCATCCATTTTTAAGTGCCCAGTTCGGTGGCATGAAGTACATTCATGTTGTTGTGCGGTCATCACCACCAGCATCTCCAGAACCCTTTTCATCTTGCAGAACTGACACTGTGTACCCATTAACTCCCCATCCTCCCTCCCACCAGCCCTTGGCAACCACCATTCTACTGTCTGTCTCTGTGAATCTGATACTCTAAGTACCTCGTATGAGTGGAATCATACAGTATTTGCCCTTTTGCGACTGGCTTATTTCTCTTAGCATATTGTCCTTAAAGTTCATCGATGTTGTAGCCTGTGTTAGAATTCCATTCCTTTTTATGGCTGAATAATGTGCCATTGCTCACATAGACCAAACATTTTGGTTTTTTTATTCATCCATTGATGGACACTTGAGTTGTTTCCACTTTCTGCTTTTGTGAATAATGCTCCTATGAACAGGGGTGTACAAATATCAGTTAGATATTGTACAAGTGTCTGCTTTCAGTTGTTTGGGGTATATACCCAGTGGTGGAATTGATAGGTCACATGGTAATCCGATGTTGAATTTTTTGAGGAACACTCATTCTGGTTTCCACAGTGGCTGCACCGTTTTACATTCCCACCAGCAGTGCACAAGGGTGCTAATTTCTCCACTTCCTCAACAACACTGTTTATTTTCTGGTTTTTTCTTTTTTGTTTTGTTTGTTTGTTTGTTTCTATAATAGCCATCCTAATGGATGTGAACTGGTCCAATAAGTTTTTGCAAGAGAAAGTCTATGAGAATTAGTTGACAAATGGTTCTTCCTTTGCTGCTAATGAAGGTAAATCTCTTTCATGGAAACTTGCTGGTTTAAATATGGTTATTCAGTGCAGTTTTCTATGTGGAACTCATGCCTCCCTGAGGCTCTATGGGGCCTTGCATGCTTTTGGATTGATTGAATTTTGATCCGTCACAAAAACTTCACCAGCCCTAAGTTTGTACGTGTCAAGCTCTGCCCTCATCTTTCAGCTATGAAGGTATTACAGACTGCAGACTTTAACATGGCCACTTTTTAAATGATCTAGTTATTATTTCTCCTTTCTCTCCTTTTTCCTGATGTCAGCTTGCACATTCTACTGTTTGTAGCTCTTTTTAAAGGAAGAAGCTAGTATAGATAAATAGTTAAGAGCCCAGGAGGTGGGACCAGCCAGACTTGGATTCAAATCCAAGTCTATCTAGGAAAAATGTTTACTTCTCCGCGACTCAGCTTTCTCATCTTTACTATGAATACTGGCTACTTTCATAGGCTTGTTTGAGGGATTATAAATGCCTGGCAAGATGCCTGGGCAGGGTAAGCAGCCAGTATATGGCAGCTGTCACCATCCTCATCATCATCATTACCATCACCCTTATCATCACCACCATCACCACCATCATCAGTACCATCATCATCATCATCAGTACCACCATCATCACCACCATCATCAGTAGCACCACAATCATCACCACCATCACCACCATCATCAGTATCACCCACAATCATCACCACCATCACCACCATCATCAGTATCACCATCATCACCACCATCATCATCATCAAAGCAATAAACTCCACTATTTCTTAGAAGTTTTGCTTGGAAAAGAGGAATGAAGAAGAATATTTTAATAACCCAGTAAAGCTAAAACATACGAGGAAATTTGACCTCCAAACATAGCAAGGAATGAGCTCTATGCCATCCCTTCCTCTATCCAAATTATGGATTAAAGAGTGTAGGTATCCAGTATGGAGGATCAATGAATATTAATAGATAGAAAAGTACATCTATAGAAACTACCACGTACTACAAAACAAATGCTATCATATTTGGAGTACCGAGGAGGTGTGTTCTCACTTTAAACTCCCTGGTTTTTTTTACATTTTATTTTTGTGTTGTAATTAAATGGTCTTTTTAGGTCAGTTTGGGATTGACCCCAGGGGTGATAGAGAGGACCCTTCAGAGAGGCTTGAGACCCCATCAGAGAGACTGTAGGTTTAACCCATTTGTTTGGTTCGAACTTATTAATATTAGCATTATTATTATTTTGTAAGCTTCCCAAGGCTTTTGAAAGTAATTAATTATTTGAATTCTACTTTCCCCAAGTGTAGGAAGGAAATACGTATCTAAAGAGTGAGGCAAGCAATGCCTAATGGAACAGGTATAGCCACAGGAAACCCAAAATTTAGTCTTTCCTGCTTTCTGGCAGGTTTCTTGTTCAATCTCTCTCACTGCTTGTCTAAGTGACAAATGTTTTCCAGCCGGCCAATTCTAAGACAGATTGGGTTTTCGGTTCCAGTTTCTCATTCAGGCTGGAATTTCCTGGGGCAGATTTTAGCTTTGCTTGAGAGATCACATCGAGTCCCTCAATTAGGTTCCTTTATTCCTTTATTTCCTCCCTCGTCTGACTCACATGTGGGTTCTTCTCATTAAAATTTTAAAAATCACTCACTAAGCAAGATAGCCTGTTACTTGCCCGTTTCTCAGAACAGCGGTAGGAATTCGGGTGAACACAGAACCCTAAAGCAAGACTCACACGGCGAGGTCATCCGTGCAAACACTCCATTGTGTGTCCAGAGCTTCCTTCGTGGTCCTTGGTGACACCTGCGCGGTCCGTGCACTGATCGCATGCATGGGAACAGGCTTGTGGCTCAGAGCCTCAGCCCCGGACGGAGGGAGCCTGCTGGAGGCTGGGGCAGGCTGGGTGGGATGCCGGGGTCACAGCATTGATTGGGTTTCTGGGAAAAACAGAAAAAGATGCGTGACCTCTGTGGCCATTGCTAGCAGGGAAGGTCACTTGCAAGGAGGGTTATTTGAGTCTGCCTTGGTCTGTAAAACTTGATTGAGATTTCTTCTCCAGCATTGTATTCCACATAAAGTAAGTCTGTCTTGTATATACCCAACGGGTATTTCCTGCCCCAAGCATCGCCATCCTGCGAGCCCCAGATGGTCCCTGGCAACTCCCTTCTCAGTAAATGTATTTGAGGACCAGAGAGGAGGGTCCTGGGTTGCCTTCCTCAGGGCAGTGCGGGCAGGGGTGCGTGTAGATGTCTGCGGAGGCCGCTCCCAGGGTCTCCTCCTCATCTGGGGAACGGGGACACAGACTTTCTACTTAAACGTGGATATTGGAGAGGGAATATAAAGGAGTATGCTCACCTCAGGTGCTTCTGGAAACTTTGTTCTGATCTAACGTTTCTGACCTCATACCCCAGGAAACATTCATCTGCAAAGCATTTTGCGTTCTGTCGCCACCCTGCCCATCATAAGTGTGTGCATATGTCAGTGTGCGTGTCGGGGGGTTGGGTAGAAGATGATAGGCAGAGGAAGCAGAAGGATAATGCTTTATGAAATGTTGGGTTCTGAAAACGTCCCAGAAGTTTGTATGTATCTGCGTGGTGTGTATGCATGTGGGTGGGTGTAAAATCACGTGTGTGGATACTGACGTACTGAAAAATAGACACACACTGGCAACACTGCCATAGAGAGGGAGTGTCCGTGGTGGTCCTCCGAGATGCCCCACCACCTGGGGGTCTCAGATGCCGGGGATCTCAGATGCCGGGGACGGATGCCGTGCACCCACCAACCGGTGAGGCTGGGTCTCTTCCCCTTGGAGGAGGCAGTGCCTGTGGGCCCCTGAGGGTGCGTCTGTGGGGGGGTTGGCGCGTCGCCTTCACACCAGCAGTGGGAGAGGCAGGATCCCCGGTATTTGGGGTCAGAGTGTCCTCTGTGGTCACACGTGTGTTTCCAGCCCTTCAGGTCCCTGGCTGGGAAGCTGATTGGCGGGCGCCCGCTGGTCACGCCTTTCCTTCTCACAGCACAGTTGAAAGGCCTCCCTGGAGGATGGCCATGGGGCTGGGGGGCGGCTTATTTCGCACCTGACAAGATGAGGTTGGCCTCTCACTCAGAAAGCATCATTTTTTTTTAAAAAAATTATTTATTTATTTTTGGCTGTGTTGGGTCTTCGTTGCTGCGTGTGGGCTTTCTCTAGTTGCCGTGAGCGGGGGCTGCTCTTCATTGCGGTGTGCGGGCTTCTCATTGCAGTGGCTTCTCTTGTTGTGGAGCATGGGCTCTAGGCACGCGGGCTTCAGTAGTTGTGGCACGTGGGATCAGTAGTTGTGGCTCGGGGGCTCTAGAGCGCAGGCTCAGTAGTTGCGGCACACGGGTTTAGTTGCTCCGCAGCATGTGGGATCTTCCCGGACCAGGGCTCGAACCCGTGTCCCCTGCCTTGGCAGGCGGATTCTCAACCACTGCGCCACCAGGGAAGCCCAGGAAGCATCATTTTTAATATCTCCTCTGTGCCTAGAACTTTCACTGGGTACTAGATGCCTGGGATTTCACCAGAAGCCGCTGTGTTACTGGCTCAGGTTGGGATCCCAGTGGGGCACTCGCTTGCCTAGTAGTTCCTCTCTGTTCTCCCAGGGCAGCAGTGCATGCGTGTACACGCACACATGCACACACACACACACACACATAGAAACATCAAACAGAGAACATGTCACTGTATGTTTCCACTGAAGGTACAAAAAGAGGAACTAGGAAATGTACGCCCGCCACGCTACTTGGGCTGAAGAGCTCAAGAAATGACAAGCACATGTAACCCTGAATCAGGTAGCTTTAAACCAGGAGTACAGACACATTACTAAAGTTATCTCCTTGTATGATTATTCTCGTTTTAGGTAATAGGGGTGCTTTTTTACTTCAAATGCCCAGTAGCTTCACACACAGACTCTCTAATACAGAGTTGGAAATTAGCACATGGAGACGAGACATTTTTAGTTCTTCTTTAGTGCTGGCAGGTGGTTTAGAAAGTCAAGGTTTTCTCATGTTTGTGCATCACTGAGCCTGATGCTGGCGTGATGCTGGCATGGCCCAAGAGGTAGAGAATCCCCTCAGGTGATTTAAAGCTGAAAGATTAAATCAGTTTCCTAAGCCCTCTAAGTAATGGCCCGGCCCCAGAACCATGATGTGGAGGAAGAGGTTCTGGATTCCCTGCCTCTGAGCTGTAAGGCTGGAGTCCTTCTCCCTTAGTTACAAGAAAAACAGAGGCTCAGGACGCACATTCTGAGCTGCTGATGTACTAGGACTAGCCCGCACCCCCGTTATCTGGCCCACCACCACCCCAGCTTCAGCATGACACCCCCATCTCCCCGCCTGGGCTTTTCCCTTCTGGCTCTGCCCATCTTGCTCCTTCTTTTTCTTCAGCTGAGTTGTTGGGGAATTCCTTTCCCCAGCATTAGGAGGACAACAGTCCATCTACTCGTGATGTTGAGACCAAGATTTCATTCCAATCCGTCTAGAACTTTAAATCCTAAAATAGCTGAAGCTGAAAAGCATTGGATCTAACGCAGTTCTTCTCCAAGTTCGGTGTGCATACAGGTCACCCAGAGAGCTTGTTAGAATCCGGGTTCTGATTGAATAAATCAGGGTCAGAATCAAGCTCCCAGAAGGTGGTAAGGGACAAGGGCCATTCTCCACCCAGACTGCAGGTCACAACCACCTAGGGAGGCCTCACTCCTAGAGATGCAGGTTTAGGTGATTTAGGATGAGCTGGGTTAAGATAAGATGCCCAGTACACAGCCAGAGTTAAGAAATACTGGTGTAAGGGTTTAAACTTCATTTAACGGCTAAATGCACAGAAGGGAAATTGAAGTCACTTCCAAACCATTGTCCTAACCTGTGGTGTGACCCTAGGAAAGTAATTTCCTTTCAGCCCCATCAAATTTCCAAAGGGAAAGACATTTATTGCTTTTTTTGCAATATACAGGGCTATTTGAATGAAAGAATATTTTCCTGCTTAATTTTAGCCTGGTTATTTTCATTCTGACAGAGCCTTAACCTCATTCAAGCCAAGAATAGATCATCATCCATCTTATTTCTCTCTTTTGAGTCATAGGGCAAAATGGGCTTTATACCTTCTTTGCTCAGTTTAGCTTCTTCTAGACCAAGAATTCAAAATGGGGCAAGTTGCCCCCAAGGGAGTGAAAACTGGTTCTTGGCAGATGGGAAAATCTTAGGTGTTACGATAGTTTGTGGCCCTCCAGAGCTCAGACCTACCTGACAAAATCTTAACTTCTTTGTATTTAATTTTAAATTTTTAATTTAATTAAAAATTTCTCCTTAGGAGATGATAATGGAAAAAGGTTGAGAAACCCTGTTCTAGACAAAGACAACCCAAACCAAGCTTGTATGTCCTTCCTGAGATGGGTATCCTGAGCTCTGCCTGGGGAAGGTTTGTGGTAGCTTTTCTGAGAGGTGAAATTTGGGCTTAACAACAATGAATTCCAGGAGGAAACTTCAAAAGCATTTTTCTCTCTTCTCAGTTAAATAGTATTCTCTTGATGAAAAATTTGAGTTCCAGAAGCATCTAGTTATGAGCTCTCTTGCTGATGGAACATTCTGGAATGTGATCTGGTGGTCAGACACTCCTGGGTGTCAATCCTGGCTCTCTCCTTCCCTCCTGGCTTTCAGCAGGTTCTTGTACCTCTTTAAGCTTCATTTGCATGTGTACAATGGAAATAAAACTTACCGGGTAGATTTGTTATTCAGATGAAACGTGAATTGGGTGTAATGGATGTAAAATAGTATCTGGTACATAAAAAGTGCTCCATTAGTGGTGGGAGAAGTAGTGGTTATTAATGTCTAACTATCCATCTATATATCTACCTACCTACCTATCAATCAGCCACCTACCTACCTATCAATCACCCACCTACCTATTACCATCATCATCTAACTAAAATATCTGTGGGCACAAAGCAATCTCCTGAATCAGACTGTGTCCTCACCAAACCTGAGCGACTCCACATAACTCCTTCACAGATCAGCCTTTCTGAGCTAATGGGATTAACGGATATACACTACTATATATAAAGTAGATAAACAACAAGGACCGACTGTAGAGCACAGGGAGCTATACTCAGTACCTTGTAATAACCTGTGATGGAAAAGAACCTGAAAAAGAATACATATATACCTATGTATAACTGAATCACTTTGCTCTACACCTGAAACATTGTAAGTCAACTATAATTTAGTTAAAAAGAAAGTAGGAGGCGAGCGCCCGCCTCTCCCCGGGTCCCCGAGGATGGCTGAGCCTGGGTGGGGGCTGCATTTATGCAACAGCTCTTTCTGCAGTGCTGACAATGGTTAGACTAAGTGGCCTGGAGGAGCAAGGACATATTCGTGCAAGCAAAGCTGATCCTAGATTCCATTAGCCAAAGTGGTCTCCGATTTCTTCCTGCTGTTGCGAAATAGAGAAATAGAGTTGGATTTACTTTAGCCAAAGTAAATACAACAACCAAAAAAAAAAAGATTAAGGTTTTAAAAAGAAAGAAAGAAACCAAGAAAGAAAAATACATATAGACCAGGAAATAATACTGTTTATATAAGAAGAGAATTGTAGTCTTTTTTGACCTCAAAACCAGCCCTATCTGAAAGCTTTTATTTTGCTCTCATATCTATTGTTTATTCCACTTGGCAAGCGCTGTTGTTTCGAAACTTGGTCTTGGTGAACGCTATTATTATTGTTTGGAATATGAGCCCCTTAAAGCACTCTGACGTGGAAAAAGAAAGCCAAACTAAGCTGGGCTTGCTGCAAGTCTGTTATTATTTCAGAGACTCATGTTAAAAAATGCATTCGGGTTTGTGTAAATGCAGAACTCGGGTGAGTGTGATAAAAGCCTTACCCACAAGTTCCCAGGATTGATTGATTGATTGATTGATTCTTCGTTGCTGCGCCCAGGCTTTCTCTGGTTGTGACGAGCGGGGGCTACTCTTCGTTGCGGTGCGCGGGCTTCTCACTGCGGCGGCTTCTCTTGCTGCGGAGCACGGGCTCTAGGCACGCGGGCTTCAGTAGTTGCGGCATGTGGACATGTTGGGATCGCGGCCAGCTTCGGCTCTTCCCGGTTCCTGGCCCAGTTTGTCTAGAATCATTGGAATGTTACATACGGGCTCAAGAACAGGAGTGGGCCCTAAGGGGTTTACATTCCTGCGATGCCCAGGTAAACAGGTGAGGAGCAGGGGGCCCTGGGACACACACACTGGAGGAGAAGGAGGGTCAGGGAAGGCCTCTCAGCGGGAGGGCCGTCTCCCCTGAGACCTGCGGGATGAACTGCCCCGCGACAGGGGCTGCAGGAGCCAGGATCCTGGAGGGAGGCAGTGGTGGGAGGTGGAGTATGATGGACCAGTCACCCAGGGCCTTGGAAGCAGCGCTAAGGGGTTCAGACGTGGTCTGGAGGCTAGTTTTATGCAGGGAGTGACCTGGGTGGACTTGCCCAAAGGATTAAAGTATTCCTGTCGAGGGATGCTGTGTGAGGCTGGCCCAGCCGTCCAGGCAGGGGCTGGACCCCGAGTCCACTCAGCAGGTGTCGCGTGGCCTGGGTCTTCTCCACTCTACCGGCCCAGCCTGCGCGCCACACACGTTATTCTTGGTCATAGTCAAGGTGTACGTTATCAAACTGTCGTTTCTACTAAAGAAGATGCTCAGACCTCTTCTATTCTTTCGGATTTATGATTTTATCTGCTCAAGACTCTTTGGGGGCGAGTCACAGGCGAGCCCCTGGTCTGCCAGGACTTCGGGACTGAGCTGGTGTATTCTCATTATTATATGGCAGATTTTCTGGCTACAGAAATAGCATCTGGCAAATTCCTGCAGCAGAGAGCAAACAACATAGCATCCTGGTAATATTAAAAGCCCAGCACATTTACCAAAGAACTTTCTTCGGCTCTGAGAAGAGGGGAGTGACATGGCTGAAGCTTCCAGTAGATACAAGTGAGAACAGAAAAGATGTAAGGTGGCTTCTCCCTGGTGGTGTTTGCTGTCTGGATGGCAGGACAGCAGTAAGCACCTTAAACAGCATCAAAATAATGGCAAAGCCATGGTCAGGAGGTGCAAATGGTTTTTGTACAAATTGACCATTGATGGTGGGTGTGGAGTGAAATTATCAAGAGGAGTTCAGGGAAGGCCCTCTGGCCAGAAGGAAGCCTAGTGATTGGCCGAGAGGGGAAGCAAGGCGTTCCAGGCGGAGGTCAGGAGAAGCATCCCCCGTAGAAAGGAGCTAAAAAGCTTTTGCTAAGCCACAAGGCCTGGCTGAAACGGCGGCGTTTGCCTGAGCCAGGAGGTTGCTGTTGAGGATGGGGTGTGGGAGTACTCAGGTCCCCCACGCTGAGCCGCCTGGAATTCAAGGTAGAATCCGCAGAATACATTCATTCCTGTGTGACACAATCCTAATTAGTTTTCCCTGTAACTGCTCACCAGACACAGCTACTTGGTTCCTCCCTCCTTCCCTTCCTTCCTTCCTTCCTTCCTTCCTTCCTTCCTACCTTTCTTCCTTCCTTCCTACCTTTCTTCCTTCCTTCTTGATTCTTATCTTTATAATTTGGTAATGTTTTCCTTAATAATCCTATTTTGATTCCTTAAAAACCCGATTTCCTAGTAAGCGATGAGTAGCAGTTTCACCTCCCCTGTTTTATCATTTTGTCCTTGCTTCTCTCCTGCTGTCAGCTTTCTGTCTGGGTGACTCTTTCTCTCATCCTGGAGGGACTGTGCAGAGAGAGCTTAGAGCCCGGGTCCTGTGGGCAGTCGACTGACCCGACAGCAAGGATGCCGCTGACCAGGGACAGCCCGTTCTTGACACCCCAATAATGTATTTGTGTTAGCGCGGCACTTCCCTGGCTCTCTTTCCTCGTTTGAAAAACTGGGATACAAACATCTGTGTATCTACATGCAGGAATTTAGTAGGATCTGAAAAAAACTCTCCACGCATTTAAAAAAAGGCTGAGACATATAGCTATTTAAATAACCATGTTGAGAGTGATTACCATCATTGGAGGTTTGGGGGCAGCTATTTTAGAAAGGACTCAAAATGGCGATTGTAATTTACCCACTGTTTTAAAAATGTGAACGATCAGAGTATCGTACATGAAAGGATTCCAGGAGCTCAGAAGTTTTCTGGTGTTCCTCCATACGTCCCTATAGGGGCCTAAATGGCACATCTAAAGGAGAGCCTTTTTCTGTTTGCAGATCGCGGAGGGAATGGCGTACATTGAGAGGAAGAACTACATCCACAGGGACCTACGAGCCGCTAACGTCCTGGTCTCCGAGTCCCTCATGTGCAAAATCGCAGATTTTGGCCTTGCTCGAGTGATTGAGGATAACGAGTACACAGCCAGGGAAGGTACGTTCCCGGAACCATCTTGAGGTGTTTGGTTGTTGTTTAGTTTTATTCTGTTTTTGCCTGTTTTTAACAAGGCAGTTACAATAGGCATCATTAGAAAAAGAATTCATTTGGTACAATATTCAAAATGTACCATAGTTGCTGTTTGCGGTTTATTCTAATAATTGTTTTGAAAAATTACTCTCTTGATTAGCTCTGCAAGATACTTTTATAAAATTTACAAATGCTGTCATTTGTATTTTGATTAAGCAAGGCAAAACAAAATGAGATTTGACAGGATCATGATTCTTTGTTCATATTACTTGTTAGAGCTTTTCACCAGAACAGTGAAGTATACTTTCCTTAACTATCGAGAAAATATGTGTAACAATAAGTCTATACTCTATATTCCGGCCTTTTAACTACAAATTAAAACATGGAAGTTATCACACACACAGAAGTAAATATAACACTACAAAAATACACTCCTTTATTTTCCCACCTTCCATATTATATATGTAAACCAAAGAACGCACAGAGTAAATCTCCGAGTCCCTGGCCTGTCATTCTGGGGCCAGCCCTGTCTGGGGCTGCACTGACCTTTCCTGTTGGAGATTCTTCTGTGTTGCTTATGATCTGAAGATTCTGATGGTCTCACTCGTGAAAGTTGAGTGAGTTTTTTTGCAGTGCTTTCTCTCTTCTTGAAAGAGCCAAGCACTTTCTTGACATTCCTAAGAATTATTAAACAAGGATTATTTTAACTACATGTGTGTTATTTCTGGAAGGTACCCACAGAATTTATAGAGGTGACAAACAGATTGAAAACATCGTTTTGATTTGTCTAGCATCTCCTGCATTCGTCATACTTACGGTAGTTCTCCTGCCTCAAGTTTGCATTCTTTTAGGTGGATTATAATTTATCCTTGGCCTTAATTATCTTCAGCAAAATGGCAGGTCAAGGAAAATAGTCCGAGGAAAAGTAGCTAAAAGGTAGCGAGCATTTGCAGTGTGGCAGCGGCTATTCTAAGTGCTTTCCATACATCATCTCATTTATCTTTACAATAACCCTATGTGATAAGTAGTATTATTGTTTCCACCTTATAGATGAGAAAAAAGGAGAGGTTCAGAAGCTTCTGAGGCCCCATAGTAAGTGCTAGAGCCAGAACTCAAACCCAGGAGATGTGGCCTCAAAGTGCATGAGTCAGAATTTATTACATCGGTTTTGTAGAATTTGACAAGCCCAGCGTCTCACAGAAATAACTGTTCTCACGTGAAACAGGTGGCCTAATGCAGAGAGCTCGGGTTCTAGAAGGAAACAGTAGGTCAGGTCACCTCAGGGCAAAAGTAATGATATTTACCCTCACTGGTATTTCCTCCGTGCCAAGCATGCAGACCCACCCACTTAACCCTGAGGGCAGCCGGGGAGGTTCTGCTGTTTACTCATCTCATGGATGGAAGTGCCAAGAAGGCACAAAAACAGTAAGTGTCTTGCCGGGGTCATACCTGGCTGGAAACAGCAGTCAAACCCCCCCAAGGCCATGCTGGACCCCAGCCTCCACCCAGCCACGCCCACCCATAGGCCCCGCCCCTGGCTCCGCCCCAACCACAGCCCCGCCCTTCCTGGCCCCGCCCTTCCTGGCCCCGCCCTGTGCGCTAGGTCTGGACTCCACAGAAAAGTCTAAAGCAAAGACCTCGTGAAGGCAAATGTATTTTAAAAATTCTATAGTAGTTGGTGGAAAGCCCTTGCCTTTCCAGGGTGTAGAAGTGCCCGAGTCCCTGCTTCTCTCGAGGTGACCCTGTGACTTCCCCGGGGCCAGGCTTGCCTCCCAATGTGACCCGGCGGCTAAGTCGACCTGAGCCTCACCAGCTTCTCGTGAGAAACCTAGTTTCATCGTCATCTCACTCTGAGCAGATCATCATCCTATGCAGTTCCTAGAAGAGTAGTAATGTTTGGTCCTATCAAATGAAAGCTTGGAGCAGCATCTAATATCCCCGTTGGCACAGGCTTCAAGAGATTTATCCACAAGAATATACACATCGAGATACTTACATTCCATATAAACATGCTCTGGGTCGTTAGAGAAAATTTGAACATGAAGGATACGCGCTCTAGAAGGCTGATGTCGAGGGCCAGGTGTACAGGCTAAGAATAGATGCCTTTCCATTTGGTGTCATGTTCTCATGTTTCAAGTGTGCTAGTTGTGATTTCGCTAAGAGAATACACAAGAAACTTTGCTTCTTAAGAGGGGAATGCCGCGAGGGAAACAGAGGGAGGCAAACGTTCTTAGTATGACATTTTGTACCATCTCTATTTTCTACTGTGTGTATGTGTTAACCTGTTCAAAGTAATTCATTAAAATTTTCCCCCCAAAGGAAAGTGTGAGGGTCACACACCCATGACTCTTTTGTTTCAGCTCAGAGACCCAAGTAAAACACCTGCGTCTTCTGCCCTAGGTGCTAAGTTCCCCATTAAGTGGACAGCTCCAGAAGCAATCAACTTTGGATGTTTCACTATTAAGTCTGACGTGTGGTCCTTTGGAATTCTCCTGTACGAAATCGTCACCTATGGGAAAATTCCCTACCCAGGTATCAGTTACTTACCTATTTCCATTCACTTGGTATATATGAGAAAAAAGCCAAGTGGCACGAGTCATAAAAAGATAAACTTATATCCAAAAGTAAAGTAAGCTTATGGTGCTAGAACTTTATTTTGACTGTCATTACTGGAAGGTGTCCTAAAATACGCTTAGAAACTTCTCTGCCTTCTTGCCTGATTGAGTGCATATTCTTTTGCTTCGCTAATTAATTCCACCACTTGCTGCCTAGAATGTGCCTGGCACCATCACAGGTGTTGCTGATAAGGATGGATTAGAGGATTAGACACAGGTGCCCCTCCCAAGCAGTCCACCTGATGGAGGAGGTTACCGACATGGGGATGAGGGTTTTACAATTCTTTCTCGGTCAGTTTTGAAACAGAAGTTCATACAAGGTACTTTGGAGTCTCTGCCTCTTCAGGAAATAAGCACCTCTGTGTGCGAGTGAAAGATTCTTCAGATCTTTGACTTATTGGACGTGGGGACATCGTTCAGTATTTCCACATTCCTAACCTCCTCGGAGCCAGGTTCTTCCGGCTCTCCCTTTTTCCAGGATCCATGCTGGAATGTGCAAGAAGAGGGATTTTTTCCTCAAGCTGTCACATTCTTGTTAATGTTTGGCTTTTAACAAAATTAATGGATACGGCCAATTTAAAATTAAATCTTTAATGTTTAAGTCATTCCCTCATTCAAAAACTATCTGAGGGTGCCAGGCACTCACGAGGTGCCCGGATGGAGCAGTCCCAGCTTGTGCCCTTGAGAGCTAATACTTGAGTGGGGAGAGACTGATAACAATCACTAATAATAATCACTGGTAATAGGGCCGGTGCGTAGGATGGGAGGGGCGCCATGGAGGGGGCACGGTGGTGTAGGGATTGGGGGTGGGGTAGGGTTGCAGGTGATCCCGGCAGCAGCAGGGACTTGGTGACTTGACAGGAGGGCCTGGGTGGCCCACGGGGTCCCGAGCCGGGGCAGGAGGCGCGAGCTGGGCTGGAGCGGATGCGAGCCTCAGGGGCCACGCAGGGGCTTCGGCTCTGACTCTAGGAGACCGGAAGCTTTGGGGCAGAGCAGTCGCGTGGTCTTCGCGCTCCCGATCACCCTCACTGCTCTCTGGGGTTGAGCCGTGGAGAAGCCGGGGCCTGGGGGCCCCGCCGGAGGGGACGGCCTTCAGCGGTGCCTGCACAGTGGGCTGACCGTACCGCGAAACCCCTCTGGTGCCCACATTTCATATTCTGACGGCTGCTCTGTTCTAGACACTGAAGTTCATGAATAACACCACTCCAAAAATATGGGGACAGTAGTTCTTGATCAGCCCGGATATCTGACATTATATATCTATAACCTATAACCTATAGAGAAAGATTATACACTCAGACTATATATATATATATATGACATCTGATCAGATAAACATGCAGCCTCACACATGTTGTGTGGTATGTACCGCATACTCCACAGTGATGTGCACACGAGGCCCTGAGGCTCTGAGAAGGGGACTCGTGCCCAGAACTGCATCACGAGCTCCTGGCGGAGCTTCTGCGGAATCCCGGCCTCCTCACTCTGACCTGCTGTGCTCAATGCCCACGATTAGAAAATACTTGGGGTGAAAAACCATAAAAACTATAAAATAACCAGTAGAAAAGCAGTGAGAATCACACACACACACACACACACACACCTGATAGGACCAACCAGAGAGCATCAGTTGGTCTATTCTGCAGTCTCTAGTCCTCTGATAGGACCAGGGATATGTCATCCTTTCGGGAGTTCTGGGTTGATAAGGTTTCCCAGTCACAAGCATTGTATGTTATGAGAGCCTCTAGCATTAGGACATGTGAACAGAGCGGACAGTCCTACTTACTTAACTATCAGAGGACTCGATTCACAGAGAGCATGGAAACTGGTGAACATAGACAATACATGCCAGTTCCATCACTGTTGTAAAACTGCTTACGACAGGCCCACTGACAATTAAGTTATCGGAGAATATTTTCTTTACCCGGAAAAGTGCTGGATATGTCTCTTTTTTGTGTGGTTTAGAAGCTATACGCCTAGCTTTGCAAAATAAAAAGGCACTAAGAGAAAGAAAAGGGGAATAAAAACATAAAAGAAATAAGAAAGTCTCCTATAAAATGAACAGAGGGGGAAAAAAAAAAGACTAAAAGGTGTAATGTATCAAAATGTTACTATCCTTGAGCAATGAAATAACAGGTTACATTATTTTTTTCTTAATAAATTCCTGAAGTGGCTAACTTTTTACAAGTACGTCTTTATTAAATATTTTACTTCTTGTCTAAAAACTATATTTAAAACATCAGGTAGTGCAAAAGGCTTCTGCTGAAAACTTGCCTCCGGGGTCTCACTCTTGCTGGTTCCTCAGAGGCATTGGCTTTCAGGAATCCTGGTTATTTATCCTAATATTTGCTGTTCATAGCTCTAAATATTATACTCAGACTGTTATTTCCTAAGTAAAGATTTTCCTCCATTTTAGTTATTATCAAATAAGAATATGGTCACGTTGTTCTAAGTCCAAGAGGTACAAAGAGGTGTAAGGTGACAGGTGCGTCTGTCTGCAGCCACACAACCCCTGCCCCCAAGGCGGCCACTGTTCTCAATTTCTGGTGCATCTGTCAGAGACATCCCAGGAATATCAAGGCATATACAACTAGGGCTGTACCAAATACACAGAGTGACGGGATGCCAAAACGGATAGCACCCACATAAAACAAACTCTGGGAATAGGAGAGTAAAATGTACAATGTTGTTAATAAACTTATCAAAATTCTAGTCGTCAAATACTAGCAAGTGCTAGTGGAGCATGAGAGTGTCATTTCCCATTTGCAGTCCTACTCGTTGAATAGACGCCTTGAGCTGCCACAGCTGACACCACGAACTTCTGTGCACATAGGATGTGATGCAGAAAAGGGCTCTTCCGCAACCTGCTTTTTAGGAAAGGGCTTTGCACCTATTCGTTGTATTTGGGGCAAATCTCAAAACTCCTTTGTCTTCGTTTACTGTTAGTCCATTTCAGCCATATTTTATTGTTATGTTTTTAAATGTGTAGCCCCTAGTTATGAATTTAAATGTGTAGCCCCTAGATTGTCTCGTGAAAATTGGAGGCATCAAAGTTAATATTCTTCTAGTTCATACCTAGAAGATAGACTCCACTCCAAATAGGGCTTCTTCTTGACAGACTCGTGTCCTAAATATACTTAAATAGCTAAATAAGTACAATTACCAAATTCGTTTACGTTATGAACGGTAGTCCACCAAACGTCCTCGCCTAGGATTTTAAGCAACTTCTTCCACTGACTTCAGCTTCTCGAGTGGCTGGCCTGAAGGCTGATGGCTTCTGTACCTGTCTTCTCCCTAGGATCCCGCTTCCTCTATGGAAGAATTCAAGATCCTTCTTTGTCCCTGAGATTTATGGCCCTGTACCTTGGTGTGACACTTCTGTCATTTTCATGTTACGCTGGGTACCTGTTTTGTTCTTTTGATTTGGAAACTTGTAGCCATAGATTTGGGGAAGTTTTCCTATATTGCTTCTTTGAAAATTCGCTCCTCGCCTCTTTCCAAATCCCTTGCTGGTAGGACAGTAGACCTCCTGGGGTGACCCTCAGAGCCCCCTGTCTGCGCTTCTGTCCCTGTTGTCCTGTCCTCTGAGGCTCACCTGCTCCCCTTGCTTCGGTGAGACGTCGTGTGGGAACCAGGGCCTCTGGACCACCGGGCTCACTGTCAGCATCTTCCCCCGGCAGTATCTTCAGGTCTGTCCTCTGGGACTATTTAGTTCCTTCTGAAGAGGATCTTCCAGGCCCTGCCGGTGGGAGTACCGCCTGGCCATCAGCATTCCGGAGGTGCCCTGGGGAGCGGACATCAGTGTCTTTCTTCGCTGTTGTTGTGGGTTTTCTTATTGTGGTAAAAGAAACATAGAATAACATTCACCATCGTAACCATTGTTAAGTGTACGGTTTAGTGGCATTAAGTACATTCACAGTGCTGTGCAACCATCACCACTATTCATTTCCAGAACTTTTTCATCTTCCCAAACTGATACTGTGATCATTAGGGTCATCAGACACTAAGTCCCCATCCCGCCTGCCCCCGCCAGCCCCTGGTCACCTCTGTTCTACTTTCCGTCTCCAGGCATTTCCCTGCTCTGGGCACTCCTGTAAGTGGAATCGTACAGTACGTGTCCTTTTGTGCCGGGCTTATTTCACTCAGCGTGGGGTCCGCAGGTTCAGCTAGGCTGTGGCCCGGGTCACATGTGCCTCACTCTCCTTGCTCCGAGTTCTCTGCCCCCCCTGCACCCCCTCCACTGGGCCTGGATCTTCTCTCCTTCCGTTTCTCCAGCGTTAACCTGGGCACCTGCCAGGCGGGTTCCAGGTCCAGTCCTGCCTGCAGCACCGACCTCAGCCCGGGAGTGCCCCGTCCCAAGACATGGTGACCAGACATGCACTGTTGACTCCTCTCTGGTGGGCGCCAGGGACACGTTCCTCCTCTGGGCTCAGAGCACTTCTGCCTCTGGCTGACAGGTGTCTCCTGATTACATCAGAGATGCCGTTTTTCTCTTTCTTGTTCTCTTTTTGTTTGGGGATGAATTAAAGGGAAAAAGGGAGGTGGGGCAAAAAGATCCTTACTTCACTATCTTTTTTTTTTTGATTGGAGTTTACTTATTCATTTATTTATTTATGGCTGTGTTGGGTCTTCGTTTCTGTGCGAGGGCTTTCTCTAGTTGCAGCAAGTGGGGGCCACTCTTCATCGCGGTGCGCGGGCCTGTCACTGTCGCGGCCTCTCCCGTTGCGGAGCACAGGCTCCAGACGCGCAGGCTCAGTAGTTGTGGCTCACGGGCCCAGTTGCTCCGCGGCATGTGGGATCTTCCCAGACCAGGGCTCGAACCCGTGTCCCCTGCATTGGCAGGCAGATTCTCAACCACTGCGCCACCAGGGAAGCCCTTACTTCACTATCTTAAAAGCAAAACTGTAGTCATATTTGTATAGGAATTTTCTAAAGAAACCAGAGGGGACCTTTGTGGTTGGGGGTTTGTTTTGCTTTGCTCTTATAAAGAGAAAGGAGGTTTGAAAAAGACGAAGCTTTCGGAAGCATCATGTCTTCTGTAGCTACTTCTTGCCAGGTATATCTAGCATCTTAAGCTGTATGTGAACCAGAATCAGGAAACTCATCCTGCTGCAAATGCTCCATCACAACCAGTGCTCAGAAAAAAATAATCTGCCCTTTTGGAAGTCCCACTGGGCGGGAGACTGCGGTCCCGGGCTGGCTGTACTTCCTCTGCTCGCACATACAGGCCTGCTCTGTCGTTAAAGATTGTCCTGGTTCCTGGAGCGCCTGGGCTTCTGCCTCCTGTCGCTAACCCCCGTCCCTTTTCTCATCTCTGCTGTACTGCGTTCTTCTCCCTCCCTTGCTCCTTCACCAACTTTTAGTCTCTGCCAATTCCTACCGACTCCAGATGTCACCTCCTGCCCATCCCCCAGCTCCGTCTCCTGAGCTGGCTTCCCCACTGGGCTGTGTGCCATTTGAGGACAGGACTCTGTCTTAGTCATCTTTGTATCTCTCAGAGCTTAGTGCCAGCTCATGACCCGCAGGAAGTACTCACTACACGCTTGTCGAAAGGAGGGAGGATGGAATATGAAGTTGCTTGTCTTTAAAGATCACCAGCCAATGGGTGTTTGCTTTCTTCAACCTAGCAACAGACCAGCACCGGGTTTAATCTTAGGGTTTGGTCAAGGTCTCTCTCCTCTCTTTCTTTCTTCCATCAGACTTGTCAGTTGATAGCCGTATTTTGTTGGTAGATTTACTTGTACATAAAAAGACAGACTTCAGATTTCCTTCTTTTTATTCCTCTTATCAAGTCAAATTCCCCAGGCAGGCTGGAGCGTGCCTGGCCTTTGTCTGCATCATTGAGAGAGTTCTTCGGGGTTAGGAGAACATATAAGAACAAGGAAGAAAAAAATCTACAGTGCAGCAGTGTGGGCCCTAGAAAGGTTTATTTATCTTCTGTGGGCGCGTTCTGACCTTTTGTTGCAACTGGGGCTTCTCCAGGAAGGAGGTGAAAGAGATATTCCTACCCAGCCTTGCAGGTCCAGCTGCTATTTCCTTTATCCTGGATATTAATCCTCCTGCCAGGACCCCAGAACTTTCCCCAACGCCCATGTAGAAGTAAACACGGATATTTCTTCAGAAATTTATCCAAGTGAGCTTGGCTAGTTACAGAAGCCAGAGCACTGCTGAAGCCACCTAATTTATGGAGACCAGAACCCCAATTAAAGAAAGCGATGCAAATCAGCCCCTTGGCTTCAAGCAATGAGAAGCAAGTGAAGTGTTCCAGTTAGAACTTTCCCGTTACACAGATATTTGAAGATGATGTTTCAGAAGTAGACTTGAGCAAAATTAATTCACCATGCAAACAACTTTCAAGAGATCTTAACAGTTATAAGGTTGGCTTGGATCTTTCCATTTCAAAAACAAGGGCTCTTCCAAGACAGAAATAATCGTGTCTTTTTTCAGGGGTTTAAATCCAGGCAGGGCCCTTCAGTCACTGTGTCCTTAGAAGAAGAAAGGTTAGTTAAGGGCAAAGGAGTGCAGAGGTCACTGATTATGACCCACGGTAAGAAATAGACAGAAACCCGCTCCATATATAAAACGAAAGTTTCACAAAACCACACTAACTTTTGCCATGTACAGCGCACTCTGATCTTTTCTATTTTACTCTGTTATATTGGTAATTTATATTTTAAAATACTGGTAGCTCCCCAAAAATCAACTTATTGATCCCAAATGGGTGGTGACCCACAATTTGAAAAACACGGATTTGAGAATAAATTCAAAAGAAGGTTCTGTTTCCAATCAAGTCAAAGACGTTTCCCCTAAAGTGTCTAGTTATCTTTTAGGATCGTTCCCGTGGCCACTAGTGGTAAAACCTCTGGCTATGGAAAGGAGATAACTATGGAAAGGAAATGCTTGGGATGAATGGAGTTCCCCGTGTGCCAGATATTATATGTCTTCTACGCATGAAAACATTCCACATGAGATGCAGCCCCTCACTAGAGGAGCTCATGTCCCTACAGAATAAGGCAGCCACAAAAATAGGCAAAACACCCAGACGTGGGTAAGTCCTGCTAAAACTGCTAGGTGGGCGTGGGTCGATACCCCATTTTAGCACTGGAGGAAAATGTTAGTAAAATGACCTTTTTTTCCTTAAAGCTATTCTCAGTATCAAAGATGGACAGTTCGGCATCTGAACTACCCTGAGACATGTGACCATAGTAAAAGCCGTCCTCCACGGTCAGCTCTCTTGCAGAGCCCCGTAGGAATAGCGGGCGGCCTAGTTCCCTCGCCGGCTGTTGAGATGTGCTCTTTCCCGCAGCCTGGTGGACTCTGCGTCTTCCTGTACTGAAGGCCGGGACCATCTGAGGAGTGGGAATTAAGCAATTGGTCCGGCTGACTTAAGGATCCTGACTTCTTTAAGTACACTTACGATGAAAAGCTAATTTTGAAAAAGTATTGGTATGAGATACTATACGGGAAAATGATTTTTTTGGTATTACAGGTAGAAGCTGGAAAAAAAATACTACAAAAGAAAGTGAGATTAAGTGTTAGGATTGGGCTTGTTCATTCACAAGGTCTGTCAAGTCCAGTGTCCTTTTGTCATTAGAACTCACTTTGTCTTCCATTTACCACGTTTGCCTGTTTTCACTTTGGCAACTGAATGCTGCCTTGATCTCCTTCGTACTAACATTTATTTCATCGCTTACAGAAATTTCCTTAGCCTCTGTACCAGTTTTCAGAGCTGCCAGCACAAAATACCACAAACTGAGTGGCTCAAACAACAGAAACTTATTTTCTCCTGGTTCTGGAGGCCGCAAGTCCAAGATCAAGGTGTCGGCAGGCTTGCTTTCTCTCGAGGCTTGTCCTTGGCTTGAGACAGCTGTCTTCTCCATGTGTCTCCCCGGGCCTTTCCTAATCTCCTCTTCTTATAAGGACACCAGTCAGAGGCAGTTAGGGACCACCCTAAAGGGTTCATTTTGACTTGGTCACCCCTTTAAAGGCCTTGTCTCTAAATGGTCACATTCTAAGGTCCTGGGGGCTAGGAGTGCAGCATAGGAGTTTGCAGGGGAGGGCACGGCGGGAACACAGTTCAGCCCATGGCAGCCTCCGAAGCTTTGCTTCAACCGCTGATGCAGGAGGTGGGCACCCCTGCAGTGTGTGAGCCTGGGTCAGGCTTCTAAATGGTACCTGTGGTTTCTCGGCCTCAGGGAGAACTAACGCCGACGTGATGACCGCCCTGTCGCAGGGCTACAGGATGCCCCGCATGGAGAACTGCCCGGACGAGCTCTACGACATCATGAAAATGTGCTGGAAAGAAAAGGCCGAGGAGAGGCCCACGTTCGACTACCTGCAGAGCGTCCTGGACGACTTCTACACGGCCACGGAGGGCCAGTACCAGCAGCAGCCTTAAGGCGCAGGGGACTCAGGCCACTCACGGGACGGCTGCCTTCCTAAAAGGAAAACGTAACAATCCCTGCTCACTAGTTATTTCCTGGGCTGGGGTCACCGGCCACCCCTGCTTCCCACACACGAGGCTAACACTCAGGAAGAACACCCCCCCATGGGAAAGGATTCTGCTCTCAAGGGCCACTGCCCACCAGCGCGTGGCCTGGCCTGCTCCCCGTGGGCAGTCCGGCCTCGCTAGACCAACATCTGGACACGGGCTTCTGAGAAGAAAACACCTGTCCCACCAAAAGTGCACCCATATCGGCCTCGTGTTTACAAGGGGATGTGTGACTCAGAGGTTCAGAGGCCATTTCAGTAAATCCCAGACAGGAGCACAGCTAAACTCACTTATAAAAGTAAAATAACCTTATGCCTTTCGTGACGCTTCTTTGTATTTTCTCTATGCTTTAGCTTCTTTGTTTAAAAAAAAAAAAATTTACTAATCCAACCTGTTAGATTTTGCAGGTGAAGTCAGAAGCTTCAGTGTCGTTCCCAGATTTCAGTGATCTCCCACCCCCTGAAATCTGAGACTGTTCAATGTTTCCTTTGGTGGAGACCGCTCAGAAACCCAGCTGGGAAGAAGGGGTCTCTTTTCTTGAAAGTGTCACCTGCAAGCAGACAGGGCAGCCCTGTTAAGCGACATGGACCTCCCCCCAGCGGCCGGGGTTTGCCCAGACCACCCTGGAAAGGAGCTTTAGAAACTGCTCTGCCATAAGAAGGAATACTTTTTAATGGTTCAGCTTTTCAATTCCACAATTTCCTGTATCCAGACTTTTTTGGACAATGTAGTTTGGAAGAACAATAAGATTCTGATCTCTGCAGAAACTTCTAGGGCCTTACAAAACATCAGAATTTTCTTTATTGCTTCAAATGATTTTGAATATTGTTTTAGTGATCAAGTATTCATTTTAGTCATACTCTAGGAAGTAAAAGTGCCATATTTGGGGGCTATTTTTGTGATTCAGCAATCTTTTCTAAATTGTGTAAGGTCTGTGTGAGACTATTTATATGAAGATGTGATGGAAAATAAATGAGTCAGGAGGCTCAACTGAGCCACTGGAGCAAGAGAGACACGAGGTTTTGTTTATTAAATTTTTCTACTGTAAGCTTTGAATGGAAAATGCTCTATCACATCACATTTCACTTATGCTGTTGTGTATATACCTAATATTTCAATTTTTGATTTTATTTTAATACACCCGGCCCAGTAACATGAAGCTTTTCACTGGTGTTTAACATTTCCTACTGTCATCAATATAAAAATGAGTACCAGTTGGTGGGGGTGGGATGAGAGGTGATTCCATTAGATACATCCTTTAAAAAATTGTGTACAAGTTCTACCTCCATCCTTTGAGTGTTTTCAGATTGGAGAACTGAGGAGTTGCTGGGCTGGACACCTGATTATCCCTTTATGGGGGCCCAACAGGATTTGTTTTCAAACAGGCTCAGCAAGCACCATTACAATTTCACTTTGTTTGTGTTGCCTAGATGTTGGGTGCCTGGGGAAAGGGGTGGAATATTTTGCTTTCCCTAAATTTTAACTTCTTTTCCTGTGTGATCTTTTTTTTTTTTTTTTTAAAAAAAGGTCCTTTCTAAAACAGTCTAAAATTCTCAATTCACAAGAGCTGTCTTCGCAAAGGTGAACTATTATCATCTAATGCCTGCACAGCTGGTCACCTGATTCGCCACGGTGCATCTTCTACAAACACCCACCTGTTCACGCTTTATTTCACAATCACACACGTGACCCAACGTGGAGAGAAAGTGTAAGGAATCCCTAAAGCAAAAAGAAGTCTCTAAGAAATTACTAAATTCATCTTCACCGTGTTTTTCTCCTCTCAATTCTGCTTCCTTTGGCCATTTTACTTTCCACTGTCCCCCTCGGTCAAGTCTGTGCTCCTTTGCTCCCAGCATCTCCTCCGCCACCTCGGGCCTCCTGGCTTACTCTCAGCCTGTGCCCATACACAGGGCGCTCGGGGGACAGCACGCACCGTGAGGGTTCCTGGCAGGCAGAATCAGGGGCTGGGTAGGTGTTTGTTTAATCTCGGTGTACAGAGGCGTGCAGGCTGGCTTACATCTTCACGTCCCAGGTCACTGAGAACTTGAAAAACGGAATCCTCACCCCCACCCCAAGACCCTGACTCTGTTGTTTTGCCCTGGGGGAGCGGGGAGGGGATGTGTCAGTGTACTTGAAAAGCTTCCCAGTGAATTTAAGGTGAGTATAATGCATGACCAGGCTTGAGAGCCGCCCCCCCGCTTTGACCCATATTGCGAAGTGATCTGCTCAAAAGAAGACCTTCTCTTTCCCCAGGTAGTTCAGTTTCCCTGAGGAGGATGTAGTCAAAAAGGAGGAATAAGGAGGAGGAAATGTGCCTTTTTCCTTCCTTAGGTACGGGACGCTCACAGAACCTAAAGTAAAGCTTGTAGGCCTGACATGTGTCCCGAGGAGGAGGGGACACTTGGTACTTTTGTAGCCCCTCCAAGAAGGCCTCCCGAGGTGCTGTCAGAATCCCACTGGGAAAGCATGTTCAGGCCTTCTTTTAGGGGACACACTATGTACACCACAGATGCCTTGACTCCTGTCCCAAGAGTGTAGAAGGGGGTCAATTAAAGGAGGGGCCATATTTACTTGCTTACACAGTGGGAAAGATCAAGGGCACTGAAACATAAGTATAAGCTCATTTCTCATTTTGCCTGTGGTGAAGGCTTTCCCTTTGCTCAAACAAACTACATCCTGGGCAGTAGCTGCTGAAAGGTACTCAGTAGCAAAACACCAGCATCTGACAAGCTTCACTGAATTAAAACAATTGCTCAGCCCCCCACCCTTATGATTTTAACTGTCACGTTCCACACCCAAGCTTCCTGTGTTCTCTGCCCAGAGCATCTCTCAGATGAGCTCACACCACCCACCTTTCCTCTTCTGCTGGTTGAATGAGACTTTAGTTCTCTATCTCTACACTTTGACTACCTGATGAACTGAGGACACCTTGCCATTCTTCCTGATGGGAATGACGACTATAAATACACAAAGATACCCATACACCCACCATTCTCTCCTTGTTCTCTTCTGTGCTTTGGCACTTAAAAAAATTACCTTGAACTCACACAATCACTCCTGAAGTTCTGGATGGTACTATCACTATTGCATGGCTGAGAAATCAGTGGCATTCAGGGCCACAAAAGGAATAGATTGGCTTCTCTTCATGTTTTCTTGCAAAATAAAACAAGTGAAATACCCTTACAGTGGAATATTCCTGACTCAGTTGGATATTCTAAGTGGGCAAAGGAATTACTTTAAAAATGCCCCACTGGAGTCCACACAGATGTGAGAGGAAATTTCTTCTAAAAATTTTAATTTGGGGAGAAAAGTCATGCAATAATTTAACTCACCATTCACACTTTTTAAAAAGACAACTTACAGAGACTATGCTTTTGAATAAAATGCTTTGATAACATTTGTGCTCCATTTCGTATCATGAAGCTGTATTAAACTGATAAAATTTTATCCCAGAAGGTTCTAATATGATAACTGTGTAGGAGGAAAGCCTTCCAATTTAATTTCCTGTGTTCTTAAGAATCTAAATACTTTGAGTAGGAGCAAGTGCCAAAAATGTCCCAAGGCTCCCAAGATGGCCACCGAGTGATAGTGAATATTTCCCTTAAATCTGGAAATGATGGGGGCAGTCTTGGTGGCCTCCATCTCTAGGCCGTTGGAGAGATTTGTCAGATATAATCTGGATTGGCCAATGTGCAATGTTAATACAGAACTTCTAGAACCAAAGGTGGCTTTATTTACAGCACCAAAAGTCAATACCGTGTCACAAAGCAAGAAAACAATCTGTGAATTTTTTAAAATTACACTTATGCTGGGGCTCAGACAAGTCCTTAAGCCCTCATCTGCTACCCTCAGGGTCAGATGTGTTTTTGATTTAAGGTTTGTTTTTTGTTTTTGTTTTTATTTAAAAGGTTAATACAATGAATATGCTGAATATTTGGTGGCAAACCCTCAGTGAACACTAGAGAAGAAACCATTAATCAAATAAAACATTTCTGCAGAGAAAAATGCCTGAATTCATAGGAAGTGGGATGAATATAGCCTATAAATAGCTCTGGATCAGGTTTTACCACCAAATGAATTCTTGAAAAACTTGGGTTGGAGTATTTTGGGCTTTTGCGGCGAAGGGGACGGGCCAGAGGGCTAGAAGGGCAGGCAGGACCTTTCAGTGTCAGTGGTGAGTCCAGTTCAAACAGACGACACGGGGGCTGTGGTTACTCAAAACTCATCTGACGCAGCCATGTTCCAGGATGCAAAGTATTTATGCATCTCTTTGAAACAACATAGTCATTAAAATACTCTCTGATCAAATGCACTTCAGGGAGGTCTGAGACTTTGCAGTTCAAGTGAGGAGAGAGGTCTAGTGGTTTTAGTTGCCCACAGAGCTGCCAGTGAGCTGTGGTTGCTGAAATAAAGAGTGCAGTAGCTGGCAAAGGACCACGAACAAAAAGAGATGCTCTTTCACGAAAGTCAGACCACGCGGGAGCGTTCCATTCAACTCTGAGCTCTAGATGGCGGACTCCCAAATCTAAGTGCCCTGAGAGAGTCTCTCTGATGTGGGCAAGCGGGGACATGTGACAGAACTGGGAGCACATCAGACACGGAAGCCTTCAGACTGTCGGTGGGAGCCAGAGCCCAGGTGTTTTGATGGGAGAGATAAATCACTTTAAAACAATTGCCCTGTCAAAGGATTATCTTTTGAATCCTTCTTTGTAAGACAGTTTTTCCCCAAAGGGGATCATCACTCCTAGTCTCTTTTTTGCCCATGTACTTAGTTTTGAAGCAGGTTCTCCATGGGTTAATAGTGGTCATTCAATACGTGCTTTGCTGAACACGGTCCTGAGCACAGTCTCAGACGGCCGGCTTTAAGGGGGCAGGTGCAGAGATGACAGCGCAAGTGCAAGAAGACTATTCTAAGGGAAAAAATAGGTACAGAAGGTGAACAAGGTCATTCTGAGGAGAGACCGCAGGGCTGGTTACAAGAACAGGCACGGAGGTAAAGCAAAAAGGCTTCATAAAGAAGTGACATTCAGGATTGGCTCTGAAGAGGGACCGAGCGCCGGCAGCAGCAGCAGAGGCTGCAGGGAGTTTCAGAGAAAGGCTGCGGGGGGGAGGTGGGGCAGGGACGCCGGGGGGCTTCAAGGACAGAGCCCCCCAGACGGGTGGAGCTTGGCGTGATTCTCAAACTTGAGAGTGTCTCAGAATCACCTCCTTATCACAAATCCCTGCCTCCTCATCCCCCGCTGAGATTCTGGTTCTGGGCTGGAGGTCTGGGGAGGGGCCCGAGAACGGCAGCTGATACGCCTGGTCCTGGGCCACCTTCGCTCTGCAGGGGGGCAGCGCAGTCAGTGGGGACGAGGCCCCATGAGGAGAGAAGGTGGAGGCCCAGGTAAGCCATGCTGGCAGCACTATGCACTTGAGAGCCTGGGGGCGGGGGGCTGGCCTAGCTCAGAGCTGATGCCCGTGGCCGGTGCCCGTGGACGGCGGGGCCACACCACCTGCCTCCTGGCCCAGCTCTGCTCACTGAGCTCAGCTCCCAAATAGGCGTAAGATTAGAACTCACTTCATGTGGTTGCTACAAGGAATGAACGCAGTAACATCTCGTTATGGGTCAGGCACACAATTAAGTCAACGTGTTCGGGAAATAAAGACGTGATGAAGTCCAGTCGGCCAGCAGTGTGAGGGATGGATGGGCAGGAAAGCCCCCGAGCAGGCAGCTACAGCAGGAAAGTGGGGAAAGGCTAAGCTCCCAGACCCCCCAGGGCTGCTCTGGGGGACCCTGTGGACGCAGACCACCGCCCTGACCCTCGCCCGGCGCCCAGAGATCGGGTTTCTCTAGATTGGGTGGGTTTTTTTTAATTTTTAGCAACCTCCCCCATCTGTGATATTGATTTAAATATTCAAATTATAACCCTGAGAAACTCAGCTAGGGAATTAGATTTGGGGGTTGGCAACAGTTATGGGTTGACTTGTGTCATCCCAGAATGGTATGTTGAAGTCGCAACCTCCAGGACCTCAGAATGGGACCTTGTTTGGAAACAGCGTCAGTACAGATGTAATCAGTTAAGCTTAGATGGTGTCCCAGGTAGGCCCCTAATACCAGACCATCGTGGGAGGAAACAGAGCACACGCAGAGGGAGGGCCGTGTGAAGACACCCGGGAACATGGCATCTGCAAGCCAAGGAGAGGCTGCGCAGAGCTTTCCTCATGGCCTCAGAAGGTCCTCCTGGTGCCCTGGGAGGAGACAGCATCGCCCAGAGCTGCCTGCCCTGGTCACCTGCTGACACCGGAAGCTGTGCCCTGCTCACCTCTGGGGACGCTCCTGCCCCGGCCTGGAATCTTCTGGGACCTCTATCAAAGCCAGTGGGTAGTTTGCCAGGGCTGCTGTAACAAGCACCACACACAGGCAGCTTAAACAACAGTCATTCACTTCTCAGAGTTCCGGAGGCTGGGAGTCCAAGATCAAGGTGTCGGCAGGGTGGGCTCCTCCTGAGGCCTCTCTCCTGGGCTGGCAGACGGCCGCCTTCTCCCTGTGTCCTCACTTCGTCTTCCCTCCGTGCACATGTGTCCTAATCACCTCTCCTTATAAGGACAACAGTCACATCAGATGAGGACCCACCCTCACAGACTCATTTTAACTTCGTTACCTCTGTAAAGACCCCATCTCCAAACACACTCTGAGTTACTGAGGGTTAGGTCTTCACCGTATGAAATTTCGGGGGACACAAATCAGCCATAACACTCAGTCTTGGGAACTAGAGAGCATGAGCTAGAAAGGTGAACAGATGACATCCAGCTGCACCCAGCGCGGGGCCGGTTATGAACCCAGGCTTACCTGGGACATGTCAAAGCCGGCTCACCACTCGAGTCCTTCCTGCAGCTGCCAAGGGGCCGAGAACCCCACACAGCCTGGCCTGGCGGCTGGCACCGCCCATCCAACCTAACCCAGGACGCCCAAACCTCTCAGAGCCTTGGCTCTCCCCAGTCCTACCCTGCCGTGAGCACGGGGCCATGGAGGCGAGTGCATCCGGTCCCCAGTGGGCTGTGTGCTGGGGTCAGCGGGAAGGGCTGTCACCAGAATCACTGCACAGACAGACCACGCTGTGAGGCCAAGTTTACCAAGACGCGGGGTGTGGGGCTTGCAGGAGAGGGCAGGAGAGGGCAGGAGAGGGCAGGAGAGGGCGGGAGAGGAACGGCCCAGGAGAGGGCGTGCCCGCTGAGCCCACCCAGGGCCCAACAGCCCCAGAGGGAGGAGGAAACGGGACAGAGTGGGCCCTGCAGCCAAGGTGATAACCTCGGGGCATCTTTGCTTCTCGTGATGGGAAAACGCAAGGAGCACGTGGGTGTCTGTCCACGGTCACGTGCACACGCACACACACAGGTAGCGGTTATCGTGGGAAGCCGTCATCTTCCACTGCACCTTTACTCCAAGGGACATGTAAGTATGCCAAGCTTTTTTTTCTTTTTCGAAACATAGCTATTTTGGGAGACAGAACACTTTCCTATTATTTTTTGCCACAGTCCTCAGAAACTGTAGTATTTTGTTGTTAATGCCATTTAAAATGAGTTCCATTTCCTAAAGAAGCCAGAACTCGTGGACGGGAAATAGGATGAATTAATCTCCACTATGGGAAACGTATACCAACAAAATACCAGCTATTCATTCATGTATTCAATCAACGGCTAGCTATCGATTACCTGCCCTGTGCCAGGCACCATGCTGGGTGCTGGACTCGTTGGAATGTACTTCATTTTGAGGACACCCGGACCAGAACATCCCCCCACCCCGCTCACATCCCGCAGTCATTTACGCTGTCACTTACCTCTCTGAAGAGCAGCTCCCCATCGGTCAACAGCTTTAAAAATGTCCCAGCCGTACTCCAAAGAGCTGCTCGGGCCTGTAGTAGGAAAGAAAGAAAAAGAGAGTGTGAAAAACTTAAAAATCAGAAGAAAACTCTCAACTCCAAAGAATCAAATCAGGGACTTCCCTGGTGGCGCAGTGGTTAAGAATCCGCCTGCCCATGCAGGGGACACGGGTTTGAGCCCTGATCCGGGAAGATCCCACATGCCGCGGAACAACTAAGCCCGTGCGCCATGACTACTGAGCCTGAGCTCTAGAGCCCATGAGCCACAACTACTGAGCCCACGAGCCACAACTACTGAAGCCCACGCGCCTAGAGCCCGTGCTCCACAACAAGAGAAGCCACCGCAATGAGAAGCCCGCACACAGCAACGAAGACCCAACGCAGCCAAAAATAAATAAATAAATTTATATATAAAAAAAAGAATCAAATCAGAATAAATATTTTTCTCCTTGTTAGTCAGTAGTGTGACAAAGAAGCCCTTTGAGGAGTGAATTCACACATATACAAATTTCTGGGACAAGAGCTGTGGATGAGAAAAGAGGGTCCCCTCTCCAGGAGGACAAAACTGAAGTAGGAAGAAGTGAAAACCCCTCAGGCTTCTCACAGGAGAATCAGGGGTGAGGATTCCCCGCCAGACACACAGCCCCAAACCAACATCGACAATGTGCATGAGGTTTAACATCTGAATGTGAATCCCCACAATGAAACTCCCATGTTTATTACACCACGTAATGCAAAACAACGGCTGGATGCTCTCCTTTGAGAGAAAAATAATTTTAAAACAAAAAAGGACAGAAAGAAATTTCTTTTTATTCTTTTAATGTACAGCCTCCTTTCAAATGTAGGAGTCTAGCTTCTGGTGTTTTCAGGTACCTGTGTTAACTTTTTAATGAACATTTTGGACAGCACAGTAGTGTAGTTAAGCAGAGATCTTAGGGAAATATATGAATTCTCACTGTTCTGCCCACTTATGAGAGCTCTTGAGGGTTTAGGTGACTAGTACCACTCAGGATGTGGAGTCCCCTCCTCCCGTCCTTTCTTGAATTAACTTGAATTAAGTCGGTTGCATAATTTCTCAGTAGAGCAGTGAGAATTCATGCTGAGAAGGGTGACACCCAGGCTCTGAATCAGATGTCATTTCTATGAAAAGCTTTATTTCTTAATAATCAGCTCATTTTGTTTAGCTTTTCAACCAATGACCCCTGCCTTATTTGCATAGTCTGGACAATATCTTCCCCTTTCTTTCCCTGGGTTAGCGTCATACAATTTGCCCAATTTTGTAAAATCTAATTATGAATCAAGGGCTTCAAAAATATTGCTGCTCTTATTGGACCTAGCTCAACTTCTAGAATTCTTAAATATGTGAAATAATGTAAAAGTGCTTAAAGACCTTATAGGCTCAAGTGTACTCATTTCATCGCTATATATAATTCCAAAATATTGAAACAGATAATTTCAATAGATAACTTATTCAGTCCCTATGTGTTAAAGGCCTGCTCTGCATCCAGAATTATGCACTAAAGATACTTATGAGCCAATTCAACTCTAAAGGCAAGGTTAATCGAACGATGGAGGACTTTTTAAGTGATATGTACATAATAAAATAGAAAAATATCCATGATGTATTGTTAAATAGAAATAATCAGAATACGAAATTATTTACAAAGAACGAGTAGAGCTGTTTTTTAAGGAGGAAATGTCAAAAAGTATGCAAAATAGTAAAAATGAGAGAAGAAAAGAAACACTTTAAGGGAACACACGAATAACAAAGATTGAATTGGGCTTTTTCCCTTCTACTTTCATGTATCTTTCAATTTTCATTATTAACATATTACTCCAATAATGGAAAAGAGACATGCTCACAGAATAACGGAGCTAAATCCTATTTGTAGACTGAACAGAATCTATTTAAAAGTTTAAAAGTTGCTTAAAAGAAAGAAACCACACTGATGGGGGCATATGGGGGTATGTCAAAGGGACACAGAAGCCAGCTGAAAGATCTCCCAAGGGCCAAAGCTGGAACAATTTGAGTAACAAAATAAAGTAGTACTGGGTTATAAACCAGAGGGTAAAATAAATAGTCATGAGTTTACACTGGTATAAATAAATAATTCCGTAAATAAATGGAGGAGAATCTTCTTCCCATGCAGAAGATTTCCAGACAATTAATGTAGATACTCTGCCTTCAAAGAGGTAAAACATCACGTCCCCTCCTTAAGTGTGCACTGTGCAAAGTGACTTGCTTCCGAGGAAAAAGTACGGAAAGGGAGGGAAAAGGTACCTTGATGGTGGGGAAACCCGACAAGCACCCCTTCAGCCGGGCGACCAAGGTCAACATGCACAGTGACTGATCATATCAACGGCGTGACACCAGGTGATGAAACAGCCCGGCACCTCTGTGGTCCTCCCCCACCAAATCCATAACCCGGCTCGATCACCAGAAAAGCATCGGACACATGCAAACTGAGGGGCATCTTACAATATTCCCAACCAGTAGCCTCAGGACCGTCAAGGTCATCAAGAGGAGCTTGAGGAGACAGGACGGCTACATGTACTGTGGTCATCTGGATGGGATCTTGGTACAGAAAAAGGATATTAGGTAAAAACTAAGGAAATCGGGATAAAATCTGGACTTCAGTTAATAGTAAGTTATCAACATCAGTCCGTCAGCTGTGACAAGTGTTACAGGATGTTAATACTGAGGAACTGGATGCAAGGTGTACTAGTTTTGACATGTTTCTGTAAATCTAAAACTGTTCTAAAGTTTATTAGCAACAACAACTGAAAGGTAAACAAGTTCCTTGTGTCTTGGTACCCGGAAGCCATAGTTACCAACCTGTCATTTACTCAGAGTTGCGTTATTCAAGAAGTCCAGTTTGTTACAAGTGTAGGTGCTTATTCATAAAGTTAACACTTCATTAAGAACAGAAAGTGAAGGGAGTATTTTTATCTGACTTCTGGAAAACACAAAATAACACACATATCCCTGACAAATGGGTTTAAAGAGACGCTAGGTCAATTCTAGCCAATTCCTGCGGAAGACAGCGCCACCTAGTGTTCCGTCACGTAAATGAACCAGTGGTAGTTCTGGTTACTTCTCTTTCGTCGGCTATACATTACCTTAAATCCGAATTCAAAACTGAAAAGAAAAATGAAATGGAAGCACATTTCCCCCATCCCTCCCAGAAGTCCTTTTAATACCAAATGACTTGAGTAATCAAATTGCAATAACGTGGTTTCATTTATAGCCTCAGCCTAGAATCTTTCTGTTTATAAGATAAAGGCCTGATTTTCAAAACTTCAGTCCACTAATAATGTGCATGAAAGATATCATATCAGAAATACAAACTGATGAAAAAGTGTAATAATATAGCTGCTTTTAACAGTTACAAAATAACTTAAGCCTTATGAGATAGCAGCTCTTAATTCCAAGTGTCAGTTCTAAAAACCATAAAGCTATATATTAATATTGTGTTATTTAACCCAACACTTACATAAAGTTTCCTTGTTTAAAAAGTCCATGCTTATATTAATATCAGATTGTTATTCATAAAGTTATACCTTTATTAAGAATAAATATTAAAAGAGGAAAAATGGGGTCAATTATGGTCTAAAACGTCTCAAGGGAAAAACCTCAAATGATTAATTAACATATATTGGTTTTAAACCTGAATGTTTTTTCAAAATGTGTCATAGCAAACACAGCTGAAATAACTGGCACCTTTCAATTGCAAATAACCAAAGTAGCAGTTTGCCTAGAATATAAATGGCAAAAATTTATTCCCCCCACTAATTTCCTATGTACTTCGCATATAGAATAGATGGAAAAAACTCCACTTCACTTATTAATTTGATTGACACTCCTTGCCCTCTTCTGACCACAAAGGCATGTTAAGTTAGGCCCCCGAAGTGATTATTTCTGTCTGTCATACCTTGGATTAAGAGATATGTCCTTGGATAAAGAAGTCATCTTCCATAATGGAAAAGAATGTGAAAAAGAATATGTATATATAACTGAATCACTTTGTTGTACACCTTGGAACATTGTAAATCAGCTGTACTTCAGTTTAAAAAATAAAAAAGAAGTCATCTTCCAGTTAAGATTATTTTTGCTTTTGTTTTTCAGATTTCACTAAGATTTAGTTAAGAGGGAACTTAAAGGCCCTGTTAACAATTTATCCAGGTTATAATTTATTCTAGCTTTTTTCGTTTGTTTTTTCACACAGAAATTTCCCTTAGCTTTGGGGCTTAATCATTTTCCTGACACCATGCCACTGACTGTCCAACTTAAATGATGGTACCTGAGGCGTGATGTGACAGCTGGCAATTTACCCCATCATAATAGCTGATGTCTTTCCCCTGGGAATATTATAACTAACCAGCTACCAAACAAACAAACAAAACCCAATAGTGAAATGCAAAACGCAGAGCAGAGAGGCGTGGGTTATTTTCTCCTGAGGAGAGATTTCAGCCTGCATGGTCATACAGCACAGCACAAGGATTTGGGCAAAACCCTGAGGCTCCGTCGGCCTTGTGATCGCTGGGAACTGCCCCCCTCTTCCTGGGAAGCGTGTGTGCCCCGCCGGACACCGTGGCTCTTGTGCGGGGCCCTCACCTGGGATCCGGCTGCAGAGGCCCAGCCGGAGCCTCCCCCTGCCCTGAGCCCACGCCAGGTTCTCTGGGCTGCATCTAAACAGGTGACACTCAGGAGATGAAACAGGGGTGGTCTCCCCCTGGTCCAGAAGGCAAAAGCCGAACGCTTTTCCTGGCGAGAGAAATGAACAGAACGCGAAGCTGCCTCACCCAGGGGTGAGTCTGGAGCAGAAACCAGGACTTAGAAACGGAGTCAGCGGCCTGATCCCGCAGCGGCTCTGGCCTGGGCTGGGCACCTGCCCGCCGGGCTCTAAACAAACAGCGGGGATTTGGCTAAAGAGGAGACCCAGGACCAACAGGTGAGCCGCGACAGGGCGGCGGGCAGAAGGCCCCAGAGGTCCTGGCCCAAGGGGCTGGGTGCTTGCTCCTGCCAGCACGCTCTGGGCAGTTACCTGAAGTCCTTCGGACACGCTTTCCTTTCACGACAGGAACGGATCAGAACAACCATCACATTGGGTCCATGGCTGAAGCGGACCAAGGTCAGCCAGGAGACAAGACCGGCCCCTGTTACACGAAGGAAAACACCTTCGACACCCAGGCCCTAGAGGAAGAATAGAGCCTGGGTCTTACGATGATCAAACACGGACAGACGTTTATTTTATGGCAACACAGGTTTTATGATTCTGAAGATTTTGCTGTTTTCTCCTCCAATTCTAGGACGTTACAAAGACAGCACTGGAGCTGCTGTTACCTGTCTAATAAAAGCTGGGAATCTGTGCATTCCTTTCAGAGTCTGTACCGTGAATGCTCTGTACTGTGTTGCTTTTCACAGATTTAAGGGTCTCCTAGCATCAGAGTCTCAGGACTTTGAGAGGGTGGGAAACAGGCCCCAGACAGGCCAAGGAGAGGCGGCTTTTCCTGGGACTAAGCACCAGGAGAAGGAGCTGCCTCCAAGATCACCTCCAGCAAAAACAGACACAGAATGACCCTGGCCGGGGCTTTAACAGGAGCGGGCTGGAATCTTCGTGGTGCTGGGAAGGAACAGCCTTTCGCTGCGCTAAGATGTTCTCTCGCAGGATAGTGGGTCCTCGGTTAGGAAGACAGAATGCATCCCTCTGTGCTCTCCTGAGAGAGTGAGGTTTCAACAGATACACCCCTCCCTGCAACTCCCAACAGCAAAAGGGATGGTGAGTTTAGTTGCATTTTCTCTGAGAAACGTCCATTCACAATGATTATAAGTTGATTTTAAAATAAATGAAAATTAGAGACAATAAAAATATTTCCCTGTTGATTGAATGAAGTAGGATTTCGGTTTTCATGCAGCTCCTCGCCATTTTGCTGTATGGCAACTTCAGCAATTGTTCATTGATTTTGCAGAATTGTATACGTCACTGTAATTAGAGTAGATTTGAACCATTTTCATGCCTTTCAGTGCCATCTGTAGGTGAGTTGAGGTCACAGAGATTTATAATTGAATCGAGTCTGGAGTACACGTCACCGCAGGTGTGAACTCAATTCCCCATCAACTTCCCCAGGGAAAGATTCATGACCAAGGGGTTATTTATTAAATTTTCAAGTAAAAAAAAAAAAAAATCCCTCAGGAATCTCTTCAAAGTTGCAGTAAAATTGTGCAATGCTTTAAATTCGCTCTAATAAGTTTCATGCCAATCCTGAGTCCCTGGGATTCATAAAAACACATATAGTGTGCTGTGAGTTCTGGAACCTTCTGGAGAACGGAAGGGACGTTCTCCAGGAAGCAGGCTGGGGAGAGAGGGCAGAGAGGGTCCTGAGGGCTGGTTTAAATATTCCCGCCAGCTTGGCATCCCGTAGCTTCTGCTTCAAGGATCTTTCTGGTTGTGACCAACTCTCCAGATTTGGGGCGGGCGGTTCGCCCTGTGGCTGCAGTTCTCAGATGGGTACAAGGAAATTCTTCGATTTTCCATTTGTCCAGATTTTTCTTGTCGTAGGAGGGGAATAACGACTTCTGAACTCTTTACCTGTCAGGGCAGAAACCACATCAGCATTCTGGATCACCTTGGCAAACACGGCTCTTAAACAATGCCGCAGCTAGGAAATTAAAAATAGAGAAAGAGGAAAATCTACTCTTCTGGTTGCAATTGATTTTCATAAGGCCCATCTGAAGAAACATTTGAGAACCAGATGAAGAATATCTTTGAAGTGGATTTGGAATTAAGCAAAGCAGAAAGGAATCTCCTAACAGTAGGGTGACCTTATAACTTAGCATCCAAACTAGGACATTTTTGAGAGTAAAAGGGAGAGGTTTCATTAATTACATGGGGAAAATTCGTGCATCTCCTTGGATTTTAAGTACTGTCTACATTTATTTAAAGATGAAAAATAAGTTAGCATCTGTTATTTACTAGAGCTGCTTTCTAACAAAAAAAACTTGTTTTATTGAGTGTTACTAGATTCTTTACTGTAGTCACTTTCAAATAAAAATCCTGGCACTTCTCCAAGGTTGTCAATGCCAGTATTCTCAGATCTTTAGTCAGAATTAAAACAATAGAGAGTCCTCTTACGATTACGGAGTATAACACCATTCCTACTAATGGTGCTCTATAGTCACGGGAGGAAGTTCGCATCACATCCATTTAGGATTAGGGAAAAACTATTTCTCTTTAATATAATCATAGAATTCTAGAATTCAAAGCTGAGATCTCACTTAGTCTCAACCTTGACATACCAGGCATCTAAGTCCCAGAGAGGTCAAATCACTTGCTCAAGGACAAACAAGAAGGAAGAACAGAAGTGGAACCCACGTCTCCCGATACAAAGTCCTGTGCACTTTTCAGCTCCACGTTGTGTGCATGTTTGCATATATGTAGTCACGACGTGCCCACTGCTGTGAGATTCTCATCACAGACTCTGGCTTTCTTTCATGCTGCCTGGGATGTAATGATCAGAATCTTCCTTTTTTGGACATCTTCCATTTCATTTGTGGATTTCTTGGTCTATCACTTGGTGATATTAATTATAGTAAAAAGACTCTGTATAAGATCTACCCTCGTAACTGATTTTAAAGTGTCCGATGCAGTATTATTATCTATCGGCACAATGTTGATCTCTAGAGGGCGTTCATCTTGCATAACTGACATTTTATACGTTTCACTAGCAACTTCCATTTCCCCCTCCCCACATCCACAAATAGCCACAATTCTATTCTTTGCTCCCCTGTGTTTGACTGTTTTGTTTTTATTTTTATTCTCTGATTTTATTTCATGCCAATACTGTGGAATTTAAATATTTTTTGTCCTGTCTCTGATGTGATTATCTAGTTTTGTTCCTTGTTTCCTGTGTTTTATTTTTTGCATCTTGTTCCTGTTTCGAAGGCCTTGAAGGCATTGGGGCTCGGGGAAAATCGTTTCTAGTTTAGAGTCTGATATTGTGAGGGAAGTTTTTCACATCCAGACAGGGATGTAGCTGTGGTTGAGGCTATCCAGCACCCCTATAAATGGTCAAGCTCTACCGTTTCTACTGCTTGGAGAACGAGGTGAACGTGGGTCTCCTAGGCCACTGGGGATGCTAGCGGGACGTGCACTGGAGATGAACAGGACTTTCTGTCCCTTCTATTCCAACTGGAACTCATTTGAATGAAAAAAATGTCTGTGTGCCAGGCACTGTGTGAATTGCTGCCATGGTTCCAGATGGAGTAAAACACATCCCCGGAGAAAGCACAATCAGCTGCAGTCCACTGGTGGTAGGAGGTGTGGGAGATACACAAGTTAACTCAGGACCAGACTGAATTTGCCATTTACCTAAGAGTGCTATCAGGGGTTCAGTGAGAGAGCGTTTCAGTTCTGACGCATCAGTTATCAGGTTGTCATACAATTCACCTGTCGAAGTGTCTCTCTCCCTTCCACACACAAGCTCCTCAAGGCCGTGTCTGTGCATCCTTGCCTGGCACAGAGAAGATGCTTCATAAGTGCTTGTGGCTGGAGGGGAGAGGTGCAAGCAGTGCTATGGGGATTCAGAGGTGGGTGAGAGCAGGGCGATGTTGGGCAATCAGGGAGGGCTCCACAGAGAAGGTGTTCTTTGAGACAAACCTCGAAGAAGTGATAGGATCATAACAGACTCAGATGGGAAAGAGGCAGAGACGTAAGTATAGGATACAGGAGCAGGGAAGGAGGTCACTTGACCAGAGCTGATGGCTGGAGAGGAGGGCCGGAACCAGATTACTAGGGAGATGGTGAGTGGTTTGTACTTAATTCGATCCCGATGATTCATCAGGAAGGCAATCTGATGAAGGTGTGTTGGATGGATTAGAAATAGGAGGGGCTGGAGGCAATCAAACCAGTTGGGGTGCTACTGCAGTAGTCCAGCTGAGAGCTGAAGAAGGCTTCAGGAGTGATACAGAGAAGGCAGTAGAAGGGATGGAGGGCGAAGATGTTTTAAAGTTGGGGTCTGAAGTTCTTGTAATCCATAGTACCCTAGAATATACCAGCCCAGGAAAAAAAATAGGATGAAAATAACAATAACAAAGGAATACTTTTCTCACCCTGCTCTCCAAATGTTTTACAACCTGGGGTCTGAAGTTCTTGTAATCCATAGTACCCTAGAATATACCAGCCCAGGAAAAAAAATAGGATGAAAATAACAATAACAAAGGAATACTTTTCTCACCCTGCTCTCCAACTGTTTTACAACCTGCAGTTCTTCCAGATTCTTCCTTCGTGTGGCACGTGAATAAGCAGATGCTGCCGAACCTGCCCTAGGTGCTGAGTGTCACCGCGGGGCCCACCAATGCTGCTGCCACTCAGAGGCGCCAGCACGGGCAGGACCCACCTGCCACCAAGGCGGGTGTGTCCTCGAGGGATACACCCCTCACTCCTAATTGTTACCTGGCTTAGGGACCAAGGCTCCCCTTTGTTCTCAGACTCACAGGGACTTTTCTTCTGTCTGTTACAGCAACCTCTTTCACGACAATCTGGTGTTCGTGTAGGCTGGGCAGGAGATGAACAGATTCTGAGCTGTATTTAAAAATTGTTTTTGTCTGGCACTGGCTCCTTGGCCTCGGATGCAATCTGCAGCGTCTCTTTCCCCCCTCCAAGTGTATCTTAATAGTTGATGAAAATAAACTACTGGAAGGGCCCCCTTCTCTGAATCCTGGTCGAGACCTTGCTTCCCGAGAGGAGAGTGCGTGTGCCTGTGGATCTGGGAGTGCTGGGTAGGGAGATGGTTAGGATCAGTGTTTGGGGAGAAATGGGGGGCAGAGTCTCGGGGAGTAAGAAGAGTCAGGGGGCTGTTTTCTTTGCTCAGCAGAATGGAGAGCCTTCCATATTATTTTTTGGTTTAATTTGATTTTTTAAAAATTGAAGTAAAGTTGACTTACAATGTTGTGTTAGTTTCAGGTTTACAGCAAAGTGATTCAGTTATACATATATAGCTGTTCTTTTTCAGATTCTTTTCTCTTATAAGTTATTACAAAATATTGACTATAGTCCCCTGTGCTATACAGTAGGACCTTGTTGTTTATCTATTTTATATATAGTGGTGTGTATCTGTTAATCCCAATCTCCTAATTTATCTCTCCCCTACTCCCTCTCCCCTTTGGTGACCATACATTTGTTTTCTATGTCTGTGAGTCTATTTCTGTTTTGTAAGTAAGTTCATCTGTATCACTTTTATAGATTCCACAAATTAGCTTTCCATTTTAAACCATTTTATCCTTCAGGTGTTATTTCCTTTGTCACCTCTTTAAATATAAAACCCCACTTACTCTTCTAACAGAATTTGTCAATAACTGTCTCCTCACATGGGATGTTTGTGGCTTGATATATGTCTTTTTCTATATAAAGAAGAGACGTGATTTATGCAGGCAGACTTTTAAAGTCTTTCTATCGATGAAGTGTAAGGTTTAATTGAATTTGTCGATCTTATTCCAAAAGTATTTTTTATTGAGATATGATTAACACAGAAATTTATATTAGTTTCAGATGTAAAACATCATGATTTGGTGTTTGCATATATTGTGAAATGGTCGCCACAGTAAGTCTAGTTAACACCCACGACCTCACATGGTTACCAATATTTTTTCTTGTGATGAGAACTTTTAAGATCTTCTCTCTTTGCAACTTCTAAATATAAAATATAGTACTATGAACTATAGTCGCCATGCTGTCCGTTACATCTCCCTGACTTATTTATGACTGCAAGTTTGTACCTTTTGTTTCCCTTCATCTATTTTGCCCACACCAATCCCACCCCCCAACTTCTGGCAGCCACCAATCTGTTCTCTGTATCTATGAATTCAGTTTTTGTTTTTGTTTTTAGATTCTACATACAAGTGAGATCATACAGTGTTTTTGTTTCTCTGTCTGACTTACTTCACTTAGTGTAATGCCCTCAAGGTCCATCCATGTTGTTGCAAATGGCAGGATTTCCTTCTTTTTTATGACTGAATAATATTCCATTGTGCCTGTGTGTGTGTGTGTATGGATAAAGAAGATGTGATTGATGGTATGTATATATATACATACTATCAATATACTGTGTGTGTGTATATATATAATGTATAATATATATAATATCTTCTTTATCCACACGTCCATTGATAGACACTTAGGTTGCTTCTATATCTTGGCTAGTGTAAACAATGCTGCAATGAACATAGGGGTGCAGATATTTTTTCAAGTTAGTGTTTTTTTTTTTCCTTTGGATAAACACCCAGAAGTGAAATTGCTGGATCTATAGTAGTTCCATTTTTAATTTTTTGAGGAATCTCCATACTGTTTTCCGTAGCGGCTGCACCAATTTACATTCCCACCAACAGTGCACAAGGGTTGCCTTTTCTCCACATCCTCACCCACACTTGCTGTCTTTTGATTTTTTGATAATAGCCATCCTAACATTGTGAGGTGATATCTTACTGTGGTTTTGAATCACATTTCCCAGATGATTAGTGATATTGAGCATCTTTTCATATACCTGTTAACCATTTATATGTTTTCATTGGGAAAAAAATGCCTACTCAAGTTCTTTGCTTATTTTCAAATTGGGTTATCAGGTTTTTTTTCTATTGGTGATATTCTTGATATTATTCTCCACTCCCTTGTCAGGTCTTCCACCATTGTCATGACCTGACAAACCCCAATCCTGAATCAACATAACCATTTGCTTTCCCCATTTTAAAATCTTGATCACCAAGGGCAACTAGAGAAAAAGTAATAAAATGACTCAGATTGGTGCCATTATAAAATCAAGGTCCTACTACCCCAGTAATCCTTTGTTTTCTGGTCAGCTCTCTCTCTCTCCTAGTCTCCCTCAAGCTTTTTCACCTTCTCTTTCTTTCCAATCTTGGATCCCACCAGTTCCCTCCTTACTCACGTGTTCATGATTCTTTCTCCAAGTCACAGAGACACTGGGAGTTAACGTTTGAGAAATTACTGAACTTCAGGAGTAAACAAGTGAACTTACCTGCCAATAGACCATGTCCTTACCTCTTTCCTTCTACTTACAATAGAAGAGGGGTAAGGTGTCCCCCCTCTTCTTCAAAGCCCTCTACCTGTCTCTGAATTCCCTCCCACCCACCTTCTCAGGACCATCATTCCATTATCTCCTCCTCCCATGATGATGTCACCCATCATCTCCTCCCCCACGATGATGTCACCCATCGTCTCCTCCTCCCACGATGTCACCCATCATCTCCTCCCCCCACGATGTCATCTATCATCTCCTCCCTCCATGGTGTCATCCATCATCTCCTCCTCCCATGATGATGTCATTCATCATCTCCTCCTCCCATGATGTCATCCATTGTCTCCTCCTCCCATGTCATCCATCACCTGCTCCTCCCATGATGATGTCATCCAGCAGCTCCTCCTCCCATGATGTCATCCAGCATCTCTCATCCCATGTGTTCAGGTCTTGCCTCTCTACTGCCTCCTTCCAGCAGCCTTTAAACATACCTTAAGTTCTTCTGAAAAAACACAAAAGTCCACTCTCAACCACACACTGTTGCCCTCTTGCTCTTTCTCTATTTTATCTCCTTTAGAGCCAAACTTTCCAGATCTGTCTGTGCTCACTGTCTCCATTCTCTCAGACTCCTCTCACTCTTCAACCTTCTATAATCTACCTCACATCCCCATACATCTGTGAAGCTATCGTTTATATATTTTTGCTAAATCTAATGGACTCATCTTATTTGACTTGTGTCTTATTTGGTCCAGTTGACACCTCCCTCATTCTTGAAATAATTTTTTTTGGCTTCCCTCATATGGTCCTTTAGTTTTCCTGACCATGCTTATGGGTTCCCCTTCTCTCAGAATTTGTCTTCTCCAGGGCTCCCTCCAGCCCATCTTGTCTCACTTGATTTGTGCTCCCTGGGCCATCTCACCTATCTCTATAGTTGCAATTACCGGCTTCGTGCTGTAGTTCCCACGTCTGCCTCTCCATCTCAGATCCCTCTCCTAATCTTTAGATCCCAGCTATCTACCAAGTATCTGCACATGGATGTCACATGGCCACTTCAGCATGTCAGATCCAGCCCTACAAACCTTCTTCAGTGTTCTCTGTAAGCACTCTGTTGGCTATTCACCGCTCAAGACACTGCCTCCCTCTTGATTCACCCTTCCTCCTAGTCAACCTACTCACAGCCACGGTAGAGTCTTCCTTCTGAGAATTCTCATAGTAATAGAAACTTCTCCAGCCCCAGTTCCTCTGTTTTAGTTCAAGCTGCATTCAGGCCTTGGCCGGACACCTGAAATGGTCTGCCAGCCTTCAGGCTTCTCTCTCCCTCTCATTTAACATTGTATTTCATCGCCTTATGCCTCTGACCAAACCCTCCAACGTTCTACCCTTTGCTGGAAAATAAAGTCTACATCCCTCAGCATAGAGTAAAGCCCTTGCAGGACCTGACTTTTCTTACCTCGCCAGCCTTCTCTCTCTCCTCACATGAACCCCAGACTAGATGTTTCATCCACACCTAACTTCTCTCAGTCCCTTCACCATGCCATGCTCTTTCTCAGCTGTGAGCGGGTCCTTCTGTCTGGAACACTCCTTCCCCTATTTTCCTCCTCCTCCTCGGCACTTCCCCTACTCCCCCTACCTGCTGCCCCTATCTACAATCTAATTTATTCTGACATCTATTTCACATGCTAACAGGCTCCTGGCAAACTCTAAAATCTGAATTAGGTGAAACATCTAGCTTTGAGCCGTGCAGACAATAAAACAAACACTTACTGAATTGAAACCATGATTTTATCATAGCCACACTGAAATTTACAGAAAAGCAGATGATTTACCAAGCACTGCCTTCAACACAGAGCTCAGCTCTCTTCCTCATGTGGAGCCAAATTCTTAATATACTCTTAAAGAATCAAGTATGTATTAAAAGAAACAGAGCAACTTCCAAAAACCTGCAGGGAGATTACTCAAGGAATAAAACTTCAAAGTTTGCATTGAAAAATCACAACCGTGGGGCTTCCCTGATGGCGCAGTGGTTGAGAATCTGCCTGCCAATGCAGGGGACATGGGTTCAAGCCCCGGTCTGGGAAGATCCCACATGCCGCGGAGCAACTGGGCCCGTGAGCCACAACTACTGAGCCTGCGCGTCTGGAGCCTGTGCTCCGCAACAAGAGAGGCCGCGATAGTGAGAGGCCCGCGCACCGCGATGAAGAGTGGCCCCCGCTTGCCGCAACTAGAGAAAGCCCTC
Organism: Balaenoptera musculus; assembly: GCF_009873245.2. Taxonomy (NCBI): domain Eukaryota; kingdom Metazoa; phylum Chordata; class Mammalia; order Artiodactyla; family Balaenopteridae; genus Balaenoptera; species Balaenoptera musculus. The sequence goes on along the minus strand of NC_045801.1, from coordinate 76,309,268 downwards.
GCACAGAAATGAAGACCCAACACAGCCATAAATAAATAAATAAATAAATAAATAAGTGAAGTTCTTTAAAAAAAAAAAAAAAAGCACAACCCTTTTGAAGTTTTATCAGTTTTCATTATAGGACATAAAATTATTTTTCTATAGATACTAATGAGATCTATGGTTACAACAAGGCATTCTTTACCTTTAAAAAACCAGAAATATGGTGATTGCTATGAGCATTTCCTTAAGAAGGTTCATAGTCAGCTCCAGTTGGGGTCATGTTATGGAATTGTTCGCCTCCTAATCTGCTCCGTTCCTATTATATCCTGTAATATCACTTTGGATATTAATAAATCTTTACTTAGTGCATCAGTGCATTGTTACTCTTTTGGCAGTTAACTTTTCTATCAGATTTCCAGCTGTCCTTAACAGATCCTGCAAAAAATAATCGAAAAGAGAAAGCAGAGACATGGATAATTTGTTCTAGAGCAGGATCAAATCACACATCCATTGGTGAATGGGAGCCATTCCCCTCACACTCTGGGCTTTGCACTTGTAACACTTAACACTCTAGAGAGACCGCATTTATTGCGGCAAATGTTAACATACATTTCATGGAGAAACAAGTACAGATAATCCATAAATATATGAAAATCTTTAAGAGAATAAATAAATAGCAAAAGTAAAAGACACAGCCTTCACCTATCATTCAGGAAAATGTTCAAAAGATAATCATAATATCCTGCACTGGAAGGGAATGAGCAAAAAGTCGCAGCTCTATGTTGTGCAAAATTATATGTACAAAGACATGCAGGGCAGCATTGTTTATGACCCAAAATAACTAGAATAAAAAATCTAAATATCTATCAGTGGGGTGCCAGATAAATAAATTGTGGTATAGCCATACAATGGAATCTTATGTGATTATTTTTTAAATATTAGAATAGTTCTATAAGCAAAAATAAAACAATGTCTATAAGTGAAGGAAAGCCAGGTGCAGGACCTGGTATAGAGCGCACTGTAACTTGAGTGTGATGTACATACTCGGGTGCCTCAGGGGCTCATTCTATAGAGGTAACCCTAGCAATTTATTCTATTGCTTTGTTTATACCAGATGCTCATCTCAGACTGAACCTGTCCAGAAAACTAATTACCTCACTTCGTCACTTCTTTTTCTTAGGAGTAAGAGGGGTAACATCTCAGCCCATCTCATTCCTTCTGAGAATCTGATGAAACTGTTGGCTCTTCTTTCCAGAAAGGTCAGGCATAAGCACATGCAAAATTTTGTCTATAATTTCAAAGTGAGTTCACTGGAGTCCATCCACAGATGTCTAGAGAGCCAAAGCTCCTAAGCAAAGAGCTCTCTGTCAAATAAGAGCTCATGGTACAATATCACGCAGAACTCTAGGAAAGCCTTATAACCAGACCTGGATGGGCGGGCACGCTCTCTGGGGGTTAGTGGGTGTGCAGCACCTCATGCACGCTCTCCAAGCCTTGGAAGGGCAGGTGATACAATCATACAGGTACAAGGCAGACCAGAGACCTAGATGGGTTCCAGTTCATTCCTACTCAGCCTACTGGTACCTTCCATCTGAGAGCTAGGGTGGTTAAACTCTGGCTTTATTCTTTCCGAAGAGTAGCTTTTCCGGTAAGCACTGTGCCACTGGAAAGAGAGCCTTGAGGAGCTTTCCTGAAAGAAGAGAAGAACAGCTACAGCAGCATCTCTTTAAGTGACTTCAAGAGCCCCTCGTGGTGCCACGGCCCTTGAGGACAGATGGTCTCCTAGCACCTGAGGTACAGAGTGGTCCTCTAGCCTATAAAGCCTAAATAATTGGTATATTCTATTTAATAAAGCAGGGGAAAGTATAGCACATTTTAGAAGAGTTCCACCAAGAATGAATAAAAGAAAAGCTCTGGAAATTAAAGGATTAAACTTTATCAGTAAAATTATTTTTCTGAATGCAACATTCTCTAATTGAGGTATTTCTGAAACAGAAATTATAAAGGATGAAAGGGGACTTCCCTGGTGGTCCAGTGGGTAAGACTCCGTGCTCCCACTGCAGGGGTCCTGGGTTCGATCCCTGGTCGGGGAACTAGATGCTGCATGCATGCCGCAACTAAATGATCCCACATGCTGCAGCGAAGATCCTGTGTGCCGCAACTAAGACCCGGCGCAGTCAAATAAATAAGTAAGTAAATAAGAAATTATAAAAGATGAAATATGTGTGATTCTTCGTGGCAGCTGTATCTGCCCCAGGTAAGCAAGTGCTTGCATCTTGTTTCTGCCAGAAGACACCCGTCTCTCCTCAGATTTGGTTAGTTGGTTGCCTTAAGACTTCAGCTCCCTGATGAATTTGAGAAAAGTCATGGACTTGAGGTTTGTTTAGCTTTTCTTACTGCTCTAGGGTGGGAGTGACTCTCTTTCTAGTTCTGTACCTCCCAAGCAGAAACTGGAAGTCTCTATTAGAAAAGTTGAAACAGAAAAATGACATGATCTGTTTTAAATATTTAAAAAATAATTTTGACACTCATGAAAAAAACAATGAACCTGGGGGTGGGGACGAGAGTGAAAGCAGGGAGACAGAGCAGCGAGGCGGCCACTGCAATAGCCCGCGTAAAAAAGTGACGTCAGACCACGTGGTGCAGCAACACCACCTCTGGATATTTATCCCAAAGAACTGAAAGTAGGGTCTTGAAGAGATATTTGCACACCCATGTTCATAGCAGCATATTCACAATAGCTAAGAGGTGGAAACAACCTAAATGCTCATTAATCGATGAACAGATAAAGATGTGGTATAGGTGCAATGGAATATTATTCAACCTTAAATAGGAAGAACATCCTGTCACATGCTACAACAGGGATGAGCCTGGAGGGTGCTAAATGAAATAATCCAGTCACAAAAGGACAAACACTGTTTGATTTCCCTTACGTGAGGCAACTAACATAGTCAGGCCCTGAGAAACAGAGTGGTGGCCTCGGGATGGAGGGAGGGTGGGGAAAGGAAGCTGTTGTCTAATGGGCATCGTGTTTCAGTTCTGCGGGATGAAGTTCTGGAGATCTCCCTCATTGCAATGTGAATATATTTAACGCCCTGAACCATACACTTAAAAAACAGTTAAGATGCTGAATTTTATGTTACAGGTGTAAAAAACAACAAAAAAGAAGTGATGGTGACATGGGCTAGTAGTTACAGGGGTCCCAGGAGGACTTCCCGTGGGAACACGGTTTGCCACCTGTGATGGCTAATTTTATGTCAACTTGACTAGGCCATGAGGTGCCCAGGTACTTGGCCAAACATTATTCCGGGGGTTCTGTGAAGCTGTGTTTGGATGAGATTAACAGTTAAATCTGTAGACAGTGAAGCAGAGTGCACTCCCTAACGCGAGTGGGCTTCATCCAGTCAACTGAAGGCCTGCCTAGAACAGTCTGACCCTCCTGGGAGCAGGAGGGGACTCTTCCTGCCTGACCGCCTTCGAGCTGGGACATGGATTCTTCCTGCCTTCAGACGTGAACACAAACATTGGCTCTTCCTGGGTCTCCAGCCTGTTGGTCTTCAGACTACAACTTCACCATTGATTTCCCCTGGCTCTCAGGCCTTTGGGCTCAGACTGCAACTACACCACCAGCCCTCCCGGTCTCCTGCTCCCTGACTCACCCTGCAGATCTTGGGACTTGAGACAACTTATAATACATTTCATACATTTCAATAAATTTAATATATTTCAATAAATTTCATTATGTGTGTGTATATATATATATATATATATATATATATATATATATATATATATATATATATATAATTGGTTCTATTTCTCTGGAGAACCCTGACCACATCACTATAGAATATAAACCCAAATTTCATAATAACTTGTAACTACTTTAAATGTTTTATACAATAATTTACCGATTTCATTTTTCAGTTTGGGCAAAAGATTGAGTATCATTTTGGGGTACACACATAAAATGCTTAAGACCAAGTGAATAATCATAGTCAAATATGACCACTTTTTAACCCTTCAAAATACTCCCCTGAGATTCATGACATAAACGGAAAGGTATTTGTTTAAAATTTGTGATTCTGCTTGGAATGACTTCATCAACCGGGTTCGAAGTTTTGTCTGCTACAATTCACGTTTAGACAAATACTGAAACCTGTTTCTCTAGACTGTCGAAGGCTCTTCTTTCTCTTTTCGTTCCCCTTTGTCCCTCCGTCCCCGGGCAGCTCAGCCATGGGTGACCCTCCACCCAGGGAGCGGGTGAGGTGGCGGGGGCAGCAGCGCAGCCGAGCCCAGGGCATCGCGGCCGAGCCCAGGGCATCGCGGCCGAGCGGGACGGTCTCCGTGGGGGAGGGGGGCAGACTTGCAGGAGCCAGTCCCGAGTGGTGCTGCAGCCTGCGCAGGGTCAGGAAGGCATCCGAACTACAACGCCTGTAGCCTTCAGGAGTGCCAAGGTCATGAAGGTCCAAGGGAGACGGAGGAACAGGTCTGGCCTAAATGATACTGAAGAGGCCTTTAACTCAGTGTGATGCCCGATTCTGGTCTGGGTACTGTGCTCTAAAGAGCAAAATTAGGCCAACTGGCACAACCTGAACGAGACGTGAGGATGAGATCAAGGCAGGCGTCCTCATTTTGGTGGCTGTATTACGGTTGTGTGTGAGGGGGGGAAATACACACCGAAGTATTTGGATGATGATGTTATCTTGATAATTGTTACCCAAATGGTTGACGAAATGTTCTTTGTACTGTTCTTGCAGCTTTTATGCAAGTTTGAGATTGTTTCAAAGGAAAAATAAAAAGCATCTTTAAGGAACATGCGTCTGTCAACATCATTTTCTGACATCATGGCAACAACTGGCTGAATTGGGATGTGAGGCTTCCTATTTTTAGTGTAACTGGTTTATTTCTCCTTCCTGTTTTAAAAGACAATTTACTTCTTGCTCTCGTGGGTTTTCCCTCATTTTCTTTAAAGCCAAGTTTTATGGGATTTGTCCTTGAAAAAGATTCCTGCTCAGTGTTGATGCTTTTAGAAATGAAGACACTTGAGAATGTACAATATGCTCAATCATAAGTGAACAAATAATATGATTAAAAACACCTTACAAGTGCTCACAGGACAACAATGTCCATAGTTCTTTTTTTCGTTTGTTTAATACAGTTCTGTTAGAACTTTTGCTGAATATTTTATTATGGTCTTTTTGTTGGGCTTTAAATAGGTAGTGTTCTTGCTTTCCTCCAGCTTTGACTGAAGTACTGTGAGAATGCAATGATTACCAAAAATAGAAGCAAACAGATGTTTGGAATCTTGTCACTGAGCTTTGCTGTGTCTCTTCCCTCTCTTCGCTGGCTGTACGATAAATTCATTTTAATTGCTACTATGATGCCTGTGTGGCCTGTCAGGGACACACTTAGTCCTTTAAACTTATTCATTTACTTTTTATTAACCGCCTACTTAACTGCAAAAGCAGTCACCACTGAACCCAGTTGATTTTTAATCAGGAAAAAAAAATTTTCTTAAACCTCCTTGTATTCAGGGAACTGTTCCAGATGTGGAGACAAGAAATTAAAGGGGCCATATTTTCAGATCCATTTCATCTCTTGAAATTCAAAGCTATTCATTTTCAAACACTTAAATAGCTCTTACTCTGCGCCAACCACTGTCCTACATACATTAAAAATATTAACTCATGTCATTTCCAAACAATTCCACGAGGCATTTTCTACTACTGTTCTTATTTTATTGAGAAAAGTTACGATACAAAAGTATAACTGACAGCCTCAGCGAGAAAAGAGCAGAGTCCATTTTTGAGGACAGACGGCCTGGCTTAGGAGCCTCTGCCCCACACCACGCTACGCCACCTCTCTTCCTAACGAGACGCGTCCTGGATGAGGAAGAATCTGTAAGTCGAATGATGCCTGGGAAGAGATGAAGTATCTCAGGTGTGACCAACTGCTGCTCTTCACGTAGTGGGGTCTGCTGTGAGGTCCCCAATATAGCAGTTGACTCCCTACAGTTGTGCCCTACTGGGAATTCCAGTCCACGGAAATCCTTCTAATGGTGAAGGAAGGCGTATCAGAGAACCAGGTCCATCTACACAAGAGGGAAAATCCAGACCGGTACCAGAAAGAAAAGCTTAATTATAATTCCTAATTATGAATAAAAGAAAACAAAGATCCCCAGAGTTTCAAAAGGAAAAGCCAAAGTAAATGGACAACTGCCCCCAAGACATAAGATGACCCTAAGACAAGCGCAGGCTGTCTCTGCTCTGCAAGGTTCTGGTAAGCGCGAGCTTCAGTTATCACGGCTGAGGCAGACACCACTGGCCCCCACCAACACAGTTCCTGTATCGGCTACCACAGTGTATCATCTGTGAACAACTGCACAGAGGATAAACCCTGCGGCTAGCTCTTCAGTCCACAGTTCACCGAGTAAATAACACACACATAGCAATGTCATTTCTTTCAAAGTCTAGTGATTGGTCACCATGCATCTGTTATTCAATCTTCAGAGGCAGCAAAGACAACAAAGCATGTAGTTATGTTGCTGCCATGTCTCCCAGCAATAAACCCACGTGACATTTTACAAAAATGGAGAGCTAGAACAGGAAATTGGCCAACAAAGACAAAAACACAGCAAAGAAACAAAGCGTGAGAACGATGGAAGTGAAGTCTGAATCAAATGTAAACGGGGTTATGGAACACACAGTGGACCATGGGCGTGTTGACAGTGCAACACTGAGAGGCTCACACATGCAGCCAAAGGGACTTAGTGAAGACAGACTTACTGAGATGAATAAGGAAAGCTGTTGTGATGAGAAGGATGATGATGTCCCAGAGGAGGGATACCATTAAAAAGCTACACATTAAAAAGAATCTAGAAATATTTCATGACCAGAGTTAGAAATATGACAACTCACCAAGGCACAGAAAAAAATGCTTGTAAGTTATGTGATGAGAAGGCAAGCACTGTTCAAACTACTACTGATGAAGTTTGGGGTTTTGTTTTTTGCTTTTTTTTTTAACAAAGACAGAATACTTTCATCCTCAATATTACTAATGTTTCAGATGATAGTATATTAAATATCAGTTCTACTATTTTACATTTCCCTTTACAGTTATAACTGAAAGCAAAAGACTTAATATTTTGTAAAATTTTTTAGGCACAGAACAATCATAATTTTTTCCTATTGATTATTAGGACCATTTCGCATGTTTTCAGCTTGCGTGTTTATTTTCTCTGGTCCCATGCAAAGTGAGGCCTGTGTGTATTTAAATGATTTCTTAGATGGAAGGGGAACCACTCGATTGAAAGAAATTTGAGAAACACATCAACCAGTTAGATCCCTATTCAAATAAATACGCAGTAAAAACACTCAAGGAAATTTGACTACTACTGGATATTTAAGGATATTAAGAGATTATTGCTATTTTTAGTGGTAACAATGATATTTGATTATATTTCAGCAAGAGTCCTTAGAGTGACGTCAGAGAGACAGAGCAATAGGAAGCCCCAGACCCTCATTCCCACGCAGAGACACCAACCTAGCAGGGATATACAGACCACAGTGTAAGAACTTGTGAGAACTCCAGGAACCAGGTAAGAGGCTGCAGCACCACGTGATCACAAAGCCAAGAAGAGCCACATCACAGGATGTAAGAATGTTCCTCGCATTTTGCCTGCCCTAGTCCTTCCGACTCCCCCAGTGAGGACAGATAGACCAGAAGAAAACTCCCAGCTTCTCTCCTGGGAGGGAAAAAAGAGAGTGAAACATGAGTCCAAAGTTCTGGCTTTTTTAGGGGCTGCCTAAGGGACTAGTTTCTGTCTCTCTGACTCAGGTCACTGATGGGAAGGAAGTGGATTTTGGATGCTAGGTTGGCGGCCCTTGAGAACAAAGTCCTGTTCTGTCCAAGTTATACCATGGGGAATGCAGTACCACAGACAGACACCAGAGGGAGTAAGAGATTGCAGGCTCCTGAGAAGAAAACAGTGGCAAGTCTCTCTAACTAGGAAATCATACGCACAAGCCCAGAAAAGGTTTGAGAGGTCCCCCAAATCTCTAGCTGAGATGACTTCCCCCATGCGAGGCCAGTCCATAGAGACTGGGAGAGGTGGCTGATTTTTTCCAAATACCCAAATCCCAATAAAAGATCACATGGCATACAAAGAAAAGGGAAACACAGCCCAACCAACTGATCAAAATAAATCTCCAGAAGCCAACCCTAGAGAGATCTATGAATTACCAAATAATTCAAAATAATAAAAGGTGGCCGATGAGCTAAAAGAGAGCACAGACAGACAACTAAAGAAAATCAGGAAAATGATGCATGAACAAAGTGAGAAATATCAACAAAGGGAGAGAAACTATAAAATGAACCAAACAGAAATTCTGGAGCTGAAGAATACACAAACTGAACTGACAATTTCAATACAGGTATTAGTGGCAGTCTTGACTGCTTGATTAAGCAGAAGAAAGAATCAACAAACTTGGAAGACAGGTCAGTTGAAATTACTGAGTCAGAGGAGCAAAAAGAATAAAGAATGAAAAAGTGACAAGAGCCTGGGAACTCTGGGACACCATCAAGCAGATCAATGCAATAATTATAGGAGTTCCAGAAGGAGAACAGAGAGAGAAAGGGGCAGAGAGCTTACCTGAAGAAATAACAGCCAAAACATTTCTAAATTTGAGGAAAGAAATGGACACACAAAATTACTGCAGTGGAATGAAACTAGAAATCTATAGCAAAAGAAAAAATTTTGGACAGGAAAAATTTGGTAGGCTCAAAGATATAATACTCAAGGTATAAACTGGAAATGCAATTAAAAACCAGCTTCTTTGTTATTATATTTCAATATTGAATACTCTGCCATGTTTAAAAAGTTAAACAAAAAAAAACAATGTGCTATCACCTCACACCCATTAGGGTGGTTACTAACAAAAAAACCAGAAAATAAGTGTTGATGACGATGTGGAGATATTGGAACCCTTCGTGGGAATGTAAAATGGTACAGCCACTATGGAAAACATTAAGGTTTCTCAAAAAATAAAAAAATATAGTTATACCCTATGATCCAGCAATCCCACTCCTGGGTATATATCTAAAAGACCTGAAAGGATCTTGAAGAGATATTAGTACTCCTGTGTTCACTGCAGCATTATTCACAATAGTTAAGAGGTGGAAGCCAAATGTCCATCAAGGGATAAATGGATAAAGAAATGTGGTATATATATGTATATATATAAGCACAATGGAATTATTAGCCTTAAAAAAAGAAGAAAATCTCATGGCACAGGGATGAACCTAAAGGACATTATGCAGGATTCCACTTACATGAAGTATCTAAAGTAGGAAACTCAGAAACAAAAATTAGAATGGTGGTTGTCAGGGCTAGGGGGAGGGGAAAATGGGGAGTTGTTTAATGGGTGTAAAATTCCAGTTTTGCAAGATGGAAAACTTCTGGAGAGCTTTTGCACAGCAATGTGAATATACTCAACATTACTGAACCGTTAAAAAAAAAGTCCTTATCTTTTTGAAGTGAATACACTGAAAAATGTGCATCAAAAATGTCTGGTTCCTTGTCAACTGCATTATTATGAACTTTCATCCAATCTTTAACCGTGGTCATTTTTAAGTCTTTAGTCATTTACAGACAGTTCTGGGTGTACTCTGATGCTTTTGCAAATATGTTCCTATAAAAGGGTTTCATCTTCAAGGAATTCATGGAAAAGACTGGTAAGTACAGGTTTCTGGTAATTGACTATACTGCTGAAGTGAATGAATAAGCATTTTCAGAACTCTAATGGAAAACTGATGAACTCATAAAAGTGCTAACAAAAGATCAAGATGAAAAAAAAATTAATTACATGGGACTGAGTGAACTGATGAGGATGATTATAATTTTTGTGACTTTCTGTTTGAATAAAAAAAATATGTCTGGGACTAAGTTCAAAATAATTTGAGGGTTGACTGGGGGAGAGGATGGAGTTATACATGAAATAAGACTGGCATCAGTTGACAATCCTTAAAGCTGAGTGGGTTCATTATACCATTCCCTCTACTGCGTATGTTTGAAATTTTCCAGAACAAGGGAATTTTTTTTAAAAAATTGACAACATGAAAAAATAAATCAATAAAAGTGCTAGATGAGAAAGTCAAAGAAATATCCCACATAATAAAAGACTAAAAGAGCATATGAAAGAAAGCAACACACAGGACCTCCAGAAGGTTATCCAATCAATAGGAGCCTCAGAAAGAGAAAATAAACAAATGGAGGGCAAAGCTAAAATAATGAGATTTTTTTTGTCCAGCAGATGGACGTTACTGCATTTCCACTACTGGTAGGAATATAAATGGGCACAGTCATTTGAGGGCATCCACTTGATAGTATCTTAAAGTTTCTTTTATCTACCCTAGAAAAACATTCATATACACACCCATAGTAAATGTTCTTTAATACGTGACTTTCTAATTCCTTTATATCAGCCACTACATATACATATCTACAATTCAACTTCCAGGAACGTATCTTATATAGTTGTACAAGTGAACAAAGAAAATATTAAAAGCATATTTACTGAAGTGGTGCTTTTAATAGCAAAAATGTGGGAAGTGCCTATTAAGTCCATCAAGAAGAGTCCAGTTAAATAAATTAAGGTGCACTCATACAATGCAGTACTCATTGAAAGAAATGAGGTATGTGCAGATAGAGCAACATCTCCCAGATACATAAAGACAAAAATTTACAGAATGTTTGGTGTTGTCTCATTTGTATTTTTAAAAAGGAGATATAGATTTTATATAGCTAAGAGGAGATAGATAAAAATCACATACACTATATTCACATGAAAAATTCTGAATATAATATTAACAATACCTTTTGGGATGGGTTCTATATAAAGAAAGAAAAGCACTTTACAGGACAGAATGTACAGAAGGATCAAGTTCTTTCATTCTGGAAGTTTAATTTGCTAAGAAAGTGAAATATACTGTTCAGAGAATGAAGGAAGTTAAGAACTAACTTAGCTCCTCTTACTTTCAAATGGTTGAAATTTTCGCTCTGCTGGGTTCTCCAATAGAGTTAGACCAGCTTAGTCACTTTTTTGGTGAAGAAGGATGCAGTTAGAAAGGCCAGGCCCCTGGGGATTCAAGTACACTTCTCAAAACGCCCTTGTAAGTAATCTGACCAATACCACTGGTCAGCAGTGTACCACATACCCTGTGGGAATCAAGGTCCCCGTGGGAGAAATCTATGCACTTAGCAAACCAGTCTTGGTTTTGTTGGAAAATGTCTCCCAGAGAGACAAAGGAACACCCAACACGCCCTTGAGATAGATACAAGTACCTTCATTTTGCACATGAGAACTGAGGCTCCAAGAGGTATCTTATCAAGCCCACATATCCAGGCAATCACGTTTGGAACAGATTTGACAGCATGGCCAAGAATTCTACACTCCTGCCCATTCACTTGACACCCCAGATCCTGAACACATACTTAGGGATGTCAGGTGAAAAAATCTCATCTAGCAACGCACAGCCTCACGTTCCTGTCGCGTTACGTGTAGCCACCGTGTCTCGAAGAGAAGTACTCTGCGACCCTAAAGGGAACGAGGTAAGGACCGCCGAGGCCTCCCATTTCCAACCTCCCTCTCCCTCCCTAACCCATACAAGCTGGCCTACGACACAGAATCACTGGCATCACCACCGCTATGCAAACTACCTTTACTTTGGTTTGTTACTGGTAACACTTGAAGGCCCTGTAGGGGTTTTATTTCCAAGCAGGCATTTTGAATGTTTAAGGGATTGAAGATAATGGCAGCTCCCCAAATCTTAAGTGCCATATTTTAGCTGTATTACAGGCCCTAAGCACTGCTTACAGCTTAAATACAACTCCAACTATTTGAGTGTGATAAATTACAATTTGTGAAGCATCAGTCACTTGCACATGCCATCAGCTAAACTTCAGAACTGTATGAAAGCCATTAGGCTGTTCCTTCAATACCTTCTGACTTACGAAGGCATATTTTGCACAATAATCTACTCTTTAGCCATTAAGTGGCTTACTTTTCACAGAACTGAGATCTTTTTACAACCAGTTCTCAGGATATTGATCACATACTCCAGACTTCTGAGTTGCAATACACTTAAGAGTAATGAAACAAGCTTGCTGGAATTTCCATCTGGGGACCACACATTACCAGGTACTTGAATTTTAAAATGGTCTTAACCACTACCATAACAGCTCTCTCTGCACTTCTAGTGCAGAGAATCCTGAAAATTGGGCTAGAGGACAAGTTAGCACTTTCACTGCCAGGCTGATTATTTCCTTCCCAGCTTCTAGCGTTAAACTGAGAACACCAGCTTCTCTAGGAAAGGCCAATGGACCACCGCTGGCCTCAGGCACCAAACCAGACTCCTCCTGTCTAACTCCTATTGAAGTCTTTACAGCCCAATGCCTATAGAACAGTTACAATGAAACCTTCAATTCTTCCTGTTTCCCCAAGCTAATTAGTTTAATGAAGGTTGATGATCTATCTGGCTTAAGGCTGTTACAAATGGTTACCCTTAGCATAGCTCCTTCCAGGTTCTGGGCCACTGAAATCCCTTTCCAAAATCCCGTGTTTTGTGGAGACCTGCTAAGAGAAAAAATGCGGAATCAAAAGGAGCTGGATGTTGGAAGGAACACAGGGGCGGGTTAAGGGATGACAGCCGCCATGTCTGAACGGCTGCGCGGCACGTGGTGGCCGCGCTGGGAGGGAGCACAGAGCGGGAGGGTCTGTGGGCGCTGAGGCGCTGGCGCCTGGCACACAGCCGGGCGTACACAGAAGTCTGCACACAACCGCACCACAGACAGTCACTGCAGCCCGCGGACGGGGCGGTGCAAAGAGGACTAGGCCGCAGCCCAGGGGACAGGAGGGCATCTCATCACTGTGATCCTACTACGAGCAGCAAACGCGAGGACGTTTTCTGAGGAGAATTTTATCAATTGCAAAATGCTTATATACTTGTCAGAGATACTTCTTCAAATTTTCTCTAACCGAAATACACGTATTTAGCAAATCCATCGGACTATAAACTAATAGCAAAAATTTAATACCTTTAATGGGACATCTAGATGGATTCTCAACCCATATGGGCCCACTGACATCTCAGCTGTGCTATTAAGCCACGGACACCGGGCAAGTTAAACCTCAAATCCAGTTCCTATGTCTACACGACGGGAATACTCGAGACGACGAAACGCGTAAGCAGAGCCCCGTAGTTAAGCGGTGTCATCCTCTACTGCGCCAACGGGGGCCTGAATAAACGGAACGTCACCTATGCGATGCGCTTTTCGGACCTAAGGCTGACGTAAATTTATGAAGCTAACGTCTACGTACAAACTACATGTTAATGTAGCTTCCTATTGAACGACCCACACACGTTCAGTGAAAGATAATTGCAAGGAGCTTATGTAAAGCTCGTCTACAGACGTAACCTAACGTTAATCTAAGCACTGCGCTGTTTCTCTCCTAATCTAAAATACCAAGGCACCAGCCATCTATAAAATTTATTAACAAAGTTTCAAAAACACTTCGAAACCCGCCCAGTTTACAAGGAGCCCTGAGCACCTGGCAGAGGCGGGGCTGGAAACCTAAGGTGCCACCTGCCCTCTAGCGCGCACGCTCTTCACCACGGCTGTCCGGCGAGGATCGCCCCAGGAACTTTGGACGGTACCCCGTACCTATTAGGCCAGGTCTTCCGGAGTAGCACGCGGGCCCGTGTTCCCGGGAAGGGCTCCCACAGGCGGCCACACTGCACGTGCTCACCACCGCCGCAAGCGAGGCCGCACACGTTCTGTAGCTAATGCAGGGCAGCGTTCAAACAACGTCACGTGCAAACGCACTCAGCGGGCCCTGCAAGACGCCACGAGGAAGAGCAGAACCCGGGCTACCCACCTACTTCTAGTCACCCTGCTTACACGGCGGAACGAATTCCGGGGCACGACGCCCTCCCTAAGGCCCGTCAGGGTCCGGAATAAGAGCCCACGAAGCTTAACGGCCGATTATCAATTTATTAGAGCCGCTGGCTCAAGCATCTGCGATGGTGACTTCCACCTCGACTCCCGGCTCAATGCTGATGGAAGTGATCTGCTTGACGATCTCGGAAGGGCTGTGCAAGTCGATGAGGCGCTTGTGGATCCTCATCTGGAAACGGTCCCAAGTCTTAGAACCTTCCCCGCAGGGCGTTTTCCTCGTCGTTATTCTCAGGGTCTGCAGCGGAAGACAGAGGACACCAGACACCCAGGCTGCGGGAGCGCCGCGCTCCCCAACCTCCCGGCGGGGCGCCCCGAGCAGCAGGGCTGCGCGCTCGGCCCGAAGCCGCCCGGCGGCCCCCCGCGCCCCGGAGCGCCAAGGCTCTCACCTTGGTGGGCATCCGCACCGGCCCCTTCACCTTGAGATTCTTCTCCTTCGCGCCTCTGATCAGGTCGGCACACACTGCAAGCGGGGAAAAGCGTCTGGGCCCTCGCTCACGACAGGGGCGGCCTCACCGGCCCGCAAGGCCGCCGGCTCAGAATAGCGTACGCGACTATCACCGGACCTCAACCCAGTAAGCGTCTCCTCATCGCCAACGGCGGGGGCAGGGCGCGGGCCGCGCCGAGGGGCCGACCTTGCTCGGCCTCCTCGGGCGACGCGCCTCGCCGCCGCGAGCCTCACAAGCCCAGCTCGCCGCTGCTCCCGCCCCGAGTCCGACCCCCGGCCCCGAGCCACCGCACTGACCCTTCTCCAGCGACTTCACGTTGCGACTGGTGAGAGTGATCCTAATCCGGTGGATCGCCACCTCGGGCTCCACGGGAGTCTTTCCGGTGTCCTTAAAAGCCTGTTGTCCCACAGATGAGAAAAAGCACCTCTAAGACAGTATATCACCTCCCGCGGACGAGCGCGCTCACCAGCCCCCTTCCCCGGACAAGCGAGTCCCGTCTCCTCCCGCCAGCCCGGCACCCCCCACGCCCACCCTCCCCCCCCCCCCCCCCCCCCCCCCCCGCCGAGGCCGGACCGGAACGCCCCCGACTCACCATGGCTGCGGTGCGGCTTCCTGACCGACTTGTTCCTCCGCGAGAGCGAACAGCGGTGAGTCAGGAGCGGGAGCGGGAAGCCCAAGGCTCCGCAGCAACAGCGACCGCGTCTTCCTCCAAGAGGCACGCATGCGGCCTGCCGGGCCCTTATATAGCCGCGCTCACGTCTGCATCCGGGTCCCGCACGCCCCTCCGCGCTGCCCCGGAAGAGGAATCGCCTTGCGGGCTCTAAGGCGGCGGCGCGAGCAGAGGGGCGGCCCGACGCGGCCGCGCGCGCCCCCTGCCGGCCCGGCGGAGTCAGAGCGCCGTCGGGTGGGGCGCCGCCGCGGTCCTCAGGGCACCTGGCGGGGATGATGGGGAGACTGCGACCTGGCCTAAAACTCCACAAACTCCTCCGTCCTGGTTCGCCGACCGCCGGCCTCTGCGGAGTCAGAATGACTCCTGTGCTTGTGGCTTCTACCCTGCAAAGCTTCTTCCCGTACAAACCGAATCACTCGTGCTATAAGCAAACGGGTAACTTTTCTGAGTTAACTCACGTGGATATTAGGGGAAATGACTGATAACCTGGGTCAGTTTTTATTCTTTAAATTAGCAGTCATTTTTCATAGCCTGGAACATTCCTTCGCGGTGTTTCATCTTCTGGCTTCCCAGACCGTCAGAAGCATGTGCGGTCTGTTTCTGAAAAGCACCTGAGCGTGGTTCTTCCCCCTCCCGGGACGCGAGGGCGAACGCGCCGGGCTGCCGCGCTTACGCCGGGGTGTGTCGTGCAACCCAGGCCCCGCCTGGAGACCCCGGCTCTCCGCCTAATTCCAAAGCGTGTTATCTCCTCTCTGTCCGGATAAAGTGATGTTGGATGAGACCCTTGAGGACCTCCCTAATACTCCCTAATACTAGGACAAAGTACAGTGGACAGACCGAGAGCGGGCAGCTGACCTGGGTGGCCAGGAGAGACGAGGAGGACACATATTCTTAAAGATGACGGAGTGGTTACCCGGGACGAAATAGGTGAGTTGGGTTTTGATACGGGGCAGAAGCAAGAGTAAATAACCTCGTATTGTTTTACAGGTGAACCTGAGGGCAGAAGAGTTATTTGCTCAGCCCCACAGATCTGACCCCTCCAATTAGGGGCCTTTCTTGAGCCTTTCACTTCTGTTCCTTGGAGGGGAATTATACTTAAAACGTATATCAGATAATACCATTGACTTATTTGGTGATAATCAGGCACAGCTGATACCTGGCTTTCTTTAGCTCACAAACAATATCTACTGGATTTTGCTTCCATTTAACAAATAACTTAAATGTCAAAATTCGGATATTTTCCAGTTCAGTTATTTTAAAATGTCATGCATTGGCTGTAAATACTTTATTAGTAGAATTTGCAGCAGAAAGTCCAAAAACCCGCATTCTTGTTTTACTAGTTGTAACCTAAATGAGACTTCGAAACTTAGGGCTTTCACGTCTTGGCATGGCTACCAGCCACAAACAGACAAAAATGCAGTTGCCCAAGCTCCCTGGGCGGTGATCAACCACCGCTGCATTAATACCGAGTACGAATCTTCAGAGAAAGCTTACTTGAGTAGCATTCAAGTTTTACAAGTGCTCAAAAGACAGCCAGAAATTCAATGGTGGAGTGTTTGAGAAGTACATTTGTGGGTTTTTTTCAATAACAAATCTGATACATCTATTCTTAGGTTTCCTTGATTATAGAAAAAACTTCAGCATAGTAAAAGGCAAAATATGGCCCAGCATTTATGGGAAAAATGATTGATGTGACTAGTACTAAAGAAACAGCTGGTTGAGATATTAGACAAATGCAATGAAAAGATCACTATTTTGAAGTTTATAAGATTTCGTTTCAAGCATTTTGTCATATTTTCCTCTTGAAAGTTATCAACTGCGGTAGTCCCCAGATTTCAATTAAAAATGTAATATTCTAACGTTAGATGTGAGATATTCACTGGAGAAAAATTAAAAATTAACAATAAGCACAAAAGAAGAAGAAAATACAGAATCCCACATTCAGAGATAGACCACCTGTTTACACTTTTAGATACATGCATATCCCTTTAAAACGTGGGCTTATACTGTATATACAGTTTGGTTAGCTTTATCCACAGAATATTTTGCACAATAAATATGCTTCTGCAACATTCCTTTTAATGACTGTACTGTATGGATGGGTCATTCATGATTTATTGAACTCGTCCTCTGTTTTTAGACACTTAAGGTGTTTTTCCCGCTTCACTCTTACAAACAGTACCATGAGGTACATGCTTCTAGACCGGGATTTCTCAGTCTCAGCACAGTTGACATTTGGGGACACATGAGTCTTTCCTATGCATTGTAGGATGTTTAGCGGTATCCTGGCCTCCGCCCACTAGATGCTTGTACCAGTCCCTCCCCTTCAGTTGTGACAAACATGTCCCTAGACATTGTCAAATATCCCCTGTGGGGCAAGACCACCCCCAGATGAGAACCACTGCTGTAGACACATCTTTCAATTCAGCCTTAATGCCTTAGATCAATGACTAGATATACACTTATTCTTTGGTGGCTTCATCAAAGAATAAGCATATTTTAAATACTTTGGTATTAAGTAAATCGCCCTCTGGGAAGGTTACGCCCCCATAGATACTACTTCCAGCAGTGCAATGAAGATTTCAGTGTGAAACATAACATTAAATTTCTGTCTCATTTTTAAAATATTCTTAAAAATTTTTTTTATTTAAGCATAGTTGATTTACAATGTTGTGTTAGTTTCTGCTGGACAGCAAAGTGATTCAGAATATATGTATTCTTTTTCATATTCTTTTCCACTATGGTTTATCACAGGATATTGACTATAGTTCCCTGTGCTCTACAGTAGGACCTTGTTGTTTATCCATCCTGTATATCATAGTTTGCATCTGCTCACCCCAAACTCCCAATCTTTTTCCTTCCCCAACTCCCCCTTCCCCTTGGGAACCACACGTCTGTTTAAGAATTATTCTTCAGACCATTACAAAGTCTGTGTTTTCAATATCTGTATCCATATCCTTCCTTCACTAATATTTGTAGTTCTTTGAAAAGTATCTTGTAAAGCAGGTATTTGTGTCTTTCTGTGGACAGCCATCTACTGGTCTTTCGCTGCAATGACAGTGTCATCAAACTATTACACTTCCAAAAGGAAATTAACAGCAGTTAAAAGCGACTCAATTCATGGTACCCGTGTATACGTGTATGAAGAAAATGCTAAAGACAGATTGTCAAATGAATGTGGATGAGTCTGCTTAGACACTATTTTTTCGTATAATTTTTGATCTAAATAAAATTGATGGGAAAACTCATCAGTGTGAACTTTCAGAATAAAAGCCAGAAAGAAAAAGAATAAGAACTTTCTCTTGTGCCCACCCGTGCTGTATGCTAAGGGCGTGAAATGTAGAGGCAGTTCCTTGGCTTTCCTAGGGTTACAGGTGAGGATTAGAGCATAGGATAGTAACAAGCACCGTTGCAAATGGACTACCTGTATTAACCTCGATCTGTTTGATCCTTGCGTCAACCTTGGATTCATATTTTGTATCTATGAGGAAGCTGAGCTTAGGTGACAGGAAGGTCACAGGAAAAGCCAGTGTTTGAACCCCAGAGCCTGCGTCTTGGCCACTATGCTAGACTATTTCTCAGTATATGTTAGGTCTAATCTTTATCACTAGTAGCATTAGTATATCTGAGAGGTTAAAATCCTATTATGTTAAATAAAATGACATAGAAGGGCTTTATAGATTTCACTTTAGTTGGGGTCAGAAATTTCATTGAGCTACTAATATGTGTTCATTTTAAGGTAGAATCCCCATTTTTTTTAAAAAAAAATTTTTATTGGAGTATAGTTGATTTACAACGTTGTGTTAGTTTCAGGTGTACGGCAAAGTGAATCAGTTATACGTATACATGTATCCACGCTTTTTTAGATTCTTTTCCCATATAGGCCATTACAGAGTATTGAGTAGAGTTCCCTGTGCTGTACAGTAGGTCCTTATTAGTTATCTGTTTTTTATATTGTAGTGTGTATATGTCAATCCCAATCTCCCAATTTATCCCTCCCTACCCCGTCCCCTGCTCTCCCCCTGGTAACTATAAGTTTGTTTTCTAGAGTTCTATCTGTGACTCTATTTCTATTTTGTAAATAAGTTCATTTTTACCATTTTTTTAGATTCTACATGTAAGTGATATCATATGATATTTGTCTTTCTCTGTCTGACTTAACTTCACTCAGTATGATTATGTCTAGGTCCATCCATGTTGCTGCAAATGACATTATTTTGTTCTTTTTTATGGATGAGTAATATTCCATTGTATATATGTACCACCTCTTCTTTATCCACAGAATCCCCATTTTTTAACTCTTTCGATTCTGAGTTTGAAGTTCCGTAGATACCCACAGTCAAATTAACTCTATTTGCTCATTAACATTGTTCACTAAAGTGATCAATGGAACAGAACCAGGGACGCAGGAAGATCTTTTCACTGAGAATGATTCATATGCAGCATGCATTGGGGGAGGTACTTTTCAATCATATTTAACTGCCGAGCTCCCGAAATTCTCTGTAGGGGTGGAGCTGAATGTTCGGCCCTCTAGGCCTCCTAGTACTCTCCTCCCCCCCCACCCCCCCGTAATCCTCCTATTCCCAGGCCCACGAGCCTAGAGATTCTAAGGTTCCTTGAAATATACAACCTGAAGAATTACACATGCCATTTCCTAGCTTTCACAGGTAAACTGCAGAGGATTTCCACGGCCACACTTTTTGATTCTGATGTCATGCAGGGGAGCCAGGGCTATATTTATCTATCAGCCACTTTTTCCCGGACTTCTGCTTCCCATGTTATATAGAATTCGTACAATTTTTAGAAAAGATTTCTACCATTTGCCGTCCTTCGTGAGAAGTTCGGAGCCCCTTGGGCTTCCCTGGTGGCGCAGTGGTTAAGAATCCGCCTGCCAATGCAGGGGACACGGGTTCAAGCCCTGGCCCGGGAAGATCCCACATGCCACGGAGCAACTAAGCCCGTGCGCCACAACTACTGAGCCTGCGCTCTAGAGCCCACAAGCCACAACTACTGAGCCCGCGTGCCACAACTACTGAAGCCCGCTCGCCTAGAGCCTGTGCTCTGCAACAAGAGAAGCCACCGCAATGAGAAGCCCACGCACCGCAACGAAGAGTAGCCCCCGCTCGCCGCAACTAGAGAAAGCCCGCGGGCAGCAACGAAGACCCAATGCAGCCAAAAAATAAATAAATAAAAAATAAATAAATAAAATTAAAAAAAAAAAAAGAAGTTCGGAGCCCCTGGTTTTTACCACACACGAATTCTGCCGCGCTGCTCCTGTGTGGTGGACACCCTCAAATGTGACCCCGTGCCTCCACCACCTGTGATTCCCGTCCTGGTGATTCACACCCTCTTCTTGACTGTGGGAACCTCAGACTTGCTTCTAAAGACTAGAATTCAGGGAAAGCGCTGGCTGTCACTTCCACGAATAGATTAACTGAGATGCTCACCCCTGCCCTGCTGGCCGGCCCCCCCCTTGCAGCTTTGGTGGAGTGGCTGCCACGTGGAAGCTGTGGGATGGAGAGGCCCACGTGCAAGGAACGAGGGCAGCCTGTGGCCCACGGCCAGCAAGGAACTGAGGCTCGCGGTGCGACAGCCCCAAAGAACTGAGATGCTACCAACAACCGTGGTCTTTGGGAGCCGATCTCTCCCTGGAGGAGCCCACACCTTGAGTGCAGCCGTCACAAGGGACCCTGAACGGGAGACCCTCCTGAGCCCGCCTGGATTCCTGACACACGGGAACCGAGGTCGTAACTGTGTGTTGTTTTCATCTGCTCACTGTGCGGTAAATTTCTGTTCAGCAGTAGATAACTACGACATTGTGAATACACAACATCTTCATACTGGTGAAGTCAGATGAAAACGGTCATTGGGGGTCCCCAAAGGGCAAGCTGATGCAATATGTGATTAGGCAGCTCTGAACTGCTTTGCGCACGTGGTCACAGGGGGTGTGGAATTACGAGCTGGTGTGTAGGAGAGCCCTGTCCTCCGGGGTTCCTTCTTGTTGCCTTTGAGAAACGTTGCTTCCCTGCCAGCAGCACGGTGGCAGCTCTTCCTCTTAATCCTGAGCTCAGAGCCGCCGATGAGCTCGTCTCCAGTGGTGCCTCTGACACCGTCGGCTGAGGAGGTCACCATAGAGGGGCTGCCGTACCTCCTTTCAAGTTCCTTTAGAGCCGAATTCATGACTGCAGTTTGAGAGATCTTAATTCTCCACTGATAAGTTCTTGGTCATTTGAAACCCAGAGTAGCGACTTTTTTTCTTTCTGTCTTTTTTTCCTTCTTTTCTTAAGGCTATTCCTTTGAACAGACCGATCACTACAAGTACAATAGAATCTGTAATTAAAAAAACTCCTTACAGACAAAAGTCCAGGACCAGATGGCTTCACAGCCGAATTTTACCAAACATAGAAGAACTTATACCGGTCCTTCTCAAACTCTTCCAAAAGACTGAAGATGAGGGAACACTCCCAAAGACATTCTGTGAAGCTCCCATCACCCTGATACCAAAACCAGACAAAGACACCACCAACAAAGAAAATCACAGGCCAGGGCTACTCCTTACACAGATACTCATGGGCTGACTGCTGTGTCCCTGCCGAGTTCCAGACACTGGGAATACAACGGGAAATGAGGCACTTCATTCCCACCCCAGGCAACAGGCATTTTAGCGGAAGAGACGCAGGCCTTGCTGCAAAACCAACCAGAATTTCGGACAATAATCGCTTCTTTGAGGAAAACAACACAGGAGGAGTGGGTAGAGCACGACTGTGGGGCGGAGGCTGCGGGGTTAGGGAGGGCCTCCGCGAGGGCGCATCAGTCCAGGATCCTGGTTTCCAAGCTACCGAAACCACTTCTGCATCACGTTGGGAAGGTTAAAATGTAGTAGGAGAACGTGTAGCACGGCGGGAGAGCCACCCCTGGAGAGCCCGCGACAGGAGCAATTCCCCAGGCAGTACCTGAGGCTGAGCTCCGGGCTGCAGCAGGTTCTCCTGCCCCCAGCTGCAGACAGGACGCTGTATCGAAGCCACTGCCTCAGCCACCCCTGGAAGCTGATCTCTGTGCTGATGGAGACAGCTCTGTTCGAGCCGAGTTCAGTCTGAGATGAGTGTTAGCTCTCTAAGGCCACGTGTACTGTAGATGTTAAAGCCCAAGGCGGAAGGACAAGTCAGTGACACTAATGCTTTGTTTAAAATTGGGATACTCTGTTTGTCATGGATTATTTTGCTTTTTAAAAAACATGGCATTGTGATATGGTTTTCCTCAGTTACTGAGTTTTTTGGGGTGAGCACATCCCAAGGCCTTGCCCTGGTCCTGGCTCTGATGGCACATCTAAGAGAAGCAGAGGGGACACTGGACAGGGGTTGTGAGGACGTGCGTAAGCCCACTTACTGGGTGTGCCACCTCGAGAGTGTCTTTTCATCTGCACGAGCCTCAGTCTTCTTGTTTGTGAAAGGAGGGTGTTGAACTCGGTGATCTTCCAGCTTTGAAAGGCTCTTTCCTGGAAGCAAACAGATCGAAGGAGATACCTCCACCATCAACATATTGCCAGAGACACAAGATGGCTTTGGCCTCTCCTGTCTCTCCTTCCTGCTCCCCAACACGGGAGGAGCTGGATTCAGAATCCACAGGGGAGGAGGCTTGAAGTAGCAGGTGAGGGTCCCCTCTTCCCATTTCAAGTCCTTTGACCCAGGGTGGCCATTCATCCGATTTGGCCAGAACAGCTTCAGTACCTGACCAAGGTATTATTATTATTAGTGCCAACTTTCACTCAAGAGTGCCCAATTTGGATTATAAATTTTATGGTCTCCTTACTCAAGCCCAAGTCTAACTGGTAACAGTGGAGGGGAAAGGTTAGAATTTGGATCAGTTTAGAGTTTTAAACTGAACAGGAATGAGTTTTAGTAACTTGAAGTTACCAGAAAGTCACAGACTCTTTCCTAGAATTTTTTTTTGTTTAATTTACTTTTTTTTTTTTTTAAATTTATTTTTGGGTGTGTTGCGTCTTCGTTTCTGTGTGAGGGCTTTCTCTAGCTGTGGCAAGCGGGGGCCACTCTTCATCGTGGTGCGCGGGCCCCTCACTGTCACGGCCTCTCTTGTTGCGGAGCACAGGCTCCAGACGCGCAGGCTCAGTAGCTGTGGCTCACGGGCCCAGTTGCTCCGTGGCATGTGGGATCTTCCCAGACCAGGGCTCGAACCCGTGTCCCCTGCATTGGCAGGCAGATTCTCAACCACTGCGCCACCAGGGAAGCCCTAGAATTTTTTTTTTAATAAATTTATTTATTTTATTTTATTTTTATTTTTGGCTGCGTTGGGTCTTCGTTGCTGCACGCAGGCTTTCTCTAGTTGCGGCGAGCCGGGGCTGCTCTTCGTTGCGGTGCGTAGGCTTCCCATTGCAGTGACTTCTCTTGTTGCGGAGCACAGGCTCTAGGTGTACAGGCTTCAGTAGTTGCGGCTCGCAGGCTCTAGAGCACAGGCTCAGTAGTTGTGGTGCACGGGCTTAGTTGCTCCGTGACATGTGGGATCTTCCCGGACCAGGGCTCGAACCCATGTCCCCTGCATTGGCAGGCGGATTCTCAACCACTGCGCCACCAGGGAAGTCCTCTTTCCTAGATTTCTATTAAGGGATGGGAAGAGATGATTTGAACAATGCCATTGAAACCTTGAAGCGTGAAGATAAATTAAAACTTTTCCATGTTTATACCCCACTGGATTGGGACTCATCAAGAAACTGATTGCTAAGCAAGACCTTCCACATTCTGTGATTATTTTTAAAAAATTATCCCATGGTTTCTTTTAGTAATTTTATGATTTCCTTTTGGAATGAATTTAGAATATTATCACATGCCTTTTCAACAACTAAGCAGGTGTTCATATGATTTTTGTTTTTTGGTCTACTAACGTGGTGAATAGATGTCTTAATATTGAGCCTTTCTTGCGTTCCTGGAATAATGCTTTGTTCTTCACAAAGCATATTACAAATGAGATTGTAAGATCTGTGTGTGTGTGTGCATATTGATATACTGGTGCCAAAGAAACAAATTAGGAAGCTTTTCCTTCATGACCTAGAAAAGTGTATGGAGTAGTGTGGTTATGGGTGCCTTAAAGATTTGGCAGAATGTGTGTTTTATTGAGAGGTAACTATAACCTTTAATTCTCTCTGTGGTAATTGATTTGCCTTGATCTCCCTTTTCTGGGGTCAGTTTTGGCAATTTATAATTTTCTAGAACAGTGATTCTCAAACTTATTGGTATTAGGAACTCTTTATAGGCTTAAAAATTATTGAAGACCCCAAAGAGCTTTTGTGGCTTATATCTACTGATATTTGCTATAATAGAGACAAAAATTGGGAAATTTAAAAACATTCACTTATTTAAAAATAGTAACAGATTTATTAATTGCTAACATATTTTTATGAAAAATAAGGATATTTTCCACAACAAAAAAGTTTAGTGAGAAAAATGGCATTGTTTTTACATTTTTGCAAATCTCTTTAATTTAACTCGGGCTTAATAGAGGAAGAAAGCTCAATTTTTATACCTGCTTCTGTGTTCCATCTGTCACAATATGTTGTTTGGTTGAAGCACAGATATGTAGTTGGTAAAAGGAGGAGGATTTTAATAACATTTCAGATACTCATGGATATTCTTTGATACACTAAAACTGGATAAGTGGTAGTTTCTTAAAGATTAGTTACAATGGGAGTCTGAAACCATATCAGTGACTTTTTTGTACTTTCTTACATTAAAAAATATTGGTCTCTCTTGTACCTTGAATGGATCTTTTATCTTTACTCATGCATAATTTTGCAACATTGTGCATTGGTCATTTGGAAAATATTGATTCACTGACTTACAGACATCTAAATGTTGACATATTTCATTATATAATATTAAAAAACCACATCTATTAACATCATTACTTATCTTGTAAGAAAAGTTGTAATGTTTTGGGACACTGTGAAGTTCATGGTGGCAGATACAAGTTTTCTAAAGTTCTAATTTTTGCTTAAAGCCCAAATTTTTATCATTGATAATTGGTTACTAATTGTTTTCCTTGTTGATGGGCTCACTTCATTCATTCCCAAGGAAATGTCTGCCAAATACTCGTGTCTGAATAACCACTGTTTGTCTTTCAGTTCTTTTGGATATATATTAAAAGTGGGAGTGCTGGATCACATAGTAGTTCCTTTTTAAATTATTTGAGGAACCTCTATACTGTTTCAATACTCAATAGAGGCTGCATGATTTTACTGTCCCACCAATAGTGCACAAGCGTTTCAATTTCTCCACATCCTTAACACTTGATATTTCAGGTTTTTTGGATAGTAGTCATCCTAATGGATGTTAGGTGATATCTCATTTTGGTTTTGATTTGCATTTCTGTCATGATTAGTGATGCTGAGCATCTTTTCATATGCTTTGTATATCTTCGCTGGTGGAAATGTCTATTTAATTCCTTTGCCCATTTTAAATTCAAGGAATTTGATTTTAGTCGTTGAATTGTGTATATTTTGGATATTAACCCGTTATCAGATATATGATTTGCAGGTATTTTCTCTCATTCCCTAGGTTGCCTTTTCACTTTGTTTCCTTTCATGTGCAGATGTTTTAAAGTTGATGTAGTCCCATTCGTTCATTTTTGCTTTTGTTGCCTGTGCCTTTAGTGTCATATCCAAGAAATTATTGCCAAGTCCAATATCATGAAGGCTTTCTCCTAGGAATTTTATAGTTTTAGGTCTTATGTTTAGATCTTTAATCCATTATTTAAAATATTTATTTAATTTATTTATTTATTTCGTTGTGCTGGGTATTAGTTGCAGCATGTGGGATCTTCATTGCCCCGTGCGGGCTCTTTTAGTTGCAGCATGTGGGCTCTTTTAGTTGCGGCATGCGGGATCTAGTTCCCTGACTAGGGATTGAACTCGGGCCCTCTGCATTGGGAGCGCAGATTCTTAACTACTGGTCCACCAGGGAAGTCCCAAGATCTTTAATCCATTTTGAGTTAATTTTTGTGTATAGTATAAGATAAGGGTCCAATGTCATTCTTTTGCATGAAGATATCCAGTTTTCCCAGAACCATTTGTTCAAGAGACTGTCCTTTCCCTTTGAGTGGCCTTGGCACCCTTGTCGAAAATCATTTGACCATATAAGTGAGGGTTTATTTCTGGGCTCTCTATTCTATTCCATTGGTCTATGTGGTCTTTATGCTAGTACCACGCTGTTTTGCTTACTGTGGCTTTGTAATATGTTTTGAAACAGGAAGTGTGAGGCTTTCAAATTTGTTCTTTTCCAAAATTGTTTTGGTTATTAGGAGTCCCTTGAAATGCCATATGAATTTTAGGATGAACTTTTCTATTTCTGAAAAATTGCCATTTGGATTTTGATAGGGATTGTGTTGAATTTGTGGATCACTTTGAGTAGTATGGACATTCTTAGCAATATTAAAGTCTTCCAATCCATGAACATGAGATGTCTTTCCATTTATCTGTGTCTTCTTTAATTTCTTTCAGCAACGTTCTGTAGTTTTCAGTGAACAAGTCTTCCACATCCTTGGCTAGATTTATTCCTAAGTATTTTATTCTTTTTGATGTATTATAAATGGAGTTTTCTTCATTTCCTTTTCAGGTTGTTCACTGTTAATGTATAGAAATGCAAGTGATTTTTGTGACTATTCATTTTTAAATAAATGTTTATATTAAAAAGAATTTTTAGAAATTGGAAAAAAAGAGAAGTTTAAAAAAGGGAGAACTAAAGGAGACATCCACAGTCCCCCAGACAGCCAGCCCCAGACAAACAAAACTTTGCTTTCTGTCTTTTTCTCTGTATGTTTTAAGAAAAACGTGTTGATCTAAAAAAGGTAATAATCAAACTGTTACAAAGTTTTGGATGCTGCCCTGTTCAGTTAACAATGTAGTACAGGTATTTCTATGTTATTACCACCATCATAATATTTTGAATCAACTGTGTATTGTACTTTATTTAATCATTCTGGACATTTACCTTGTTTTGAATTTTTCTCCAGAATAAATGACCCTTAATGAACATTCTGTTAATAAAAATGCTTATTTTGTAGTATTTTCTAAGATGGGTTTCCAGAGACGTAATTTTTGAGTCAGTGAATATAAATGTTTTTGAGAATCTTGATATGCATTGCCAAACTGCAACTGCTTTCCAAAAAATTGTATTCTGTAGTGTCACCAGCAGTGTATGGAAGATCCTGTTTTACCACCACTTCATTAGCATTAAGAATTTTGCACATGTATGTACTTTTAAGACACCCTATTTTTAATTTGCAGTTCTTCAAGTACTTGTGAGATAACATTTTCCTCTTTTTCATATTTGTCCCCTAAATGCGTTTTCTTTATTGTGAATTGACTTTTCAAGATTTTTTTTTCCATTTCTCTATTAGGGCATGATGATTTTTCATTTTTATTTGTAGGTGTTCTTTATAGAAAGAACATTAACCTTTTTTTCAGTCACATTTTGGCTAAATATTTTTCTCAGCCCATTGTCCATATTTTTTTATTTGTATTTTAATATCCAGAAGTTATAATTTTTATATAATTAAACCTGGCAATCTCCTTTATACATTTTTTCACTGCTTTTATAAGAGGTTAGAAATCCCTTCCAGGGACTTCCCTGGTGGCACAGTGGTTAAGAATCCGCCTGCCAATGCAGGGGACACAGGTTCAAGCCCTGGTCCGGGAAGATCCCACATGCCGCGGAGCAACTAAGCCCGTGCGCCACAACTACTGAGCCTGTGCTCTAGAGCCCACGAGCCACAACTACTGAGCCAGCGTGCCACAACTACTGAAGCCCGTGCGCCTAGAGCCCATGCTCTGCAACAAGAGAAGCCACCGCAATGAGAAGCCCGCGCACCACAACGAAGAGTAGCCCCCACTCACTGCAACTAGAGAAAGCCTGCGTGCAGCAACGAAGACCCAATGCAGACAAAAATTAATTAATTAATTAATTAATTTTTAAAACCTCAAAAACTGCTTAAAAAAAAAAAAAGAAAAACAAAAAAGAAATCCCTTCCTCCTGCAAATTTGTATTAACTATTCAATTCTATTTTCTTCCAGTTTTACAGATGCTCTCTAATCCATCTGGAAATGATTTTAGTATGTGGTATGTAAAGTATTTATTTAAAAAAATATATAGTTTTAGTAAAACTGTTGGTGGTAGGCTAAAAGCTCCTTGAAAACAGGAAGTATGACTGATTCACTCTTTGGTTTCCTCAACTTTCCCAGACAGAAGAATCACCAAACACAGCTACAGTCAGGAGAGATGATCCCCCCTTTCCCTCTGCTGGGAGACACTGGCGGTCTGTCCTCTGAGTGTCCTGACATCTCCCCAGGGGCTGCCCCCCCCAACACCTTCCACATTTGCAGGCAGGGAGAAGGCTACCCCAGCAGTTAGCCAGCAGCTCTTCTGATTTCAGCTCTTCGTACACCCCTCCACCCTCTCCCCTGGCAGTATTTCCCGGAAGGCGCCTCCATGGAGCTTTCTCCTTCCGTCTCTAGGGTAGCCTAGGCTACGTTGCCCAGACGTCCTCTTCAGGGTAAATTTCTTTTCCATTTGAACAGCCCCTCCACAGTTAAGGAGAAGCCGTTATTTCCTGGTTACCTTTTTGTCTTTTTGATGGGAGAGGCGGAGGGATTGTGGGAGCAACCAACTAATAGTCCCAACTTCTTAGTGATCTCTTCCATGAAGTCTTTAAGCCTTTTTTCAAAGAAAATACCAATGGGGGCTCCTACTACTCTCATGCGTGCCTGAAGTTGTGAGTTCCAACTACAGGTCTGACTCTGGGACCCTCATTAAAGAATTAGGAAAAAACCAAAAAAAAACCAACAAAAGAACACCTCTTTAAAATTGGATTTTTATTGCCTAAGGAGGAATCTGCAAAATAAGGAGAGTGGGGAGAATGCAGATAAATGTAATCTAAAAGCTGTCCTCAGATCCAATTAAAGCCAATACTAGATAGCGGACCTGTTAGAAAATAGAAGAATAAACTGTTGAATGTCTCGCCATCATTTTCTCTCCTAACGCCCTAGTGGAGGGGCTGATAAGTACCAGAATGCCCAGAATATGGACAGCAAGAAAGCCAAAAGAGAAGATCCTGAACAATCCACTAATTGCATACTCAAGCCTGAATTTAATCGACTCTGTTGCAGAAACAAATTTGTCTTGGTAATTAATGGGTTATTCTAGCTCAAGTTACAGTAGCAGGAAATTCTGCAATAATTGTGGAAAGATACACTCCAGTAGACAGTGAATGATAGCCATGTGATCTACCCAGAGTAGACCAGTGTGACGCTTGTCACGACATTCATTTGAGAAAACAGGCTATTTTTCTGTCTTAAAAAAGATTCTTATTCTTCATATTGTGGCAGAATTGACATTTCTTAAGGACTTAAAGATTGCTCAGCGTTTGACAAATGTTTGGTCAGACTGACTGAGAAGTGTGCTCTAATATGATTCACCATTCCTGAACGGGGGAAAACCTACTTCCAGCTCTGAAGTCAGGGAAATTCTGTAACTTGACTCCTCTGTAAGGGGACTTGCTTCTGGCATTGGCTGCCATTATTCTGTCAAGTATTTTCCTCCTTTCCCTTTAAGTTTCTTCTGGCTGCACTCTATTATTCCATAGACCTTTAGGTTTTCCCTCTTTGTAATTTGATGCCCTATTCAGCAGTGTTCAGGAAGCTGTCCTGCCTTAGTTTAGTCCTTCTCAAAGGACTAAACTAAGCTTCTGCTTTTCTTAGCTGAATGGGTGGCTTGTTTTTTTTCTTTTAGGCTTTTGAGGGAGATTGTACTATTTTATTACTCTAGTAAAAAGAAAGTATGGATTTCCCATAGTGAGTTGATGCACACGTATCAGAGTAATCAAAAGGAATATTTAGTTCAATCACTTTGATATTGTTTGTTTCTTAAGATTCTTTTCATAGAGAAAGCACATTAAAATATGTCCCTATCTCCACCTTCTCCTAAGACACAGCCACACACTCAACTTCGTCTTTTTTATTTTTTAAATTTAGTTTTGATTTTCATCAGTTATACATGAATGTCAGTTGAAGAGTCAAATAATCGCACTAGAATTATTGCCCCCCAAAATCCCTCTAGGGTGCCACACCAACTCTTAGAGTCTTGTAACCACTTTTAACTCTCTTTTGCTGTCAGTTTTGGTGTCTAAGTCTGCACCTCTAACTAGGGTGCTTATGTGGACACTTCCTGACTTTTTTAGTTTTAGGTATTATTTAGTGATTTCTCTCTTTGGAAAATAAGGATTTAGTTTTTTTCTCGCTCCTATTCCTATTACCTATAGTCATAATTCCCCTCCATTGAACCGTTCATCATTTTTATGTTATAGCTTTTGTTAGATCAACATACAACATTGCATTATTAGAGCTATACATGGCTATTTTGAACTGAATCATTTCTTATGCAGCATTTGCTTTTCTTGTGTTGCCCAACTTTTCATGTCCCCTTAAGTTAGTAAACTTTTTGTTTCATTTGCTTTGTTTTCTCTGTACTCATCATTAAGTTAAATCCAAACTCTCCTCAAAATGTGGAAATGTTCCTTCCGTCCATTCAAACACAGATATTCATTTGTTTTATCGTCTTTGAGTCTTCAGACCTGCTCTAATCTGCACTAGTGCACAATTGACAGCTTGTCATCTTTACTCACCGTCAGCCTTGGAGATTACCTTTGTCTCTGTATTGTATTGATTTCCTGCATCCTATGTTTTCTTCTTCTTTGGTTTATACTCTTGCTTTAGTGGAGTAAACCATCAGATAGTTTCCTGAGAAAGGGTGCATAGTAGTAAATTTTTGAGACCTTGCATGTCTGGAGAGGTCTTTAGTCAGCTTGTCCATTCAACTGATAGTTTGGCTGGGTATAGAATTCTAAGTTGGAAATGTTTTTCCCTCAGAATTTTATAAGTAGTAGCCTCTATTATCTTTTAGGATCCTTATCTCTGGTATGTGATCTGGATTTTTAAAAAAATTTCTGGAAGCTTTTAGGACTTTCTCATTGCTGCTACTGTTCTAAAATCTTATCGTGATGTGCCTTCTTGTAGTGTGTTTTCATTCATTGTCTGGGAAATCAATATTACATCTTTTCAACCTGGAGAGTTTTGTTTCCTAAATTGTTGATACTTTTCTCCTATTTTCCATATTTTCTCTTCCTGGAACTTCTAAAATTTGGATATTAGACTTCCCAGACTGAGTCTCCAATTGCCTTGTCTTGCTATTTTCAATATTTTACTTTTCTTCTACTTTCTGAGAAATTTGTTTATATTTATGTGTCAATTTTTCTAATGAATTTTAATTTATATTGCTATTATAGCTTTAACTTCCAAGGACTCTTTACTGTTTTCTAGGTTAAAAAAAATAGAACCTTGTTTTTTTCAAGTAGCCAATAGCTCCTTTTATATGTCTCTAAGGATAGTTAAGATTTTTTTGATCTTCTTCTTTCATATTAAAGGCTTTTTTATAAAAGAAATAAACCAAGCTGCCTGCTCCTATTTAATAGTGGGGCACTAAAAAGCTGACCGGTAACTGTGCACATGTGGATGTACCTTTAAGAATGAAAGCCTCACTGCAGGGTATTCTGGCTGTTTTACTGGGGAATCTCCATTGTCAGTATCTTGAGGTCTAGTTTCTTGAACTATTCATATTTCCCTGCCTAGAGGGTATTAGCTTGGTTGCCAGATTCTGTGAACTTAAACAGCCAATGCTAAGACTTTGGGCTATTCTATGGTATAACTCAGGTGGCATCTCAGGTTCAGGAGAACCTGAGATGCTGGCTCAGGATTAAGCTTTCTAAGGCATACTGAATTTACTGGCTTCCCAAATTTTGTTCCTGTAATTTTCTCTCTCATTCCCTTTGTCCTTGTGACTAAATGCTTTGAAAAATTTATCTGCTGTCACATATGAGGATATTAGGAGGGAGAAGAGAGAGATAAATGAGTATTTTTGCCCTTCATAATTCCCTGGACGTTCCAACATTTTCCAAGACTGTCAGGCAACTTTAAATTTTGGAAATGTATTTAATATTATCAATAATGAAATTGGTATCCACAACATCTTAAATTTAGTTTTGCATGACCTCTTCAACTAGAATGTAGTATCAACTCTTGGGTCTATACTTTTGCTTTCTCCCGCTGTGCCTGGCATGGTGCTGAGGATATACTGGATGATGAAATATATGCTTGCTAAATATGTGCATAAGCATTATCTTATAATCAGGTTTATGTGAAAGAAAGGAATAAGGACACTCTATAACTATCTCCTTTTATCAGCATTGGGCACCACATTATTTTTCTCAGATACCTTTTGTTTCCCTTTAAAAATCATCCCCAATGACACTATCCTAATATTTGCACCAAGTAATGCCCTCCAACAGCAATTTTCTTGGTTGACTTTTATGAATTAGATAAAATACAACGTTTAAACATTTGAAATAATGAAGCTAAGAGTAGGGTATTCCCTTACATCACCACCATCTTACGTGGCGGAGTGGAATGGTTAAGGACATGGGTTCTGGCCCAATCACTTAGCTGTGTGACTCTGGGCAAGTTCTTAACCTCTCTGTGCTTTTCTCCTCAAATTTAAAAAGGAAATAATAATAATAGTAAATATGATAGGGTAGTTGTGAGGATTTAATGTGATATATACGTAAAATACTTTACAGTTCCTGGTACATGATGCTCAATAAATTTTAGGTCTGATGATGATGACTTTTCTGAGCAGCAAAGATAGTGATTGCAAGAGTGATGAGAGCTGTGAAGGAGACAGAGAGTGAAATCTGGATGTTCATCAGACGGATGCAACTTAACCTGCACACGTTTTAGTCTTTTTCCTTCAAAGGCCACAGCCCAGTCAGCTGCTCTCTGCTCTGAACCTGAGAAAGGTCAGACAGAAGTGAATTTCCCGGCACAGTGAAAAGCATGTTTACCATGATTTAGTTGGCCCGAGGAAAGCTGGCTGAAGGTGATGACAGTGGTTTTATGTACACGAGAGGGGAGGTATTGGAAGAGAGGATTCAAGGTGGTTTAAGGAACACTTGTGCAGATTGAGGTTTGACTTCATTTTTAAATATTTGTTACTGTTGAATCCTATTATTTTTGAATAGGCAATACATTCATAGGGTTCAAAAATCAAATTAATATAGAAGATATGAAGCGTAAACTCTCAAGAATATTCCCATCTCACCCACCTCATTTCCTACAGATAACCACTTTTATTTCATTTTTGTTTTTCCTTCTAGAGTTCTTATGCCAATGCAAACAAATATGAACATGTATTCTTATTTTCCTTCTCTCTTTCACAAAAGGAAGCATAGTGTGGCATACTCATTTTCCTTCGTCACTGTCTTACACGTTGCTTTTAATTTTAAAAATACATTATGCAGCTTTTTCCGTAACAATAAAAGCCTTATTTATTCTCTGTGTTCATGTGCACTGTGTTTTATTATATGGACGTCTTGTCATCTAACCAGTTCTGAATGATGGATACTTGACTTGCTTTCAATCTTTTGCTGCTTCAAAAATGCTGCAGTGAATGAACGTGTGCATATACCCATGAGTATATCAACAGGACAAATTTCCAGAAGTACAATTACTGGATCACAGGATAAATGATTTTGTAATTTAAACAGATGTAACCAAATTACTTTCCATAAAGTTTATAGCAACTTGTACTCGCATTAGCAATATCTGAGAGGGCCTAATTCCCCATGTCTCACCAATTATATCTGTCAAATTTTTAGACTTTGGTGATGTTTTCATTTTCCATAATGGATAATAGTATCTCTAATTAGTAGTTCTCATCTATTTAAGGATTATTCATGTTTCTGTTTCTGTGAACTCATTGTTCGTGCTTTGTCTTTTCCTTATCAAATTCTAAGAGCTCTTTTTATATTAGGGAGATTTGCTTTTTGCTATGATTTGAAGTACAAATAGTTTTCCCCTAGTTTGTTGTTCCTCTTTGACCTTATTTGTACTGTTAATTTTTCTCCATGCATACATATTCCCTCTTTTTGTAGTTGAGACTATCAATTGTTTCTTTTATGAATTTGGAAAGATTTTTCCACTCTAATGTTAAAAAGAAATTTCCACTTTTCTTCTGGTACTTCCCATGACTTCATTTTTACACTTAAATCTTTGACCTATTGAGAACTTATCCTAGTGTATGTTGTGAGATCTAATTTTGGCTCCAGTTGGCCACACAGGTGTCCCAACATAATGCCATTGAAAAGTTCATCTTTTCTCCACTGTCTTTCTTATATACCAATTCCCATATTTGAGTGTTTGAGTCTTTTTTCTGAACATTCTATTCTGTTTCAATGGCCTGTGTATTCATTTCCATTACTCAGTTTTTATACTACATATATATGCTACATATTAATATCTGATAGAGTTATGCTCCTTTATTGCTCACCTCTTTCTGAATTTTTCTGGCTCTGTTTCTTTATTTTCCATATAAATTTTAGAGTCAGTTTGTCTGGTTTCCAATTAGAGGTATATTTTACATATACATATATATTTTTACATGTATATGAAATTGGATTTTTTTTGTTCTTTTCCTAAGTTTGACTCATATGCTTAATTCATTTGTTTTTATTCTTTCTTTTTTCAGTTTTACTCGAGACTGCACATTTTCTTTGACTTTGTTCTCCCATGGGTTCCAATATAAGTGTTTTCATTATTGTCACTCTGGAGAGGACCTGCAGTTCTGATTAGCATTTCATTTTGACACACAGTTACTTAAGAGTTTTTAAATTTCCAGAAAAAGGAGCTTCTTCTTTTCTTATTTTGTTAAAATTTTAATTTTATTTCTTTCTACTATTTTTAGGTTTTGGAATTTGAGGTTTTGTTCATGGCATAGGTCAATTTTTGATGGGTGCTTGAAAATAAGTTATAGTTATCTTTGTAGGGTCTTGAATGTCACATGTATCCTGTTGATTTTGTAACAATCACATGTATCCTATTGATTTTGTCAGTCTTCTGCATCATCCCTTATTTCATGCCCATCTAATCTGTTTTGGACAGAGTGAAGTAAATTAGTCTCCTAGGAACAGTGTTTCGATTTGCCCTTACACTGCTTGTTATTTCTAGTCGTTGACAATTGTTACTATGGTATTTGGTTCACAGTTAGTCCTTTTATGTCTTTATTGTGAATTGTATTCTTTAACATTATTAACTCTCCTTCTTTGGCTTCAATTCCATTTCATCTTAGGATAAAATCGTGGCTCCTACTTTTGGAGTAAAAGGAGTTTATCTCACAGCACAGAGCTTTTCTTTTAATAGGTGAGTTAAGCCACTTACAGTTAATGAAATGGCAGGTTTGATCTTAACTCTGACATTTTGTATTATTTTGTGTTTATGGTTTATAGTGTTGTCTTTCAGTCTGTGTTTGGTTCTTTTGCCTTTTGTTTTGGTACTTCTGCTTTTGAGGAAGCGTGTTTGTTGTATTTTTGTTCTGTTACTTCCCGGTCTGTAATGTCCTCAGCCTTAGACCATCTCTGCGGGCTTACTTGTATAGACAGTGACAACATTGATAACTTGTGTCCGTTTCCCTCTCCCCTCCTCCACCCCAATTTAAGACAGTGGTATTTTTAATACTTATCTTTGTACTGTTAAATATGCTCTTACCTCTGACTTGACTTGTCTACTTTAGATAATTTCCTGTCACTCTTAGCAATTCCAAATGCACAGTCCATGGGCCTATTCTACGTCCCATCTGGGTAGTCTTCCTACCTTCTTTCTCTGCAACCACAAAGACCATATTTGTTTCCTTCAAAAATGGCCTTTCTGTGGGTTTCTCCAGGCAGCCACACCTTTTTCTCCCTCCAAGCGAACTGGGCTCAGGAGGCTTCTGTGCCTGTCTCGTGTCTCCTGCCCCACACCTGGGGACCCTCTCATTTTGCTACATGTTTCCGAGTTCTGCCGTGGCTAGACCCTCCTCAGCACTCTCTGTTCCTTCTTTCCCTCCCAACACTCGTAAGCTCAGCTCCGTTTGATCTCAGGAGTTTCGTCCCCAACTTTTGCACTCCACATGGCCACCTGCTCTTCAGAGAATCTATTTTGCCATGTCTTTCTGGGATCTGCCATTGATAGGTCCCTGGGTCCTCCCCTGAGCTACCCGCACGGCACCCTGCATTCTTTCCCTACAGGGTCTCTCCAGTCATTAGGCATCACTACTGACATTTGGAGTCTGTACATTTTCTACGTCTCCTAGTGTCCCTGACTATGCAGTTTACAAGGTCCCTTCCCTTGTTCTCTTTGTCACTCTGAATGGTTCCCAGGAGAAGGGAAGATATTTGAATCTAAGCCTTGGCCATGTTCATTCAGGGAAGTGAATTCTGGACTTTAATATTTTTAGTAGGGATCCTTCTGTAGCTGTCAGTCTGGAATTAGAATCTTCTTTTAACACACCTGGTAGAACAAACTGACCCACTGTGATTTTTTTTTTTGATCCATTGTATTTTAAACTTGCTAACATGAACTCCTGTTGCTACAGTACACAGAGGGAAGCATTTGTTGGTGTTGGTCTATGGCTGGTTTGTCCCCAGCTTCATGGACAGAGCTGGCAGCACTGTACCAATATTATACACAGTCATGACCCCTCCCTTTTGCTTCCCTCAAGGACAGTTCTAAATCCTGACCTCACTCTGTAGACCCTCTACCCTTAATCACTCTTAACAGAAAAAAAAATAGAAGTCCACAACTGAGAACTTCCCCAGTCCCTCTTCTTCCTGCTTAAAATCTTACCTGTGATAGCAGTTGTCCTGCCCTCTTTTGCTCACATCCAGGAGGAGATGCTTTCTCTCCAAGGCTACAATCTCTTTCCCTGGGCATTACTTTTCATTTCTTCTACAAGTTCTTAAACTTCATCAGTTATCTGTCTCCTCTTGCTTCTTTCACAGATAAATTCACTGCCTTTATCCTAAAAGTAAACTAAACCAAATCAACAATTTCAAAACATTTCTGTGTACCTTACCCTTTTAAAGGTTTCTGCTTCTCTCTTCTCCTTAACAGTCCAAACACAGCTTCTGCATCAAGCCCTTGCTGAAAGTGCTGTTGCTCAGTGGAAGTCAATTTTGTCCTAACGACAAGGTCCAGGCACCTCACTCTTTTAAACCCATGTACCAGCAGCCATGGCCTTGAGTTCTCGGACGGGCAATCTGCTTCTCCTTGTCTGCTCTCCTCCATCCCAATGTTAAATTTTACTATTCCTCGGGGTCCTCATTTCTTCTCACATCATATAACCTTTCTTTGTTGTGTCATCTACTTTTGTGTCCAAATAACAGGAAAAGGGACCCAGTTTAGAAGTATTTTAGCAAAATTTTTCTACTCATGGAACGTACAAGTGCAAAATATCCCAAGAACTCATTTAAAACATTATTCCTTTAAAAATAAATTTATCTCAATTTGTAAATTGTTATGTGTGAAGGTCATTACAAACAAGTAGCTGTTTTGGGGGGGAGGAGGAGGGGAAAATAGTCTTTTTTAAAAAAAGTTTTTACTTATTTGGTATGGGAGCAAGTAAAACTGCTAATAGTTTAAATTTAGGTATGGAGCATATTATTTGAATTTATAGAAAATTTTGGCATTTTCCAATTCAGTTCTGTTTTGGGCAAAGTGGTTTTTATCAATAACAAATTTGAATAAGTGCAATACTATGGGACTGTTGAAGTATCTGTAAAGGGATAAGATTAGGTCCTACGTACCACCAGGACTACTAGACTTGTAGCTGTGCTGTTTGTCTCAGAAAAAGCATTTGAGACGAAAGGAGTTTTTAGGAACTTTATTTTCTAAAAATTCATCCTACCTATATGTTTTTTCCTACATCTTGACTTCGTTAAAAATGAATACAAACAAAGACAAAGGCTTATCTGGATGCAGGTTTAGAGTCAGTCCAGTTCAGCTTGCAAAGCGCGAAGGTCCACCAGCAGGAGTTCTGCACTTGGCCGCTGCGAAGCACTGGCCCTCCAGCAGCGCTGGATGACGTTCTCCAGCTTCTTCCCGGGGATGGAGGCGGTGAAGACGGCCGCCGAGAGGGCCGGGCGAAGGTCGTAGGCCACCACGGCGTAGAGCACGTGCTGCCGCTCCCCCGAGTAGGGCGCCTCCCGGGTGGTCATCTGCCAGAGCGTGATGGCGAAGGCATAGATGTCCGCTCTGGGCGTGACGGGCTCTCCTTTCAGGAGCTCCGGCGCTCGGTGGGTGTAGGTGCCGCCCAGGTGGTGGGGGGTCCGCAAGCACGGCACGTCTTCCAGCCTCGCGGAGCAGCCGAAGTCACCGATCTTGCAGACGTCCTGCTCGCTGATCAGAATGTTGGCCGGCTTGAGGTCCAAGTGCACGATGTTCTGTGAGTGAAGGAAGAGCAGGCCGCTGACCACGTCCAGGGAGTACTTGAGACACCTCTCCAGACCCAGCTGCGCCCCGGCGCCGCAGGCAGGCCCGCGGCCCTCGGGGCAGCCGGTGGCGCCGTAGATGACCTGGTGCAGAGTGGCGTCGCCCCCGAACTCCATGATGATGGTCCCCAGGCTGTCGAAGCCCGCGGGCGCGCGCGTGCTGGCCGCCACCACGCGCACGATGTTGGCGTGGCGGAGCCGAGCGACGTTGAGCTCGGCCCAGAAGCTGCGCCGGGAGGCCAGCCGGTTCTTGGTGCGCTTGCTCACCTGCTTGATGGCCACGGGCACGCCGTGGTAGGTGGCCTTGTACACGCAGCCGAAGCCCCCGGCTCCCAGCCTGCGCTGCAGGCGCACCTTCTCCCAGTCGATGGAGCACCAGGCCAGCCGGCGCGGGAGGCGCGGGGCCCGGGGCGGGGTGCCCCCCGCGAAGAGCCTCCCTGCCGGCCCCGGGAGCTCGCAGGGGCTGCTGCAGGGCCGCGAGTCCCCCGACGGGGACCGGTCGCCCGGCAGGTGAGGGCGCCGCGGGAGAGGCGAGGGCATCCCTCCGGCCGCGCGGACCCCGCCGGGGCGCAGGTGAGCGGGCAGAGCAGAGGCGACCCCGCGGGCCTGCAGGCGTCACTGGCGGCCGCCCCCTGTGCTCCACCCCAGCGTTTGCCTCCTCCGCCTCCGTCTTCCCCAGATGAGCCCCATCTGTGCCGGTACTCAGCGAGGGGTTTTATCAGATGGGGAAACAGTCCGAACGAAGCACGACAATCCCATTCAGATGAAAGCATTTCCCTTCAACGCTTAAAGTGAATTCGTATACAAAGAAGCCCCGGAGAAGGGTGCACCGGATAAACAGCCCCGAGCGGCCCCAGGCCTCACCCCTCTTTTACACAATTTCTTTAATCATTGTAAAGCAGGCTTCTTCCCGCCAAGTCCCATCCGCTGCGCGTCTTCAGTCCTCAGACTAAAGAGACCACGACAGTGCAATGAAGTGTTTTCACACTTTGCAGGCTCTAATGATTGTCAGTTTATTCCCCAGCTGCATGGAATCACTTCCAGCAGTTATCGGCAGGAAGAACTGAAACACGAACAGCTGACGTTTGTCGAACCGATTACAGGGAAAATTAGGTGCAACGTTCACATAGGGATAAAAAATGGTAACCTGAAAGTAATCGATCCAAACAGAATCACTGATACAGCTCAAAACACAAGCCCCCTAAGTTCATCGGAGAAAGGAAAATTCTCTGACACTCCATGCAGCTTATGTAGCAAATTAGCAAGACTTTTTTTTTTTTCCACATCTTTACTGGAGTATAAATCCTTTACAATGTTGTGTTAGTTTCCGCTGTACAACAAAGTGAATCAGCTATATTCTTAGCAACGTATCAACTCCCTAGCAATCCTTCAGGTCCACCCAGCCAGCTCACTTGCAGAAGAGATTCTAGGCTTCTCAACAAATGAGTTACAGAAGTTTTGAAGCAGTTTTGAAGGTAGAGGAGGAAAAAGAACAAAAATGATTCAGAGCCGTGACCAGAGCTTCAAATAATAACAAATATGAGAGAATCCCAGGAGAGGAAAAATCCGAAGAAATAAAAGCGGCACAGAATCATATAATGTGCCTCCCTATAATGTGGAAAACCAGATGTTGAAATTAAATACAGCGTCGTGCTGTCCAGCCATAAGTTCTTCCGTTCTAATTTTTATAATAAAAAAACAATTTTCATTCCATACCTTTGGAACAAAGACTGACAATGTTACCCTGTTCATGAAAAAACACAGGAAAATGAAAGGATCTACCTTTTGAAAAATCAAATGATAAAGTTCTGTCCTGACTTACTGCACTTAGAGCATGTAGGTGATGTGTAACCACATTTTTCTATTGATAGGTCTATGCTTCTGAAGTATATTTGTTCCAAGAAGATGCTAATAAACACAGTCCATTTACATAAGCCATTGAAAGTCTTTTGAGCCCTAGGATAAGATTTCTAGTCTATCAATATATTACCCCTCTGACTTAGCATGTGTTATCACGTATAATATTCAACCTGTTTGAGCCTCAACCTTTTTACTTAAGAAATTAGGATAGTTATTAAAGTAAACTTTTTTATTTTGGAACAAAGTTTGGGGAGCCCTGTCTGGAGTAATAACAAAAATCTAAAAAATGTAAACTATGAAATATTTTAGTAGAAATGCAGTTGTGTCAAACCTGAAATATGAAAGGATGGCAGTGAATAGAGTAAAATAAGAAAGTAACAAAATTATATTCTATAAGTCTATATTGCAAAATCTATTTAATAGCCATCGTATAGTTGGAATTATAATCTAGGGCTCGGAAATTGTCATATGGTATCGGGAATGCTGTGAATATTAGCCAGATAAGAGCAGTGGAGTGCCTTAACCTTCTTGGTATTACACACAATGCAAAATGATGTGACTTATTACAATATAATCTTTATTTTTAGGATAATAGCATAAACAATTCATTTTTCACAGTTTGACTTTATTATTTACATAAAATATAAGGTATTAATGAAAATAATGGTACTCTGTCCCTTCACAAATCCCAAGTTCCTTAGATCTATCATCTGCCAATCTGCCCAAGAGTATTTAATTAAATATCCAATCTCTGGGGCCAAATGGCCTGGGTTTTTTACTGTCCCCCGGTTTCCTTGTCTGCAAAATGAGGAAAATATGCCTACCTCAGGATTGTTGTCAAGATTAACAGAGTTCCAAATACTATCAGGGCCTGATTAGTAATACCTAAATGCTAATTATTATTTATGAAACTCATAAAAAGATGTATATGAGATTATAACAGTAAGATCTGTTAGACAGTATTGGTTTAAAATGTACCCTACCAGGGCTGAAGTAACATCATTTTATCATGTTAAACCAATTTAAAGTTTAATTAGAGTATTTTTTTCTGCACTTAAATTTTGTTTGAGGTTAAAGACATAAGGGCATGTTGCCTTATTGTTATACACTAAAGATTTGGAGGGTTCACACTGATCTGATCAAATGAGGTAACTTTGTCGTCCTGAAATAAATTAGGCAAAGAATAAAACGTGTTGAAA
The DNA here is from genome assembly GCF_009873245.2 of Balaenoptera musculus. NCBI lineage: Eukaryota > Metazoa > Chordata > Mammalia > Artiodactyla > Balaenopteridae > Balaenoptera > Balaenoptera musculus. The sequence continues at coordinate 76,267,679 of NC_045801.1, read as the reverse complement.
ACAGAGGATGCACTGTCTCCCCTAGAATTGCAGATGAAACACAGGAAAGTCGAGGGACTGGGCACCTACAGGTAAGAAAAGGCTCTCAGGTTCTAAGAGTAAATAGAGGCTTGGCATTTTCTGCTCTTTGATTGACAGCCTGGCTGTGAAGAGATCCTTCAGCATCCGGCAAGCGACAGGATATTTATCGCAAGATGTGACAACAGGTGCCAGAATTAATAGCTTATTGAATTTGATTTCAATCACAGAGACTGAGGGCAGCACTGGTCGGAGGAGTGTCTCCTGCTGGGCGGGTGCGGGGTCCAGGGCTGCCTCCCAGGCCACTGGGTCTAGCAGCTTCCACTCAGGCTGAGGACCAGCGACATCAATGCAGGGGTCCGTTTCCCGGGGACCTCAGGTTACAACCCAACTTCAGGCTGTGAAATGGGAAGGAATGGGCGACCTGGAGTCGTTGAAGTCTTGTATTACGACTTACAAGCCTGGATGAAGGTCGAAAATTCACTTTTGCTTTTTGTAGGACTGAAAAACTAATAGATGAATACATGTACTTTGCTGAAATATGAGGATTTTAGAGTCAAACTTGAGAAACGTTACTTTTTTTTTTTTTTTTTACTTAAGTGGGATTACACTGTTGACATTATTCTGAAATTTGAATTTTAGTCTTAGCAATGTATCGTGAGCTTGTTTCTACCTCAGTACAGTACATATAGAGCGACTTCAGTTTTTCTAACATAAGGTGGTCAGGGGGAGGTCTAACTTCTGTGGGACCTAAAGCATAGTACAAACTGAGGGACCCTCTTTAAGAAAAAGATTTTAAAATTACGTATGGAAGCAAATATTTTTTAGATGAGAAATCACAAAAAGTTACAAATTTTAAAAAGCTGACAACACAGACATCACAGAATTCAGAGAAAAAAACAATTTTACTTATGAATAATACCTGAAACCTATATGTTACTTTCCCCTCCGTTTTGGGGGGGGGATATATTTTTTGTTACCTATTCATATGACAAACATTCTATCAAAATTTGATCTTGGGTGGAACGCCAATTAATATCAACATAAGCAACTTTTTTACTACTGTGGGTTTATTTTATAGAAATGAAACCAGTGCAAAATCTGTCTTTTATTGATCAAATTGACGCATCCCTGGGAGTTAGACACAGTCCCATTAATCTGAATTATTTCTTGTCTTGTTACAGCAAGTTGCCCCAGGCTCATAACCTACCCTACGCCAGACATGGAATCAGCCATTTCCCCAGGGTATCCTGGAAAGATGGCATTAGAAATCATAATAGTGAAGTTTACACATCAGGTCCATTCTCTTAAACCCTTGTTCCTAGCTCATTTTAGCTGACAGAATTGGAAAATATACTCCTTTTTTTTTCTTTTAAAGGCATGGGTTCGTATCAATATTTCTAATTCAGTTCTAACATTATAGTTCCTAATTAAAACATTTTGATTTTATAATTTTCCTTCCCTTTCTTTTAAAATCTGAATTCCAAACAAAATTAATATAATTACTAATGTTATCTGACAAAATTATTAAAGTTTAAGATGATTTTTTGCAGCTATTTTTATCCTTATACTGAATGCTACTCAGGGTGTGTAGTCAAATTATTTTCTTGTAGAGTCATTCATAATAACTCATTTTGTGAGGTTTTGTGATTACAAATATCATATATGATTAGTTTAATTGTTTTCAATTTTGGGAGGTTAAATGCTGAAGGATGGTAGAAAAAAATTCTCAGAGTCAGCCTTATGAGATAGGGAATAAAGGGGAAATAAAGCAAATGAATTTCCCAAGCTCTGTATGAAAGTTTCATTTAGCCACCAGCTGGTCCATATGTAATGACCAAATGCAATATTTTTTTTTCAAATGCAATATTATGTGCATAAGATTTATATGCATGAGTTCTGGTTGGGCGATCTAATTCTGTCTTCTATTCAATTTCTGATAATAGTTTTGTGTATCCATTAATATTTTATTTAGTAAATATTTAATAATAAAGTCTTTTTATTCTCTTTATTTTAACTTCCTTTTATAACATATAACATTCTTCCACCAACTTAATATTATCACGTTATACTACAGTTTACAACGTCTAAATCCAAATGATTCTCTGAGTTGATTTTATCGCAATCTAGTGGCAAAATCTTCAATTTTCCTCCAGGGGGACTTCAAGGAGGACATAGGATCTTAGGATTCTCTATTATGAAGAAAAGATGCTGTGTTAGTCCAGGTCCTCTGAGGAGCAGATCTCAAGACAGGATTAGAGGTGCTAGAGGTTTACTAGGGGACCATCTCTGATGGAAGATGAGGGCGCCGGGCAGCTCGAGAGCTGCCAGACTGGGATGCAGGTCTGACCCTGAGGGCGGAGGGAGAACGGAAGGTTGGGTGGGCGAGTCTTAGCCTGTAGTGTAGTTCTAAGAAGGTTCAGTATGGCTGATGAGGGTTCTCCAAGTCAAAGCTGTCAGTAGAGGAATCCGTGTCTCCTAGGAATGGGCTGGCTTGGTGTCCCTGTGCACAGTCACTGGCTGGGAGCAGCCCTGGGGAGCGTGGCTTCAGTGAGAACATCATGATTGATTTCTGAGTGGCTCCAGGGCCATTGGCGAGTAATACTTTCTGCATTCAGTGACCTGAGAGACATATTTTCACGGCCACCATGCATACAAGTATTACATGCTTTAAAGATTTTGTCTGAGAGCCTCTACTTGGGGTAAAAATTCTGATATCATTTTGTAAATAAACGTTATTGTATATTATCTTAATTTTTTAAAAAAATTTATTTATTTGTTTGTTTATTTATTTACTTATTTATCTGGCTGTGCTGGGTCTTACTTGCGGCATGCAGGATTTTTGTTGCCGCGTGTTGAATCTTTAGTTGTGGCACTCGGGATCTAGTTCCCTGACCAGGGATCGAACCCGGGCCCCCTGCATTGGGAGCGCAGTCTTTTTTTTTTGAATTTTTGGATTTAATTTTATTTATTTTTTTATACATCAGGTTCTTATTAGTTATCCAATTTATACATATTAGTGTACATATGTCAATTCCAATCTCCCAATTCATCACACCACCACCACCACCGCACCACTTTCCCCCCTTGGTGTCTATACGTTTGTTCTCTACATCTGTGTCTCTATTTCTGCCCTGCAAACCGGTTCATCTGTACCATTTTTCTAGGTTCCACATATATGTGTTAATATACGATATTTGTTTTTCTCTTTCTGACTTACTTCACTCTGTATGACAGTCTCTAGGTCCATCAACATCTCTACAAATGACCCAATTTTGTTCCTTTTTATGTCAGAGTCATATTCCATTGTATATATGTACTACATCTTCGTTATCCATTCATCTGTCAATGGGCATTTAGGTTGCTTTCATGTCCTGGCTATTGTAAATAGTGCTGCAATGAACATTGGGGTGCATGTGTCTTTGTGAATTATGGTTTTCTCTGGGTATATGCCCAGTAGTGGGATTGCTGGTTCATATGGTAATTCTATTTTTAGTTTTTTAAGGAACCTTCATACTGTTCTCTAAAGTGGCTATATCAATTTCCATTCCCACCAACAGTGCAAGAGGGTTCCCTTTTCTCCACACCCTCTCCAGCGTTTGTTGTTTGTAGATTTTCTGATGATGCCCATTCTAACTGGTGTGAAGTGATACCTCATTGCAGTTTTGATTTGCATTTCTCTAATGATTAGTGATGTTGAGCATCCTTTCATGTGTTTGTTGGCAATCTGTATATCTTCTTTGGAGAAATGTCTATTTAGGTCTTCTGCCAATTTTTTGATTGGATTGTTTGTTTTTTTAATATTGACCTGCATGAGCTGTTTATATATTTTGAAGATTAATCCTTTGTCCGTTGATTTGTTTGCAAATATTTTCTCCCATTCTGAGGGTTGTCTTTTTGTCTTGTTTGTAGTTTCCTTTGCTTTGCAAAAGCTATTAAGTTTCATTAGGTCCCATTTGTTTATTTTTGTTTTTATGTCCATTACTCTAGGAGGTGGATCAAAAAAGATCTTGCTGTGATTTATGTCATAGAGTGTTCTTCCTATGTTTTCCTCTAAGAGTTTTATATTGTCTGGTCTTACATTTCGGTCTCTAATCCATTTTGAGTTTATTTTTGTGTATGGTGTTAGGGAGTGTTCTAATTTCATTCTTTTACGTGTAGCTGTCCAGTTTTCCCAGCACCACTTATTGAAGAGACTGTCTTTTCTCCATTGTATATCCTTGCCTTCTTTGTCATAGAATAGTTGCCCATAGGTGTGTGGGTTTATCTCTGGGCTTTCTGTCCTGTTCCATTGATCTATATTTCTGTTTTTGTGCCAGTACAATATTGTCTTGATTACTGTAGCTTTGTAGTATAGTCTGAAGTCACGGAGTCTGATTCCTCCAGCTCCGTTTTTTTCCCTCTAGACTGCTTTGGCTATTTGGGGTCTTTTGTGTCTCCATACAAATTTTAAGATTTTTTGTTCTAGTTCTGTAAAAAATGCCATTGGTAATTTGATTGGGATTGCATTGAATCTGTAGATTGCTTTGGGTAATATAGTCATTTTCACAATATTGATTCTTCCAATCCAAGAGCCTGGTATATCTCTCCATCTGTTTGTATCATCTTTAATTTCTTTCATCAGTGTCTTATAGTTTTCTTCATACAGGTCTTTTGTCTCCCTAGGTAGGTTTATTCCTAGATATTTTATTCTTTTTGTTGCAGTGGTAAATGGGGGTGTTTCCTTAATTTCTCTTCCAGATTTTTCATCATTAGTATATAGGAATGCAAGAGATTTCTGTGCATTAATTTTGTATCCTGCAACTTTACCAAATTCATTGATTAGCTCTAGTAGTTTTCTGGGTGGCATCTTTAGGATTCTCTATGTATAGTATCATGTCATCTGCAAACGGTGACAGTTTTACTTCTTCTTTTCCAATTTGTATTCCTTTTATTTCTTTTTCTTCCCTGATTGCCATGGCTAGGACTTCCAAAACTATGTTGAATAATAGAGGCGAGAGTGGACATCCTTGTCTTGTTGCTGATCTTAGAGGAAATGCTTTCAGGTTTTCACCATTGAGAATGATGTTTGCTGTGGGTTTGGTGTATATGGCCTTTATTATGTTGATGTAGGTTCCCTCTATGCCCGCTTTCTGGACAGTTTTTATCATAAACGGGTGTTGAATTTTGTCAAAAGCTTTTTCTGCTGCTATTGAGATGATCATATGGTTTTTATTCTTCAATTTGTTAATATGGTGTATCACATTGATTGATTTGTGTATATTGAAGAATCCTTGCATCCCTGGGATAAATCCCAATTGATCATGGTGTATGATCCTTTTAATGTGTTGTTGGATTCTGTTTGCTTGTATTTTGTGGAGGATTTTTGCATCTATATTCATCAGTGATATTGGTCTGTAATTTTCTTTTTTTGTAGTATCTTTTTCTGGTTTTGGCATCAGGCTGATGGTGGCCTCATAGAATGAGTTTGGGAGTGTTCCTTCCTCTGCAATTTTTTGGAAGAGTTTGAGAAGGATGGGTGTTAGCTCTTCTCTAAATGTTTGATAGAACTCACCTGTGAAGCCATCTGGTCCTGGACTTTGTTGGAAGATTTTTAATCACAGTTTCAATTTCATTACTTGTGATTGGTCTGTTCATATTTTCTATTTCTTCTTGGTTCAGTCTCGGAAGGTTATTCCTTTCTAAGAATTTTTCCATTTCTTCCAGGTTGTCCATTTTATTGGCATAGAGTTGCTTATAGTAGTCTCTTAGGATGCTTTGTATTTCTGTGGTGTCTGTTGTAACTTCTCCTTTTTCATTTCTGATTTTATTGATTTGAGTCCTCTCCCTCTTTTTCTTGATGAGTCTGGCTAATGGTTTATCAATTTTGTTTATCTTCTCAAAGAACCAGCTTTTAGTTTTATTGATCTTTGCTATTGTTTGTTTCTATTTCATTGATTTCTGCTCTGATCTTTATGACTTCTTTCCTTCTACTTACTTTGGGTTTTGTTTGTTCTTCTTTCTCTAGTTCCTTTAGGTGTAAGGTTAGATTGTTTATTTGAGATTTTTCTTGTTTCTTGAGGTAGGCTTGTATTGCTGTAAACTTCCCTCTTAGAACTGCTTTTGCTGCATCCATAGGTTTTGGATCTCCATGTTTTCGTTGTAATTCATCTCTAGGTATTTTTTGATTTCCTCTTTGATTTCTTCAGTGATCTCTTGGTTATTTAGTAACGTATTGTTTAGCCTCCATGCGTTTGTGTTTTTTACGTTTTTTTCCCTGTAATTGATTTCTAATCTCATAGCATTGTGGTGAGAAAAGATGCTTGATGATTTCAATTTTCTTAAATTTACTGAGGCTTGATCTGTGACCCAAGATGTGATCTATCCTGGAGAATGTCCGTGTGCACTTGAGAGGAAAGTGTAATCCATTTCTGGATGGAATGTCCTATAAGTATCAGTTAAATCTATGTGGTCTATTGTGTCATTTAAAGCTTGTGTTTCCTTATTAATTTTCTGTCTGGATGACCTGTCCATTGGTGTAAGTGAGGTGTTAAAGTCCCCCACTATTATTGTGTTACTGTTGATTTCCTCTTTTGTAGCTGTTAGCAGTTGCCTTATGTATTGAGGTGCTCCTATGTTGGGTGCATATATATTTATAATTGTTATATCTTCTTCTTGTTTTGATCCCTTGATAATTATGTAGTGTCCTTCCTTGTCTCTTGTAACATTCTTTATTTTAAAGTCTATTTTGTCTGATATGAGTATTGCTACTCCAGCTTTCTTTTGATATCCATTTGCATGGAGTATCTTTTTCCATCCCCTCACTTTCAGTCTGTATGTGTCCCTAGGTCTGAAGTGGGTCTCTTGTGGACAGCACATATATGGGTCTTGTTTTTGTATCCATTCAGCGAGCCTGTGTCTTTTGGTTGGAGCATTTAATCTATTTATGTTTAAGGTAATTATTGATATGTATGTTCCTGTTACCATTTTCTTAATTGTTATGGGTTTGTTTTTGTTGGTCCTTTTCTTCTCTTGTGTTTCCCACTTAGCGAAGTTCCTTTAGCATTTGTTGTAGAGCTGGTTTGGTGGTGTGGAATTCTCTTAGCTTTTGCTTGTCTTTAAAGCTTTTGATTTCTCCATCAAATCTGAATGAGATCCTTGCCAGGTAGAGTAATCTTGGTTGTAGGTTCTTCCCTTTCATCCCTTTAAATATATCATGCCACTCCCTTCTGGCTTGTAGCGTTTCTGCTGAGAAATCAGCTGTTAACTTTATGGGAGTTCCCTTGTATGTTATTTGTCATTTTTCCCTTGTTGCTTTCAATAATTTTTTTCTGTTTTTAATTTTTGTCAATTTGATTACTATGTGGCTCAGCATATTTCTCCTTGGTTTTATCTTGCCTGGGACTCTCTGTGCCTCCTGGACTTGGGTGGCTATTTCCTTTCCCACGTTAGGGAACTTATCAACTATAATCTCTTCAAATATTTTCTCGGGTCCTTCCTTTCTCTCTTCTCCTTCTGGGACCCCTATAATGCGAATGTTGTTGCGTTTAATGTTGTCCCAGAGGTCTCTTAGGCTGTCTGCATTTCTTTTCATTCTTTTTTCTTTATTCTGTTTTCACGGCAGTGAGTTCCACAATTCTGTCTTCCAGGTCACTTATCTGTTCTTCTGCCTCAGTTATTCTGCCATTGATTCCTTCTAGTGTATTTTTCATTTCAGTTATTGTATTGTTCATTTTCTGTTTGTTTGTTCTTTAATTCTTCTAGGTCTTTGTTAAACATTTCTTGCATCTTCTCAATCTTTGCCTCCATTCTTTTTCCGAGGTCCTGGATCATCTTCACTATCATTATTCTGAATTCTTTTTCTGGAAGTTTGCCTGTCTCTGCTTCATTTAGTTGTTTTTCTGGGATTTTATCTTGTTCCTTCATCTGGTACATAGTTCTCTGCCTTTTCATCTTGTCTATCTTTCTGTGAATGTGGTTTTTGTTCCACAGGCTGCAGGATTATAGTTCTTCTTGCTTCTACTGTCTGCCTTCTGGTGGATGAGGCTATCTAAGAGGCTTGTGCAAGTTTCCTGATGGGAGGGACTGGTGGTGGGTAGAGCTGGGTGTTGCTCTGGTGGGCCGAGCTCAGTAAAACTTTAATCCACTTGTCTGCTGATGGGTGGGGCTGGGTTCCCTCCCTGTTGGTTGTTTGGCCTGAGGCAACCCAACACTGGAGCCTACCCGGCTCTTTGGTGTGGCTAATGGCAGAATCCAGGAGGGCTCATGCCAAGGAGTACTTCCCAGAACTTCTGCTGCCAGTGTCCTTGTCCCCACAGTGAGCCACAGCCACCCCTTGCCTCTGCAGGATACCCTCCAACACAAGCACGTAGGTTTGGTTCATTCTGGGAGCGCAGAGTATTAACCACTGGATCACCAGGGACGTGCCTATCCTAATTCTTAATTTCAGTGTAGAATTCCAATTTTAAGAAGTCTTTGGGTGTTATATTTCTTTTTGAGCTTGACTATGCTTTAAAAAATTAGGTGTATTTGCTTAAAACCCACTCTTATAATTTTAGCTTTATACGAATACATATATAGTTATATACATTCAACCAAAGGAGTAAAGACAAAGTTGTGTTTTACAGCACCCCAGTGCTTTTTGGAAGTAAGGCAATTTTTAAGTTGGTCAAAACAGAATTGCTTACAGTCTTGTGTATGTGTGTCTGGATGGATGAATAGATAGATGATAAGTTTTGTATATATACATGTAATTCTTTTTAGTGATTAAAAATTGCCTTACTCACTGTCTCTTATTAGACTAAGACTTTAAAAATATGATTTCTTTATCTATTTATATCTATATAAAATATATATGTCTTCTCAATGCCTCTTATTAGATTAAGACCTTTTAAATTTGAAATGCAAACAACTCCTTTCTCACCTGACCTTCTGCAATCTAGACTAATCTGAGGAGAGATTTACTTCATGTTCATGTATTCTGAAATACTTAACTGTTCTATCTTTAATGGACAAAAAAAAAATGTTCTAATTATTTCTAGGGCATGCCTCCTTAATAGCATGAGGATTTCAGTGCTAATGCTTTAAAGCTTAATCTTATATGAGATAAAAAACATAGTGCTTCTGTAGTGACGCTCCTGGCATCACTGGCCCACATGTTTGGAAGTGGAACATCAGGAAACTTGGAACTCCACACAAGATGATTTTAGGTGAATCTGGAGGAGGAGGAGGAGCCCAAGTATTAAAAGGCCTTTAGGGCTTGTTGAGATGGGGGAGCCTGGGGTACAGTCTCAGTGGGTCCTATTTGGGCAGGAGGTGGAGAAAGAACCTTCTGGAGGGCTTCCCCTCAATATTTCTCTCAACGTGTTTAGTGTGGTTTTGGCCACTTTCTTGGTAGCGTGTGTCAGAGCCTCGTCTCCTCTTTCTGTGATACTGTGAATCAGTCTGGTTGTCATGGTGATTTCCCTGGTTTTCCTTTAGATGTTTCAGTATATCATAGTCCCAGGATTCATAAAGGGGAACTTAAAATTTGAGGTCATCTCTAGTGTGACTATTGTGGATTTTACAGACCACTCACTGTGGTGGGCTGGTACTAGCGGAAGAAAGCTGGAAAATCCTTTCTGACATTCAAACATGGTGGTACCCATGTTGTGTCAATCTAGCCTAGGAAGGAAAACAGGATATTAAATCCCTTTATTGGCTGTCACAGGAAAGATATAAAAGGTGTGTGTGTGTGTGTGAGAAACAGAGGCTAGACAAAAAGATTTAATTTCTGATTCTTACCTGAGACTAGAGGCTGCTGAACTCAACAGAGTTGAGTACTGGGTCCTTACGTGGTGACCTAAGACAGCAAAGGGCAGGTGGGGAGGGGAAGACAGAGGCTTACAAAGGTCAATTCTGCAGCCTCAGGGCTGAGCTCAGGCCCCCTGCTGCAACAAATTCTGCTGACCATGCTGAATTCTTGTGGAAATAAAGATCATGGTCTCAGACTTTAAATTAAGATTCCATCATTTACTACTAATCTGTACTCAGAACGAAGAAATAGAGAAGCATACACACATCAGTGGCTTTACTCCCTGGCCTTCTCTGGATCTTTTGCTTGCTCTTTTAATCACCTTTTTGTGAAACAAATGCGAGGAATTTAATTTAGCAACTTCAGCAACCCACTTACTTGGGCAACTCAGAACATTTCTGAGAATTATTTTTGCGTGTGTGCAAGGGTCTCCTATGAAACAATGAAGTATGTGAAAGGGGGTTCCTGTGTCATACGGGAGTTGTGGGTGCTTCTGGGAGGAATGAGTAGAATCTTTACCTAAGCATTTCCTGGAGCCTCAACTCAGGATACCAGCGAGGACTTACTAAATGCAGTTGACCCTTGAATAGCATGGTTTTGGACGTGCAGGTCCACGTAAATGTGGATTTTTTTCCAATAAGTACATTCTACAATACTACATGATTCATAGTTGGTTGAATCCGAGAACGTGGAACCTCAGCTATGGAGGGATGACTGTAAAGTTATATGTGGAGTTTTGGCTGCATGGGGGTTGGTGCCCCTCACCCCACGACGTCCAAGGGTCAAGTGCATATGTTCCGTTATTCACAGAAACATTTGATTTTAGGCTTTTGTATGTATTAGATCACTACTGTATAATTTTAAACTGTCAGTGGACTGATCGACTGGAGGCTGATTTGGGGTTTATATGTCCCAATTAACACTGACACATTTCAAAGACCATTAATTTACAAATTACCGAAAAAGAACAGCGTGGTCTCTTCCACAATTGAGTGTAATCCCATCTCTCGCCTACAGACAATGTCCAATTACATGACCAGATGTTATTAATAACTTGCCTTCATATTGGCCCCCGCATTCAGCCCAACCCAAGGAAGGGGGTGGCTACACAATAATTTGTCCCAGATGACCCCAAAGAAGATAGCAGACAGGCGGTAACTTGTGTTGTTTTCCACCAAAAGGAATAGTGTTGAGTTGGCACGTTAGCAAGCGTGTTGATCCAGGTGAAGTAGAATCGTGGCTCCAACTTTGAACAACAACAGCTAAAGTCAGAAAAAGCAGGGTCAGGGAAGCATAGTAGAAGATATGAAATTACTATAAATCTTCATTTTGTTCAATTTTTGTTTTTGTTTTCTGGCCGTGCCATGTGGCATGTGGGATCTTATTTCCCCAACCAGGGATCGAACCCTCACCTGCTGCAGTGGAAGCGCCGAGACCTAACCACTGGACCGCCAGGGAAGGCCCATATAAATCTTCATTTTGAGTGGCTTTGGGTTTTAGATTGTATTGTCCCTTGCTCAATTTTATGTTTCCAATGCTTTTAACTTATGCTTTCCTATTGTTTGGTTTGTTTCTTGCATAATTAACCCTACACTCTATTTTCCATGTTTGTACACCGATCCCCAATCAATATATTATCAATGTAATAGATAATTATAATACTTGAATCTAGTTTAGGACATAAGCTTATTTATTTTAAGATTTTTTTAAATATTTATTTTATTTATTATCATTTATTTTTGGCTGCATTGGGTCTTCGTTGCTGCGCACTGGCTTTCTCTAGTTGTGGCGAGCAGGGGCTACTCTTTGCTGTGGTGTGCAGGCTTCTCATTGTGGTGGCTTCTCTTGTTGCTCATGCTTATAGTTTGGGGTGCGGGAGAGGATTCTAAAGACTGCTGCTCTAATAACAGCCCCTTCCAACTGTGCCCTCCACCCGTGGGTAGTCCTTCAGGATTATAAGAAATCAGTTCTTACGCTACTCCTGGGAAGGGGAGAACTATCACAGGGTAACCAGCAGGCATGTCTGAGCCACTTGGAGTGTTAGCACAATTTAGTCATTTGGGGCACTAACTTCTCCATAAGTTCCAATGGTTAAGGGGTTCTTTTTATTTGCTAGGGTCTCCAGGCCTGCCTAATCATCATATTCTCTTTCTCTTGGCCATAATGATTGATTCGGTGAGTCTCAGTTTAGGGAATTTTCTAGAGCAGTGAAGAAATAGTACCTTTAAGAGAATGCTTACCTGAGAGAGAAGTGAATGCAGAATAAAGCAGAGCAAAGATCTGGTAAAAGAGAGATGGAGGTCTATGAACAATGTTTGAATGCTTAGGAGTAATTCTGCATGAAGCAAGCACTTCTCATGGACACATCATTTATGTGATCGAGAAAATAAATTACATTTGGGGAAATGGTGGGTGTCAGGATGTCCCAATAGTGATTGAGATAGAATTTCCCTAAAGGTTGGTGAGATGTGAGCTCACCGCCATCTCTCTTTCTCACTTGTTCCCCAGAGGCAACCCTTTTCAACTTTTAAAACTGGGTATTTGGGGATTTGCCTCCTATTCTGGCACACATTTCTGCAGCTGTCCTAGTCTAGAGTGGACGGTTGTTCTAGCCTAGCACATAGCTACCATCTTGGGTTTGCATTTACTTTTCTTCTTGGAATTCTCTTTGCCTCTGTCTTGGTTTGGATGCACTTTTTCTGGAATCCTATGCCTTCCTCAACTGCTTTATTTTCTTGTTTTGGTGGAACACATCCTCCAATAACTTACTGAGGAAGGGTACATGGGAGACAAATTTTTTCAGTCCCTACATGTCTGATGATGTATTTTACCCTGACATTTGATTAATAATTTGTCTGGTCCAAATTGTACACTGAAATAAATTTTCTCTCACAATTTTGAAAGCAGCTGTTAAGATGTCCGATGCTTTTTTTCTGGGTGCTCTGCCTGTAACTGATTTTTCTTTGTGGAGGTTTTTAGGATATTCTTTGAATTAGATATCTATTGTTGCATAACAGATTACCCCAAAACTTAGTGGCGTTTATGTCTTACATGTATTATCTCACAGTTTCTGTGTGGTCAGTAACCTAAGTGCAGTTTAGCTGGGCCCTCTGGCTCAGAGGCTCTCAAAACAAGCAGTGTTTCAGCTGGGGCTGTAGTAACGTTTGTTATAATCAACAATTTTCTTCTGCTTTCACAGATTTCTCATCAGAAAGTATGCAATCTAGAAGATAGGGGAACAATCTTTAAATTGCTGAGAATAAGATTAGGCATCAATCTATTAATCTTTAGCAAAAACTGCTCAAAATGTATATAAAATAGATGTTTTCAGGCAAACAAATTGGAGAGACTTTGCTTCCTGTAGACCTGCACTATAAAAAGTGTTAAAGGAAGTACATTAAGCAAAAGGAAGATGATACCATATGGAAACCTGGACATGCATAAAGGAATAAAGATTATCAGAACTGGTAAATATGTGCCTAAATGTAAAAGATTCTTCTTATTTAAAAAAAGTTTCTTTAAAGTACAATTGAGGTTTCCCTGGTGACGCAGTGGTTAAGAATCTGCCTGCCAATGCAGGGGACACGGGTTCGAGCCCTGTTCCGGGAAGATCCCACGTGCCGTGGAGCAACTAAGTCCGTGCACCACGACTACTGAGCCTCTGCTCTAGAGCCCGTGAGCCACAACTACTGAGCCCGTGTGCCACAACTACTGAAGCCCGCACGCCTAGAGCCCATGCTCCGCAACAAGAGAAAGCCCGCGCGCAGTGACGAAGACCCAACGCAGCCAAAGATAAATAAGTGAATAAGTATTTGAAAAAGAACTACAAGTGAATGTTCAAATTTGAATAGATATATAGGGAGAAAATCTTTTTTTTGGGGGGGGGATTTTTTTTTTTAATTCAAACAGAAAGTCACAAAAATTATAATCATCCTCATCAGTTCACTCAGTCCCATGTAATTAATTTTTTTTTTCATCTTGATCTTTTGTTAGCACTTTTATGAATTCATCAGTTTTCCATTAGAGTTCTGAAAATGCTTATTCACTCAGTTCAGCAATATAGTCAGTTACCAGAAACCTGTACTTGTCAGAGTCTTTTCCATGAATTCCTTGAAGATGAAACCCTTTCATAGGAACATTTTTGCAAAAGCATCAGAGTACACCCAGAACTGTCTGTAAATGACAAAAGACTTAAAAATGACCACGGTTAAAGATTTGATGAAAGTTCATAATAATGCAATTGACAAGGAAATTTAATTATTTCTGAGATATACATTTTAAAGTAATAACTAGAATTATGACTTATAACATTATACCAGAAAATCTTAATCTGCAAAAAAAAGAAATGGAAAAATAATAAATGAATTCAGCAAGGTGGCAGTTGCAAGGTCAGTATATGAGCAACTCTTTTACAATAGCATCAGCAAACATGTCGACGGTGATAAGTTTACCAAAATGTGTGTACGATCTCACACTAAAAACTACAAAATGTTGCTTAGAGAGATTAAAGGAGATCTAAATGAATGGAGAGATGTACTGTGTTCATTGATTGGAAGACTAAATACTAACATGTCAGTCACCGTTCATTTTTACATTGATTCAGTGCAATACTAATCAAATTCCCAGCACTTGTGTTTAGAAATTGATCGTCTGACTTTATTTATTTATTTAATTTTTGGCCGCGTTGGGTCTTTTTCTTGCTCGTGGTCTTTCTCTAGTTGCGGTGAGCGGGGGCTACTCTTCATTGCGGTGTGCAGGCTTCTCATTGCGGTAGCTTCTCTTGTGGCGGAGCACGGGCTCTAGGCACGCGGGCTCAGTAGTTGTGGTACGTGGGCTCAGTAGTTGCAGCACGCGGGCTCAGTAATTGTGGCTTGCAGGCTCTAGAGCGCAGGCTCAGTAGTTGTGGCGCACGGGCTTAGTTGCTCCGCGGCATGTGGGATCTTCCTGGACCAGGGCTCAAACCCATGTCCCCTGCATTGGCAGGTGGATTCGTAACCACTGCGCCACCAGGGAAGCCCCTGATCGTCTGATTTTAAAAAGTATCTATGGAAATGCAAAAGGTCTAGAATAGCCAACATAACTTTGACAGAGAAGAACAAAGTTGGACAGTTAACACTGTCTAATTTCAAGACTTACTATAAAGCAAAGTAATCCTGACTGTGATACTGGCATAAGGTTGGAATATGGATCAATGGAACATAATAACAAACTCAGAAATAGGTCTACCTATGTAGAGTCAATTGATTTTTGACAAAGTATCCAAGGTAATTCAAAGGTGAAAAAGGTAGTGTTTTAAAAAAATGGTATTGGAACAACTGAATATCCATACAGAAAAAATGTAACTTTGATCCTTATTTTACACCATCCACAAAAATGAAATGGAAATGAATCACACTTTTAATACTGGGTTTGCTGTGGTAAATAAAATAAGTAAGCTTTCTGCCCTTGTGGAGCCTGTGGTCACCACTATAGTCACATCAGCACTTGGCTTCTACTTTTGCTTCTTTTATCTCAACTCTCCACAGTAAGAGACCCTACTACTCAATGCAGTTAAGCAACTGCTTTAATAGAACTTTGAAACTATCTCTAGTACTGTGCTATGAAAACAAAATAGGATTTTACCAACATTGAATTTTGGTCAAGAGAGCCACACATTTTTTAAATGACTTTTGTTTTAGGTCTCTTTAGAAAGACATTGCCCTGAAGAATGCTCATCCAAAGTTAGTACATTAATTCAGGGAAGGCTTCCTTTTTTTTTTTTTTTTTAATTTTTATTTTATACTGGGGTGTGGTTGATTTACAATGTTGTGTTGCTTTCAGGTGTGCGGCGGGGTGATTCAGTTATACATATGCATGTATCTATTCTTTTTCACATTCTTTTCCCATTTAGGTTGTTGCAGAATACTGAGCAGAGTTCCCTGTGCTATACAGTAGGTCCTTGTTGGCTATCTGTTTTGTATATGGTAGTGTGTATATGTCAACCCAAAACTCCCAATTTATCTCTCCCCCTCACCTTTCCCCTTTGGTAACTATAAGTCTGTGAATCTGTTTCTGTTTTATAAATAAGTTCATTTGTATCAATTCTTTTTGGATTCTTCCTATAAGCGATATCATATGATATTTGTCTTTCTGAAC
The DNA here is from genome assembly GCF_009873245.2 of Balaenoptera musculus. NCBI lineage: Eukaryota > Metazoa > Chordata > Mammalia > Artiodactyla > Balaenopteridae > Balaenoptera > Balaenoptera musculus. The sequence continues at coordinate 76,251,754 of NC_045801.1, read as the reverse complement.
CACCTTTGCCATATTGGACGGCGTACTGCTGTCTTCATCAGTGGGGGTCTGTAAACTATGCAGTCAAGGTGAGAAATGAAGTCAGATTCAGAGTGGGCTCAAACCTCAAGGTAACATGTGGCTTTGGGCATGTTCAGGGCTCATACGTGGGTTTCACTGTCCTTGTCCAAAAAGGAAGAATGGCACTTGATTATATCTGTGGTCCTCTAGCAGGAACGTTTACTGGGGCTATGTTAATAAAAATAAAATATGAAAAAAATAAAATGAATCACAGACCTCAATATAAACACTAAAACTAAAAATTTTATAAGAAAATGTAGGATAAAATCTTCACAGTCTTAGGCTAGACAAAGATAGGACAAGGAAATCGGGAGTCAATTCAAAAGATACCACTAAGAAAATAAAAATGCAAGCCCTACAGTGGGGAAAAAAGATACTTGCAATAAATATACTTGGTATCCTTCTGGCTGTAGGAGATGAGTGTTTTTATTCTACTTAGGAAGCCCTAAGCCTTCACGCTTAGAGACCAATTGCTGATTAAGCAGTCCCAGACGCTTCATCTGTTGTCAAAGTCCACTGCCTTTAGCAACTGCCACCTGATTCAACTATTGGTACAGTTACCATTTACTCTGTATTTCTGACAGGATGCCTGGCAGGGTACACAGCACCGTCCCATCCCAGTTCATCACAGGTAAAAGTTTTAACAGTTGCTCTGCTACCTTATACAGGAACCCATCTGTCTCTCGCTCTTACCAGGAGTCCTAACTCGTCGCATTTTGAGGGGGGGAGGGTCCAGTGCCAGTAGACCACTACTGACTCAACTGTAGCGGGGTGGGTTCCCTGGGAGATGGGCTGACATGGAGATTGTTGTGCAGGGTGTTCTTTATAGAAGGTTCTTTGGACCTGTGGAAGCAGGAGGGGCCCGAGAGATAAGCTGGGCTGGGAGGCAGTCACTTGAGGTTGCTCCAGAGCTGGGATCATCCTGCAGAAGTGTCCCAAGTTGAGGAAATGGGGCCAGGGACTTGTACACATACACTGACCGGTTACTGAGTAAGGACTCCCCTCGTGGAAGGGGTGTGATGGTGGGCAAGCGGGGGCTCTTCCACTGAGGCAGTTCTGAAAGAAGGCTGACAGTAGAGGGGTCTCCTGGCACACTCCGAGTCCTGAAGAGGGCTACAGGCAGTGCCTCAGTGTCCCCTAGACGCCACGCATGACAGATGCGCTCTGTGGAAGACACATGTTCTTCCAACCTGGTTGTCAGGTCACCCACCAAGCCTTCTAGAAGTGGAGGGATTCTCGAGCGCTGCCAACAACACCGGAGTGCCAGGTTATCTGAATTCTGTTCATTCATTCAAAGTGTCTTGGGCTCCACAGAGCCTGTAACTAGGCACATATCTTGAAGACATCAGTTTCACCAATGATTTCTTTCCTTGTATCCCTTAACAAACCTTTGGATGTATATTTCCATCATAATCTTGATGTGCTAGTTCTCTAACTCTGCAATGTGAATTCCTGATTAGGGTACTCCAAATCCTAACTGTCCCTAAGGAGAAAATTGGTGTTTTTATAACCCTGTGCTGTACCTCTCTCTCTAGATATGAAACTCACCGTTTATGCGTTAGCAGTTTAGAGTGAATTCCCCCCCAGTAATGTGATGGCAGATCTACAGGGCTTCAGAAGTTAGAGTCAGGGAGATTCTTCCATGGCACCCTTTCCCCCAACGAGAGCTGATTGTATGGAGTTCTCAGGACTCTGCTGAGTAGGGCTCCACCTTTACCTGGCTAGTTGGAACAGGAGCAGGTCCCTAGGACTTACACCTTAGAAGGATGGAACCATTAGGAACAAGGGGGGAATGGCGCAGGTGCCCAGGAGCCGAGTTTTCTCCTGGAGCTGACAAAGTAAACTTAGGTGGGTTGCTTAGCTGCTGTCCATTCATGGTGGCTGCTGGTTACTTGGTGGTGGTGGCTGGGAAAACAGAGGAAATTTGAAACTCGGTGGTTACAGAGAGTGTTCTTAAGAGCCCGGGATTCATTTTATAAGAAGCATCTCAGCATCTCTCCTGATAGAGATTGGAAGTGTTGGGTCTCAGTGGCTTAACTGCTGGATTATGTGCTTAGATTGGAACTTCCCAAAGGGATAATCCGTGAGGAGATAACTCCAGAATTGCTCATCCAGCTAAAGAGGCATTTGAACAGTGCTGGCACCCATTGGAACAATTCTCAACCTTTGAATAGTGGTGGCCCAATAATGTGGCCAGCAGGGAGTGCCAAAGATCTGGCAATCCACCCTCTTCCTATTCTGAAAGCAAATGCCTATGGGGCGTTAGAGGCTGAGCAGAAGCCCAGATCCAGGAACTTTGACTTCAGAAAATCTCTGGTTCTGAGGAGTAGAAGGGGACTGTAAATATAACTCTTGACCCAGGCGGGTTGTCTGCTCACTGATGAATAAAACGCCTGTTTTCTCCACGATGCTCAACAATTATTTGAATTGAATTTCTGTAGACTTTTCGAGAGGTCTCAGGAAGATGATTAAGTCTAGGACTCATGAAATCTCATTAGAGAGTGATCAGTTAATGATATGGCATGTAAAACTTAGAGACTTTATCCATCCCCCTCGCCCTGCACTGTAGTGATGAGGAAGAATCAGGACAATGATGAATGTGCATAGACCCTTGCACGCAGAATAGGAGCCTACAGTAGATGAATCCATTGTAGCAGTTTGTTAGTTCTCAGTATTGGACTTGATGAGTAGGTATTAACTTATACATAGAGCTGGGGAGGGCAAAGCCAGAGCTGCCTTTATGTGTAGTCTGTGGTTTAAACAATTTTTTTTTAAGAAACAAAAGTTTATTTCTCATTCAGGCAAAGTCCAGGAGACTCTCAAAGATAGCTTTCCTCCTTCCAGGATGTTTCAATATTATGGCATTTAAAAACAATGGAAGTATAGTGGATTTACAATGTTATATTAGATTCAGGTATACAGCATTGTGATGCTTTTACTCCATTAAAAGAAGTTATTAAGGGATAATGGCTGTAATTCCCTGTGCTATACAATATATCCTTGTTGCTTCTCTATTTTATACATAGTAGCTTGTATATCTTAATCCCATACCCCTAATTTTCCCTCACCCTTCCCTCTCCCCTTTGGTAACCACTAGTTTGTTTTCTATGTCTGTGAGTCTGTTTCTGTTTTGCATATATATTTGTTTGTTTAAGTGATATCATACAGTATTTATCTTTCACTGACATATCACTAAGCATAATAATCTCTAGGCCCATCCAAGTTGCTGCAAATGGCAGAATTTCATTCTTTTTTATGACTGAGTAATATTATATGTATATATATATAGTTTTAAATTTTGAATGAACGTCCCAAGATATTTCTGGGGCATCTACCGGATTTTATAAGTGAATGGAAAAGTAATCGGGGCTCTTCATTATCTAGAGTTGCTGGTTTAGCACAAGAAACACAAAGATTGAGGAGCTTGACCCCTTAGGGCGGGTCCAGCAGGCATACAGTTGTCCCTGGACGAACACCGATTGTGTCAAACATCCATGTGACGCACGAGGTTTTAGTGCTACTCCACTGACTGACTCTGAAAACGGGCCACCACCACCAACTGGTCCTTAGTTTTATTAATGACAGGAAGTTTATGATATAATAGCAATTATAAGAGGTTTGAAAAGGATTATTCCCCAACTTTTAAACCACTCAGAACTTCACTGGGATTCATCACACAAGGGTGGTGACACTACAAACACAGCAGTGCACACTCCGCGTCTGCTCTTTGACCTGGGGGGGAGGACTGGGGGGGAGGACTAGAGGGGGGCGGGGAGGACCATAGAGGCTGCTCAGGGCGCTGTCCTGTTGAGTGCAAATCCCGAATTTAGCCTCCCTGACTCTGTAAGTCCTTATTACCCATATGGATATCAGCTTTGAGGGGTCCTGAAACGAGGAAGGAGAAGGAAGAGAAATCGAGTTCACCCAATCGGAATTGTGCAACTCCCGCATTAGAATTCTTGTCCCTTTGAGGATCCTGACTTACCTGTTCTCAGATATGTGAGGTCATGTGTCAGCATGAAATGCTTTTTATTGCAGGTAACAGAATAGCTAATTAACATCGGTTTAAGTAATGAAGGATTATTTCATGTAACGTGAAATATAGAAGGAGATGGTCAGGGCTGTCAGAGGACTTAATGTTACGTTAGTGTGCCGGCTTCAGCAGCAGAGCTACATCCGGGCAGGATGTTGGAAAAAGCCAGCCGTGTCTGTCATTTTGCTAGGAAAGCAGGAGCTTTCCCAGAGGGAGCTTGGCTTTTATCCTTACATGCCTCTCATTTGCCACAAACGGTGTTGCCTGACTACCATTAACTGCAAGAAAACACCCGCCCCTCAAAACAACAACAACAACAACAACAAAAACAAAGCAAAAAAACCCAAACCAAAACAAAAACAGATCCATAGCTTTTTTTCCTTTGCCTCTACTCCGGGAGTAGAATTTTTGTTTAATAAAAAACAACTATTTTGCAAAGCAAAAAAATTTAGTGAGAAGAGTGGCATCGTTTAACATTTTTGCAAGTACATTTAACTGAAGGTCAGGCTTAATAGAAGACAACCAGATTCTCACACCTGCTTCTGCATTCAATGTGTTGTGAGATGTGGTTTTGGATGAAATATATGAAGAAAACTAGTGTCACCGAGATGTGCACAGTTGCATTTTTTATTAGTGTTTTCAAATAATTGTGGATATTCTACTTTGATACTGTATCCAAACTTGGCAAGTGGTAGTTTCTTACATGTTAGTTGCCATGTGGAATTTGAAACTGTAACAATGTACTTTTTATCCTGTATTACATTAAAATCCAGTGGTATCTCTTGAACATTGAATGGATCTTTCACCCAGGCATGAGTTTGTAACATTGGTCATTTGAAAAAAATAATTGTTCACTGGGTTATGCAAACCTTCCAAATGTTGACACATTTCATTATACAATACCAAAAAATCACATTTGTTAATATCACCCCTGATCTCGTCATACTGGGAAGCCACCAAATCAAGGTGGTAGATAAAACGTTTCCAAAATTTCACTTTTCTCTTGAAAGCAAATTTTATCAGAAGAAACAAATGCCGTCAGTTGTTTTTCTGGATGTGACAGGCTTGCTTCATTCAGTCTTAGAGACAGTGTCTGACAAATACCCAGGATCCCATGCAGGAAACATTGCATTTAGTTGTCATGGCCACTTAGGCTTCCCTTGCCTGTGGCAGTTCCTCAGACTTCCCTTGTTTTTGATGACCTTGACTGTTTTGAGGAGTACTGGTTAAGTATTTTATACAATGTCCCCCATTTGGGATTTGTCTGGTGTTTTTCTCATGATTAGATTGGGATGATGGGTTTCTGGAAGGAAGACCACAGAAGTCAACTCTCATTTTCATCACGTCATATTGAGGGTACATAATATCCACACGACTTACCCCTGTTGATGCTGTTCTTGATCATCTGGCTGAGGTTGTATTTGTCAGGTTTCTCTACTATAAAGTCTTTATTTTTACCCCCTTTTCCATACTATACTCATTAGAAAGAAGTCCCTATGCGCAGCCCTTTCTTAAGGTGCAGGGAATAATGTAGTGTGTGTATACACAAATTATTTGGATTTTTCTCTCCAAGAGATACGTCTGTTCTCCCCCACTTATTTATTTATTCACTCATTTATTTATATCAGTAGGTAGTCATGGATATTTACTTTATACTTCGGGTCATAATCCAACACTACTTTATCTTCTTGCTAAAATTGTTCCGGCTTTGGCCATTGGAAACTCCTTCAATTGGCTACTATTTCCCTTTGACATACCCCCATCATTATGGAGCTTTTATTTCTATTTTTGAGCACTAATTTACTTTCTGACCCTACAAGATGCTCTAGGTTCATTTTATATATTTCCCGTTCCAGTCCTAGAATCAGCCATTTATACAGTGCAATTTATTTTTCTAAATTTATTTTTTTTATCTTTTTAACTTTAAAATATTCAAAAAAAATAAATGTACAGTTCAGTGAATTATTGTAAGGAACACACCCTTCCAGCGTTGTGCTGGAACTGGCTCATACAGCCTCCTAAGAGCTGTCTGTGTAATCTCTTCCCAGATCCACATAAAATGACATCATGTTGGTAGCTTGAAATTGGCCATGGTGGTAGTATTTACATGATGGAAATCAGAAACTGCTACAAGTCAGGGCTTTCTTTTCCCCTTGGAGAGTCAGTTGTTAAATACCAGCATACCACTGCTCGTAACCACCACCCAAGGAAAGAAATAAAACCACAAGCTAATAAATAAAACTTTGCCAGCCACCCCAGTAACCCCTCCATGTTTTCCATCACAGCCCTCTCTCTCCAAAAGTAACCACTACCCTGACTTTATAGTAAGCACTTCCTTGTGTGTGTCTGTGTGTGTGTGTGTGTTTTAATACCTTTTGTCATCCATGTATCCATCCCTAGACACTATGGTTAATATCACACATTATTAGGACTTCCCTGCTGGTGCAGTGGTTAAGAATCGGCCTGCCAATGCAGGGGACACGGGTTCGAGCCCTGGTCCAGGAAGATCCCACATGCCGTGGAGCAACTATGCCCGTGCGCCACAACTACTGAGCCCGCGTGCCACAACTATTGAAGCCCGTGCGCCTAGAGCCCGTGCTCCGCAGCAAGAGAAGCCACTGCAATGAGAAGCCCGTGCGCTGCAATGAAGAGCAGCCCCCGCTCGCCGCAACTAGAGAAAGCCCGCACGCAGCAATGAAGACCCAACGCAGCCAAAAATAAATAATAAATAAACAAATTAAATAAAAATCACACATTATTTACACTGATGTATATTTAAGGCCTTTAATCTACAGACTGACTCTCCGTCGCTTTCTTTTCTTTACAATTTATCTGTTGAAGCAAGTGGGCCACTTTATCTGTAGACATTCCGTCATCTGGATTTTCCTGATTGCATACTTATGGGTGTATTTCAACATGTTTCTTTGTCCTCCATTATTTACCACATCAAATTGACATTGACAAGGTATCCCACCTAACACATTCTCTTCAAGTGTCCATGAAATATATCAAGACCACATCCATAAAACAAACCTCAACAAAGAACTGAAACCAAAAAGAATGTTCTCTGATCATAGTGGCATTAAACTAGAAAGGAATAACAGAAAGGTAACAGGAAAATCTCCAAACAAACACCTGGAAACTAAGTTACACACTTCAAAATAATCCAGGTGTCAAATGGGAAATCTCAAAGGAAACTAAAAACAACAACAGCATTGAACTGATATGCATATAGCATATGAAAATCTGTGGGACACAACTAAAGCCGTGCTAAGAAGGAATGTTTTTTTTTTCTGATAATGCCACGCAGCTTGTGGGAATCTTAGTTCCCCGACCAGGGATCGAACCCAGGCCCCGGCAGTGAAAGCACCGAGTCCTAACTGCTGGACTACCAGGGAATTTCCAGAAGGAAATTTTTAACACCAAATGCTCACATTAGGAAAAAAGAAAAGTCTCAGATCAATAGTCTACATCCTCACCTCAAGAACTTAGAAAAAGAAGGGCAAAATAAATTCAAGAGAATCTTAAGGAAGGAAATAATAGAGAGAAAAAAGCAATGAAATTGTGAGCAGAAAAGCAATGGAGAACATCAATGGAACAAAATCTAGCTCTTTGAAAAGATCAACAAAATTGACAAACCTCTAGCAAGACTGTCATATAAGAGAGAAGACACAGATTACCAATGTTAAGATTGAAACAGGGAGTATTACTATAGACTCTGCAAGCATTAAAAAATAAGAGATACTGCAAACAACTCTCTCTATGTAAATCTGGCAAATTAGATGAAATAAGCCAATTCCTCAAAAAAATACAAACGACCATAATTCACTCAATATGAAGTACATAATTTGAATCTGGAATACATCAAAAACTCCTCAAAACCCAGCAGTTAAAGAACCAAACAATCTACTTTAAAAATGGGGAGAAGACAAGAAGAGACATTTCACCTAAGAGGATATGCAGATAACAGATAATTGCATTCAAAAGCGTGCCATTAGGGAAACTCACTATCAGTACAAGTGCTCACTATCTCCCACACCCTGCTTTGCTTTTTCCCCCACAGCATTTATCATCACAATATGCAACATGTATTTATTTGTGTGTTTATTTATTGTCTGTCTCCCTCCAGTAAAAGGTAATCTCCATGTGAGTGGAGGCTCTGTTTTGTTCACTGCTTTTCACCCTGTGGCCAGAATTGTGTCTGGCAGGAGGTAAGCACTCCTTAAATATTTATAGAATGGATGAATACGTGCTTTTGCAAGTTTAGATGGAACTAAGCTATGAGTTTTATCCATGGGATGCTGGTCTTTTCAAATAATAGTTTTAATCACTTTTCCATTCTTGTATATGGTATTTGATTTAGTCCAATTTTCTGCTCCTTCTTGAGTCTTAGTAATTAATATTTTGTTAGAAAATCATGCATTTCCTCTAAATTTTTTGTTAGAAAATCATCCATTTCCTCTAAATCTTCAAAATAACTTCATTAGATTTAGATGTATTAGTCTCTTACAATCCTTTTATTCTCTTATCTCTTTTCTTTAGCAAGGATCACCAAGGGTTTATCTATCTTATTGATTTTTTTTGTTGCAAAGCATTAATTTTGCAGTTATGTTTCGCTAATTTTTACCTCATTGAATTCACCTTTAACTTATTTTATCTATTTACTCTCTTCTGACTTACTTTATTGTCCTTTTCCCCAAATCTCTTAAGTTGATATGTTAGTTAGGATGAAGGCTAATTTGCTGTAGCAAGAGGATCCCAAAACTTCTTTGTTATTTTTCTTTCATGGAACAGTCCTGGGTAGGTAAGTGGTCTGTTCCATAAAGTCACTCAGGACACAAGCAAGTGGGAAAACCCTGCCATTCTCTAGGGCAGGGGTCAGCATACTACAACAGAGGGACAATTCTGCCTGTTGCTTGTTTCTGTAAATAAAGTTTAATTGCAACACAAAAATGCTGATTGGTTTACATTTTGCCTATGGCTGCTTTTGAGTTACAATGGCTACAATGAGTAGTTATGACAGAGATCAGATGACCCACAAAACCTAAATTATTTTCTCTTTGACCTTTTTCAGAAAGTTTGTTGACACGGCTCTAAAGCAGTGTCCTGTGTGCATAATCAAAACTGGGTCACCACCCTGCCCTCATTCCAGCTGGTGGGGAGGGGAGAGGAAATGTGGAGAAGTCAAGCCCCCCGTAGCTACACGTGGCATTTAACACTGTCACTCATATTTTATTGGTGAGAACTTGGTTACATGGCCACATCTAGCTGCAAGGGAGTCTTGGGGATGTAGTGTAGTTGGAGACCAACTAGACACGCCATGTGCCTGGCTACTATTCTTTTACTGTGGTAAAAGGAGAGAATGGATTTTGGAGGCTAGCTACCAGTTTCCCCCATAGATAAACACCGAGTTCCTTTATTTTCTGTCTTTCTCTTTCAATAATGAAGAATTTTCAAGTCATAATTTTTCCCCTGCACAACTTAAACTTTGACTCGGGGCTTTGGATATGACACAGTCTTCTTTTCACTAGCCTTTTTTGGGTAGTTTGTAATTTCAGGTTGGATTTCTTTGTTAAGTCCAAGGGATATTTAGGATGACGTTTCTTAGTTTTCAAGTAGTTACATATTTTTTAAAGTCATATTTTTGTTATTTATTTCTAATTTTATTAACAGAATGTGGCCCTAATATTTATCCTTTTGAAAATGTGTTTACATTTTATTTATGATCACTTGCATAAGAGATTTTGTAATATCTGGACATACATATGAGGGTGTATGTATTCCTTTTGCAAATGACAAAGTTTTTTTTAATATATACATCAAGTTTGATTATATTATTTTATGTCCTTTCTTATTTTTTTCTTTTATATTTCATTCTGAAAGAATTACTAATCTCTCTCATTCTAATAGAATTTTTGGAATTAATTCCTGCATTTCGAATAGTTTCCATTTATATATTTAGCTGCCATGATTTTTGGTGCAACAAATTTATAGCTATTACATCTTCCTTTTTAAATTGTGCATTTCATATTACTTTCTCTTCTTTTTCCTTTTTGAATGTTTTAATCTTAAGTCTATGTGTTCTGATATTAATAATGCTACTTGTGATGTCTTTTTTGCTTGTATTTATTTAGTACCTATTTCTCATCTATTTTTTTCCTAAGAGTTACTTCTTCTTTTGTATTTATTTAGTATCTATTTCTCATCTATTTTTTTCCTAAGAGTTACTTCTCTACTCTGTAAAATGAAGATAAAAAAAAAATGCCCTGCCTTTTGTGAGGATAAAAGAAGATAATGGCTGTGTGAGTGTTTGTAAACTGTAAAGAACTATACATAACTATACATATGAGTAGTATTCTTTCTGCTACTGGGCCTAATAATCTGCCTGTGTTACTGGGAGAGTCAGATCCACTCTATCTATCTATCTATTTACCTATCTATCTATGTTTTTCATCTTTCTATCTTTCCATCCTGGTTATCATTCTAACCAATTTAATCATTAACTAGTGGACTGTCTCTACTATTCCAACATATATAGATAACTGTACCAGGCACTTGCCAATTTTCATTGCCGACCTGAGGAAGAATATTTATACTAATACTATTTTTCTATATGGCAACTTCTAGGCAGCCAGACGTCTACAAGCCAGCCCAGGGCACTCAAAGTTGTGTGTCCTTAGAGAGGGACTGAGCCAAGGGAAGGTTTATCATTTTCACAACTAGCCTTATAGGTCTCACAGCAGCATGTATGCTGCATTCTTTTTCTTAGACGTGAGTCACTGAGGTCAGTCCATATTCTAGGGAAGGGGAATTAGACAGCATCATTGGATGGGAGGAATATCAAAGATTTTGTGGACATGTTTTAAATTTGCTATAATCTGCTCTCTGGTCTCAAATTATTTACTTTTTCCCCATATGCAGATTACATATAACCTTCCCAATATCCCTAAAAGTTACAGCACAGACTCAGGTTTGAGGTCAAGAATCTTGTTATCGGGACTTCCCTGGTGGCACAGTGATTAAGAAAGAGTCTGCCTGCCAATGCAAGGGACACAGGTTCGTTCCCTGGTCTGGCAAGATCCCACATGCCACGGAGCAACTAAGCCCGTGCACCACAGCTACTGAAGCCTATGCTCCTAGAGCCTGTGCTTCGCAACAAGAGAAGCCACCGCAATGAGAAGCCCGCTCACCACAACGAAGAGTAGCCCCCACTTGCCGCAACTAGAGAAAGCCCGTGCGCAGCAACAAAAAGACCAACACAGCCAAAGATAAATAAATAAATAAATTTATTAAAAAAAAAAAAAGAATCCTGTTATCTAAATCTGGTCCAGATACGGATGCGGCTCCTTGGGGATGGTGTCTCAAATGCAGCTCCTTGATACAACTCTCCACATACAGCTCCTCTCAATCTGAGATCTGAGAACTAAAAAGACTAATGATCTGCACCCCACACCTCCAACATACAATGGAGGGACAGGCATAATAACCGCTATATGGGAGAACAACTCTCATTCATAAAGGGAAAAATAGGAGGCACACAAGGGATCACTGGTCTATACAATTCTGAAATCCAGCTAGGCACATGTTGCTTTGATTAGGGCTCAGCCCACCATCTGGGGTGATTCAGCATGGCTCTGGGTTCTTGATCCTGCCTTCTGAGTTAGTCTTCCTTTTTCATAAAACGTAGCTATGCTGGCAGCTGAGGAAATTTTGTAGCCTGATTCTTGCCCTAATTGATTTGAGGGTGAAAATCCCTTTTCATTTCTACTGCCTCTGTCCCTTTCAGTCACGTTGATACTATTCCTTTTAAAATTTTCTGGGTTTCCTATGAATCAATTTATTAAAAAATTCACACCCTGAAACCTTGTTGGCTGGGCTGCAAGTGAGGCCGCTGAGAGACAACAAACTTAAGATTCTTAGAAGCCCTTCTGTTTAATGGAGAAGGTCTGTGAGACACGCACTTCTCCATTTTGTATTGTCTCTGTCCCTTTCATGTCATGCTGATGCAATTCCTTTAAAAACATCCTGGATTTTCTATAAATCAATTTACAAATCCATTCCATTACAAAACACTCCATGCACAAGAGTCACTGAGCCAGTCAGGCTGCTTAGAGACAACAAACTTAAGATTCTTAGAAGCCCTATTGTTTAGTGCAAAGGATCTTTGAGGCATGCCCTTAAGAGCCTTCGAGGGCATTTTGTCTGCCTGAATGGTTCTCTGAGGTACCGTCTTAGATCTTTCTGAGATATTAACAATGGAATTATAGTCCTTCTTTGAATTTGATCGTCTCTCTGAGCCCTTTGTCAAATTGAATATCTTGGAACGAATGAAAATAAGAATAGTTTTATTTTGAAGCCAGCAAGTCTTGGATCTTGTAGATCTTTCCTGAGCTTATCTCTCTTTTCTCTTATTTTGTGGTAGTTCGTTACAGCAGCAACAGAAAACTAATCCAGTTACCAAGGCTCTTTAGTTTTCTTTAATATGAAACAGTTCCTCAGTCTTTCTTTGTCTTTCATGACTTTGACACTTTTGAAGAATATTTTATAGAATATTCCTCAATTTAGGTTTGTTTGATATTTCCTCATGACTAAATTCAGGTTATGAAATGTTGGCAGGAATACCAGTGAAGTAAATGCTGTTGTGTTCTTCTCAGTGTAGCATATCAAGAGGTCTATTGACTTGTCTGATTACCGATGAGGTTCACTTTGATCAGTTGTTTAAATAGGTGTCCACTGGTTTTTCTAATGCAAAGTTACTCTTTTTGTAATTAATAAGTATTTTGTGGGAAGATACTTTAATCCTATATAAATATCCTGTTTTTCATTGTAGCTTAGCCCACTACTTCACACCCATGGATGATTCTCGTCTGAAGTAATTATTACTCTGATAGTTGCCAATTCATAGTTTTCTAATTTCATTATTCTTTCTCTGCAGTTATTACTTGTAATCCTACTTCTCTAGTTATTTATATTTATTCATTGTATTTTTATCACCATAACCTCATATAGTCTTGTCTTAGTCCATGGATTATAATTTATTACTGTAACTATTTATTAATGCCCCAAGTTTTCCAAATTAGGCCACTGGGTACCCATTCATGTTGGCTCCTGTGTCATTTTTCACATGTTCTTTATCATTCTTTGAACATTTCCTTATTTTCTGGTAAAAGATGTTCCAGGATCATCTTGTATTTTCCTAGCCCCAGGTCCTAGAAGCAGCCATTTTTCCAAGGAGCTCCAAACCTTTTGGTGGAGAATGGTACTTAGAAACCAAGATCTGGGTGTTACTGTGCTCATTGCCATAAGTATCATTGCTTCTAAGCCCTCTCAGGAGGCAAGTTAGGAAACATATGTGTGAGTGTGTGTGTATTTACATATACATACATCTACCTGTATACCACACACACATACACTCTACAGAGTTTGTTGTGTTTTCCTTGTCTTGGTGGAACAGACATTTAGGTAATCCTGTCCGGGGAGAACTTCTCATGTTATTTTGGGAGTGTAGTCTCCCAAACTCTCAATTTCTGCTTTCTTCTCTCCTGTGGATGCCCGGATACTGGGTCTCCTGAAACTATAGTGATAAAGGGCACAGGCCCTGGAGTCAAATAACCTGGTTTAAATCCTGTCACTTCCTAGCAAGTCAATCTCACTGAGCCTTAGTTTCTTCATCTGTAAAATGAGGACAGTAATAGTACTGACAAGGGAGACAAAGACACATAATTTTCATTATCTTCCCAGAATTTGAAATTTTGACGTAACACATGAAACTTTAAAGAAATTTCTGCTTGTAGCCTTGCACGTTAAATTATGCCTCTTCCTTCCAACAGAGTTGGCTCCAGTGGGAAAACTTCAGACATCTGAAAGCATAAGGAGCCCGGGATTGTGTCAGGAGGCCTGGGCCCTGGTCTCAGTTGTGTGGCCCTGTACAGCAGCTGTAACTGCCTGGTCCCATCTGTAAAAATGGGGGGAAAACCTCAGAGGTCTATTTTGGTTTTGATTTTTTTTTTTAAAGAACAAATTGATTTTCACTGTGTATGTAGAATAAGCAAACAAAAATGTTCCCTTTCAGTGGTTTTTTACTCATTGGCCTAACTGCTAAGGAGAAAAGGCAAATTAAAATTTAAATAAGATCTAAGGAGATTTCAAAATGATAATTTCAGTTAATGAGAACTTATCCTAGTACTTGATGAAATAAAATCTTAAGAACCCTACCGGGCTTCCGTGGTGGCATAGTGGTTAAGAATCCACCTGCCGATGCAGGGGACACCGGTTCGAGCCCTGGTCCAGGAAGATCCCACATGCTGTGGAGCAACTACGCCTGTGCGCCACAACTGCTGAGCCTGTGCTCTAGAGGCTGCGAGCCACAACTACTGAAGCCCACGCGCCTAGAGCCCGTGCTCCACAACAAGAGAAACCACTGCAATGAGAAGCCTGCGCACCGCAACGAAGAGTAGCCCCCGCTCGCCACAACTAGAGAAAGCCCGCGCGCAGCAGCGAAGACCCAATGCAGCCAAAAATAAATAAATAAATAAATTTATAAAAAAAAAAAAAAAGAACCCTACCTACTGATGCTTATCTCTAGTCACTCAAGTTCCAGTAAGTTTAAACAGAGCTAAAGACTCCATAGTTAGAAGTGTTGAAGTACAAAGTTACAAGAATTGGGATCCTCAAAGGCTCTCTAATTTTGGTCCATTGCAGTGAAAGCATTTAGAGTGGTTTATTTCTGAAGAAATGGTACTGTATTGTAGAATTTGCTCATTTTGATGCAGGAGGGCAGAACAAAATGTGAGGTTTAAGTATGATCACACAATCTTTTTTTTTTTTTTGGCCGCGCCCTGCGGCATTTGGGATTTTATTTCCCCAACCAGGGATGGAACCCGCGGCCCCTGCATTGGAAGCGAGGAGCCTTAACCACTGGACCGCCAGGGAAGTCCCCACGCAATCTTTAGTATATCAAATAAGACTTTCTATAGAACAAAGATAACCCAAGCATTAAAATTATCCTGTAAAATTTTTTCTAGGTTCAACTTTTGAAAGAGTATTTCTTTTAAACTATGTGTCCTAATTGTTAAGATGGTTGAGAAAGGTAAGAGCCATCATTGCCCTTCAGGCAACAAATATGTGTTGATTATCTGCCGTGTGCAGGGAACTACATGGATAGGGCTTTCACCTCCAGGGCTTTAAAAGAATTAAAAAAGACAGACACATCCCTGAGAAGATCTAATGAACGTTCATAGGGAAACTAAGATACTTTTCAGTGGGTGAGAGCAAAGAAGGTGTTGTGAATGGAAGAGCTATCATCAAGAAAGGGCTAGAGGAGGGTAAGCTTTCGGCATGTGGCATTCACAGGCAGGAACAGAGAAAGCAGGCATTCCAGGGATGGAGAACAGGGCAGAGGCATGCGTAAGCACAAGGAACAGCAAGTGACTTAACATGAAAATGACAGAAAGAGGAAGAGGACGAAACGGGCAGACGCTGTCAAGAATGGAAGAGAATTTTCAGGGTCCTTCAAATCACTGACTAGTACTAATCTGAAGCTCTTTTAGTAAACATCCAATTTAGGAATAACTATGGAAATAGCATATGAAAGAATTTATGACAGAAAGTACAACAGTAAGTGCACTTTACTCCTGTGAGATATAATGTAACTTAGAAAACTAGGGATGAGGTGAACTCAGCTGCCTGTAGTCTGTAAATAAAATGGTCTTCGAGATGCTTATAAGGGTGTATATTTGTTACAGCCACTGATCACCGCTAATTCTGGATGGGAAAAGCTGACATAGCTTAAAATCTTAAATAGGGCATAGCTTAGGCTATTAACCTACTTACACAATGAACATTCCTAGGGCATGAAAATCTGGTTACAGGAGCCGTCTTAGAAATGTCACCAGGTGCGTGTGGGTACTAATAACAGATCAATTATGTGTTTTTAGAAACGGAGCAGTTTTGCAAGAACGACACTTTGAAAGGGGCCCCAAGAAAAAGATTAAAGTTCTCTAATTACAGCTAGAATAAACCAAAAGTTAAACCTTTGCAAAAATTCTACTACCATAAAACAGGAAACTTCCACAGCTTATGTGAGGAGCCATTGCACTTCCAACTCTCATCTCCCTCAGGATCTTAAGACCTTGACTAAGGTATTACTATAAATGGACCATGTTTTCAAAAAAGATTCAATCTACAAATGTTTCCACTTGTGCATTTAGAATAAACATTGGTTTACATGCCAAGTATGCCTCTCTTGGGCAGAGCAAGATTAGCCTGTTTACATTTTTTTTTAAAAAGAAAACTTGCTCAGTAGGAGAAAACCATTTTCATCTGCAATAATGGCAACCGAGGGCTTCCCTGGTGGCGCAGTGGTTGAGAATCTGCCTGCCAATGCAGGGGACACGGGTTCGAGCCCTGGTCTGGGAGGATCCCGCATGCCGCGGAGCAGCTGGGCCCGTGAGCCACAACTGCTGAGCCTGAGCGTCTGGAGCCTCTGCTCCGCAGCGAGAGAGGCCACGATAGTGAGAGGCCCGCGCACCGCGATGAAGAGTGGCCCCCACTCGCCGCAACTGGAGAAAGCCCTCACACAGAAACGAAGACCCAACACAGCCAAAAATAAACATAATAAATAAATAATTAAAAAAAAAAAGTTTAAAAAAAAAAAAAGAAAAAAAAAAAAATAATGGCAACCGACAACAAGGTTCTACAGTATAGCACAGGGAACTATATTCAGTATCCTGTGATAAACCACAGTGGAAAAGAATATGAAGAATGTACTGGCTTGGCCAAAAAGTTCGTTCGGGTTTTTCGGACGATGTTACAGAAAAACCCGAACGAACTTTTTGGCTAACCCAATCTATACAGGTATAACTGAATCACTGTGCTGTACAGCAGAAATTAACACAACATTGTAAATCAACTCTACTCCAATAAATAAATTTAAAGAATAATGGCAGCCAAAATAACAGTATGGTAAAGGAGAGTCTGAGAAATCCTTTATAGGTACAGTCTCCATTAAGTACTGTGCTCTTTTTCTGTTTCTTTTCTAAAGCAGTCAGAACCTGGGAATTTATGTTCTCTGCTATAACAGCATATCAGAGAGAAAGATGTTTCTACTTCTTCCAAGGTAAAACTAGCACCTCTAAAGAATGGCAGTTGTTGGAACTAGCTGTGGTAGTGTTTTCCAGAGAAACCGAAGCAATGGGATATGTATACCATAGAGATAGAGATTTATTTTAAGAAATTGGCTCACAGGACTGTCGAGGTTGACGAGTCCGACACCGGCAGGGCAGGCCAGCAGGCTGGGGACCAGGGGAGAGCTGGATCTGCAGCTCGAGTCCGAAGGCCGTTTGGAGACAGAATTCCCTTTTGCTTTTGGAGAGCTCACTTTTTTCTCTTAAGGCCTCCAACTGATAGGATGAGGTCCGCCCACATTATGGAGGGCAGTCTGTTTTATTTGAAGTCAGCTGATTATAAGTCGCACCTAAAAAAATACCTCCACAGCCGCATCTAGACCAGTGTTTGACTAGACCAGGCGTCCAGTCTGGGTACCATGGCCTAGCCGAGTGGACACATTAACCATCACATTAGCCAAGAGTCAAACATCTGCAGGTTAGACAGATTTATTATTGACCTTGTGTTGACTAGAATGCAGTCAAGACCTTCTGGGTCTTTTTGTTGTTTTGTTTTAGTTTTGGGCTGAAATTGCCAATATTTGACCATTTTTGATCTACAAAAATGGGTAACTGGGTACAACTCAATACAATATTTACGCTTTCCCACAGTTGCAGTGATGCTGTCCTCTTCTCTCTGATGCTTGATCAGGAAACAGCCTTCTTTCTGTAAAGCTGACTTCTTTGGAACGGCCCTAGGGCTTAGCACGAAGCAGTGCCTTTTGCTTAAGAAATGCTTAATTAAGGAAAAGTGGCAGCAAAACTCAAGCTGTCTATAGCCAGACTGAACTTTTTCCTCCCCTTAATGGTAAACCATCAGTATGAACCTTTCAGTTAACAAAAACATGAATGAAAAAGTCTTTTAGCCCCATTGGGTCTATGGTGCAGTAAGCAAACTGCATTTCTAATTAGTTTTCCATAAGTGAGAATATACCTTAAGTGAATTAATCCCAAACATCCTTTTTCAGAGTATTCTAACTATAAAAAGCGATAGCATTTTTCTTTCTATAAATAGTCCTTGAAATATTTCATATGTGTGAATTTAAATGAAAATGTATTTAGTGTTAATGCTAAGAATTAACAAAGTAATGCTTTTAGGTTTGCTGGAATTAAGTATGTAAAAAGAGGAACTGCAAAATTTGGGGTCACTGTGCATTTTCTTTACCTCTCTGAAGGTAGACAGCCTTAAGATAGGAAAGCCAAAGGTAAAGAAGGAATTTTTTCCTATCATAGTAAAAAAGGTGCTATGAGATACAAAAAAAAAAAAATTCTACAGTTGGCTCCTGGCCAGATTATTAACTGAATTTTCAGAATTAATGTCTCTCTTTCGAAGCTGCATGACTGTTTAACTGATGAATTTTAGATGAAATGACATTTGTGTGCTCACCATTTTGGTCCAGATGAATTGTCAAGGGAGGCTTTTCAGCAAAATTTTAGACAAGCAGCCCAAAGGGAACTTCTAAAAAGGTAATTTACAGGCAGGACTGACAGACAATAAGGGCTAAAGGAATGCTGAATGCCAATTTTATCTCACGTGAACAAGAAACATGATCAATTTATACATTCCTACAGCCTTTTGGGGATTCCTTTTTTGAATTCTCACCTGGATTAAAGTTTTGATGCATGATGTTTCGACTTTTTTATTTACAATTTCTGTCCTTCCTTTAAAGGTACAAAAGTTATAAAACAAAAGAAACCCTAGAACTTTACATTTCATTTCAGCAACCAAGTATTGTCCTAGAGGCAGCTATTAGAATCTTACATTTATCAAATGAGAAAATATTTAAAATTCAAAGGGAAAAAATGTTATACCAAATAGAAATTTATCATCTATTAAAATTTCAGGAAGATCTACATTATCTAAAGCCATTCTATAATTTTTATTCATATATTTTGTGGAGTTCACATATCTTTTTCTTACAGCAAACATAACACTGTAGGCCACAAGAAGCTGCAGCACTATTGTTTAATTAGCAGCAAATTAATATTTTATATCTGGGTAACTGGACAATAAATAGCCTGCTTCTTTGGATGTGGATGTTTAAAATGTAGTTATCACTGCAGCCTCGTAATGTGATTGCTAATTTACAGAGCTTATACACACACAAAAAATACGATCTTTGTCTATATTTTATACAAATACAACAGTAGTTTGTGAATACATTTTAAGTACATGATATACATGATAAGCCACTTGATTTCCCATATCACAGAATAGCGATTTTAAATGCAATAAAAATATACAAAATTCAGCCTGGAATGCAGAGTTTTTCTTTCCTATTTTGACTCAAAACTTTATCATTAGAACATTTTTAGAGTACTAGTCCAAACACTTTTTTCATCAGCTAAAAATACAATTTCAGCAGTCCAGCTTATGTTCAGGCATGATGCAATCCATTTCCGAATGGATTCCCAGTTTTTGTTAAATTCAAAGGGCTGTTAGTAACATACAGCATGTTCTTCACGCCACACCATATTATAAAGCCCACGTTTCGTTCTGAGTTACAGTCACCTTGTGGACAAAGCTGGGTTTGTTCTGGTAACATCTGCACGTCCGAGATTTCCTTTTGCAAGTGCACATGAATACATTGTTGTGGGTGGTGTAAAAGTCTTGTTAAAGACAAATGAAGTCACAGTATAAAAATATATTGTACACCTTTACGCCTAATGTAGTCCTTTTTTTTCCTATGGATAAAAAAAACACGACTGAATGAGACAGAGAAGTTTGTAGCACCATGAAGAGTTGTATCCCAAGTTACATTAGCAGCATGATCCAACAGAATATTGAAGGAGTGCTTCTGAGAAGATACACATTCATTCTGGTTCATCTGTACCACTGAAGCTTATACAATGAAGTGTTTTATACATTAGCAATAGTTCTGTTATTTCTAAGCTAGATAACTTATCAAAAGACACTGCCTTCCATCCTCAGAGGGCTGACAACGTTGGAGAAGGGCCTGGGGGGGTGATCCGAGCGTGCCTTTACCATTGTGGGTGGGATCATCTCGATTTATATGATCAAAAAGGAGCTCTGTATGGGTTTTTAGCACAGAACTACACAACACAACTTATGCGGCTCTATGGGATCACAACAGACTATCTGTGTGGTAGACAGCTGCTGACGCAGTATGAGAAAAATAAGACAAGGTCAACGTAGGCACTCATTTCTCAGAGATAACAGTCTGCCACTGCTAATGAAGAATACTCAGTATCTGAAAGATCTCCTCCAACGCCACATGGATCTCAGTAGGCTAGAAGCAACTTGGGTGAACTGGTATTTTTTTTTTTTTAATTTACATACTGGGAAGACAGTGTGTTTTGAGACACGTAAACCTTGTAAAAAAATAAACCATTGTAAAACCTTATGAAAAGACACACACTGATTCTGTGCAATATAGCAAATTGATAAGAAAACACTGTAAAAATGTACCTGTTTAAAATACCATCTACCATTTTTGAACACAAAGCATTATATATCAAAGGCCTACATATATATCATCTAATGGCACTTGAAACAAATTATAATAAGTCTTAAAATAAAAGGCATAACCTATAAGAAAGTTTCTGTAAAGGTTTAGATTCGTTTTGAAAGTGCTATATCTTGTAATATGTGTAGTATAGAGGTTGACCAAGCTCTATTTTTTAAAAAAATATTGGCCTATATATGTGTATTGCTTTCTAGATGAATGATCCTGAAAATATGTACTCTTTAACATTCATTATTAGCTTAATAAAGCAATCAGCTCTGGCTCATGTTTCAGTCAGTATATGGTTTTTAAAAACCGCTACTGTCCAAATTAACACAATATGTCACTATATTCCACAAGTGACTAAGAATAATAAAGCACAAGCAACAAATAGGCAAAAATACACAGCTTGGAAGAAACACTAAATGAAATTAAAAAGCTGCACAAAGAGTAGTGCATGATCTGCCAGGACAACTGAAGTTCTGAAAAATGGAACCTGGTAATAGGATTTTAAGATGCACATTGTAACAGTGACCAACAGCTATAAAGATGATATTTGCATCCATCGGTGGAGAATATTGCTTACGGTGTCAAGATCCTTCCACACTCATGCTTCTGTGTCTGGTGATCTAATTTGTACAAACACATGGAAGGTCAAACTGAATGAGGTTCAATATCTTGTCTGAGGTCCAAATTCTAAACTGAAATCTTTTTACTTAATGATAATCCCTTTTTTTTTTTTTTTTTTTTAAACCAAGCAAAGGCACTACTAGAAATTCCAGGGATGATGATTCTGGCCACCGGAGAATGAAAACAGCATTGGCAACAATTATTTTTAATCACATCCAGTTGACATAAAAATGTGTCAATTTTTTTTTTTTTTTTAGGAAAAAAAAAAAAAGAGTCAGTTCGGTGTTACAGCCTTGTCAGACCATTGTGCAATTAAAATAAATGAGTCAGCCTCATGTTTAATATAGATTCTCTCAAAAGGGGTTTAGTGACCGCTACAGTCAATTTAAAAAACAAATTAGCTGAATTCCCTCTTACTTGGAAGTGTTATTTCAAGTCTGTGGGGCAGCAACAGGCAAAGGGGTGTACATATTAAAATATGAGTCCACAATTTTAGCACTGGTGCCCTGGAAGATATGCCTCCATGTATTTGAATTCCACGCAGGGCGAGAATTAGGCTAAAAATATATATACCTACGTGGCGCCATTCCCCATTTCCAAAATGCTTTATTTAATAAATCCTGGTACTCCCTTTTTAATTTTTTTTTTAATTAGCAGTGAAATACAGCCTACTAAGGCCAACGTCTCAGTTCGTTGTTCTGACTTCTCTCTAAGCAAATTTTAGACAAAATAAAGTAGTGCTTCCACACTTGTATTTGTGATTTCTATTTAAAAATAGGTTTTCTATTTATTTGTGCTCTGTCACCAGATTTCTTTTTCCTTTTTTTTTTTCCAATGGTGATTAAAGCAATATTGAACACTAATCATTCAACTAGTGATTTAAGTAAGCAATCTGTTTCATAGAAACTAAAGGAGGCGGTAATAAAGCAGAGCTAAACGCCTACTTTCAGAGCAAATATTCTCCTAATCAAAAGCTTAGGAGCAGTTTGAAAAATTTAAAAATGTATTTCCTTATTAACATATATAATTTTAATGCCTTTGGAACACACTTTTTTTTTAATAAAATGTAACTTTTAATAATAACATTTAAATACATACGTATAAAAACTACTGCTCCTAGGATTAAAAAAAAAAAAAAATAGGAGCATGATAAAATATCAGGAGCCCAAGCTCCTTAAGAGAGCAACTTTGATTCTATGAAGTGCGATGTGTGTGTACATATATATAATATATATAGTGAAACCCCCATTTACATTATTACAATTTACATTTCTCCACAAATTATACTACTCCCCAATATTTTAAATAATGTATTCTATTCAGTAATCTGCACTCATTTTTAGGAATTCTTGGTAAACATCGAAATCTGCAGTGATAATT
This sequence comes from Balaenoptera musculus, assembly GCF_009873245.2. Taxonomy (NCBI): domain Eukaryota; kingdom Metazoa; phylum Chordata; class Mammalia; order Artiodactyla; family Balaenopteridae; genus Balaenoptera; species Balaenoptera musculus. Next base: position 76,229,021 of record NC_045801.1, on the reverse strand, counting down.
GGCCCTATAAAAGGGAAAAGAAGATTCCACATAGGGCAGATGAGTGCTCAGAAATATTTTTCTCTCTCTTTTTTTAAAGAGATATATACTCTTCTATAAACCCTCCCTCCTCATACCCACCCCAAAAGACAGGGTCCCCAAATAAGGTGTTAACAAGTGCTTACTAGATATGTTTCTTAGGTTGATGCCCCAACTGATTATTAGAAAAACAGAATAATAATTCGACCTTTGAGAACATATGCTGGTTGCCTAACATGAAGAAAGCCCACAGTAACTGTAGTTGTATTCATTGAACACAATGTTCTCGATTGTTCTTTTCACAATCACTAAGATAATGCTTGTTTTGCTTTACTTTTCTCCCTCCCTCTACAAATTCAACTTATTTGCAACGTTCCTCCCATTTCCCAGGGACGTGTAAAAGTGGGGTTTTACTGTATATATTTTTAGTCGCTTAAGACTTTGTGGTCATTCCTCAAATAGTTTTCGAATGCATTTAACTTTAAAGTCTCCGTCCAAAAATAGCAAGGAAAGATGAATTAACACTGAATAAGAAAGATGCCATGGGAGCAGGGCTGTTGTTTTGTTTTCTGTTTTTGGTGCTTAGGGACCACGAACTGCCTCAAATTCAGCAAGAAGTGACATAAGCGATGTGCTCTGACTAGACTCCTAAGGGATCTCCTTTCCACCCTGGCGACAGGGGACGCGATCCCCAGACAAGTTCCCAGGCAGAGCTGCAGGTCTCACATCCATCTCCCTGCCTAGGGTCTCTCACCCTAGAAGCAGAGACACCTCCCCTCCCCACCCCACCCTCCTCCCCCCATCCCCTGCTGGGATAAACACACCTGTGTTCCCCAACGGCTCTGGACTCTGGACCGACTGTGCACTGACAATCCAAGGAAAACTGCTGGCTGTGCTTGACCTACCCTCTGGCCATGTAAGGTGGAAAAGACGAAAGAGATCCATCTAGAGACTGACTGAAGACTCTGATGCCATACACTATTAGTATGAATCGAACGGAAAGAGAGCAAGAAGTATAAAACATGGCAAACATCCTGTGTACTAATTTAAGGCCAACTCTTAAGTAACGTGGAGTGCCGTGTCACCTTACTAGGGGTCTCTTTTTGCTACAGATACTGGTGCTTTGTGTTTCGGTTTTGTTTTTCTTATATGTGCATAATAAAGATGGCAAACATTTGAGCCAGACGATAGCAAGTCTTCAAAATATACTGACCTGAAATTATGGTCTATCTAAGAAACATATGTCATGTCCCCCGACTGGATTCTTAATTCATTTGAAGCTTTTGATTCTTAATCCATTTAGAGGCTAGTAAAAATTTTACAACTCTCAGGTCATTCATATACATTTTAGAAAATTTAACTCTCCTGCAAAATTTTTTAATGAGCCAAATGTCAAAAGGTAGAGCCATTGTTATTGGACAAAAAATGAAAAATTTAAGATCTAACAGTAATTGGAACACGGGGTTGGTAAGACTTTACTACTAATAATGGCTTTCCTATATGAGAAATCATCTTCAAATGTGACAGTTGGCAGTGAGTCAGGACAAAATACCCAGGTAAACATAACTGAACACAAATGGTTCCAAAGCTCATTTAAAAAGCTCGTTTCTATTTTATACTGGCTTAATGAAAACTGGTACTATACAGAAGCAGAAATGTTTATACTGTCTGAAAGTAGGCACTAAAATTAAAATGGTCACCTAAGGCAGGGCTACACACACACTTCTGTAACGGATCCGCATCGTGGAACCTACTGGAAAGCTTGATGGAAACGTGGCAGCGTTGTGCTTGTGCTTAAACTACTGGTGAAAGCTGCTGACAGTGAGTGCAGAGAGCCCAGACCTATGGTGCTGGCAGGATCCGGAAGATCCTGGGTTTGTGGCGGGAGCTGAGCCACAGAAGAATGTGCCTCCTCCTGGGGAGAGCTCACCCCAAGGCTCCCCACCGATATGGGGTTATAGGGGGGACCGCTTAATGGTATGAAATTAAACAGCTGAGAAAAGTCCAACGCTGCTGTGTTCAGGGGCTCGCTGATGGAAATCGAGCTTTTGGACAGGGAGAGGTCCCCTGTGCCGTCATCCAGGGACCCGATCTGCGGCTCCAACGCTAGTTTAGACGACGATGCTTGAGAGTCCTGGGAAGAGGGGGGCACGCTGCCTTGCAGTTCCATCAGGTAGCTCTCGATCTCCCCCTTCAGCGGCTGTTCCTTTTCGGGGATGGAAATCGCATATGAGGTAGAACTGAACGGGTATTTGAAAGAAAGGTGGTGAGAGGGGTGGACAGCATCCATGTCTATCGGGCACGTCATGCCCAAGGGCAGAGTTGTGATCATCTGGTGGGCAGACCCCGAGCTCTGCATGGACTGGAAAGGAGTGTTGTAGAGGTTCAGCTGCAGCGTGTTTGTGAACGGCTTCGACAACAGTTCGCTGGAAGGCAAGGACATCACCGGGAGGAGCTCGTCCTTGATGGGCACGGACACGTTGCAGGTAAAGGGATCCAGGAAGTCCACGGGCTCCGTCTTGACCTTCCGGAGTTCCTGGTTGTGACTCTTCTTCATGTGCCGCGTCAGGTGGTCCTTGCGCCCAAACCTCTGTGCACAGTACTGGCAGAGGAAGTCCTTCCTTCCCGTGTGCACCACCATGTGTCTGCGCACGTCCTTGCGCGTGTAGAAGCGGCGGTCGCAATGCTCGCACTGGTGCTTCTTCTCCTTCACGCCCCCCGACGACTTGCCCGCGTGGGACTTCAGGTGCTCCAGCAGCACGCCCGTGCTCTCGAACGTCTGCAGGCAGACCTTGCACGTGAGGTCGCCGCTCGTGGCCGCGTGCAAGGCCAGGTGCCGCTTGAACCCGAGCTTGGTGTTGTAGTTCTTGCCGCACTCTTCGCACGTGAACGTCTCTTTGTTGGGGTCGTGTGTGTGCAGGTGATTCTTCAGGTGGTCCTTCCGGTGAAACATTTTCTCACAGTAATTACACTTGTGGGTTTTCTCGGGAGAGTGCGTGGCCATGTGCCTTGAACACAGACATATTCTGTCAGCATCACGACAAAAACCGCCCGACCTCACTGTTCAAACGGAAGCTAAGCTGCTAGGCTAACACAGAACTTCCCTCGGCTCGGACACTCTTTTAACTTAATATGCATCTGCTACGAGGGTAGTTACCACACCTAAACACTGCAGAGCTGGAGCCATCTAAGTCGCCACTTTAGTTTTCACTGGTTTTTAGCGATTACAAACGTTAACGAGCAAGGCTGAATATACTCACGTTAATGTCCACACCCTTTTCTTGCAATTTCTTTTTGTACAAACGGAAATTCTACTCTCATTAAGCATTGCATTAAAAAAAAAAAAATCCAAAAACACTAACACATAAAAGTCTGTGACTTAGAATGCTAAAACTAGCCAACGTCTAATCTACTTAACATTTCTCTCTGCAAATCAGCGGAAAGATGTGGATACAAATATATACGTTTACAATGGCTTCAAATGGCCAACATAATAGAAAATAGAATCTGAAAGACAAATAGAGTTTAATACCTTTGTAATTTGTACTTAGAAACAAAGGCTTTCGTGCAGTCTTGTTGTATGCACTTGTAGGGCCTCTCTCCTGTGTGAGAGTAGGAGTGGACCTTTAATTTCTCAACACTGTTAAAGGCCTTGTCACACAGTTGGCAAGGAAAGTTTTTTCTTGGTTTGGTTTCACCACGCTTACGTTTCCCTGAAGGGACTTTCTGGGTATCTCTTACTTCTGACAAATCACCAGGAATGACAGTGGCCATCGCAGCCTAAACCAGGCCTTCTTGTTGGACACTTGGGAACTGCCCAACTCCACTAAATGATTTAGCTTTAGGTGGCTTCTCAAGTTTCATGTGGTCGTAAAAGAAAGCAAAAAGGGACTGGAAAAAAAAAATAAGAAACAACTAGTTTGTAACTAGATTTAATTTTTAAAAGTTTTATTTGCTATGTGATGCTTTTGAATTAAAAAAAAAAAAGAAACCATAAAATGGATTCAGCTGGTCTAATGTAATATCTGTAGGCTTCTTTATATTTGTCAAAACACATATTAACGCATTGCTCAGAATGAACAGTTCACAGATCCCCTGAAATCCCACCTGACAAACGTCGTACTCAGGGAAAGCAGTCGGGAACTCTCAGGAAGCATCAAGACATGATACTAAAAGTGGCATTATTAAAGCTTCACTTTTTACAAGGGACTAGAGGACATAAATCTCGCTAAGAACATAAAAATGTTTCCGCAAATATTTTAATGTCTAAAAATCATTTGTTCAATAATTTGTGCAAGCCAGGTCTAGTCACGCTCTGTGTTAGAGGAAAATATAGATTCGCAGCCGAAAACTCTTTCAGGCACCTTGTGAACCATTTACTCCAGGGAAGGAGTACTCAAGGCACAGACACCAGAGGCCTGAAAGAGTTGAACGCATCGCCCGAATTGAAAATTGATTCTTTATACCAGTGTCATCACACACAGAGGGATTTCTGAGTCAAGAGCAGAAATGACTTGTCTTCATAACGAACGTGCATTCTTGAAATGGTAAAACCTTTTGGTGTTACATTAGATGAGGATCATGGCTCCCTGTCTCTTGGGTGGAAGCAATGATTTGGCTGAAGTAATTTTCCCCACCATTTTTCACATCACAGAAAATGATGCTGTTCATTGGGCACCCGAGGTGAGTGGAAGAGCCAGAGCTGGGGGACCAGTCTCTGACACACCTGTGACCCGTGTGAGTGTGAGCACACCGGTGGGCCTTGTGGCTTAGTGCACAATACCTGTGCAGGGATACATCAGTGTAGAGGTGTGTCAGGTTGTAAAAGGTGTGTCAGAGTTTCGATTCATTATTGGTGCTGTGAGAAAGAAGGAAATGTATATATTGTGCGGCAAAGAGTATGTCTACCTAAACAAAAACTTAAATTGACTGAAACCTTTGAAAATTTGTGGACAAGAGATAGGAAATATTATCAACTGTATTTCTCAGAGGAAGAAAGCAACTCCCCAAAGATCCAATTGATATAAACAAGTTAAATGATTCCTCAAGGTTCATGAAGGCTAGTTTTTAGCAAGGTATTTATTTTTAAGAGACACAGAAATAATACCAGCAACCTCTTTGAAAAAGATCTGATTTTAAATTGAAAATTGGCATGTGGCTAAATGACTGTCATCAGCTACTAATCAATTGGATTTCTCATCCTATTATATATTCAGAAAACAAGGAAAACCAATTTCTTTGTTTCACTTGTGTTTTGGCATCAGACTGACACTTGCCCTCGCGAGCTAGATGGATGATCTGACTTTTGCAGATTCCAGTTATCCTTTTGCAGGAGCTCCAAATTTAACCTACATTTTTGTAAAATTAAGTGTACATTACAACAGATCCTACTGCATTTTAATGTAGAGGCTATCGTTAAACAGGCAAAATATAGCAATTATCCACTCATTTGATTAAAGTGTACAGCATATGGGTAAATTAATTGGTGTCTGGTTCACACAGCCTTTCTTCTTCAGTGGGTAGATACAGGCAAGGCCTTGCTTCACGCTGTTCAAATTGCCTAAGTCTCCTTTGCAGTTTAAAACTGACATTAACACAATTAATGCAACTGACGTTACTACTGCTAACACAGTATGTTCCCTCTGGTTTTAGATTTTTCTGCATCTCAAGGACTTGTTCTTTTCCTGTTATATTTTCATTCAAGAGACAGCTTCTCTGCCTCTCTCAGAAATATCTAAACAGCTATTCTGCTGTAACCAGTAATGACACTGTAAATTGGTATAAAGCATTCTGCCAAAGCAGGAAAAAAGAATAATTTTGACTCTCTTATTTCCTAACATGATGCTTTTGCGCACCTATTTAGAACATTGTGGGAAACAAGCTGATAAAATTTTCAACTGTAAAATCAACATGGAATGCAAAGTATCTAAATCCCTGTATATAGCTAATATCTGAAAATATTTCAAAGACTGGTCATATTTTGCCATTATTGTGTTATGAGACCCAACCATAATTGGGCAGAGAATTCCAGTTGAGAAAAATAACAACTTCTAAGTTATTGAAAAGAATGTACTAAAAGTGCACCATGAAACAACAAACATTTGATCGTATGAAAATTGGTGATACTCAATATGGAGTAACAAATGAATTCTGTTATCTTTGGATGTACAGACTGAGCAATGAAGAATTGCAGATTTCAAATATTACACTTTTCTAAGACCAGCTGAAATTTTTTCATGGCTAACAATATCTTTTATCTCAATATATTACAAAACTCAAATTACTTATAGGTGCATTTAAAAACTACAGGATAAACATAAAGTTGCGAGCTCAACATTGAATAAAAATCCAAATTCATAATATTCATAGCAATCAAATACTTTAAAGATACGTGCATAAAACTATAGTGATTTCTCTTCAATGCATACCTGATGACAGATGGAAAAAGCGTCAGACCTTGATCTTAGCCAGTTCCATTGACTCTTCGTGGAAGAGAGCGGAATCCAGTCCTTCCCATTTTGGCCAATCTATGAAACAAAAAATAAGAATGGACTACACTCTAAACGGAACCAGTCCGCAAGTGACGGAAAATACAGGATCAAAGAATGGCAATTTCATGACACATGCTTTCATTCCGTACTCTGCTGAAGAGTCATGCATTAATTTTCACCAATTGCAAATCTTTATTAGTTCAAAGCACATTTACATGACCAAATTAAGGCAGAAACAAAAAGTAAAACAGTATTACCTAGATAAATGGCATTTGGTGATGCTGAATGACTCCCCACTTCTTTCCCAAATTCAATTTAATTTTTTAAACCTAACTCGCCTACTGAGAGAAATGGACATCAGGGTTACTATTTGTAAACCAAACGGATCAAGTTTTCATTAAGCTAAATAATATTCGGGAAGAGACAAGCTCAGTTCTCTCTCGGGGAGAGCACACCTGTAGCCTGACCGCAGCCCAGCAGGCTCCCGAGGACAGCACCTCCCACCCAGGCTCACACGGCACACGGCTGTGCAACGTGGGCTTCTCTGGGCTACACTTGTGTTACCTGCGATACCCGCCAATTTATTTCTCAGAATGCTGCAAGCGCTGCTGAAATGTAGCAATAACTCTGTGCTCCTTAGATTTCAAAAGCATGCAAGGGAAGTTAAATATAGGTTTGCTACAGGAGAATGGGTGTCAGGAAGAAAGCATCATTTGGTTTTAAGAGATCATTGTTGAAAAATCTTAAAATATCTTAAAAAATGCTATTAGTAGCATGATCCTCAGTAGACTAAGAACGCGCATAGAAAAAAATCTGCTAATAATTCTGACTGTACAAGTAAATGTGAAAAGAATAATGGTCAAAAAGCAAAAAAAAAAATAGAATTATCTATTATAGAGAGTACAGGGTAGTAAACCCTGAATAGTTTAAAGATGACCATTCAGAAATCATGATTATGACAACTTGAGAGGGATAATACAAATCAAATAGTTAGAATAAGATTCACCAATGACAGGTTAAATGAAAATAATTTTACTTAACATTCTAAACACAAATCTAATTAATTTCCCCTGAAATCAAATTTTCACATACTTTAAGAATTTGATGATGTGTAAATAAAATATTTAATAGAGGGCATTCAAGCATCATTACAAAAATACTAAGGGTATATTTGAAAGCAGCATTATTCTCATAGTTTAAAAGACAAGAAAAATAAAAATGTAGACTAATAAAGGATGTTTAAAAAGTTAAAGCAAAAGCTCCATTGTTTTGTAAAGCACAGGACATGCATAAATGGAAGAACTGAATTCTGCACATCAAAATTGCAAAATAATAAAATTAACTTTGTAAATACTTACTTGCCCAGGGCACATACTGAGTTTTGGGTAGGCTAATTAAGAATACGAAGGCCTATTTTGCGCATTATGTTATTGTGATAATGTAAATACCTTACAAGTGGAGGGTGTTTCCATCTCTATCACCTCCCTGGAATTCAATGGGCCTGAGAGGCGGATGCTTTTATCACCATATCCATTGTAAGGTGAGAGGCCCAGGGAAGCTGAACATCTCCACAGCACATATGTGGTCAAGAAGGGGCTAGTTCCCTACGTCACTCTTATTCTACTGCATTCTAGGAGAAGGGCTGATTGGCAAACCAATTTGAGAGTGCATAAATCCTGTCATTGCACTTAAAAGGCAAGAACAGGTGACAGTGCCTATTTCTCTATCGGAGCTGCCAATACGATCCCCAAACAGAAACACATTTAAGATTTAAAAAGCTTCTTTTAAATAAAGACGGTTGGTAAAGTAAACTTTAAGTAATTTAAATAGCAGTTCAAAGAACAACTAGTATATCTGTCTTAGTGGATAGTGATTTGGGTAGAAAAAAATCTAAAACCAAAGTTGACTAGTGAACAATAAACTTACATATTTTTTTCTTTTTTCCCCTGACCAATATAAATTTTATTGCATCTCAAATACATCCATAAAAATTTTATTTACGCTTACTGTTCAATGGCGTTTGTAATAAAAACCCTTTAGAGTCAAAATGTTTCAGTACAGTTTAAAATTGTCTGTCTCTCGATTTGAAATGTTACAATAGTCTACAAATTACCCCAGTTACATATTTTACAGCTTGAAATAAAATAATAAATAGGTATCATTTTCATTCATTTTATCACAAAACATAATTCCAAAGTCATGGTTAATTTCCCTAAATTCAGCCTAATTATTTTGAGTTCTTATGAGTGGCTAATTATTTCCCCAAACAAAGGAAACCAGAAGCTATCTAGAGTTCATTATTATTTGGCTTGGTATAATAAACATAAATACAGTTTCCATTCATGGAATCCTAACTAAAATGTCAACTAAAATTACCTGTGTATTCTCTTTTATACTGTTAAGAAAAACTTTAATTAATTTATTTTTAACATCTTTATTGGAGTATAATTGCTTTACACTGTTGTGTTAGTTTTTGCTGTATAACAAAGTGAATCAGTTATATGTATACGTATAACCCCATATCCCCTCCCTCTTGAGTCTCCCTCCCACCCTCCCTATCCCACGCCTCTAGATGGTCACAAAGCACCGAGCTGATCTCCCTGTGCTATGCGGCTGCTTCCCACTAGCTATCTATTTTACATTTGGTAGTGTATATATGTCCATGCCACTCTCTTACTTTGTGCCAGCTTACCCTTCCCCCTCCCCGTGTCCTCAAGTTCATTCTCTATGTCTGCATCTTTATTCCTGTCCTGCCCCTAGGTTCATCAGAACCATTTTTTTTTTTAGATTCCATATACACGTGTTAGCATACGGTATTTGTTTTTCTCTTTCTGACTTACTTCACTCTGTATGACAAACCCTAGGTCCATCCACCTCACTACAAATAACTCAATTTCGTTTCTTTTTATGGCTGAGTGATATTCCATTGTATATATGTGCCACATCTTCTTTATCCATTCATCTGTTGATGGACATTTAGGTTGGTTCCATGTCCTGGCTACTGTAAATAGAGCTGCAATGAACATTGTGGTACATGACTCTTTTTGAATTAGGGTTTTCTCAGGGTACATGCCCAGTAGTGGGACTGCTGGGTCGTATGGTAGTTCTATTTTTAGTTTTTTAAGGAGCCTCCATACTGTTCTCTATAGTGGCTGTGTCAATTTACATTCCCACCAACAGTGCAAGAGGGTTCCCTTTTCTCCACACCTTCTCCACCATTTATTGTTTGTAGATTTTTAAGAAAAACTTTTAAAAAGCATTGTGACTACTATTCTGAAAAGTCTGCAACAAAATTTGTACTCCAGCTTTTCTTTTTTACATATCAAAGATTGGTTACTATGCTTTTTCTAATAATTAAAGTTCTTTGTCTTGATCTAAAGAATCATGAAGCAACACAGAAAATATACATATACCCATTTCAAATTGCCCTAAGATGAAGTAACACTTCAGAATACCTGCCCAGTTTTTGCTGGTACCAGAACAGACGTTTTTTTCCTAGGGCAACTTTGCATACACAAAAACAGTAATTAAAGGGGATACAGTGTGTGTGCCCGCACACACACAGGTTTATTATCTCCGTGTTTTACATTCTAAAACGGTGACTCACACAAAAAAATAACAAGCGAAATGAATCATACATCAGAGGGTCTACTAAAACGAATTCCTATGAGGATACTGGCAACAGAACAGGCCTGAATTAAAACTGTTTCTGTACTTAAAATTTCACAGTTCTAAAAGTCATTTCTCTAAGAGCTGTGAAGTTTTACAACACTTACCTGCATCAATAATTCTTTCATATTTAAGTTAAAACTCAAGCATATACTTTGCAAATTAAGGGCAAATGCCATCATAATCAAAGCTTTATTCTCCTTCATGCTAATCATAAAACACCATTAGTAAACAATTCAGAAAATGTCAACATTTGCTTAAAACATGTTTTTCATATAGAGTAAATAGGTGGGTTGCAAAAGGAAATTTACCAGTAGTTAATACTTTAATTTACGTGTATAAAATACAATAAAGCTTTGAATAATGTGAAAGAAATTATTAACACGATAACATAATTGAAGTCAATTCTGAAGGGCAACAGCACACTTAGAACACTTCTTTGATCCTGTATGATAATGTGGAATTTTGTACAGCATTCAATTTTTGTAGGTCTGTAAAATCACTTATTAATAAAAGGAAAAAACATATCTTGCAAGTATAAAAATCTAAGACAGCATTAAAAGTAGACTGTAGGCAGCATTGGGGCAGGAGCTGTGTTAGTTTCATTCGCTGTTGTTTCCCATAAAAGGAAGTAGAGTTTTTGTTGAATGAATGAAAATAATTAAAGCAGGACAAGTGCTTTCCAGCAAGGAAGTGAACTATAGGCTCAACCCCCACAGTAGACACAGGACAGAATACATGTATCTAAGTTCAAGTAAAAAATAATACAGTGTGGACACAATTTGGTCCAACACACTAAATAAGTCACTAGAAAGGGACTCCCTAAACCTAACAGCTATTCATAAGGCCTTAGATTAAAACAATAGTAACTGCAGTAAAAGCTGTCTAAGATACTCGTTTTGTTTCCGAAAACAAGCATCCTCTGATTGACCTTACTGCTAAGGAATCAATTAGTACAAGTGTATAATATCAGTTTGGTCCACATTCATTCCTAATAAAAATTTCTAAAGTGCAAACATGCCTGGAGCCTGCGTCCATGCCTGGCATAGAGCAGGAAGGATGGCTGGATGGTTAGGTGGTTAGAGAGGCTGCTGATGCCGCAAGAAGACGGGAAGGAGTAGGGCGCCCGCCCAGAAGCAGGAGACATGGCAAAGAGCGGGGTTGCACCTGACCTGACCCACCCAAGTTGTAAGCAGGTACCCAAATGACTCGTACCCGGAATACCAAAAATTACAGAACTTATCTTCCTATGGTAGATGTCGTTAACTGATATCAATCAACTGTCAGGATGCCTTTTTAGAATTACTGTATGTGATATTTTCAACTTTTGAGCAATTCATTAAAATGCAGTTCTAGGACAACACTTTTGAAACTTACCATGCAACTTAGCCTTACAATATTTAGAAAGGCTTATATTTAATATACAAATACTGAAAGCCAACAGAGACCTGAAAGGAGTAGCAGACCTATTTGTTTTTAGGAGCCAAGAGGAAAAAGTCAACGAATTCCAAAGTGCAATCAACAAATTCCAACGTTAGTTCTCTTATCTGCACGACAAGGAAGTTCCTTTGGGGACCACCTGGAGCCTGGGTGTGGCTGTTTATTTCATTTTCTAGCGTCCCCAGAAAAGCGAAGAGACAATCTGATGAAGACGGACTATTAAAACACATTTTACCTTTCAATTCAGAAATGTTTTCCTTGGTTAATTATTTCATGGAGCAAAAATGTCATGTTAGGTTATAAAGTTTTTCTTCTCTTTTAAAAGCTCTTTTAAGGATCCATAACTTAGAAGTTAGGCATTTCGTTTTAACTCCTATGTGGGAGATTTTTCCTCCTATGGTTGTATATTCATTTCAAAATAAAAAAACCTGAAAACTACAGATGGGTGGTATACCAGGGTATTTTCGTTCTCTTCACATGGGCAATTAGTATTTGCAAACAGGAAATGAGAGCAGAATGGTGCAAAAGAAATGATGCCAGAGAGAGAGAGACAGAGAGAGCACAAAGAATCGCAATTACATCTGAATACAAAGTAAGATTGCTTAATCACACGTTAACTATTTTTAGAGGTTTTCCTTTTTTTTTTTTTTTTTTTTTTTTTTGTATAAAGCATTTCCAAAATACTGGTGCTCAGGCTAGGATTATAAAGTAGGCAGCTCGCAGGTCAGCTCAGTCTGAAAACTGCATGTGTCCCAAATTATGATTAGTTGTTTTTATGTTTTTCTTACCACTGACCCCTCAAATTTCTGGGGCTTTAAGGAAAACGCTTGACACCAACCATAAAAATGTTCACACTGAAGGACCCCAAACATTTGGAGGGCGTGCCTCTGTTCATAAATGGCTAGCTGCCTAATGCTATTAAAATCACAGATATAGCATCTCAGGTTTGGCCTTCCCAAGCATACACACTCAGTCTGTCTCTACCTATACATTTAACAGGAGGCAGAGATAGCGCACCATAAAACAAGAGGGGCGAGGAAAGAAAGTTTCACCTAGTTACAAAAGCTCATGCAAAGAACTAGTTTCAAGCCATCTCAAAGTCAAGCGCACTTTAAACGTAGGCCCATGCGGTGGTACACGAGACAAGGCATAACTGTGTGAGGTGTGTGTGTGTGTAAAATCTTCAGGAGCACCAGACAACGTAAGGACAGAGGACCCCGCACCCAGGGGAGGCTCTACGTGTGCCATCACCCTGTCCTCCCCAAGCTGCACCCGTGTGACTGTCCAGGGCAAGACCACTTCTACTGATTCCCACAGAGTTGAAGGTGAATGGGATCCGCTCTGGGCAAGACTGTCAAGTCAGGGGACCTGTGCCCTCCCCCGAGCTGTCACAATTAGAAGAGAACCGAGAATTATATTCCTTGACCGATTTTAGTTGAGTGAGGATGAACTTTTTTCAGAATGAAGTTTTTCAGAACTCTACCTCTCTGAGCTTTTTACCTCTAACATGGATTGTAAAACTCATGTTGAAATTACCTGTCTCTCCCCCGGGACTGTAAATTCATCTACAGGGAGACCGTCAGTCACCCCACATCCCTGGCATGGTGCCCTGGCCTGTGGTGACACTGGATGAATACTTGTGGAACACACTATAATCCCTTTAAGGAATTTCAGGAATCAACGCAAGCAGGTAAACATGTTTTGGGGTTCCGGAAACCTCAAATGAGTTTAAAAGCAAACTGAGAAGACAAACCCTATAGGATGAAGTCGTTAGTCCTGGCACAGGGGTGGAAACCTAGGGGAGCATTGCAGCCCCTGGGAGGCCGTGGGTGTCTAAAGCTAGGGAGACATGGGCATGTCCACTCACAGGCCCGCGGGGGACCTGACGGGCGGGGAGGCACCCCCTGGGCGGCACCCAGTTGGCCTGGATTTTCAGGACGTTTCTGCTGTCAAATGCTCTGCTCCATAGCTCGAAGAGCACGTGGAACCTGTACTCGTTATGATTTATTGTTGGGAAATGAATGGTTTTACGGGAAAGAAAAAGGAACAAAGTAAAGTTCAAAATCTTTCAAGAGGATGCTCTTCCTGTGATATTAAATGGGGGGATGAAAACCGAAAACGGCAGAGAAAATTTTTGACTAGTTACAGATACAAGAGAAATGAAAAAGGAGAGAATCTGCATAAGCAGAGTTGGCTAAGTAAAAGTAATGAAAACATTTTTTCTTTTTCTAACTGCTCAAAAACAGCTTCATTAAAAGAGAGTGTAAAAACTACAATGAAATAGAAAAAGAAAAAAATCCATAACCCGTGAACACTAAAAAACCATTAACATCTTCATATATAATTAAAAAATACTTACAACATACGAACAACTAAAAGTTTATTCTGACTTGATTTTCATGCTTATTCTTCAGAGTGTGCTGAGATTAGAGGATTTCAACCAGCTCAGTTTATGGGTCTTTTATCCCATCAGAACTCTGTCCCTCTGCACCGGGAGACCCTGCCTGGCTCTTAGGCTTGGCCGCGTCCTCCTTTCCTGGGGTGCTGCCCGCCTACCGTCGGTGGAGTTCAGGGCCTCGAGCCCATCCTCTGGCCCGGGCCCAGGTTCCTAAACCTCCATCCTGTATTTGAGGTCTCACTGACAAACTTACCTGGTACCAAATCCATGTGTGCCTGGATTTCCAAGTATCGCTACACCTTGATCTGTGCCACTGAGCTGCACCTTACAGGCTGGGAAATCTAGAAGCCTGAGTTGTCCTCTTTCCGACAAGGCCAGCAAACTGCTGCTGTCCCACTGAGGTCCTCGTTCTAGCATCTGCCGCATCCCAGCCAGCGGAACAAGCTCCCCTCCCCACCTGCCCAGAGTTAACCAGACCCTTCCCAGTGGACAGAAAGAGATACAGTGGTACCACGGGATAATCTATCATGCTGGGCAAGACTCGGAGAGGGAAGAGTTTAAGAGTTTATCTGCGGGTGATTTGGGGAACATGGACAAATAAGCTTTTACAGCAGCTCTGCGTTTTGTGCACAAGGTAAGGAAAAACTGCTCGTTGCCAGGATTCCAATCCTTCCATTAGACTGTAACTATTAACGAAGTCCTGTTGAACATGATACATTTTGATGGACCTTAAAATAGTAAGTGGCATGCTTATTATGTGGCAGGCTTTTCAAAGCTTTTAATGTCATATCTTATATTATTTCGAAGCTGGAATAAGCGATCACTTTGAAAGCCATGCCATATAATGATAAAAGCCACCTACCTGGGGCCCTGCTCCAAACTCTAGCAAGGCAACCTTATTAATAGACCATCACAGAATGAAGCATTCTGGGTGCCAAATACGGTCAAGGCAGCACCAAGAGGCAACCTAAAAAAAAAAGAAGAGTTAGTTTGAAATTCCAAAAGTCAGACCCAGCTTGGTTAATGGCATATGAACCAAATTGGTTTTTTAAAATTCATTATCACTTATTCACATCTTTATACTTTATTGGAAAATCTATCTCAAATTCTGTTAGGAACAAATGTGAAGCAAATAAAATATTTACAGTACGTTGAAAAATGAAAAGTAAACAAATCAATATCCCTAGGTTTATATACTTCCCCCCCGAATCGCAATGAAATTATCTGGGTTGTTTGTATTTTTATTGGTAAAATATTATTCCAAGTTTACTGCTATTTCTCAAAATTGCAGCTTATTTTCTTCGTTTATATTCTAAACACATCCATGATTTCCTCTGTAACACAGTTTTGAGAAGAACCTCTTGGGTTGTATATTTTGTTCTGAATAACGGGGTGAGGGAGAAATCCTGCTGGACGAGTGTTTCCCCCAGGCTGTGTGTTCACAGGGAGGGGTGCAAACCACGAGCGCCCCGAAGGAGAGGCAGAACAAGGAGAGGGGCGACCGCCCAGCTGCTGTGCTGCTCTCCACGGTGAGGCTACCATTGGTTTTAAAGTGAATTCGCAGGTGGCAAGCAAGCCCGTCTTCAACGCAAAGAAAACCCCAAGTGAGTTCTGAAGCTCCCAATGTGCTTGTCCTGAGCTTCCGTATGTTGTGCAGGTGATGAAGACCTACACCTACAGGCGCTGACCAGGAAAGAAAGGGGCGCCAGGACCTCTGTGCAGAAACCACCTGCTTCACTTCCCTGGACCAGGGCTCAGCGTGCAGCCACATGTGCCCACCCCTCCGGTAAGACAGACAGCTGACACCGACGTAATAACTGTTACTGGCCTCTATCCCATGCGGCACCGATCTGAATCACCCTGTTCTCGAGGTGCACAGGGGCTGCAGCTGCAGGAAGGACGCCTTATGTCAGGGCAAGCAGCGTGACGGTTAAAGTAAAAGCTGCCCCAAGGTGGTATTAGAGTGACCCCTCGACAGCAAAAGCAATACTGTATGGTATGAACAAGTGACAGAAGGTCAGAAAAGGAAAAGAATACTGTGGACTTTCGCCCTGAAGGACGCACAGCGCAGACGGGAAAAGGGGTGTGGCGAGCATGCCGGTTAGCCAGGACTCACAGGTCACCCCTGCGGTTACAGGGTCCAGGGTGACCCGTGTAGCGTAGTCACAGACGTCCTAAGGGTTCAGATGCGAAAAGTGCAGGGGAGCCCCAGGGCAGGGACCGTTGCGCTCATGTACTAGTGATGAGAAGCAAGTGTGAGACAGCGAAGGGGTCCACGGCACTGAGAACAAGTCCGGGGGAGGTGGAGGGGCGGGGACTTCGATGGGATGCAGGAAACGGGGCTGGATGAGCACAAAGCCCGAGCTGAAAACCAGCAAGAAGAAGCCCTTCCCAGAGAGAGGCCGCCTGTGAGCCAGCAGTGTTGACAAAGGACATGCGGCGGGGGGACAGAGCTGGCTGAGTCGCCTCCTCTCGCTCAGGGCCAACCCCGTTACCGGTCGGCTCACGGTGGAGCCTCCTGACCACCACGATAGGACCAAACCAGGCCATTTAGAGGCGGAGTGGCAGGCAGAGCGTCGAGAAGGAAGGAAAAGGTGGCAAAACCCGCAAAAAGACAGAGCTGCTAAGGGTTCCGGAACGCCCCTGCCATTGCCGCACAGAGTTGACCACTCAGGCTTGAGGACACCAGCCTTCAGCAAGAAAGACTGTGGGGCGGGGCGGGGGGGGGAGACCGGGGCCGGGAGCAGGGGACGCCCCTCCACGTGGGTGCCAGCGGAGGGCCCGGGAGCAGGGGACGCACCTCCACGTGGGTGCCAGCGGAGGGCCCGGGAGCAGGGGACGCCCCTCCACGTGGGTGCCAGCGGAGGGCCCGGGAGCAGGGGACGCCCCTCCACGTGGGTGCCAGCGGAGGGCCCGGGAGCAGGGGACGCCCCTCCACGTGGGTGCCAGCGGAGGGCCCGGGAGCAGGGGACGCCCCTCCACGTGGGTGCCAGCGGAGGGCCCGGGAGCAGGGGACGCCCCTCCACGTGGGTGCCAGCGGAGGGCCCGGGAGCAGGGGACGCCCCTCCACGTGGGTGCCAGCGGAGGGCCCGGGAGCAGGGGACGCCCCTCCACGTGGGTGCCAGCGGAGGGCCCGGGAGCAGGGGACGCCCCTCCACGTGGGTGCCAGCGGAGGGCCCGGGAGCAGGGGACGCCCCTCCACGTGGGTGCCAGCGGAGGGCCCGGGAGCAGGGGACGCCCCTCCACGTGGGTGCCAGCGGAGGGCCCGGGCGGGAGCAGGGGACGCACCTCCACGTGGGTGCCAGCGGAGGGCCCGGGCGGGAGGAGGGGACGCCCCTCCAAGTGGGTGCCAGCGGAGGGCCCGGAAGGGGGAGACGCCCCTCCACGTGGGTGCCAGCGGAGGGCCCGGAAGGGGCTTCCAGCGAGGAAGAGAGAGGTGGGCACTGGAGGAGGAGAAAAACGGTAGGGCGCTGGTTAGAGGCGGGGTCGGGGTGCCTGGCGGGAGAAAGCAGAGAACGCTGCGGGGCTGAGGATAAAGAGGCAGGGGAGAAACGGGGACAAGGCAAACCACGGCCGAGAAAACGGACACGTTTTCCTCGTACATGATTACAGACCTAAGAGAGAGGCACACTCACCCAGGCAAGTTTTCTTCTGGTGAAAGGGGTAAGCGATGCAAGGAGTTTGCTTAACTTGGCCAGTGTCAACAGAGCCAAGCGAGAGGGGTGCGTCTGGTAAGGAGGCAGGAGGAGCAAGGCGCTTGGCCTGGGGACAGCAGCCAAGGCTACAGGGACCCCGCGGAGGACAAGAGAGGGGTGTCCAGGGTCATCCTTGAGGCTTTTACAGAAACACACTTGCCATACAAAACTAAATTTCTTAAGATACAAGGACGTGAGGCACAGCGCAGGGCATGTAACCAATATTTCATAATAACTTGAAATAGATTATAATCTATAAAAATATCGAAACACTGTTACATACCTGAAACCAATATAACATTGTAAATCAACCATACTTCAAAAAATGATTTTAAAATTAATTTTAAAAATTAAGTGGTTTAATTATTGCTGTTGGGAGTGTAAACCATTGAAACTTTTCTGGAATACACTGTGGAAATAGGTAGTCAAAGCTAAGTGTACATGTATGTTGACCTGATAAATCATTTCTAAAAGTATAAGGAAAAAAGCTGAGAAACAAAGATTTAAGTACAGGCATATTTTAAGAATAAATGTTGATAATGTCTAATAAAAGGGGTAAAGTAGCATATGTCTATATGATAAGATAACTACGCAGCCATTAAAAACATGCATTTAAAAAACATTAAGTCACATGATTAAACACTGATATAATGCTAAAATTTTTAAAAGCAGGACATGGAATATACTCTGATTCCCATTTTGTAAAGTACACACTTAGAACTACTCCTCCCCACTCCGCCACAATACCTTTAAATGTACCTCGGTAAGTTATTAAAAAATTAGCAAGATGTAGGCTTTATACTCTTCTGTATTTTACAAATGTCTTACTTTTATAATTAGAAAAAATCTTTTTACCAAAAAAAAAGTTTTTTGGGGAAAAAAAAAGAACTTGGATCCATACCTCATTCCATATACAAATGGATCATGAACACAAACGTAAAGCCCAAAACTATAAAAATGCTAAGAGGAAACACAGGTAAACATCTTGTGACATTCAGTTAGTCAAATATTCCTTGGCTACAATACTAAAAGCACAACCCATAAAATAACAAGTTGATAAATTAGATTCCATCAGACTTTAAAACTGCTCTTCAAAAGGCAATGTTAAGAGAATGAAAAGACAAGCCACTAGAAAACTAGAAGAAAAACTTTGCTAAGCATGTGTAAAGAAGTTGTATTCAGGCTATATAGAGAACTTCCAAAACTCAACAATAATAAAACAACCCAGTTAAAAAAATGGGCAAAATATTTGAATCGACATTTCACCAATAAAGATATATGGATGACAAATAAGCACATTAAAAGATGCGCACCATCACTGGTCATTAGGGAAATGCAAATCATACCACAAGGAGATACTGCTTTCTACACACTAGAATGACTACAACTAAAAAAAAAAAAAAAAAAAGGACTTCCCTCTTCCCTGGTGTCGCAGTTGTTGGGAATCTGCCTGCCAATGCAGGGGACATGGGTTCGATCCCTGGTCTGGGAAGATCCCACATGCCACGGAGCAACTAAGCCCGTGCGCCACAACTACTGAGCCCGTGAGCCACAACTACTGAAGCCCGTGTGCCTAGAGCCCGTGCTCCACAACAAAGAGCAGCCCCCGCTCGCCGCAACTAGAGAAAGCCCACACGCAGCAACGAAGACCCAACGCAGCCAAAAAAAAAAAAAAAAAAAAGTGACCATCTGACTGTATCAAGTGCTGGTGAGTATGTGAGACAAGTCTAACTCATA
This sequence comes from Balaenoptera musculus, assembly GCF_009873245.2. Classification (NCBI taxonomy): domain Eukaryota; kingdom Metazoa; phylum Chordata; class Mammalia; order Artiodactyla; family Balaenopteridae; genus Balaenoptera; species Balaenoptera musculus. The sequence continues at coordinate 76,209,573 of NC_045801.1, read as the reverse complement.
CTGGCAAGAAGGTAAAAATGTACAATCACTTTTTTAAAAGCTTGGCAGTTTCTTAAAAAGTTAAGTATGTGACACAGCCATTTCACACCTAAGTATTTACCCAAGAGATGTGAGAACAGATGTCTATACAAAGATTTATACATGCATATTCATAGCAGCCTTATTTGTAACAGTAAAAAACTAGATACAACCCAAATGCCCCTCAATGTGTGAATGGATAATCAAGCTGTAGCAGGTTCATGCAACAGACTAATAACCAGCAATGAAAAGGAATATACTACTGATACACACAGTAACATGGATGAACCTCAAAATAATCACGCTGAGTGAAAGAAATCAGGCAGAAAAAAAGAGGACATATTGCGTGATTCCATTTATATACGATTCTAGGAAATACAAGCTAATCTGTAGTGACAGGAAACAGCTCAGTGGTTATTGGGAACTGGGTGGGATCGGGAGGCATCACTCACAAAGGGACATGAGCAAACTTTTGGGAATGACGGTTATGTTCACTATGTTGGTTGTGGTGATGGTATCAGGGATGTGTGTCACAACCTGGCAAACTGTACACTTTAAATATGTGCAGTTTATTAAATATCAATTATACTTCAATGAAGTTATGAAAAAGGCCAAGTTTTCATACTGAGAGAGACTTAAAATTAATGAGGCCAAGAAACAAAATCTTCTTATGAATTTACTGAAGTTCGCAAAAAAAAACACAAACCCCACTTTTCTGTGAGATGATAAACTCATGAACTAAATCCTTTATGAGGGTTATGACTCAAAATGGCTAAAATCTTTTCTCCCCAGGCGGAGGGGGGAAAAAAAAAGATGAGTGGGCTACTGGCCTAACTGTAAGGGTCACACTGAATTCTCACTCGAAAGGATAGATGTCGAGGCAGTTTTTAGAGCCACATTCTCAGCTGCCGCCCTTGGAGGAGGCCAGCTCACCTGTCCCTTACACACTGGCACATCCCACTCTGTGATTTAAAGGCTCCAGGAATACACTCTAACTGGAACTGAGACCTACAAATAATAAACAGTTCTGGGATAGGTTCCATTTATCAAATACCAAAGGAAGTACTCACCGGAGAGTTTCACTTCAGCCTGGGTACAGGTCTTTTAAATATGTTAATTAGTGGTAGCCTTAGAAAAGAAAAGTGTCGCGCCGACTGGTAGGCCTGCCTTTGAGTCATTAAAAAAATAAAGTGACTGTTCAGCCAAGACAACAAAAGAATGAGTAAGAATTAGCCAAGCCTGGGCAGGTATGGCAGGTGGGGAGTTGGACACTGTTGGTGGATCTGGGTAACTTCAGGCAATTGGTTATTTTTGGAGCCAAGAGTGAGAGAGACAGAACGAGGCTGGAGATGGTGGAGGAGTCCCGTACGACTCACGTTATCGAGGGCTGAACATTTTAAATTATTCTCATAATTTACAAATTCTCCTAAATGTAGGGGCCTGAATAATGTGATCCCCCCACTCCCATCCCCAGCCACGTTTTTAGATTATGCGGCAAACAGCCAACTTTGTGTGTCATGTTGCTTTCTGAAACAGAATTAAGTGGTGATTTTCCTATCAACATTTTTAGGTTAGCTTTTTTTTTTTTTAAAGAAATGTGACCTTGACCCTGCAATCCCACTCCAGGGCATATATCCAGAGAAAAACATAGTCCCAAAGGATACATGCACCCCAATGTTCATTGCAGCACTGTTTACAATAGCCAAGACATGGAAGTAACCTAAGTGTCCATCGACAGATGAATGGATAAAGAAGATGTGGTACATATATACAATGGAATACTACTCAGCCATAAAAAAAGAATGAAATAATGCCATTTGCAGCAACATGGATGGACCTAGAGATTGTCATACTGAGAGAAGTAAGTCAGACAGAGAAAGAGAAATATCATATGACATCGCTTATATGCGGAATCTAAAAAGAATGAACTTATTTACGAAACAGAAACAGACTCACAAACTTAGAGAATGAACTTGTGGTTACCAGGGGAGAAGGGTGAGGGGGAAGGGATAGTTAGGGAGTGTGGGATTGGCATGTACACACGGCTATATTTAAAATGGATAACCAACAAGGACCTACTGTAGCGCACAGGGAACTCTGCTCAATGTTATGTGGCAGCCTGGATGGGAGGGGAGTCTGGGGGAGAGTGCATACATGTATATGTATGGCTGAGTCGCTTGCTGTGCACCTGAAACTATCACAACATTGGTAATCGGCTGTACTCCCACATAAAATAAAAGTTAAAAGAAAAAAAAAAGAAATGCGACCTTCCTCAATTATAAACTCACTTTGGCCTTTGCAGTGTTTGCTGATAGCTAATTAACAAAAAGGGATTGTAAACCCATCAGTGTGAGGCCTTACATGGTTCAGAGCCCAGAGTATGGGGAACAGTGGCACAGAGGCAAAGGACTTGCTTTTTGAGAATCAGAACTGGGTTTGAATCCTGCTGGACCCTTACCTAAGTGTAATTTTGGACAATTTAGTGTCTCTGCAGGATGGGAACTTCGAACGCCGTGCGGTCCTATGAGAATTCACCGAGGGGACGTACCTGAGGTCTCTAGCAGGGCTCTGAGGGCTCAAAATGCAAAACTCTCCTATTCAGTGGGTGACTCAGGAGTTAGTGCTGCCCCCAAACGACCAGATGTGCACTTGAAAATAAGCGTTCTTTTTTTTTTTTTTTTTTTTCTTTTCTGGCACAGGCTCCTACATAGAATCACAGCCAACAGAATCTTTGAAGGACAGACAAGTGCAGGACTCCGAGTGAAGAAAACTATCCCGTCACATGTGATGTGAAATTCATATGAAAACTGATATTTGGTGAAGCAGTGTACTTTTGATCGTCTCGTCTCTGTGAGAGAGGTGGGGTGTAGCTTAAATCTCATGGTGGTCATGGGCACAGATAATCCCGTATCACTGATAAACAAAACCAATCTGCATGGGGCCAGCAGTCACTTTGCGAGTTGTGTTGAATGGTAATTCAGGGAATATGTGACTGCTGACCTTCCGGGGATGGACTGACCCCTGCTTGTGGCTGAATTGTGGTCAAAGATCCTCACGCACCTGTGGAAATATGACGATTACTAAAAATCAGAGAAAACAGCTACTTTATCAAAGTACATAGTAAACCAAAATTCCACACTGTGAATGCTGCAGCGTGGGAATGTCCCTGTCACATGGCATCTCGAATTCGTCCCCTCCCCTCATCCTGCTGAAACCGAAGCAGGGTTGGCAAGGGATTGGGAACTGAATGCCGTGCTGCAGAGCCAGGCGGGTGGAGGGATTAGGAAGGGAGGGAAGGCACGGGAGGAGATGGCGGTCCACATGTACTCAAGGAAGGCTGACCCCACCAAGGGGGCTGCTCCAGCAGACAGGAACTTCCCCGAGCTTCAAACAAGCAACTCGTGATCTCTGAGGTTTCTAAGTGATCATACGTGCATTCCTCTCGCACTCTTGCTCATCCCGTGCAGAGGAAATGTTTCTAAACACTAGATGTAATTTTAACTCAGTAATTTACATTGGGCCCACCTTGTCAAGCTCCCTCCAGCAAAAATGCAGTGTTTGCCAAATTTATCTACAGGTACCTGTCACAACCCTGGACTTGCCTGTTTTCTTTTATTTTTAAAAACTTTACTGGCATTGATGGAGTAGGAGTTTTGGATTAGCAGATGCAAACTATGATATACAGGATGGATAAACAACAAGGTCCTACTGTAGAGCACAGGGAACTCTATTCAATATCATATAATAAACCATAATGGAAAAGAATATGAAAAAGAATATATACGTGTATAACTGAATCACTTTACCGTCCAGCAGAAATGTACACAACGCTGTAAATCAACTATACTTCAATAAATTAAAAAAACCAAAAACTTCACTGGCACTGTTCCTGATCATGACAGAGTGATGATACAGAGACCTGAGTATGTATTTCTTCGTGTATTAACCTATGCAACATTAACATGCCTTGTGGCCTTTCTGAACCTTAATATCTTTAACTGTAAAGAGAACACAGTCAATTCTTGATTAAGTGGGATAACTGAGAAGTAGGGTCACAAGTGGCCAAAGAAAATCATGAAGAAAACAAAATTAGTCACAACAGTACACTGACTGGTGGTCCTTTTGCTTTTTAAACTGAAACCCATTTGGATAATATAAAACTAGGGGTCAATCCATGCCAGAGGCAAGGGGAAAAAGGGGCTTTGGGGGTAACAAAAACAGCAAAGAGACTCCTGGTTCTGTCTCCAGTATCTTCTATGGGGTCCCGGCGAAGGCTGCTGGGTAAGCACCCTTGGAGCTGAGATCTTGCCTTTTCTTATCTGTTTCCATATCCCTCCTACCTAGAACAGTGGATGCACAAAGGAGGTGCTCAAATATTTGCTGAACGAATAGAAGGAGGAAGAGAAGAAGGGAAGGAGGGAAGCCTTCCCTCCTGCTGGCCACATGGACCTGTGAAGGACCACAGGGGTCCACCCTCCTTGACTCCCTTTGTGAATGATGAGGAATAGGCTGAATGCTTTAAATCTGGAAACTCTCTTGGGTCTCCCCCGGGGCCCAGCAGTCAAGAGCACCTGCTGTCTTTCTTGGCTTGGCCCAAGCTCACCGACACCAGGATGCTGCAGTCACTGTGCCACCTGGTGGTCATGCCTAGAAGCTCGTCTTCCTCCAGAGAGGAGGGCAGTCCCCCCACCTGCACAGAGGGGGGAATGGGATGTCCCACCACACTTACCGATAAATACGCACTACTGTATACAAACTAGACAACTAATAGGGACCTACGGCAGAGCACAGGGAACTCTACTCAACACTCTGTAATGACCTATATGGGAAAAGAATCTGAAAGAGAGTGGCTGTGTGTATATGTAGAACTGATTCACTTTGCTGTACAGCAGAAACGATCACAACATTGTACATCAACTATACTCCAATAAAAATTGTTTTTAAAATGTAAAAAAATAATGTCTCTAAAAAGAAAAAACTGGGGGTGAGAGAGGTGAGAGGTGTGGGCCTGTGGAGTGTGGCCCCGAGGGGGAAGCAGCAGGACGGAGGACAGCGCCCCGCCTGGGGAGCAGGGGCGACGGGAGGCGCAGTCACTGCCTTCTTACCTGGAGCCAGTGGTACCTTAGGGAAGGGCAAGGCTAGCAGGAGACCAGGAGGTCAGGAAGGGCCTCCGCTTTAGGGAGCCGAGTAGGCGAGGGAAAGGCAGGCTTGTGATTACGGGGTCGAGGGAACCAGCCCTTGGGTGAATGACTTACCATTTCCCAGCTTGGGTTTCCTCGGCTGAAAAGTGAGAAAATTAAACCCTACAGGGTTGTTATGGGGAATAAGTGATGTCGTGTGTAGAGCACATACCGCAGTGACCAGCACTCAGTAAGGGCTACACTATCCATGTTAAGAAACAGCCAATCAGGCGAAGACCTTGAACGGCAGCTTATCTGTCAGACAAGGGAGAAGCAGCAAAGGCTCCGAAGGGCAGGTGAGGGCAGAGGGCAGGCCCAGCAGGAAGGCCACTGACAACACACAGGGCTTCGAGGAGGGACTCCTCCTTTACAGGACGGATGGAAGAGGGTGGCCTGCAGAGGGAACATCCTTGAATAGGAGGAAAAACCAGGAAGAGAGTGATTCATGCAGGCAGTGGTCAAGGTAAGGACTACCTCCTACTCCCTGTTGCTTGAGTGATACGCAGGCTTTTAGTAATCTTGGGAAGAACTATCTCAGGGGATGGAGGAACCGGGATGGGTCACTGAGGTTGAGGAATCAGCTGAACCTGAGAAATCCGAGGCTCCCAGCACGCGTTGCTCTTTGGAGAAATGGCATCAGCTGGAGGGCGAGGGGTAGAAAAAGAGAGCCTTCTGTCACCACGTGTTGCTTGTTTTTACAACAGCAGAGGCTTGACGCGTTAAGTGCTGAAAGGAAGGACCAGGTAGAGAAGGAAAGGCTGAGAGTAAAAGAACAACGGATGAGAGGGCATGGCACCCACGGCACAAGGATACACAGGAGGACGGCGTGTGTGCGGACGCCGGACCAGGGCACCCGGGTGCAGGCAGAGGACAGAGAGGACAGAAAGCAGGGCGGCTGCGTGAAGGGGGGACCCCCGGGGCACAGTCTGCAAGGAGGAGCGGGTGCCGGCCACGTGGGCAAAGGAGGTGAGAACGTCCCCGAGGACCAGCCAGCAGAGGACATGGCATTTCAAAACATTCCAGTGCAGGTTTTGTTGAGGTTGTTTCTGGAGATGATGCTGGCCCTCAGTCTCCCCTGCGTGGTTCTGCCTCCGTGTGGACTTACCAAGTCCTCTGCCACGGAAGAGCCCCAGGCAACGTCCATCAGTCCCAAACTGACCGATTCCTTTAGAACCGTGAGGAAAACCCGCCAACATGAGCACGGCCACAGGAAACCAGACTGCTGTGCCTGAGCACCTCCGGCAGTTTGGTGCCGGGGGGCGGGACCCGGGGAGGGAGGGACATTCCCGGGGCAGGGCGGGCAGTGGCCGCGCTGCGTCGCCAAGTCACGGCGCGGCAGGCCCGGGACTCCGCTGCCGCTTCAGGACCACTCTGCACTCACGTGCCGCCGCCGTTGAGTCACCTGGTCGCAGAGGCCAGCGGTTCAAGGGCCAATGACACGTGGCAGAGCGTTATACAAATGGGAGGTATTCTTCGGATGTACTGTAATTTCAGAGCATCTTGATTAGGACGTTTGAATGTTTCTAAGACTTCAGACTTCTAACTGACGTCCCCCCACGCAGTTAAATGGTGAAAGGTACCAAAAGAGGTGCCAATCTGAATCCTTATTTTTTAGAAAAGGAATTGTCGGGTAATGTGAATAATTACTCCCTTAATTTATGTGTTTTGCAAATTCTGATTAATTCAGAGTTTGGCAGGTGAGTTTCTCCCCCCTCAGCTTAACATGAACTTGTAGTATTAATACACGGTGATCTTTCATTTAAGCTGCAACATCCATGACCTAAAACAGAGCGGGAGAAGGAGTAAGGGGGAACACAGGTTCTGAACAGCCAGAGTGATTGTTCCACATGCACACACATCACACACTTCATAACGGAGGGGGGGGGTTTCCTGCCCTCACTCAGGGCCAGTCTCTCAGGCAAAACCACAGCAGGTTGGGTTGCTGAGATTTTTGGCCCAGGGAAGATTAGCAGCCTCAGGTGTCAAAGGCAAATTAACGATGGCGGCAAGAGGGGACTGCTAAGTGGGGGAAAGATATGAAACATAAATACACACGAGAGAAATAAAAAAGCATGGACGGTGGTCATGGCCACGCTGGGGAGGGCTAAGGAAATGGGCACTCCCATGGCGACTTCCAGAAGTCAAACTGGCCACGCGACTGCCGAGTAAAAGATGGCACTTATCATTTTCTCCACTCATTCACACCTAAGAATTTATCTGAAGAAAATAACCTGAGATGCACATAACGATTTATGCACAAGACCATCCATCACTGCATTATGTGAAGACTAGAAATAAGCTACCTGGCCGACCACAGGGATGACTAAGTAAATGTGGTGCTTATTCAAAGGATGCTTTGAATTCAAAGGTGCTCATTCAAAGGAGTCCAGCTTCTGAGCAATATGTAAGAGTAACATAAAAGTACACGGGAAATAACCTTTATACAGTGTTAGGATACAAAACAAGGAAGATCCCAATTCAGTTTACAAAAGTATTACACAGGTTGAAAGAAAAAAAAATACCAGAAGGAAATACCTGTTAGTATTGAACATAATTTTTGATGATGTGAACATCAATACTCCACTAGAAATAAGGGATCACATATCTAGATTTACCACACATATATCAATGTTATTCTTACTGCTTGTAGCACTTCATTCAAAATTTACTCCTTCCGCATTCCAGCTTCCCCACTTTTCTTTCTAGGAGACTTCAACGTGTTTGGAGGCAAAAAGCAGAACCTGATTCTTACACAAAATGAGGGGCCACAGAAGCACGTCGAGTAACCCAACCGGGATGCAATTAGCAAAATCCAGACTTGTGGGAAACTCTACAGGACAAAACCAAAACCAAACCAGACCGAAAAACCCACTTCTTCAACAAGGAAATTTTAAGAGGTGGGGAGAAGGGAACAGGTAACCTGTAGGTCAAAACAGACTTGAGAGATATGTCAACTGACTATATAAACAGGCTTATTGGATTTGAATCATGCAAATTGTTAAAAAAAAAAACCTAAGAGACAACTGTGGAGATTTGAACACTAACTCGATATTTGACGATATGAAGGCATTATTGTTCTTTTGGGGTGTGACAGTTGTATTGTGATTATATCTTTAAAAAGAGTCTGTACATTTTGGAAATACATACCAAAAATATACAAGTGATATCAAATAATTTTGTATTAAATTAGTGGGCAGGAGAAGGGGGGGGGGTGTGGGTAGGAGGACCTAGTCACTGAGGTGATAACTGCTGAAACTGATTATGGGTAGGTGAGGATGCATTCTACTGTTCTCTCCACTTTTGATTTTTCAGTATTTCTGAAATACTCTATAATAAGATCTTTTACCAAAAAACCTCTAAAGGCAGCACTAAACTTAACCTCCACAGTAAAGCTATATGTGATATACTACAAACTCTGTGGGTGCTTAATAAAACCTGGCTGATGATGACGAAGTCAGAAATGATTTACACGCAGTTTCCGACTCTCACAATTTCTGTGAAGGACGGAGTTCATGAGATCGTTTCTGAAATCCTAACACGGGGTCACAGGCCAGCCAACCGTTCTACACACTCTACTGAAGCCAGGCAATTACTGCTCGGAGTTTGAGAGGATGTAAAAGTAACAGAACAAATATCTTTATTAGTCATGGCCTTTCAACTTTGTAAATTATTTTCTAGAAATAAATATTCTGGGAGAGGGTTTTCAACATTCAGGCTTTCAAACAATCGTTTAGCATACAATGACTGGGTCATTTTTAACTGTAATGAGGGTAGAGGACAAATCAGTCTAGCAAGATCTGAGAACTGTGTCGGGCCGGGAGGGGGCTGGACACAGTGGCCCGAAGGCGGCAGGCGCCCCAGAGGGGAAGGGCCCCGAGTCACAGCACCGGGGGGAGCACCTGCCGGGCTGGGCGATGGGGTGGGTGTGTGTGGTGCGTGTGCACAGACATGCTCACGCACGTGGAAGCCCGAAGTGGCGAGGTTTGGGAAAGGAGGTGAAGGCACGAAGGTCTGCAGGAGAAAGGACGGCGGGATGGACGGAGGTGGCAGAGTCCAGCTTCCAAATGCTTGGTCTGGAGAATCCTGAACATCTCCACTGGCCGGAGAAAAAGAGCCAGTGGGGTGAACACATTTCCATGCTCAGTGGGACAGGAAAAGAGATGGTGAGCCTTGGGCAGGAGAGCACAGCTGCTCAGCAGCCAAGAAAAGAGGGGATGAGGGGGCAGACGGGGTTGGTGGTCAGGGAACAGGCTGCTGACAGGCAAGCCCGATAGACTCAATCTTCTCAGTGAACCTGGGCAAAGTTACCTAATGTCTATTATAAATTCTAATTAGCTCTCTATTAGACTATTAGCTATTAATAGGTTAGTATTAATTAGAACATAAAATAATAGGTATTCCTATTCTATCAAACATTATAGTAGGATATAAATAAAAGGAAAACATGAATCATGCAATAAATTAATACTTGTCTATTACTAGACTATTAGACTCTTAGAGGTCCTAGTTCTATGAGAGGAACTATTATCGCTGTTACCACTGTCAGGTAGAATTTCGCAGAACTGAGGTCGACAGGGCTGACAGACAATGAGAACCGTTTGAGCACGTATATGAACCAGGTCCTATGCTGAGTCTTTTCCGTGCATCCTCTCATTTACTACTTGTACTTGGTTACTCCTCGGAGCCTCCTTTTCTCCCTCCTGGAACTCGGAGGCGCTCAGCACCCATCTACGGCCTTGTGATGAGGCTGGAAGGAGTGGCCAGGTGTGAGCACGCTGGCTGGAAGCGCGGAGGGAGCGCTTGGTAACGCCCGGTGATGCTGCCGTTCGAGTTCCCCACCTGGCTCTCCACGGGGCTCCCACAGAAGCTTCCAGGCTCCCTGGACCCCATGATGAGATGGGAGCAGCACAGGGAGGCAGGTGGCGGGCGAGGGCCCCTGGGGCGGTGAGGGGGGCCTGGCTCGCGGTGGGGACAGGAGTCGAGCCGGGAGGGGCGGCCCCGAGGAGCGATGGGCGGGTGGGAAGCCGGGGCCTGAGACTCCGCTTTGACTGTTTCAGCCCAGGAGCTGGCATCTCCCGAGGCTTCCCGCGCGCTCGCTGGGCAGAGGTGAGGGGCGATTTCATGACAAATAAGACCTAGTTCCACGAATGGGCGACAAGGACACCCGCCACTGCAAGTCCCAGCCAGCTGTGCGCCAGGGCCGGCAGCCGGTAGCGAGCAGGGGCCCGGGAGGGGCAGGGGCCCGGGGCCCGGGCTAGAGTCCCGGCCACAGCCATGGCGATCCTACTGCCGGACCCGGGAGACGTCTGCGATGACACGCACGTTACCCTCGGAGAAATGCAGCTTGGATGGGAACGTATGGCAGCGTTCAGTCCCTTACTGAGGTTAAGGGCACTGAAGTCTGGCCTTCCGTGTGGAGCTGGGACCTGAGGGCGGCCTGGCGTGTGAGCTCCGCACAGAGGTCAAGTGATAACGTCCGCTCAGAGAGCGTCTCCGGGAAAACCCAGGGGGCGTCAGAACACGTCACCCCCGACCCGGGCCCCGGGTGCGAGCGCGGCCACGGGAGGCGCGGGTGAGCTGCGTGTCTCCGTGACTCGGGGGGGCTGTGTGCGCCCCCTTCGCGTCTGCCCCTCCCCTCCTGGCGTGTGTGCGTGCACGTGCTCTTCCTCGGCGGCTGTCTGTGCGCCTCTCCGCACACCATCTCAACGTGCGCACGCACGTGTCTGCACGTGCGTCACGTGCCAACTCCCTTTTGAATTTGTCTTGCTTTCCCAACGGGGGGCGTAGACACGTCTCTCCCGCTCCTGGTGTGCGCACGCTCCGCTCTCCCGCGCTGGGTACGCGTGTGTCCCTCTCTCCTCTCTGGGCATCTGTCTCCTGCAGGGTGTGTGTACGCGTGTCTCTCCCAGGCTCCGGGTGCCTCTGTGGGTGTCCAGCTCCTCCTGCGTATGAGGGTGAGTCTCCCCTCACATCCTGGTGTGAGTGTAACTCTCCCGCCTCCTGCCTGTGTGCGTGTGTCTCCCTTTCATCCCCCCAAGGTGAGTGACCCACCCCTTCCTGGTCTGTCTACTGACCCCCCTTTCTGGGTGTCTCTCTCCCCCATCTTCCACCTTCTGGATGCGTGTCACTGCATCACCAGTCTCCCCCTAGCCCACCCCGTGGGAGCACGGATCTTTCCCTGTTGTGCGTCTGTCCCCTCCCTGGGCCGGAGCTGCTGTGCTCTCTCCTCCCTCCGTCTCTCCAGAAGTACAAACAATAATTTATAGACAGAGAGATACAGCAGCCCCGGTGTACGCGTCTCCCCTTGACCCTTGTGGCTGTGTGTGTCTCTCTCTGGGATTCTGGGTCTCCCCCAGTTCCGGGTGTGTCTGCATCCTCCCCCCAGCCTGTCGTCTGTCCTTCTCGGGGGTACGTGCACTTGTCTCTGCAGACCCACTACAAAGCTGGCCTGCTGGTGGCAGACAGGGAGTCTGTGTGTACGCGCCGCAAGGGCCCAGGCACAGGGTGGGGGGCAGCTGGCTCAGAGTCTGGCACAGTACCTGGCCTGTCAATCTGCTGACTCGGGAGGAGACGGAGGAAACTGTCTTGTACACGGGCGTGGACGTGGAGATGTCCCAGGCCTGGAGGTCCCGGGACGGGGAGAAGGCCGAGGCTGTCCCCACCCGGCTGCCGGGGCGGGCGCCGCAGGAGCGGACGCTGGTGCGGACGAGTGGACACGGAGGGAGGAGAGGTGGCCCAGGGGAGCCCGGGGACCGCGGAAATGCCGGTGACTTGGGCCGGCCGGGGAAGAGTGGGCACCGTCCAAGCTGCCGGAGGAGCAGGAGGGGACGGGAGCACGACGCGTCTCCTGCTGCAGGAGGGCCGAGGGGGGGACAAAAAGGAAAAGGTGCCACTGGCTGTGGTACCTGGGGGCTACTGATGGATGATCCCTCCACAGCCTCCAATCGGCGGGGCAGGCCGGCTCAAGGAGGAAGCGGTGAAGGGAACGGACAGCAGAGACCGCTCTTCCAGGGAGCCCGGCAGCGACGGAAGGACGACTCAGGAGGGGGTGTGAAGACGGCAGAGGGCTTCTAGGATATTCTGTTTCTGCCTGGGGAAGAAGGGTTGAACGCACCGTGTAGGTGGAAACCCCAGGATGGGAGGGGCGGGGGCAGGAACGAGGCGAGGGGCCCAGCCCCCCGCTAGACCGACTCTCCCCAGGCCGAAGGCCACCAGTTCAGAGCCAGAGTTAAGGAGGCCCCGGGCAGGGAGCTCCTCTGTGACCTGGGGAGAGGGCTGAGGAGGGGAGCTCAGGAGAACGTTAGGTGCTGGGAATCGGTGATGGGAGGGCTGAGTGAAGGGATGAGAACGGAGGCCCAGTGAAGAGAGTGGCTTCACATCACTACAGACCCAGCTCTGACCCTCAGGGGTCGATCTCTCAACAGCGAAGATCTGGTCCAGCCTGACCCCAGCCTCCCTTTCCACCTCATCTACCAGCATTCTTTTCACTCACGACACGCTGGGCCCCAGTTACAGGGGAGCACCCAGCGTGCACTGCAGGCCGGCACCCTCATCCTCCCCTCGTTCTTGGCCGTCTCCCCACCCCCGCAACCCGACTCCCTGCTCCAGGACCACCTCCGTGCCAACTGAATCCTCCCACTGGCATTAACGACTCCTTCCCCTACGTGTCCACTTCATTTTCTGTCTCTACGACAGAAGTACCAAGCCTACAATAGAAGTTCCAACTCAACGCGGAAAAGATGGTTTCCTGACCAGGGACCGGAAAGAATGGTAGGGCCGTTCAGAAAAGGACTGAAGTCTGAGTTGCTAGGAGTAGAGACGCTGAGTTTGAGATGCCGGTCGTCCATGCCTGGTGGTTACGTCCAAGAGGCCCTTGAAAATCAGGGTCTGGAACTTGCTAGTGAGAATGGGCTTAGCGAGAGAGATCTGAGTCATCCCCCCAGCAGTGGACCACCACCTCAAGTCCGGATGATACTAACATTTTTGTAACTCTAGTCTCACACCCGTGGCCTCGATTCATTCTGGATTCTGAATCGACTTCATTTTCCTAACACCCTCCCCTGCTCAAAAAGCTGCAGTGCCTTCTAAGGCCCAGAGCGCAGATTCCTCAGGCTGGCAGGCGAGACGGCTCACGGTCAGGCCGCAGCATACCTTTCCAGTCCTACGTGGCACTGCTCCCTAACAAACCATCCTCTCCAGTCGGACTGGTCCTCTTGGAGACTGCTGACAACAAGCGCATTTCTGCCTCCTAACCCCTGCTGAAACCATTCACTTCACTGGAGTGTCTGCCCTCCTTTCTGCCTATTCCTGACTCATGCCTTGTTCAAAGCCTACCTCAAGTGCCACCCCTCCCCCCTCCCTTGAAGACCTGCAATTTTTACTGTCAATATTTTCAGTTGTCATGATATAGAATTACATTATTTACTGAACTGAAACTATTCAAAAAGAGATGCTCATTCTGAAATCAGAAGGCTTTGCTATAAATGTGTTTTAAAGCAAAAATTAGTAAAACTGTACCTATTTAAGATCATTAAAAAAGAAAGTTTAGGGACTTCCCTGGTGGTCCAGTGGTTGAGACTCCGCGCTTCCAATGCAGGGGGCGCAAGTTCGATCCCTGGTCGGGGAACTAAGATCCTACATGCCGGGCGGCGCAGCCAAAAAGAAAATAAATAAATAAAATAAATAAAAGATAGTCTACTATGTTTAAAAAAAAAAAGGAAGCTTAGGTTTATATCTTTAAAAATCTCCTTAACGTAGTAAATTCATAAAAAATATCCCCCTTATCTATAACTTCTAAAAATTAAGTAGACATGCAAGCACTTTCTAACTTGAGTTACTCCGTGTCAACTTTATGACTGAAATTTTTATTTTTGCAACAAATCCATTTTTAAAATAAATATTTAAACTTCAATATGGAGATAATTTAGGTTTACTCTAGCAAAGTAATGTATTTAGCTCCTATGGCTTGTCCAGTCTAAAGACTTACTCATAAAAAGCAACAGAATTCCAGTTTCTGAAATCATTACTGCTCCTTGCATACACATTACGCCCGCACTTCCTATCTCACAAGACTGCTGTAAAAATTAAGTGAGACAATACAGGTGAAAACAGAGACTGCTATCCAGTATTAATACTCAAAATATTTGGGGTGATATAATTTAAAAGTCATGTTGGCTAATGACTCGGGGAATAATTTAACCAATCAAGTTTAGTTTCTTTTTCTTTTAAACAGAAACAGTCTCTTTTGTGCTCATTTTTGGTTTTGCTTTTACTAGGAAGAACTTTTAACTAAAACTTGGCTGAAAGAAAAGATCTTATACTATTTCTCATCTTTAAAGGATCAAACCCTCTGCTTTCATATTTGATTAATTTCAAGCTGTATTTAGAATACTAGTCCAGTTCCGCCTTTAGTGAAGTGACAGATGAAACAGATAAAGGTATTTATCTGTAAAAATTCCCAAACTTTGTTTTTGGCAGTTGAATATCATACTTCTGAATTGTGTAACCTTTAAAAATCTAGGTTTGGTACAGCGTTAAACACAGAGCACAGTATACTAAAATATCTTTAAAATTTATTGTAATATGCATGCTTATTTTCCAGAAGAAGTTTTGGACGTTATCGCTTAATAAAAAAAAAAAAAAAAAAAAAAAAAACCACAGAAAATTAGTGCAGACAGTACCGAGGCACTGCCATACACAGGGTGGCAGCACTGAGAGCAAAATACGTGCAAACAGCAGAACACTTGGAATGGCCAGCGCAGGCATACAAGTGTGCCTGAAATCTGATTATGAAAACACTTCTTAGACACACGGGTATTATGGTTTTAATTAAGAAATTCCTTTTAATTCTGGCAGAGGTATCATGCATTTTAGAAAAGCTCTTGTGAGTCAGCCTCTGAATATGATCAATTGCACTTCTCTCAAAACAAATTGCTTTCTCTTCCTCTTCCTTCACTGGCTGATAAAAGGTGAACTGGGTATGATGAAATTTAAGCGTCACAGCAGACCCAATGTTTAAGTAGACCAACTGGATCTCTAGTATATTTTTTTTGTTTTTGTTTCCCATTTAAACTAAAACAAAACCAAAAACAGTTCATCCATTTCTCCTACCCCCTACCCCTTGCCTCTGGCAACCACGAATCTGCTCTATGTATCTATAAACTTGGGGTTTTTAAAAAATTAATATATTTATTAGATTCCACATATGAGAGAGATCATACGGTATACATCTTTTTCTGTCTGACTTATTTCACTCAGCATAATACCCTCGAGGTCCATCCACGTTGGTGCAAATGGCAAGATTTCATTCTTTTTTATGGTTGAATAATATTCATATACATATTTACCACACACACACACACACCCCACATCTTCTTTATCCATTCATCCACTGATGGACACAAATTGTTTCCGTATCTTGGCTATTGTGAATAATGCTGCAATGAACATGCGGGTGCATATATCTTTTTGAGTTAGTGTTTTTGTTTACTTTGGATAAACACCCAGACGTAGAATTGTTGCGTCATATGACATTTCTATTTTTAATTTTGTGAGGAACCTCCATACTGTTTTCCACAGTGGCTACACCAGTTCACACCACCAAGGGTGCACAAGGGCTCCCTTTCTCCATATCCTCGCCAGCACCTGCTATTTCTAGTTATTTTTTTGAGAATAGCCATTCTAACAGCTGTGAGGTGATATCTCATTTCAGTTTTGATTTGCATTTCCCTGACAATTAATGATGTTGAGCATCTTTTCACGAGCTGTTGGCCATCTGTATGTCTTCTTGGGAAAAAATGTCTTTTGCCCATTTTTAATCGGACTGTTTTTTTGCTTTAGAGTTGTATGACTTCTTTATATATTTTGAATATTAGTCCCTTATCAGATATATGATATGTAAATATTTTCTCCCATTCAGTAGGTTGTCTATTAATTCTGTTGATGATCTCCTTTGGGGTGCATAAGATTTTAGTTTGATGTAATGCCACTTCTTGATTTTTGCTTTTGTTGCTTTTGCCTTTGGTGTCAGATTAAAATAATCATTGCCAAGACCCATGCCAAGGAGCTTACTGCCTATGTTTTCTTCTAGGAGTTTTATGATTTCAGGCCTTATGTTTAAGTCTTTAATCCATTTTGAGTTAATTTTTGTGTGTAGTGTAAAATAGTCATCCAAGTTCATTCTTTTGCAAGTGGCTATCCAATTTTCTCAACATGGGTTATTGGAGAGACTGTGCTGTCCCCACTGTATATTCTTGGCTCCTTTGTTATGTATTAATTGACCATCAATGCGTGGGTTTATTTCTGAGCTCTCTGTTCTGTTTCATGGATCTATGTGTCTGTTTTTATTCCAATACCATACTGTTCTTTTACTATAGCTTTGTATAGTTTGAAATCAGGAAGTGTGAGGCCTCCAGCTTCGTTCTTCTTTCTCAAGATTCCACTGGGCATTCCAGGTCTTTTATGGCGTCTTATAAATTTTAAAACCGTTTGTTCTATTCCTCTGAGAAATGCCTTTGGAATTTTGATAGGGATTGCAATGAATCTGTAGGTTGCTTTATAATCTACAAATAAATATGGACATTTTAACAATATTAATTCTTCCAATCCATGAGCATGGGATATCTTTCCATTTATTTGTGCCTTCTTCAATTTCTTTCATCACTGTCTTAATAGTTTTCAGCACACAGGTCTTTCACCTCCTTAAATTTATTCCTAGGTATTTTTTTAATGCAATTTTAAGTGGGATTGTTTTCTTAATTTCTCTTTCTGATAGTTCATTATTAGTATATAGAAATACAATGTATAGATTTTTTTTGGTAATGATTTTATATCCTGCAACTTTACTGAATTCATTTATTAGTTCTAATAGTTTTTGGGGGTAGTCCTTAGGGTTTTCTATATAAAGTTATCATGTCATCTGCAAGTAGTGACAATTTTATTTCTTCCTTGCCAAATTGTCTTTTTCTTGCCTAACTGACCTGGCAGGACTTCCAATACCATGTTGAATAAAAGTGGCGAGAGTGGGTATCCTTGTTTTTTCCTGATCTTAGAGGAAAAGGTTTTCACCACTGAGTATGATGTTAGCTCTGAGCTTGTCATATATGGTCATTATTATGTTCAGGTATATTTCCTCTATACCTGATTTGTTAAAAGCTTTTTTTTTTTTTATCATAAATGAATATTGAATTTTGTTAAATGCCTTTTCTGTATCTGTCGAGATGATCATATAATTTCTGTCCTTCATTTTGTTAACATGATGTATCATACTGATTTGTGGATGTTGAACCATCCTTGCATCCCTGGGATAAATACCACTTAATCATGGAATGTGGTCCTTTTAAGGTATTATTGAATTCAGTTTGCTAATATTTTTTTGAGGATTTTTGCATCTATGTTCATCAGAGATATTGGTTGGCTATAATTTTCTTTACTTATGGCATTCTTGTCTGGCTTTGGTATCAGGGTAATGCTGGCCTTGTAAAATGAGTTTGGAAGAGTTCCCTCCTCTTCTACTTTTTGGAAGAGTTTGAGAAGGACTGGAATTGCAGGCATACCTCGGAGATATTGCAGGACTGGTTCCAGACCACTGCAATACAGCAAATATTGCAAAAAGCAAGTCACATGATTTTTTTTTTGTTTTCCCAGTGCATATAAAAATTATGTTTACATTATACTGTAGTCTATTAAGGGTGCAATAGAATCGTGTCTTAATAAACAATGTGATTAAAGAATACTTTATTGCTAAACAATGCTAATCGTCATCTGAGCCTTCAATGAGTTGTAATCTTTTTGCAATAGTAACATCAAAGATCACTGATGACGGATCACCATAACAAATATAATAATAATGAAAAAGTTTGAAATATTGTGAAAATTACCAAAATGTGACACAGAAGTGAATACTGTTGGAAAAATGACACCAATAGACTTGCTTGATGCAGGGTTGCCACAGACCTTTAATTTGTAAGAAACACAATATCTGTAAAGCACAATAAAATGAGGCATGCCTGTAATTCTTCTTTGAATGTTTGGTAGAATTCACCAGTGAAGGTGTCTGGTTGATCCTGGACTTTTGATTGTTGGGAGGTTTTGATTACTGATTCAATCTCCTTAACCAGTAATCCATCTGTTCAGATTTTCTATTTTGTCATGATTCAGTCTTGGTAGATTGTATGTTTCTAGAAATTTGTCCATTTCTAGGTTGTCCATTTGTTGGTGTAACTGTCTGTATAACAAAGTGAATCAGCTATACGTATACATATATCCCCCTATCCCCTCCCTCTTGTGTCTCCCTCCCACCCTCCCTATCCCGCCCATCTAGGTGGTCACAAAGCACCGAGCTGATCTCCCTGTGCTATGCGGCTGCTTCCCACTAGCTACCTATTTTACATTTGGTGGTGTATATATGTCAATGCCACTCTCTCACTTTGTCCCAGCTTACCCTTCCCCCTCCCCATGTCCTCAAGTCCATTCTCTCATAGTAGTCTCTTATGATGCTTTGTATTCCTGTGGTATTAGTTGTACCAACTCTTTCATTTCTTATTTTATTTATCTTAGTCCTCTTTTCTGGGCAGGGTGAGTCTAGCTAAAGGTTGTCAATTTTATTTATCTTTTCAAAGAACCAGCTCTTAGTTTCATTGCTCTTTTCTATTATCTTTGTAGTCTCTATTTCATTTTTTCTCTAATCTTTGATGTTTCCTTCCTTTCTTTTTCTAGTTCCCTGAGCTCTTTTTCTAGTTCCTAAAATATCCCTAAAAGTTAGGTTGCTTATTTGAACAAGAAGATATAACATCTGTAAATATCTGTGTACCCAACATAGGAGCACCTAAATATATAAAGCAAATATTAATGGACCTAAAGGGAGAAATAGACAGCAATACAATAATAGAAGGGAACTTTAATACTCAACTTACATCAATGGACTGATCACCCAGACAGAAAATCAATAAGGAAACACTGGCCTTAAATGATATATTAGACCAGATAGAATTAACAGGTATTTGCAGAACATTCCATCCAAAAGCAACAGAATACACATTCTTCTCAAGCACATATGAAACATTTTTCAAGACAGATCATATGTTAGGCCACAAAACAAGTCCCAATAAATTTAAGAGAACTGAAATCATATCAAGCATCTTTTCTGACCACAATGGTATGAAACTAGAAGATAATTACATGAAGAAAACCAGAAAATTCACAAATATGTTGATTAAACAAAATGCTACTGAGCAACCAATGGGTCAAGGAAGAAATCAAAAGAGAAATTTTTAAAAAAAACCTTGAGACAAATGAAAATGGAAAGGTAACATACTAAAATTGATGGGATGCAGCAAAAGCAGTTCTAAGAGGTAAGTTCATAGCGATAAATGCCTAACTCTAGAAGAAGAAAAGTTTCTATGTAGTATAGATTTAAAAAGATAACCTGAGCTAGATTAACAGTGCTTCAAGATAGGAACTTCTTTTAAGAATAATACGATCTAGGGAACAGGAATTCTCTTATTAAATAAAAGCAGTTAAAGTTTTGAAATAACTGTCTTAATTAGGTTATAATGTCCAAAAAAGAAAGGGTTTTAAGGAAAACACTGTTACACTACGTAAAAAAAAAAAACACCAAAATATCCCTGAGTATTAAATGCTTTAATGATTAAAAAATTCAAATATAATGAATATTCAACTGATGTAGATAAAAGCAATACTAAACCATTCATCTCCATTTTTCTTTCAAAAATAACTATAATAATTGAATATGTTATGATTTTTGAAGTAATTTTGCCCACGTATTTGAAAAGTACATTTTCATTAACTGTCAAAGGATAGATGTTTTAGGAACTTCTATAAACTGCCAGATTTTATATGTGTTCACTTTTGTTTACAAACTTCGAGGCACACAAAAATAGATTTGGGTACAAAAACAACTTTCAACTAAAATTCCCTATATTTCAGCAGTACACCAAGTTATCCTGTTAAATACTTAAAACCTTCATTCTATGTCTAATTAAAACGATTACTTGATAGTTTACTTTCATTTTGATTTGGGTAAATGATTATGATAATATATTTTACCTGTAATATCTTTTAAGATGTGATGTATACCAAATTATTACTAAGGAATACCTGTCTTATACAATTTTCTTATAAGAAAGCTAAAGCAAGTTACATTAGAAGCTAAACCTGATATGTGTACTTTACACAGGGCATAGTTAAATCAGTTATCTGTTTGCATGGCAGTAGCTCTGAGGATGCTCAAATTTTATGAAGCAGAAAAAGAAAAGCATAAAATATCACTAACTGCTGTTAGAGGTATGCCTTACACTCATAGGCACTTTGCTGGAAACATTTTAAACTATTCCAAATAAGACCTACTAGGGCTGCTTCCACCACTCTTGGTATAATCAACATACCTATTTTATTATATATCTAATGCTATTTTAGTGCTGAAACACTGTGCATTTGAATAGTAATTTTCAAGTAAAATTCTATTAATATTAGAAGAGAAACATAATTGAAACTGAAATTTTACCCAATTAAATTACTTCAGACAATATCAAATTAGAAAAACACATGAAAAACATTTTCTCAGTTTTATTTAGAAAATAATTTTAGAAGTACAAGGGAAGCAAATTCATGTTTGAGAGGTAGCTTATAATCAGATATGATGATCATATTAATATTTACTTTTTAGGTTATAATAGATCTTACCCAAATATCTAAAGTGACAACCCTCCCATAAACTGTAAATTTAGAGCAAATTTAGTTTTAAGGTAAAGGAGCTAATTTCTCTTCTTTGGAATGGAACAGTTACAGAAACTGGGAATTTGCACAAAGTAGCTTAAAAAAGGTAATGCTCTCTTATATAAAACACTATTTTCATTTCATTGCCTAAAAATTGATAAAAATAAAACCTATTACTATAACTCTTTTGGAGTATGATGAAAAGTGATGCAGGCTCTGTGTAATTCCAGCATTAAGACAATACAAGAAAATAAAATCAAGTTATTGAGAAAATCTAGCAGGCTAAAATTCAACTGGTGCTATTTTGAACCTCCACATTTGAACTACCTCAAGCTTTCAGGTTCAATTTCTTAAAATTCTTCTGATCAAGAACAAGTCAATCAACTTTTTGCTAAAGTATCTTCAAATGAACAAAATTGACTAAAACATTTTTCTAACTTTGCCTATTAGACAAAGGGACTAAATTCCTCATTCTCTAATTTCTAGTTTAACAGTCTCCAAAAATATATCTCAAAATTAAAGGCTCTAAGGTCAAACTACTGATTAAAAAGATAATTTTTTAAAAAGTCAGATGGCAGCCCTTTAGTTGTAGCATTTCATCTGAGAATTAACATTCCCATATTCAGAAACTAAAAGATAGGATATCATAAATAATCAATAAACACATGTGCAATTCCAATACTGGTTTGAGAAAATAATTCAAACATTTAATATCTGAAAGCCTAAAATGAGTCTCTCACTCTCAAAAAAAAGGTAGCGCTCAAGACTCTGCAATGGCAGATCATCACACTCTGTAGAGACCCGTGAAGAAAAGATGCCTCCTCTACCCTCAAAATATTTTCTGATATTGAAGGAAAAGCCCACTCCCGAACATAATACTGTAACAGGTCTAGATTCTCCTTCAGAAAATCAATTGCTAATTAGTAAATGGGAAGGAAAATTCCTTTAATTGTCAGCCTACACCTAAAAACATTCCAGAAATTAAGAAGTTTGTGAATGTTCTTATCTTTACCTTGTGAGGAGCTTTTTAAATGTTATGAAGTCTGTAAGAAATGATTTAAATTGCCCTAAAAAAGTCCACAAAGTACACTGTTCTTACACTAAGGTTTTAAAATTTATTTCATTAACTTAACAAAGTTTTAAACTTTCTGATGAAGAATGAAGAAAATAATTTTCAACAGTTTCTAAGATTTTTCAGAACACTTCACTTAGGTACACATTTAAAATAATGTTTAATCTTTTAAAAAAATAACAAAAAATCGTTTTTCCTTATTTAAAAATAAAGAATTCCAAATAACCACTACACATTATTCTTAGAATTTAATTTAGTTTAATACAGGTCTAAAGATATGGAGGGAGAACTTTAGGGGAATCTATTTTTAAAAGGTTATAAAACCAGCAATTTGTATTACAAATACTCTCTTATAGATCCCCCAATTATCACTCTCATTTTGGGGGGGGTAAATTTATTATTATTTGCTTTGTATTTAGTTATTCTTTATTCACACAAGTCAAATTTTAGATTTACCATGATTATTATTTAATCTGATATTCTCATCCTCTAGTTCTTCCCCATTAATTTTGGACATTTTAGTCCATACTTATGTTCTTGTAATACACTTTCATTACTGAAAACTCATTTTTTTTTAAAGACATCAACAAAGAACACTTTTGCTTTCTAACACATTCATATTTCTAGGTTTTCTATGTATTTAGATTAGGAAAAGTTTTCACTTAAAAAAAAAATACAGGCAAACATTTCAAGCCAGTTGCTTCTCCTATTAAGCTAGGACATAACTGCCTGAATTCATTCATTCTGTGCAGGCATACCCATTTCTTAGGTTGCCATCTCAAATCCCCCCCACCCCACACTGTGGTTAGTTTTAATACCATGACCCTGCAGTAACTCTGTTTACAAGACATCCAGGGACTTATAAACACTAACAATTTTAATGCAGTATCACATCACTTCACTTTTTAAAAATGAGATATTATTTGTTTTCTGAAATTGTGATTTTGTTTTCTGATAAGCATTAAAAAAAAAAAGAGCAAAAACCTTAACACTTTAACAACAACAAACACCAGTACATACACAAAATCAGAAAACAAAAATACCAAAGCACCTTTGGCAGTTCCTCACCACTATACCCTTGTCAGTACCACCCTTGGGGGACAAGGTGGAGACAGGTGGGCACCCAGACTAGAATGCAAACGGCTGGGCAGTAGGCCAAGTGATTTAAAAGCAAAAAATCAAATCATGGCCCTGCGATCATTTCTGCCAGGCTGTCACACATGTATATTTCTCATAACTTCAAGTGGGAAGTACACACCAATACTTTCATGAAATGTTATGGTCTCAAATTTTGCATTTAATTTCTCAAATTAAATTTAAAAATTAAATTTGCTAATGAGATATAAAAATTGCCCTGTATAAATGAAAAGTAGTAACACAGTAGATGTCAGGTTCAGGCTTTTCAAAAAAAAAATTAGGGACTGAAATACATACAAAAGTAAAAATTAGTTGCCTCCAAAGTGGTCTTATTGTACAATGGGAAAGAATTCCCCTGCATGGATTCTAAAATCATAGTTAACTTTACAGTTCATCAATCCAATGTACCCTGCCCTCACATTTAACTTATTTGTAAATACTTTTCCAAGGCTACCTAAACAGTTACTAATTGGTTAAATATGCTGCCTACATTAATTCCTGTTAAAATTAAAGAAATCAAAGGTCCATTTTTGTTCTTTTGCAGTGTCTGATATATTTTTAAAGTATTTGATGTTTCAGATAAGGTGTTTATCAGGTTCTTAAAGCATTTAGAAAATGGCTCAAGGGACAATTTTTAGCCCTTTTACCTTTAACATATTCATTATCTTGGATTGTGTTGAACAGATTCAGTTGTTCCTTCCTTCTTCTGAAACTCTTCCCTACTCAAATAACTTAAGAATCTAAGACGTTATCAACATAAAGAGGACAATTTGTTATTTATTTCCTATACATTTGGAAACACATCAAAAAGAACAAGTATTCCAGGTTGTGTAAGTAAAGTTATTCAGTAGAACTTTTTTCTTTTTTCTTGGGTGTGTGTGTGCGTGTGTGTGTGTGTGTGTGTGTGCACGTGTGTGTAACAGGTAATTTTTTATATATATTATTTTTCCAAAGAACAAGATTCTAAATAAAAAACATTAAAACATTCCTGGAAGGAACCAATATTTTGATTACACAGCTTAAGGGGCAAATGATTATCAAAACAAAACTTCAAAGATAGCTATAGATACATGTTTCAGTTCTCGGGCTTTTCAAATCTCAAAGACAGGAGCATTGTATTTCATTCAGCAAATAACAATTTAATCCTTACAAAGGAAAATTTCCAGAATACCAAACCAAAATGTATGCAGTGACAACCAGGATTATGTTAAAAACAAAGGAAAGAAAAAGAACACCTTTGTATGATATTAAAACACAGAGTATCCTTAAAATTTTGAAACTATGTTGATAAAAACATTCATTAATTTATTTAGCTGTAAGATGTCTGTTTATTAAAATATTTAGGTTATAATAAATATGCAGGTATTGAATTTTATCAGAATTAGCCCAAATTTATAAATCATCTTCCACAGCAGCTAAATACCTTACAGAATTTCAAATAGCAAAATTAGGCATCTAAATTTCAAATAAGAATCTCAGCCTATGAGGTTTCTGTAATTCTAACTGAAATAAAGATTTTGAGTATACAACAACTTTAGGTTATTTCTGTAAATTGGTACAATTTAATGGTAGCTTCAGAAAAAAGATGTTCAACAGGTAGTATTTCTTAGGCATTAAAAAAGCTCAGTACAATCAATTCAAATTAGTAATCATGCTCTATCTAAATAAGACTCTCTGAGGAATTACAGGTTTATACTTGTGCGCTCTGAGTGCATTTTCTGATTCAGAAAAGTAACTAGTTGTGTAAAACCCAAACATGAAGTAAGTTTCATACCAATCTTTGTGAGATAGAAAAAAAATCACAATACCAGCACTTTTATTTAGGTTGACAGTAAACTAATCATAACTTGAAGTGTCCAAGCAACCTCAATAACCCAATGGTCTAATGTAACTGGAAGAAATACTTTTCCTTCACTTTTACAGAAACTGAATTTATTGATATTAGTATCTGGTTTGTGAAAGTGGCAACTATTCAAGATCTAAAAGTCTCACTTATTTTAAACACATAGCCGAATTCTGACCATTTATAGTCAATGTAACTGTCTTGAGCCAAAATACAATGAAAATGTAAGATAAATTTCAAAGGTTTTATAAGTATTAATGGCATTCTGAAACCTCTGGAAAGATTATTTGGGGGGGGGGAGTTTCTCTTCTCCATTGACAGTTTAATCACTTTCCAATCAATTTTGATTTAACAGTGGTTCATGGGATTAATTTTTTAATGAGTTCTTAGAAAGCTGCAATTGCTTCCAAAATCAGAAACCACACTACACCAATGTAATGCTGTCATGGAGATGTTTACAGAAAGGTGCAGATAAGAGCTCAGAGGTGAACACAGGTTAACATACACTAGACTTCAAAATAATAATTTGTACAGTATGGCAAGAAAAAATATTCTGTATAAGAAGTCTAAAAATCCAGCCCTAATTTTAATCCATTTCTATAAATCATAAAAACAAGGGAAAATAGGCATCTATTCCAGAAACTTCATATACCTGTGGAAAACGGAACACAAGTAAATTCTATTCGAGATTAACCTTAATCTCCAATAGAGGACAGCAAACAACCTACACATTTTAAATTTTGGAAATACTGTGAAAATCTAAGCCATTGGAGTCAATAGCAGTTTATGATCAGTAAACATTTCCTGTTAAATAACACAAATAAATTCAACTTAAAAGATGCAAACTGCTAGGTCACAGGACTTTAAAACCTTTCAATTTCCAAGGCGCAGAGTTACAGCACATGTATAGGATGGGGTTTTAAAATGGGTATGCGTAAACTTTTCCATGGTGTTGGTGTATGTGCTTTTTTTCCCTTAAAGAAATGTCTCCTGCCTACAGTGTAAAAGAATCTCCACCACTCTGTCTGCAGTTTTCAACCAGAAGTCCTCAATGTACCTTAAGCCAAATTGAATATTAGGTATTTTACAGCTTTTACAAAATGGCTGTAAAATCACATTATGGGCATACACAGCTCTTTGATCTCACTGCACAGAATTCATAGCTGTTCAATAATGCTATACCATTACACCACACACCTTAAACTATTCCCATTTTTCCACAATTCCTTCCAAAATCAGCTTCCAAAGCAAAGCAATGTAACATGCAAAGTTCCTGGGAGGGCTTGTTACACAAAAGAACAGCTTGGATACAAACTGATCTTCACAATATCCATCTTCTCTTGGGCTTGCTTATCCCTCCTTTCCCTCCATCACTGCTAAAGGTGGGTGCATTTGAGTAATGGAAAGAGGAGACTCTTCCATCACCACACCCTCCCAGAACCTCTGCATCTGGTCCTCACGCAGGGATTCTGTGTAGGTGATGAAAATCATAAGAAAAGAGAAGCTGTCCCTTTAAAATGCCCTGCTCTGTCCCATATCCCACGTGGAACCAACATCAGCAGCACTTTCCCACTAACTTCAATGTGATGCAAGAGGCACCATCCTTTTCTATACGTAAAACCAGAAAACCTCAGCTGAACACTCTTTCCTGAGGATGAGCAGGTGAAGGAAACGTGTCAGGAAGGGATAAACCCAGCAGCTGCCCACCCCACCCCAAAAGGTGCTCCAGCCTTGCACACCAGCCTCTGTGTGAAGCATCACCTCTCTACCCCTCCTCTGTAGAGCCTAGTCTGAAGAAACGAGGGAGCCACCAACAAAACCTGAAGCATAAATGCGACGAAAATGCCATCTAAAGCCGGAAAGGTTTATTCTTCCAATCACACATATTAACTCTATTAAGAAAATGGCATCACTTTTTTTTCCAACGGAGGGGGGGGGGAACCCCGCAACGATCATTAAAAGAGAGTTATAAAATAGCAAATATAGTGTTTATCTTATCTCAGATCAGTCCACATTACCAATAAGTTTAGCAGTTTCTGCACTACCACCTCCCCCCCTCCCTCCCCCTCCTTCTCGAGCATCGGATTTTCACGTTTTCTCATTGTCGGTTGAGTTATAAAAGGCTTTTGCCCTTCGAAAGTTTTAAAAAATAAATAAATATTAACTCCTTGGTCCCTGCAAAGTCAAAATGGGCTTCAGGGGAAAGGCGGTTCATCCTTCTACCTTGAGGGAGAAAACGGGGAGCATCCCGGATTTTTTGGGATTTTTTTGCGATTTTTAAAAAATTTTTATTTGGTTATATGCCTGAGTTCTCCCTCCATTTTGGTTGTTTATGATACTGACAACAAGCTGTCCCTGCTCTGTGCAGATCTCCTGCTTTCATTTACCACCCCTCCTCCCGCAGGCACACACCCCGGGCTCACACCTCCCCGTAGACCCCGCACCCCGACCCCGACTCGCCCACCTGAGGAAAGGGCAAAAACAAATCCGTTTCTCCAAAAAAGAAAAACCTCTTTTGAAAAAGGGGCAAAGTTCCCCCAAGTCACTCAAAGTGCCCCCCAAATATTGCCGACTGCGGGTTTCCGCCAGGCCCTTTGGGAAGCGACCTTCCCCCGGGATGTTTTGGTGGAAAATGCGGAGAGTTTACTCGTAAAACTGAATTTATATTAATTTTTCCCTTATTTTTCGGGTCTCTAATGTCTTCCGCTCTCGCTGCTGCCGCTGCCGCTGTCACAATATTCACAGCACCAGAGAGGAGGAGGAGGAGGAGGAGGAGGAAAACTTTTCAAACTTTCCAGACCCTGAATAAAGGGGTTTTTTTTTTTCCCACCGACCTCACCTTCGGGTCTCCAGCCGCATCGCCCCCTGCCCTGTCAGCAGCGACTCCGGGAGTCCTCGCACCCCCGCTGAATGATTTTATTTTATTTTTTATTATTATTTTTCTCTCTGGGGTCCTGAGCAGGGGCTGAGAGTAGCACAAACTTTTCCTCCTCCTGCCGCCGCCGCGGCTCCTCTGCCCCCTCGGCGAGTCCCATAATTTAAATAACCCTGATATTTCTCCCGCTAAACGCCTCTCCGCCGCCCCGGACCCCGGGAGAACTCACCGCGGGGCTTTAACATCCTCCCTCCGGCCCGTCCGCCGCCTTTACACCGCCCGCGGAATTTCTAATAATTTTTTTCTCATATTTCGGGCTGGACGCGGCGGGCCTGGAAATTGTTTCCTTACGCCTCTTTCCAGCAGCCATTGTAGTGTATGCGCTGCCCCTGCAGCCCAACTTGCAGCTGCCGCCGCCGCCGCCGCCGCCGCCGACGTCGCGCCCACCGCTGCCTCCCCCGGCCCGCTCGGCCACCGCCCCCGCCTCCCGCCGGCCCGCCCCCTGCCCCCGCCCGCCGCTGCTCCCGCCCACCCCCCCGCACGCTCCGCCCCGGAGTCGACCACTGGACGCCGCCGCCGCCGCAGCTGGGCCCGCCGATTGGCTCGCCACGCCGCCCGTCAAGCCGAAGTGTTAAGAGGCGGGCCGCGGCGCGGGGGGGGGCGCGAGGGGGCGGGGCCGCGCGCGCCGCCCCGCCCACTCCTCCCGCCTCGGCCCTCCTCCCGCCGGCCGGGGGCGGGGCGAGGCCCGCCCGCCCCCGCCGCGCCAGGCCCCGCTCGGCTGTCAGTCAGGCGGCGGCGCTCCCCGATTGGGCCGGCGGCCGCCGGGGAGCGGGGGCAGCACGTTGGGATGCGCGCTACTTAAGGTCCCGCTGCGTGAGCCATTGACGTGTTTGGAGCTGGAGACGGCCTGGGCGCTGGTGAAACGGCCGCCCGAGGTGAGTAGTTCCCCGCCCTTCCCTCTGCGGCGGCTGCCGGGCTGCGGGGAGAGACCGGCGCGCCTGGGCCGCCGCGGGGCCCGCATCCGCTTCTGCGGCGTGACGCCGCTTCCACCAGGCCTCGCCTGGGCGCGGGCCCCTTCCCGTCACATCCTCCCCGCAACACGGGTCTCCTCGGGCCGGGGACGAGGAAGTTGCCCCCTGCCTGGGCACCCCCGGCCCTTCCTTCACCCTTCTTCCCAGCCTTTGGAGCGTAACTGCCTAGCCCTGCCCCCAGTTCCCTGCGTTTTCCTCTCCCCCTGCCCTCCTGGGCGCCGTCGAAGGTGAAGGTCGGAGCAAGGTGGGTTCACCTGCGCCCGCCGTCGGGGGGCCGGGCAGCTCGCTGGAGGCAGCGGGGCCTGGGGCTCGCCTGGCTCCAGGCTCTCCGCTCGCCTTCCCCGCCCCCTCCGCAGGGCCACCGCGACTTCCTGACCCTGCCTGCCTGCACCCAGCCGTGGGTTAAGGGCTTGAGGGCCTCGCAGGACGTGTTTCAGCTTCCCGACGGTTGCCCTGCGGTTTGGGAGGGCCGCAGCCCCTGCCAGGGCAAGGACCAGCCTGGGAGGGGTGGGTTGCACGGGTCAGCAGCGTCCGCGTCCCCCTTCCCTTGCGGAGCTGCTCGGAGTGGGGACCTGAACCACTCACTGGGTGGGAAATCAAGAAATACTTTTTAAAGCAGTTTGCCCTTTGGAAAAGGTTTTAGAGCTATTCCTCAAACGTGCTGTGCTTTTGCGGCCCCTCTCTCAAATCGTTGGTTTCTTTCTGACTGTCCCCTGCAAGTAGAGCTTCGTCACGTTTGTTTGGTACCTTCAGAAACTAAGTAGATAAGGCCTCGCTGGCGGAACACTCGATCTCGACTTCAGCCCCGCTCCTCACTGTAAACTGACATTTCCTCTTCATTTCCAGTTGATACATGAGGATTCATGCAAGGAAGGTGACAGTCGGAAATCCAAACTTAGATTGACTTGTATTTAGAATCCGGAAGGGAAAGGAAATGAAAGGTGGATAAACTCCTACAGCAGACCTGATTCGGTATATGTGATGTTACCCGGTGTTACTTGTAAAGAATTCCTGACCCATGACAATGATAAAATGCGAAGCAGAACATTTTCACAGAAGGCAGGCAACCTGAGTTCTGTCTGCGTCTGATTGTTGTTGAGATTATATCCAAGGCATGTGAACAGCTAAGCAGAGTTCTCTGCTCTCACAGCATAGGACAGATGCAGAAAGGAAGACTGTGAATTTACTTAGTGCCCTCACCTCTCATAAGAAGAAGGGAAGCCTGCAAAGGAATTGTATTCAGGAGAGGAAGAAGCGTCTACATATAGTTGAACAGCATCTTGAATTTCCTTTTTGCCAAGATGTTTCTGCTAGCTAGGTATACTCGTGTATTGGTCAGTGAAGATCATAAAATAGAAGGATTACTTAGTGGGTACTGAAAAGACCCCCGAATGATTAGGCTTTTTTCCATCCTTCTTTGCAAAGGTTACCTCCTTTAGCCTGGACATCCTGGTCTTTCTCTTAATAGAGAAACGGTACTAGTTGACTCAAGATTCAGAATACCTTCACTTTTCAGGAGCTTGTGGGGTTTGATTGTTTTTCCCGAATGTACTTTATTTATTTTAACATGACTGATATTTTTTGATGGTCCCATCTTGGGCAAGGAAAGTCGAAACCACTTAGTACAAAAATTCTGAGCTCTGTCTGGTTATACTGATGCAGTTTTCATTCAGTGGTGTTTTTGGTAAGTCATACTGCATAATTTGCTTCTCCTTTGATCTTTAGGTAAAAGACAGTTAAGCTAGAACACCGTTCAGGAGTAAGTTCCTTAAACTTAGTGCAGAGCGTTTAAAAATATTTGTGGGCGGCTTCATCGATAGTATGCCAATACGTTGAAATAAACAAAAAATTACTTTTTAGTAATTAACAGTTAGTTGATTATTTATTTTTTTAGTTTTCTCTTTTAGTTTATTTCTATGGCATGTCTTTGAAGATAATAGTATACCAATTTCAATTAACTTCATTATAGAGAGTAGTTGTCCTGGGACAGAGTCGACATACTTGTTATAAGAGTATATGAGTTGACTTGGAATCACTGATTGGCTCTTAGAGAGCTGTGATCGTCTTTAATGGATACAGGCTTCTGCAGAGCTGTATCTGTATACGGCTTTAGTTGGAAGATGAATGCTTCACAGTAGCATTCCCTGACTTCCTTCAACCCTGGCAAGTATCAGTTAAATAGAAGATGCCCCTGGAAGTTAAGTTTCAGATTTCTTTTTTTAACTTTTCAGAATGTCAACTAAGTAATAACTTTGTTTTGTTTTTGTTCTTGGTATATTGGCCACCCCAGGGCCGGCCATGGAGTAGACATTCACGTACTTTAGTTAACAAATGTTTTTGCTAAAGTTGGGTTGTACTAAATTATTCCACCCTTATTTTGTGTGCTAATCCATGTATAATAAGGAAGTAATAGAGTGCATGCGGTATTCTTAGGTTTCGTTAATACATTTAATTGCTTAACCTTTAGAAATAGGAGTAAACTAAAACCAAAGTTTAGCTGAACTATCTTTCTTTCTGGACATTGTAATCAAATTTCAGTAGATGCACTTGAGTAATTTAAATAAGGCCTTTGTGCTGAGGCACACGTCAGTGCAAAGGAGAATCACATCCAAGTCTTTACTCTGAAGATACAGAGGTTATATGAGTTCCTCACTGGATAATCATTATGCCAAAATTAACTTTTCAAGTACTTGTGGAGCTGATGAGATTTACTGGCTTATATTGTCATCCGCTGTGTAACTCTTCCCCAACATCTGCCTGCAGGAAGAAGACAGTTAGGATGTCCGTGGTAACTGGAAGGCTGAGAGATCCTGACATAAATCCTTGCTTGTTGGTAAGCCAGTTCGTTTTTAATTGTCGCGAGTATTAAGTTGGAAAAACAGGCTTCTTCTGATTTTGTGGGCGTCGGTTTTCTGCAGTTCTTAAATAAAGTCATTTCTGTACAAGAAATATTCCTGGCCTGTGTATCCTTATTTCACTAGAGCATTTTTAGATATTCATAATCTAGCTAACAAGGATTCATCTCTTTTAAGTTTCCCTAATTTGTATAACATCACTGTTAATGCTAGACAAGCATGTGTAACACTGAGGAAATTCTTGAGTCCAAACACGCAAAGATGGAAAGTAGGTATTTTTAAACGGTCACTGAAATTTATGTTTTGATAGCAGTGATTTCATCATGTCCCTGAGACAGCCTGGCTGAGGATATGGGCTGATAACTGAATTAGGCTATTTAAAGCCTGAAGGTTTTCACAAAGGTATCATGTAAACAGAACATTTTGTTGTAATGGTAAGGTTTTATTGGCATTTATTTGGTAAGATTAGCGGTTCTTACTTGTGGCATTGTCACCCTTGAATAATGCAGTCATCGGACTGGTGCTATGAAAATTATATTCCCGATCCTATATGCATTTTCCACATATACACGTTCATTAAATATTCGGCTTAGAAAACTAGCTTTGCTATACATATGAAATCTGTTTAACAGCTTTAGCTAGACCGTGTTTCTTAGATCTGTGAAGCAAGTTACCTTCCCCTTTATTTAAAGCTTTCCTTTAGCTGGAGTCTCAGAATCATGCCTTTCACTTTGAAGTTTGTTCTCCAATCTACTTCCAGTTCAGACAGCTGAAATTTAACTCCCAAATGGCAGCTACCCTCCTTTGAACTCTTAGCCCTGTGTTGCTCATTGTGGTTTTGAAGTGATATTAATGATACCTATTAAAATTGCTCCCATACTAGCGTATTTACTTGCGTAATGGAGCAAAGGATAGCCGAACACGCGTTGAGATGACTGTCGTTAATTTAAGTTACCTCGATGCAGACCGGTCATTAGCAACTTACTTAGGTTCTGGAAACCACCTCAGCTCAAACATTCAAGTCCAAGCGAGAACTTGGAGGGGCGGAGAGCTGCCCTCCGAGTCGGGAGACTGGGTTTTGCTTCCGTGTACAGCAGTGATGCCCTCCCCGCTCCGCCCCGCCTCGCGTGCCTTGTGGGATCTTAGTTTCGAGACCAGGGATTGAACCCGGCAGCGAAAGCGCTGAGTCCCAACCACTGGGCCGCCAGGGAACTCCTTGCATCGTGACCTTGAGCACGTTGCACCTTGCCTCGGCCTCTTCATTGAACGGTTACTGGGTTAAGTGATCTCGGTCAGTGCTTCGACTCAAATTCCTGTGATCAGATATTCAGAGAACTGACGCAACTGTGAAAAGGAAGATGTCTGCTTTGAGCAGAACGAATGCTGGGATAGTTGGAAAGATATTTCTGTTCCTGTTCATTATCTGTTCGTTCAAATGAACGAAAAGGAACTATTTCACATTACCTGCTCTGGGGGGGGAAGCAGCTTCAGAAGTTTGTTTGTTTTTAGATGCCATTCCACCTCTTAAATGATACCTATCTTCCGTATTTAAGGAATCTGATGCTTCTACCAGATGTATGGATGAGAATAACTATGAGAGGGAAAGGTGTTCCACTCACTTCCTGAAGTACAAAAACTGCCGGAAGTTCTGGGTAAGCCTGGTTCGGTTACCTTTATGTTAAAACTCATCTGTTCGCCTTGAAACTGAAGCCTGAAGTTTGTCAGTACCCGCAGTCCTTCCTTAGTGATGGCTGTCGGAAACTTACCTTTTCGGCTTGATCCTCCGTGTGCCCTGAAGGATCCTTGGGCGCTCTCGGTAGCTGCCTCACCCTCCTCCCACGTGTAAGGACGCAGGTCTCATAGAGGTGGGTCTTCCTACGTGCATAAGCGTGTGCGGCCCTAAAGTGATAACCTTGTTATAAGTGGAGTTTTCTGGAGGTGAGCGGAACGGGTGGCTCGTCCCGTCACAGCGCGCATCAGGCTTGCTTTCCTCTTCCTCCTCTCCCGCCATTACCCGTGGTCCCATTTTTGGCGGACGTTGCCGTAGAATTTCTGTTTCTCTGAGCGCTGGTTGCACCTGCTTCCCGTCCCTCTGCTAGATCACCTGTTGGTTTCATTCGGCGGTTGTTCCGTAGCTCCTCTCGATGGGCCTGAAGTTACAAAGTGTGTCCCCACCCCAGTTCCAGTTAACATATTCCTGTGCGAATAA
Organism: Balaenoptera musculus; assembly: GCF_009873245.2. Lineage (NCBI taxonomy): Eukaryota > Metazoa > Chordata > Mammalia > Artiodactyla > Balaenopteridae > Balaenoptera > Balaenoptera musculus. The sequence goes on along the minus strand of NC_045801.1, from coordinate 76,175,618 downwards.
TCACTTCTGTTTAATTGACAATCGTCTGAAAACAGTATCTGGAGTCCTAGAATTCATTCTTTGTTGTTTTTTTTTTAAACTCGGTTTTTTATGTTTCCTTTTTGAAGACCACAATAGCAGGTTACTGGCAATTGATTAGCATTTAGTACTTGACTGATTTTGGTTTCTTCTTTTTTGTACATACACACAGAATGCTATCATGATCCAGAGAAGACGGAATGGAGTGAAGCCGTCTATGCCTACAGCAGCAGAGAGAGACATAATCTTGGGAGCAATGGGCAAGATGCCCTATTGAGTGTTTGCATTAAAGTGGTTTATTTAACTCAGAAGCAGATGAATATGTTTAATAAGTGGTTACGGTAACTTCTTAAGACCTTCCAGGCCTTACCCAGACAGATCTCAGATTCCACCAGGGGAAGCCCTGTGTCCTCTGTGTTTGCTCTCAGTGCCATAACGAGAGCAGGCCACTCTGGCTGTGCCGTGTCACCAAGTTTACAAGACTTCCTGAAGGCAAGGGAGCGTCAGGAGAGACTCCATGAAGAGTTGAGCTTTTCCGCTGGGTTTCGAAAGAGAAGTAAGTCGTGAACGAGGAAGGACTTAATGGGGGTGAAAGGGGAGCAGTGCTTCCAAGGAAGAGAAGTGATGTGAGTGACAACATGATGGAGGGAAAGCTGGAGCCACATCTGGAGCGCAGTGTGTAGACGGTCCCCCTGGAGGGTGAGGTGGGGGACTGAGTGGTGAGGAGAAGACGGGAAGGTAAGTCCAGGGTGGGTGCGTGGCGGGCGTCTAATCCCAGTGTGCTAGTAAGATCCCTGCCCTGACTTCACTCACGTACCTCGGTTTAAAAAGGTTAGGGGAGCAGGGGAAAGGCAAGGTTGGCTTAAGTGGCATGAGAAAGAACTGGCTTTCTTCATTTTCTTTCTTTAAGGAAAGGCTTAGTCAAAGGATTCTGTAGCTCAAATCTATGAATACTGGACAACTTTGTGAAGGCGTAGTATCCTTGAACCACAACAATGGAAAGAAAAGGTGATACTTTCAGAAGTAGGATTTCTACTTGCAGGATGAGGTGGACAGAGGAGGGTTTGGGGTTCATCAGGTGATCGCAACACAGGATGAGGCTGGAGCTCAGCTTCATTTTATGATATAAAAGCAGGAACATTCAGTATAGTGACCGGGGTGGATTGTGTAGCAGCTCTCAAACTCACCGCCTTTTAAAATCCAGTTTGTTTCATTTACAGAATTGTAAAAGATACATTATTTGATAAAATTTAATGTACATATAAAAGTCAGTGAAAATGAATAGTTTGTGTCCCTTTTTTTCATCTGGTCCTGGAGCGAGAGTATTATTTTAACGGATGCTGACAACGGACTATCCATCTCGTTGGTCTGAATCCAAAACCCGGGTCAGATGTTTTTAAACCATATGATCTTGATTTTCAGATGTGATTCTATTTGAATAAAAGATAGATTCTTTCAGAAATTCTTTGATTTGTACTGATTGCTCTAAAATGATGGATTAAAATAGGAGCTGGCAAGAAACTAATACGTACTGTGTAAGAAGCATTTCAGTACTTTGAAGCTTGTTCAAGGGTTTGGAATTTTAATGTCACCCTTTTAAAAGGTGCATACCAACAGCAGCATTCATCCGGTAGCTATTTGTCCTGGCCTAGCTCTTTTTTTTTTTTTTTTTTTTTCTTAATAGCAGGTTCATTGAGATGCAGTTTGTAAACCCTATAAGCCATCTATTTAAAGTGTACAATGCGATGGTTTTTAGTGTACTGACGAAGTTGAGCAGCTGTCCGCACAATGGACTTTAGGAGGCATCACCCCAGAAAGAAAACCTGTGCCTGTTAGCACACACTGTTCCTTTCCTCCTAACACCACCCTTCCTCCACTTCCCCAACACTTAGGCAACTACCAGTGTACCTTCTGTCTCTAGCATTGCCTATTCTGGACATTTCCAGAAATGGAATCATACAACATGTGGTCTTTGGTGGCTGGCCTCTTTCACTTAGCCTCATGTTTTCAAGGTTCATTCCTGTTGCGTGTATCAGTACTTCATTCCCTTTCACTGCTGAGTAACCTTCGATTGTATGGATGTACCACGTTTTATTTATACACTCATCAGTTGATTGGTATTTGGGTTGTTTGCACTCTTGGCTATTTTATGAGTCATGTTGCTTCTTGAACTTCTGTGTACAAGGTTTTGCGTGGACATTAATTTCTTTCTGGATGTATACCTAGCAGTTAATTGCTGGGTCATATGGTAACTGTGTTTAGCCTTTTGAGGAACCAGCATACTGTTTTCCAAAGTGGCAGCACCACTTTGCAATGTATCAGAGTTCCAATTTCTCCACATCCTCATTAACCCTTCTTATCTGCCTTTGATTGCAGCCATTCTAGTGGGCGTGAGCTGGCATGTCACTGTGGTTTTGCTTTGCATTTCCCTGATGCCTAATGATGCCGAGCATCTTCTCGTGCGCATTGGCCACTTGTATATCTTCTTTGGAGAAATGTGCTTTCGGGTCCTTTGCTCATTTTTAAATTAGGTTGTGTATCTTTATTACTGAGTTGTCAGAGGCATTTACATACTAGATGCAAGTCCCTTATAAGACGCATGGTTTGTGAATTTTATCTCCCATCCTGTGTGGGTTGTATTTTCACCTCGTGGTGTCCTTTGAAACACAAAAGCTTTTAATTTTGATGAAGTCCAACTCATTTTTTGTTGTAGCTTTCGGTGACATATCTAAGAAAAGGTCCAAAGGTTTACATCTGTGGTTTTTCTAAGAGTTTTATGATTTTAGCTTTTGATCCATTTTGAGTTAATTTTTGAATGTGGTGTGAGGTCGGGGTCCAGCTTCGTTCTGTTGCACACGTGGCTGTCCTGCCTGTCGTCCCTGCCTCTTCTGTTGAGAAGCCCGTGGTTTCTCCTGAGTTGTCTTGGCACCTTTGTGGCACAGCAGCTGATTGTACTTGTGAACGTGTTTCTGGACCTCAGTTCTGTCCCCCTGATCCCTGTGTTGATCCTAACGCCGGTAGCGCACCGTCCTGATGACTGTGGTTCTGCGGTGATGGTGCAGCTCCTTGATGATTGGCATCTATAGGTGTGTCTTCTATGAAGTACGCTGGAAGACAGACTAACTGGGGATTTCTGATCAGCAAACTCTTAACATATGTAAGCATAATGTGGCTCTACCCAGGCAACACTGTTGAGTTCTAACTTTGTCTTCAGTAGTTTCCTAATTTCTTGCTTACACCTTTACACACACCCTGCTGACTTCAGGACACTATTCTTGTAAGCTGGTTGTTAGAGATCTTGTTGCACCACTTGAAGGGACAGAGTCCCAGGGGTTTCCCTCGTCATCACTGTTAAATGTGCCACTCTTTTATTTCTCTTTCTAAGATTCTACTTTGGGAGAGGTGAAGCTAATAAATTAATTGTGTCAGGACGTGAGTAGGTGCCTTGAGAAATTTGGGAGTCAGGCAGGCCTTTGGAAGCAACTATCGACTAACAAGATGCATAGAAGGTATTTTACTGTGTTCCCGTGCGTCTCACGCTGGTAGGAAGCGTCTCATTGCAGGTTCCATGTGTGTGTGGTATGCAAAAGCAGTCCTTTTGAGAATCACTGTATCTATCTGAAAGCTCCTGGAGGATGCAGCAATGTCATTTGTGGTTCTGCCCATAACGCCTGGCAAGTGTCTAGTACGTAATAAAGGATCAACAGCTGTGTATGTGTTTGGGGAGGGAAGGCTTTTAAAATTGAACGCATTGAAAAACTTGCAGGTTCAGGGCTTCCCTGGGGGAGCAGTGGTTAGGAGTCCTCCTGCCAATGCAGGGGACACAGGTTCGAGCCCTGGTCCGGGAAGATCCCACATGCCGCGGAGCAGCTAAGCCCGTGTGCCACAACTACTGAGCCTGCGTGCCACAACTACTGAGCCTGTGCTCTAGAGCCGGCGAACCACAACTGCTGAGCCCGCATGCCACAACTACTGAGCCCGCACACCTAGAGCCCGTTCTCTGCAACAAGAGAAGGCACTGCAATGAGAAGCCTGCGCACCACAACCGTGAGTAGCCCCCGCTCGCCACAACTAGAGAAAGCCCGTGCACAGCAACGAAGACCCAACGCAGCCAAAAATAAATAAATAAATTTATTTAAAAAAAAACGCAGGTTCAAACAATGCCAACGGGTTTACAATGTAAATAAATCTGCCCAGAAGCAGCCAACGTCAAGTGTTTTCACGGTTTTATATGTATGTACAAACGTATCTGCATATTTGTTTATTTGTTTTGCGCAAAAGGCACATCATAGTACGCGAGTGGGGGCCCTCTGCTTTTCTCACGTAGCGATATAGTTTGGAACAATTCCCCATGCGTGGTTACAGATTTCCTCTAGTTCTTTCACTGTGCAGGTACACCGTCCTGAAACCAGTCTCCCACTGAGGGGTCCCCTCTTAGGAACGAGGCGACAGCTGCGGTTCTTTGCTTGTTCCGTTTTTATCTGTACGCTACGCGTGTAGGAGTGGAAGGTTTCAGTAGTTTGCCTCGTGTAGGTGTTGCTAAACCCCCTCCCACAGGAAGCACACTCCCACGCCCAGAAGCAAAGCCTGAGAGTCTTCGTTCCTCACGCCCTCAGTCCCACTGGGCACTTTAAAACTTTCACCCTTGTAAGCTGATGAGTGAAAAATGGAATGGGCGTATTTATTTCCTTTGCTCATTTTCTTTTAGATTGTTGGTGTGAGCAATTTGGGGAACTCTTGGTATAGTAAGGGAATTACCTCTTTGTCAGATGTATTCTGTATATTTCTCCCAGTTTGTCTTTTAACTTTGTGTTTTCATTTCTGAGCAGTGTTTTACATTTTAAGGTAATTAAGTAGATCAGTCTTTTTGCCTATGGTTTCTGGTGGTCAATAAATATTAAATGAATCCAAGTACAAGCACTGCACTTGCAGTTCAATCCTGCTCAACAAACATTCGCCAGGTGCCCGCAACGTGCAAAGCGCTGGGGTAACCGTGTGGGAGCAGCAAGGCACCGCCGGCCGCAGGGGACTTCAAGATGCTCCTGGGAGCGGCCAGAACAAGCCTCCCAGAGGGTGAGCGGCCTCGACAGACACGAAGGGGCACGTCTGTGGGGCGTATCTGGGGCCCTGTCCTCTTCACTGACTAGAGCAGAGTAGGTGAAGGGGATGCGGCAGGGGCTCTGGGCAGGCGGGCTGGGCTCATGTTGTGCGTGGCCCTGAATGCTGTTCCCGGGACTTAAACTTCCCTCTGTACAGAAAGAAAAGCTCTGCAGAGTTCTGAGATGGAGAAGGTCAAGTCCCATGTGTGTTTAGAAGGATAGTTCTGGAGGCGCTGAGACAGAGGTTATCGCGATGCCCCTGGATCCCTGCGACCGTCTACACTGTTTCCCTCGGGAACCCTTGCCCTGCTCCAGGTCCTTCTCGGGACCGCAGCCCGGAGGACCTCCCTAAATGCAAACCCAGCAAGCCCCCTGCTTAAACTTCCCAAGACCTGCCATTACCTCAGGATGGACAGCCACACTCCTTCCCCTGGTTTCCAAGGTCCTCTAGATCTGGCGACGTTTGTAAAGGGTGCAGCCTTGAGCAGGCTGGGGAGGGTGTGTTTTTGGACACACGAGGCCCAGGCTCTGTCCTCAAGGACCTTAGACTTCAGAGAGGGAGGCAGACGGGAATGTCCCTGCCACTCCTTCCAGGCTCAGTGTCTTCCCTGCACCATCGCTGCCCCTGGGCGGCCCGGTCCTCCCCGCCGAGCGCCCAGGCCTCCCGGGGCCGCAGTCAGGTCTCAAAGGGCCTTCAGCCCCCGGCCCCCTCTGCAGCCTCCCTGCCGCCCCGGTCAGGGCCCATCGCGCCCCCCTCAGCCCCCCACTGCGGTGGTTCTCACATTGTGAGTTCATATAATCAGACGAGGTAGAACCAGGCAAATAAAGTCACCCGGATGGGCTTTTAAGTTTTCACCTTTTGTTTTTATTTTGCAGAAGCAGAGTAAAAGAAATGTCTCCTAAGTGTGAAATGCTTTATTCTGAGAAGGAGACTGAAAGAGGTGAACCGGTTGTGCTTTGAGTTATAAACACAGGAACAGCTTTCGTGCACAGGCATCCTTATGAGGAGCTGCTTGTGTCGTTGGTCGTGTCCACGCTCGAAGCCCAAGGCAGCAGGGTGGTGCGCTCAGATTCTCTCTCTATTTCATCACTGTGTTTAGAGACCACAAATATGTCGGCTTGGTACCAGCTCGGGTTCCTCCCCAGTTCCGATCGTCCTCCCGGAGAAAGAAGAGAGTCGGGACTGTCTCCCGGCCCGTCTTCAGGGCGGGCAGGATGAGGAAGGGGCAAGTGTAGGGCGCTGAGATGGGGGAGGAGAGAGTGAGCTGCCCAGTGAGGTGGGCACTGAGGGTGAAGATCGTTCAAACTGCAAGTAAAGCTTCCAGCGCTAGAACCTGAACCAAAAACCTCAGTTAATACCCAGAAGCGAGACACAACATGATGTGGAAACGGCATTGCATTTGGAGTCACAACATCCAGGTGTGAGTTTGGGCTCTGCCCCTTACTGCCTGCCTGCACAGTCCTGAGCACATCGCCTACCCTTCTAGAGCCTTTCGTACTGTGAATACGCCCTAACTGTCCTGTAGGTTACTGTGAAACCCAAAGCAGACTTCACGTGTGTTGTTCAAGTAGATATTATTAATATTTGAAATGCACTGATAAAGATAGATAGTGGATTTATATGTAATCAGCAAAAGCCTGGCTGATTTTGGTCTCCTCTGAAAACCATAATATCAACTACTACAATCTTCTTACTTGACCCCCTCCCTCAAGCCCTCCCTAAAAAATACCGCCAAACCCCATCTCTGCTAGAAGAGGTTGCAAGAAGCCAAACTGATCATTGTTTTACTTCACGCCCTCACTTTTACAGTTTTATTATGTAATTTGGCCCAGAATGTTCTCTCATTTTCTTCTCACACTCTACTGCTATCCTAGTCACTTCATGTATACCTGAAATCTCTAATAAGCAAGAACAAGTACAAAAAAATTCATTTTGGGGGTGGGGGTCAGATTAGAAGAACAGGAAATGTTTACCAAGTCACTCCGAAGAAACTTACTAGGCATCGGCGTTCAGGGCCCGACGTGCGTGGATAGAATTGACCGCGGGCTGGGTGGTCCCTCTGCCGGCGCACAAGAGCCCTCTCCTTCCTCGTCTCTTCCAGAGCTGTCCTCTGTTCGCTTCAGGAGTCGCCCTGGCCTCTTGCTGGGTCAGCTCTGCCTCACGCTAGTCCCAGCCCCACTCCAGAAGCGGCTCTTCACCCTCTGCACCTCCTGCTGCCTGAGCGCTAAGTGCAGCTCTACTCCGCTCTGGCCCTAATCAGATGCTGGTTTCCGTCATGTCCCTGATTGTAGACCTAGGTTGTCCCCGTCCTGCACTAAACTGCAAAAGCAGGGACCGCCACGATAACTCGTGCAGCACCTTGCAGTTTGCAAGGTATTGTCAGAAACACTGTCGTATTTGACCCGCAGCCCACCCCTGGGAAGCCGGTGGTCTCCCCGGCTCGCAGGTGCAGGAGTGAGACTTGCAGCTTATAAACTGCGGTTTGGTGCAGTTGCCTCCCGACCCTCGCGTTTCTCCCGCGTGGACCCGGCCTCCTCAGCGTCTTTCATTTCCTTTGCAGCTCCTGACTCTGCCTGGTATTCCAATTACTATTCATGTCACCATCTAGTACTTATTGAGTCTTGGGCACAAATGAAAGGCTTCTGCACGGGATGTAAAAGTGAATGAGGATTTATACTCTAGGAAGAAATTTACAAACTAATCAGCGTCTGTGACTGTGTGACTGATTCTTTACTAAACTTCTAAGAAGCCTTTCAAATGTTTGCTGCCGGGTGCCCTGTCAACCCTACCTGCTCCTTCTGCCGTTGAGGTGACAGTGGGATGTGACATTGCTGAGATGACCGTGCTCTTTGTCATGAAGAACAAGGAGGGAAGGCCAAGGTCTGGGTCATCTGCAAAGCAGACTTTTTTCCTGGATATAAAGGTGGGTTTTGTCATTTTGTTGTGCCGAAGTGCTTCCTGACACATACCTATGCCCCTTAGAGACTGGGGACTTGTGGCCAGGGGTTGGGGCGTTTTCAATTCGTGGTTCATGGGCTCCGCTGCTGGAGTTGTCATCTGTCTCCCTGCTTCCTTCTCCCTTTCAACGTAGATGTCATCTTGTAGAGCAGCATTCCAGAGCCTTGACAGCTTCTGTATGTAATTCCCACTCTTGAAGAATGTCTTTCACAACCTCAATAGACTATATTTCTCTACGTCTTGGTAAAACAAGACCAAACAACGCCAAGAATAGCAACAAACCCCGCCTGGTTAACTCTCCTGAGTCTTGTTCCCCGGCAGGCGCGGCTCCAGCCCCTCATGGCCGCGTGGCCCCCAAGATCCAGCACAAGACGGCTTAGAGCAGTGTTTGGGTCAGTTACCCGTATGTCTCTAGAAACCACTTTATTTATCATTTGGGGTTGGGGGTGGGGTGAAGATGTGGAAAGCAGAGGAAATCAGGGACAGGGTGAGAGGGGTGTGGTTGGTGGTTGAAGGTGAGGGTTCTGCTTTGTTCTGGCTCGATTTGTAACGCCACTTCTTTCTAGCTGTCCTAGGCTGTGGGCTTTGGATAATTACTTAGATGCAGAAACCTCAAGTTCTGCAACTGTAAAATGCCAACATTTTATAGTTCCTGTGTGCATCGAGTCAGATGATGTCTGTAAAAAGCTTAGCACAGTAACGGGACCATAGGAAGCACCAATAAGTATCAGCTATTTTTATTCTGTATCCCTCCCTGTTGAGGAGAAGGAGAAGTAAAATACCCTCATGAAATCTCCATTCAAGGAGATTACATTTTGAAAATCAGAGACCTTATACTTTGTTTTTCTCTTCGCGGGAATAGTAGATCAATACCACTTATTTCCATGTTGTTGAACTCCTTGTACTCTCAAAATAGCATCCTCGTCTTGACTAAGAGTTCTTTAGTGCTGAGTGATTGCAAAACTAATTATAGTAATTTTACTATCTGGGTATCATTAAGGGAGAGGGCCAGCTGCATAAGATTGTATGATTTGGCACTAGTAATCTTCAAGAAGGCAGTAGCATATTTACAAAGATAGTCTGACTCTCTTCTAATTTGAAGAGACTTACTTACCTCCTGAAGTGTTTATGGCTCTGAAGTTTTGAATACTTCTCTAAAGAATAAAACAAACGATGGGATGGATTTACTTAGAAGGGGTGAACAACCGAGAGAGAACGCATTATATATTGAAACATGGGGCTCTTTGAAGAATATGGGTCAGACTGGACGAAAGAAATGGTTTTGTTTAGGTTAAATAAAAGTCCTGGGCCACAGGGATTATGGAAGGATGTAGAGAGTGCAGAAGAAAAACATGGACAAAATTTAAAATTTTGCCAAAGCTTTGTACGTAGAGATAAGGAAAGTAAGCAAGGAAAAGATTTAGCAGTCTATAGGGTATGCTTTATGACCTGAGCATTAGAGAAATATCTATCTTTTGACATTCATTCATTTGTACAGCAAAAACCTTTTTATTTGTTTTTCAGCAAATACTTATCGAGTACTTACTATGTGCTACACTGTCCTTGGAACTTAAGGTTCATTACCAAACAAGATAGGCAAAGACTTGTGCCCTCATGGGACTTATATGACTGAAGAGAGAGACAGAGAGACAGAGACAGAGAGACAATGAATTAGCAATAAACACAATAAATGAACTAGTGTGTTAGAAAGTTATAAGTGCTGTGAACAAAGGGATTATTAAGGCAGGAGAAGACGGGTGCGGAGTACCCGTGTGTGGATGTCGGAGGGGGAGAGGATGTGGATATGCTGTATGCTCAGTCCTCCGGCAGCAGTTGGGGCCACCACGCAACGGGCGACTTTGCTTCTTGCTATTCTGACTTTGCTTTTCTAATGAACGTCTCCTGGGTTTTAGGATATGGAGGTAAAAGAGGTCATACGAGTGTCCCTGGGAGAGCAGGAGAGCAGGAATAGGCATTTAAAGAACCTGGAAATCACATTTATTGAGGTAATGGAAATGCACAGTGAAAAGTAGTGTTGAAGCTTCCCAGGGTCCAGGCAACCAAGGACAACAGGGAAGGCAGGACAGTGAGAGTGTGCCGTGAACTCCAAAACCACACGCAGCAAGGAGCGAGAGCTGTTGTCATACATAAAATAAACAAAGGCTCTGCAGGAAGGTTTTGGATTCAAAAACGCTTTCAATTTTGGATCGATAGAGTGCTAAACGCCTTTGAAGAAAATCTCTTCCCACAGGGCATTCTAAGATCCTAAGTGAGAAACTCAGTGAACTGCCTGCTGACGTGACTCCCAGCACCTCCATGGCTGCCTCAGTTTCTCTCTTTCCTCCAGGACGTGGCACCGCGTACCCGTGGTCGAGCTCGGAGCTGTGGTCAGGGGCTGGTGGAAAATGCTCAGGATTCTCATTTGAGGTTGGAGGAATGTCATCTCAGGGAGAGGGAAGAAAAACTTCTTTCCCTTTGAGGAAACATGCTGTGCCCTGTCCTAGCTGCCGGGGACCTTGCTAAACACTATTTATCGGACCTTCACCTCTGACAGAAGCAAGCAAACATGATGAATCTGAGTCTCAGTTGCGGAGGGCCCCTCTAAGCCAGGGGGAGAATTTGACCGCCTTTGACCTACTGCTATACATTTATGCCAGAGTCGGGCCCTGCTCCCCAGTTCCCAGCCTTGGACTGAAGAACCGGGTCAGGAGAAGTGAAGGAGCGAGAAACCCTGTGGCAGATTTCAAGACCTTCCCAGGGCCACCCCCTACCCTGCCCCCGAGTGTGATGGCCCAAGTGTCTGCGTATCCGAGGACATGATACGACCAGGGAGGATCTGACCACCTACCTACGTCAACACGGTTTCTCCCCTCTGATGCTTCAAGCTGGTGCTTGAAACCTCACAAAAGAATAAAATAGCACTTCTTAGAGTACGCTGGAGGCATTGGTATCTCCCAAAAGGAACCCAATGAATGAGACAAATTCACCTCTACATTCAGAACACCCTACATAGCCCACCCACACAAGACGTTGCCCAAGTCAAAATATTTCACAACATTCCACCCAAATTAAAACAATGGAGACAACCAGGGAGAGTAATAGGAACTCTGTGCTGTAACCAAAGGAAGAGAGAGCAGAGTGTGTGCGTCCACGGACACATCAGTGAAAAATAGGCAGCCGACATTTTTGCAATTTTTTCCCAAGTTTGGGAGATTCTTTTGCGGCAGATTTTCTGGCCGTCAGGAAGGGGATTACAGGAAGTGTAAGGGACACATGTGAGACAGAGAGAAGGGCACAGAGCTGGGGGCATAGAAGCATCTTTAATTTTCACTTGAAGCTAAACATTTTTATAGAGACTGTCAGAATTTGCTGGCCTCACGATAGAACTCTGCTACAAGTTGCAATTGTTCCATAATGTAGACACAAGGAAGTGTTCCACGGAATTGTGTTTTTCCCCTTTGGTTTTCCTTGCTTCCGTGCAAAAATGTTTAAAAAAAGTATACTTGGTGGTTTATTCTAAACAAATTCACTTTGGCACCCAGGTATTGCTCAAGCGGCCAACTTAAGTACTTATTTTTAAAAGTGTATTTTTGACTTTAAACACTTAAATCCATTGTGGTCTATCATGTCAATATATATTTTGGCTTGCGCACAGCTCTGAGAAGGCCTGGTAACATTCCTTAAAGGAGTCTCGGAAAGGCTCCTGCTGCAGAAGCATGGCCTCCCTGTTTCCAGTGCAGATAGGTGTGCACCCGAATACCTTCCAGCAAGTTCTGAGACGGCCTGTCCTCCTTTCTGCGAGCCAAATTCAGGCCCCGACGGTGGAGGAAATGTACCAACCAAATGAGTTGTTTTTCAGTGAGTGCAAACAGAATCCAAGAACCAGTGTGGGGGGGGGGCAGTGAGCTCACATCTTGAAATAAGAACAACTTAAATTTGTACAACTTCAATTACAATTGGATCCAAGGTTTTCCTCATCTCATCTGCAATAACCACCTTGGAAGACAGGAGGGGCAGCTACTAAAGAGGAGGAAACAGATGAAAAAATATTCGACGATGGTCCAGGCCCATAATATTCTACCCAAGACAGCAGCTGGAGGAGTGTTTCACATACAGTTTGTTTGGTTTTGTTTCAACTTAAAATCCAGCGCACATCTCATGTAATAGTGCCTCGCGAGAATAAATTGGACTTCAGGTAAATACTTAAAATACTCAGTGTCAGACCAGTGAAAAATTTTATATTATAAATATTGGCAGGAATTGTTATTGTTTTTATTAGTATCCCAACTATTAAAGTAACACATGAAAGATTTTTAATAAGTCCAGTGGAACAGTTCAGGAGGGAAAAAAATGTTTCCCTGTCTACACATTACTGGATGCCGTGCACTCCCAATTCATCCGGAACATTCTTTCAAAGCTTCTTGCGCTGTTCAGAGAAGATGGGTATTTGTAATGAGCTCCAGTCAAAGATGGAAATATTAATTCTGCCAAGAACATTTTCCAGAGATATTCCACTGTTAATAATTACAAGTTGTCTCCCAAATAAAGCAGTATTACTACCACTCCTGCTGCCATTGCTGCTGCTGCCTTTCCACTGATAATAACAATAACTAATATTTTTAAAATACTTACTACACACCAAGTGCTGTGCTATGTACTTTTGTGGATATGTTGCATTTTTTCTTCATTGATTCTTCATAACAAGGAAATAATAAGGAAAGTAAGCAAGGAAAAGATTTAGCAGTCTATAGGATGTGCTTTATGACCTGAGGATTAGAGAAATATCTATCTTTTGACATTCATTCATTTGTACAGCAAAAACCTTTTTGTTTGTTTTTCAGCAAATACTTATCGAGTCTTACTATGTGCTACACTGTCTTTGGAACTTAAGGTTCATTACCAAACAAGAGAAGAAAAACCTGTGACTTGAGAGGTTAAATAATTCGCTCATAGTCACATAATTAACACGGGATGGAGCCAGGATTGTTACTTAGGCAATGTAATTTCAGAACCCACAACCCGAAATTTTATGTGACATTCCCTTCTGAACAACTAATAATTAATAGTAATGATAATAACAACTGTAATATCTGAAATGTGTTCGTTGTTTATCATCAAACTTGTTTTTACAAATGACGTAAATGAGATTTGAAGAGGTGAAGTGATCTGCCCAAGTTCCCATGGCCAGTAAGTTAAAGAATAGAGATTCAGATTCAGGCAGTCTGATTTACAAAAACAGGGAAATTGAATCCCATAGTTCTACCACTTCCCCTTCCTGGGGATGCTCGCACCAATTAAATTGTAGGTGTAGATTCTCTCATATGAGGGCCTCGGATCCATGTCCTTTGAAATCCAAATTTCTGGGCTAGGAATTCTCAAACTTTTGAATTGGTGAGGAATCACTTTCATTCCTCTGGAATATTATAGATTACAAAAGAACTTGAGAGACCTGGAAAGGTGTAGAAAAAAACCTTCCAGGTGATTAGGGAGGTTTTATTGACAGATTCAAGGAATGACATTCTTTTCTGTACTGAAGATGCTTCCTACCAGGTAAAAAACGTTATGTCTGTTTTCACGAGAAAACGTTGCAAGGCGATGTGTGATGGCAGGTGCACTATCTCTCTGGATCCCGAGGCTTTGTAGAGAGTGGTCCCTGCCCAGAGGAAGGTGAACTGCAAAAGCATCGCTCTCATCTAGCCTTGCCAGGGTCTAGGGATTAACACAAGAGGTGCTGTGGAAAGCTCACTGCAAGGCCAGCAAAAGGCACGATGCTTGCTTGTTTTGTTCCATCCCATCCCACAGTGGAAACCACCATCACCATGTCAAGTAACGAAAGCTATCTTTACTATTGCCAATAGCGATAACGCAAGGAATTAGCTTCTATCATGGAGTCCCCCTTAACTCTATCTTTACTTTTTGGGCAAAACCAGAGAAGAGACATACTGTTGGGTGTTCCTATAAGTGGACTTGGCTTTTTTCTTGAACATGTTCATTTGAGTTCAGAACATGTACTGGCTTTCACACTTTCCAAATTTCTAGAGGACACGTTGATGGAGATAACATGCCCCTGGAGCAGTGTGGAGCCCTTCACCTACTGCCGTTGCAAAAATTGAAAACACCTGGATGGTTGCCAGAGGGACCCACATCAGGGAGGCAGGCAGAATGTGTGCATCTTGGATGCCATCCCAGAGCGGTGGGATGACTCCAGTACTGCAAAAGGTCTCCTTGTACATGACCTGCCTAACCTGACGGTCCCAGGGGTGAAGTGTATACAGGGGTGAAGCGTGTGAATCAGGGCTAGAGGTGAAGCCTGGCCATGGTTTCAATAAGAGCACCAGAGACCAGTCTGATACTGACTAGTGAGAAGTGTTTCCCGGACGAGGATGTGTGGCAGTGGGACACCCTGCCCATCAGACATTTTGGGAGTGAACCACCGTTCTGTGTGACCTTCGACAAGTCACTCAACCAGCCTGGTCTTTACTCTCCTTGTGCAGTAACTGAAAAGTTGGGCTGGTGGTCATCAACCCTTCTCCCTCTGAAATGCTCTGATCTCTGGTCTAAACTCATAGACCATGCTTGGAGAACCATTGATCTAATAACCTAAAAAACTGACTGTATTTCCTTCCTAAGCTACTGAAAGTATAAAGGAAGAAAAGCTTACTCATCGCTAGAATTTGGTTTCAGAGATATTTAATTACAGCATTTGGAGATGTGTCATTCATCCATAGCTGGTAAGAGTCATGGTCTACTGTTTTATTAAGTCATTAATCATCTCATTGTACAATTCCCAGTCTCTAATTCTATTCCACCAGTATGTGTAAGGAGAGTCTTATTCTTCCATTTTCTGCATCTAGGTCCTAAAGTAAACCTATGTTGTTCATAATCATCTTTCATTCTGCTGCGTTTCAAAAGTTTTCTACTCCTGATTTTCTATCTGATTATTTCTACTTTTCCCGGCTATAGAATCATAGATCATAGTCTTTCAGAATTAAAAGTGATTTTAGAAGTTATTTAATCCTGCCTTTGTTTTACTTAATTGAAAATTGGGGACAGGAAAGATTATACAATTCGCCAAAGGCCTACAGCTAGCTAGTTGCAGAGTTCCACTCAGGATCAGACGCCTAACCCTTGCCCTGCTGATTTCAGTGAGACCCAGGGGTTCTGGTTCACTCGGAGTGCAGAGCCCAATCTGATCTAATTTGAGAGATTTGGACACCGCCACCTGGCCTCGGAAATGCCCAGGTAGAGAGCCATAGTGTGAGATACATGCAGGGGTGGAGGGGGGAGAACCAAAGTGGAGGTGGGGACATTTGGTCTCCTTTTCAACTGGGTAGAAGGTGAACTCTAGGGATGAGTGACAGGAGAAGGGATTTTACTAGGATTAAACAAAGCTTGGATGTCTTCAAATGCAAGAATATTCAGCCAGACACTTCATTATGTATTTCGCCCAGATCTCTCTTCCTGTGAGGTTTTCTGGCGAATGTGCACAACTTTGTTGAAAGTGCCAAACACAAAAGGCACACCTCAGCTGCTCTGGTGAGAATAGATGGGGAGGTGACACGTAGAGGCGGGGAGTCCAATCTTTGGACAACAGATTATGGAGTCTTGGAACAGGTGATGGTAACCACACAGAGGGGACAACAGATGCATGACAGCAAGGACACGGGGGGAAAACTGTCATCATGGGAATGCCTTCAGAGTAGGGAGGTGGATTGTGGGTGATTTTACTTTCTTTGTAAATATTGTATTTTTTTTTTTTTTTTTTTGGTCTTGGTACATGTTGTTTCATTAAGAAAGAATAAGTAAAATTACTGTACTGGATCTTAGCCTGGAATGACTTTCTGGCTACCATTTTTTAAAGGATTACCTTTTATTTTGAAACAATTTCAAACTGATAGAAAAGTTGCAAGAATGATCCAAAGGACTTTGACAAACTCTTTAGTCAGATCCACCAATTGTTAACATTTGCTATGTTTGCACATTCTCTCTCCCCCTACACATGAAAATTATGTATTCTTTCTGAATCACTTGAGAGTACATTGCCCTTTACCCCTAAATACTTTAAGTGTATATTTCCTAAGAACAAGGACCTCCACTTACACAGCCATGTACAATCATCAAAATCAGGGAAGATTACATTGATACATTATTATTATCTAATCTGTAGACCTTATGCAAATTCCACCAATTGTCCCAGTAATGTTCTATATAGCAATTTTTTCCCCCTGGTTCTAGATCCAATCCAGGATCACACGTTGCACTGAGTTTTTTCCACATCTCTTCAGTTTTCTTTAATCTGGGTCAGTTTCTCCTTTTTTCTTTCATGACTGTCATTTTCCAAGAGTACAACCCATTTATCTGTAGAATGTTCTCCAGCTTGGGCTTATCTGTGATTTCCTCACGACTGGATTCAGGTTGTGCTTTGTTTTGGAAAGAGTCCTATCTGAGAGCTATTGTGGCCTTTCCGGTGCATCATACTAGACACACATGATGTGATTAGTTAGTATCTCTGATGAGGTTAATTACTGGTGATGTTGACTTAAGGGTAAGGCTATATATTTCAAATAGTAGATGTTTTGTTGTCTTCAGCTCAATGTAGTGTCATTATTAATAGATAGTTTGGGAAATATTCTAAAAATTAACATGGGCTCACATTTAATCCACATTAAAGTTAGGTGTACCTACAGAACAACGGATGTGCACATAACTGCAATACCAGGCCAGGTTCCATCGCAACAAAAAAGGCAGATTAAGGGAAACCTTCAGGTACAGGTAAACAGTGACATAAGCAAGAATAACGTGTGTTTTCAATTCTGCATAATGTATAATTTCTAGGGAATCATTGGATACATATGTTTTTCATATCTGTTGACAAAATCTAAGCAGCAAATGTAAATTATAGCATTTTGGGGGACATTATGTATATTTGTGAAATTCTCCTTGAATGACTTACTTGGCGCGAATGAAAAATGAGTGGATTCAGACTGATGGTCCTATAGTACTTTGATCTATGGTAGATCATTGCAATGTTATTCCTGTTGGTGGCTATAAAGAAAAATGATCTGTTTGCCTCGATCAACAATGAAAGCTCATAAAGACTTTGGGTTTTTGGATGCAATATACTTTATTTGTATGAATCCATTAGAAGCTATTCAGTATCTGAAAAATTAATCTTAAAGGATATTGATGGCATAATGCTTGACTTTCTGCAAAAAAGCAAGTGGATTTCTGCGGCGTCTTCTGTTTTGACTACTTTGTCAGAATGTGATTTACCTCTTACTGGTGGTACTGTTAAGCATAGCAAATGGTGTTTTGTTTTAATAAAAGTTTTAACTGTAGCTGAACCACTGTGGGTTTAGGAAGAACGGCTAAGATGCTTGCCGCAGAGTGGACCCTGCAATTCTTCAATTTGGGAGTGGAATGATTCTTTTTTGTAGTAAATCAGATTTACTAGTTATTCTATGTTCCCAAGGACAGCAAGAAGAAAAGGGGGAGTGAGGGAAAGTGGATGGAAAGGGAATTCAGGAACATCAGCGCTCCAGTCTTAGGTGGTGCAGTAAAGGGAGTCTGAATGGGCTAATACCTGTTTCCATAGCTGTGAACCCGGTTCTTCTTTGGAACATTGTATATAGTTCTGCATCATGAAGCTGCAATGCTGCCCAAGGGTGAAAATGGCAGTTGGTCTATGCTGCCATCTGGTGGTGAACTGCTGCTCTGCCTCACTGATGAGTCAGACTCACTGGCCCTGGGCTGGTCCACCAGCTAACAAGCAAAGTTGGGGATTTGGCCTGTTGGTCCACTATGCCCAACACGAACTTCTTAATTCTTTTGGCGTGCTTTTCTCCTCTGTGGATTATGTCTCTCATCCCCTTGGAAAGCTTGGTTCCCTTCGTACTGTCTCTCCTTTTCCATCAGTCCAAGAAGGAGAGCAAGAACAGCTAACGTTTACTGAGTTTGTGGCCTTGGCTGACATGAAAATGTTCTGTGAGGTTTGCTTATCAACTAATTGGACTTAGTGATCAAACTGTGCAGTACTTTAAGCATAAAAAAATTTTCTTTTTGTTATACATTGTATCGAATTTACCACCGTATGAATGGAAATTAAGACCTTATGTAGTTTTTGTATGTTGCAATATTTCTTCAAATAAATCTCTCCTATAAAAAAAAAGAAACCTGGGAAAAAACACATGGGGTAGAGATATACATAATCATGATTCCCTTTTACAGATGAGGAAGCACGTTTAATGATGGCTGAGCCCATGTTTCATCATTGGTCTGTCTAGAGCCTGAACTCTTATTTACCGTGTTGCCTTCACACTTATGTGTGAAACTGAATAAAGTATCACCTATCCCATGGAAAATTTTTTTCGTCTTTATTCATAAGATTTACCTCTTATGAAAAGATGTCAAGCCTTCGTGAGCAGGTTGCAAAAATATTTAGGGGATACAGGGAGCCCTTAACTAAGGCCCCTCAAATTTGCCTGTGATAAAGGCAGTCATGTCCCTGGGGTGGGAAATCTGATCTGAAGAAAATGGAGTGACTTAATAACTGTGAAAGTCAAACAAGATAATGCACGTGAATTGGATCTGGATATTCTACACCAAAATTAATTATTGTTATGTCATTATATTGGATAGATTCCTAGTTGATGTTCACACATGACCAAAGCAATGTATTTGGTAAAGGGGTAAATATCTATTTTGTGATGCACTTGAGTTGAATATAACTTCTTTAGTTTGAAGAATAAAAACTCTGGTTGATTTTAATGCAAGACTATTTTTTAGAATACTCAATAAATATTATATTTTGTATTATTTTTTATCATAGACTTTAACCAAAAATAATAGTCAGCCAACCAACCATTCATCCAGTCATCAAAGTACAAATTCTTATCAAACTTATGAACATGATTCCTTACTAGTCACCATATTTCCAAGAATGCCTTTGTGGCCTTCCTTTTTTTTTGGCCGAGCCGCGTGGCTTGCAGATCTTAGTTCCCTGAGCAGGGATCAAACCCGTGACCCCTGCGGTGGAAGCAAGGAATCCTAACCACTGGACCACCAGGGAAGTCCTGGTCTGGTATTTAGATAGATAAAATATTTAGAATTAAAATATAGACTTTAATATTCTATATTCTATTGAATATAATCTTTTATAATTAAAATATAGAATTTATATTTTATATTCTATTGACTGTGTTTAATACTTTATAATTAAAATATAGACTTTAAGTTTGTGGCAACTGGTAGGTGTTCCATAAATACTCCATTCTGTAGGCTCCGCCTTTGCACTGAAACCCTATTTCTATCCACTTTGTCCGGCTCTATATTTTTGATTTGTGAGGATCCCAGAGTGGGATACTGAGCTGTAACAACCTGTAGGTTCTGCCATGTCTGGAGGTATCTGGAAGGACCCCCCCAAGAGATTAACTAACATGAGATGCTAGAGAAGACATGGGCAAGAGTTTCTTGAAGAAGCCTGTTTCTTTCAAGCTTCAGAATAAGAACGGAGGGGACCATGGTGAAGTCAGTCGAGTGGGGCGGTGTTGCTGATTGCTCCACAGCGTGTTATCTGCCAGGCCCAGAGTTATGAGGAAAGGAGGCTGTGGCACACACACTGAGCAAGGCCAGTGGGACCGTCCACGTGGGGCACCGACAACATGGCGGTATTGTCTTCTCCCAGACAGACAATGGTGGGAGCAAAGGCTCTGAGTCAGACACTGTGGCTTCACTGCTCCCAAAACCATTCCCAGTGTCCTCTCCCTTCCTCTACGGTGGGCTGGAAAGCTCACCACTCCCCTTTCCAGATTCCTTTGCTCTAGATCTTATAGTGGCACACTATTCATTTGTACAGTGAAACTCATCTGTCTCCCTAAAGTCTTCCTTAGGATTTTCCCCACAGAAGCTGAGTGATGTTGAGCAGATTCTCTGGGCCAGTTCCTTTCTAACACATAAGACCCCTATAGTGGTGTTTCTGAAAATGTGTTCTGCAGGTTATCAGTTCCATTGGAGATCTCAAAAAAAAAAAAAAAAAAGTGTTAGGGATAAATAAATTTGGAGAGCACTGAATTTAAAAAGTTAAACCAACTCTGTCTCATCCGGTACAACATCTACCCAGTCACCCAAGCGAGAAATCCGTGGGTTGTTTATTACATATTATTTATAGTATATATTACATATTATTTATATGTTATACATAATATATAATAAAATAATATCATTACTTATTTCCCTTCTGCACCTAATCCATCTTCAAGTCCTATTAATTTTACTTCCTACATATTTCTCCATTTTTGTCTCTCTCTCTCAATCCCTATTTATTTCCCCAAATATCCTATTTCGGGTTCTGGCTGCCTCTTCTAACGTCTCTCCCAGCCCCCAGCGGCCACCTGCCAGAAGCCTGTGGGAGAATGGAAATGTCACCATATCTCGCCCTGCTGACAGCCCATCCACCACTCACTGGCACTTTCTGATTGGTTTTCTCTGGGGCGTTAGAAGTGCTGCAAGAAAAATTCGGCACAAAGCCTTGTATAAACCAGTTTAAACAGAGTTCTTTACCTCTCAGAGCTCTTAACATACTAACTGAACATTTTGACCCTTTGAGAGGGGATGTGAGATACAGCCTTTCCCAAATCCAACTGGATGTGCCCCGCCCTTTCTCCAGGGAAGCACCACAGTGATTAGTATCACAATGTAAACATTTTGAGAAACACTTCCTATAGAAATTGCTTTCAAACTAATGGGGATTCACTCAACTCTGCCTCCCCCATCTAAGAATTAGTTTCTCTTTTGATGCCGCCCACAACCATTTTTCTTGGCTAGATTGTCTACTTTTCCCTTATGACACAGCCTGGGCAAGAGGGGACAAAATAGATCTGAGCGACGAAGAGATTGGCCTTGGAATTTCAACAACTTACTAAACGTATGAGCTCCGGTAAGCTTCTTCCGTTTCTTCAAGTCTCCTTTCCTCATCATTAAACTCTGTATAAAACCTACCTCCTAGGAATGTTTTGATTAAACGATACACCATCTACAAGGTGAAAAGTTTAGTGCCTGGCATATAGAAACTGCTCAATAAATGCTGTTTCTACTTGTTTGAACTTTCAGGGGATCTCAGCAGGAAGGTCATGGAACAGACTCTGTATTTGGTTCAGCCTCCTCTCTGAATGTTAACTAAGTCTCTTGTGCACGAGGAAGGCGCTTGAGAAAATGCAATGTACAAAGTGTTATCCATCCTACGGCCACAGGACCTAAGGAGTGGGTTTCGGGTGGCCCTCTCTTCACTGTCCGGGTGATATCATCTGCTCCACCGTGTGGGCTACAGTGCCAGGCCAGGGATGCCTTCTTGCAAAGGCTCCAAGGATGCACTTAATTGCACATTGTTTGCATTTGTGTTAAATATGGGTGAACACATCTGGCCATTGCCTTGTGTCAAAAATCCTTTTACCCCCTGAATTTATGAACAAAACAAGTAGTATTTTTTGTTTGTTTGTTAATAAATAACAGTCTGGACTTTGCAGGTGTGCTATCCACTAATTTCTATTTTTAAATTTTTAATTAAGGACATCTAAGGAAAAAACACTGCAAATTTTAAGGAAAATATGAACAAAGTTTGATGTATTTAAAAATGGGCACAGGATATTTATTGAGGCAATATAAAGTTTTCCTACGTAACATGTTTAAAATAATCTAGAAAAATACTTGATAAAATATGCAGCGGGCAGAGTAAGAAATTTGGTAAGGCAATTCCTAGGAGCAGTTTAAAAATAAGAAACCTCTGAAGCTTTCACATCTCTGTTATGCTCCATTTTCTCAGTAGATGGCGCCCTTCTCCTACCTTCAGAGCTTTTATTTACACTAAGGTGTAAAGGGCTGACAGTCCATTAGAACAGTGACAAAATCCTCTTTGGGTCTTAGCTAAATACATACATACGGCCCTATGACACTTACTTGCAAAATTCAATTCTTCCGTTCCTCTCTTGGTGATTCACAACCATAATCCCAAATATCCTCCTCTTTCCAATATTCTAACGTCACCCTAGGCCTCTTAGTCTAGACAGGTGACTCAACTACTGTTTTATCAAAAAGATCAAGCCATTCATGTTTTTCACTCTTTTATTTATTCAATCTACAACCATTCATTCAGTACCTTCTATATGCCAGATACCGCTAAGCTCAAAGGAGGCAAAGATGCATGAGTTTTGCTCCCTGCCTTTAGCTCAAAACTTATTTGGAGGAGACAGAGAGAAACATAATTATACTATGTACACAATTATACTTATTACAATGGTAGAGATATGCACTTGTTGTTACGGGAGCCCAGAGAAAATGGATCAAACCCAGTCCGTGGGAGGGAGTGTGGGAGAGTTCCCTGGAGTTAACAGTACCTATGCCTAGTCTTAAGGGATAAAGCAGAATTAGTTCAGCAGATGTCAGGGCAGAGATACATTCCAGGTGGGGAATGTTATGGGCGAAGGAATGGAGGTGAAATATGTCACAGGTGTGTGGGTACTTTTCCAAGCAGCTCAGTCTTAAACGCTACCAGTGGTTCTCAATCTTGGCTGCATATTCGATTCACTTGGGGACTTTCTAAAAAATACCAATTTCTGGACTTCGTTCCCAGGTAGTCTTTAATTCATCTGGAGATGCCTAGGTGCTGGTGTTTAAAAAAAATAAATTCACTAGGTGATTTTAACAAACATCCAGGGTTGGGAAACACTGTCTTTGCTGGGGAGAGAGTGATGGCAAATGACCCGGGAAGGTAGACAGGAGTCTTCACATTTTACATGCCGGAAGCTTGTTAAATACATAGATCCTGGATCCCCTCCCAGGAAGTTTAACAGTTTCCAAATGAACGTGCTAAAAGTGGTCAGAAAGTAACATTTGAGAAACACCAGAATACATCAAAGAAACCTTGAGAGTCTGGCTAAGGTGTGTGGACTTTCCCTGTTGTTGTGTGGTACTGTTGAAGAGGTTTTATTTTGTTCTGTTCGTTTGTTTTTGTTTTTTTCTCTTTTTTTTTTGCAAGGGACTGAGATGGTTCTGGAATTGCTTTTGAGAGAAGCCACCACAGTGGTCCTGAGGGAAGGACGCTATGATGGGAGGGAGACCGGGAGATAGTTGAGAAAGCGCTTGTAAAACTCCAGTGGGAGGATAAGAGCCTGACCGAGGGTGGTGGCTGTTAAGGATGAAGTTCGGGGTGTGCGATGGTGGGGATGCCGGAGGTATTTGGGATGCCAAATTGCCAGGACCTGGTGACTAGTAGCAGCTAAAAGAGAAGGGCAGGGCTAGATTAAGATCTTTAGGGACCCCAAGTATTAAAAATGAATCTTTTGCCTCATTGTACATATTTTTAAAACAAGCTATAATGGTCTATATAACAAGTATGAGAAAATTCAGCAAAGTTCTGTTTTAGTTTTGTTTTCCTGTAGTATGTGTGTGTGTGTGTGTGTGTGTGTGTGTGTGTACAATTTCAAATATTGAATGCTTTCCAAATATTTTTTTCTGGTGTCTCTCCATTACTGGTACCTTGAACACATACTAGATCTGACTATTGGGAAATTGAATACCAAGAGGGAGAATAAAGGATCAATTCCAGGGTGCCTGGGTGGGTGGTGGTTCTATCCACTGACACAGAGAATACAAGGGGAGGGGGTCCTGTTTTTTTTGTTGCTGTTGTTCTGGTTTTCTTTTGCAGGAAGGGATTTGTGCAGACGTCCATCAGGCTTTTAGAAATCCAGGTTTAGGGGCAAGGGCTGGGCCTCAGATGCTGATATGGGAGCCCTGGACCTATCTGTGGTTGCTAAAAAAACAAGAAGGATGATTTTTTGTTTTGTTTTGTGAAATAGACTCGACTGTCTGTCTAACCATGGGAGGTGCCAAGAGTGACAACTGCTCTGACACAGGAAGAAACCCTGGGGATCACGTGCACTTCAGAGGTGGTGAAGAGAGATGTGAAGAAGAACAAAGAGAAAGGTCAGTGAAGTGGAAGGAAGGGGCCAGGTGTCAGTTCAGGTGATAAAGAGGACAATTTTATTAAGTAATAGACTAAAAAATGTTCATTGGTGATAGTATTATAAAGGAATATAGGATGATGCTGATAGAATGCAAGGAACCTGTTGATTTGGGGGAGAAAGGCATGAATCTTTTGAGGGAAGTAAAGGGACAGACCCTGTGGTCAGAATGGGAAACTGAAACCTAGGACATCAGGGACAAGGCAATCTGGCAGGCAAATGTCTTAGCTTGGGCTGCTATAAAAAATAAGCTAGCTCTCTTCTTCTTCTTATAGGGACACTAATCCTACCTTGTGGGCTCCGCCCTCAAGGCTTACTTACCACCCAAAGCCCTACCTCTGAATACCATTACATTGGGGGCCTAGGATTTCAACATGTGAATTTTGAAGGGACACATTCAGCACATAGCAGTGAGCTCTAGGGAAGCCCACAGACAAGGGGGTTCCTCAAATACCATTGATGCTTGAGTACTGGATTAGTCATGGGGACAGCAGCATTTGAGCTACCCCAAAGGGTGGTAAAATTGGGGGGGGGGGAAATGGATCCATGAGCCAGGGGACCAGGTTCAAATTCTATAAATGAGGGAAAACTTGGGGGAATTGTTAGATATAAGAGTGACAGAAGGTGATTTAAAGTGAAGATGTAACTTATGGGAAAACATTGTTTCCACTCAAAGCTGGAGGAGTAATATCCTAGAATCTTGTAAACTAACATTTGTTGAGTGCTTCCTATATGCTAGGCACTATTTTAAGCTTTTTTTTTAACCTATATCAACTTGTTTAATGGTCACAGCAACTTTATAGGGTAAATATTGTCATTATCTACATAGTACAGATATCAACTTGTTTAATGGTCACAGCAACTTTATAGGGTAAATATTGTCATTATCTACATAGTACAGATGAAGTTGTAAAAAATTAATGAACAGAAACCTCAGTTAAATAGCGCCAGGAGACCAGCAGGGGGAGCTCTCACGCCCTGTGACTACAGCGGAGCAGAACAGGAAGAAGCCCCACTCCTCTTTTTTCCTGGAAGGACCCGGCCAATGACAAGCCATGGGCTCTGTTTAATGCATCCTCTCCACTTCTTTTCCCCTCCATAAAAGCTTCCCTTGCCCTGCAGGGCCTTGCTGTGGCTGCCGTGGTTGCCGACCCCAAGCTGCAATGCTCTGCTCTCCCAGGGAAGCCCCTCTTTGCTGGAGAAGCATCTGGCGGTCTGCCTATTTCGGGTCAACATTTTGGGGGCCTGGTGGGGGCACCAGAGAAGACCGCTGCCGGCTCCGGGGCCAGTGAGCAAACAGGTGCGGGACCCACGGTGGACCCCACTGAGGTCATGGTTTTTCTCCCAGACCCTGGAGTCTTTCTCCTCAGTCTGAACCTCCACCCTCTTTGCATTTGAAGCTCTCGGGGCTTTAATGGGGATCTGTTTTACCGTTTTGTTTTCTTCTGGTGAAGGCCTTGTTCTGTATGAGCGTACTTGTTTGGTACTTTGGTCTGATTTTTGTAGTATTTGTTTTACCGAAACTGTCCCAGTTCAGCTGTCAGCCCATGCCTTTGGAAGAGGAGCTGATCTATAGGCCCTGGTGAAAAGCCCTTGACCCTGCTCCTCTGGGACCAAGCTGTTGCCTTAGAACTGGCTGGCATTAGGCCTGCAGGTGGTTTGAGATGTTTGAACTCTTTAAGTTGCTTGAATTGAGTCATTTGAGCTGTAATGAGCTATTTAGGTTGTTTGAAAATTATTCTTTTACTCTAGGGAAAAAAAAAAAGAGAGAGAGAAAGGGGATCCTGGTTATCTAAAGATTTTGAGCGTGTGCCCCCCTACAGGGATTCTAGCTGATTTTATGTTTAAAAACCCTGGTCCTACCTCATGCCCATTTCTAACTAAATGGACCCACCTGACCAAAGGCAGATTAGCACATCAATGGCTATGATGGGGAACCTTGGAAATTCCCAAACCTAATCTTCTTAAAACCAAATTGGACATCTAGAGCTCTAGAATTTCTGGAAGTGAATGGAATGCCTATTTCGAATGGTATTTTGAGGCTTCTAAATGTTATCAGGGGTTTGCCTCTCTGTAAAATGAGATTTTAAGATTAACTGAGGCAAACTAATGATTAAAGAAAGATAAAATGGCTCCCAAAGTGTCAGGCTCTTCTTCCTTGGTTTCTTTTCCTCAGACCCCACCTCCTCCTCCATCTCAGCTCTCTCCCTTGTCTCCTTGTGGTCACACTCTGCCTCTCATACTATCTTTCTCTTTCCTTTCTTGCCACTTACACCTCTTCTAGACCCTCAGTTCCTCCGTACTAATCTCTCTCCAAACTTCCCTTTCTCCCTGAAACTCTCCCTACATCCTTTTCCTCTTAACTAATCAGAACCTGTCCCTTTAACATTAAGACTTCTGAGCAGCCAGAGGCTAAACCCTTGATTTCTTATATTCCTGGGCTAAAGCTGAACTGCAAACCATAGTCAAAGATTCTCCCAAAGTAACCGAAGAGCCTCACAGATTTGCTGAGGAGTTTAATTAATCATTCAAACGGATCAACCTGGTTTCTCTGACTTACAGCATATGCTTGTCAGTGAAGGTCAGGCCTAATATTGGATGAAAATTGTCAATTGGGAAAATCCTGGACTCTCCAGAATTACACCTGGGTGACCAGCTAGGTGACTTCATTGGGCAACTCCTAGGGCTTTTCCAAAGTCTGTTGATTGGAACAAAATTCAGGCTTGCGCACAGAAATCTGATGAATCTGTTTATGAATATTACAATCGACTTCAGATTGCTTTTAAAGAAAATCCTGGTCTTCCTTCAGATGTTTTTTCCCCCTGGGTAGCTTGAACTCTATGTTAATGGGAAATTAGTAAAAATTCTAGTAAAAAGAATGGGAAATTACGTCCACTCCAGACTTAATTTGGCAAACCAGCTCTCTTGCTCTCTAGATGAATCACCAAAAGGAAGACCGCCAAAATTCTTAATCTTCAACTCCAGCAGATGAAGTCTTCTAAACAAAACCAAACCCTCCTAGTTTCTGCTATTGTTGCAAAGATCCAGGACACTGGAAAAGAGATTGTTAGAAATTTTAGAGCTTTAGACACCTTCAGCCTTCTAACCAGCCTTTCCAATGTCCTCCCATTCACAACGGTAAGGCTCTGAGGAACTACAGGGGCTTTTTCCAATTCTCCCTTTTAATTGGCTTGGAGAAACATTTCCCCAGATCAGGGATGAATCTCTTCCAGTCCTAACTGGCACTGGAGCCACATTCTCTGCGCTCAACCCCACTATATAAAGTAGCCCCTGCCTCGGAGGACTAAAACAGTTCAAATTGTGGGTATCTCTAACAAACCTCAAGAGGTTCCTGTCTCTGAACCTATTCCCTTTTGTTTAGGTCCTTTGAGAGATAGACACCACTTTCTCCTTAGTTACTCTGCCCCTAGCCATCTGTTAGGCCAAGACTTCTTAGAGAAGAATCATGCTGGAATTTCTTTCTCCCAAAGGGGGAAATAATCCTAGAATTTGACAGTAGTCATCAAAGCAGCCAACCAGGTGAATTAAATCACCCTTTGATTTAATTTGTTCCATCTCTTATGGTACTAGAACTGATTCTGGAAACGCTGATCATTTGTCCCTGTTGAATCGCTACCACCCTCCTTATGGGCAAAAGCTGCAACTGATATTGGCAAAATTCACAGTGCACCTTCCATCAAGAGTCAAACAGAGGCATCAAAATCTCTTCCCAGAATTAATCAATACTCGATAAGTAAAGAAGCCTTTCAAGGCTTACAACCCATAACAGCAGATTGAAAGTCTCTCAAGGCCCCATTATCCCAGTGCTAGCCCCTGTAACACTCCCATATTGCCAGTGAGGAGACCGAAGGGCTGAGGGTGGAGGTTTGTCCAGGACTTCTGAGCAGTAAACACCTTCTTATCCCTCAACACCCTGTGGTTCTAACCCTCAGACTTTACTACCATCCATTCCCACCAGAAGTAAATTCTTTACTGTAATTGACTTATGCAGTGCCTTCTTTAGTATTCCAGTTGACAAATTTACCCAATACCTTTTTGCCTTCACTTGGGAAGAAAAACAATTCACCTGGACAGTAATGCCTCAGAGTTTTACTGAGAATCTTCTTATTCTCACAAATCCTGAAGGTTGATCTGGATAATATAAAGCTCCTTAGAGGTTCTACTTTGTTGCAATATATGGATGATTTACTTCTTTGCTCTCTTTCTCAAGCCTTCTCACAGGAAGACAGCATTTACTTGCTAACACTCTTAGCCTTAAAGGGACATTCTGTCACCAAAGAAAAATTGCAGTTTGCCCAAATCCAGAGAGACTTTTTGATGATAGCCATTCTGACAGGTATAAGGTGATATCTCACTGTGGTTCTGATTTGCATTTCTCTGATTTGTGATGTTGAACAGCTTTTCATGTGCCTGTTGGCCATCTGTGTATCTTCTTTGGCAAGGTGTCTATTCAGGTCTTCTGCCCATTTTTTCATCAGGTTATTTGTTTTTTTTGATATTGAGTTGTGTGAGCTGTTTATATATTATGGATATTAACCCCTTATTGATCATATCATTTGCAAATATTTTCTCCCATTCAGTAGGTTGTCTTTTCATTTTGTCAATGGTTTCCTTTGCTGTGCAATGCTTTTAGGTTAATTAGGTCCCATTTGTTTATTTTTCTTTTGTTTCGTTTGCCTCAGGAGACCACCTGGGGAGAATATGTTATAGTGAGATGAGAAGGGAGTTAAAGATGGGACACTGAGAACAGCAACATGCAACAGACAGCATTTTATGGACCGAATATTTGTGTCTCTCCCTGGCCCCAATTTGTATGTTGAAATTCTAATCCCCAATGTGATGGTGTTTGGAGGTGGGGCCTTTGGGAGGTGCTTAGGTCATGGGGGTGGAGCCCTCATGAATGGGATTAATGCCCTTATAAGAACAGACACAAGAGGGCCCCTCTACCCCACCCTCTCTTTTTCTCTCCCTCTCCCTTGGGAGGGTACAGCAAGAAGGTGGCTGTCTGCAAACCAGGAAGCTGGTCCTCACCAGACACCTGCTCTGCCAATCTACTGGCACCTTCATCTTGGGCTTCTCAGCTCCCAGAACTGGGATAAATAAGTTTATTTTTTAAGCCACCCAGTCAGTGGTATTTTTATTATTGCAGCCTGAACTAAGAAACAGGGTGCACAAGTGAACTGGCATGGAAGATGGAGGAGGGGCTATCAGAAAGATGAGACTTGAGTCAGGAAAGAGTGATGTGCTAGAGGGATATCAAGAAGAAATGCATCAGCAGTTGAGAATTCGGTACTTGTGCAGGATGCAGAAGACACATCTACACCCAGCAGAGGAGAATCTTAGGGTACAGAAGGAACATGGGAACACTCAGAACACAAACTACACTCTCAAAAAAGTGTTTTAGACTCTGTTAAACTTCCTGATTACGTTTCTACATGACCCGTGAATCTACTGTGTGTATGTGTGTGTGTGTGTGTGTGTGTTTGGGAGAAGGATCACTCTGCATTTCCACATCCCTCAGATTTCTGTACCCTTTGACTAGAGTCCTCTCTTAATGTATCCTGGATGGTTGGGAAGTGTGATTCTGGGCCATGAGGTATATACGGAATATTGCCCAATTTCTTCTCTTTCAAGTCTCACCCCTGCTGTCGGCAGCAACAGCCTTAGCTCACCTTTCTCCTTTGGGGAGTGATTGGCAACTTCCTGCATCTGCCTGGGGTTGATTTTATTTTGAATTTGCCTTATTTGGGACAAAATGTTCTTTCCTGATTGTCTCACAACTAGTGTCACATGCAGATTGACACTGTGCTCGTTATTTGGGTTGTGCTGGCCCCCGATCACTGGTGAGCCATTTCCCAGTGCACGTGAGTCCTCGCGTGATGGTGGAAACTTGGAAGATGAGATTTGTCAGTGCTGGTCTAGAACGTGGCTGTAGGTTCCCTCCAAGGCACAGGTGTGCTGTACGTGGTATATGGAAAAAAATCAAGCTAAGCAAATGATAAACTCCACGTAACTATAACATTCTAGGCTTACAACACAGATTGTTCTCTAGGTGAACAATCTTGTCCAAATCCCTTTGAAGTGCGATTCTATATCCTCTGGTTGTACAGCTCAGACACTCAGGTGCATGCCTTTTATCTGTAATCATGATTAGACAATGTTGGTGATGTTTGTAATTGTCAGGTATTGCTCAACAGTGCTGCAGAACAAGTCATCCCAAAGCTCAGGGTTCATTAAAGTAGGCATTTATTTATGTATTCACACTGTTTGCTTTTAGGTCTGCAAGTCATCGGGAGGCTTTGCTTCAGGCTATGAGTCAGCCCAAGGCCACGCCTCTTAAGACATCTGATTAGATCACTTCCACTGATCACATCACCTCTTCTGTCCAAATCAAGACACATGGCCAAGCCCAAGGTCAGTGGAGCGTGGAAGTGTGCTCTGCCCCAGGGGAAAGGGGAGGGGAGTGAATAGTAAATTCATCCTTCTGAATTAAATTCTTACTGAATAGGAATCTAATCCTTCGTGGTGCTGGTGCTCAGATCGGAGAATGTTCTTAACAAATGAAATTCAGAAAAGTCGTCTTTTTTTTTTTTTTGGCTGTGTTGGGTCTTCGTTGCTGCGCATGGGCTTTTCTCTAGTTGTGGTGAGTGGGGGCTATTCTTCGTTGCAGTGTGCGGGCTTCTCATTGCGGTGGCTTCTCTCGTTGCAGAGCATTGGCTCTAGGCACGCGGGCTTCAGTAGTTGCATCATGCGGGCTCAGTAGTTGTGGCTTATGGGCTCTAGAGCACAGGCTCAGTAGTTGTGGCGCACGGGCTTAGTTGCTCCGCGGCATGTGGGATGTTCCCGGACTGGGGCTCAAACCCGTGTCCCCTGCATTGGCAGGTGGATTCTCAACCACTGCGCCACCAGGGAAGCCCCAGAAAAGTCGTCTTTTAATGACTTTTAAAAGACGTTAAAAACCTTGTTCCAACTCTAATGAAATCCCCTGAGAAATCTCAAATCATTACCTTAAAAAAAAAAAAAATACAGTTTTCCTTGCTTTTCACATAGTCTTAATAAAATGAGTAAACTTAGAAGGGGGAAAAAACAATTACAAACAAATCTCAATTCAAAATTCTACTCACACATAACTGCAGTGATACAGGTATTGTGAATCTGTAACAATACAAAAAAATCATTTTTTCAATTTGCATATTTTATGATATATGGTATTGTTATCTAACCTTCTAGACTGGTCAGGTTGCACCGCTGACCCTGCCAGGTTGGAAGGGATCCAATGTAATCACTTGCCATGAAGGGCCTGGTTAGTCTCCTTGAGGGACAGTGTTGTAATGGAGGGCTCAGCATCCGTCTCCGTAGCAGCTGCTCGATCAGCCTCAGCAGAAGGGAGCCTGTGGTGAAAGGCAGCCCTGCTGGGACATGCCTGGCTTCCTTCTCTGCTACCATGGCTGTTCCAGTCTATGGCCATTGTACAAAGACTGGGGTAGCTGAGGACAGAGGCTAGCTGATGTCTCCTAGCCAAGCTATCCTGTCTATTCAGTTTAACGTCTCTGCTAAAGGGATGCTCTGTGGTGGACATTAACATGTGATAAAAGACCCTCACGGGAGTGCTATGGCCACTCCCATATGTTTATCTCCATGCCCCTTCCCCAGACCTTCTTGTCTCTGATATCCCAGATTTGCTCCTTCTAGGTCCTGATCACTCACCAAGCCATTTCCACTGCACGAGTCTGTGTGTATCTTGGCTGTGAACCCCTCTCTCTTACAAAGGAGATGGCTGGGTACACCGCCTGGACCCCTGCGCAATTGGGATGGTTTCCATCCCACTCGATCTCCCAACACCCTCCCCTCCCCCCCTCAGGGGGCTGAGGTGACGCATCGCTCCTTTGTTGACTTGTACCAACACCGAACATCCCCGTGTGAACAAAGCTTGGGGTTTTCCTCTGTCATCTGGCC